>NC_062570.1:8873000-10193500 GCF_022837055.1 Prionailurus viverrinus | reverse complement strand
CCCTGCAGCCTACACAAGGCCAGTAATGGCCAGTGAAGCATTTGCGGTGCTCCCCAGTCTCTCTGAAGTGCCTAGGGGAGTGGTACTTGGCAAACAGCACCCTATCACTGCTCCACACGCCTGGCCAGCCCTTCACTCACCATGAGGAACAGAAAGCTGCCTGATAGCTTGCTGCCTGGGAGCATCTGTTTAGCTGGCATTGACTCCTGTGGGAACAAAGCCAATGAGCCTGGGTGAGAGGAGAAATCAGTCAAGATTAGAAGAAGGAGGGGGAGGAGGAGGAGGAGGAGGAGGAAGAGGTGGTGGTGGTTGGGGAGTGCAGTGCTTTGTTACACTGAAGACTTAACAGGCCTTTTAATTTCTACAGCAAAGCACAGAGGAATTCATTGTGGAAATGTCTGGAAGCCTCTGGTTGGCCCCATGTTGCAAACCCTATTTCATGGAAGCATGGGGCAGAGGGGTGAGGTTTGCTGCAGCGTTCCATGCTTTCTACATCCCCCTTAGGGGACGACACCAGACAAAGGCTCTTCTTGAATTTCTCAGGGACCACCATGTGGATGAATTTCCATGTGGGAATACAAATGTCTACTATTCTACCTGGAGGGAAACTAGTAAGGAAAGTCTTCCAGGTCACACGTTTTAAAAATGAAGGCTCAGACAAGACACTTCCAGTTGACCAACCCTTTAATAAATCATTCCCCATAACTTTCAGCCCTTCAGGCCATTTACACAACAGCCAGGCTCAGGTTCGCTCTGCCTGACAAATAAGATTTCTACAACACCACAGTTTCCCTGGGTTTGATACTCTGAATATTTACTTTATTTTCACTGACCTATGAGCTCCACTAAGGAACAGCCTCAATGTTATTTGACTTCTATTTCCAGAGCCTGGCAAGGTGTCTGGTAAACACAGCAATTCAGTGAATGTCTGTTGAGGGAGTGCTTCCATGCATGTTTTTACCATGCGGGGAAAAAAGTCTGGTCTCAGCGAGCAGATAGGTTGGTAAATAGTTGGTGCTTTTCAGGATAACATTAAGTAGAAGCTAGCCCTATGATCTCCCATGAACACTACCCCTTTTAGGATGCTTACCACATGAAGCATCCCATTAGGGTTTTTTTCAGTACACCTACAAATTACTCCCTGTAACTTCCTTGGAAGCAAGAACCAGGTGTTCCTGCTTCAATTATTTCATCCATCCCTTTGCCCGGTAAATGAACCAGACAACTGAATGAGTGAATGTTTATTAGCCAAACCATATTAGAGCCTCAGGTCTATCAAAATCTTCCAACACAATCACTGAAGTCTTTTTAGAAGTAAGTTCAGCCGCCCGAAAAACACTTGCAGAAACGAATGCTGGCACATCAGCCAAAGACAACGCTCGTATGACGACATCAACACCAAGTAGCAGAGGGAAAAAACAGCTTTAAGGCACATGCAGAATGGGAAAAATGTGAACCATGGAAAGCCTGGCCGGGCCCAGAACACAGGAGACAGGGGATGACAGCCAGGGTAGGCTACAGAATATGGCAGCAGCCAAAATTTGTGGATAATTCACAATGCATATTAACCGTGTCAATGAAAGGAACTGCATTCACAGCACTGACATAGATCAAGTCTGTGGGTAATTTGTCAGGTGTGTTGAAGCCAGGGATTTGTCCAGGGAATGTGGAAGAAAGTGGTCAGGTATGGTGGCAAATGGACTGAGAACAGAGGCCAACAATGCGTGGAGGGAAGCCTTGATTCAGAAGGCAGGGTTTTTCTCTGCTGCAGGATTCCCTCATAATTAACCAATTAAGGCCGAAGCTTCATTTCCTGTGGCAGTTTTCTCTGCCACACAGAATGAGGTCACAGCCCTAACCACACAGATCTATAGAGCATCTGGGTGATGAAGAATGGCTTCAGATATGCTTGGATCATTCCCCGGAGATGATTGGACACATGTGTGGTATTCTTAGCCTCAGTAGGAAGAGTTTCCCAGAGGAATCAAAGTGTATTCTGACACCAGCTTTTAAGTCCTTATTTACATCCTTATCACATGACTCTAACAAAAGAGATAGAATATTACTGGATCTATTAAGCAACCCTAGAAGCTGCAATAGATCAATCAGGCCTCCATCAACTCTGAAATAACCAATTGTAGCATTATTCTGTACCACTAAATGTGATTCTCTATGTGAAAAGAATTATTTTTAACATTTATTTTTGAAAGAGAGAGACAGAGCATGAGTGGGAGAAGGGGAGAGAGAGAGGGAGACACAGCAGGCTCCAGGCTCTGAGCTGTCAGCACAGAGCCCTATGCGGGGCTCGAACCCACAAACTGTGAGATCATGACCTGAGACCAAGTCCCGCGCTTAACCGACTGAGCCACTCAGGAGCCCCGAAAAGAATTATTAAGATAACTTATTATGTATGTGAAAGAATTATTTACACTCTAAGGAGCCACTGGGATTTAACAAATCACTGTTAGTATTATTTAGATGATGTCAATTTCTGAGAGAAACCATAAGTATTTGTTGGCTATCAGAATTCTACAAACAGAAGAATCTACAAATAGAAGGGATGGATTGTACCTAAGTCTGTGAAAGGAGTGGAGGGAAACTGACAGGATGGGCAGAAAAATCAAATATCAGAGAGGGACAAGAGGCATTGCTGCATTATTCTAGATGAGTTAATTATAAATTTGTGTGTGTTGTTTTGGCCAAGGGACTGTGTTACCACCACAAGCAGAAAACTCTCCCGCTCTCCTTTTTCCTTACGTTTTACAAGAATGGGAGGTCAGAGGATATTTACGGAAGCACACTAAAGCATGAAAATGCAGCCAAGCCTTTTGCCTCTTGAATTTACCCGGCTTTTCAGCTGAAAGGTTCAGGGGTAAAAAGGATGAGAAGGCAAAGGCTAGGGCTGACTATGCTGCTTTCCTCCTCCTAATAAGACAGTGGGACCTGATTCTGGGGGTGGGGCTGGGGGGGGTGGAGTTAAAAAAAAAAAAAAAAGCGGGGGAGGCCATGGAAGGACCTAATGAGCTTGTGCCACAATCAGAGGATAAGTCAAATGATAGGAAGCCTGAGACCAGGAGACGCTCAGAGGCCAAGAGTGAGAGAAGAGGAACCCAGAATACCGGTAGCATTCAAAGAGGTGGCTTCCTGGCTTGTATGTGTTTCATCTCTCAGAGTGTAGCTTTCTTAATAATCTTTCTTAATAATCCATTCAGGGAGGGCTGGTGCACAATGAGGAGCCCTGCAGTGCAGGCAGGATGCAAGCCCCGCCCTTCGGGGAAGGTTGTGACATCCCTCAGCCAGAGGAAAATTCCGACTCCCTTGATGAGGTGAGGACAGCATTTCTACAGTTTTCCTCTGTGTCAGGAACAAGGCTGGGGCACAGGGGCCAGGGCTGGTAAGATTCTGAGACAGGTGAGCTGCAGAGCTTCTTAATTAGAAACAGGAATTGAGGAAAGAGCCTACAGGGCAGAGGGAGAAAGACGATCTCATGCGCAAATTCATGAGAAGGGTAGGCTCTGGGGAAAAGGCTAGGCTTGGAGGGGTAGCCAAAGGCACTCAGTCTTGTCTGTCATGTTCATATTTAAGAAGACAATGTATTCATGTGTTAAACTAATCTTTAAAAAGTCTTATATTTAAGAGAGACATAGAGGGAAGTGAGGGAGAGGTAGGAAGAAAGGATGAAAGACACAACTAACAGCCTAGGTCTCCTTGTAAAGGTCTCCCTGGATGCTGGAATAAGGCGACCCACAGGGGTGGGGCTCAGAAGCAATGGAAGACACAAGGAGCAAATCACAATGGGGTAGGATCCTAATCCAGAATTCCCTGGGTCACAAAAGGGCATGGAAGAAACAACAACAGAATTCTGATATAAAACAGTGAAAAGAAAAAGCATCCGCCCCCCCCCCCCCCTCCCCTCCGGAGTCCTAGCACATACTGCCTGTCAGATTGGCGGTCCAGTTTCCCACTCTTCTTACACAGTACGGAATGAATTCCCACTTCCCGGAACTGGGCCCAGAAACTCAAGCAACCTCTCTGCTCTTAGGTCCTCTCTGCCAACCATGCCCTTGATTGTGGAGAAACCTACAGCCTGGGAATTGGAAAGAGATATAAACAGGAAGGCGGCACTTCATGTGGACCACCCTGCCCTCTCTCAAACTTTCTACCAATGCAATTCCACCCCACCCCTAACTTGGCCCACCCAGTAAGCTCCTGAAGAATGAGTACTTCTGTCATACATTCAGGGGCTTCCCTCTGAAGGGGGGCTTTCTTGGGGAGAATGCCCGGGAAGGGTGGAGACCACCTCGCTTGAAAGGAGATGACCTCTAAGTTTGTGGTCCTGTCTGCTGGGCTCAGGTGAGCCGCCAGGGAAAGGCATCGCCCAGCGTAGCTGTAGGTAGGGGGCCCTTCTGATTTCTCCGTTAGCCATCTCGTCTGCACCATACCCACTACTTTAGCCCCTTAGGGCTCTGCAGGAGAACTGATCTGGGATCCCCTTGAGGACGGAGGGGGGACGGAGAACCCCTTCTAGAGATTAGGCGGGAGGCTCTGGGGGAGGGGAGCTGGGAGTGGGAGGAGCAGACAGTTACCTCATTGAAGCCCTCCTGCAGGACGTCCAGTAAGTTCCCCCGGGTCAAGCAGGCTAGCATTGTTCCTGGTGGGGGCTCCCGGGCGGGGTCTCCAGGCCAGGCGGCCGCCGCCACCGCCTCCTCCCTCTGCACACAAAGACTCTCCGCTCAGCTACCGGGGATCTCTCCGGAGTCCCGCAGGCCACTTACTGGAAACCTAGACCGGAGCCAAACTAGCGGCTTCCACTGGGCATGCTCGCACCGGGGCCTCTGCCGGAGGGGCCCGGGCGCTGTCGCGGTTCCTATAGAAACAGCTGGGCGCGCAAAGGGTGGAGGGGCGCTGGCTGGCAGCCCCCCGCCCCGCGTGCGTAAGGGGGAGCACCGCGGGCGCGCGCGCGGACAGGCGCGCGCGCGCGCACACACACACACACACACACACACACACACACACACACACACACACTACGTACAATACACACACAACAGGCTGGGGGCGGGCGTGTGTGCCTACGCTGCAGACACACACCAGGCCTCCAGGCGGGCGTGCCGGTGTGTGCGCGCCATGCGAGCATACACACACGTGAGCGCACACACATACACTCGTTGACACACCAACAGGCGTGCCGGCGTGTGCATGTGCTTGCAATCACACACTAGCATACCACCAGGTCTGCAGGCAGGCATGCTGGAGTGAGCGCGCGGACACACACACACACACACACACACACACACACACTCTGCTGATTTAAGGCCAAGTGCCCCACCACAAGATGGGTGGGGAGGGGAGTGAATCAGGATTTTTTTCCCCCAGACTAGCTAAAAACAGCAACCTTTTTCCACAAGGGGCCTGGGCAGTGAGGTTAGGCTAAAGAAGGGGAAGCAGAAGGGACAGAAAAAAAAAAAACTGAGATAAACCAGCCAGAAGGAGAGGGGAAAAAAGAGGATAGAGAGAACTTTAGTTACTGATGGTATCAGCAAACATTTAATAGAAGTAGTACTTAACAAATCTCACAGGATCACAACAGAAACATCAAGGGAAAACCAAGTATCACTAAGGCTATGCTCCAAAAAGCCTCTTTTTTTCTTTTAAAAATAGCCGCTAAAAGGTAAAGCCGGTATCTTTAGTGAGCTTTAAATGAATTAAATGGATTTTAATTAAAATAAACACTACAAAAATGACCTGGAGCTTTCGAAAGAGTTAGGTAAAAACTTGCTCAAATGAAACAGAGAGCTATTCCCCTCTGTTGCTAGTTATTCAAGTCACAGCCTTGATTATTTATTTTTAGGAATACCAGTCATTTTGTACTCTTCAGCGCACATTCTTGTTTCTATAGGAAAACAGGAAGCTGAAAGAACACCCCATATTATGTTACACCTCGTGATCCCAGATGGAGGGGAAGGATTTACAGAATGTTCAGGCTCAGAAAAGGCCAGGGCCTTGCCCAGGGACACAGCTGGTCAGCGACAAAGACAGTTTGAGGAGCTAGGCTCTACCCTCATGCTTTTGCAGAAGGCCCACATTCCTTCCCCAAATTCTCATTGGTACCTTAGCAAGAAAAGTCAGTAATGGCTCTTTTCAACCTAAGACTTCCTCCTCCTCAGGTCACTAGAGAAAAAGAAAATCTGTACCCCAAACATCCTGAATCATCTTGCCTGAATGTCTGAAGCTGCTAAACACAAAGATACTCCTGAGAAAGACACACTTCTTCTAGGATGGCAGCAAGCAGGAAGCAGAAGGCCAGCAGAGGTGTTGAGTGGGTGCTGCTGATTGAATGAATGCTGTGTGTTCAATTCTGCAAAGGCTGGGGAAAAGCCATGACTCCAAATCAAACTGCACCTGATCGGCCCAAAAGTCAGAAGACCACCGTCCTTCATAACTAGCTGGGGAATTTAACTACCAAAAATCCCCTTGCCATGACCACAGCTCACGGTGTAATATCATCAGGTGAGTGACTAACCCATATTACTGCAACAAGGCCCCTTTAAAAGAGAAGCATGAAACTTCCAACAACGTAAAATTGTAGGCAACACATCTATGTGCATAGTGATGCAAAACCAAAACACTCAGTCAGTAGATCCCTAAATAGATTCTGACAGCCCATCATGCTTTTACACAGTCAAATATATTGAGACTTCAGAGGGAGGCCCTGCGGATAGTTATATACCAAAAGGTCCCTGTTTCTCAAAGAACAAGTCCGTTTTCAAAGTAGGACCTGTGAGCTCAATATTCCTGGGAAAAGACTCATTAGATCCCTGGATTTTTTTTTTTAATTTTTTTTTTTTTTACAACGTTTATTTATTTTTGGGACAGAGAGAGACAGAGCATGAACGGGGGAGGGGCAGAGAGAGAGAGAGACACAGAATCGGAAACAGGCTCCAGGCTCTGAGCCATCAGCCCAGAGCCTGACGCGGGGCTCGAACTCCTGTACCGCGAGATCGTGACCTGGCTGAAGTCGGATGCTCAACTGACTGCGCCACCCAGGCGCCCCTAGATCCCTGGATTTTAAAGCTAAAAAGATGAAGTTTCACTTGACTCTCATGAAGGGATGAAGCCTAGGGGAGTTATTTACAGTCACTTAGCAAATCAGCATGGGCGCTAAGATCTGAACCCAAATGCCTCTGATGCTCAGCCCTGTGCTATTTGCCCTGCACCCCCCAGTACACTGGAAGAATTAGAGGGAACTGTGGTGAATAGATACAAGATTTATTACAGGGCACTCGGTCCACAGTTACACTATTCCCTAGAAGTCTGTAATTATGTCAACCACATACTCTACAGTAGTCATGTGCAATGTGATGGTGGGAATGTTCTATATCTGTGACGTCCAATCCAGTGGCCAGTGGACACTGGCTACATGTGTTTATTGAGCACTTAAAATGTGTCTATTGTGGGGCGCCTGGGTGGTCTAGTTGGTTGAGCATCTGACTTGGGCTCAGGTCATGATCTCACCGTTCCTGAGTTCAAGCCCCACATCAGGGCTGGATGCCGTCAGCACAGAACCAGCTCTGGATCCTCTGTCCCCCTGTCTCTCTGACCCTCCTCTGCTAGTACTCTCTCTCTCCCTCTCTCTCTCTCCTCTCTCTCTCTCAAAACCAAACATTAAAAAAAAACGTGGCTATTGCAAATGTGGAACTAAAATTTCAATAGCATTTAATTTTATTTAAAAAAAAAATTTTTTTAACGTTTATTTATTTTTGAGACAGAGAGAGACACAGCATGAACGGGGGAGGGGCAGAGAGAGAGGGAGACACAGAATCGGAAGCAGGCTCCAGGCTCTGAGCCATCAGCCCAGAGCCGGACGCGGGGCTCGAACTCGCGGACCGCGAGATCGTGACCTGAGCTGAAGTCGGACGCTTAACGGACTGAGCCACCCAGGCACCCCATAATTTTAATTCGTTTAAATTTAGATAGTACCATTTCAAAATATTCTGTTTTCCCCCACACAACTAATGAGATGTTCCAAAAATTATATTTGCACAAATAGTCTGCCTCTCATGCTTGGAAAAAGCACAAAATTCCTGTTAGAGCATGTAATCTCAAGGTTTTTTTTGCTCAGAAGATGTGCTCACCTTATTTATCATGGTCTACCTAACCAAATAGCCCAGGTGAAGAACTGAGCTTGTTCTAAGCAGCACTCACAATTACTATTCCTTCCATCTTCCCCATCTCACTCTGCTGTGATATCAACATAAGAGCTGAGAGAGTAAGTGGGTTAGCTAAACAAACCAGGAATAACTAGGCCAATGATCTGCATCTCATAGTGCTGGAGTGTGGGGAAAACTGCAAGCCAGTCCAGGTAGCTGGAACCACTCCCACCACTGCTGGCTTGTCATTCTCTCCGCCTGGGAGGAGAGGCAAAGGGTCCAAGCAAGCTGCTTTCTGCATATCTCTGCCATGCTGCCTGATTTCTGAAATTATACCAGACCTCTTCAGTCCTATATGATTTTAACAATGGCAGAGACTTACCTCACCAACTAAAAGCTACACAAATATCTATCTACAACAATAATAGCAAAATTGAACTTTTATTATGTGCCAAGCCCAATACTAAGTGCTTACATATGTTAGCTCAGTTGATGGTCACAATTACCATAAACAGTAGGAATTGTTTATTAACCCCATTTTATAGATGAAGAAAGAAAGGTCTAGAGGATAAGTAATTTGCTCCAGATCCTATTGCTGCTAAGTGGTGAAACCAAAGTCTGGCTTAATCATTATGCAATACTTTTATATGATGCTTTCCACACAAAAGGTATTCAGTAAATGTCGGGGCACCTGCGTGGCTCAGTGGATTAAGCAACTGACTCTTGATCTCAGCTCAGGTCATGATCTCATGGTTCGTGGGATTGAGCCCTGCATCAGGCTCTGCATTGACAGCATGGAACTGGCTTGGGTTTCTCTCTCTCTCTCTCTCTCTCTCTCTCTCTCTCTCTCTCTCTCTCACTCTCTCAAAATAAATAAATAAACTTTAAAGAAAAAAGGTACTCAGTAAATGTGTTTAGTTGGATGAATGAATGAATGAATGAATGAATGAGTGGAGGAAACACTGGCAAACTCATTCATCACTTATATTAATACAGATAATAACATGTTAGCCTAAGTAAGACTTAGAGCTTTAAACAGAACTGTCATTTGGTAAAAATACTGACTGTGACTTCTGCCTATGTAGAAGTAAAATGTGTGAAATTCATACCTATGTAAATTTAATACATCTATTGTAGGCAATCATTAATGACTATAAAGAAGCAGAAAGGCAGCCTGAATAAACAAATAATTAAAATTGTCAATGGAAATATTTTAAATGACCCTGAAATAATTTCTTAATCTTTTTCTGTTTTCATACATTAGCGAGTTTCTTGGCAGTAATGTATGTTTACAACGTCTACTGCATTTATCTTCAGAGACATCAGCATAAATGTACACAAAAGGGCTCACATCTACCGGCAAAGGCTACAAACGTGTCCTGGCTCCTAAACTGCTCTCTTTGTCTCCAGGCTTTTCTGCTAGTCTACACCCCTTAATCTTCCTTAGACAATGCATTCATCTTGCTGCTCAAATGCTCAAATGTTTTCAAATAATCCCTTTTCCCATCAGATATAAATTCCTCATGCCCTGCTCTTACGGCTGTCCCCCAAATTGCCTATGCTCAGGTTGGCAGGCTCCTCACTGTCTCCCACATTTCCAGGGCTCATTTTTGCCTCCCATGCCTTCATGACTGTCCTGTCTAGAATGTCCCATGCTTCTGCTACTCAAATCCTTATTATGCCTACCTCAAGTTCTGCTTCCTCATGAAACTCCTGTGACTACTTTTGGTTTTTCTTAATCAGGATGGATCTGATTTTAATCAGTCTGGAACCCCCATGCCCCAGATAACCCATGGTTCATTCTTCAGGTTTCTGCTCAAATATCACTTTATCTCTTTGGCCTTCTCTGACCACTCTATTTAAAATGACAACACTCCAGGGGCGCCTGGGTGGCGCAGTCGGTTAAGCGTCCGACTTCAGCCAGGTCACGATCTCGCGGTCCGTGAGTTCGAGCCCCGCGTCGGGCTCTGGGCTGATGGCTCAGAGCCTGGAGCCTGTTTCCGATTCTGTGTCTCCCTCTCTCTCTGCCCCTCCCCCGTTCATGCTCTGTCTCTCTCTGTCCCAAAAATAAATAAACATTGAAAAAAAATTAAAAAAAAAAATAAAATGACAACACTCCCTCACCCAGGCACTCCCAAACTTCTTTTGCCTGATTTATTTTTATTTTTCTTCCTAGTATTCATCACTGTCCTCTATAGTCTATATTTATTTGCTCATTTGCTTATTGTCAGTCTCTCCCTGCCCAGAATATAAGGTCCATGAAAGCAGGGAATTTTGTTATGTTTTGTTACTGGTTTATCTCTAGAACCAAAAATATTTCCTGGCACATAAGTAGATGCTCAATAAATCAATATTCCTCTTTTTATAATCCAAAGGTCATGGGTGCCTGGGTGGCTCAGTCATTTGAGTGTCCAACTTCGGCTCTGGTCATGATGTCATGGTTCGTGTATTTGAGCCCCACATGGGGATCACTGTTGTCACTGTGGAGCCCACTTTAGATCCTCTGTCCCTCTCTCTAACTGCCCCTACCCCACTCACATTCTCTCTCTCAAAAATAAATAAGCATTTTTTAAAAGTCTATATAATTCAAAAGTTATCATGATGAGAACAAAAGCAAGAAAATTTAACTAAATAAATCTTACAACTTGCAGCCCACTGATAAACATCTGAGGCATGCAGAGCATGACATTCATCAAGGAACTGATGGCTGCCTTAATGTTGATATTTTATTAGAGACTAAAAGCAACTTCATCTTAACAACAGCCAGATCTCCAAGGTCCTGTAGTCCCTGCTTTCAGCATACAGAAATTCCTTGGAAACTATGCTATCTATACTCGCCCCTGTTCCCTCCACAAACGTAAAAATATATAATCTGTCGCACCTCACAATTACGGGGCAGCTCTTTCTGCTCAAGGGTCCTCTCCCTGTGCTATAATAAAAACACATTTTTGGCACCAAAAATGTCTCAAGAATTCTTTCTTAACCGTTGCTCTTGGACCCAGACTTCAAATCACATTAATAGCATGTTCTATATTATAGCACTTAGCACTTAATTATAATTTAGAAGTGTGAATTAGGGTGCCTGGGTGGCTCAGTCCATTAAGCATGAAGCCCCACTCTGGGCTCGTACTCTTTCTCTGTCCCTCTCTCTGCACCTCATGGGATTCTCTCTCTCTCTGCCTCTTGCTCACTTGAGCTCTCTATCAAAAATAAATAAATAAATAAATTTATAAATTTATTTAAAAAAAAGAAGTGTGAATCTTTGTCTCTTTCAGTGTATTTCCAAGACAAATGTAAATAATTCCTGGCATCCTCCTATATTTTCTTCTCCTTCATCAATGCATTTTTTTCATTAAACATTCACTAGATATATGTTGAGGATCTGTTCTATGTCATTGTATGCCACGTTCTATTCTTTTAGACAAAAATTCAGGAACTCACAGTTAAACATAAATACATGAATACACATAGAGGCAAGAAACAAGACTGAAAAAAAGAATAGTAAAAGGACGACTACTAAAACTGAGAATCCAATATTAGTATGTGGGGACAGAGTGTACAGGGTGAGTGTGACAGACTGAGTGGGTAGAAAAAGGAAAAAAGAGACAGAATGGTAAGAGACGAGTAGGATGTTGCCAAAGTAATCACCAGATGCTAGTGCTTAATATAAACTGTACTTAAGCACACATGCAAATCTATTCTACATGAATTTTTTAAATTCATGTTTCAAAAGTTATCTGCTAGTAATCCTGTGGGTAAAAATTAGATTAAGACTAGCGACATCTGGTGGATATTTTGAAAGTAATCCTTGAATTTCTCTACTGTGTAAACACTACAACAAGCCCCCATACCTCTGGACTGACATTCATAATATGTTAGGGTTCATAACTATGATGAAATCATCTTTCTTCAGAACCTAAGATCTCATTGCAAGAGGTAGCCAGATTTCTACCAAGAAGCCTTCTATCTCTCAGCTTTCTGGAGGATGTATATATAATTTGACACCAGGATTCTTCCTTTAAAAGGTAACTTATTACTTAAAATGTTCACATTCTTTGAGGTAGGGATTCTACTTCTGGAACTCAACCCTAAGGAAAAGAAGTCTTAAATGAGGAAATCAATTCATTATTTACAATGGGTGAGAGAACCTAAAAGTCCAAGAAACAGAAAAATGGTCAAGAAAATTAGAATCATTATAATGTTTACCAAACATTTGTAGACCTACTAAAACAAATATTTTAACAATTTCTTATTAACAAACATTAAGTTAAAAAAAGCAAAAGTCAAAAAGTGTGTGCATAATTTAATCTTAAATATGTAAGTAATATACATATAAAAAGGCTAGAAGAAAATTCTACATTCTAAAATATTAACATTGAGGGCTTCTGGATGGAAGCATTATTGTTTTTTTTTTTAATCGTGGTTTGCAATATTTCTTAAATGCTCTATAATTGTCATGAATTATTTCTATAACAAACATTTAAATCTTTTAAACAATGCATATATTCTAATTGCTATAATTTTCAATAAAATCTTCCTGATTTTATTAGTAATGAATCAAGGGAGCTAGAATTTCCACAAGAAGGGGTAGCAAGAGAAGAAAGCAAATATATGACAATTTTGTTCCAGGATCTGAGTCCTGATGGAGAAACCCCAGTTGTAGAACTGTACTAAAATTCCATTAATGTCATCACACTCCTTTCAACAGTACACCAGAAACTTACAGAGGGCTCTGTGGGCAGCAGGGAGTTACAGAGTCTCCTAACCACTTGAGTCCCCATCTTCAGAGTGCCTAGAAAAGCCGGATCAGGGCCACCTTAAAATAGGAAGAGGGAGAATGTGCAAAAATACAGAACAGGAAAAAAACATTCCAAAGATAAACCAATCTAATAGGGTCAGGCTCCTGCTCCAAATCTACCAACATATGCCATCTAGAAGTTTCAGAAATAGTACCCTGGTTAGAAATCCAGCCAAAGATACTGTAATCACAACAGGGCTATCCCAAGGGCATTTTAAAAACTACCCACTTAGGCTTAATAGTAATAAAGAGCAATGCTTCCCTATCAGTCAAGCAAGGATGCATTTTCCCTCCTCCCTATGTTTATCAGTCAACGATCATAGGAAGGATTCTGAAGACAATCAGGACAAACACTGGGAGCTCAGCTTCTGCCATGCATTTCTATTCACCCTCAGGAATTCCGTTTTAACGTAGAAAGGCCGCATTTATATTTTAAGGCAGAAATGTTTTACGTAGTACTTTAAGTTTACAAAGTCTTATCACCTACATTGTCACATTTGACCGTCATGGTGAGTTACCGTTGGAAATAAAGTTCACTTTATTGCCCCCCAGTTAATAGTAGCAGGCTAGGGAGTTGCTCTGCCAATTAGTGAAGTTTTCTAGTCACTTCTTCTGAATCCACTTGCACTAGGTCCGTGCCAGAGAACAGGGTGGGAAAATGATGATACTGATGATAATGGCAGCCGATATTTGATTACATACTACGTACTGTTCCAAGTGCTTTTTAACTACAAACATTCTACATAGTTGGTACTATTATTTAACAGCTCTCTCGTGCTGTGATTCCATTCTCAGTACTGTGTCAGTCTTAAGGAATCATCCCTCTCGGGGATAAACTGAAGGGCATTGGTATTTGGGCAGGATGGCGTACAGACTGAAAGGGGATTTGCATTACTACTCGGGTCTCCAAGCTCTGAAAGTCTGAATCAGGAACGGCATCCTAAGAACCTGTAAGGCTTAGAGCGGTTCAGAACCTGAAACTTCCGCCTCCTTCTCCTCAAGCCCCCCCCCCCCCCCCCCGCCCCAGCCGCCTCCATCTCACGCCTCCGTGTGTCCCCATTTCTGATCTGGAAGCTCAACCAGTGGTAAATTCTATTTCCCAGGCACCTCCCACCTTTTACCACCTACCTCTTAACTCATCGGTCCGTCTGGTTCAACATCTCTGTCCCCAGCCCTTCTGAGCACGGCCTGCTGCAGCTGCAGGGCCGCCGCCGCCGCGTTGCCGCTGCCATGGTGACGCGGAGGCCGGACCCGACCTGGCCCCGCCCACCACCGGCCAGCGCGAGCCAGCCCCGGCTTACCTGGGCCCCGCCCCCTGCCTGTCCGGTCCCGCCTCCTAACGTCCCCGACCGCAACCCCCGGCGGGTCTTGACCCCGCCCCCTGCCTTCCGGACCGGCCTCCTGCGGCCCGAGCCAGCCCCGCCTCCTGACTGCCAGGATCCCGCCCAGGGAACGCCCCCCTTCCGCAGTTGAGAACCCGCCTCCTGGGCGTGCAAACCTCATCCCAGCTCCGGCTCAGCCAAGGCCTGTGGAGAAGGGCGCGAAGGGTCTGGATTTCCCCGCCGCCCTTAGGCTAAGCGAGACCTGCTGCACTTACGTAGAGCCCACAGACCCCCACCCCGCAACACGCACGAGGCATGTTCCTTATGCGATTTATTGATCCCAGAGACTTTGCACCTGCGAGAGCCTACGGTCCAGCCAAAGGGAGTTTCCGGGTCATGCAGTGCTGTCAGTGACTTGAAATACGTGTAACCGGTGGTCAGGGAATTGCTTCCTCCCCGCCTCACCCCTGCCCTCGTTTGTCTTTTTTAGGTTCTGAGACCTTTGACCCAACCATTGAGGGGATTGCCCAAGCCAGCCCTGGGGGCTGGTATGAGAACTCAGAATGCTTTTCCAGAGCACTTGTTCTTCAGCTTTAGATTGAAGGTGTATAAAAGAGACACCATTAAATTAAGCCTAACAAAATCAACTTAAGTGCTGAGGTAACCTGTTCTTCCTTCACTTTTCTTGAAAGCAAGAGCAAAGGTAGGGGTCAAAAAATTTTTGGCATGCTCCTCCTAGTCCCTCCTTTTTGTGGAACTCCATCCGCCCCTAACCAGCCCCTAACAACTCCAAGCTCACGGTGGCAAATTAAAGGTAGGCCTAGAGGAGAGAGCAAGAATGGGGGACTCTCACTGGGGTTCTGGAGTTAAGTTTAAAACGTGGCAGCCATCTCTGGGCCACCAGCCAATTCCCCAAAGCAGAAGTCTCCCCACAGGAGTAGTGGTGAAATGACGAGAAACAGGCCCTTCCTCCCCAAGGCTCACACCAGGGTGCCGTTCTTGCTGTCGTAGCGGGGCGTGGCCTGGGGGAAGCGAAGGGTTGCATATTCTGTAGCATTTTCTGACTGAAGATGCTTCACTTCCAGAGCAGAGCGTGGCTGGGTACAGCTGTACACTTGAATGTCTGCATAATGTAAGCTGTTCTCCTTCAAACTAAGGCCTCGACTCCTCTCCTGAGACGCACGCTTCTCTAACACCTGCTCATACATACGTCCTGTTGTGTCATGGGCCTGCAAGAAATTGACAGCATTAAGGGAGGTACTTGGCTTGCTTTTGCCCCTCATCTGCAAAGCAGGGTCAGCTATACTGATGTCTCCTCGCTCTGCTCCTTTGTAGGGCAGAACCAGCAAGTTCTGGTTCCAGATGACCCAGCTGCATCCCAGGGTGAAAAAGCGGGAACCTCAGATCCTATATCTGAACAGCCCCCTGGAAGGGATGGGGGCCTGTCATTACCTTGGTGCCATTCTGCTGCTGCTGCTGCTGCTGCTTCAATGTCCGTCTTGCTTGGCTTTCTGGGAGGCAGAAATCCACCTTAAATCCATTATCTCTTGAGCTGTCTGAGCTTGCCCTCTTTGAATGTCTGTTAAACTATTATAGTGGGCTTCTAACTAATCCCCCTGCCTCTGGGTTCACCCCTTTCACTGCTACCATCCCCACATCCAAACTCCTTTCACACTCTGCCACTGATATCTTCCATCCTCAGTTTTCACCCACCCCTAACACAGTTCAACAAATATATGCTGAGAGCCTGTTGTATGCTGGGCTCTGTGACCCATTCTGGGCATTGAAGGATGAGCAGGCTATTTTCTCTGCCTCAGGGAGCTTACTGTCTGCTGGAGGAGACAGATAATCATACAGACTATTACAGTGCAGAGTGTGAGTGCTCAGCTACACCAAACAGTTGGTCACTTTCAATCAAGTCAGTCTCTTTCTCCTTCCTCCCTCCCCTTCTCCTTTCCTTCCTTCCTACCTTCCTTCTACATGAGATAATTGCACTGCCTGAAATACCCTTTCCTCTGCTCCTCCTCCAGCCTGAGAATCTGCTATTATTCCTTCGACATTGGTGTTTTCCCTCATTCTCCCATGGTGTGAGTATGAGTCTATTACAGCACTAGCAGACTACATTGCAGTTCTTGTTTATGTGTAAACAAGTCTCTCGGACTTGATTTGCAGCTCTTCTTGTGCTCCTCTGCCTCCTTGGGACCCAGCAGGGCACCTCATATACACTGTAAGTGTTCAGTTAATTTTTGCTGGGTGAATGAAAGAATGAACAACCAAGCTTGCCACTCCAAGATAACAGAAAGAATGAGACCCAGAATTTCAGAGCTGATCTGGGACCCAGTAACCAAAAGAGTTTCTCTGGTGTACTGTCTCCCTTTATCCCTTCCAAGGCTGCGACTCCTTTTCATTCTTATGCCCTTTCCAGAAACACTGGTTCTAGTACTTTCTCTTCTCTAATTTGACCACCCCAAAGCCCAGTTACCCATTTTCTTTTTCCTCTGGGTAGTTGATGGGCAGCTCCTGTGAAGTGAAACACAGATCACCCACGTGTAAGAGTCCTGGCCTCTTTCTTCCCACCTTTATCATTTGTTCTGTGCCTCCTTAACATTCTGGGATGACCTTCCCTCACTTCCCTCTAACAACCATTCACCCTGAGCCAGCCAGAAAGTGTTTATCAGGGGTACCACATCTCTCCCACAAGGATGGTTCTGGAAGATGGAGTGGTACAACTGACATAACCAAACCCAAAATACAGCCGCAGGCAATCAGGCACAACACGCCAGGGATATAGCTGGGTTGAGGGCTATTCTGGGATTGTCTAACAGGCTAATCCCAGCAGAGGGTAAGGGAAACCTGCCAAAAAATGGGATATTCCTGGATTCAGAGACCCTCTTGCTACAGCACTCAGTGTTTTATTATTTTTCTTGTTCCACAGCCTCTGCTAACATAGAGTTCCCATTCTGGGAGTCACAGAAGCTGCTACAACCGGGGTTAACTAGTTAGGACCCCTCCAAGCCCTTTTCTAACAGGCAATCTCCCTCCCTGTTTCCATGTCCTTGTTTTTAATTAACAGAGAAAGTGAGAGATATTTAACCTTTAACATCCACAGCACAGGGAGCTCTGAATTTGGTGAGTGACTCAGCTCCCCTGCCCTTGCTGCAGGACAGACCTCGTTTCTGAGCCCCTGGGGTCTCTAGTGGAGCCAGGGTGTCTACGTGATTGTCAACTGTTTGATGGCCAGAGAAAA
Organism: Prionailurus viverrinus; assembly: GCF_022837055.1. NCBI lineage: Eukaryota > Metazoa > Chordata > Mammalia > Carnivora > Felidae > Prionailurus > Prionailurus viverrinus. The sequence continues at coordinate 10,175,983 of NC_062570.1, read as the reverse complement.
ACACTTGTCTGAGGAAATAGGCTGAATAGTTTGAAGCTTACTCCGGATGCTTTTTCTTGCTAGTACATTTCCAACTCTCACCAGCGCCAACCCTATCTGTTCTGACCTCTGTCTCCCTAATGAAATTTCCTTCTTTTGCTAACTAAATAGAAAAAGAGAGAGAGAGGGAAGCTTCTAAATCATGTCCATTTTACTGCTGTGGAAAAATCAGGATTTTCCCACACTTCTGACAGAGTTTTGTGTTTTGGTGTGGCTTTTGGTTTTAATGCAGCTTGCTGAGTTGAGAGCAGATAGAGTCACCATCGGTGGTGGAACTTTACAGGTGGTTCAGAAGAAAAAAACTCTGAAACCACTTCTAGGTCTTTCTATGTTCTGCTTCCGCCACTTCAGCTCTTCCTCTTTTTTTTTTTTTTTATATTTTTGTTATAAATTAATTTATTTTTTACCTCTGCCTGGTCATAGCCTTATCTTAGCCTCTAATTCTTTCCCCCTTGTTGCTACTGTTCTCCTACTTACTTCTACTTAAATGGATGAAGAGAATATAAATTTTAAAGTCACAGATTTGGGTGACCCAATTTTAGTGAATGGAGCCTTTTCCCAAGTTGGATACTATATAATGCCTGGACACAACCTAAATGGAATATTCAGTTAGACTCACAGTTGACAGGATTTTATTTTTAGCTCAGAATTCGGGAAACTAAATGGGCACTCTCCTGTATTGGTAGTATGAAAAAAAAAATGACTCAATTTTCCAAGAATGCAATTGACAAGAAGTATAAGGAGGCTTAAACATAAAATGTGTATCCTCTGATGTGGCAATTCCATATCCTAAGAAATAATTAGGTGCAAATATGGATGCTCATTGTAGCATTATTTACAATTGCAAAAAATAGGAAATACCCTAAATGTCTAACATCGGGAAATGACTACATAAATGGCATCTTCTATAAATGGAACATTGTACATCCACTTAAGAAAGATGTTCAAGAGGGCGCCTGGGTGACTCAGTTGGTTAAGTGTCTGACTATGGCTCAGGTTGTCATCTTGTGGTTTGGGGGTTTAAGCCCCTCATTGGGATTCTGTGTGTGTGTGTGTGTGTGTGTGTGTCTGTCTGTCTGTCTGTCTCTCTCTCTGCATCCCCCACCCTCCTGCTCACACTCTGTCTCCCTCTTTCTCAAAAATTTGAAAAAAAAAAGAAAGATGTTGGAAGAACACCCAATAGCATGGAAAATCTTAATCTTTGTCAAGTTAGTAAAAAGATAATAATGTTTTGGGATTAAACCTGTGCACATAAACATTTCAGAAAGATTGCATGGAGGTGATCTTTCTGAGTCACTGTGCAGGTTGGGGTGGGCTGAGCGGGAGCGGGAGGGGGTCCTGTGGCCAGATGTTTCCAACTCTTGTTAAAAATGTTTGGGTCCCCACGAAGCCCTACTATACCCAATTTTACCAGGATATTTGGGTAGGAATGGGGTGCATAGGCTTCATCGTTTATAAGACCAGGGTAAAAGAAGTAAAGCTTTGAAAGCTTCCAGTCCTGCACCTGCTCATGGTTATCATTAACCCACTTTACTTAGAGTACGCGTCAGGTGGAGCTTCAGTCTGGCTGTAAATCTCAGCGAACTGTTAGATGGGAACATGGAGCATTGCTGCACACTTGTGGACGTGTGGTTTCCTTTGTGGCATGAATAAATGGAACTGTGAGGTGCACCAAAAAAGAAAGAAAGAAAGAAAGAAAGAAAGAAAGAAAGAAAGAAAGAAAGAAAGAAAGAAAGAAAGAAAGAAAGAAAGAAAGAAAAGGGTTACATGGAGATATACTAAAATGTTTCTGTCATTTATGATTGCTATAAATATATTTAGTATATTTATCATTGCTTCTTATTTCCTGCTCTTTGATACTTTCCAGATTTTCTGTGGTGAATGTATTACTTTTGTAATCAGAAAATAATAATAATAATAATAATAATGATAAATTTAAAATAAAAATCTTTTTAGTTGTCATACTATCAGTCTCTGTAAGTTTATTGAGATAATGAGAAACAGAGGGAAACAACATTTATCTACTTAAAATATCTACTAATATTGATCTACTTAAAATATCTACTAATATTTTAAGGGGAAAAAAGTATATTTTGGTTAGAATATCGGGGGGGTAGTGTTTCTAGCCAGGCTGTAGCGCCAGACTGATGTTATCAGATTAGCTGTGTGAATTTCAGCAAGTTTTTAGCTTAATCAGGCTTTCATTTTCTTATTAATAAGGATAATAACAGAACCTAAACCCCATGGATTGTCATAAGAATTACATAAAATAATTAATGTAAAATACTCAGCTAAGTGCCTGACATATAATGAGCATCAGTGAAAGCTGATTGCTATGATTGCCACCATCAGAGGAAAAATTAACCAAAAATGAAGAATATGAAAACTTGGAACACAGGAAGTGAAAGAAGTTGTTACACTCTTTTCTGTAGAAAATCTTATATGTTCCTAAATGTTCTGTGTCTATGGGATATCTGAGAGTTTAAAAAGTGACTTTTTTCCTCCCAATCCTGATAAAATTCTGGGAAACTTATCATTGTTTCCGTCTTACAGAGAGGTCAACTAAGGCCCTAGAACTTTGGTATCTTACTCAAGGAGGGAGGGGCCAAATTTCCTATCATTGCTACGTCCTCTGCATCTGTCATTATACGTGGTATATATAGGTATTCAATATTTGTTTGATAAATGAATGAGTAATAAGAACTGGACTTGAATCCAATGTAGATTCCAAATCATATGTGCTTTTCAATGTGCCTTATCTATTTTTCTAAATATAATGATGATTTTTTTTTTTTCACAAGCAAGACATCCTCAAGACTGACCCAGGCTTGGAATGTATAGCTAAGAAAACAGTGAACAGAGCTAAGAATCCAGGTCCGGGAGTTTGGAGTGGTTACAACTCTGGGAAAGAACAGTAAAAACACTATGAATAATTTACTGTGAGGCTTTCACATATCCTCTGCTCTTCAAACCTATGATCTAAACAACATAGGTCATGCTATCTATATTGTACACATGAGGAAAAAGAAGTTACAGGATTTGCCAAAAGTCACACAAGTGTGAAAGCTATATTCAAATATTTCATGGATATTCTCCTTCTCTCCACTTCTACCCCTTTAAACAAACATTTCTCCAAAGTTGATTTCCTTGATTTGAGAGGGCAGAATTATGTAGTGGTTAAAAGTCTGGGCTCTGAAGTCAGACAGGCCTGGATTGGAATGTTGATTTATTTGCTCACTGGCCATGTGACTTGGGACAAGTCAACTTCTCTGAACCTCAGCTTCTCAGCTGTAAAAACAGGAGGAGTAAGGCCACCTCCCCTCAGCATTGTGGGGAAGAGTAAACGAGATTGTTTGAAAAGTGCCTGGAACATAGCAAGCTCGCCAATGCTATAATTAATTATCATCATCATCTGGGGAAGAAGGGAAGGGAGAGAAAGGAAAGGAGAGGAAGAGAAGGACAGAGAGAAACCGTGCCAATTCACCATTCCCATCCTGCTCTGGCCCATTCTACCGTCAGCAGGCTTGGCTGTGTTCTCTGAAAGACGTGAGCACAAAAAGAGGTAATGCTCTGGTGTTGGCACCCAGGAGGTGTGCCAGGCAGAGGGAGGTGGCTGCGGGAGGTTGGTAGAGAACCAGCTGCACTGTTTCTCTTATTCTCTTGGCCTGCGTGTCCACGAACAGAGATGTTACCCTCCACCCCCTGCCCCTACTCACCAGTGTCCCCCGCAGCAAAGCCGGTTTCCCATGGTGCTCTGTTGCCGCGGAGGGAGCCCAGCTGTTTTTCTACATAAAGAGGCTTGTGCATTTCCTGGTTCCTGGTTTAGCTTTCAGTAAGAGCTCCCGGGGAGTCTCTATCAGTGTCAGATTTCAACCTAGCAGGTTGGACTTTGGAAGCCACCTGCTGGAATGATTCCCAGGTGACTGTTACCAGCCAAGTGGTAGAGGAACACACGTGGACTCCAGGTGAGAGCTATCTCACCTTCGGGATTTGGAGCTGCTTTGAAGAAGCCATAACTTTGAGCGTCAAGCTTCAGTGAAAAGAAACCTGAGATGGCAAAGGGCTCTGGGTTCCTTTAGTAAATGTTTCTCTACTACATCACACTGTCATTGAAATACATTCTCTACAATGGAGTCAAGGGTCTTACCTTGTGTTTCCCGGCACTACTCAGGTTTAGTGGAGTTTCACTTTCAAGGTAATCAGTATCAATTTCTTATTATCCCTTTCCAGAATCTGGGTTTGAATACTGGAGTCTCTAGGAAATTTTAATTTAGGGAAATGGGTTCCTTTCATATCCTCCCTTGCTTTTGGAATTGATGTGAGCAGATCACTTTTTTCCACGATGGTGAAAGAGAGGAGGACTAAACTCATTACCTAATCCCCTTTCTGGTCAGAAATCACATGGTTCTATGACTGGAATGGCCTCTCAGCACATCTTGACCACTCACTTCCTCATGTTCAGTACAGAACTACAGAATCTCTGCTTCCAACTCAACTCAGACTCTCCCTCCAATGACCCAAAGTTAGAAGCATTCTGCACTCACCAGCGAGCAGGGTACAGTCGAGCAAATTCCTCCATAGAAAATGTGGGCTCTGGGAGAATTTGCGAAACCCGTAAGGCTTGTCTTCAGGGCTCCCACCCCCACACTGCCCAGATGCCCTGTTGTTTGTATGCTCCTTGTGGATGTTCAGGACCCACCACTCAGCCCTGCACTCCACAGAGCGTACACTGGACATTTCCTTCCTCCCCATCCTGTTTCCTTGTGAGAAATGGGCATAATGAGAGTGAGAGTTATAGAGGATTGGGTGAAGATTACGTGAGATAACGTATACAAAGTTCTAGTCCACAGCCTGGCACATGGGGAGCTTTCAGTAAGTCCTACCTATTGTTATCACTTCTTCTCGGCTAATTGTCAGATGGCAAAGCATCTCACTTTATCATCTTGTGCTGGATCATTGCACTAGCATTTTACTTCATGGCTATGCTTCTTCCTAGCAAGCCCTTCTATGCACCAGCATCAACAGTATTCTTTTCATCCTGATATCTGAACGTCTTAGCCTGGCACTCAAAGCCCTCCAACAACCTGGTCCCTTTTCAGCCACTCTCTCTAATTTAAAGGAAAAATTTTAAGGAAAACATCAAAGAGATTTTATGACCAGAAACTCCAAAGGAACCAACAGTGTATTGTGGTACCCAGAAAATCTGATCTACCTTAAGCAGTATTAATAGAGGTCTACAGTGATAAACAAGGGAATTGATTATTCCACTGAAGTCTGTATCAGTCAGTCCATGACTAGAATAATAATTTTAATCCACATATTGAATTCCAAGTTACACTGTCAAAAGGCAATGTGTTCTAGAGAAAGTTGTCTAGGTGATAAATAGTTTGGAAAGTTCTAGGGGTACCTGGCTGCCTCAGTCAGAGGAGCATGTGACTCTTGATCTCGGGGTTGTGAGTTTGAGCCCCATGTTAGGTGTAGAGATGGTTTAAACAAACAAACAAACAAACAAACAAACAAACATTTTTTAAAAAATAAACTTTCTAAAAAAGTTTTGTAAGATATAGTTAAAAGAATTAGGCATGTTTACTTGGGAGAGAGAAACTTTAAGAGGACGGGATAGTTATTTTAAAATATCTGAAAGGGGCTTCCAAGTGAAAGAAGGATTACGTTGATTTTCTAGACACAACCAGACCAATAAGCAGAAGTTACTGAAATGAAGATTCTGGGCCAATAGAAGGAAGAATTTATTAGAATTATGTCCAAAGAGTTCTGATGAAGAACTGTGAGAAAGAACTTACAAAGTTCCCCATCACTTAAAATGCCCAGAGAGGGGTGCCTGGGTGACTCAGTTAGTTGGTTAAGTGACTGACTTTGGCTCAGTTCACAATCTCTCAGTACATGAGTTCAAGTCCCACATTGGACTCTCTGCTGTCAGTGCAGAGCCAGCTTAGGATCCTCTGCCCCGCCCCCCTTTCTCTCTGCCCCTGCCCTGCTCATGCTCTGTCTCAAAAATGAATAAAAAAAATTTTTTTTAATGTCCGGGAAGAAGTTGACTAATGGTCATAAAAGAGTTTGAATGGTGTGGGGATTTGGACTGAATCAGAGATTTCAATTTTTTTTCTAGCTAAGGAACCCTCTCTTTTATTTTATTTTTTTGATAATTTTTTTTAAATGTTTATTTATTTTTGAGAGAGAGAGAGAGAAGCAGAGCATGAGTCGGGGAGGGGCAGAGAGAGAGGGAGACACAGAATCTAAAGCAACCTCCAGTCTCTGAGCTGTCAGCACAGAGCCCAACGCAGTGCTTGAACTCATGAACTTTGGTATCATGACCTGAGCTGAAGTTGGATGCTCAACTAACTGAGCCACCCAGGTGTCCCAGGAAGCCTTTCTTTTAAATAAAGCTCCTGTAAAAATAACAATTACAGAATAGATCATTGTAAAGTCATTTTGGCTGAAGTCCAATTAGAATCCTTTCTAATCTCCTTTTTTCTTCACAACCAGATGTAAGTTTCCCCAGAGTAGACAATAAAAGATCATAGTTCTTAAATTTTATGTTTGTAATGTACACCCTCCATAGTATATATCCTGGGGGTTGATAAATACTTGTTGAATGAATGGATGAACAAAAGAATGTATCAATAGTTTTTTCTCTGATGCATGCTTTCATTTTTAATAGATGGTAATCTTTTAACCAAGAATTGAATTCTTTGAGTGAGGGTTCTTATCTTGGGAATTCACAGATGCCTACAAAGGGGTACATGAGTGGATCTCAAGAGCTGTGTGAACCTATTCAAATTGTAGGGCAAATGTGAGAGCACGTATATTTTTTCTGATAACAGGATCTATTGCTTTTGCTAGATTTTTCACCCGGGTCTGTAACCTAAAAAAGTTCGGAATCAACCACTTTAATGGAAGAATTTGAGGTGTCCACCACACTCTGGTAAAACATATATTTTTGGGGGCAGGGGAGCTCATCTGGACACTCCTCAAATCATACACATGCAATGAACTACATGGAGGAATTGAGAAGTCAGGCATGCATGTTTTCCTGAACACAGCATATCCCTCGTTTTAAGACTCTGCGTCCAAAGGAAGGTTCTCTGGCCATCACCACCACACAAGTAATCCTAGACCCCCTGTATTTAGACTCGGGGTGGGTGATGCAGTGATTCCTCTCTTTAGGATGTTCCAAGACTAGAAACAAAAGGTGTCCCCTGTGCGGAGGTTGGAGAGACTTTGTGGTTTGGTGAGAGTGGCAGAGGCTCCTGTGTCTGTGCCCTGCATAGGCATACTCCATCGCTCAGAATTAGACACCATTTTCAGCGGACAGACCTTACTACAGGAAAACAGGGCTTTAGGCAACGCTCCCCAGCCTCAAACGATTTCCCCAACCCCTACCCAATACAGGCCAGACAGGCTGGAGACCCTTGTTTTTGTGTCTCTAATCACCAGCTCAGACAGTGCCCTCTGGGCTGTTTGGATGGCATATCCCTTTTCCCTCCCAGGATCACTCTCTCTTTTGTTGCATTGTGAGAAAATTATGGCTAGGAATTTGATCTGGAGCCAGTGTCAGCTTCCGGGTATGATCTCAGCATCCAAGTGTGAGCTCAGGGTGCTGTGACGTTGGGTACATCTAACTGAGGAGCTTTTTGTCTAGCTGGCTATGACCTCCTCCCTCCCTGCCCATCCCATCGTCCAGGCCACAGAATAGGGAGAAGCACAGACAAGGCCCTGAGATTGGGGTTTATTCAGCTCCACCCAGGACTAAACAAACACTTTGACATGTCTCAAGGGACCAAACCATACATTGTGGGCCATGCACTTTTCCCTTCCCCCAAGGATGCTGCTACCTCTGGGGTGGTGGGCAGCTGCTCCTATCACGGCGGGAGGTGGAAAGGGGCTCACTGGGTGCTGGCTCCAGGGCACTCAGGACTCCACTCTGCCTGCCTCCTCCTCTTCCTCTGGATCTGGAGGCGCAGGGAGCAGGGAGATGTAGACCTCGTTGACCTCTGTGTCCAAATGGCGGCCACCCCGAGGCGCCTCCAGGTTAAGGATGCCATCGTGGGAGAGAGCTGCGCGGACCCGCCAGGGGTCCACGTCAGCAGGCAGGACATAGGTGCGGCAGAACTCTCGGGACACGAAGCCGTGGCGGTCCAGGCGCTGGGGGTGCCTGGCAGACACCTCCAGCAGGTTGTCCACAGTCCTTACAGTCACCTCATCTGGGGTGAAGTGGCTCACATCCAGAAATGCCTGAAATTTACCCTCACTGAGCCTGAGCTCCGAGGCCCCTGCCCTGCTGCCCTCCCCAGCTGCGGTGGCCCGGGGCCGCACATAGTAGCCGTGGTAGAGGGTGGGGGTCAGGATCTCTTCTGGCAGGAGGCCTGAGGGGCAGAGAAAGAAGGCAAGAGGCAGGATGAGGGAGAATGGGGTGGGAACAAGGGTGAAATGGGGAGATCAGGAGATGAGGAGCAGGGAAAGCAGGAGAGGAGTCAGGAGAAGTAGGAAAATGAGGCGGGGGTGGGGGTGGGGGTGCGAATTAGCAACTGGAAGGAGGCAACTGGAAAGAGGGAACTGAGATGGGGAAGGAGACTGGGGGGTGGAGGAGGGCAAACCAAAAGGGGGCTGGGTGGACAGATGGGGAACCAGAAGGCACAGCGAGGGGGTCAGGGACAGGCATGGGAGCCTTGCGGGCACCGCGTCTGCCCCGAGGTCAGTAGGAAGGGGACCGAGCCCTGCTTGGCTGGGGACGGAGGGGGAGTTTGGGGTGGGAGATGGCTCGCCCCAGGAGTTCAGTTAAGCCCGCAGTGGGGTGGAGGCCAGTACCATTGGGAGGTCAGCCCAGAATTTCAGGAGGTGGGGGTGGGAAGCAAGGGGGGTGGCGTCTGTGCCATACCTTCTCCGAAGCGCTGCTCGCCCAGACGGCTGGGGTTGGCGAATTCGTACTCGGTGGTGGCCGGGTGGGCATGTGGCACCGAGCGGCCTGACATGGCTGCAGAGGCGTCGGCGGCCCTGGTCCGAGGTGCAGCGACCCCTCCAGCTGCCTGGAGAGCTGGGGCTCGGTCGGGGGTGGGGGCGGGGTCTACACCACCCAAAATAGTGCCGAGCCTGGGGCGGGGGAGGGGCGGGGAACCGGGGCCCTGAGCGCCAGTGACAAGTGTGCGACCAGCCCCGCCTGGACCCCCGTGCTCCCCCCCCCCCCACCCGCCTCACACCCTTCAGCTGTCACAGGCTGCCCGAAGGGACAGCTGGGGGTTCTGGCTGGGCAGCCAGCTGGGGATGGGGAGGCTGGTGTGGGAGGCCCTGGAGAGGCCTCGCTGAAACCCTCAGTTTGTACATTTTCCACATTGCCTCCTCTCCTCCTCCTTCCCAGGCACCTTGCACCCTTCTTCATAAAGCTCTCCTGGTTTAAATGTTCTGTGTGCTATGGAAGGTGAGAGATGCAAGAAACTTTTCCACCTTTTCTTTGGGGTGGAGGGAAGGGTCCCCCTGCCCAGATCAATGTCAGAGTCCTTTCCTGAACCTGGGTAGACCCTGGGCACCACACAGATGCCTGGCACTGACTTGTTGGTGATCACTGCTCTCCTCTAGGGACCCACAAAGAGTTAATGTCCCTGGGGCCCAGCCTAGGAAGATTCCAGTTCCTGCCCAGGCCCAAGATAGTCGCTGGCCCAATTCCCCTGGCATGCTAGGCTGCAGAGGAGGAGGAGGGGCACAGCACCCTCCTGCTTAGGATTCCTGACTTCAACCCAACTCCAGAGAAGGGGGGGGGGGCATTGGGCGTGGACGGAAAGCTAGTGAAACAAGACCAGCACAAGTCACTGGCCAGCTCAGACGTGTTTGTATTTCTCTTTTCTTAGCTCAGTGAGTACTGGGTATGTGTCACACTGCCAAATCCCCGATCACAAGTCTCCATGAACGGGCGGTGAGCTGGGATAATAAAACTCCTGACATCACCATTCCAGAAGCTTCACAAGACTGCGTATATAAGGGGCCGGCTGTTGCTGCAGCTGAAGGAGCTGACCAGCCAGCTGACCCCCTCCACTCACCTAGCCACCATGGACATCGCCATCCACCACCCCTGGATCCGCCGGCCCTTCTTTCCTTTCCACTCCCCCAGCCGCCTCTTTGACCAGTTCTTCGGGGAGCACCTGTTGGAGTCTGATCTCTTCCCAACTTCTACTTCCCTGAGCCCCTTCTACCTCCGGCCACCCTCATTCCTGCGGGCTCCCAGCTGGATTGACACTGGGCTCTCAGAGGTAAGTTTCCCTCTGCCAGGACAGGAGAGTTCTTCCTGGAACCTCCTGGAAACCTATCCACCTGCTCTCCTTTTTCTCCTTGCCTACATCTGGCTACATCTAAGTGTTTTAGGCACTTGTGTGTCCACCAGGGAAGAAAGACTGGGTTACTGGTTCTTTCACCCAGTTGTCTGTTTGTATCGGATGCTCTTCTGTATCCTACTTTACTACATTTTTTCCATGTGCTGTGAAAATCACCCTCTATCCCCTAACTTCTAAGTAGGATGCCCCTTTCTGGTTTGATTCATAAAGATCCAGGGAAAGATCTGCTTTCAGACTCCTTTGCTCACCTCTTCTAATCCCTCATACTCCTGATAAATTTTATTACTTCAAGTTTCAGATCAGGAAAACAGTCCTGCCTCATGCTGAGTTTTTCATCTCCACTGCATGGAGCTGGAGACAGCAACCACTATTTTCTTCCTTTCAATTCTTTTGTCTGTGATTTCCCAGGTTTCTCAGGGCTGTGACAGGGCACTGACCTGGGCCCATACCTAAGGAGAAAAGAATATAGGCCAATTCTTGGGGCCCCTCCTCACTTGTCCTAAGAAGGTGGGAGAATGGGGTGAACAGATAAGATTAACAGAGCTGTCACAGATAATACACTGGTTTAAAAATATTCAAGTATGCGTAAACAGGAGCTGAGTGAGCAAGGGCTTTGGAAGGACAATTAGGGCTAGGAGAACATTCCAGATTGAGTGGGTGGGAAACTTGGCACAGGTCTGAGCAAGAAGAAGGGGCCTTTGTCTCATGGACAAATGACAAGGCCGGGCATCAGGGTCAGAGAGGCAGCAGAAACCTTGCCCAGACCCATCCTTTTGATTGGCCTGGGTGGCCTGTCTTCTTTCCTGTCCCTGTAAATAAAGTTAGGATCTGATGCCCATGTGCTATGCCTTGGGTACCACTGTGGTGACTCCCCTGAACCAGAGAGCCATGTTTATTCAAAATGGGATTTTTTTAGTCAAAAAAAAAAAAAAAGGATAAAGTCTGCAGAATGATGAGACCGTACTAGTGTAATCCACATTCCTACCCTCTTTTCTCCCCCTTTCCATTTCTAGATGCGTCTGGAGAAGGATAGATTCTCTGTCAACCTGGATGTGAAGCACTTCTCTCCAGAGGAACTGAAGGTCAAGGTGTTGGGAGACGTGATTGAGGTGCACGGCAAACATGAAGAGCGCCAGGTGCGTAGCTTGCTTTCTCTTCTCATTCATTCAGTGAAAACTATATGCCAGATACTGCCATCAGCCTCTGAGTCTGGCAACCTCCAGTCTTAAGCCAGAAAGGTCTGGGACAGGGACAGACCTGCTGTTGTTGTTTGGGCCAGAGAAGTCATCTTTGTTGTTCATTCTGATTTGATTGCCTTAGGTGGGATAGATGGGATGTTTACTTCCCATTTAAGCCCGTCGTTTTTGGCCACCTTAAAATCACTAGGGGAATGAAAAAGTTCCAGGGCTTAGGCATATTACAGACCAAAATTTTTAGGGGTGGGCACCAGGCATCAACATTTTTTAAAGGGGCAAGGTGGGGGGAAGCTCCCTAGGTAATTCTAATGTACATTCAAAGTTGAGGACCACTGATTTAGGAATAGCATTTGTTGGACATGTGGTTGCTTTACGTCACTATATGAATTGCAGGTACCCTGAAGACCCTTGACTTTGGGATGTTGTTTTCATATGCTCCTGAGTCCTCTCATCTTTAGCCCATCTAAATGCTCAACAACTGGCTTTGCCTAAGTTTCAGAGCTACAGTCAGCAGCTAAAACCCTGCAGCCCACGTGGAAACCACTTAATTGAGAGCCTGTCTGCCTACATGCTGGTATAAAGATTAGAATCAGCTAGTGTTTAGCAGAATCCTAGAATATGGAACAGATTCTCATTAATTTCTGGGAGGGTTCTTAAATGTGGCAGCTGCTGACCAATTGTTGATAACTCTGATACTTGTGCACGAGACAGTAAGGTTTGAGGTCCTCAGGCTGTTTCAGTTTTGCTTATGGGATTTAACTTTGGGTCATAGTCTCCCTGGGTGAAGTTTTGTTGCTCTTGTTGTTGTTTTTAGCAGCAGTCCTATTGGTCTGGAACATTCTGGGACATTCCTGAAGAGTCAGGACAATTTTTGGGCTTCCTTAGGGACTCAGATCTTCAATGATGGACGATATTCTAGATCCTGTAGGCCCAACAAACATTGATCTAAACCTTTGGGAAATACCCATAAAAATATCCATGCCTCAATTTGGAGAGCCTTCAAGGTTTTTCTCTTTGACTTCTCAGACTCTCCTTGGTAGGAGTGACCACCTAGGCAACTTTATCTCAGGCCCAACCAGAACAGCTGTTAAGTTTTCCTCCCTTGTTGCAAAGGCGTATGGTCACACCTAAGGGAAGAAGGATGTCTGAGTTCTCAGCAATAGGTGCTACTTCCTGTTCTTACCTCTCTTTTTCCTCATTTCCTCATTTCCTCTCTTGGATTAGGATGAACATGGTTTTATCTCCCGGGAGTTCCACAGGAAATACCGGATCCCAGCTGATGTGGACCCTCTCGCCATTACTTCATCCCTGTCATCTGATGGGGTCCTCACTGTGAATGGACCAAGGAAGCAGGCCTCTGGCCCTGAGCGTACCATTCCCATCACCCGTGAAGAGAAGCCTGCTGTTACTGCAGCCCCCAAGAAATAGATGCCCTTTCTCTGACTGCATTTTTTAAAACAAGAAAATGTCCCCACCAATGAATGAAAATCTTGTGATTAGTGCTGAAGCTTATTAATGCTAAGGGCAGGCCCAAATTATTAAGCTAATAAAATACTATTCAGCAACAGATAACTGTCTTGTGTTTGAATATTCTGTGTTTTAAAAAATTAATGTGGAAATACAGCAGATCCATTTAGTCACCGCATTATGATTTAGGGCTTCTGGGGATATTAGAGTCAGAATGGCTGTCTCCATTACTTACTAAGAGTGTAAATTTCACAAGTCACTTAACCTTTCTAGCCCTTAGGTATTACATTTGTAACATGTGGCACTGATTTGTAGACTGTTGTGAGGAGTAAATTAAGGAGAAAACAGGTAAAACCCTTGGCAGAATTCAAGGAATATCAGTTCCTCTGTCTCCTTCCTTGATTTCAGCCCTCATTTCCAACAATAAATCTGAACAAACTCTGGATAACAAGGCATGAAAGGCCTTAGTGAGTCTACAATTCATCATGTTGCCAGGCAGGAGGTAGTGCCCCCAATAGTGACATTTTCCTGCTGCCTTCAGCTGATTCACAAGAGCAATAACCAGGACTTACTTGGGCGACTATCACCAAACAAGCCTTTCAGTCGTAATCCCTAAATTATTTAGCAATAAATTTTCCTTTGAGAACCAATTCAGTGACCGCCACCCACCATAAAAAATTGTTTTAGAATTACAATTAATCATTGATCAGTAAGGGATTCTATTATTTAGCTTAAACAAAGACAGTTTACTCTACAAAAACACTCCCATTCCACTTGTGGTTCCAGACAAAACTTCTGACTCAATTAATGAAAAATAGCCCTGGTGTGGGTTATCTGGGATAAATGCAGACAACTCCTATTTTACTGTAGCAGCATCTACCTAATTTCTGACCTCCCACAACGACTGACCATGAGGTGAAGTGAGATTCCTGCCTCCACAACGCCTACAGATTGGAGGTTGGCCACACTTTTAAAATATTCTACACAAAACAGTTGCCGACATTTTTCATGATGCAGGGGTGTGGAGCTAGGACGATATAAATTGCACATCTGTACAGGTTCAAAATGTTCCCTCCTGAAAAACAACTTCCTAATAGTCAGAAATGCCATGGTCTAGCCAGCTAATTTTTGTGGCTGTGTAGCAGATACTCTTGGGGGTCTGACCAACCTATATACCACCTTCAGTCTTGCCAACAGCTCCCCAGTTGGTTTAGGTATCCACCATATACTTCCTCGCCATGTGCTTCAGGAAAGTGAACCCAAGCTCCAGCTTGGTACCAGCTGGTTCCAGCCGGTTCCAGCCACAAGTGATCTTATCTTTTTCCTTTTTTGAGAGACAGTATGAGTGGGGGACTGGCAGAGGAAGGGAGGGAGAGAACCTTAAGCAGGCTCCAAACCAGTGTGAAGCCCCATGCTCATGATGTGGGGTCATGACCTGGGCCCAAATCACGAGTTGGACGCTTAACCATCTGAGCCACCGAGGTGCCCCAGGTGGTCTATCTTGATTAGCCCAAACCAATCACGGAGATTCCCTTCCCTCTGTCAAGATTAGTCTTGAAAAGGCCATGACCCAATTATGGCTAATGAGACAGGAGGGCAGTTTGCTGGAGGTGCTTCTGAAAGAGGTTTTGAGTTTTTAAAAAGACTCACCAAAAGAGAGAAAGGGAGAAAGGTGGGAAGATTTTTTTTTCTTCTTCTTCTTTCGGGTATTGGAGCATGATGATGTGGCACTCAGATTGCTGTAAGCATCTTGAAACCATGAGCGACCATCCATGATATGCTAAGGATGGCTGAGCAAGAAGGTGGCAGGACTCCAGGTTCTTGATGGGTCACGGAATTGCTAAATTGGCCAGCTCTAGACCTTCCTTACTTCAGAATGTCTTATGCCTTATTTTTGTTTAATTTATTTTGACAATGCTTTTATGTTCCTGGTACGCAAAAAAACTTAACTGATAGAGGCTGAATTAAATAGTGTAAAAATCTGAGAATGTCCTAGAAACCATGTGTCAACTTTAATCATTTTAGTGGATTACCAGATTTCTCAAGCAAACATAATCTTAATGACTTGGTGTTAAATAAATCATATTTTGCATACTAGATCTTGATATTTATGTTTTTGACAAATTCGTTCAAAATGTGTAGGGTCACTTTTTTGGTGCAATTTAACTGGACTCAAGTGAGACTAGTTCTTTATTGTTCTTCTTTTCCAGATTGCCTCTTTTTCTATGGCTGTTCATTGTCATTAGTGTAGGACTTTTCTAGTCCAGTATATTTAAGGATTTTTCCCTCAGTTTTACAAGCCAGCTCATCCATAATTCTGTTTCATTCATATTTGAGTTATGCTACAAGTCTGTTGAGGCAATTCTAACTAGCATTTATTTATTTATTTATTTATTTAATATTAACTAATATTTATTGAGCACTTACTATGTGGTTGGCACTGTACTAAGTGCTTTACCTTTATTTATTTATTTATTAAAAAATTTTTAATGTTTATTTATTTTTGAGAGAGAGAGAGAGAGACAGACAGAGCATGAGTGGGAGAGGAGCAGAGAGAGAGGGAGACACAGAATCCAAAGCAGGCTCCAGGCTCCAAGCTGTCAGCACAGAGCCTGACATGGGGCTTGAACCCATGTATGGTGAGATCATGACCTGAGCCAAAGTCCAACATTCAACTGACTGAGCCACCCAGGCACCCCTACCTTTTTTTAAACTATCATTTTTTATAGAATAATTCTAGGAAATAATGTATAATAAATGCATGTAACTTCAGTCAGATATAACACTTAGAAGACCAGATGGTGTTTTTGACTACTGGTTTAGAGGTAATACATATTTTCTTGTTTAGAAAAATTCTATTTCATACTTTATGTTTTATTTTGAATATTTCACTGGGTCTGATCTTTGTTCTGGAAATTGACAATGCTTAATCATTCAATAAATATTTGAGTGCCCACTATACGCTAAGTACAAAAATAAGACATGTCTGCTCTAAAGGAATTAAGAATTGAGTAGGACAGCAGGCAAATAAAAGGGCAATTCTAAGACATCTTTTCAAGATTCTATGATGTCTCTTTAAAATGCCTGCTATGGGGTCCTTTAAAAGGAATATATTTCCTGGACATGCAAGGAATATTGGAGATGGTTACCCATGATCAAAATTTCTTAACAGCTTTATTGAGATATTGTTCTACACTATTAACCCATTCAAAGTGTAGACTTTAATAGTTTTTCATATATTCACACAGTTGGGCATCCATCACTACAACCAGTTTTAGGTCATTTCATTAGCCAAGAGGATACCTTACCCCCATTAGCCGTCATCCTCCGATGCCAACCCCTCAGCCTTAGGCAACAACTAATCTACTTGTTGTCTCTATAGATTGGTCTATTTAGGACATTTCATGTAAGTGGAATCATACATTATGTATTCCATTGTGACTTGCTTCTTTCCCTTAGTGTAATGTTTTCAAGTTTCTTCCATGTCATTACATGTATCAGTACTTCACTCCTTTTTAATGCCAAATAATATTTCATTGCACGGATATCATCGTTTATTTACCCATTCATCAGCTGGGGGACATTTGGGTTACTTCCACTTTTTGACGATTATCGATGCTGCTGCTATGAACACTACTGTTTTTTTGCGTGCATATATGTTTTCATTTCTTTTGAGTATATACCTAGGAGTGGCATTGCTGGATTATATGATAACTCTATGTTTAAACTTTTTTAAAAGTTTATTTGTTTTCGTGGGGGGAAAGTCCCATGTGCATGTGTGCTTGAGCAGGGGAGGGGCAGAGAGAGAGAGAGAGGGAGAGAGAGAGAGAGGGAGAGAGAGAGAATCTTAAGCAAGCTCCATGCTGTAAGCACAAAGTCTGACTCTGGGCCTGACTCAGGGCTCTCATGATGGAGATCATGACCTCAGCCAAAACCTAGAGTCAGCCGCTTAACTGACTGAGCCACCCATGAGTCCCAAACCTTTTTTTTTTTTTTAAACCATTAGACCCACACTTCCTATGGTACATTACTACAATCCACTACAGGGTAAATGTTTATTTATTTTTTATTTTTTAAAAGTGGTCTCTACACCCAACATGGGGCTCAAACTCATGACCCTGAGAACAAGAGTCGATTGCTCCACCAACGTGAGCCAGCCAGGCGCCCCAATATTTAACCTTTTGAGGTACCACCTGGCTGTTTTCTAAAGCAGCCGCACTATTTCACATTCCCACCAGCAGTATATGAGGGTTCTAATGTCTCCGTATTCTTACCGACACTTACTATCATCTATCTTTTTGGTTACAGCCTTCCAAGTGGGTGTCTAACTGCATTCTTAGCTGTTTATGACTTAGCAAGTTGATAGTATCATTGGTTTATACGACTTAGCAAGGTGAAAAGGAAAGGGAATACATCTAGGAAGAGCGAAGAGCCTGAAGTGCCCATGTATTTAGGTTTGGTTAGGGCTTCAGATGTATGAGGCAGGGGCCTGTGTGAGAGACAAGGCAAGGGAGTTAGAAAAGGATTCTGCTAAGGACTTTGGAATTTATTTTGAGGGAAATAGAAGCCAACAAAGGGCTTTAATCAAGCGAGTGTCGTGATCAACTTTGACTTTTTAGATAGTCCCCTCTCTATCAATACAGAGATTGATATGTGGGGACTGAAATAGAAATTAGAGCTATCAACCAAAAGGGTCTCACAGCAGAATGGATGAGAAATAAGGGAAAACTGGAGCATGGAAAAGGCAACAGAGAGGTAAAAAAGGGGGACATAATCAAAACATAACATGGAGGTAGAGTTTACAAGGCTCTCTGTTTGAATGGGTTAAGAAAGGAGGAACCAAAATACTCCTTGGTTTCTGGTTTTGACAACTGGATAAACTTATTATATAGTATATAATATTAAAACTAAGAAAGAGTGGTTAAGATACATAAAAGAGGGCTATTGAATTCACCCAGATATGGAATACATTAGGAGGGAAAAAATTTGAGACAGAAGATTATGAGTCCAGTTGTAGGTATGGTGAGTTTGTGGGCCTTTGGGAATTTGAATGGAGATATTCAGTAAGTAGTTGGGTATGTATATTCAGAGCTCTGGAGACACATCTGGTATAGAAGCAGAGATTTGGAATATGGAAGCACATAGGTGAGAGCTGAAGGTCTGGGTGTTGATAGTATCATCTAGAGTTAGCCAAAAAGAGTTGTGGGGAAGGTCAACAGAATCATTGGAAAGACAAATGTAAGGGATAGGCAGAGAAAGATGAACTTATAAAAGAGACAAAGAGGTGTCTCAGAAAGATAGGAGAAAAAGCATTTAGCATGGTATCATAGACACCAAGGGAAGAAAGGAGTAGTCAGGCAGATTGTCAAATACAGAACATAAAAGTCAAGTAACATATAAGCTGAAGCATCCATTAGATTTAGCAAAACTTTTCACTGCTATACAGTTTCAGGAAAGTGGTAGGTCAAAGAGTAAACGAGAGACATACTTCCTGACAAGATAGAACAGTAAGTTCATAGTGATGCAATCTCTTTGTTACTAAGAGTGCAATCTCTTTGTTACATAGTGATCCTAGTTGTTTGTTTCTTTTTTTTTAAGCAGAAAAAGTAAATAACAATATGGACAAAATAAATATGAAATTATTTAAATAAAAAAATAAAACTCAGGAGAATGGGCATATTGGCAGATATTTGCAAATGCTATAATCGTCTGCTAAAACAACCCCGACAGAATCAATAGACAAACTATTAGAACCAATAAGAAAGTTTCGCAAGTTTATAGATTACAATCTTAATTTATAGAATATTGTTCTGGTGATCTATTCATGCATATCAAACTATCCCAAAACTTAGTAGCTTAACAATCATTTTATTAGACCTTACTATTTATAGCACGGGGCTCAGCTAGGCAATTCTTGAGCTCCTCATGACCTTGACTGGGGTCAGTTGGTGGTATTTAGGCTTTAAGATGGCTTAACCCTCTTTCCTGATGCTTTCGTAAAGATGGTTGGAAGGCTGGACTCAGCTGAGCCCCTCTCCCTGTCTTTGTAGTCTCAAGGCCTCTCTATAGGGTGTTTCCATCAGGTGACTGGACTTCAGGGCTCCAGGAAGGAGTATTCCACAAGACAGGAAGTGCAAGCTTCTTAAGGCCTGGGCCTAGAAACCTGCATGGTATTACTTTTGCCATATTTTTTGGGGTCAAAGCAGTTGCAGAGTCTGTCTACATTTAAAAAGAAGGGGCATAGACTTCCACCTTTTAATGAGAGGAGTGTCAAAGAATTTGTGGCCATCTTTAATCCTCCACAGAAGCTGACAGAAAGGGAAATGTATTTAATCTCTAAAATTCGTAAGAGATTAGTGGCATTAGTAGCAGGAATATACAAAGGACCTCTGCAAACCAAGAAAAGGACAGCTGCTCCAATAAAAAAAAAAAAGTGGACAAATACTGTACAAAGGAAATGTACAGAAGTGGGAACTAATAAGCAATACAAAGAAATGCTGAAAATCATTGGCAGTCAGTGCAATGCCAGTCAAAGCAACAATAAGCTATCATTTTACAATAGGCTTTCTCAATATTGCATTGGTGATATTTGGGGCCAGATAATCCTTTGTCATGGGAACTCCTCTGTGCCTTGTAGGGTGTTTAGTAGCACCCCTGGCATTTGCTCAGTGGATGTAGTAGACATATCAGCTTTGTCACAATCAAAAATGTCTCTAGACATTGCCAACTGTCTCCCGAAGGATAAAATTGTTCCCGGTTGAGAACCACTACTTTACACGCCTGTCAGCTTTGCAAAAAATAGAAAGTTGGTTAATGCTAAGTATTGGCAGAGATAAGGCAACATAGAACCTCAGGCACTGCTTGTGGATGGGTGGGCAGTACAGTCACTCTTGAGGACAACAGTCAATTTAGATATACCATGACTTCATTAGCCAGAAATTCAGCATGTGGGTAATTTGCACACATCTATAAAGGGCCGTATGAGGATGTTCTCTGCAGCTTGGCTGGACAGTGGGGAGTTAGAGGCAATTACAAAGGGGTGGCAGAACCCTCCACCTAACAACAAAGGAATTATACAATTTTTCTCAGTACATGGAACATTCTGCAAGAAAAACCATACATTAGGCTGCAAGCAAGCCTTAATAATTTTCTTATTTATTTATTTATTTATTTATTTATTTATTTATTTTTGAGAGAGAGAGAGAGAGAGAGAGAGAGAGAGAAGATGAGCAGGGGAGGGATGGGTAGAGAGAGGGAGAGAGAGAATCCCAAGCAGGCTCTTTGCTGTCAGTGTAGAGCCCGATGTGGAGCTTGATCTCATGAACGGTCAGATCATGACCTGAGCTGAAATCAAGAGTCAGATGCTTAACTGACTGAGCCACTCAGGCTCCCTAAGTCTTGATAAATTTTAAAAGATTGAAAGCATACAAAATATCTTTTCTAGTCACAATGAAATGAAACTAGAAATCACTAACAGAAGGAAAAATGGAAAATTCACAAATTGAACAACACCTTCTTTTTTTAAAGTTTATTTATTTATTTTGAGAGACAGGGAGAGAGAGTGGGAGGGGCAGAGAGAGAGGGAGAGAGAGAGAATCCCAAGCAGGTCTCTCACTGACAGGTCCTAGCTAACGCAGAGCTCAAACTCACCAACGGTGAGATCATGACCTGGGCTGAAACCAGAATCAGATGTTCAACCAACTGAGCCACCCAGGCACCCCTGAACAATGCTTCTTAAGCAACCGTTGGATTAAGCAATAAATCATAAAAGAAATCTAAAAGTACCTTGAGATAAATGGGAAAGAAAACCCATTTTATATTAAAACTCATGGGATGCAATGAAAGTAGTACTAAGAGGGACATTTACAGCTGTAAATACATATTTTAAAAAGAAAAATGATCTCAAATCAATAGCCTAACTTTACTTTGCAAGGGACCAGGAAAAACTAGCCAACTTGTCCCAAAGCTAGCAGACGGACAGAAATAAGATTAGAGCAGAGATAAAATGAATAGAAAACAATAGAGAAAATCAATGAAACCCAAGTTGGTTCTGGTGAAAAGATCAACAAAATTGACAAACCTTTAGCTAGCCTGGCTGAGAAAATAGAGAAAAATCAAATTACTAACATCAGAAAAAAAGTACATACATTATTACAGATTTTACAGAAATAAAAAGGATTATAAGAATACAATGAACAATAGTATGCCAGCAAATTGGAAAACATAGATTAAATGGATAAATTCCTAGAAACAATCTAGGTAGAATTAATACATTTGTTAGAAGCAATCTACAAAAATTGAATATGAGGAAATAGAAAATATGAATATTTCTATAACTAATGAGGAGATGGAATCAATAACAACAACATCCCAGCAAAGAAAATCCCTGAACCAAATGGCTTCACCAATGGTATGGGTTCACTACCAAACAAATAATTAAAACCAATCCTTGTCAAACTTCTTCAAAAAAATTGAAGAGGAAGGAACATTTCTTAACTCATCCCATGAGTCCAGTATTACCCTGATATCAAAGCCAGAAAAGATATTAAAAGAAAATTACAGACTAATATCTCTTGTGAATATTGATACAAAAATCAACAAAATACTAACAAACTGAATTCAGCAACATATTAAGAGGATTGTATACCACAACCAAGTGAGATTTATTCCTGGAATGCAAAGTTGATTCAACATATAAAAATAAATGTAATATACCGCATGAACAGAATGGGTGGGGAACCCATGATAATCTCAAATGATGCAGGAAAACATTGGACAGAATTAAATATATTTTCATAATAAAAACACTCAACTAGGGGGGCACCTGGGTGGGCAGTCGGTTGAGCATCTGACTCTTGATTTTGGCACAGGTCATGATCTCACAGTTTGTGACACTGAGCCCTGCATAGGGCTCTGTGTTGGCAGTATGGAGCCTGCTTGAGACTCTCTCTCTCTCTCTCTCTCTCTCTCTCTCTCTCTCTCTCTGTCTCTCTCTCTGCCCCTCCCCTGCTCACACTCTTTCTGTCTCTCTCAAAATAAATAAATAAACTTAAAAAAAAACCCACTCAACTAAGAATAACAGGAAATCACATTAACAAAATAAAGACCATATATGAAAAACCCATAGCTAACATCATACTCAGTGGTGAAGTCTGAAAGTCTCTCCTTTAACATCAGGATCAAGACACGAAGGTCCACTCTCACCACTTCTTTCAATATATTATTGGCAGTTCTATCCAGAGCAATCAGGCAAGAAAAAGAAAAGCACTGCAAGTGGAAAAGAAGAAATAAAATTATCTCTGTTTACAGATGACATGATCTTACATGTAAAGAACCCTAAAGATTTCACACATACACATAGCCTCTAGAATAAACAAATACAGCAAAGTTGTAGGATATAAAACCAACACACAAAAATCAGCTACATTACTATATGCTATCAAAGAATAATCCAAAAAGGAAATTAAGAAAACAATTCTATTCACAATAGCATCAAAAAAGGATAAAATAAATATTGTAGAATAAACTTAACAAAAAAGGCAAAAGACTTGCACACTGAAAACAATAAAACATTGCTGAATGAAATTAAAGACACAGATAAATGGAAAGACATCACATGTTCATGGATTAGAAGACTTAATATTGTTAATATATCAATACTAGATAAACTGATCTACAGATTCACTTCAATCCCTACAGAAATTTCAGTAATTTTTTAGAAGTGAATAAATTTACCCTAAAACTCATATGGAATATCAAGGGACCCTGGATAGCCAAAATAATCTTTAAAAAGAACAAAGGGCATCTGGATGGCTCAGTTGGTTGACCATCAGATTCTTGATTTTGGCTCAGGTCATGATCCCAGGGTCGTGGGATCAGGCCCTGGGTCGGGCTCCATGCTAAGTGTGAAGCCTGCTTGGTGGGATTCTCTCTCTCCCCCTCTGCTATCATATGGATGAACCCTGAAAACATACTAAACAAAATAAACCAGACACAAAGGGACAAATGTGACATAACTCCACGTATAAGTGGAAATTCAGGGTCAGAGAGTACAACAATGGTTACCAGGGGCTAGGAGAAGGGAGAAATGAGAAGTCAATGTTCAATTGGTCCAGAGCTTCAGTTTGGGATAATGACAAAGTTCTGGAAATAGACAGTGGTGAAAATTGTACAACACTGTGAATATACATAATGGCACTGAATTGTACACTTAAGAATAGTTAAAATGGTAAGTTTATGTTATATATATTTTACCGCAAATTAAAAAACATACTGGATACACAGGAAACAGAATAGGATATATAACACATATATGTGCAAAAATACGTGCCAAATATTATTAATATTGCAAGAACACATACCAATGAATTATTAGAATTAATAAGACAGAATAACTCAAATTCAACAATGCAATGCAGTTTCCACCAATACCTTACCAGGATCTTTTGGTGAAACTTGACAAGCTGACCCTAAGATTTGTATAGAACTGCAAAGGGTTAAAAATAACTAACACACTTTTGAAGAAAAACAAGGTGAAGTTATCTGATTTATTAGATATTAAGATTTACAAAATTATCATAATTATGATAGAGAGGCATTGTGGCTAAGCTAGCATACGCAATGACAGGCCAATGGAATGTAATAGCCAGAAAGAGGTCTAAGTATACACAGTTGATTTACAATAAAAATGGCATAGGAGAGCAGTGGAGAAAGTATGGTCTTTTCAGTAATTAATGCTGGGAAAACTGGACAGTCACATAGAAAAAAATGAAACTTAGTTACGACCTAACTATATACATAGACACATACGACGTAAATTCCATATCTGTGTCTGTAACATAAAATAATTAAGGTTTGGGAGGAAATATATGGGAGACCTCTCCCATATGTTATATTGTCATAATAAACAGGCAACAAAATAAAAAAGTAAAATATTGGTAAGTTTAACTGTATTAAAATGTAGACTCTTTCCTCCCTGTGCACACTAACCCTGGACTAGTCCCAAATCTTATCTCAATCCCTACCAGTTCCCCGCTTTGCAAGACCCATCTTAAAGTAACCCCAAGTCTCTAAAAATACCCTCTACCCCTCACAACATTCCCCTTTTGAATTCTCTCCAAGATTTTGTCAAGTTGCTCTTGTTTGCTGCAGGCTTAGAAACTCAGCTTTGTTTGATGAGGAGGCTTCTGTGATGGTCTCTGTGAAGGAATAAAACACCTACAGTCCTTATCTTTTTGAGATACATACTGAAATCTTGACAGACAACATGATATAATTTGTGAGATCTGCTCCAAAATTAATTTAAAAAAAATAGAGAAAGTAGATACGAATAGTTAAGACTGGTCAAATTGTGCACACTGGGTGATGGGAGTTCACTGGACTATTCTGTCTAATTTTGCACGTTTTAAATTCACTATAATATTTTTAAAAAGTTGTTTTTCCTTTTCTAGTTCTTAAGAGGGGATGTTCACTAAGGTCACAAAGAAGTTACACCGACTGTGAATGCCAGGCTCACATTCAGGAAGCATCTAGCCAGACATAACCTTATGCTGGATTTTGCAGGTCTGCCATGAATGGAACGCAGGGAAGAGCAAAGTGGTTGCAGATTTGAAATACTTCTTTTGAATCTTCTCCTCCTACCTCGTAATGTAGACCTAAGAGCAGATGCAACGAACTTAAATTTGACATTTAAATCTTGATTAGGACAAACAAAAAAGGGGGTAGGGAATATTCTCCGTGCTTTCTTTATTCAGATTGTGAAATTGTGCTCTCATCAGCTAGATTCTTAGTTGTGCTTAGAATATGCTCCCTCCTACAATCTATTCTGGAAAAATGAAGCCTCTTATTCCTTCTTAGAATCCTGGCTCCTTAAGTCGGCAGTTATTAGGATTCCACACACATGCAGAGTCATGCCCAATTTGAGGGTCTGAGTAGCTAGTCATATAAGTTGACTTTTCTGTGCATTTGTATCCAGGAGGATCCAGCTCAGGTTGATGTCCTGGGAACGAGTGAGGCTCTCGCTTAAATCCTGAGGGAAGAGAAAAGAGAAGGAAGGTCAAGTGGAATCAGTCAACAACGAGGAGCCTTAGTAATTGGCTTCACTCTTATTTCTGAGAGAAGGAAGTCTAGGGAGTCCTGTCAGAACTGAGAAAAGAGAGAAATCATTCACTCATTCACTTCTTCACTCACTCAGTTTACTTTCATCAGAGTTTCTTCTACATTCCAGGCACTGAGTTAGGTCCTGAGAATATAAGGATTGTAAAGAATAGTCCACCTACTATGTGTTGAAAGTGGCATTTTGTTGTTACAGCTTGTATCATATGTTGTTTCAAAGTAGTGTCCAAACTGGAAAGAAAAGGTAATCAATTAAAAATATAGGAGTCTACACCTAATACTGAGAAATAAAGGACACAATGACATGAATCCTAATGGGGTCTATTACATTTTGGATTGACTAGAGGTCTATATGTTGTCAGTCTACATTCTACTAACTTTCATGTCCTTTATGTGTTTGTGTGTTTAGGAAAGATTCCAGGGCAAGATGCAGATAAATGAAATGCAGGTAGACAGCCTGAGTCAGAAGACACATATTTATGTTGATGAATGAAGTCAAAGAGAATCAAGAGAAAAAGAGTACCCCTTCTTTTATTACTTTAATATTCTACTTCATAGTAAAATATGATAGGAGTTCCAGCTGAAGACTGCTATCCACTCCCAACCACCTCAATGAAAAGAGAAGCCTCAGAGATCTCAGCAAGGAAGTTATCAGATTCCTACCTCTAAAACGGCCACTGGTATTTCTTTTGTTAACAGAAGGAAACAGGGGAAGCTTAGATTACCTGGGAAGGCAAAGGTTTGGGTTGCACGATATTCCTTAGGTCATATCTTTCCTGGTTCCAGTTGCCCATCAGGGTACGGTTTGAATAGGTATTCTCATTAGTGGTACATCTCCATCCATACTGGAAAAACTTGGACATACTATTCCAATCTGTCCACACTTCAGCATGGCCGTCTGCATTAATGATGCTGCCATAGTGTGGGTTTGCAAAGAAATAGGCAAGGGCTTGTCTCTGGGAAAAGGCAAAAACAGAAAAGATAGTTGCATAAACTAGGGCACAGAAAAGGCATTCATCCCTTTCTCACCTACAGCCAAGCATAACATAAGCACACCTTACTAAGGATCTGTGCTCTTCTCCCACTTTAGTTGTGGTTCTGTTTCTTTCCTTCCTGGTCCATGAATCCTTTGACCTACCTTTTCAATCAAAAATAACAGAGGGCTATGTATATTGAATGGCACCCTCAAAAGAGGAAAACCTTCAGTATCCCAATATATATGGAAAACTAGGTAAATGTTCAGGAGATTTTGAGATGTAAGAGTTTAAGGACAGAGAATAGTGCTATAGTCAAAGAGAACAGGCAGAAGTGAGAGTTAGAAAACTAGGTAACACAACAAATGTTCAGTAAGTGATAGCTTCCTTCTTTCTGGACTCAGGCCAAATGCCACTTCTTCCATGATGTCTTTCCTCAAGTTAACTTCTCTCTCCTTTGTTTCACACACAATGATATCCTCATATCTTTAACTTTCTGCTGTATTTTAGAGTTCTTCAAATGTGTGTTGAAGTTTGTGTTGACTATCCTATGCTAAACCGTGTACATCCCTTGAGGACAAGACCTGTATCTTATTATCACACCCTCTCCCTTCACCTGCCCTCCCAGTCAACAGTGCTTTGCACATATCAGATGACTAATGTCTGAATTTCAATTTTTTGTGAGGAAGCAAAAGCCTAGCCATTTTTATTTTGGGCCAAAAGGTGGCTGTGGTCCCTTGACTTGGGGGCAAGACAGTACCTTCACTGAAGACCATTTTGATGTTGAGTGGCTTGTGTTGTTTGAAGATTTCATAGGACAGTGATAGAAAATCTTATTCAGCTCTTCCATTTTTTTGAAGGAAGAGATATCACCAAACCTGGCATTTCCCATTCTCCAAGCAACGAAAGAATGTAGGTCATCCAGTTCACCATGGCCAGGAAGCCATGATTTTGGAGTTACAATCCACTGAGCCACCTTTCCACAAGTAGGGGCAAAGCCAATACTGCAACTTTGAAGGTAGTTGCCCTCACACTATGTGCCTTTGTGAAGATAGATGCATGCACTGATGTCAACAAACAGCATGGTGACTAAAGAGTAGTTGGTCCCACAAAGTCTGACAAGCCTAGTATTCAGACTGTAGACCAAGGTGACACTGTCCTTGGGGCCATCAGGACAGACATCACCATCCACTCAGTTGTCTAGGCCCCAAACCTGAGGCTTATCTTTGACTGATTCCTCTTTCAAGCCCTTACATCCACTCAGTACCTAAGTCTTAACTGATTTTTTAATCAGTTCACTTCCATCCCCACTGCCAAGTTCCAGTTTAGATCACTACCAGTTCTTGTCACCATTATCGCTATAGTTGCCTATCTGGTGTCTTTGCCGTCAGCCTTGGTCTTCTCCAATCCTTTCTCCACAGGAACGAAGAATGTGTGAAAATGAAAGTCTTTTTGTGTCCTCTTCCTATTTAAAATCTTTCAGTGGCTGGCCACTGTTTTCGGAGTAAGATTCAGGCTGTTAAAATGGCTTACGATGTTCTATATGACCTGGCCCCTGCTTAACGCTTCAGTCTCACCTACTACTCACTCTCCCTCCAACTACATTTCAGCCAAACTCATCTAATGCGTTTCTCTATCACGCTTTTGCATATATTGTTCCTTCTGTCTCTTCACTTCTCTTTATCCAGGTCAGGTGCACTTCCCCCTTAGCTTTCAACTCAAATTCACTTCCTTTAGGGTATCTTTCCACTTCATCCCAGAACTCGGTAAGGTTCTAAAACTTTCTGTGACTCCACTCATAGCATCGCTTCCCGCTGTAGCAGAATTGCCTCTTTTGCCGTGCAGTCTCCGCCAGACTACAAACTCCGTGAAATCATAGGCCACACCTTATTCACCCATGTGTTTAGCCTCCATCAAGGTCTGGCACGTAACAGCCACTCAGTATTTCTTGAATGAAAAAAAGGTAGGAGATAGAAGCACCTGGAGAAATCCCGAGCAGCAGAGAGAGTGAGCAGCAGCCATTTCGGACGAGTGGAAGGCTGTTATAAAACCCTCTGTTGACAGTAACCTGCAGGACACAGCCCAACCTCTCGACCTCAGCCCCGCCGCGCTTCTTTCACTCCGAACTCGCCTCGCCCCGGGCCTGCCCCTCTGCCCTAGTGATTGCTTGTGACCTCAGGCAGATGTGACGAAGTCGCTCAGGGCAGCCTCGGGCTAAAAGGCATTTATTGCGACACTCCTAAGGGTGTGCGGAATGAGGAGACAGGGTGGTCCGTGTCTAACTTTTGCGCTCATAGCTATTTCATCCCCCTCCCTCCCAGTCGCTGTACCAGTTTGTCAACACCACTAGACGCTGCCGGTGCATCATCATTCAACGACGCAAAAAGAGGTGGCCCGCCAGAGACCACGCCCCCCCACAGGAAGTGACGTACGAAACTGGCGCCTCGGAGGACGCGAGAGGGGAGCACGTTGAGGCCATGGCCCCTCGGCGCCTCCTGTTGGTTGGGGAGGGGAATTTCTCCTTCGCCGCGGCCCTGAGCGAGACCCTGGATGACAGCACCAGTGTAACCGCCACCTGCCTCCAGCGCCCGGCCGACTTGGCCGGAGATCCGGTGGCCCAGGAGAATCTGCAGCGCCTGCGCGAGCGAGGTAGCGAAGCAAAC
The DNA here is from genome assembly GCF_022837055.1 of Prionailurus viverrinus. Taxonomy (NCBI): domain Eukaryota; kingdom Metazoa; phylum Chordata; class Mammalia; order Carnivora; family Felidae; genus Prionailurus; species Prionailurus viverrinus. The sequence continues at coordinate 10,147,190 of NC_062570.1, read as the reverse complement.
CCCTCCGCGAAGCCCCGCCCCGCTGCCGGCGGGGCCAGAAGTGGAATGGGCGGGGCGTTTAATTGCATTTGAGCGTCCGGTTACCTAAAAGTAGCCTGTGGGTTTCCACCTGGGTTGTTTTGTACGGTTCACGTTAGGGAGGGATTCAGGCCTTGAGACATCTTCCTGTCTGTATTTCGTGCCAGGTACTGAGGTGCGTTTTGGTGTGGACTGCACCCAGCTGGCAGATGCCTTTGAACTGCACCACAGGGAGTTTGATCGGATTTATTTTAATTTTCCGCACTGTGGACGCAAAGCTGGAGTTGCTAAGAACAGGGAACTGCTTGCCAAGTTTTTCCAGAGGTGAGGAAATGAGAGCACTCACAAGTAACATGTTGAAGATGTACATTACATAGTTACTGCACTGGAAACATTTTAGTTTGGGAAATAAGGCATACGTGTGTAAGTTACTATGATGGGTTTAGAGAGAAAATAAAGCTCCAAAGGAATCCACAATCTAGTTGGAAGGGCAGGCATATAACCCTAAAAGTTACATAAAAGTACAAATAGTAGTTGGGCTTGTAAGGGGAGGATCACCTATTTTGGATAATGCAAAATAACGGTAGCCAGTATAATGTAATGGCTAAAAGCATGGGTTTAGGAGCCAAACTGCCTGGATTCAAATCCCCACCCACCACTTAGTAATTGTGTGATTTGGGGTAAGCTTACTTGATCCTTACATACTTGTGCCTCTTCATCCATAAACAGGATAGGATATTAATGGTAACTACCTCAAATTATCGTGAACTAAAAACTGTGCTTTACACTATTCTACCAAAACATGTGATACTATTGGAGGTCTCTGGGGGTGGGGGGAGGTCACAGTTGTCAAGAAACTTTTCACAGAGCCAAGATTTCAAGTTAGTATTTGAAGTATAGAATTTTAATAGTCAGGAAGGGAAGTGAATTTACAAGAACAACTCCCTAAACTGGGAAATGAATCGTGTATAGGAACTTTGCAGATATTGACCTTTCTATGACCTGTTTATGATGAACACTGCAGATACAAAGCCAGATAATACCTTGGTCAGCCACGAGTATCAGTTATGAGTTGAACATTGATTTTACATTCTTACTTCCAGCTGCTTCCTTTGCAGGTTTGAAGTCTGTGGACCTTTGTAAATAGATATGATAGGATTTTAATTATTTCACAGCCAAACCATGTGTATACAGCTTATTTCCTATGGTAGTTTCAACTGGTTTTGATAAAATGCTGGTGTCCTCCTCCCCGTTAGCTGTAAAGATGTTCTCGCACCGGAAGGAGAAGTCTATGTGGCATTGTGTAGAGGACAAGGTGGGACTCCTGCTGATAAGCCCACAAGAGAATGGCATAACAGTTGGCAAGTAGTTGCCATGGCAGCTCTGGGGGGATTCATTTTAAGTGACGTGCATCCCTTCAGCTGTGAGGCTGTGCCAGGGTACAAGTGCACTGGATATAGGTAAGTAATAACAGAGGTCTGAGCCTGTTTCATTTCTTTCACTAATAATGAAAAAAATCTCATAGGCAGACTTTCCCCTACCAATTTCCTGCTGTGGTCCCTAGAGATGCTTGCTTTTTAAAAAATGGCAATAAATAAATAAGAAAGAAAGAAGAGAAAGAAAAAGACTCACTGACTCCATACTTGGTGACTGTTTTTGCCAGGAGTCAAGATAAGTCCTTTCATGTAGAAAGTGCTTTGAACCATATCTTCACCCGGAGCTTACCCTTTGAAGATTCACAGCCCAGAATCTTCAGGACCAGAGTGGGTGGCCGGTGGTTTTCCTTTCCAGAACCAGAAGCACTTGTAGGAAAGTTGAACAGGTAACCTGCTGTTTTACCAGAAGTTACTTCTATCTCTAGTTGTATCTCCGTTGCTTTGATGGCAACCGTATATTGAATGGATGCAATATAAATTGTTAATGATGTTGGTGCTATGAATTCCTGTCAGTCTGGCCCTACACAAGCCTTTTTAGAATTAAAATTTGTCACATTTTGTGGTATATCATCGGGATCGTGGCTGTCAGAGGTCTGAAGCATGTGACATCTCTATTTATTATGGTAGATGGTTTTTTTTATTTGCTTTCAGGATCACCTTAAAGATAATTCTTTTCTGTGCTATTTGTGCTTTTAATTTTAGATCCATTCTAACTCCTTATTGTTTCAAGTTTAAAAAGTTATTTTTATGTGTGCTTAAACAGAGGTTTCCTAGAAGCACCTTCATGTCATCCTGTCAGAACCATTAATGAGAAACTCATTGTGGAATTGGGCAAAGTGTTCCCTCTAAAAAGGCTGAAGCGTCCCTTCCCTTTGCTGCCACAGGGAAGCACTAGTGCTCTCACTTCCTGGAACTGTGACATTCTGTCAGCTGCCTTTTGGATTAGTCTCCGTGAAGATGACTCAAATTCTGAGTCCCTGACTGATGGGACAACACAAGACATGGAGGACTTTCTGGCGCTATTTTCAGAACTTAGCCTTCTCAAGGATCCTGGAAGCGACAGTAAGGAAGAAGCTCATGAAGAAAGCTATGGCCAAACCACGGTCTGCCTTAGGCCTTCTCTCCTAGTTCATGTTCAGGCTGTCATCCAAGCACCAGACTTTGTCCCAGGTTCCCTGCACATCCTCAGTGGACCTGTCTTTCGGAAGTGCCGCATCTTGCCTTTCACAATGCCAGCATTTCATGAGACTTTATTTGTCATCGGGTTTAATAAAAATCTGAAGGATGGTTGTCTTCAGTCACTCCTGGAGCACCTGAAGGGTTTTCTTGATAGCCTTCTCACCCACACATTGCTGGAGGGCTCTCAGCCGAGCAGTTCAGTGGAATTTGTCTTTCAACCAAACGGCAAAGAGTATATTATTAATGTGAAGCGTCCTAATTTTGGCCCAGATTGTGCCAAGGCTCTGATTATTGGGTCTGTTGTCACATCTGCTACAGGCATTATGCACAAAGACCAGTGTTTTATGTTTGTGTCTATGAACTTGGACCTACTAGCCATGCTTGTCTGGGGCATCTCTGACTGGAGGATGCTGTGGACCTTTGATCACCGTTTCCTGAAAAATTTTGTCTCTGGGAGTATAGAACCCTTTAAAAGCTATTGCCTGTATCCTCCATGCTATGTTCATGATATTAGTTTTTGGTTAGATGAGAAGAAAGGATTTGATGAACTAGAATTTCACACGGTGGCCCGAGCAGTGTCCCGGGACACTGTCATATCCATACAGTTCCTCAGTCGTTTTCAGCATCCAAAGACTCAACAGGTCAGTCTCTGCTATAGATTGACTTACCAGACGTGTGACAAAGCCCTCCCCCAGCAACAGGTGTCATCAATGCAGTCGCAGCTTAGGAAAGAGATTCAGGAAAGACTACATGTAATACCTCGGTAGTTTAGTAAATTCATTTTTCCAGAGTGATCCCCGTGGCTGTGGGTATGGGTGCAGATGCCAATGAAAAAGACCAAGTTATAACTAGTAGTCTTTTCTGAACTGTGTTTTTTGTAAAATCTTTAACCTTGTGACTTTGGCCAGTGTTGGTTGATTCTAGAGAAACTTGTGGCTCAGGGCACCTGGGTGGCTCAGTGGGTTGAGTGTTGAGTATCCAACTCTTGATTTTGGCTCAGGTCATGATCCCAGGGTCATGGGATCGAGCCCTGTGTCAGGCTCTGCGTGGAGCATGGAGTCTGCTTAAGAGTCTCTCTCTCCTTCTGCCCCTGTCCCCTGCTCATGCACTCTGTCTCGCTAAAATAAAAAGAAATTAAAAATATTAAGAAGTAAAAAAGAAACTTGTGGCTCTGTCACTTAAACTTAACAGACTATAATGTGACTGGTGACCTTTGGAGTTTACAGTATTTTGATGCTGAAAAATGACTAGGAAAACACATACAACAAAACTGTCTTGTACTTTAGATGCTCTGTTGCTGAAGATGCAGTAGAATTTGAGTGTCTTAGATTTATATTTTCCACACTGCTAATTCCTCTTCCTTTAACCCTATTGTATTACATCATTACATCAACTTACTAGAGTGGTTTTTGGAGTCAGACCAACATTTATTAGCTTGGGTAAGTTGAAAGTCTCCATAATTAGTATTGGTATTATTACAATATTTATTCCATGGTTGACTACTGTTGAAGTCATGGAACTGGTTAATGTCAGATTAACTAGAGTTTACACTTGGGTCTGACTCTAAAGCCCATTTTCCTTCTGCCATTGTTATTTCTTCCAAACTAGTCTTCTTCATTAGTAGCCTCTCAACTGTAAACTTAGTCCTCCTATATTTTGGAGGCTTCTGTTACAAGCATCTCTAAGAGACACTGGGAGATTGGCTCAGCTCATTGGTTCAGCCCAGGACTCTGCAGAATGATAGAGTACTCTAATATTAATTAATGGATGTTCCTGTTAATGAATAGTTAGTCTCCACAGATTGGACTTATATTGTAAACTCAGTAGGAAATAACTGTCTTATTCTTGTATTTGGAGAAAAACATGTGGGAAGGCAAGAATGGAAGCCAAGAAACATATTAGGAGGTTATTACAGTAACACAACCAGAGATAATGGTGACCTGGACCAGGATGGTAAGATGTTGTTGGGTTGAGTAATATTCAAAAGTATTTGCTGATGAACTTCATGTGCATGGGTGAAGGGTGTGGGGCTGAAGAAACATAGGACTGACTATGGTTTTTGATCTGGAAGAACAGAAGTATCATTAATGGGGATGGGAAAAATGGCATAACAGTTTGGGGAGTGGGGTAAAGAACAAAGATCTCTTATGGATACATTTATTGCTTAGCTTTCTACATACACTATAAATGAATAGAGGGCAGGTAATGTGATTTATAGCTTGCTTCTATCCCCAATGGTGCCTAGTACATGGACAAGGTAGCATTTGAGCTGGATCTTAAAACAAGAGTAGCGATGTGACAGGAGGACTGTTAGGCAAGGAGGACTGTCACAGACTATGAGTTTGGAGTTCTCTTTTGTCCAGCAAGAGAGTGGATGCAGAATTGAACACAAGAGAGGCTAACATCCAGGAGGAGACAAGATCCCCAAACAGGCCTTTTGTCTCCGTATTTACTGAGCGCTCAAGATCTTACACATGTGGTAAACGTGAAGAAAACAATCAGATAGTAATGATTAACTTGTGTGTGTAAGAAGCAAAGGGTCTGGGGGGCAAGTGGAGTTTGTGATCAAAGTATAATAGTATATTGGTGTCAGGTGGAATGTAATTTCCTGCAAGTATATAACAAGTTACTCGTGATCCCATTACAATATCTTACTAGCTATCTTCAGGCGTTTTCACTCCGTGGTGGTGGCTTTCATGCCCTAAGCGTTTTTCTAACCTATTTATGTGAGTAGATCCTATTTCCCCACAGAGGACTTGCATTCCAGGCAGAGGTACAGATGAGGAAGCATCTGGGGCACTTTTCAGGCTAGTTAGTTGGAATGTAAATGTGTATAGGGAAGTAGTGGGAGATTAGATCAGGAAAGTAGGTTAGGGCCGGATTTAGTTGATGTAAGAAATGAATGCTAGAATAAAGTGTACTTCATTTGGCAGGCAATAGGAAAACTGGTAATTTTTGATTAAGGAGGCAATACAGAATAGTGCATTTGAAAATTGATTGGATGGGGCGCCTGGGTGGCTCATTTGGTTAAGTGTCTGACTTGAGCTCAGGTCATGATCTCACGGTTCTTGAGTTCAAGCCCCATCTCAGATTCTGTGCACATGGCTCAGAGCCAGGAGCCTGCTTCAGATTCTGTGTCTCCCTCTTTGTCTTCCCCTCCCCAGCTTGTGCTCTGCCTCTATCTCTCAAACATAAACATTAAAATCTTTGAAAAAAGTTAACCGGACAGTGTTGTATAGGATGAATTTGAAATGGGAGACCCCCGTTAGGATGCTATTGTAGCACTCCTAGGTAGGGGCAGGGAGGGACCTGCACTGGAGTGAAATGAGAGGAGGTCTCTGTAGGAGATCCAACTAGGCTGTGGTGACCGAACTTGGTACCTAATACTTGCCTCTGGGAATTGAGCACTATGATCAATCGCCATTGTCAATAATTTCAGTATTAAATAATAACCTGGGACCCTGTCAAGTTCAGCACTCCCTCTATCTAACATCCTTAGTATACAGCAATGTATATTAACTTGATGGTCATTTAAGTTTAAAGACCTAAAAGAGCTTAATTTTTACTCTCCCTGCATGTTTTATGTATACACTGGCATATTTTACAGCCTTTTATCTTGAGTCTCCCTAATTTTTTTTTAGACATAATTCACTTTACTACTTTAGTCTTTCAGCCTTCATACTAGCTTTATAAGTGATTACTGCCTTTGCTGTATTTGCGTTTACTCATGAAATTTTTTCCTTTCATAACTGTCATACTTCAAAAGTGGTTTTTACCCTCCACTTACAGAAGTCCCTTTAACATTTCTTGTAAGGCCCATTTCTGCTACTGGTACAGAGGTCCACAGGATGGGATAGAACTCTGTGGGCAGGGTATCAGGAACAGATGAATAACCCCTGGGAGTCACAGGTGTGCTATCATCTGTTGACATCAGGAGCTTTCACCTCATCCTGGTGGGAATAGTATGGGCTTTGTAATAAGGCAGACGTGGGTTGGAATATGGTTCCACCATTTCCTAGCTATGCAAACTTGGGCGTCAATTTACTTACTATAATTTACATATTGATAAGAGCAAGATTGTTTTATTATATTGGAAATGGATGAAATGTGTAAAATGCTTACCGAATTGCTGTGGTAGCAATGGCAGTGCCTGTCTCGTTGCATTTGTGGCACAGAATTTCTTTGGGCTTTCATTTTTCTTTACATTCTGCCATTACGGCTTCGTCTCTATGGAGCAGATAATTAGCTACAGGTTGTCTCTATCGATGTCACCAAAATAGAAGAAGGGCAAGGTGTCCGCGACCTTTTAAGGACCTCCCCTTTCATCTGCAGCTGCCCTGTTATCTTTAACCGAATAAATAGCTCTGCGTGCTCTGTAGAGTTGCTTGGTTACTTTCCATTTGTGCTGAAAAGTGAAGGAAGGCGGGGAGTGGGGAGGAATAGCCACAGTTAGAAACATATTGAAGGGATAGCTACGGCTGTGAAAGTCAAGTCGCAGTTCTCGTTTCTTTTCTACTTAGGATTTGCCCCAATTGGCCCAATAACGCTACAATTCAGTCTTTTCTGCGCATGTCAAGGACTTTTGTCCCTCGGCGGACACCGTTGCCAGCCAAAGCTATGTCTGCGCGCTCGCCACTTTGGTAGGGAGCCGAATTCTACCTTTTTCACCCGTGCCATGGCGAGCCGAGGGGCTCGTCAGCGCCTGAAAGGGAGCGGGGGCAGCGGCGGGGACACGGTTTCGGCCGCCGACAAGCTGCGGGAGTTGCTGTGCAGCCGGGAGGCGAGCGGCGCGGAACCAAGGACCGAGTAGGTGTGCGGGAGCGGCGGGGGCGTGTCGGCAGGGCTGTCCTCGGGAGGGTCTCCCCTGGCGGCGCGGGTGCGGCCAGGCTGCTTTTCCCCCCCAGGTCCTTCTGCTCTTCCTGGACGGGTCACGTCCGGTCTTCGCGCCGCCTCGGGTCCCCCACCATGGGTCCCATTTTGCTCGGGAAGAAAGCCTGGAGTGCCGCTTCAAGGCTGTTTGCTGGCCCAGGCCCACAGTGGGCTGGCGTCGTGGTGTTTGAGTTGGCAGAGCCTCTGTGGGAGACGTTGGCAAGAGCGAAGAGCATACCTTTGTTGGCTGTGTCTCACAGTCTCCTTCATTGCCCCCAAAGCCCTAACCCCTTGCTCTAAAGTGTGGGCCCCGCAACCTCCAGCACCTGCAGCCGTCTCTCCCGGGGCACTGCGGGTTAGGACTGCATTAACGGAGCCGACAGCATACGGAATGGGAGGAGGTTATGTGCTTCGCACATATTAGGCCTGAACAAGGGGGAGATGAGTAAAGCCGTGGAAAGTAATGACCTTGTTAAGAAAGAAAAGGAAAATGAGAGCTTTCTGGCCTTCAAGGAGTGTCATGGATACAATGAATTAAAGTGTATGTGTGAGCTTACCCCTTAAAAGTAGGAAGTGGAAGGAGTAATTAAGATTAATAAAGTTCTTCATCCCTTGTTTATTTCTCAGAACAACTAACTTGTTAGGTGAATTACTTAAGTGTGCTTTGATACCATTGCCATTCCTGTCGTTTCTGTCCAGTTTTAGGCCTTCTAGTTGTTGGGTCTTGCTGAGGCATCTTTTCTTTACTTCTGAGCAGGTTGTCTGGGAACAAAGCAGGACAAGTCTGGGCACCTGAGGGATCTACTGCTTTCAAGTGTCTGCTGTCAGCAAGGTTATGTGCTGCTCTCTTGAGCAACATCTCTGACTGCGATGAAACCTTCAACTACTGGGAACCAGTAGGTGATTTCTTTAGTTTTCTTGTTCTCGGTTTCACTGCTTGGGGCCTTGTTGTCAATCAAGATACAAGTAATACACACGTGTGACTGGTAGTAAACTTTATTTTCACTTTTGTATTCTAAGCTGATGATTTTGTATTCTAAGCTGATCAGTTGTTGAAGGCCATAGGAAATTGGGCTTCTTGCAAAAAAGATGTAATTTGTAATTTTCTTAAAAACTATTTTAAATCAAAATAATACTTCGAGATACTTTTTAAAAAACCAACAACTGTGAAACTTAAAGGGAAAAAAGTAGCTCTCTGTTCCATTGCTCGTATAGCCAAATCCCAGTCCCTAGAAGAACTACTTGCTTTGAGCTTTTGAAGTTACTCTGATGTTTGCCAAAATAAAAAAGCTACTAAGTAGTATGCTTATTCTGCTATTTATTTTACACGTTTGTAAGTCTGCTGACTTCCTATTACGGAAAATTTAGAGGTGAAATTTTCTAATCCTATTTTACATTTTAAACAAAGGATGTTTAGAGTAGGTAGCTTAAGGACAAGGTAAGATTTAGAGTTTGTCTGTTTTGGCTAATGAATACTAAAAAAAAAAAAAAAAAAAAAAGTGGAGGGTAAAATTCAAGCTTTTAACGTTGACCAAACAGTCTTGTGAAATTTAAAATGTCCTAAGATTGTTCACTAAAGGGTCATTTTGATTATCTATTGGAAATCTTGTTGAGAATGTCAGCATTTTTTGTGTATCTTTGTCTCTTTAATGTTTTTGCTTAGAAACTTCACTTGCAACCTGCTAGCAAGGATCTCTGGCCAATTTAACCCGGAACCTATCTGTTCTGTACTTTCAGACACACTACCTCATCTATGGGAAGGGGTTTCAGACTTGGGAGTATTCCCCTGTTTATGCAATTCGCTCCTATGCCTACCTGTTGCTTCATGCCTGGCCAGCTGCATTTCATGCAAGAATCCTACAAACTAATAAGGTAAGGGCAGGCCAACTTGGAAGCAGTTACAGCTGAACAAGAGGCGAGTCTCTGGAACAGTTTTCAGAAAAGGGAAAAATAGATTGGTAGGTAGGAAAGGACTTTTTTTTTTTTTTTTTTAGAATCATTTCTTCATTGTTAAGTAAGCATTAATGGAGCAACTTTAAAAAATTTTTTATTCCACAATAGTTGACCTGCAGCTTTACATTAGTTTCAGGTGTACAATACATTGATTCAACAATGTTTTATATTACTATGCGCTCCTCAAGATAAGTGTTTTCTTATTCCCTATAACCTATTTGACCCATTCCTCTCCCTCTTCCCCTTTGGTAACCATCAGTTTGTTTTCTGTATTTAAGAGGGTTTTTTTTTTTTTTTTGGTTTGTCTCTTGTTTTGTTTCTTAAATTCCACATATGCGTGAAGTCATATGGTATTGGCAAGTTGTTGCAAATGGCAAGATTTCATTCTTTTTTATGGCTGAATACTCTTCCATTGTATGTATATATACCACATCTGCTTTATCTGTTCATCTCTCAGTGGAACACTTGGGCTGCTTCCATAATTTGGATATTGTAAATAATGCCACAATAAATACAGGGTTGCATATATACTTCTAAATTAGTGTTTAATATTCTTTGGGTAAATAGACAGCAGTACAATTACTGGATCATTCAGTAATTCTATTTTTAATTTTTTGAGGAACCTCGATACTATTTTCCACAGTGGTTGTACCAGTTTACATTTCCACCAACAGTGCATGAATTCTTTTTACTCGACATCCTCAACAACACTTGTTGTTTCTTGTGTTTGTGATTTTGGCCATTTCGACAGGTGTGAGTTGAGATCTTGTGTTTTTTTTTGTTTTTGTTTGTTTGTTTTTAAATTTTTAAAAATATATTTGAGAGAGAGGGGTCAGTGTGCAAGCTGGGGAGGGGAAGAGAGAGAGAGAGAGGAAGAGGAAGACATAGAATCTGAAGCAGGTTCCAGGCTCTGAGCTGTCAGCACAGAGCCCGATGTGGGGCTCGAACCCATGAGCTGTGAGATCATGACCTGAGCCGAAGTTGGACGCTTAACTGACTGAGCCACCCAGGCACCCCTTTGCCCACTTTTTAAATTGGATTATTTGTGTGTTGGGTTATATAAGCTTTTCTCATGTTTTGGATATTAACTAGTGGACCAACTTTTTATCTGGTAGGTACTTTGTTAAGAGCTGTGGGTGTAACAGTGACCAAATCCTTGCCCCCATGGAATTTATAGTTTAGTGGGGGAAGATGAAATTGAACAAGTGATTTTAAATGCAGTGGGTTGAGGTATGTGGGTGGCTCAGTTGGTTAAGTGTCTGACTTTTGATTTTGGTTCGGGTCATGATCTTACAGTTGTGGGGTTGAGCCTGGAGTTGGGCTCTGTGCTGGGTGTGGAGCCTGCTGAAGATGCCCTCTATCCCTCTCCCTCTAACCCTTACCTGCTTGCATTCTCTCTTGAAAAGAAAGGAAGGAGGGAGGGAGGAGAGGGGGAAGGGAGGATGGGGTGAGGGGATGGGGTATGGGGGGAGGGGGGAGGGAGGATGGAAAAGAAAGAAAGAAATGCAGTGGGTCTTACGGCGGAGAAGTACAAGGTACCATGGGACAGCATCTTAGGGGAGACTAAACAAAGTGCTGAAGGATAATAAGTAGGAGTTAATGGAGACCTAACCTGATGACTTTTTACGAATTTGCTATGATGTGTCTTGGCATGGATTTCTTTGGGTTTGTCCTATTCGGGAATTACTAACCTTCTTAAATATTTAGGCTTACATCTTTTTGCTAAATTTGGGAAGATTTTGGCTATTATTTTACAGAGTACTTCAGCCCTGCTCTGTTTGTTCTCTCTTAAGATTCCAGTGATATCAATGTTAGATGTTTAATTATAGTACCCTAGGTCTCTGAGGCCCTATTAATTTTTTTCTAGTCCGTTTTCTGTGTTGATTGAGCAATTTCTAATCATCCAGTTCATCAATTCTTTCCTCTCTGCTCTCCATTCTGCTGTTGAGCCTATCTTTTGAGATTTTATTTTGGTTATTGTATTTTTTCAGTTCTAAAATTTACATTTGGTTTTTCTTTATATATTCTGTTGCTTTACTGAGAATTTGTATTTTTTTCGTTTGTTTCCAGTGTGTTCTTAATTGCTCACTGAAGCATTTTTACATTGGCTCCTTTAAGAGTTTGTCAGGTAATTCTGACCTTTATCTAATTGGTATCTATTGATTGACAATTTTCAGTTTGCCATCTTCCAACTAATATTCAGTTGAAGCCTTGGCCATTTGGGGTATTACATTCTGAGACTGAATCTTCTTCCTGGGCCTGAAGTGCTTCCTCTGCCTTTTTGGGTTTTATTTAAGCCTTCTGTTTGGTCTGGCTGCTTTTGTTACCCTCTAGCAGGAGAAGGGAGAGAGTTCTCCACCTTTGTTATTGCCAGATGGGGGTAGAAGTTGAGGTTCCCCACTAGACCTTCGCTCAAGTGGCCAGGAAAGGGGTACTTGACTGCTGCTAGGTGGGGTGAGGAGGTGGAAGTCCAGGCTTACCCAAGTGGTCACCACTGACACTGTGTCCAGAGAGGGTTAAGCTCATTACCACCAGCGAGAATCAAAGTCCTGGCTTCCTACTGGATATTTGATGGCATGGATGGGAGTTGGGCTACATTCCCCCCCCCCCCCCCCCCCCCCCCCGCTGGGGGTGTTTTGCTGGAGTAGAGTGGTTATTGTCTAAAGGCTTTCTGTCTTGCTGGGCTACCCCTTTCTTGGCGTCTTGGCTAGATCAGCCAGGCTTTGGTTGGTGTTAGTTTGTGCTCATTGGCATTTCTAGCTGCCACCTTCTTTAGCTCTAAGTCTGGAATGTATAAGGCAAAAAGAAAACTTAGGGAACTTACCACTGTGTTTTTCCTCTAGTCCTAAAGTCCCTAGGCAGTCTGCCATCTTCTCTCTACCTTGAGTCTTCTTAGGTTTACTTTACCTGTCATGTGCAGAGTTTTTGGTTTTACATAGTAGGAGGAATAGGGAAAAGTGCAACTAATCCACCTTGTATGAAGCAGAAGTCCCTGATTAGAGAACTAGACGTTCAGTAGGAATCAGCTAGGTAAAGGGAAAATGGGGATGTGGGAGGAAAGCCATGAGGCGGGGAAGAGGGCCAGCATGGCCTTATATAAATAGGCTTGATGCTTGGAAGAGAGTGAGTGGTGGAGTGAGTTGCATGATACTGAAAGGTAGGCGGAGGCCAGATTTATACAACACCTGGTAGGCTCTAATAAGGAATTAGGCTTTCTCCCCATGCCCACTGGCTCCCCAGGGCATTCTGAACCCATCCAGAGGCTTTAGAGGAGAGACAAGATGGCATTTGCGTTTTAGACTCATCAGAAAGATAGCACCTATAGAAAGGGATAAAACTGTCCTTTGCTTCCCTATCTATTAATTCATTTTTTTTTTTTTAACTTAGCAGAACAGACGTATACAGGATGAGGTCTTCGTAGAGAAATAACAATATGCAGTGCTTAAGGCTTTTATTTCCACTTGTATATCCACTGTCCCTTGCAATTTGACATGTTCAACCGAATCCATCACTCTTTCTTTTATGTCAATGACACGAGCAGGAAGCAGAACAGGAATGAAGATTTCTCTTCTTGTTCTTTCTTCTAATCTCCTACCTGTTAGGTTTTGCCAATGGAAGCCCCTTGGCAAAGGGGAATTAGCTTATAGAGTTCCAGCTCCAGCATCCTGATGCACAGTAGAGAGGGTGGATTGTTGCTGAAAGACCATCTGGTAATAATTGGCACCCCTTAGTGTTGGTTACCTTTCCAACTTCTTGCCACTCTAAACAAGAATACCTTTGTTTTGTCTTGTCGAACTCTGCTCAGGAGTGGGATCCCATACATACATCCATAGGCTACTTAATTTCATGGGATACTGCCAGATTGCCCCCCAGAATGGCTATCCAACTTCACACTTGCACAACTCTGTTCCACATTTCAGCCACCTCACACCTCCTGAGCACTTGATATTTCTGACTTTATAACTTTTGCCCTTCTCATGGATGTGACCTGTTTCTCATTTTAATTGCATTTCTCCGATTAGACGTGAAGTGCAATATTTAATAGTCATTTGTTTTTCCTTTTCTGTGAATTACCTATTCATATCCTTTGCCTGTTTTTCAATTGGGTTTTCTGGTTTTCTTGTCTGATTTGTAGAAGTTTTCAATAGTAACTAAGTACAGGTTTTAGATACTGGAGATCTTTTTGGCTGTCCCCTCTGTGTTAACTGTGCTGTGGACCTTTGTTGAACAGAAATCTTTAATTGATAGAGTCAACCCAATTAGTTACTCACTTAAGGTTGGTGGGTTTTGGGTCTTTGCAAAAGAAATCGCTCTTCACCACAGTTCACAAAGATATTCTTACATACTTGCTTAGCTTTATAGTTTGACCTGTCACACATAAGGCTTTAATCCATTTGGATATTTTTTTAAAGATACTTAAAAAAAATAATCTCTACACCCAATGTGGGGCTTGAATTTGCAACCCCAAGATCAAGAGTAACATGCTCCACCATACTGAGCCAGGCAGGCACGTCAATTTGAACATTAGTTTTTATAAATGGTAGAAAGATCCAGCTTTATTATTTGTGATAGAGTGAACTGGATTTTTCTGTACCATCTATCAAGTAATCCATCCTTTTTCTGATTTGTGATAGCATATCTATCATACACTTTATTCCCACATGTATGGGTCTTTGGCTTCCTTATTTTAGGTCATTGGTCAAATTGTCAGTGCCATATTTTTATTATTACGGTTTTGTTGTGTGTGTTAAATATCTGGTTGATAAATTTCTCACTTTGTCCATTTGAAAATTTGTATTTTAAAAATCATTTCAGTATTTGTTTGCCCCTCCCCAAATTCTGCATTTTGATTAGAGTTGCACTGAATTATATATTAATAGGAAAATCAATGTGTATAGGTTTGTCATTTCAATCTTAATATATTTACCCATTTGGTTAGGTTTTCTGGGTCTTCTAGTAAAATTTTTAAATGTCCCCATTTCAGTCTTAGCCAGTCTTGGGTAGGTTAAGGCTTACATTCTTAATACTTTATGTTGCTGTTGTGAAAGGAACCTTATTATTTTTTTTTTTTAGTTAGTCATTGTTGATACAGAAGAATACAATTGATCTTTGTTTTTTGATCTTAATCTAAATCTTGCTGAATTTCCTTATTAGTGTCACTCATGTATCAGGTGAATCTCTTGGATTCTCTTTGATCTGTGTGTGTAGAGTTTAGTTTCTTTTATTCCATATCTAATACCTCATTTCTTGTCATTTTGCAGCAACCAGGACTTCTAGTTATATGTTGGATGTTGTTGTGGGGGCATTGTTATCGTACTTGTAAATAAAACTCTTATATTAACTCAGGCTAATTTTTAACTTTGTAAATGTGTTTTGCACTCTCCCTAATTAGACGAGGGGTCCTTAGGCGTGTGGACACTTGGTACTAAAATTATCTGAATTCCTAGGAGCATCTAAAATAGTGGTCAGTGTTTACTAGGTTTTCAGAGTGTTTTTATTGAGTTAATGAAACTGGTATTTATTGGATCACTTTATTGAACTCTGGAATTTTTTGGTTACAGTGATGAAAACGGCAAGTATTTTTAAGTTATATAACACAGTTATATTAATTATAACCTCTATTTCAGTAGTACTTAGATTCTGAGGTATTCAAGGCTTTTAAACATACCAGTGTGGGGCGCCTAGGTGGCTCAGTCGGTTAAGCATCTGACTTCATCTCAGGTCATGATCTTGTGGTTTGTGGGTTTGAGCCCTGCATAGGGCTCTGTGCTGACAGCTGAGAGCCCGGAGCCTGCTTCAGAGTCTGTGTCTCCCCTCCTGTCTGCCCCTCCCCTGCTC
Source organism: Prionailurus viverrinus (assembly GCF_022837055.1). Lineage (NCBI taxonomy): Eukaryota > Metazoa > Chordata > Mammalia > Carnivora > Felidae > Prionailurus > Prionailurus viverrinus. The sequence continues at coordinate 10,131,897 of NC_062570.1, read as the reverse complement.
ATGTGTTCTCTCTCTCTCTCTCTCTCTATCTCTCTCAAAAATAAATAAACATGAAAAAAAAATTAAAACAACATACCAGTGTGCTATAATATGAAAGCTGTTCAATAGAACCCTATTATGTTTATTTTTTAAATCAATGTTTTTAATTATAAAATTAATAAAATCACATTACAGGTATTTGGAAGGTAAGAGGGAAAATGTGCACCTAACTCCTACCAGCTTGATTTAGCCACCTTTACCATTTTATTTATTTATTTATTTATTTATTTATTTATTTATTTATCATTTATTTATTTTCTAATATGGTTTATTTTTAGTTTAATTTAGGACACCGCACAATTGAGTGGAAGGTCCAGAGATTTCCCATATACACCCTGCCCCCACACATGTATAGCCTTCCCCGTATCCACATCCCCCATTAGAGTAATAAACTTGTTACAATCCATGAACCTGTATTAACACATCATTGTCATCCAGAGTCCATCCTTCATGCCACCTTTACCATTTTATCACCTTTCTTTTCAGCCTTTTCATATGCTTCTGATTTCCAAAGCTGTGATTGTGATCTGTAAAAATGTACATTTCTACCTGGTATTTTGTAATTATCGGTAATTATCAATATATAACGACTTAGGAAATGTTTGTTGAATGTAGGAGTTTTATATCCTATGAATTCTTTGACTGTTTCTGTAACCATAAATTTTATCTGTGTAATAGTACATGAAATTTATGTAGCAGAATTGACTGATTTCCCTGTAATCGGATATTGTGTAGTTTTTTTTTAAATGTTCTTTTTCCCCCCTTAAATTAATAGTGCTGCAGTGACCATTTGCATGAGTAGAACTAACCACCCCCCTCCATATTTTCAGTTACTTCTGTGGGCTGGACTCCTAGAAATAGGTACATTGGATCTAGGGGTATGAAAATGTTTATGATTCTTGATAATACTGCCTTTCAGGAAGATTACACCAGTTCATAGTGTTACTGATAACAAATGAGAGTGGTTTTATCTTGAGTTTTCTTGTTTCTATGACTTCTGTTTTCTTCTTCTTGGTTTCTTTCAGATTCTTGTCTTTTACTTTTTACGATGTCTCCTGGCTTTTGTGAGCTGTATCTGTGAACTTTACTTTTACAAGTGAGTATAAAAGCTTTGCTTCTGAAAGTGCTATGAGAAAGGTCAGTACAGCATAAGATTATTTCTGATAGCATAAGCAGTATTTATAATAGAAAATACTTTTCTCCTGGCTCCTAATAATATATTTGAAGTAGGACTTAAAATTTTTTTCTCACTTTATTGATCTACAACTGAAATAGAACATTGTGTAAATTTAAGGTGTACACATAATTGATAAACGTATCTGTAATGAAATATGACAGTAAGGTTAACACATACCTTACTTGACATGAGTACAACTTTATGTGTGGTGAGAACATTTAAGACTTGCTCTTCTAGCACCTTTCGAGTATATAATAATGTATTGTTAGCTATAGTCACCATGCTGTATATTAGATCTTCCAGAACTTATAGTTGGAAGTTTATACCTTTTGACGAATATCTCCTAATCTTCCCTGTCCCTGACTCCCTGCTTCCCCAGCCCCTGGAAGCCACCATTTTACTTTGTTTCTGCAAGTTTGGCTTTTTTAGATTCCATGTGTGAGTTATTACACTATGTCTTTTAGTATCTGACTTTTCACTTAGAGTAATGCCCTGAAGGTCCATCCACCTGTTGCAAATGGCAGGATTTCCTTTTTAAATGATAATATTCCATTGTATATCTTTTTTAAGAGTTTTATTTTTTAAAAATATTTCCTTGAGAGAGCCAGAGTGGGGACTGGGGAGGGGTGGGGGGGGGGAGAAAGATTGAGAGAGAGAGAGAGAGAGAGAGAGAGAGAGAGAGAGAGAGAGAGAAGGAAGGAAGGAAGGAGGGAGGGAGGGAGGGAGGGAGAGAGGGAATCTGAAGCAGGCTCTGCACTGTCATCACAAAGCCCATGTGGGGCTCGAACTCATGAACTGTTAGATCATGACCTGAGCTGAAGTCAGGCACTCAGCTGAGCCACCCAGGTGTCCTATTCCATTGTTATATATGCCACATTTTCTTTATTCATTCATAGATGGACATTGAGATTGATTCCATGTCTTGGCTGTTGTGAATAGTACTGCAGTAACCATGGGAGTGCAGATATCCCTCCATATCTTCATATAAAGTGAAATTATGTTTAAACACCTCTAACTGGTGTTTTATTTGGTAGAATTTAGTAGAGCCTTATTTTTGGTCTCAAGATAAATATGATTTACCTCTTCGCCTTGAGCTTAGATGATGGGAAATTATTCCTGTTGTGGGACTTGCTGCTCTTAAATTTTGTTTTAATGTTTATTTTTGAGAGAGAATGCAAGCGGGGGAGGGACAGGGAGACACAGAATCTGAAGCAGGCTTCAGGCTCTGAGCTGTTAATCCTGAGCCTGACTCAGGCCTTAAACCCACGAATGACAGGATCATGACCTGAGCCGAAGTTGGACGCTTAACCACCCGAGCTACCCAGGTGCCCCGGGACTCACTGCTCTTATTTGCACTCAGGACGTGGTCTTTGCCCAAGTACCTGTTGGTTGGTTGAATGTTAGTGGAAGTATTAAGCATTTAAGTGTCAGGGCGCCTGGATGGCTCAGTTGGTTAAGCGTCCGACTTCAGCTCAGGTCATGATCTTACGGTTCGTGGGTTCGAGCCCCGCATCGGGCTCTGTGCTGACAGCTCAGAGCCTGGAGCTTGTTTCAGATTCTGTGTCTCCCTCTCTTTCTGCCCTTCTGCCACTCGCGCTCTCTTTCTGTCTCAAAAATAAATAAACGTTAAAAAAAAATTTAAAAAAACATTTAAGTGTCGCAGTAATAAAAATAGCCACTTTTTTTTTTTTTTTTTACTTGAAACCTAACACATCTTAATAATGCTTTAAGGGGTATTTAGACTTAATAATCGTTATTTAAAAAATCTTCCCACTGCAAAACATAAAAATGTCAGATAAAATTCTTTGAGTCGGGGTGGCACAGGGAAGAAGAAAGAAAGCCAGTGCTGTCTTTGAGGATTGTAACCATACAGTGGTCTACTTATGGGTTTAAGACTGAGTTCAAACCACCTTTGTGGTCCCTCAAACCCTCCCCCCACCCCAAGTTGAGAATTTATTTTAAAACTGTTACGGGTTGGTAGTACTCCTAGGCATCTTGCAAAAACAAATGGAAAATTTCTCCAGAGAAATCAATTTTTAATCCAGGTGTGAAAGAACTATGACAAATAAAGTTCTACTGAACAAGAAGTTATAATAAAAACAAATCACAAAGCACAGAAGAGAAGCAGACTTAAGTGAGAACCAGCAGAAGTAACAACAGAAAGCTGACCTGCAAAACTTTATTAGGAATTATTAAAATAAGAATATAAAATAAATGATAATTTTAAAGGAATAAAGAATTGAAAACATGAATAAGAAACAAGAGCCTAAATAATCCATTGAGTGAAAAGGAACTTGGAGAATGGGAGGAAATACTTGAAAACCATGATCTGAATAGAGGTTCGGTTCCACAATATATAAGAAACTCATCTAACTCAATAACAAACTGGTTAAAAAAGGACCAAGAACTTGAACAGACCTTTTTCTAAAGAAGATGCATGCTTAGCGAACAGGTATATGAAAAGATACAGTGTCACTAATCCTCTGGTAAATGCAAATCAAAACCACAATGAGCTATATGACCTCATTCTTGTTAGAATGGCTATTACCAACGAAAAAACAGCTAGTGTTGGCAAGAATGGTTTGGAACTTTTGGATCCTGTAGGTGGGAAAGAAAAATGATATGGCCACTGTGCAAAAACCGTATGGAGGATCCTCAAAAAACTAAAAGTAGAGGTACCATATGATCCAGCAATCCAACTTCTGGGTATTCATCTAAAAGAACCGAAACAGGATCTTGAAGAGGTATCTGTACTTCCATGTTTATTGTAGCACTATTCACAGTAGCCAAGATGGGAAACAAGTTAAGTGTCCACTGACGGATACATGGTGGGGGGGAAATGTGGTATATATGTAGAATGGAATACTCAGTATTAGAAGGAAATCCTGTAATAATGTGACGACATGCATGAGCCTTGAGGATAGGCCAAATGAACTAACCAGTTAAAGATGGACAAACACTGGCTAATTTGACTTGTGTGAGGGTTCTAAAATAATCAAACTCATGGAATCCAAGAATAGAATTGTGGTTGCCAGGGGTTAGGGAGAGGGGAAAGGAGGAGTTGCTGATAAATGCATATAAAATTTCAGTTGTGCAAGATGGGTAAGTGCTAGAGTGGTACTGTACAACATTGTGCCTATTAACGATGCTGTAGTTTACACCTAAGAGTCTGTTAAGTGGGTACATCTCCCATGTGTTATTACCACGATAAAATAGAAAAGCTGAAAGGAAAAAGGAGTGAGACTACAAAAATGGCCCAGCAGATTTGAAAAAAGAACCAAACACAACTTGTAGAAGTGAAAGTGAACAATTGATATTTAAAGTTCATTGGCTAGTTGAAACCGCCAATTAGACATGTTAATGAGTAAGTTAGATCAATTGGAAGAAATGAGTAAGAATGAAGTACAGCACGACAAAAAGGAAATAAAAGGAAAATATGAAGAGATTAAGACACATACCTCTGTGGTAGATTTGATCCAGTGTTTGTCTAATCAGATTCTAGAAGATGATAGAATGGGGAGAAGGCCGTATTGGGGGAAATAATGGTTAAGAATTTTCCAGAATCCGTGAAACCCAAGATCCTAATTCATAGATTCAGGGAGCCTAACCTATCCTGAGCTGGGTAAATAAAAAGGAATTAGTGAAACTACATAGAACACTAAGGGTAAAGAAGATCTTAAAAGTTGACAGAGAACTAATAGAATATATCTACAAAGGAATATTAGACTGACAGAAGCCTTCTTAAAATCCAGAACATTAAAAAAATATATATTCAAAGTTCTTGGAGAAAATGGCTTCATCCTAAAATTGTGTACTCAGCTAAATCCTCTTTTAAGATGAAGCACTAAATAAGACTTTTTTTTAGACCAAAAAAAAAAAAAAAACCCAAAAAACAAAAAAGAGGGAATTTGCCATTAGCAGATCCTCAGTAAAGACACTTACAAAAGATAGCCTTAGCTGGAAGCCAAGGTAATCCAGAAAGAAGCTCTGAGCTTCTCTAAGGGACCTGAGCAAGAGAATGGTTTACACAGGCATATGTTGGAACAAATGTTGACCAAATGAAGCAGCAGTGATTGCTCATAATGTTCACAGGGTTAAAGACCTCCACGAAAGAGGTAAAGGAAGTGTGTAATTGCTTCATTTTGAGGAACGTGGACTTACTGATACGTGGTGTATCTCCTACTCTTCTCTTCTGATAACTACCCTGTATTGAGTAACTCTGTTCCAGGTGCTCCCAGCACTTTCCCATGTATTGTCCTCACACAAGTCTTAGAAAGTAGACCTTAGCATTACCCTCATTACCCTCACTTTACAGATAAGGAATCTGACAGTGTTGTCGCTAGACCAGGGTACCACTGTTAGTAAGTGGCGGAGCCCAAATTTGAACTTGTGCCCCTCTGAATGTGAGGCCTATTGTTTTTCCACTTTGATGCTGTTTTCCTATTGATCGTCCACCTACTCTGAGTCCAGAAAGCATGCATTTCTTTTAAGGTAGAGCACTTCTCTTCTGCTTACAGAATAAGCATGTTTGGGTTTGTTAGGCACACAAAATTGCTGACAAACCTGTCCAGGCAGTTCTGTGTTTGACTTTAATTCTTCAGTGTTCTCTGTGAAGCAGGCATGTTTTTGTCTTTTGATTTGAAATGTCTGTCCCTAAGATTTGCCATGCTGTCTTTGCTTTTCTCCTAGGGCTGTGTGCAAGAAGTTTGGGCTGCATGTGAGTCGGATGATGCTGGCCTTCTTGGTTCTCAGCACTGGCATGTTTTGCTCATCATCAGGTAAGTAAACGGGCAGGGGAAGGTGTAACAGGTGCACTGATCTTTCACAGCTGAGCTGAAAGGAAGACTTTGTGTAGGTGTAGGTTACATTGTATAGCATATCAGTAGTTTGCAGAGCACCGTTATCTGCATGATCTTCATCATCCTTTATGGCAGTCCTGTGTTAGTATGATAAATATTTTCCCATTGTGCAGATGAGGACTCGGAAACTTAAAAAGGTGAAAAGTTATTTTCACCATACTGCTTTCTATTACATGGTTGTAGATTTTTTGTTTTTGTTTTTGTTTTTGTTTTTTATCACATCCTCACAAGGCTGAAAAACACCAATACCTGTTGCCTTTCCCTGCTGTCAGGGGGAGAAAAATAATTTTGTTTTTCTTGTTTGTGTGTAAAAACCCTGTTCTTTATGGTTCTGCTTTCTGTTTCTTATTTGCGATGTATTCTGTAAAGGCATACGTCTTCCCTGTTGGGCTTTTTTTTTCTTTTTTAAGTAAACTTAAAGAGAAATTACAATATTAGACTGGTGGCTTACAAACTGTGCTCCATTGAACACTTGTGTTGTCTGAGCTGAGTCACAGTGGCCTATTGCCAAAAGGTAGCCTTTTCTGATGCACTGAAAAAAAATTAAGCTACTAGTTATAATTTTTCCAGTTTTAATGTCTGCTTGTGTATACCAGAATCTAGTATATACACTAAATATACACACAAAAATAGCATCCAGCACAAAAGTATGTACTTGGTCGACTGTATCAAACTTTGTGTTCTGCAGGGACCTCAGGATTCCACAACTGAATAATTAAAAAAAAATTTTTTTTTAAATGTTTTTATTACTTTTGAGAGACAGAAACAGAGCACAAGCCAGGGTAGGGGCAGAGAGAGAGGAAGACCCAGAATTGGAAGCAGGCTCTAGGCTCTGAACTGTGAGCACAGAGTGTGACGCGGGGCTCAAAACCACGAACAGTGAATAATTTTGAGTGTCACTGCTCTAAACGAGACTGTGCTGTTCCCTGTGAGCTGGCAGAGGCCTCTCATTCCTCTGCTCCCTTTGTCCTCTACATTGGCAGTTGTAATTGATAGCTTTGGATGGCATCAGTATTACTTAGCATTGATCAGTGAAGTTGTACCTTAGGTTTTTTTAGTTACTTTGCTATTCCTAAAACTGATTGAGTGTGGGAGGTGTTCAGGAGTGGCTTTAGCTTTGTCATCTCAGTTGAGGATATTGAGGCACAGAGAAATTCAAGGCATCCTTTTACATACAGCTTCTAAACCCTTGACTGACTTTGTGAGATCATACTGCCCTTCGTTGTGGTCCTTGCCTCATGCTGATTTTTCTTTCCTAGTGTTACGTGAAGCAGGCCTTGTACAGCCTGGAGAGGCAGATCTGCATTTTTGTGTCACCTTGTTAGAAACACTGATCAAATGTTACTGCAACAGAGACCCTGAAAGTACTCCGTCCTCTGCTGTTTACTGTAGTAAACAGTTACTTTGTTGTAACAAAGTAATGCTAGACAAAAGTAATTAGGGGACATCTAAAGGCCAAATTATCCATGTCAGTGGATGCAGGATGTGATATTTGGCCCTTGAGAAGGCTTCCTAGACTTCCTATGGGGTAAAGTTAGTGCCAGGACAGTCTCGGAAGACTACCAGAAGATAAAATTCTTCACAAATAGTCAGCAATGGGTCTAAGTTTCTTGAAGCATATTCTCTGCCTGGAAATATAACTGGAAATCTGTAAGTTCTGGATTTGGAGTACAGGCCAGGAGAAGAATGGCATGGTTTATATTGTATAAGTAGGCAGTGTTGTTGGTACCTAAAAAACAGGAGTGAGAAAATAAGAATACCCTTGAACTTCATTGTTATTTAAGGAGTATCACTTTACTACACATTTCTCCTACAGTGTTCCTCAAAACCTGTTCCTGGTGATTGACCTCCTGCAATGTGGGTAGATTTTTGATAATTCCTAATCAGTCTCCTACTTTTGTCCCCCCACCCCCCTTCTATTCCCCTTTTCTTTACCCTTGCAGCGCTCCTTCCTAGCAGCTTCTGTATGTACACCACGCTGGTAGCCATGACTGGCTGGTATTTGGACAAGACTTCCATTGCTGTGCTTGGAGTGGCAGCTGGGGCTATCTTGGGCTGGCCATTCAGTGCTGCCCTTGGGTAAGAAACCAACACAATTCATCTTCTGGTATCATTGGACACACAGTCAATCTGAGCGTTGGCTTATCTCCGTGTTCCTTGGTTATGACCTGAAGTCAAAGGAATGAATCAGACCTACCAAAATTCTGGGAGTTGGAAGAATCTGTCTCTTGGTGTTTATTGTTAGGATTAAATCTAATACCAGTAGTGACTCTTAGGCATCTGCTGTGTGTTAGGTGCCACGAATCCCCTTAGAAACTTTATTCCTAAACCTTATAACAGCTTTGCAGGAGAAATCCAAGTAGTAGTGCTTCAGAAGGGAGAAAGTAGACTCCAGGAGGGTGAGAAATTTGCCTTGAAGGTGATGACTGCTTTTGGATCCAGGCCTCCCTGACCCCATCACTGATGTTTCTTCTACGCTACACCACTCGGTGATGCGCGTTTCCCACTCCCAGGCCTGAAGTCGGACTTTACCTGCAGGCTCGTGGTGTTAGCTCAGCAACTTTTCCCCAAGCAGCTTTGTTGCTCATGTTCCTTGTTTTTGCCACTTTGGCTCTAGTCTGTGCTGGGTTTGCTTCTCACCTGCACTGCAGGTAATTTGGAAAAATACTGTAGTTTGATGTTAAGGTTATTGTAGTACAGCTGACCCTTGAACAGCCTGGATGTTAGGGGCACTGACCCCCTGCACAGCCCAAAATCTGCATGTAACTTTTGACTCCCCAGAAACTTTACAATAGCTTATTGTTGACCAGAAGCCTTACTGATTACTTACTCAATTAACACGTACTTGGTGTGTTATATGTATCCTATACCGTATTCTTACAATAAAGTTAAGCTACAGAGAAGAAAGTGTTACTAAGAAAAGAAGATTTATTCACAGTACTGTACTGTATTTATAAGAAACAATTGGCATACATGTGGACCCACGCAGTTTAAACCCATGCTGTTCAAAAGTCAACTGTACCAGTCTATTTCTATTGTAAAAAAAATGCCCGTTTGTTTTAGGTAGAAAGAATTCCTAATTTACTTTGCCCGTAGCCTCATCTTCAAAGGTACTTTTATATACTTTCGTATCTATCTTTCTAGAAACTGTCCTCATGTGTAAAGGCACACACATGGACATCCTGGAAATTAAATAGGATTACCTTGTACCTGTACATACTTTTTGTTGTATCTACATTGGTCTTTGTACAGATGGCACAGCATTCCACTTTCTGACCCTGATGTGGCCGTTGCCTTATCGGGAGAGATTTAGTTTTCAGTATTCACCTATGATGTACAATGCTTTAGTGAACATTTTTGTCCACGTGTCTATACATTTATGGAAATTTATTGATACAGTAAATTTCTGGAATGGGGGTTACTAAGAGGATCAATATTCTACGTTTTCTTTTTTTTTTGTTTTTTGTTTTTTTAATTTTTTTTATTTTTGGGACAGAGAGAGACAGAACATGAACAGGCGAAGGGCAGAGAGAGAGGGAGACACAGAAACAGAAACAGGCTCCAGGCTCCGAGCCATTAGCCCAGAGCCTGACGCGGGGCTCGAACTCACGGACCGCGAGATCGTGACCTGGCTGAAATCAGACGCTTAACCAACTGCGCCACCCAGGCGCCCCTGTTTTTTTTTTTTTTTTTTTTAATTTTTTTCTACGTTTTCTTAATTGTCTTCTATTTTTATTATTTTTTAACTTTTATTTTTGAGAGAGTGTGAGTGGCTGAGGGGCAGAGAGAGAGAGGGAGGCATGGAATCTGAAGCAGGATCCAGTCTCTGAGCTGGCAGCACAGAGTCCAATGAGGGGCTCAAACTCCCAAACCTTAAGATCATGACAAGAGCTGACGTTGGTTGCCCACCCGACTGAGCCACCCAGGCATCCCCTTAATTTGTCTTTTAAAGGCTGGTTTCCCCACCTCCAATCTTTGATTCTGTTTATCCTCAAAATACTGTATTCAGGATTTTGTGTGAGGCCTTCTTTTATCTCAACCATCTTGATAATTCAAAACTGAGCTCACTATCTTCCCTCCATATCTGTTCTTTTATCTCTGTTTCTATCCCAGTAAATGATACCATCATCTGCTCAGTGCTCAGTCAGGAACCTGAAAATTACCTGTGACTCTTTTCTTTTTCCCATGTCCTGTTTGTTATATCTCCTGAATATCTTGAATCTACATTTCTTCACCTCTGCTCCTGAGTTACTATGCAGACTCCTAAATGATCTTCCCATCTCTAGGCTTGATGTCTGTATATCTGCTTTCTATAATCAAACTAGACTTATCTTCCTAAAATGCAAATAGGATTTTATCACGGCCTGTTTTGTTTTAAACTCTATAATAGCTTCCCCGTTGCTCTGTGTCACAGAAGTTGACAGCCTGTGTCCTGTGGGCCCAGTGGAGCTGGTCTTGTTTTGTGCAGCCCAAGAACTAGGAAGTTGTTGTATTATAAAGGGTTGTTAACAACACTCCCACACCCACCCACACACACACACACACAGTACAGACACACACAGAACATGAAACAGAGACCATATGTGGCCTGCAGAGCCTAAAATATATACTGGCAGGTCCTTTCAATAAAAAGCTTGCCAACCTCTGTTCTATGGTGTCCAGATTCTAACATGACTCAAAAAAACCCCAATCCTGCCTCCTTTTTAATTCTCCAGTAAGTAAAAGTATTTTTTTTTTTTCACTTTTTCCATTCCTTTTACTCTGCCCCATCGACATTGAACTTTATGAGTTCCTCAAATACCTTTAGGTGGCACATATTGATTGGTCTGCCTTTAGGGGAGATCAGTGATTTCAGGATCACAATCAGCAGTCTACCATCATTTATTGAATACTTTGTGCTACATGCTGCTGATACTGTGATAAAGAAGACAGTTATGCTTCCTGCTCTTTTGGAGTTGATATTTTAGTAGGAAAGACCGACCTTGAACAAGTAAATAGAAGTATGATGACTTACCAAACGAGAAGTACAGATGCCATGGGAATGTCACTGGTTGGGCAGAAAAAAATGAAAACACAAAAAGTTAATGCAAAACTTAGATAATAGAATGTGGAAGTTCCTATCACAGAAGAGATGCCTTGTGGTAGCACATGACATTGCTAAGTAAATGATAGACATGATAATGCTATGTAAACTCAGAGACAGGAGAAATTGGTTCCACAGCGGAGTTGAGAGCAGAGCCTGTGGTGAATTTTGGGTAAATTGTGTTGTATCAGATTGGTGTGGGGAGGGAATTTCTTGTGGCGGGAGCATGGGTGAAGATGCTGGCTAGTGTACCAGATCTGGAGGTCCTGGGCATGAAGGTGATTGTTGATGATGTAAGAGTGGAGGTACCCCCTGAGAAAATGATGTAGAGAAAGAAGAGTAGAAGTTTGCTTTTGGGAAATAGACCATGGTAGGGCACAAAAAGGAAAAGGTGCACTTGGGAAGAGGCCAGAAAAGAGCAGGAGCCAGGAAGCCTAAAGAGGACGAACAGATGCTTTGTGTCAAGTGCCACAGGAAGACCAAGGTAGATGGAGGTAGTGAAGAGATTCGGGGTCTGGCTGAGGGGAGGTGCCTGTGGACCTTATGTCATTCTCCCTGCCTTAAAGCCAGGCCTTCAGGAAGAAGTGGGGAAGGCAGCTTGTGGAATTTAAGTGAAAGGGAGAAGAGCAAATGGTATTGGAAGGGGGTGTATCAGAACTGACTTACTAAAGTTTGTAGTGTTAGCAAAATTTTTATAAATCATGGAAGAGATTTGTATTTATTCATTTGGCAGGGTCGGTGTAGGACCACAGGGCACAGTTACTTAGAATTAATGTATTTTAAATGTCTGTCACACGTGAATAGGTATAATAAGGAGCTCCTTCCAGAAGCTCAGTATTAATGTTCCTTGTGCATCGTGGGGTGTGAAGTACTATCATGGGCTCTCTAAACAGAACACTGTATTTTTGAGAAGACATCCTCTTATATACTAGCGTTCTTCCCTCACTATAACTGCTACAGACATTTTTTCCCCCTGTGTTCAGCATGAAGTATGTGTGAATCAGACTTGTTTGAGTCTATGTTGTAAGTATTTAATTTCCTACTTTGTTTCTCTGTTAAATAGTTTACCCATTGCCTTTGATTTGCTGGTCATGAAACACAGGTGGAAGAGTTTCTTTCATTGGTCTCTGGTGGCCCTAATACTCTTTCTGGTGAGTTTTATTTTTTTCCCTGTTTTGTTTGGACATTGTAATGAAAGCATGTTCTGATGTAGGAAAGAGAACATTAGAAGTTCATTCTGTTATTTGTTCTGAAGTTTATCCTGTTCCCCCTGGGAGAATGTTTGCAGAACAAACCCCTGCAATTGGTGTTTATTTCCTGCTCTGTTTCAGGTGCCTGTGGTGGTCATTGACAGCTACTACTACGGGAAGCTGGTGGTGGCACCACTGAACATTGTTTTGTACAATGTCTTTACTCCTCATGGACCTGATCTTTATGGTAAGGCCTTCGGCACTCTGGGGAAGGGCAGGAGATGGCTTCATTTGCCTGAACTTTGACATTTCAACGTAGTTTCTTTATTTCATCAACTATTCTTTGGCAAATACAGCATTTCTTTGCTGGTATTCTTTTTAAAAAAGAAATGACATTCGGCTATAGCACAGTGGTGATTAAGTAACCAGTAAATGTTTCTTCTTGATTGATGTGATTTCTGTTAGTCCTGTCTGTCATTCTCGGTATATTGTGATTCTTGATGCTACTTTTTAAAATGAAAAGTTACGGGGCGCCTGGGTGGCGCAGTCGGTTAAGCGTCCGACTTCAGCCAGGTCACGATCTCGCGGTCCGTGAGTTCGAGCCCCGCGTCAGGCTCTGGGCTGATGGCTCAGAGCCTGGAGCCTGTTTCCGAGTCTGTGTCTCCCTCTCTCTCTGCCCCTCCCCCGTTCATGCTCTGTCTCTCTCTGTCCCAAAAATAAATAAACGTTGAAAAAAAAAAATTTAAAATGAAAAGTTACTTTTTACTCTTTCCATTAGAAAATCAGTATGATAACAAAAATAGGAAAATAAAAACATTCATAATCCTGTCATCTCCAGATAGCTGTTGTTAATACTTTGGAGTCTATTCCTCCAGATGTCTTGTGGACATACACACATTTGGCATTAATTTTTCTTTTTAAAATTTGCATTAAGTATCAGGGATTAGGAGAGAAAGTTTGGAAAATGGATAGAAATAGCAGAGCAAATGGTGGAGTCAGCATGAGAAAAAGGTGGGTAGTTTGGCCAGCTTTAAAGGGCTGATGCCTTTAATCTGGGGAATATATTCTGCATTTTACCTCCATCTCCCTCCCCCTCCTCCCACCCCAATGCCTTCTTTCAGCCAGCCCTGAGCCGGTTTTATTTGGCCCCCGAGGGCATTTGTGTTGGTGACAGCTATGGAGGATTGTCCTAGAGATCTTCCTGGTCAGATCAGCCAAGTCAGTAAACATCTTTTGAGACCATTTTTCATTAAAATAAGTGTAGTTTCTTCTGCCTTAATTTTCTGAAGGTCTTGAAGCATTTTTTAATATGTGATTATCCTGGGGCTCTGCTGTGAAACAAGTTAATACTACCTCTGTGTCTTACCAGTTTAAGCCATGCCCATCACTTTCCTGTGCCACTTTGTCCACAGGACCAACAGATTGGATGATTTAAAGTAAGCATACAAAAAAGATTTAATTGGGCCTGTCAGGATTTGTGGAATATTGTCATTTAGATGGCAGTAGGTAATAGGTCATAATAAACCGTGTTTTGTCTAGTGACTTGAATTTCCACACTGCCTTGTTAGAGAATAATTAAGTGAAGGAATTTTAATTTTTTTAAAAGTTTATTTAGGTAATCTCTGCACCCATTGTGGGGTGCAGAATGCACAACCTCGGTATCAAGAGTCACACACTCCTCTGAGCCAGCCAGGCGTTCCCTAAGTGAATGAATTTAAAAAGGCTCCTTTAAGACTTCAAGATCCCCAAAATGTGAGAAAAGCCCCAATTTTAAGCTTTCGCCTCTAGATGTCTCCCTTTAGCTGGAGAGAGTTTGTATGTTTTTAATTCCCCCTTGTTTTAGGTTACTTGTAACATTTTATTTGATTGTGTAAGACCATAGAAGGAAGACTGTCCTTTTAGACCCAGATTGCATGTTAGAAACTGATTTACATGGAATCTATGGAAGCAAAATACCCATTATGTATAGGTGAATAAATTATGTTAATTTGAGTTTAATTTTGGGAGACTGTCTTCACTTTTTAAAAATTATTTTTTATTTTTAGAGAGCACCTACATGAGTGGGGGAGAGGGGTGGGCAGAGGGGGAAAAAGAGAGAGAATCTTAAGCAGACTCCGTGCTTAGCATGGAGCCCATCTCAGGGTTCAATCCCAGAAACCTGGGTCATAACCTGAGCCAAAATCAAGAGTCAGACACTCCATCAACTGAGCCACCCAGGTGCCCTTGGCTTCACTTTCTAAATAGGTTATTACATAGTGGTATTAAAATAATTTTTTTAACGGTTATTTTAGAGAGCGCACATGCAAGCAAGCAGGAGAGGGGCAGAGAGCAAGGGAGACACAGAATCCGAGCAGGCTTCAAGCTCTGAGCTGTTAGCACAGAGCCCAGTGTGGGGCCTGAACCCACGAACCGTGAGATCGTGACCCTAGCAGAAGCCGGATGCTTAACTGACTGAGCCACCCAGGCGCCCCATCAAAGATTGACTTTTTAATAGATGCTGTACAGTTATCAGAGAGTAAGATAGCGTATGTTTTGTCATGGAAGCTTCAGCTGTTTCACTCCACATACATGTTGGGCCCTGTTGGGCATCATTTTGACTATTTTGTTAGACTTGACTGCTCCAAGTGCTTCATTACCTATTGTAGGCATAGGTTTCTTCTCTGAAAGTTACAAATGCATCATGCTGATAGTTTCTACATTCATGTCTTAGTGCTGTTTTTTTGGATGTAAGAGCAAATAACCCTATAATACTTAAACAGTTAGTTAAATGGACTTGAGTTAAAGAAACATGGACTAAGCTGCCTTTGAGCATCTGTGTCCTCATAACTTGCTGTCCCATACGGCTATAGTCACACGAGTAGATAATTATAGTCAATTGTGTTACGTACTACAGTGGAAAGATGGGGAATCACAGGAGCAAGTCCATCTGGTGGTAGCAGAAGGACTTCTTGAGTCAAGCCTCGAAGGAAGAGTAGATGTTTGGTGAGTAGATGCTAGAGGGGGTATATTTCAGACAAACACAATGTTCAGGGTAGGGACTGCAGAGACAAAAAAAAAAAAAAAAGTAAAAAAAAATAAAAAAAAATTGAATATTGTGAATTTTTTTTTTTACAGCATTAGCTAATTTTAGATAGAAACTGTACAAACATGAGCAAGATAAATTCAGTTTCTCTGTTGTGATTATAATATAAATATTTACTCCATTATTCCTGGTTTTCACAGGGACCTTTCTATACTTGCTTGGCCAGAGAGCATCTATGAATGACATATTCCAGACCTGAGCTGGCTCTTTTGAAGCCAGGAGAAAGAAAAAGAGTACTTTATCACAACTATAAATTAGAATTGCTTCTGTTTATCAAATGCCTGTTCTATACGAGAGATTTTATATAACATCGTCTTCTCCTCACAAAAACTTTGTGAGAGAGGCATTATTTATGCTTATTACCAGCTATGGAAACCAAGGTGGAAATGCACATAAAACCAAGGGACTTGCACATAATTAATAGGTGGCAGAAATGGGATAAGAGCCCAGGGCTGTCTGATTCCCAAGCCTGTGTTTTTTCCACTGAAAACAGCCTTAGCAAAACTCTGGAGTTTGGCGTTTGAGACTCTACAAGAGAATAAGCAAAAACAGAGTGTGAGTTGGAGATAGAGGAAGATAAGATTTGATCTCAAGAAGGGGCAGGAAGTTGTGCCTCTGAAGGCCCACACACTGGGCTTGGAGGGTGATCAGGAAGCCTCAGAGAGCTTCGATGGCACAGTGGTATGCACGCTGGCAGGCTCTCTTTCACAGGGGAGCATTGCTCCGTGCTTGTTAAAGAAAAAGAATATTTGGACAAGGAAAAAAATACTTGGCATTTAGGAAATTTAGTGTAGACATAAAATTGCAAAGTCATAGGCAAAGCATCTCTTTCTTGTCAAAGATCAAGAAGTGAAATTTAGTGTTGCAAAAAACAAAGTGACTGGTCATGGCACTGATTTTGCTTCTTACCCTTGTAACATTTGGCGTTGGCAGATGTCGGGGTTGGTAAGTATTTTTATGTGGAGAGTGAAGACTGGTGCTCTCTGAGGAGTTGAGGCCTGGAGAAGGCGTGGGAGGGCGGGTATGAGAAATGCTCTTCCTTCAAAAACAACAGTGGGTCGGCTCAACGATGCCACTTTGCAATTTAGGACGTGATCCCTGCCTGTTGATGTGTTCTATCAACATCTGTCACATCACTGGACAGGAAATTTCAGAAGGCAAAGGCGAATGGCCTTTATTAAAGGCCCAAAGTTTTCCATTTGTGCAGGAGCAGAGGATGAGGCCCCAGTGGAGTCACTCAAGAGCTGACTGGTGTCAAGATCTGTTCTAGGGCTTTCATTGTTTTGCTGATGATTTTTGTTGGACCTTGGTGTCTCTTTGCTCTGGGTGTTGTAAATTTGACATTTATAAGGATGATTTACTACAATTTAGTTCTTAAGGTTTTATAAAATTATAGGCCTATAAAATAGCTTCCTTTCATTCAATCGGTGGAACAGTAAACATTATCCCTTCTTCTTCTGGCCTCTTTGAAAGTTTCCTTTAGCTCATTTAAATAAAAGGAATTGGTGCGTCATTCCCTACAGAGACCCTGCTTCCAGCTTTCACTGCACACTTTGCACCAGTTAAATGCGTAGCTTGTCATTCTGACACTTTTTGTTTTCTGCATAGTTGAGCTTTGATAGTTTCTGAGAAGTGGCATCAACTTACCTCCCTGGAAAGGGAGGAAAGTTTTTACTCTTTTTTCAAGGCAGGTGTCTGATCATGTAGGGGAGGACACTGGGTAAGAGAATTCCCTGTTTTTGTCTCTTTCTGCCCTTGTTTTTAAGGCTGTTGTGACTTGAACCTTCCCTGCCTTTGGCTTATCCTCCAATTTTTGCCTTGTTCTTCCAGGAAGCGATAGTCTATTATGAAATGTTCACAGCCTAGCTCTGAACTTGATCTATGAGTTCCTAACACATAAACATAGTTGAGTTTACCAAATTGATGCTTTGGGTTCAGAATTTCAGAGTATAGTACACCTAGGTAAAAAGGTAGTCAGCCCTAGTGGGAGGGTATAGTCAGTTGTGGTAGAGACCAATATTTGCTGGGAATAAAGTGCTTTCCTGAAAAAAAAAATAAGTATTTGTAAGGAGCAAAGAAAGGCTTTTTTTTTTTTTTCTTTCCATAGATGCTTATTAGGATCTATAAAAGATGATATAAAAGATGACCTCCTTTCTCCCTAGTCACTCTGGTTTTTCTTCTCAGGCTCAGATTTCCAGAATTTGGTTGGAAAAAAGGAGGGCCTAGGTTGACAGCCCTGCTTCCACACTGGTGGTCAGGAGAAGATTATGCAAAAAACTACCTTTCTGGGAACTGGACTCCTAAGAGACTCAGTTTCAGAAATGTGTTATTACATATTAAAATCCAGAGAAGATGGGTATTTCTTTTTGAAGATCATCACTTTTTTTTCTTTTTTTCTTTTTTTTATTAAAAAAATTTTTTTTTTTTAACGTTTATTCATTTTTTGAGACAGAGAGAGACAGAGCATGAGTGGGGGAAGGTCAGAGAGAGAGGGAGACACAGAATCAGAAGCAGGCTCCAGGCAGCACAGAGCCTGACATGGGGCTTGAACTCACAGACCGCGAGATCATGACCTGAGCCCATGTCAGACGCCCAACCGACTGAGCCACCCAGGCACCCCGAAAATCATCACTTTTCTATAACCCAAACGGGTATTGGTAAAGAATACAGGCTATGAATGTCTCTATTGAACTTGGCCTGGGACAGGAGCTCTGTTCATGAACATCACAATCAATGTATTTAGACAGGAAGGAGTGAGCTTTTGCAAAAGGTGACATACAGTTGAAGTGGAGTTTTACTTAGGGTACCCCACCCTCCCTTCCCCTAAATGTTTCTAGCATTACGGGTTTGGTTTCTAATCTTATTTTGCTGTGCAAGCTGCAAAAATGTCAGGTTTTTCTGACTGTTCCTCTGCCTTCTGATTACCCTTTTAAGCAGTGCTGATTGCAGGAAATTGCTGTGGTGCAAGGCGGGTGTCACAACATGCAGTGATTAAAACCCGCATGTGTCATTCACTGCCTGATGGAAGTAATCACACAGAAGGGAAGAGCAGATAAAGAGCCTGCTAAATGTGCATGGGGGGCTGGTCCCGCATTTGGGTTCAAGGATTTTGAGTTAAAGAATCGAAACTGGTGTGGGTAAGGCTTGTGTTTTCATTTTGTTTCGTTCTGAGTCCTCAAAACTTCTAAACAGGATCTGGGGCTCTGAACATTATTTTCCTAAGGAAAACAAATTGTTGCTTTTTACCAAACACAGGGTCCCATGACAGTAGAATAGTGGTTAAACATATCAAGGGCCAAGAGACTGGGATGTAAATGGATTGAACGGGTGAGAATAAAAGGGGAAAGGCCTGAGTAGCTCCGTCCTACAAGACGGCTCCCACTTGGCCCTGCCATAGCCACGCTCCAGACATCAGTAACCGGTCCAGATTGTCACTTCCGACCAGCTGTAGATGGGAAGTTCCAGCAACCCCCTCTTTGGGTTCGCTTAATTTGCTAGAGTGGCTCACAGAGCTTAAAGAAACATTTACTTAAGTTTACCAGCTTAGTGGGCAGGATATTATAAAGGATACAGAGGAATAGCCAGGTGGAAGAGATGCATAGGGCAGGGAGTGTGGGATGGAGCTCAGAACTCCCATCCTTCCCAGGTGTACACACTCCTCACGCTTCTATGTGTTCATCAACCTGAAGTTCTCTGGACCCTGTCCTTCTGGGTTTTTATGGAGGCTTCGTTACACAGGCATGATTGCTGAAATCATTGGCCGTGGGTGTGCCTGAACTCTTGCCAGCCCCTCTTCCCTCCCTGGAGGGCAGCAGGGTGGGACTGAAAATTGTAACCGCCCCATCAAGGCAGTTAGGTCACACAATTGGTTCTGGCCATCCGTCCCCATCCTTGGCCCCCACCTGAGGGCTTTCCCCAAATCTCCTAGTTAACAGAAGACCCAGAAGACACCCTTATCGCTCTCACCACTTAGGAAATTCCAAAGGTTTTAGGAACTCTGTGCCAGGAACAGAGATGAAGACCAAATATAAATTACTTACTATAAATCACATTATCACCACTAAGCTATTTAAATTATTTGCTTGTTCTGGAAAAGTAACAAATCCCATTCTCTTCCCCTCATCTGTTCTTGTGCTTCCCCTGTGTGACTGAGCCCTAGTAACTGAGTTCCCATTGTGGACTCCTTCACTTGAGGCATCGGACCATCAACATTGCTTGAACAAAGAACATTGTAAATCCAGCATTGTAAAAGATATGGAAGGCATCCACTAATTATTTTTTATTTGTTTCCCCCAGGTACAGAACCCTGGTATTTCTATTTAATTAACGGATTTCTTAATTTTAACGTAGCCTTTGCTTTGGCTCTTCTGGTCCTACCACTGACTTCTTTGATGGAGTACCTACTGCAGAGGTTTCATGGTGAGTGGAGTAAGGGATGGAAGGTTTTTGGGGAGGAAAGAGCAAGTAACAATGTTTACCAAGAAGTGAAAATGGATCTACTTATTCTCTTCTCCATTTTCTTCCCATGGCAATGGTTGGCTTATCAAATTATCATTCTGTGTTTGTAGATTATTTAAATTTATGTGAAGGTTCAGTTAATAATTACAAGTTAGCTTGACAAAGGGAGGAATTTTATATCCCTTTGAGTGAGGAAGTCAGGATAGCATACGGAACCGCATGGGGAGGCAAAAACAGTCATAAAATCTCAGGAGATGAAAGTATTTGAGTCTTGGGTTTTTTAAAGAAATGTGTAGTAATATGGATAATTGTTGAAGATAATAAGTCATAGAGGTAAATACTCCTTGGGAAATTACTTTAACCAAAAATTTGAAAACTAAACCATACAGGGATTTCCCTCAAATTTGATACTGAAGTGAGAGAAGCTTTGGACTTCCTGAGAAACATTATGCTTCTCTTTGTTCCGTTTTGCTTCTGTGTTTGCCTTATTGTGGAAGGTTTGGTTTGTCATTTATTTTGCTTGCTCTGATTCTGTAGTGCACAGCCAGTGTTTTCTCAAGTTGTCACAGATTTGGATATCTGGTGCCCATGTTTCGTTTATGGAAGACAGATTTGAGCAGAAATTCATATGAGCTTTGGAAAGAGATTTAATTTCAGACATTTCAGTCTGATTTGGATGCCATATGATCTCTCCATCCCGCCCCCCATTCTGCTTTTCTGCTATTAATGGTTTGTAGAGTTCACTGTGTTACACTATTTGAATACGAAAGCAGCCTCCAGTCACTTGTTTTGTTTTAGCATAACCATAATGCCATTATCCTAATAAAATCAGCAATTCCTTAATATCTAATACCCAGTTGATACTCAGGTTTCCTACACTGTCTGAAAAACAGCTTTTTATAGTTGTTGAAAAAAGGTTCTAAAAAAGGGTCATATACTGACTTTGATGTTAAGTTTCTTCAGCTTTTTACGATGTTCCCCCCTCTTGTTTTTCCTCCTGAAGATCTCTAAAGAAATCAGGTCACCCATCTTGCATAATGTCCCACATTTGGATCCAGCTGTCTGTCACCTGGGGTGTTAACTTAGTCCTGCATTCCTTGCATGTCCTAAGGATCATTTTATCTCTCTCTCTTTTTTTTTTTTTTGAAAAGTAACTTTTTTTTCTTTACTGTAAAGATAATTTATGCTTGTAGAGAATTTGGACATGCTTGTGATGTAAGTATAAAAACAGCATATTAAGCTGTTCTCTACAGTACGAATCCAATTTTGTTTTAAAAATGTGTAATTTGCACACATGTCCACCTAGTAAAAAAAAAAAAATGAGTGCTGTTTTTTCTTTATACTTTCTGTGTATTTTGTAACAGAAAAATGTTCTTTTAAAGAGAAAAAAACCAGAAAAACATAAAGAAGCAGGAAAGTTACCTATTTTCTCATCATGTGATACAACTGTGGTTATGATTTTGTAATTTTACGGAGGACATTCAAACAGGTTAGGCCATATTTTATTTAAGTTTTTTAAATGTGTAGTTTTCAGAGTGAGTGAGATGGAGTATGAGTGGAGGAGGGGCAGAGAGAGAGAGGGAGATAGAATCCAAAGCAAGTTCCAGCCTCTGAGCTGTCGGCACAGAGCCCATTGTGGGGCTCGAATTCAGGACCTGTGGGATCATGACCTGGGCCGAAGTCGGATGCTTAACTGACAGAGCCACCCAGGTGCCCCAGTAGGCCATATTTTACAAATATATTTGCTAGCCTTGAAGATACAGAAAAGGATTTCATTTTTTTCTAATCAAGAAAATTCCAACCTAAAATACTTCGTGGAAAGATGTAAATCATAGATTATCACCTAAAATCTTAAGGTAAGATCTTAGAGTAGAAAGTTTAAAGGATAAGCCTGGTATTGCATTTGAAGAATTTTCATCCCTAAAGAGTTTCTACAAAAATACTGATAAGTTAGAAACACCAAAGTGGATCTTGATGACAATCCTGAGCTTTTCCTCTAAACTTGCTCCTTGTAGACATAACACCAGGGGGCGCTGTCGATCTACCCTTTGCCAGTGATTTCTAGCACTGCTGATCATCACTCATAGAAGCACAGTAGGGGATGCCTTCACCGTGGGTTGCAGGTTTATCGGTCAGTGTTCATGTGCCTAACCACAGGAACTTTCCAGCAGGTGCTTGAGTCTTAGAGCTCATTAAATGGCGTTAATTCTTTCACATGCCTTGAGTATATGTTAGTTTCAGTTTTAAGATTCAGAGTGGATGGGTATTGTGAGAGAGGAGAACAAACATCATCAGTAAACTTCCTTTAAGAGTTGCTTTTATATTTGCTTTGAGACAGACTCTTTTGCCATTTGTAGCTTGACAAAAAACGATGGGTTTGAGAATCCAACTTTTGCTTTGCTTTGGTCTAAATCTATTTCAACAGACTGGTATATAAGAAAGGAGATTAATCTATTAAATAGAGCATAGGAATTAAAACCCAAGAAATGAGTTTATGTTACGCTTTTGGTTAATCTCAGGAACCTTTACCTTAGTGGCAGGACTCACTGAGGAGAGAAGGCTTTTCTTCTTTATCCAATATATTAAGATTTATTACCCAGTCCCTTGACTTTGATTTGTGTTCCAGCCAAGTCCAGTATTGTGACTCACATTAGAGGCTGGCTTTCTTGGGGGAGCTCAGGAGTATATACCTTTTTCTACTTGACCCCTTTATTGCATCAGAGAAAGTGTGAATATAAAAGCTGAAACGTTTTATGGGGTGCCATACACATAGGGTGTATATTCCCATCTGAGATCAAGAGAACACTGAAACTAAATATGTTGTTTTATTCTAACATGGTGAAAGGTGGATGTTTTTCTGTGTCTTACAGTTCAGAATTTAGGCCACCCGTATTGGCTTACCTTGGCTCCAATGTATATTTGGTTTATAATTTTCTTCATCCAGCCTCACAAAGAGGAGAGATTTCTTTTCCCTGTGTATCCACTTATATGTCTCTGTGGTGCTGTGGCCCTTTCTGCACTTCAGGTGAGTTTCAGGGAAATGTACATTTGCTTCGTTCTGTATCACTTGTAAAATTGGTCATAAAGCTTAAAGGCAAATTACAGTATGCTTCCCCCAAGATACTTTATCCATACAATAAACCTGATAAACATATTAAAGTAACTACCATTGTTTATGTATTGCTTGCTTGGCTGTTGATCATACTCTTACGCTGATTACATATTTGCATTGTTAACTGGTGTGTTAATTTCTTTCTATTGCCAACCAGAATCCACTTGCTATTAAAGGAATTTGGTTAGATCGTTGTATAGGCCTACCACAAGATGGTGGCGCCATGGCAGAAATAATGGAACGTCTGCTCCTTAGCTATGAGATTAGATTAAAACTTGCTCAAGTGTTGGGATAACATCAGGCAGTTAGCAATATGGGACACTTTGTAATCCTGGCTTAAAACCTGTCCAGGTCAATTCCTTTTCAGAATTTATCTTGGATGTATCTGTATTTGTGGTCTCAGAAGCCTCCAGGCTCTCTCTCTCTTTATTTGTTTAAGTTCATTCATTTCATGACTGAGGGAGGGGCAGAGAGAGAGGGAGACAGAGGATCCCACTGTTAGTGCGGAGCCTGATGCGGGGCTTGAGCCCACGAACTGAACCGTGAGATCATGACCTGAACCGAAATCCAGAGTCAGATGCTTAACTGACTGAGCCTCCCAGGCACCCCTCCAGGCTTCTTTTTGACCTCTGCTGCCATTTGCAATTGGCAAAAAAGAGTAATTAGGGAAGCATTTTTTTTCCTTAACACTTCTATAGTGCTATAATTCACAAACCATATGATTTACCCATTTAAAAAGCATAGAATTAAATGGTTTTTAGTACAGTCACAGGTCTGTGTAACTATCACCACAGTCAATTTTAGAGCATTTTTATCATCTCAAAAGCTCTGTACCTCTTAGCTGTCATATCTCCCAGCTATAAGCAACCACTAGTCTACTTTCTGTCTCTGAAGATTTGCCCATGGAGTCCTAAAATACATGGTCCTCGTGACTGGCTGCTTTCAGTTAGCCTCATGTTTTTGTTTTTGTTTTTTTTTTAATTTTTAAAAAAATGTTTACTTTTTGAGAGATGTAGAGAGCACAAGTGGGGGAGGGGCATAGGAGAGAGGAAGACACAGAATCTGAAGCAGGCTTCAAACTCTGAGCTGCCAGCACAGAGCCCAGTTCGGGTCTCCAACTTGGGAATGGCAAGATCGTGCCTTGAGCCGAAGTCGGACACTTAACCAACTGAGCTACCTGGGCGTCCCATCGCATCATGTTTTTAAGGCTCATCCATGTTAGGTTTATAGTTTTAAGAAAGAATTTTAATTATAAATGTAATTGCACTTTATTGCAGATAATAAAGTTTTAATTGTTTAAAATCACTGTCAAAGTTAGCTCTACTATCATAACAAAACCATCTTCCAGCATATTTGCCTATCATGTACCAGACTTGATGATGGTTATAATCTGACATCTAACTTAATATGTCTTTTAATACAACTACATATCATTTTCAGTGTTGCCAAATCTATACCCATTATTTGAATAGGAGTATGTTCTCAATTTGGCATAATATATAACATTATTGTATATGTAAACTACTGAACTTATATCTATGATTAGATATATAATTTATGGTAGGTTTAAGTTGCTTATTTATTTCAGGATTATAAAATTTTTTTTTTTTTTCAACGTTTATTTATTTTTGGGACAGAGAGACAGAGCATGAACAGGGGAGGGACAGAGAGAGAGGGAGACACAGAATCGGAAACAGGCTCCAGGCTCTGAGCCATCAGCCCAGAGCCCGACGCGGGGCTCGAACTCACGGACCGCGAGATCGTGACCTGGTTGAAGTCGGACGCTTAACCGACTGCGCCACCCAGGCGCCCCTATTTCAGGATTATAAATAATGTCAGGATGAATATCTTTCTTGAGGTATATGGATTGTTTCCTTAGGACAGATTCTTTAAAATATGAAAGGAGTTCAAACCCACTGATGGCAATAGATTTGTTGGCAATATATTTATTGATGGCAATAGCTATAGATGGAAATATTTGTAATAGATTATAAAATTGCTTCCCAAAAGTAGTTCTAGTCTAGGAGGGAAAGAAAGCAATAAATCTAATGGGAAGGTACTCACAGACTGTAGAACTCATGCATACATGTATATATTGTAATAATATTCATCTAGTTTGTAAAATAGTTCAGATAATTAACAGCATTTTCCTGATGTTCTATGAGAGGAATTCTTTTGTTTGGTCATGAGACATTTTCTTGAAAGCTTGTCAGTGGAGGAAAGTAAAGATTAATACTTGTTACATCAAAATAGAGATACTGCATATATTAAAGCAAACTGCTAAAAAGCACTTTTGTTCTTATTTATTAAAAAAAATGTCTTTTGGGGCACCTGGGTGGCTCCGTCGGTTGAGTGTCCGACTTCAGCTCAGGTCATGATCTCACAGTTTGTAAGTTCGAGCCCCGTGTTGGGCTCTGTGCTGACAGCTCGGAGCCTGGAGCCTGCTTCGTATTCTGTGTCTCCCTCTCTCTTTGCTTATCCCTGCTCACGCGCCCTCTCTCTCTCTTTGTCTCTGTCTCAAAATAAATCAACATTTAAAAAAAAAATGTTAAAAAAAATTTTTTTTTTTTCAACGTTTATTTATTTTTTTGGGGACAGAGAGAGACAGAGCATGAACGGGGGAGGGGCAGAGAGAGAGAGGGAGACACAGAATCGGAAACAGGCTCCAGGCTCTGAGCCATCAGCCCAGAGCCTGACGCGGGGCTCAAACCCACGGACCGCGAGATCGTGACCTGGCTGAAGTCGGACGCTTAACTGACTGCGCCACCCAGGCGCCCCCAAAAAAATGTTTTTTAAGCCGGCTCCACACCCAGTGTGGACCTGCCCTCATGACTCTGGGATCAAAAGTTTCATGCTGTACCAACTGAGCCAGCCAGGCACACCAGCACTTTCATTTAAATATTAAAAAAAAAATTATTAGGACTTTCTAAGCACTAGAGAGATGTCTATATACTTTTCCTGTGAAGCTGGTGAGAATTCCTCTGGTTGGGCTGACCCGTAGATAATTTAAACAGAGCTTGCTTTCATCTTCGAATTTGGAGTGGGCACTCATTGTTGGCAAATGCTCAGACCCTTGATGGAACCTCTTTGGCTGCTTCTTCCCCTCTTGGTGTTAGGATGTTTTATGATAGTGTTCTGTATATTATGCAAGTTCTTTTTTTTTTTTTTTTTTTTTTTTTTTTCAATACAGTTTTCTTTCCTTCTAGAAATGTTACCACTTCGTGTTTCAGCGATACCGTCTGGAGCATTACACTGTGACGTCGAACTGGCTGGCGTCAGGAACGCTCTTCCTGTTCGGACTCCTGTCCTTTTCCCGCTCTGTGGCACTGTTCAAAGGTAGAGGCACACAGTGCCCATGCTCGCAAGGCACTTCACCTTGGGTTTTGCTCTGTGTGTGATTATTACACTTCAGCGTTAGCTGGGAGGAGGACTTTGCTATAAAGAGAGCCTATGGGCTTCATTTGTGATTGGGCTGTGACTTATCTAAGATTAAAGAGAAGATTGACAATTCCTTTTGCAGTGATTAACTATAAAAGCTTTTTTTCTATTCTTTTGTTTTTTAATTTTATTTTTTAGAGGATGCTTTTTCATTTTGAGGAATGAATTAAAGAAGCCTTCAACATAGGAAGCAAATTTGGGGCTCAATTCCCATGATAATACTCTTCCTATAGTCATTATTTGGGTCCACAAGATTAAAATGTGCTCAAAGAACAGAAGCGAGAAAGGTGGAAGGGTGTACAGAAGGGCAAGAAAGCAAATTATATTTGGTAAAACAGGGTCTCTGCTGTGATCATCTTCGTAACTGTAGAGATGCTGTGTGTCAAGGGAGCCGGCTTCTTGCTGCCATTGTTGGGGGCCTTCACACTCTTAAATTACACATGGATTACAGTGGGACATTAACCTGCATCATGATTAAATGTTAGACTCTCATCTTACATGTCCTCAGCTTTCACAAACCTTTCTCCCTTCCAGGGTATCACGGGCCCCTTGATTTGTATCCAGAATTTTACCGAATTGCCACGGACCCAACCATCCACACTGTCCCAGAAGGCAGGCCTGTGAATGTCTGTGTAGGGAAGGAGTGGTATCGATTTCCCAGTAGCTTCCTTCTGCCTGATAAGTAAGTTGTTTCTAAATCCCCAAGGTTTTAAATCCAGGAGTAAAAATAGCAATTCTGAGGCAAAGTCTCCCTAAGTTTACTTTCATTTTGGGGTTTTCACAAAAAGTTTTTGAACAACGGGCCACTTCCGAGCTGTGAGGTCTGCACTGTGCGACCATTTCCTGTGTCCAGTAGAGTGAGCACTGTGTCCGGCTGTGCACCCTGCACTACCTGTGATATAGACATCTGGGAACTTCTAAAAACACTCTGGGACCTAGACTCCTGCTAGTGGCTCTTTCTCAGGATTCATATTTAAATTTCTATCATCTGATATTAATCGACTTCGAAAAGTGGTCCAAAAACTCAGGCTAAAAGGATATTTTTGAAGAAGAAATGTTGGTCATCCAATAACGGTGTAAGTTCTTTACCAAAATATGGACAGTGGGGAGAGCTGTGGTTAAGATATCTGTATCTTTATGCTGTTGTTGGATGATGATAGCATAGACTGTGGAGTTCTTTGTGTTGGCTTCATGTGGACAGAGAAAGTTCTATTTACGGAAGAGGGAAGTCAGGTTAAGATGAGTCCTGATGCGGCTTAGCCGGCGGAGGTATTTTGTGTGTAGTGCAGATCTAGTATCCGTCACTAATGATTCAAGGAAAATGGTTTTAAGTATTAACTTTAGCCTTTGCCTTTTATATTTGAAATAGTTTCCTAACTAAAGATATTTTTTGACAGTTGCTCAGGAACAAAGTACGTCTCCCATGGTGTGTTCTTACATCTTACTCTTTTCCTGTTTGATGAATTTGCTTTAATTTTGGTAAATGCCTCTGATCATGTGGTAATTGGTGACAGACTGGCATGGTTCTCCGATGTTTGGTGGTATGACCGTTTGGTTGCAAATTTTACTGCCAAGAGTTGTTGACATTGATCGAGAGACTTCTCGATGAAAGTTTCTCAATGATGTTGGACTGAGTTACGACCTCTGCCTCTCTGCTCCCTGGTGGATCGAGGTTTTAGCAGAAATATATTTTTTCCAAGTGAAATGTTTTTCACATGAATTTTGTGGGGGGCTTGTTTATTTCAAGTACATTTGGCAATATGGGCCCCCTGTGTTTTCCTTACTCTCTCTTACTTGTGTTTCTGACAGTTGGCAGCTTCAGTTCATTCCATCAGAGTTCAGGGGCCAGTTACCAAAACCTTTTGCGGAGGGACCACTGGCCACCCGGATTGTTCCTACTGACATGAATGACCAGAACCTGGAGGAGCCATCCAGATACGTAAGGGCAACATTCTC
Source organism: Prionailurus viverrinus (assembly GCF_022837055.1). Lineage (NCBI taxonomy): Eukaryota > Metazoa > Chordata > Mammalia > Carnivora > Felidae > Prionailurus > Prionailurus viverrinus. The sequence goes on along the minus strand of NC_062570.1, from coordinate 10,103,503 downwards.
CTGTTACTACTTTGAACAAAGTTCTACCCCTAAAATCTGTTGGCATACATGTTAGAGCATTGATGAAATGGGAATGTCTTAGAAAGTGATTCCTTCAGGTAAGAGATGTAACGGGTTTGTAGAGAAAGAATAATAGCACTTTTATTTTAAAATTTCCTTTTGCTTTCTATGTGAAACATGTAGTGCAGTGTATTTTCTAAGCCAGTCTGGAAAGTTTCTTGTGTTGAATTCGAATCATCGTGTTGAAACGCGTTCTGAAACTCTCATCATTCCCTGGCCTATTAAAATATTCGGTGGGGAGCTTTCAAATTCTCAGTAGATCTTTGACCTAACTGCTAGTGCATTCTGGTTTTAGCAAATGGGTAGTCGTGAGTGCAGGCTGTGTTCATGGTGAGCACGTGGAGCGTTCCCTGTCAGGATTGTGCCCTTTTCCCCACTCATCGTCACATACTCCAATATCCCATGTGGTTTTATTTCAGCTCCTTTGAAAGAGGAGACTTGCGTCATTGATACTTGTAAAATCGTTCATGGTAGAAAAGGTGAGAGCAGTAATGCTCCTGGTTCCCAAAGACAGTAGAAGAATATTTTATAGAATTACTAGAAAACGCTTTTTTTTTTTTTTTTTTTTTTTTGGCAATCTGTCTTTTAAAGAAACATTGAATGGTAGATGACAAATACGTTTTGTTTAGGTTTTCCCATGTACTTATTATGTGAAATGATGGGGGCTTGTGGTATTGTGAAGTGCTCCTGTGGCCTTTCAACTCCCAGACAGAGACCTTCAGGGCCGAGCAATGAGATTCTTACCGCGGGCCTTGTAGCCATAAGCTGTGGAGGCTGCCGTTGTAAGATACAATGGCCTGGCCTTCTCAGAAGGTGAGATCTTTATTCCACTGAGTGGTTGATTTTAGAGATTTCTTTATAACTTGAGTCTCTGATTTCTGTAGCATTGAAGATAGCCCGGGATGGGGTAAACTGTTGTTTGTCACTTTTGTTTTAGCTGCGCATACTCTCCCGACAGCAGGCTTTGATGCGTAGGGACTCCCCATGAGGAAACTGGGTAGTCAGAAGGCTAGGCATGTACAGCATGATGGGAGAAAGATACAGATTGAGCTTGAGGTTGTCGTAGTTATGTTTTAGGAAGAAGGAACACAGAGCTAGTAGTAAAAAGGAGCATGGACTTTGGAGTCAGGTAGGCCTGAGTTCAAATCCCAGGTTTGTTTACCTTGGTGACTTTGGGCAAATTGGTTAACTTCTCTGTTCAACTAATATCAGTTTCTATCTGTAAAATGAGAATAATGACGCTCACTTTGGGTGATTATAATGAGATACTGTATCTGTTATATTTAGCGTAGTATCTGGTACATGGGATTTCCCACAAATGTTCTTTATCTGATAATGGTATATATCACATGGATTAGAGGTAAGGGAGCCCTAAAGAGGTTTTATAATCAGCCTCAATCTCTCCGTCCATCCTTACTTCTCTTGTTCTCCAACTTGATTTTTGTCCACTCACACTCACATTACCTTTTTCATCCCAATGACTTTGCTTCTTTTGGTGACCACGCCTGGACCACCTTTGTCTCCCTCCTTTGTCTCCCTCCTTTGTCTCCCTCCTTTGTCTCCCTCCTTCTGCCTTAGGAGGTAGCCTTTCCCAGCTGTTGAAGCTGAGCTGTGCTCCTTTAAATGCCTTAAATACTTATTTGTACCATTCATTTAGCCATTTAATTTTGTCTTATGTTACTTACATATTTCTGATATCTGTGTCCTGTCTTTCCCCATCAGCCTGTGCATGCTGTGAGGAGAGCCCTGGTTTTTTTCTGTATTCACCACAGCCTCTGGGGTAGTGCTGTGCCTGCTTTCCGAGTGGAGAAATGAACATTCCTCATCACTGTGATAGTGATGTGGAGAGAGAGCTGGCTAGAAAATCTGCAGGGGCCTTTTGCACACTTCTTGGGCTTTGGTCCCTGGGTTTCTTTGGTTAGGTCATACTCCCGTGTTCTGTGCTACCAAACACTGTTAAATTCAGTTGAGTGGCTCTATGTTACCTTTATCCAAAAAGCAAAGATTTTTCAGAATACCTTTGGGAGTCACCAAAATACTGTCTGATAAAAACAGGGACGAACAAGTCAGATCTACGAGTGTGTGATGTCTTCCATTGTGCTCACCCGCCTTCCTGTGTTGGAGAGTTTTCTGCAAAGTTCTTTCTGACATTTCTTACATGGTAGGGCAAGTGGCCTCCAAATCCAGGCTGCTCACCTTTCACCCTGTAGGAAGTAGAAGAGACATTGGATGGCCTACTGTGAAATCTTTGTCAGCAATGGTCAGGGATTTGTGTCTTCCAGCCAGCTATTTTTAAAAAGGTAGTGGTTTTCCTCTGGTGATAAAAGTAAAATATGTTCGTTGTATAAAATAATGAAAGCTATGAATAAAAAAGTCCTATATAATCTTATTACCCAAATATTAAACCAGTGTTAGCACTTTGGTGGTTTTTTTTTTTTTCCTTTCACTTTTTTCCCTTGCGTATATGGGTGTGTATATGTGTGTGTGTGTGTATAAAAGGTCAATTATTTTTTTAAGTGTTAATGTTGTAGTTTAAGAATGGTGCCAGGGAGTGCCTGGCTGGTTCAGTCAGTTAACCATCTGACTCTTGAATTTGGCCCAGGTCATGATCTCACGGTTCTATTGTGGGATTGAGCCCCACCTCCGGCTTTGTGCTGACGGTGTAGAGCCTGCTTGGGATTCTGTGTCTCTTCCCCTGCCCGTCCCCTTCTCAGATGCATGCACACATGCTTTCTCTTTCTTAAAAATAAATATATACACATTAATAAAAAAAACAGGTACCAGGATCATGTCTACAATGGCCAAATAACTTGGCCCAGTGTATAGAAGCACGTGCTGTACTATGTTAACTTTTGTGACTTCTGTTACCAATCCTGGCTTTAAATTAAGGTTCTTTGAAGAAGGCAAAATAATTATGGTCCCTGTCTTTCCTGAGCATGGTAAATAGCATGCCTGTTGGCTCTGAGTGACAGATTTTATCCAGCCTTCCCCGTCAGTGCTAAGTGATTGGGTCTGTCTCCTGTTTCTAGTCTGCATGGAAACTAGGAAACATGCATGACTTCCTTTAGTTTGCTATTCTCCTTTACCTCTGAGTTTATCAAGAATAAGAGTGTCAAGGCTCTGTGGTTTGTAACACACTGTTAGAACTATATTGCAGAAATATTTTTTGCTCCATATTCTTTCATAATAGGTATCGAATAGCTTTTGAATATTTCATTATCGAACAGGTGGCATTCTTAGACTGGTACATGCCACATTTTCTTCCAGAATCAAGCTCTGAATTGAGAAGATACATTTATGGCACAAAAACAGAACACATAGACCAATGGAATAGAATAGAGACTCCAGAATTGACCCACAGAAGTATGGCCAACTAGTCTTTGACAAAGCAGGAAAGAATATCCAATGGGAAAAAGACAGTCTATTTAACAAATGGTGCTGGGAGAACTGGAGAGCAACATGCAGAAGAATGAAACTAGACCACTTTCTTAAACCATTCACAAAAATAAACTCAAAATGGATAAAGGACCTGGATGTGAGACAGGAAACCATCCAAACTCTAGAGGAGAAAGCAGGAAAAAACCTCTCTGACCTCAGCCGCAGCAAATTCTTACTTGACACATCTCCAAAGGCAAGGGAACTAAAAGCAGAAATGAACTATTGGGACCTCATGAAGATAAAAAGCTTCTGCACAGCAAAGGAAACAATCAACAAAACTAAAAGGCAACCAATGGAACAGGAAAAGATATTTGCAAGTGACATATTGGACATAGGGCTAGTATCCAAAATCTATAAAGAGCTCACCAAACTGCACACCCAAAAAACAAATAATCCAGTAAAGAAATGGGCAGAAGACATGAATAGACACTTCTCTAAAGAAGACATCCAGGTGGCTGAAAGATGATCATCGTCACTCCTCATCAGGGAAATACAAATCAAAACCACACTCAGATACCACCTCACGCCAGTCAGAGTGGCCAAAATGAACAAATCAGGAGACTATAGATGCTGGAGAGGATGTGGAGAAACGGGAACCTTCTTGCACTGTTAGTAGGAATGCAAACTGGTGCAGCCACTCTGGAAACAGTGTGGAGGTTGCTCAAAAAATTAAAAAATAGATCTACCCTGTGACCCAGTAATAGCATTCTTAGGTATTTACCCAAGGGATACAGGAGTGCTGATGCATAGAGGCACTTGTACCCCAATGTTTATAGCGGCACTTTCACCAATAGCCAAATTATGGAAAGAGCCTAAATGTCCATCAACTGATGAATGGATAAAGACATTGTGGTTTATATACACAATGGAGTACTACATGGCAATGAGAAAGAATGAAATATGGCCCTTTGTAGCAACGTGGATGGAACTGGAGAGTGTTAGGCTAAGTGAAATAAGTCATACAGAGAAAGATACCATATATTTTCATTCTTATGTGGATCCTGAGAAACTTAACAGAAGACCATGGGGGAGGGGAAGGGGGAAAAAAAAAGGGAGGGAGGCAAACCATAAGAGACTCTTAAAAACTGAGAATAAACTGAGGGTTGGTGGGGGGTAGGAGGGAGGGGAAAGTGGGTGATGGGCATTGAGGAGGGCAGCTGTTGGGATGAGCACTGGGTGTTGTATAGAAACCAATTTGACAATAAATTTCATATTAAAAAAAAGATACATTTAGTGTCTTCTCTTTATTACTTTACAAATCCAGTTTTTTGTTGGCTATTTCAAGGAGAATGCTTTCCTTCTGACTACAAATCTGTTACCTAATGTGGGAGCTACAGGAGTAACCAACACCTGTACAGCAGAGAACTGAGACTTTGCTGATTTTTAACTTAATGCATAAGCAGCCTTGTAGAAAGCTTGTCCATCTGTTATCTTAAAAAAAAAAATGCAAGTGTTCATTGATGACTTTTCTCCAGACAGTGATACAGTCAGTTTGACTCTAACATGACACAGAGTTGCTAAAAATCATTGTGTGCTAAAAAGAGGAAAAAAAAAAACACAAAACCACAAACAAACCCACAAGGCTTATGAGAAAACTGGGATTAGAGACACAGTACTCAAAAACTTTGTGACACATAAAAAAAAAAAAAAGAGAACGGAGCATATAAAAATGGTAACACAGTTTCACATATGTTAAGCAGCTACAAGTCCCTAAGTACTACAAGCATGTGGGAGTTGACCCTGAAAAAGACCTGAAGTTTGCTTGTGGCTGTGGTGCTGGAAGGGTTGCTGCTTGTGGAGCAGGGAAAGGGTGCTCTGCAATAGGACAGAAAGTCCTAACCCCAGATACAGGTGCATGTGGCTTGGAGCGTATGGTGCACCCCAGAAGCTGGGGGACAGTGGGGTGTGCTCGTGTGCAGTTGGCATCCTCCTGCTCCCATTAGTTCAGCCGACTGTGGTTTTCTGGATTCACCTCGTGTTTCTCATAGATGAGATGCCACATGAGCAAAAGCAAAGAATGAATTATGGTCCAACTGTTTCCTAATATATCTGTTGTGTTGGAACAGATTTGCATTTTCAAAACAAGTGTTACGACAGAATTGACTGTATATTCAGTCAAAGCTTTGCTTATTTTGTTACTCCCTGCTTTTCCCTGTAACCAGTAGAAAGAATTAAGAATTTGGAAGGGAACTCGAGGTACCATAGAGTCCGTGATGTGCTCAGAGGGGTTGTCACCTGACAAAGGTTGGTCCGAGTGTAAGAGGCTAGCTACATTTGGGAGTCCCCAGTATGCTCTGCACCCGTCCTCTTACTTCCAAAGCCGCTTGTGGTTTATGTCATATGGCGTATCATTCGAGTATATGTTTGCACGTAATAGCTGATCATTCTTCAATGTAACAGGATTGAATAGACTGTAAATAGCAGAGCAGGAATTTTTTAAGAATTTACTTTAAGCTTCTGGAGCGGGTGTTTTAAGTAGCAGTTACTGTATTTGTCTATAGATATCATCAGGGTCCCCACTCCCTTTTCTTTTCTCTGTCATCTTTTTCTCATCCTTCCTCCTCCTTTCTCCTCCTTTTTATTTCCTTACAGTTTATTTATTTTGAGAGCGAGAAGTGTATAAGTGGGGGAGGGGCAGAGAGAGAGAGAGAGAGGGACAAAGAGAATCTGAAGCAGGCTCTGTGCTCAAACTCACAAACCACCATGAAATCCTGGCCTGAGCTGAAACCAAGAGTCAGATGCTTAACCGACTGAGCCACCCAGGTGCCCCTGTCCCCACCCCCTGCTCTAAGAATTGGAAGTCCTTACTGCAGGAGAAAATAAAGTGTCTTATAGATACCCTTGTGAACTGTTACCCGCCTGAGTGTCGAAAGAGCAAATTCAGATTGCTCTAATAGGTGCAGCAGAGTGAGGTTGGGATGACTAATAATTTAAGTGAAAGCTGTTCAAAATGCTTCTTGAAAATTAATTTCCTAGTCTATTGTGTTGACATTTAGAAAAGTAAACTTGACACTATCTTTCGTGACTAAATGACCAAAAACTTTGACCTGGAAGTTGACATTTTTTACAGTGCCGTACATTTTCACTCTTCATCGTAAAGTTTCAGGTGTCAAATATGCATTCAGCAAGGATGGGAGGTGACAAAACTGTAAAACGGCCTCTGCCTTTAGGTGACAACTACTTAACTGAAGGGGAGTTACTATAAAAGAAGAAATGGAAAGCCAGAAGGATACCTGTCATCTTTCCCTATCAAATCTAGGCAAGATTTAATGGCAAGAGCCCTGGGTGGGAGTCAGAAGAGCTTGTAGTTCTTCTCAGGAAGTGAGTGAAGTATATGTTTATTTCTCAAGCGACTTGGTAACTTTCCAAGGCCCCTGGGATAGTTGAACATGTGTTTCCAATTTGCTGTAACTACACCTGAAATCCAGTGGCTACCTCAGAGTATGCCATTGACTGTTTGATAATCTAATATTTAATGGTGGCAGATCTTATCTTGACGCATGATCCCTGGGCCATGGGACCTGATGATGAGCAGAGCTGGAAGTCTGCAAATGCTTCTATCCCAAGGGGAGGACTGTGTGTCACGGGCACACTGTGCCGTGTGATGCCACCTGAGTGTGCTGCTGAGTTTGGAGAGTTGGAAAGATCCCTCCACAGCCTTATCCTGGGCTGAGTCTCTGTTACAGCTAATGAGGAAGAGCTGCGAGTATTAGTGCCCAGTGCCCCTTAGCTCATTCCTACCCCAGCAAAATGCACACCTTTTATTACCAGTGTGACGTCTGTGTCGGTTTCTTTCTTTGAGAATACATAGATTTTTTATGTCTGAGGTGGATTGTCATCCTTAACATAGATTTATTAATAAGATGTAAACTATGTGCTAATGATTGTCAATAAATCAGTTTGGATTCCTTCCCGATACACCTTTTTTTTCTTGTGCTTTGGAGGTGCTGATTTGTTCTTCTCCAAAGCTTCTAGTGGGTTCTTAGAAACTGAAAGAAGTCAGATTTCTTTCAAAATGAGTCTTAAATGCTGTATTTTACAAAATTTTAAACTAAGGCATATTTTTAGCTTCAACAGCTGGTTGATATGTAGCCTGTGACTAATGAAATGAAACACATTTTTGTTTCACGATCATGTGTTAATGTCACCCTACAATTTTGTTATTTTTGATGCAAGAAAGAATGATTAAATCTGAGGAAACAAAAAAAAAATGAGCTTTTTGGTTATACTTGAAGGCAGATTTAAATCCAGTCTCTTGGTTTTTGAATTGTAGACGATGTTAGGGAGCATGGGCTCAGATTTTGCAGTTTGAGATACTGACAAAACTGAGAGAAGAAACCATCCTGTCTGATTCTGGCTCTTAGACCTAAGGGGCAGTAGCCACTCAGTGTCACCAGGGATTTCAACCAAGAAAACTCAAACTAAAAATAATCACAGTGAAACAGTCTGTATACAGTATGATCCAGATTTTATAAGGAAAAATCTTATCTGTAGAAAAGAAGGTCTGGGACATAAACAGGTTGATGGTTTTTTTTTTTTTTTTTTTTTTTTTGTGGTTGGATTATAGGGGAATTCTTCTAAAAAATGCATTTAAAAATATTATAGTGAGTCATAGTTTACTTTCATTTTTTTTTTTTAAAGGCCCTAATAGGGCTATAAGTACCAAATCTTTGGAACTACCAAGATCTCTGGTGTGCTTTACAGATAACACTGCGCATGCTGTCCCATTGACCTCGGGTTTCCCGACTGAGCACAAGAATAACCTTCAAGTCAATTGGGAAACAGATTTGCTATTCAGTAATTTTTGCCTCTTAGCCTTCGGACCTCTTAGTTATTTCAATCGTTACATCTAAAACCACTTTTGCTTTTCCTGCTGCTAATTAGTTCTAGATTGCTTTTAAGAAATAAAGGTGGGGGCGCCTAGGTGGCTCAGTTGGTTGGGCGTCTGGCTTCGCCTCAGGTCATGGTCTCACCATCCGTGGGTTCAAGCCCTACGTCAGGCTCTGTGCTGACAGCTCAGAGCCTGGAGCCTGTTTTGGATTCTGTGTCTCCCTCTCTCTCTGTCCTTCATCCACTTGTGCTCTTTTCCTCTCTCTGTCTCTCAAAAATAAACATTAAAAAATGTTTTTTAAAAATAAATAAAAGCAGTTTACCTATATCAGCTATGAGGAAAAAGTTTTTTTAAACCTTGAATTAGGACAGCATGCTGCTGTGGCAAATAGATTGTGAAGTAATACGTTAAATTCTTCCAGGCAGAAAGAGAGTTAAAGAGTTAAATAATTCTTACTCTTTTTTTTTTTTTTGAGCAGTTTGTGGTTATGCTTTTTATTCTTTTTTTTTCCTTTGTATAATTTATTTATAATTTACATCCAAGTTAGTTAGCACATGGTACAACGATTTCGGGAGTAGGTTCCTTAAACCCCTTACCCATTTACCCATCCCCCCTTCCACAAACCTCTCTAGTAACCCTCTGTTCTCTGTATTTAAGAGTCTCTTCGGGGCGCCTGGGTGGCGCAGTCGGTTAAGCGTCCGACTTCAGCCAGGTCACGATCTTGCGGTCTGTGAGTTCGAGCCCCGCGTCGGGCTCTGGGCTGATGGCTCAGAGCCTGGAGCCTGTTTCTGATTCTGTGTCTCCCTCTCTCTCTGCCCTTCCCACGTTCATGCTCTGTCTCTCTCTGTCCCAAAAATAAATAAAAACGTTGAAAAAAAAAATTAAAAAAAAAAAAAAGTCTCTTCTGTTCTATCCCCCTCCCTGTTTTGATATTGTTTTTGCTTCCCTTCCCTTATGTTCATCTGTTTTGTCTCTTAAAGTCCTCATGTGAGTGAGGTCATATGTTTGTCTTTCTCTGAATAATTTTGCTTAGCATGATACCCTCTAGTTCCATCCACGTAGTTGCAAATGGCAAGATTTCATTCTTTTTGATTGCCGAGTAGTACTGCATCGTGTATATATATATATACCACATCTTCTTTAACCATTCGTCCATTGATGCACATTTGGGCTCTTTCCATACTTTGGCTGTTGTCGATAGTGCTGCTATAAACGTGGGGGTGCATGTGTCCCTTCGAAACAGCACACCTGTTTGGATAAATGCCTAGTAGTGCAATTGCTGGGTCATAGGGCAGTTCTATTTTTAGTTTTTTGGGGAACCTCCATACTGTTTTCCGGAGTGGCTGCACCATTTTGCATTTCCACCAGCAGTGCAGAAGAGATCCTCTCTCTCCGCATCCTCGTCAACATCTGTTGTTGCCTGAGTTGTTAATGTTAGCCACTTTGACAAGTCTGAGGTGGTATCTCAATGTGGAGTTAAATGAAATTTCAAATAAAATTAAAAAGTTTGCCTGTTGTTGAGGCTCGTGCAGAAGGCCCTGTCCATCCAGGAAATGTGCCAGATACCGCCTATTGGTGGGGGCCTTCCCCACAGGCTTGGGCTCCCTGGCCTAAGACGACGGCGATCTGTCAGTCTTACCAGCGCAAGAATATTAGTCTCTAATCTTCTGGTATCTTTTTCATAGTCATTTTTAGATGCTTCTCCTTCTGTTCCTCCCATTGGTTCGTTCATGTGCCCACTTTTATTTCTGTTCCTCCATTGGTTCGTTCATCTGCCCACTTTTATGTTTTATTGTCCCTGACTGTGTGTTGAAAATACAAAGGTGACAAGAAGCATAGTTTCCTGTCATTTAAGAGAAGTCCCCACCAAGGAAAAAGAAAAAAATTGTGGTGGTGGTGGACAAGGAGGAATTGGGAAAAACAATGTAGGAAACAACAACAAAAAAATGTTAAACTTCTATAATGAGTGTTCCCTGATAGGTAAAAAGAAAAGTTTGGGGACCATTTTCTTTGAAAGAAGAACCATCAGAAAATAATAGGAGCTCCTAGAAGCTGAGAATACAATAATGGAGATTTAGTTGGAGGAGTCGTCCATACCCTAACAGGAGAAAACAAAACCCAAAGAGATGATAGGAAAGGGGAGAAAGATGAGCCAGCATCTAGCTAATAGGAGGTCCAGAGAGAACACATGAAATGGAGGAAATTGTCAAGGAAGGTGAGCAAATTCCCCAGAACTGAAGGATACATCTGGCTTCATGGTGAAGAATACCTGACATGGGGAAGAATACCTGACAGGATGGATGAGAAATGGCCCTTACCAAAATGTATTCAAGTACGGAAAGAAGTTCTTGTGTATTATTACTTGATAACTGGGGGGGGGGGGGGGGGGGGGGAGGCTACCAGGAGAAAAAACTGGAGGCCTTGGGCATAGCTGCCTCTGGGAAGTGGGACCAGGGAGCAGGGAGGGTTCTGATGTTTTTCTTGACCTGCTGGTGCTCTGTAAGTGTTGAACTGTGCACATGTATTATTTTGATAAACCTACAAGTGAATTTAGAGTCCAGCAGGAGAGACTGTTCTCAGACGTTTTTCAACAGTGTTGTGAGTGCCATGATATGCAGTAAGGGCACAGAGAAAGTAGGAAGGGCTTCCTGCCTCTCTGTCTGGGGACAGCTTCAGATCAGCAGCATTATGAGAGCTGGGTCTCAGAAGGCGATTGGGAACTCGCTGCCAGAGGAAGGGGAAATGTTCTAGCCACGGGGAATAGCATCTGCGAGGGTTGAAGTACAAAAGAACATGGGGTGTTTAGGGGAAGATAAGAGGTTTGGGGTTTCTAGATTTTAGTTAACTGGGCACAGCATTTTTCATTTATTTCCCTGTTTCACTTGTTCTCCTATGTTTACATGACTGTGTTCTCTGTTAAATTCTATATTGATTTAAGGATAAGGGTTTGTATCTTTGTCTTTACTCTTGGAAACCTCCACTGTATGGAACACAGGGTGTGTACACAACAGATGGTTTAAAAAACTTTAACTAAAGTACTTAACCCTTCATTGAATTGTCTTCACTTCAAGAGAGGCCTCCCCAAACCTTGATAATAATTTAGACTTTTAGGCTAATTGGGACTCAGGCACTATCATTCTTCAAGATGTAGGCATCTTCCTCTTAAGATACTCAGTTACCAGCTCTGGAAGGACAGGGATCATGTCCTTTCTATCAGATCACCCTCAGGGCCCAATGCTGCACAGATGTTACCTGATGAACCTTGTCAGTCTTCATTAACTGATCCCAGACTGAAAGAAATAATTAAGTCTTCTGCTGCTGCTTGTTTTAATGAGATCCTTAAAGCCCCCAAACCCGGATGTCTATAGCTCTCTCTGCCTGCCCTTAGTAAGGAACGGAACTAATAGGTTTACCTACCAAGGTGCCAGCCCACAATAAAGGTTCGTGTTGATTGCCGTAATATTATAGCTTTGCTGTTAAGGCTGATTGGCAGTTTGTTGTGTACAAAACAAGATTAACAAGATTAATACCTTCTTCTGATTACTGTCGTCTCTGTTCTCCTTCAGGTCTCCTCACTGCGTTCCATCCTTTCCATTTCTCCTCTCATGGTGAAGGGTTTTCACGAAGATTTTATATGTTTTTGCTTTTTAGTTCATATTGTCTGAGTTTGTTTGGAGAAAGATAGGCCCTTCTGTTAGTGACACAAGTTAACCAGTTCCAGTCACCTGTACCGTCCTGCCAAATATTGAGGCTCCTTACTGCTTTTTTTGTTTTCATTTAAAAAACTTCTTATTGTGAAATACTTAGATTCCCAGGAAGTTACAAAGAACCTACAGAGAAGGGTACATATACCCCTTATCGAGTTTCTCCCGTTGTAAGTGGAGTATACTCACAGACCATGGAATTAGTATGATTCTGTGCCACTTTATCGCCTGTATATAGATTCATGTTCCACCACTGGGATCAAGGGACAGAACTATTCTACTGGCGCAAAAGTCTTCTTGTACCATTCCATAAGAGTTGCGTGCTACCTTCTCTATCCCTGACCCCTGGCAACGGTTACTTTGTCTTCCATCTCTATGATTTTGCTATTTTGAGAATTTTACGTAAATGCAATTCTGTAGCGTGTAACCTTTGAGACTGCCTTTTTTTTTTTCTTTGCATATGATGCCCTTGAGATCCATCCAAGTTGTGTGTATCCATTCCTCATTTCTGAGTTGTGTTTCATGATATAGACGTAGTGCAATTGGTTTATCCACTCACCTGGTATAAGTCATTTTGGTTGTTTGGCTCTAACAAATAAAGCTTTTGTGAATCTTTGTGCACAGGTTTTTGTGTGGATATACGTTTTCATTTCTCTGGGATAAATGCCCAGTAATGTGATTGCTGGGATCACATGGTAGATAGAGGTTTCAGTTGTTAAGAAACCGCCAAACGATTTTCTTGACTGGCTGTACCTGTTTAGGTGAAGTGTTAGAAATCCTACGTCTCTTTACGTCCCTTTAGCCACCGCTGTTTATAACTGTCTTAAATATTTCTTCTGTGTATGTTGAGAACCACATCAAAACATGTTAAAATTTTTGCTTCAACCTTTAAACAATAATTTAGAAAACTTGAGAAGAAAAATCAATTGTTTTATTCCATATCCTTATTCTTTTGTTCTTTTTTCCTTCCTAATTTTCCACAGTTCCTTCTTTTATAATTTCTATTTTAAGAATTTGTGCCATTTTTTGATATGTTTTTCCTCTGGATATAGCATTGTGGGTTGACAGTTTTGTTCTTTAACTACTCGAACAATCTGGTACCCCTTTTTCTGGCCTCCATGGTTTCTGATGAGAAATCTGCTGTCATCCTACTTATTTTTCCCCTAGACTCAAGGTGTCACTTTTCTCTGGTTCTTTGAGTTTATCCTGTTTGGGATTCATTCACCTTCTTGATTCCATGAGTGTGAGCATCTTTCCAGATTTGGGGAGCTTTCAGCCATTATTGTTTCGAGTGTTCTCTCAGCCTTGTCCTCTTTATCCTCTCCTTCTGGAACTCGGTGACATGAAGGTTCCAGCTTTTGTCATAGCTCCACAGGTCCCTGGAACTCTATTTTTCTGCCCTTTTTTCTTTCTGTTACTCAGATTGTATAATTTCCTTATTATCTTTTCCAGTTCATTGGTTCCTTGCTCTGATTTCTCCATTCTGCTTTTGAGCATATCTACTGAACTTTTTTTTTTTTTTTTCATTTCTTGTCCTTTTCATTTCTAAAATTTCCATTTGGTTCTTCTTTATTTCTATTTCTTTTCTGGGACTTTCTGTTTTCTTTCAAACATGTTTGTAATTGCTCATGGAAGCATTTTTAACATGGATGCTTCAAAATCTTTGTTAGATAATGCTAATATCTTTATTCTCTGTGTGTCAGCATCTGGTGTCATTTGTCATGCGAGTTGAGATCATCCTAGTTGTTACTGTGATGAGTGAGTTTTCATTGATACCGGGACATTTTGGGTATTATGAAATTCTGGCTCTTCTTGAAGTCTTCCATTTTAGCTGACCTCTGACCCAACACTAATGGAAGAAAGGGGGGTTGCCTTGTTACTGCCAGATGGAGTTTGAAATCCAGGTTCCCTTCTTGGTCTCCATTGATAATTGGGGGTGGGCAAGGGTGGATGTTACTGCCGTGTGGCAGCAGGAGTTCAGGGTCACTACTAGGCCTCTACTGACAGCACCTTGACTGAGCGCAGGGGTACCTTGTTACTGCCTACATGTGGCCTCCATTGACACCATGGGTGGTGTTACCATGGGACAGTGGTGAAAGTTCTGACACCACAAGGCCTTCTCTGATACCACCTTAGCATGTGGGAGGAGAGGTGCCTCATTACTGATAGGTAGAAGGGAAGTCCAGGCTCCCTGTGTGGTTGCCACTGGATGCCACAGGGTGGATAGTGGAGAAAGGAGACTTGTTACTGCCCAGTAGGTCTGTAAGTCTTGACCATTCTTCATTCTTCTCCAATACCATCCAGGCCAGGAGGAGAGGCCCTTGATTTCAGTCTAGTGAAGGTGCAAGTCTGGGTTTTCACTGGATATTTGTTGTCAGAGGTATACATGGATGAGACTCTTTTGGGGGGTGTTTGGCTAGTGTTTTAGGGTTCTCCAGAGAATAGACCGATAGAGAGTGGGTGTGCAGGGGAGTATGGGTGTATTAGAGTGATTTAATTTAAGAAATTGACTCACAATTGTGGGGAGCAGTAAGTATGAAATCTGCAAGGTAGGTTGGCAGGCTGAAGACCTGGGGAAGAATTAATGTTGTAGCTTGAGTTCAGAGGCAGCGTGGAGGCAGAATTCTCTCTTCTTTGAGGGATCCTCTTTCTTCTTCTCCTACGGTCTTCAACTGATTGGACAAGGCTCCCCCCCACATTGTGAAGGGTAATTGCTTTACTCAAAGTCTACTGACGTAATGTTAACCTAAGCTATAAGATTACCTTCCCAGCAACAATTGGGCTGCTGTTACACCAAATATCTGGGTACTGTGGCCTAGCTCAGTGGAAACATCGGTATGCCTGGGTGGCTCAGTTGGTTGAGCATCCGACTTTGGCTCAGGTCATGATCTCACAGCTCATGAGTTTGAGCCCCACGTTGGGCTCTCTGCTGACAGCTTGGAACCTAGAACCTGCTTCGGATTCCGTGTCTCTGTCTCTCTCTCTCTCTGCCCCTCCCTCACTTGGGCTTTGTCTCTGTCTCTCAAAAGTAAACAAACATTAAAAAAAAACAACAACAACAAACATCACTGTTAAAGTAGAGTGGTTATTGTCTGAAAGTGTTGTTCCTGGGGTCCTGAGGTTGCTAGCTGGCCTGCTACCTTCTCTCTGCCCTTTGGAGTTGTCTTATGTTTGCTTCATCACATCCAGGGTTTTTGACTGACAGAGCAGAAGGAGTACGTCTGGAAAAGTGTGTGCTCTTGCTTTTTATTTGCCACCTTCTTTTAGCATAGCAGATTAAACGCTTCTGATATTTTCCTGATAATATTTCTCCTGATATTAAGGATTATGTAATGCTTGTGTATGGTTTAAAATATTACATCTTTTGTACTAGAGTTTCTGATTTCATGATTTTTATTTTTTTTTTTCCTCTTTGCGGTTTTAGTTCAAAATCTTGATTTAGTTGGAAGTTGTTTTGTTTTTTTTTTAAGGTCTTATTTATGTTAGAGTGTGTGTGCGTGAGTCGGGGAGGGACAGAGAGAGAGAGAAAGGGGAACAGGCTCTGTGCTGACAGCAGCGAGCCTGATGTGGGGCTCAGACTCAAAAACCACAATACCATGACCTGAACTGAAGTTGGACGTTCACCTGACTGAGGCACCCATGTGTCCAGTTGCAAATTTGTCTAAGCACATTCACTCTGGTCTTGGTGAGCTGCATTCTGACCCTTGTTGGGAACTCCTTAATCTATAGGCTATAATCCAGAAAAAACAGTTCTACAATTAAAAAACAGTCTTAGGATTTGAGTCCATTACTTACATTCTGCCCTGTGCTTCCCTTTATCTTTTGCTTCTGAAGTGCCAACTTGACAAGAAATGGAAAAAATCTCTCTTTACTTCAAAGACTTTGAGTATCGCACCTGTGATCTCAGTGTCACTTGACATACAGCCTTGCTTTTTTCTGTACTTGGTTTCTGATGTGAATTGTCAGGACTCACTGCTTGGCAGACTCGTGTCTTAGCTGTTTGATACATTGCAGGAAGATGGAATCCTTTTTTTTTTTTTTTTTTAAACCTGTATTAGGTCTGTTTTCACATGGATGCTTCTGAACTCCCCAGTCAGGGTCACTTACAGAACAACTCGAGTTCAAAACCTGGGAGCCACAGCCTGCCACATGTCATGTACTCTCTTCCACCTAGTCTGTGTGCCTGGCTTGCTTACACCTGTGTGTCTTCACAGAGGCAGTTTGGTGTTCTTGTAATGCTACTCTTTTCTACTACATTCCGTCTGACTAGTCTACCAAGCCACTTTTCAGGCTATAGATTTTGGTTTTTTTTGTTTTTTTTTTTAATGGAAGTTCCTTTGCAGATCAAGCAAGGGAGAGCTACTGATACTTCTTTCTATCATTGTGACAGTTTTTGCATGGCCATTTAGTCTGCCCGATTGTCCAGAAATTATGCGTTATTTACCTGTCAATGTTGATTTGGTCTTTTAAAAAAAATCCATTTACTCTTAACACATACAACAAATACCCCAATTACATATGTTAGTAGAAGAAATAGTACGTACATAACCTCTCCTGAATATTTTGCTATTAACACTTCAATATAAAAATATTTTGGAAATTCACAGAATTTCAAATACACTAGCAAAGTTACCCATTGAAACTCAATATAGGAATCACTAGAAAAATGGTCACCAGTACCAGTCTGTTTCCCCTACCTAGCTTTTCCCAATATTCCAAGTAGGGAACTAGCCCTATAATTTCATAGATTGATACAAATCTTAGCCTGGGTAGAGCTTCATCTATTGAATTAACACCCTTTTGAAGGGTGATGAAAATAACTTTGAAAGGTGTGAGTTTATAAAGTCATTCCCTCTTCTTGGATCACAAAATATACTCCAGGAACCAATAATAATGCCAATTGGCTGATTAAACAGGGAGAATTATAATAGCAGATTTTGTGAGCATGTTTTGCCAACTCTGGATGATTAAAATTAATTTCCTGTTTTTATTTGTATTTTGGCATAATTGCCTTATTCTATTGGCTGAATGCCATTTAAAGTTTATTTGGTATTGTCCATCTTAAGTAGTAAGCTCCTAAAAGGTAGGTGTCTGTCTATGTGTCATCTTGTCCTCTTTATTATTTTTTTTTAATTTAAAAGTGTTTTTAATGTTTATTATTGAGAGCAAGAGAGCGCAAGTGGGGGCGGGTCAGAGAGATGGAGACACAAAATCGAAGCAGGCTCCAGGCTCTGAGAGGCAGGACAGAGCCCGATGAGGGGCTCAGACCCACAAACCGGGAGATCATGACCCGAGCTGAAGTCGGACACTCAACTGACTGAGCCACCCAGGGACCCCTGGTCCTTTAAAATTATAATGACAATATAAAACCTTTAAAGAAAAAATGGAAATATACAGAAATGGTATATGGCTTTTTGTGTGCATGGCTCAACTTAACTCTAAAGTAGAAATTCTCTGAGAGTTGTGGGATTTATTTTTCTTTTATTTCCTGATTTGCTGCTTAATAGGATTTTTTAAAAAGAGTGGCTTCCAAATTTATTTCTTAATCTCCAACGCAGGATGAGAAATACCTCCTAGGGAAGCCTGGGTGGTTAAGCATCTGACTTCGGTCTGGGTCATGATACCAGGGTTTGTGGGTTCGAGCCCTGCATCGGGCTCTCTGCTGACGGCTTGGAGCCCTAGAGCCTGCCTCAGATTCCGTGTCTCCCTCTCTCTCTCTGCCCCTCCCCTGAGCTCTCTCTCAAAAATAAAAAATATTAAAAAAAAAAAAAAACCTTCTACAACACAACTCAGAATGGACATACCTGTGTGTGCACACACACATATAATGGGGGCTAAAATTACACAAATAATACTTATTTTTACTAAGTGTAATTCATTCTCAGACATGCTATTCTCTTCTAGTGCATTCTTTTTTAAAATGTTGTATTTTAGAGAGAGCATGCATGAGCGGGGGAGAGGGGCAGAAGGAGAGAGAGAGGGAGAGAGAGAATCTTAAGCAGGCTCCAGGCTCAGTACTGAGGGAGAGGGAGGGGGAGGGAGTATCTTGAGCAGGCTCCAGGCTCAGTGCCAAGCCTGACATGGGGCTCAATCCCATGACCCTGGAATTGTGACCTGAACCAAAATCAAGAGTCAGATGCTCAACTGACTGAGCCACCAAGGTGCCTCATGATTTCATTATTTATTACAGATGTGTTCTTAAAATATTTTATATAAGGTGATATTTTAAAAGTCAAATTTATAAAATAAACCTTGAATTTATTGTTGTAAAAAGTAATAAGCAGTTTCCCATGATTTCTTAGTTTTCTAAATGATGGGTTTTGTATAAAGGAACAGGTGTTGTTATTGAGATATGTTGTTGAGAATTAAGTGTTAGGTGGATTGGGCTTCCCCTGGTGGCATTACCACCACCCTGGGCATTCACCCCATGTATTGATTTAACAAGGAAGGCAAACAATTTCTGTTCATTTGACCCTTCTGGTCAGTTGCTAGTGGCTTACTGGAGCCCCAGGTTGAACAGCATGGGGAGATTGTATCGAGGCTCTGTGAGAAAGTGCCAGAAGTGATTACTGAGGTCTAACAGAAGCAGTAAGAAGGAAGATAAATGAGTTTTCTGTGTGTGCTATCACTCAACTTCAGGATGGGTCTCTGTGGTGATTCTAGGCTCTTTAGGTAAGACATGTGCCATATTCCCAAATCCTATGTTTTATATTGATAAAGTACTTAGAATTTTTAGAGGGAGGCAAAGAACCCGAAGCAGGCGCCAAGCTCTGAGCTGTCAGTGCAGAGCCTGATGTGGGGCTTGAACTCGGGAACTACGAGATCATGACCTGAGCTGAAGTCAGGCACTTAACCGACTGAGCCACCCAGGTGCCCCTGAGAAGACAGACTTTGTAATTACCCAAATCATGGCAATACAGAAGCAGATCCTGGCATATTTGTTACCTCCAGTGCAGAGTTGTCTTTCAGTATGAAAATGTATCTAATAATGAGCAGCAGTAGTTTTGAGAAGAGTAGAATCAGCAATGTGCAGTGTGCTTACACTCATGATGAAATTATTTTCTCTACAATGACTTTTTTTAGGGTTGAGAGGGATTTTAGTGGTTTGCAGTCAAAACCCTAAGGAGACCTTGTAAAACCTTTGAGACAGAGTTATGTGACTTGTCTTAGTTACAGAGCTAGAGTCAGAGGTGGAGGCAGAGTATTGGGGCTCCCGTTTTTTGATGGGAAAGGTAATATTACACAAGAGTGCTTGCTTAGGGGCAGGAGGTTCAGAGTATTATTCCACTTTGCTGCTGGGGTCTTTTAGGGGAGTTAGCTGTTTTAAACACTTGTTTGATTTATGGCTGCTTGCTGCTGTAATCTACATCCAGATAGAGTAGAAGATTTGTATGTGTGTGTATGTATATACTATAGTATTTCTGTTTATAATTGTATTTTTTATAATAAAAATTGTGGTTAAAATGGATTTAAAAGATAGATTCTCAAAGAAATTCTGTACATGCAGGCTTGCAGAACTGAACTTAATTGTCTGGAACATTTTGTCTGTGAATTGAGAAGAAGCAAAGAATATCCATGTAGAGTTTTGGTTTGCTTTTAAATGTGATTCTTGTCATTCTCTGTGCTCCGTGTGTTTTCTAATCCATTCCCAGTAGCAGGAAAACACTCGCAGACCTCAAGGGAGTTGTACATTCTCATCACGGTAGTGGGATCCAGGAATAATGGTTTAAGTTGATTTTTCTAGACAACTTCCATACTCTAATCTTTCATTCTATAAAATATCCAAATAAGTCAAATTTTTGTTATGGTGACTGGTCTTACCTTGCTCAAAATTAATAGTTTGCTAGAGCTTGAACTCATTTTGCTAGTTAGAGATTTTTTAGCAGATTTATTACAGTATTATTTGATCTTCATTGTAGGACATTTTGGAGGAAATAGATTGTCTTCCTGGGGCTGGAAGCTAAGAGAAAAAATTCTTGGCAGTTAAAGATAGCTAGTCTTAGTTTTTATTAACACTTGGCATTTGACCTTGTCCAGCATCCTGGGTGTAGCTGGTGACCATGGTTGTCTTCAGCGACCACTTCTGGCCTGCCTGCTGTGTGCCACTGTGCAGGCACCAGGGGTACTGTGCTGGTCAAGACTGACTCTGCTTCTGTCTTCACAGAGCTCAGAATGCTCAGCTGTAAGAAATCCTGGGCCTCACTGGTGTTACTTACAGGGGGATATGAGGAAATGGAATGAATCAAAATTTATTGCATGTTTTGGAAAGAAAGAAGACATTCTGCATGCTGCTTTAAAAGTATTAAATTCATAACCTGGGTCAGCCATTGTTGCTGTTCCGTAGACTCAGTTTATGACAAATTTTACTCAGCCATGTGCACAGCAAACAGTTGTCTCAACTTCAGTCCCCTCCCACTTTGACTTAGAGGTTGCAGGATAATTGATTTTGATTGATTGTTCCCGTTATCTCCTTAAAGTCTTAGAGGATTCTTGACTGCATTTGTTTACCAGAGAATTTTCAGGGACATTCAAGAAATGAGAGCTCTTAAACATGGAGATGGTTTCTCTGTGATGTTCCTGAACTTCACCCTGGCCCTTGCCAGAGATCACTGTTTTTACAGCTATGTGCGTCATTGTTGTTTCCAGCCGATAGATGTCTGAAAGCAAGTTCACATCCTTCCTGTCTTAGGACTGGTGGGGCTTGGCCCAGGCAGCTGGATGGACAGTGGGGAAGGTCACTGAGAAAAGGAGGCTGGACTAGAAGTTCTTTCCTTGTCCCCACACAGACCCCTTCAGCCGTGATACACGTATTCTTCGGTACAACTGTTGACTTTGCTCTTGTTGTGCCTTCTCTGCGTTGTCAGGCCGCCTCACAGCCTTTCTGTGGCTTCTGAAATCCACCCTCCCTGAGTTTCAAAACCATACTTTGATTCTCGTACAACCTCTCCAATGGCTCCTTCCGGCCTTCCTTGCCCGTCCCCCCCTGCTCAGTACCATAGATGTCCCCCCGCACCTCATCTGTGCTCTTCCGCTCCTCTCGGCTTCGTTCTTCTCTCCTTTCTCCTACCCTGCTGCCTCCCTCTCCCTCCTTTTATTTTCACCTCTTGTCACGCACACTGTGCACGCTCGTGGCACCTCTGATGCACATCGTATGAGGCATGGTTTGGGAATGATGAGTGAATGAGGCAGACAAAACTGCATCTTCTATAGCATTGGCTATTAATTCACAAGTGACAGTTGTGAAGTGTTGGGATGAGGAAGTCCTGGTTTATGAGAGCACAGAATTAGAGGACCTGTCCTGAGGAAATAACTAGGGGCTGGAATCTGAAGGGCCAGGAGGGATTTATGAGGTGGGAGTGGGGAGTGTTGCCGGCTGTAGGAACAGAAAACAGCTGTTAACTCCTGGCGTTTCAGTCACTGGGCCTTCTTTGAATTCCAGGGTGTAAAATGTAGGTGTCAAATGCAAGTTGGCAACTTCTCTCCATCTCCCCCAGGCTGATTCTTCACTGCAGCCCCCTCTTTTCTCCTGTTTGCTGTGTTAGAAGTCTTGGTGTCACTGGTTTCCTCTGAAAAAGGCCTGAGACTTGCCTGTCTACTTTCCCACCTGCCACACCAGCTCTGGGTGCCATTGCTTCCTCACAGATGGCACTGCCTTCTGTATCGCAGTGCCCACTCCCAGCCTTCGTGTGCCCCCACCTCTGCACAGCCAGTGTGGATCTCCCTCTCTCTGAGGCCCACTTCTTAATCCTTTGACTTGGTGGTTGAAAAGACTAGATTCCTGATGAACAAAATCCAGATGCTCTTAATTTGGGTTCTCCATTATCAGCCCTCAGACTCTGTCTTCACTTTACTCCACACACACCTCTAGAGACTGGTTCCCCTGTAACCATGTTTACATGGTTCCCCTGTAAACCATGATCTTCTGCCTTTTTTCCTTTGTTCTAACTTTTGCCACCATCTCCAGGAAATTTTTTCAACCACTGCATCCCCCAGTGATTTCTTCCTCTCTGAACTTGGATTGTTCTTAGAATACTCACTTTCTGTATTTTAATGTGCTAACGTCATTTCCTGACCTCAATTATAAGTTTAGTAACAGAAACATGTCTGCAAGAATTTTGTATACCCAAGGTGAGGATTCACCAACTAGGTACTTCATAAGGGCTTTGATGATGCCTAGAAGATTCATTTTTGTATCATTTAGTGGATGCTGCTAATCCATTGCTAATTGAGGACTCTGTATAGTTAATATTGTAACCCTCCTGTCCTATATGTTGAGCATAACTTGAATTGACACTAAATACCAATCTCAATTGAAAACAACAAATCTGGGGTGCCTGGGTGGCTCCATTGGGTAAGTGTCTGACTTTGGCTCAGGTCATGATCTCGTGGTCTGTGGGTGTGGGCCCCATGTTGGGTTCTGTGCTCACAGCTCAGAGCCTGCAGCCTGCTTCAGATTCAGTGTCTCCCGCTCTCCATGCTCCTCCCCTACTTGTACTCTCTCTCTCAAAAAAAAAAACTAAAAAATTAAAAAAAAATTTTTTTAATGGGCCCTAATGCATCAGGGTTCTTTTCTGTCTGTCAGGTTCTCACATTTCATAGAGTTAGTCAAGGATTCTTTCTAACGTTACAGCAATTTGTGTAGTTGTTTATAGTTTACAAGTTTTATGTATTTACTTATGAAAAAAAATTTTTTTTTCAATGCTTTTATTTATTTTTGAGAGGGAGAGTGACAGAACGCAAGAGACAGAGAGAGGGAGACAGAATCCAAAGCACGCTCTAGGCTTTGACCTGTCAGCCCAGAGCCCAACGTGGGGCTTGAACCCACAAACCATGAGACCGTGACCTGAGCCGAATTTGGACGCTTAACCGACTGAGCCACCTAGGTGCCCCTATAATTTACAAGTTTTATTTAAATAGACCCTCTCATTCAATCCTCATTATAACTCTTTGAGGTAAATGGTAATCTCCTTACTTTACAGAAGAAGAAGTTGAGGTATAAAAAACTTGAATGAGTATGAGTCCCCCATCTAATATGTGGTGGAGCCTCGACCAGAATCTAGGTCTCTGACGGAGAGTTCTTTCTTCCCCAGCTTTACTGAGATAGAATTGACACATAACACTGTGTAAGTTTAAAGTATACAATGTGATGATTTCACGTATGTTTCTATTGTGCAGATTGCCACAGTAAGGTTTGTTAGCACACCCGTCACCTCACATGGTTAACCATTGTTCTTTATGTTGAGAACATTTAAGATCTTCTCGCTTAGACTTCCAGTGTACAACGCCGTTTTGTTAACTGTAGTCCTCCTGGTGTACTTGAGGTCCTTTGAACTTAGTCATCCTGTAGCTGAAATTTGTACCCTTTGACTAACATCTCTTCATTACCCCAGCCCCTGGGAACCACCATTATACTGTTTCTATGAGTTCAATTTTTTTAAGATTCCACATATAAGTGAGATCATACACTATTTGCCTTTCTCTATCAAGCATACTTCATTTAGTATGATGCCCTCAAGATTAATCCATGTTGTCACAAATAACAGGGTTTCCTTCTTTTTTATACGTGTGTGTTACATACAAACCACATTTCATCCATTGACGAACACTTAGATTGTTTCCATGTCTTAGAGGTTATGAAGAATGCTGCAGTGATCGTGGGAGTTGCAGGTATCTCTTCCAAAGAGTGACTTCACTTCAGGTACATACCCAAAAGTGGGATTGCTGGATCATATTGTGATTGTTTTTTTAGGTTTTTAAGGAACCTCCTTACTGTTTTCCATAATGGCTGTACCAATTTACATTCCCACCAACAGTACCCAAGAGTTCTTTTTTCTCCACATCCTGGTCACTAGTTTTTATCTCTTATCATTTTGATAATAGCCATTCTAATAGATGTGAGGTGAGGTGGTATCTCATCATGGTTATAATTTGCATTTTCCTAATGATTGGCAACATTGAGCACCTTTTCATATACCTGTTGGACATTGATACATCTTCTTTGGAAAAGTGTCCATTCAGGTCTTTTGCTAATTTAAAAATCAAATTATTTGTTATTTTGCTGTTGTAGGAGTTTTTACATGTTTTGGAGGTTAATTCCTTATCAGATACATGCTTTGCAAATATTTTTTTTCCATTCCATCGGTTACCTTTTTATTTTGTTGATTGTTAGGGTTCCTTTTCTTTCTTTCTTTCTTTCTTTCTTTCTTTCTTTCTTTCTTTCTTTCTTTCTTTCTTCCTTATTAATTAATTTTTATTTTTACTTATTTTTTAAACTTATATCCAAGTTAGTTAGTATACAGTGCAACAATGATTTCAGGAGTAGATTCCTTAATACCCCTTACCTGCTTAGCCCATCCCCCATCTCACAACCTCTCCAGTAACCCTGTGTTTGTTCTCCATAGTTAAGTCTCTTAGGTTTTGTCCCCCTCTCTGTTTTCTTATTATATTTGCTTCCCTTCTCTTATATTCATCTGTTTTGTCTCTTAAAGTCCTCGTATGAGTGAAGTCATATGATATTTATCTTTCTCTGACTAATTTCGCTTAGCATAATACCCTCTAGTTCCATCCATGTCGTTGCAAATGGCAAGATTTCATTGTTTTTGATTGCCAAGTAATACTCCATTGTGTGTGTGTGTGTGTGTGTGTGTGTGTATATATATATATAGCACATCTTCTTTATCCGTTAATCCACCGATGGACTTTGGGTTCTTTCCATACTTTGGCTATTGTCGATAGTGCTGCTGTACACATTGGGGCGCATATGCCCCTTCGAAACCACATACCTGTATCCCTTGGATAAATATCTAGTAGTGCACTTGCTGGGTCATAGGGTAGCTGTATTTTTAATTTTTTGAGGAACCTCCATACTGTTTTCCAGAGTGGCTGCACCAGTTTGCATTCCCACCAGCAGTGCCAAAGAGATCCTCTTTCTCCACATCCTCGCCAACATCTGTTGTTGCCTGAGTTGTTAATGTTAGCCATTCTGACAGGTGTGAGGTGGTATCTCATTGTGGTTTTGATTTGTATTACCCTGATGATGAGTGATGTGGAGCATTTTTTCATGTGTAGGCCATCTAGATATCTTCTTTGGAGAAGTGTCTGTTCATGTCTTCTGCCCATTTCTTCACTGGGTTATTATTATTTTTTGTCTTTTGGGTGTTGAGTTTGATAAGTTCTTTATAGATTTTGGATACCAACCCTTTATCTGATATGTCATTGGCAAATATCTTCTCCCATTCAGTCGGTTGCCTTTTAGTTTTGCTGATTGTTTCCTTTGCTGTGCAGAAGCTTTTAATTTTGATGAGATCCCAATAGTTCATTTTTGCTTTAGTTTCTTTCCCTTGCCTCTGGAGACACGTTGAGTAAGAAGTTGCTATGGCCCAGGTCAAAGAGGTGTGTGCCTGCTTTTTTCTCTAGAATTTTGATGGCTTCCTGTCTTACCTTTAGGTCTTTCATCCTTTGTGAGTTTACTTTTGTGTATGGGGTAAGAAAGTGGTCCAGGTTCATTTTTCTACATATTGCTGTCCATTTTTCCCAGCACCATTTAGTGAAGAGACTGTCTTTATTCCATTGGATATTCTTTCCAGCTTTTGTCAAAGATTAGTTGGCCATATGTTTGTGGGTCCATTATTGGATTCTCTATTCTGTTCCGTTCATCTGAGTGTTGGTTTTTGTGCCACTACCATACTGTCTTGATGATTACAGCTTTGTAATACAGTTTGAAGTCTGTTGGGGCTCCTTTTCTAAATTACTTATTGCTTCTCTAATAAAGAACTTGCCCTTGATCATATCTATTTTCTGCTGGGAGCCTTTGTCCTTATATGTATTAGCTGTTCATTAACTTCTTCCAAGAAAAAAAACCAACAAAATTCAGCAGCTGCTTCTCATGAAGGATGAAGAGGCTACATATTTTTTAATGGACTGTTACCTCAATTGGTAAGATTTTGCAGTGGTATCTTCCCCAAAACTTTGAGATGTAATTTGCATGTGGGTTGTGTGATGAGTGGAGTGTAAAGCTAACTGGTGTAGTTGGGTGTTAATTACTACCCTGGTGTCTGGGAGACCATGTACCCAGAACCAAATCTAGATAATCAGACCTCTGTAGTATGCCTGGCCAGAAAAGGCTAGGCTGAGGTCGAGTATGTCCTGCTGAGAACCCCCTAACGAAAAGAGGTCTTGGCATGAGACCCTAGGAGCTCTTCCCCTTGCTGCTCCTATTTGATTACAGAGGCATGGTGCTTGCAAAGCTTTTAAAAACTTGTTTCATGTTTTTAAAATCCTTGGGAGCTACAGAGTGGGTGTTGAGACCAAAAAGTCTGCTTCCTGAAGTGTTTATGCAAAGAATCATTTTTAGAGTTGTGTGGAATGGAATTGGGTCTGACGTCAATTCCCAGTGTGCTTTCTCTCCCCTGGAAGAATAGCGCATATGTAGGGACAGATGTGAGACTCCAGTCTCTTTTACGTATAAATAATGCTAGGAGAGACGGAACAGTACTGTGAGTGAGAAGTGGGGGAAGGACAGAGTTTACTGCAGCCTCTAGAGAAGAACAAGTTGTTCCTATAAGCACTTTTTTAAACCTTCAATTGTGTATGACCCGTGAGCCTAAATGTGCACAAAACACAAGTGTACAGTAATCAGTAATATAATAATAGAGCCAGGTACCCATGTAAGCTCCACCAGAGTCAAATACTAGAACATTGCCCCTACCCACAGCTCCCCTCCCCCAGCAATTACTTTGGATCACTACCCACCCCCACCCCCCTTCAGAGAGACTCTCTGACTTTTAAGGTAATAACTTCCTTGTTTTTATCTTTAGATTTACCACTTTTGTATGCGCACTCCTAAATGATTACGTTTTGACTGTTCAATTTCATATACTGGAATCCTACTGCCTTTTTTGTGAGTCTTGATCTTTTCCCTCGATGTTTTGTTTCTAATAATCACACTTGCTGTTGCATATAGCTGCAGTTCTCTTTTATTACTTTGTAGTACTTCATTGTAGGACTATACTATAGTTTATCACTTTGCTGTTGATGGATGTTTGCCTGTTTGCAGTTTGGGCCAACTGCAAATACAGCCACGTTGAGCATTCTTGAATTGTCTTTTCATGTATGCATTTTTGTTGGAAATGTATTAGCTTGAACCCTCGTGAAATTACCAATTTTGTGAATTAAATAGTGAAATGTTAATGATTTCATATGGTTCAGTCTGCTACTTGGGCATACAAATGTTGGATCATAGCAAATGTATATGTTGAATTTTTGTAGATTATACCAAATAGTTTCCTAAAAATCTTGTGCCAACTTGATCTCCTGCCAGCAAAGAATGAAGAATTTCTCCATATTCTGGCCAACACTTAGTATTGTAATTGTTCATTGTGGTTTTGGTTTACATTTCCTTGGTTCCTGGTATGAAGTTGAGCCCTTGTTCATTGGTTTTTGGCCATTTAGATTTCTTCCTGTGAAGTACTTATTAAAGTCATTTGCCCATTTTTCTTTTGGGTGATCTTTGTCTTGTTGATTAGCAGGTCTTCTTTATATGTTCTAGATATGAATCCTTGATGGCTTCTTATGTTGCATATTTCTTCTGCTATTTTCTGGCTCATCTCTTCACTCTCATAAGGGTGTGTTTGAATAGACATTCTAATGTAGTCAACTTTATCCTTTTTTTGGTCATTAATGCTTTTTGGGTTTTGTCTAAAGAGACTTTTACCGTAAGTTCTTGAAGATATTCTGTGATACTGTCTTCCAAGAGCTTTAGAGTTTGGCCTTACTTAGTTCTGTAATCCATCTGAGATTGATTTTTGTGAGTGGAGTGAGGTTACGGTTCATTTGCATTTTTCCCCCCAGTGTTTGTCCCTTTGTGTCAGCACCAGCCAATGAAAAGCCTGTCCTCTCCCCCACTGGTCTAAGGTGTCATTCTGTCATAAATCAGGGTCCATGTTGCCTGTATCCATTTGAGGCTCTATTTTCTGCATCAGTCTGTTGATCTATTCCTGCACTAAACACCTCTTGTCTTAATTACTCTAAGTGTATAGCAAGTTAAGCTGCCACCTTGCTTTTCTTTCCTGACTGCGTCTTGGCTGCCTTGTACATTTCCGTATACATTTTGGAATCCACTAGTCAAGTTTCACAAAATAAGTCTGTTGGGATTTTTGAGATTGCACTTACTATATCAGTAATTTTAATCAAATTAATAAATTATTTGTTTAGACTTTATATCTTTATAGCAGTGAGTGTTTAAGAATAAGGCTTAATACTGTATTGTCAAAAATTTTTTTGAGATTAAAATGAATAATTCCAACAGATTTCTATTGTGATAAAATTTACCACTTTAACCACTTTTGGGATATAATTCAGTGGTATTAAGCACATGCACATTGTTGTATGACCATCTCCACTCTCTCTCTAGACTTTTTCATTCATCTCAGGCTGAAAGCTGGTACTCATTAGACAGTTTTTTAAAATCTTTTTAAAATTTAAAATTTAACATTTTTTAGTGTTAATTTTTGAGAGAGAGAGACAGTGTATGAGCAGGGGAGGGGCTGCGAGAGAGACACACACAGAATCTGAAGCAGGCTCCAGGCTACTAGCTGTCAGCACAGAGCCCAATGTGGGGCTTGAACTCGTGAACCATGAGATCATGACCTGAGTTTCTGAAGTTGGATGCTTAACTGACTGAGCCTCCCAGGTGTTGCCCTTGATAAGGTTTTAAATGAAATATATTAATATTCTTTTATGAGCATCCATCCAGTTGTAATCAACTGGATGACTGCAGTTTGGCTAATACTAGTATGTATTTTTCATAATCTTTTCCACTCTTGCAGTTCTGATAATTGTTTTACTGATCTTTTGCTGCCTGGACAGTTCTTATGTCTGTCAGTTGTGTTGAAATGTTGGAGATGATGATATAGGATATTTCTGTACCACTTAAAAGGTGTAGGGTAACTTCACAGGTCTCTGTCAGCAGTGACAGGGTTTCACATATTAGCATATGTGGTTAGGTGGTGGCCTTTCCATCTCTGAGATAAGAGGTGATAGATTGGAAGGGAATGATAGCAGATAGCAGAAGAATAGAGTTTTTTGAGTATGTGGTGGACTCAAGCTAGCCTTCAGAAGTGTCTATGAGGCCAGAGGAACTTAACACCCAAAGTAGAGTCAGAACTCCCAAAGCTTATGTACCTATTTGGCTGGGTGCGTATTTCTCTCCTGCCCCTAGAAGCCTAAGTAACAGCCCAGCACCCAACACTCCTATCTGAGTGGAGACAGCATAGGTAACATTGTCCTAGGACTTGGATGTTTGTGCTTCTAAGACCCTGTGGGAAGTTTTAGGATTATAATTGATGTCCATTACCCTGAAAGGACCTTTGCAATTACTGATGAAGACTTGGCCTTTCTTCATTGCAGATTGACATCAGTAAATGCCATTATTTAGTGGATTTGGACACGATGAGAGAAACACCCCGGGAGCCAAAATACTCATCGAATAGAGAAGAATGGATCAGCTTGGCCTACAGACCATTCCTTGATGCTTCTAGGTATGTGGCTTTAATTCTAAGAGATGTACTAGGACTAGTAAGGGTACAAATTAGATCTTGATTGAATAACTTCCAGTCTTGGGCTGACTGTAATAGGCATCATTTCATTTTATTTTATTTGGGCCCAAACACATCTATTCTTGTCGAGTTTCCTGAGAAATCTAAAACAGTGCTCTCTTTTTCTAGGCACCACATGCAAAGTTTATTCAGGTGTCATCCAAATAAAAGAATCTAAATAAAACACATCCACTGAAGACCATGCAAATAAGTGTTTGCAATGGATTACTCTTGGCCATCAACCTCAACTGTCTTTGAGTATTATAACACTGCTAGGAAGATTGACTCTGTCCTTTAAGGAGCTAGAAGTTCATATCTGTTGTTTTTGCAATCCAGGCTCAGTCGAGGAAAGGACAGGCCTTACTTGATCTTAAAGAGAGAGACCAAATAGAACAGGGCCTGTCTGGCTCTTCAGAAGGGCCTGAGAATTAATGACAAGAGGGGAGTCAGAATGTTGAGGTGAGGGAGTCATGGCATTGAGCTGGAGGAGTCAGGTTGTTTGTGGGCTGAGGTCCAGGGAGCCCTGGTGGGGGAGGGGGGGGGGTGCGGGCAGAGCCCAGGCAGAAAGTGAAAGGTAGAGAACCAGGTCCTGAGAGGCAGGACTGGGACTCAAACAGAGAAGAAGATGTTTTTAGGAGGACAGAGTGATCAGAACCTGCCGATGAATGAAGATGAATAATAACAACTGTCGGTTGGGTTCGGCAGCTGATGAAAGCAGTTTTGATGGAGTGGTCAGGGCATGGTGACTTGGAAGTTAGGGGTCAGAACAAAAGCAGCAGGACAAGACCTGGAGGTGGCGAACACAGAGGTTTTCTGGAGAGTTCTGCTCTAACGGGAAGCAGAGAAATAGGGCTATGAATGGTGGTGGGCACTGCAGGGGGAGTGATGATGGATTGTGTCCTTTGGATTTTTTTATATTGTGGCATATGTGTAACGTAATTATACACAAAAACCCTACAGTTTGCCATTTTAAGTGTACGATTCAGTGGTATTAATTATTTTTGCAAAATTGACCTACACATTTTGTAAGTTGAAGGGTGGTTCGATGCATTTCTGTGTTGGCCTGTGATCACAGCAGTAGCATCAGCTAACACCGTTATCGTGTCACATGGTCATGATTTCTCTTTTCTGTTGACAATGCCATTATCTATTTTGAAACCTTTGCATCACCCCAAACTGTTCATCTTTTATTTTTTTTTGAAATGAGGGAAATCACAGTTATGTTTGTATACCGATGGAAATGACCTCTTACCTGGAAACTGGTCATGTAGGAGAAAGGAAGGAATTGGTGGAGCAGGTGCCCTTGATGCGGGTGAGAGAAGATGTTTCAAACAGACAGGCAGCAGGTAGATTGTCTCTGTCAGTGATGGAGGTGTTCTGTATCCACAGTGGCCAACATGAGAGCCACGAGCCATATGCAGCTATTAAGCATTTGAAATGGGACTACTGTGGATGAGGAGCTGAATTGTTAATTTTGTTTAATCTTAATTTAAATAGCTACACATAGCTGCTAGATAGAGGATAGTAATAGGCAGCAGGTGGGTGTGATAATGGGTATCTGGCAGCTTTCCTCTGATGGCCTCTGGTTTCTCTGTGCAGTAGGAAGTAGGATTATCAGATGAGAAGGGAGTTTGTGGGGATGAGGTGTTCAGGATTTGAGGAGAGGGAAATAATTGAGAGTAGGAAACAAAAGGAGCTTGAGAAATACAGTATGATTGGAAGACGGGGTAAAGAACCCACCTGAGTTTAAGCTGCAGCCACTGTGGTTGCTTGTTGGTGCTCTGGTGATAATTTACATACCATCAAATCCACCTACTTTAAGTGTACAACTCAATAATTATTAAATTTAGCAAGTTGTGGGTATATGAGTGGGATTATATAATATGTGGGGTTCTGTATCTGCCTTCTTTGACTTTGCATGTTTTGGAGATTGATTCATGTTATAGCAAGTATCAGTTGGTGTCCCTTTTTGTGCCCGAATACTACTCCATTTATGGATATAACTATTTTGTTTACCTCTTCCCCAGTTGATGGATATTTGGGTTGCTTCTACTTTTTGGTATCATGAATAATGCTGTTGTGAATGATTATGCACACATTTTTGTGTGCAGGGTTGGAGTTTAGCCAAGAAAGTTCAGCAAAGCATGAAGGGGCAGGGGAGTTGAGTTTGTGTAGGGGAGTGGTCATGGCCTTAAGTTAGGCGAGGAGGGGTGGGGGGTGCTGAGGGAGTGGAGGGCCATGAGAGGTGGTGGGGTCTTGGGTTGATATTCACATGTGGTCAGAATTGGAGTAGTAATGGGAGAGAGCTGGCAGGAGAAGCAGCAGTGATGGTGTGAACTCGCTGCATCACACGTGTTCTTCGTTATTGTTATTCGATACAGTACTTGGGGTAGGTTGCTGTGGTGCCTTCTATTTTGAGTTGAGAAAACTGTGACAGCCTGAGATCTGGCCCTGGGAAGATCTCCAGCTTGGAGGGGACAGCGCATTCCCTGCAGCCTTCCCATTAGCAGAGGACACTGAGTGGTTCACAGATAGTGACAGCAGTACGCTGACCACAGAACGAACTCTGTTTGTAGCAAATGGGACAAGGGCGTATTTTAAGGTAAGTTTTTTTTTCCCTTTTGGTTTTGAGGGTTGACATGAGAAGATGTGCCCATCTTCCTATTTCCCCTTTCGATAGCACACGCACCCTGCAGCTGGTGCACATAGACTGAGAGCCTTCGGGACAAGGCAAAGAAACCATGCTCATACAGTTCTCACTAGAGACTTTGAAATCTTCTGAGGGAAGAGCAAAAGGTGTTGGTCACTTCCCCACCTGTCTTGTGATGAGCAGTGACTGGAGATACCTGCACGGCCACACAAGTGCTGTGGCTCCTCTGTCTTCACCACCCTCCTCATCCTTTCCCAGAGACACTGCTTGCTGTTCCCTGCTGAGCGTTCTGCTTCCCTCACAAGCTCAATGTTAAGGGCAGAAATAAAGCATAATCGGTTCAGTTTGATAAACATTTATCCCACACCTTGTGCATCCTAGATTTGAGACTGTGTGCAGAGAAGACGGCTGCCTTGGGGACTTCGGTACATCTGGGGAGAAACACTACACCAGAGAAGTGCCATGGAGGCGTAGAAGGGATGGGCACTTCCAAAAAGGCTCGGGTGGGAGAGGCTGAGGAAGATCCCAAGAGGAGGTGACGTGAGGATTGCATTGGTGATAG
This sequence comes from Prionailurus viverrinus, assembly GCF_022837055.1. Taxonomy (NCBI): domain Eukaryota; kingdom Metazoa; phylum Chordata; class Mammalia; order Carnivora; family Felidae; genus Prionailurus; species Prionailurus viverrinus. Next base: position 10,070,664 of record NC_062570.1, on the reverse strand, counting down.
TGTGGGTGGCGGACTGGAAGGAGGGAAAGTTGGTGGCACAGAAACAGGATAGGAGACTATTCTGGTTGGCTAGATGAGAGGCAGCGAGGGTGTGAACTCGACTGCCGAGGACTGATAGACTCAGGAGATATATAGTGTCTGGAAGATGAGGTCAGAATTTTTCCCAGTATCGCACAGCTTTCCCCAGTGGCCTCTATCAAGCTTTTAACATTTTCCTTTGCTGTATTAGAAGTGCAGTACTAGTCATTGTTGGGGATTGCTTGCTGTGGCTGGGCTGGTCCCTGAGCAGAAGGTTTTGCAGGTTTGAGCACAACTTGCTGGAGAGACAGACCTTAAGCTTATAGAGCATCTTGTTTCTCCTGTTGGTGGGTGGTGGGTGGGTCTCTGCTGCTGCTTCATTTCCCCTCCGCACGCCTGCCCAGCTCACCCATCACACCGCTAGTGCAGGGGGAGGGAGGGAGCTGACTGGGGAATGCCTCTGGGGTTTTTCACTTCCCATAAATTGTACTCATTTCCCATAAATTGGCCTTCTCTTCATGGTGATATGCTGAAAAAGAAGAAAATCTGTTGGTTTAAGAACTGAAAAGGTACAGTTCACTTGAAGGTGTGCAGAGCGTGGTGAAAAGAGCAAGGGCTCAGAGGACAGGTGCATTTAATCCTGGTTGCCCGCTACTTTATGGGGGTGTAGTAAGGATCAATTGAGAGTGCAAATATGAAAGTATTTGTAAATTCTAAAGCATTATGTAAATGTCAGGCCTTTCCGTTAATTAGCAGGCAGTATAGTGTTCCAAAATTATGCTGATTATTGTCTCTCAGACAGCACTTGCCAGTATACATTGACCTAACCGCAAAAACAGTGGGATCCCACAGCCTAGTTTTGCCACAGCAATTTATAACTGTCAACACCATGACATCTCGTGTTGCTGACTTGGGACAATTAAGTTGGACTGTCAGAGGCTGTGGGCCCCAGAGATAATGCGCTGAGGTGGTGTCTGAAATGCTTATAGGAGCTTGATCCTGGATGCCTTCCCGCCTGTTCACTGGGGATGTTACATTTCCTCTTTTGCTGCTTGAGACCGTGGTTTGTGTATGGGAGCAATTTCTGTAACAAGGAGAAATACAGTACCATCTGCACCAAATGGCCACTCATGTCTTAGACCCTAGACTGGATGGGGCTGTAGGCCTAACTGTTCTCTAGCTCTGTCTGAGGAAAGGAGGTTTTAATAAGTCTGTGACCTACTGCCAGGTGATCTTTTAGAAATGCAAGATTATCTTAGATGTTTAAATCCCTAAAACTGAAATCTGCTTCCTTTATATTTATAGTTGACTTTGAGATCAATTTTTTCTTTCTTCCATTATCCATTTGTCTGTCTGTTCATTTGACATGCATCCAATCAGATATTTTTTAAACACTGTCAGGCACTGTCATGGATCTTAGGTATATAGTGACAAACAGTACACACACCTTACAATATAACAGCGAGGCTACCATTGAACAAAAAACCATCCAGATCAATATATAATTACAACCTGTGTTAGCTGCTTTAAAGGAGAGTTCAGGGCACTATGGGAGAAGGAGTCAGCAGAAGGAGGCACCTGGAGACTCAGAGCCAGCTGGTTAGGCAGGTTTGGAAATCAGGAGAGAGTATGTCTCTGTCACGGAGCTAGATTTTTTAAGGGATGTGAAAGAAGTAATTAGACACAGATTTTGCCCTTTAAATAACTTACAACTTGTGTAGTTATACATGCAAAAACAACTTGAAAATAGTATTAAGACCATAGAAAGGTACCAGGTTGTAACGCTAGACCTTCTAAGAAAGGAGAGGCCTGTCTGTGGAGGTAGGAGTATACTGAGAAGCTTCCCGGAGGACGTGGTTCCTGAGCTGAGGCTTAAAGGAAAAGGAGGATTTGTACCGGTGGTAAAGAGGGCAGCACCACTCCCATAACTCACAGAGAAGAAATCACGAGCGCAAGTGGAAAGATAAAAAGAAGCCTTTTGGATGAAACTCCTGAGGGTTTAGTCAAGAAAAATTTAATTGACCTCTTTCACTGGCTTAAATTGGCTTTTAGGTAAAGTGATCTATAATAGATCATCCAAATCCAAATGCTCTTGAAAATTAAAGGTGTCCTCTCCTGGGCAAATCAAGACGTATGGTTTATTTAATGTGACCAGAATACAGGGCTTGCCCCAAAAAGCAGGATGAGGAATGGAGCATGTATGGTTCCTTTGCCCCATAGTCATGTTTACTGTGGATTTTCCCATAGTTAAGTTATTTGACTTAATCTGCTGACCCTCCTTGGTATTGTAGCCTAGGTTAGGTCTCAGCCATCTGCAAGGGAAACAGCCTGGGTAGTTTGAAGACCGTACGGGCACATCAGAATACCCTCCTGGGTGGAGACTCAGCTCCAGGGGGAGGTAGCTTAAAGATGATTAGAACGATATGGTGACTGGTATAAATTTAGACATTCTGAGTATCTGTGAATACATGGGCTTGTTTTCCGTGGAAATTGTTGGAAGATAAGTAAGGCCTTTACTGTTGGGCTAGTGAAGAATGACTCCGTAAAGAGGACTAAATGTGCTTAGCCCGTTTGGGTGAATGGCAGTCCAGATGTCCATTCTTCACCAACAGGCTGCTTCTCTGCTTTATGAGAGGCCTAGAGATCCCAGAACCTGTTAGTCTGAGATGGGACCCAGGCCTAAGATCTTAACCATTTTCTATTGTCCCCCTGCCTTGCTTACAGCTGGTACCAAGCTGTGCCTTCCTCTCCTCTCCCTGAGTTGGCCGTGTCTGCGTCTGGCTAGTTTTATCAGGCTTTCTCTGACTCCTAGGATATGGAATCTAAACTAGTCAACGAGATCACTTTTTAAACCAGACACATTTGTTACTCTATGGCCATCTCATATTACATACTTTCTAAAATAAGAGAGGATTTTTTTTCCTTCTTTGAAGCATGATATAATTGATGCTTGTATAAAATAGCTCGACAAGTGGGTGGATGTAATGCCTACTCTGAGATTCCCCAGAGAGGAGTGAAGGGAGAGTGTTGGAATAAACTACCGGCTCAATGGTGGGTTCCTCCTAAGTGTGGTGTAGGAGTCTGGTGGGAAGTGCCTCTCCAGGATGTTGGAGCTGGCCTCCTGCACACCAGGGCCTGCCTGTGTGTGGCTTTAGAAACAAGCTGGGAGGCCCTGTCACTGCTTCACGCGGCTGCTTTCCGCCCACACTTTCCTCCTTTGTTATAGGTCCCTTTTGTCTGGCTGCTTTGCTTGAAACCTTTGGTTTTTGGATTATGAGATTTCCTTCTTCCTTCTTTTGGATGTGTTAGCCTCATCTAACTGAATTTTAGGTTTGCCTGATGAGGGGCTGGGGATAATTTGGGGAAACTTAAAAAGGGCAGGATTTCAAAGCCCTGCCAATGTATAGTTCTAGAAGAAGAGATGCAAGTCGGGAGTTGAAAGTTAACACCCTCGGGCCCAGTAGGAGAAGGGCCTTCCCTAGTCCTGATAGCCTCTGCTGTGTGTGTTCTTTCAATGCCCAGCACAGGATTCTCAGTGGCCACTGAGCTTTACCTGTTGTGGAGATTGTTTACTGAGACTATGAGTCTTCTTTTAGCCTCCAAGTAGAAGTGAATACAGCAGCCCTGAGGCCTGAAGAGGCCATGACACCTGTATCCATTTTGGTCCTGTGTGGTAGTCTGGTTGATGGCAGTCATGGTGTCCTCTGTCCCTAACCCCAGCATAAGCAGAACATAGCATAAGCGTAAGGAGATCATAGAGAATCACTGCAAAGGGCAAATTAGTTGGAAGCCCTTGTTCTAGTTGTGGTGGTGTAACAAATTATTCTAAGCTTAGCAGTATGAAAGAATAGCACTTACTGATTATTGTTTTCTCTCATGTTCTGGAGTTGACTGGGCTCAGCCAGACAGTTCTTCAGCTGCTCAGAGTTCTTTATGCATTAGCCATCAGACGGTGGTTCGGGCTGGATGGAGGCGTTGGGAAGGCCTTCTCACATGTCTAGCAGTTGATGCTGGCTAGATCTCAGCTTGGGCTGTTGGCCAGGACATCTACATGTGGCTTCACCATGTGGCCCACGCTTCTTCACAGCATGGTGGCTGGCTTCCAAAAGCTAGTATCTCAAGAGATAAAACGTTTTTGATGACCTAGTCTTGGAATTCATACAGTGTATCACTCTTGTCTCATTCTGTTCATAGACAGCAAGCCATTCGAATAACCCAAGTTTGAGGGGAGGGGAATTAGACTTTCCCTATTGGTGGGAGAAATATCAAAGGATTTATGGACGTGTTTTAAAACCATCACAGCTCTTTTGATGCCATTCTTCATCCAAATTGAATAGTTTTTGAAATTTTGCTTTTTAAAGGAGATGTCTTGTACAAGAGACCTGTGGTGCACAAAATAGCCCAGCAGGCTGTTCATCTGCAGCTTTGTGCTACCCAGATGGAAAGGGAGACTACACCCTATGGCAGAATTTGGTTTCAGGCCAACACTTTGACATGCTTCAGATGATGTTCAAGTCCTTGGGGTAGAATTAGTTCTTCCTCCCAGTCAGTAACTGAAGTGCTCTGGTCTTTTCCCCACGCATCAATCATGGTCGTACCTCCAGCTCCTTCATCTATGTCAAGAATACTGAGAAATCGTAAGGAAGAAGAGATCAGAGTTTCTGAACTTGTGTGATTCTTGGTAGTTCATTGTTCTCAATACTTTTTGTTTCTTTATCAGTTCTTGGCCTTTCCTTTTTGTTTGGTTTTGTGTTATCTTCTCCCAGATACTTAGCTGAGACTTTCATTTGGCAGAGCTACCCCAGGCTAGCTTTGGTTTCAGAACACAGCAGCATTTTCCTCATTGTAGTCTTGAGCTGTTTATCATTGAGATCTGCTGACATTTTAAGAAGGACAAACCTGTGTGTGTGTGTGTGTGTGTGTGTGTGTGTGTGTGTATTTCTGAAGCTCGGAGAGTGTGCTTCCCGTTGTTGTGAAATTCGTTCTCTAGAAAGAGACTGTGTACAGACCATCGGTGCTCCAAGTCCATACTATAGAGACTCTCAGATTTGAAAAGTATATACAGTCTTTCAGGACTGCCACTGCTTTTAACTGGCTTAGACCAAGCAGCTGGTCTCATCAGAGGTCTTATCTCTGAGTTCCTTGAGAGAAACCACAACTCTTACTGAATCTCTGTAACTCCTAGCACATAGTAAGCTCTCAGAAAAATATTTATCCATTATTTGATGAATTTCATTTTCTTTTTCTTTTTTTTTTGGTTTGATTTGGCACACAATGTTACATTAGTTTTCAGGTGTGCAAATTCACACTTGGATAAGGTCATACGTTATTTCTACTTTGACCACAGGTGAAACTGCCATCTGTCACCATACATCACTATTACAATGTCATTGACTGTATCCTTATATTGTGCCTTTTATTCCTGTGACTTATTTATTCTATAACTGGAATCCTGTATCTCCCACTCAGCTTCACTCGTTTTGCCTATCCCCTTTACCCACCTTCCCTCTGGCATCCATCAGTTTATTCTCCATATTTATAGGTCAGATTCTGCTTTTTGTTTATTCATTTGTTTTATTTTTTAGATTGCTCATATAAGTGAAATCATATGTTATTTGTCTTTCTCATTCTGACTTACTTCACTTAGCATAGTACCCCCTGGGTCCATCCATGTTGTCTCAAATGGAACAGTCTCCTCCTTTTTTTGTGGCTGTGTAACATAGTCCATTGTGTAAATCCACATCTCTTTTTAAAAATGAAATTAATTTTAATTCCAGTATAGTTAACACATGGTGTTAGATTCCTTTCAAATGCACAATATGATTGTGATTCACTAATTCTATATATGACTCACTGCTCATCACAGTGAGTATGCTCTTAGTCCCCAGCACCTATTTGACCCATCCCCCACCTCCCCTCTGGTAACCATCAGTGTGTTCTGGATAGTGTTAAGAGTTTATTTCTTGGCTTGTGTCTCTCTCTCTTTTCCTTTGTTCATTTGTTTCTGAACTTCCACATAAGAGAAATCATGGGGTATTTGTCTTTCTCTGACTGACTTATTTGTTTAGCGTTATACCCTCTGGCTCTATTCATGTCATCAGAAATGGCAAGATTTAATTGAAGTTTACTCTTTTTTTTTTTTTTTTTAATTAGAGCATGTGAGTGGGGTAGAGGGGAAGTAGGAGAGAAGAGAATGAATCTTAAGCAGGCTCTATGCTCCGCTCAGAGCCTGATGTGGGACTCAATCCCATGACCCTGGGATCATGACCTGAGCTGAAATCAAGAGTCAGATGCTCAACCAACTGAGCCACCCAGGCGCCCTGGCAAGATTTCATTTTTATGGCTGAATAATATTCCCTTGTGTATATATGCAACACATGTTCTTCATCCATTCACCTGTCAGTGGACACCTGGGCTGCTTGCATATCCTGGCTATTGTAAACCATGCTATAGTAAACTTAGGGGTGCATGTATCTTTTTGAATTAGTGTTTTTGTTTTCTTTGGGTAAATACCCAGTAGTGGAATTACTGGATCATATGGTATTTCTATTTTTAATTTTTTGAGGAACCTCCATACTGTTTTCCACAGTGGCTGCACCACTTTACTTTCCCACCAACAGTGCATAATCTCTTTTTCTCCACATCCTTGCCAACACTTGTTTTTAGTGTTTTTTATTTTAGCCATTCTGACCGGTGTGAGGTGACATGTCATTGTGGTTTGATAAGGCATTTCCCCGATGATGGGTGATGTTGAACATATTTTCCTGTGTCTCTTAGCCATCTGGATGTCATCTTTGGCAAATATTTATTCAGGTCCTCTGCCCCTTTAAAAAATTTTTTTTTTTGATGTTTAGTTATATGAGTTTTTTATATATTTGGGATATTAACTCCTTATCAGATATATCATTTACAAACATCTTCTCCCATTCCATAGGTTGCGCTTTTGTTTTGTTGATGATTTCCTTTGCTGTGCAAAAGCTTTTTATTTTACTGTAGTCCTGATAGTTTATTTTTGTTTTTGTTTCCCTTGCCTCAGGAGACCTATCTAGAAAAATGTTACTACAGCTGATGTCAGAGAAATTACTGCCTGTGCTCTCTTCTAGGATTTTCATAGTTTCACGTCTCAGATTTAGATCTTTAATCCATGGTGAGTTTATTTTTGTGTATGACGTTAGAGAGTGGTCCCGCTTCCTCTTTTTGCATGTATGTATCCAATTTTCTCAGCATCATTTGTTGAAGAGACTGTCTTTTCCCCTTTGTATTTTCTTGACTCCTTTGCCAAAGATTTACTGTATAAGCGTGGGTTTATTTCTGGGTTTTCTGTTCAGTTCCATTGATTTGTGTATCTGTTTTTGTGCCAGTACCATACTGTTTTGATTACTGGAACTTTGTAGTGTAACTTGAAGTCTGGACTTCTGATTACTCCACTTTTGTTTTTCTTTATCAAGATTGCTTTGACTATTTGGGGTCATTTGTGGTTCCATACAAATTTAAGGATTATTTGTTGTAATTCTATGAAAAATGCTGTTAGCATTTTGATAGGGATTGCATTGAATCTGTAAATTGCTTTGGGTAGTATGGACATTTTAACAGTGTTAATTCTTCCAATACATGAACCTAGTAGATATTTCCATTTGTTTGTATCCTCTCAGTTTCTTTGATCACGGTTTTATAGTTTTTTGGATGTAAGTCTTTTTCTCCTTGACTAAGTTTATTCCTAGGTATTTTACTATTTTTGATGCAGTTGTAAATGCTGTTATTTTCTTAATTTCTCTTTCTGCTACTTTGTTATTAGTGTATAGCAATGCTATAGATTTCTGGGTATTAATTTTATATCTAGCCACTTTGCTGAACTTATTTATTACTCTATTAGTTTCTTGGCAGAGTTGTTAGGATTTTCTGTGTACAGTATCATGTCACCTGCAAATGGTGAAAGTTTTACCTCTTCTTTACCAATTTGGATGCCTTTTATTTTTCTTGTCTGGTTGCTGTGGCTAGGACTTCCAGTACTGTGTTGAATAAAAGTGGTGAGAGTGGACATTCTTGTCTTGTTCATGATCTTAGAGGAAAAGCTCTGTTTTTCACCATTGAGAGTGATATTAGCTGTAGGTTTTTTTTCCTTCTTTCTCTCTCTCTCTCTCTCTTTTTTTTTTTTTTTGGTTGAAATTTTAAGGTCAGTTTATTAAGCTGAATGATGAGAGCTATCAGATGAATATTCTCTTGAAAAGTATTTTTTCTCAGAGTAAAAGATCAACACCTCAGCACAGCCACAGATACTGTGGCAGTCTGGGCTCTCTGAAGTTAGGGATAGTCCACTTGTCTGTCAGATCAGTGTCTTCTGGGTCAGCACGATTGTAGTCTGACTCATCTTTGTCATCCTTGTCATCCTCTGGCTCCAAGTCCTCCATTTCCTGTGAGGTTCATCCGCCTCTACTGCTTGCAGCATCTTCTGAAAACTGGGTAGCAGATGTGTCAAGATGATGATCTGTTTCAATATTTCAAATAGCTGTTTCCCACTTAATTTATTCTTGCCTGCTCATTCTCCTTCTTGCATTCATTTCTTTTTAATTTCTAAGAGTTCTGCATCGAACTTGGCCTTCCAACTTCTCATTTGTAACAGGAGTGCCATGAAATAATTGCCTTTCAGCTTTGTCTGCTTCTTTTTCTGTTTTGTTTCCTCTCTTCCAGTTTCTTTTTAAATGTTTATTTATTTTGAGAGAGGGAGCATATATGAACTGGGCAGGGCAGAGAGAGAGAGAGAATATCCCAAGCAGGCACTGCATGGTCAGTACTGAGCCCAATGCGGGGCTGGAGCCCATGAGCCATGAGACCATGACCGGAGCCAAAATCAAGAGTCAGATGCTTAACTAAATGAGCCCCACTGGCGCCCCTTTTCTGGTTTTTATTTGATCTGTTTCATTTAGTTTTTCTCACACAGCTGTCCCTAAAGATCATCACCATATCATGGTTTCCTTCTGCCTGTAATGCTAATTGTGTTAAAATGTCTGAGCCATCATTGTCTTGTAGATTTTCTTGGGAGATTATTTCATAGAAGGGCTTCATCTAGGTATTTTTAACTGTATGTTCACTTGAGGGATAGCCTGGACAGTTTCTTCATTTTCTCAGGCCTCAGATGTCAGAGTAATGGTGAAACTGGGTGGATTTTCTGATACTACTGGTTAATGACACTCAAGCTGCTCTTCACTCATCCCCTTCCTGTCCTCACAGCACAGCTGTACTGCTGGTGAGAGAGAACATGAACAGAACTGGGGCTTGAGGGGGTAGCTGAGAGACCCTTGCCTGTGAAAGGAGTCGGGGTGGATGGACTCGAGAGCCTCCAGCTCATTGTGGTCTGCTGCTCCTCCATAGTCGGTCAGCATGGCCTCGCTGCTGCCCACGGACCGCCCAGCCACCCAGGTAGAATGCTGCAGTGGAGGCCGCAGGCACCACGAGAGCTGGCAGCGGCTGGGTGGGTGCAGGTGCCGAATCCCCGGCTGGGAGGCCCTGGGCCTAAAGCCAGGTTGGGCCTGCTGAACAACAGCCCCACGTGGGCCTCCGCCTTGCAGTGGGGTCTTCATATGTGGCCTTCATTGTGTCAAAAGATTTTTATCTCTAAACCCACTTTGTTGGGAGTTTTCATCATGATTGGATGTTGAATTTTATCAGTTGCTTTCTCAGCAACTATAGAGATGATCATGTGCTTTTTTTCATTTTGGTGATGTGGTATATCACATTGATTGATTTGTGAATATTGAACCATCTTTGCATCCCTGGAATAATCCTCTACCTAAAGTGGCTTCCAGTGTTACTTACTAGTTCTCACGTAGAAATAGCCCAAAGGAGGTCCAAAGAGGAGAGACAGAAACATTTTTGAACGCTGTGTAGTGTCTTCTGCACAAGAATGGTGCGTGTAGCATATAATACCTTCATATCTAAGTAGCCATCAAACAGAAAACAGATGAGTGTAGAGCATTTTCCCAGCACCTTGGTGGGACTAAAGGTCAGAAAATGGCCAGTTGCCTAATACCAGTTCTTTCTCAGTCCCCTCATTCTGAATTTTTGTCTAAAGGTGACTATCAAGAGGTTATGGTATCATGTCAAGTGACTGACCAGGGCCATGAATCAGTTGTACACCAGTCTTGAAGTGCTGTGAGTACACTTTGTGTCTCAGTGAACTTGCAGATCATGATATGGATCTTTGGAGGTTGCAACTGGGAATATATCTATTTATTGAGTGTCGGGTCTGTTGGACACGCCTGCTGGAAATAAAGTTTCATTCAGTAAATCTTACATTAACAGAGACCTGGAGAGGTTACTTGACCTTTTGCATTAATGTTTGCTTTGCTAATATGGATGCCCTCTACATGTCAGTTGTGCTGGAACATCCCATGGGCCATCATAGCTTCTGCCCTCCCCCACCCTCCTACTGTAGGCCCCTGCTTTGTTTAGACCAATCTGATGTCTTTAGGACTGAATTGTTTGGGAAGAGAAGAGAAAAAAAAAAAGCTTTGTATTATTTTTGATAATTGCTTTTTCTTTTAGAAGATGAATATTGCCTGAAGTGAGGGAGGTGAGAGTAGATGCTCACATTTAAGAGGCAGGGCATAGTCATTCTTTCACCCACAGAAGAGGATTTACTGAGTTCTTTCTGTGGTACCATCCTAAAAACTGGAGACTGAGCACTTAGATGAAGTTCTGTCTTCAAGAAGCTGGTGTTCTAGTGGAGTATGGCACCCAGCACATAACTCCTGTGTCCATCTCTCTTATTGGGAAAAGAGATAAATGTCTACTCTGCAGTACTGACTAAACATTAGTGTCCCTCAACCCATTTCCTACTTAAGAGTATCAAAGAACTGTTACATTTTAAAAAAATATTTATTTTTGAGAGAGACAGACAGAGTGTGAGTGGAGTATGGGCAGAGAGACAGGGAGACAAAGAATCTGAAGCAGGCTCCAGGCTCTGTGCTGTCAGCCCAGAGCCAGACGAAGGGCTCGACCCCACAAACTGTGAGATCATGACCTGAGCCAAAGTCAGATGCTTAACCAACTGAGCCACCCAGGTGCCCCAGAACTGTTACCTTTTTGATGCATACCAGCTTTTTGATAAGCTCTTAAATTGCTTGATATGGGACTGTAGGTTGAGGGTGGGTAAAATTAAACCTTGATGGGATTCTGAGATCTCTTCAGAACTAGAGATAGCTGTGAACGGCCCACTCTACTGCAGAAAATCAGTCACTGAAATATGAACTGAGTGCAGGAGAGCAAGAGATGGAGACCAAGAGAGGAAGCCAGCTTTAAAAAAGAACCGGTGATGTATTTAGACTATAGGTTCACGGGGATATTGATGTTTGGATGCATGGATGGATAGATAAAAATAAAAGAGAAAACCTGAGGACTAGGACGTTTTGTTTTTAACGTGAAAAATTGACCCAGCATTTCATTTATGCCTGTTGAACTGTCAGGCAGTCTTCCATTGACGTCAGCAAGGGCAGATTGAAATCTCCATGGCAGAGCGTGGCCTGGCCCTGATAAATAGGGCTGGTAATTGAATTAGAAAACATTCTGAGCTGTCAGCTAATTATGCTATTCAGGCAATTGCTTTGTCCACGTCTATTTCATCCTTGAATTGCTTGAGTGACTTTCTCACTGGGAGAGGGGAAGTCGGCTTCCATGACTGAGGCTCGTATTTTGTGTCTCCCTAAATTATGCTTCCTGTGCTTCCCTAGGGCAATACTTTGGCGTTTCACATCATTACAGACATTGTTGTAGGAGTTTTGATAGACATTAGTTTTGTTCTCATTTGTATTTCAGTCTGATCTTTGTTTCCAGGTCTGTGAGTGTACACGCACACATTATTCCAGTGCTCAACTGCTCTTTTCTTTCACAAAGGCAAATAACCAATTTGATTTCCCTTTTTCCAGCAACACTAAAACAGTTCAAAATGACCCAGCCGTGCTTAACATATTAAAACTGTTGATGGTAAGAAATTTAGAACAGCAGCTATGGTGTTAGAAGTGAAGAATTCAAGCCAACTTGTCTTTGAGTGTAAAAAAAAAAAAAATCATTATACACATACAGAGGTGTGTAGATTGACTGTTTATTCATCTTCTAGAAGATAGTAGTGGCTGTAGATATGAAAGGTAGACAGTGCTCTTAAAGACTACAAGCAGATTCTGCAGGAGAAAAGAAGATTCATCTTCTCATAAGGTTTTTTCCCCCCAATACCAATCTCTGATGATAGATTGTTCTTAGCTTCTACTTATAGAGGGTCGCCATCTTTTATATAGTTTTGTGTTTCAGGCTTAAGTAGAAAGGCCTTCTTACTTCTTGAACACGTGATAGAATTTGATGCTGAATTTCTTAGGATTGTACCCTGATGAAGCATGGCACAATCAGATGCTTTGTGGATCTCTTGATGTTTCCAAGTCAGACCCATGTTTGGCCTTGGCAACATGGTTATTGCAAACCACACAGACGATTGGAGTTTAAATTCCCTATCGAGAGTAGCAATCTTTTGTCCACCATTGTTTTTCTAACCCATTGTTTGACATGGTGCTCAGTCACTGGTGGCTGAACCGAACTGAAGTCAGGTCTCATTTGTATAAAATCCCTGTGTCACTCTCTTCTTTCTATCTTGCTGCCTCCCTGCTTTCCATTCATCCATGCATTCAACATTTTTTCTTCAGCACTTACTATATGCCAGACACTGTACTGTTGGTAAATAAAACAGACTTGGTCCCAGAGATCTTTGGTGGAGGGTGTGCAGGATAGAAAATAAACAAGTTAGCCAACAAATAAATGTATAATTAAAAATTGTGAGGAGTGTAATAAACAAATAAGGTACGCCGAAAGAGATTAACTGATAGAAATGGAAACCTAGGGTTTCCTAGGATGGTTTCAAGACCTGTTGAGGAGGGTGTCAAGTTGGCGGAAGAGCATGGAAGTTCTTGGCTTTTCTTATCCCTGAAATGCAGCTAGATCAGCATCAAACCATTTTGCACACCTAGAAAATAGATCTGAAGGTTAACAACAATCTGCATAACTTGAGCCCAAGAACTCAGCAGGTATGCAGTGCGGAGAGGTGAGAGGGTGAGAGAGAAGCCGTGGAGGGTAGGGAGTGGTATTTGTGGACAGAGGACAGAGAAAGGGGAGGGGGGAGAGTACAGGAAAAACAGTCCCCTGAAAGCTGGAGAGAAAGTCGAAGCACCCATAAGTGCCTGAACAAGAAGGGGAGAAAGGAGGAAGGAGAGGGTTTCGATATCATTAGGACTCTATACAGGGCAGAGCAGCTTTGGGAATCCCACAGCCCAATACCTGGCTGTCCCCTGGTGAGAAGAGCAAATCCCCAGGAGCAGGCAGCGAGGTCTGAGGGCTCTGTGAGCCACACGGAGGGAAGCGGTTCCCCTGCTACCCTGCAAGGAGGGCATTTGGCACGGTCTCACCACAGGCAAAGGTCCCAGTGGACCTCAGAGAATACAATTGTGGTATTGAAACAAAAACACCAGGGTCTGGTGAAACCTGATGCAGGTTGTGTGTTTACCATAATCCCTGAAATGCTGCTGCTACGCACAAACTTATTCTGGGGCAAACCAGCATCCAGCCACAACCTCTGAGTGTCTATAGCAGCGTGATTGTAGGCATGTTCCCAGGGGCAACCTGGCATCTGGCCATTTCTTGGTGAGACTCTCCCCTAGAGGGTTGGAGAGGGTCTAAGCCGCAGGGCCCTCAGAAGTGAGGGGTTTGGAAACAGCCCCATCTGAGATAAAATTCATGAGGGCACTGCTGCCTGGAAGGCTAATGGCTTGGACATGGACACTATAGAAGCGGGGAGTAGACAGAAGCTGGAGACGAATGAGGGGTGCTTGATTGCTAGTCAGGTAGAGCACAGAGTTCTGATGCTAGAGACTGGGAATCTGGGTGATGCCATTTTCACCTCTCCCACGCATGTGCATACATGGGCACATGTGCCACACTGAGCCACCCCAGTAAGCTAAGTAGCACCACCTAGTGGAGAATGGAGCTACTACACCAAGCCCTGCCCAACTGTACCAAGCAAGCCCTAGAGGACCACCACAAGTCCCTCTGCCTGCTTAGGGTGTGGAATATAAAGTGCTTCATAGTTTGACTTCTAGGGGAATCTGGATGTAATTTCATTCAGATTTCATTCTTTTCACTGGTCCATCTCTGTGTGTGTGTGTGTGTGTGTGTGTGTGTGTGTGTGTGTGTGTTCTTGGATACAGAAAGAGAAAACATTTTTATTTTCCATTTTTTATATAAATTTTTAAAAATTTTTACTATTGGGGATTTATTTTTTATTCTATTTTACCTTCTCCAATTCATTTAATTCTATTTTGTATACATATTCTGAATTTTTAAACAACTTTTACTTTTTTTTTCTTTTTCTTTCCTTTTTTCCTCTATGCAATCAAGCTTCTTTCAACACCCAGACCAAACTATACCTAGGAGCTAGTTTCCTTTATTGGATTTTTTGGTGGTGTTTTTAATCTTTTTAATTTTTATTCTTTTTCTTCCTCCAAAATGACAAAATGAAGGAATTCACCCCAAAAGAAAGAACAGGAAGAAATGACAGCCAGGGACTTAACATGAGTAGAAGCAAGATGTCTGAATTAGAATTTAGAACCATGATAGTAAGCATACTAGCTGGGGTTGAAAAAAGCATAGAATCCCTTTCTGCAGAGATAAGAGGTGAAGTCTAGTCAGGACGAAATTAAAAAATGCTATCACTGAGATGCACTTGTGATACCACAGCAGCAAGGATGGATGAAGCAGAGCAGTGAGTCAGTGATATAGAAGACAAAGTTATGGAGAATAATGAAGCTGAAAAAGGAACTAAGGTAAAAGAGCACGATACAAGAATTAACTCAGTGACTCACTAAAAAAGGAATAACATCCGAATCATTTGAGTCCCAGAAAATGGGGAGAAAAAGTGGTAGAAGGTTTTTTATGTGAGCAAATCATAGCAGAAAACTTTCCTAACCTGAGAAAAGACACAGACATCAAAATCCAAGAAGCACAGAGAGCTCCCATTAGATTCAACAAAAACCAATAATCAACAAGGCATATCTTAGTCAAATTCACAAAATACACAAAGAATTACGCAACAAGGGAAAAAAAGTCCTTAACCTGTATGGGAAGACAGATCAGGTTCATAGGAGACCTATCCACAGAAACTTGGCAGGCCTGAAAGGAGTGGTAGGATATATTCAACGTGCTAAGTTGGAAAAATATGCAGCCAAGAATTCTTTATCCAGCAAGGCTGTCATTCAAAATAGAAGGAGAGATAGTTTCCTAGACAAACAAAAAGTGCTGGAATTTGTGATGACTAAACCAGCCCTGCAAGAAATTTTAAGGGGATTCTCTGAGAGGAGAAAAGTTGAGACAAAACAAAAAAAAGATTAAAAGCAACAGAGACTAGAAAGGACCAGAGAACACCACCAGAAATTCCAGCTTTACATGCAACACAATGGCAATAAATTCAGATCTTTTGGTACTCACTCTAAATGTCAATGGTCTCAATGCTTCAATCACAAGACATAGGTTAACAGAATGGATAAGAAAACAAGATCTATTTGCTCTTTAGAAGAGACCCATTTTAGACCTAGAGTCATGTTCAGATTGAAAGTAAGGGAATGGAGAACCATCTATCGTGCTAATGGTCACCAAAAGAAAGCCAGAGTAACCGTACTGATATCAGACTAGATTTTAAAATAAAGACTGTTAAAAGAGATGAAGGACATTATATGATAATTAAGAGGTCTACCCACCAAGAAGATCTAACAGTTGTAAACACTTATGCTCCCAACGTGGAAGACCCAAATATATAAATCAATCACAGACATAAACTCAGTGATAATAATACCATAATAGTACGGGACTTTAACACCTCACTTAGAGAAATGGACAGATCATCTAAACAGAAATTCAAGGAAACAGTGGCTTTCAATAACACACTGGACCAGATGGACTTAACAGTTATATTGAGAATATTTTATCCTAAAGCAACAGAATACATATTCTTTTCAAGTTCACATGGAACATCCTCCAGAATAGATCACATACTGGGTCAAATCAGCTCTCAACAAATTCAAAAAGATCAGGATCATACCGGGCATATTTTCAGACCACAGTGTTATGAAACTCGAAATCAACCACAAGAAAACATTTGGAAAGACAACAAATACTTAGAGGTTAAAAAATCCTACTGAAGAAAATGGGTTAACCAAGAAATTAAAAAGGAAATTAAAAAGTACATGGAAGGCAATGAAAGTAACACAACAGCCCAAAACCTCTGGGATCCAGCAAAGGTGGTCATAAGAGGGAAGTATATAGCTGTACAGGTTTTTCTTAAGAAGGAGCATTTAACCTAAAAGGGCTGTAGATTTGGTTATGAAAGGGCAAGTTGCCTTTCTGTTTAGTATATCTTGGAAATGCTGGATGGGTGAAATGAATTAAGATACAGTAAATGTGTCTTCCATACCCATGCAATCCTCAGTGTTTGTCCTCGCTTCTCACTGTGTCTATTATCACTTTGAACTTTGGTATCACCTTTTTTTAGTTAGGAAATGCTGTGCCATGGTTACGTATCATTTATATTGTTTCTTCCACGTAGATCACTAGCTCTTTGAGAACAGAAACTTTGGTGTGCTCAGGGACAGTACCCAAAGCCCTACACATAGTAAGCACATAGGATTTTTTTTTGTTGTTGTTGTTGTTTAAGGATTTGATATTTATTTTAAAAATCCGTCTCCTGGTTTTTAAAAACTATTATATGTAGTATGTTTCGCCTACTGTTGTATATGTTGTAAATTTTCTGTTGTAACAAATGGAAAACAAAGTAGGTTGTTAAAAAAGCAGTATGGCATAAAGTATAAGATAAAACCCTTTTCATAGGGACTGCATAGTTTTTTGTTTTAATATTGTTAAAATTGCCTTTCCAAGTGGCTTTGCAGGTTTCACTTTGACAGTATCTATTTCCTAAATCCTCACTGGTGTTTGATTGTTTGATGCTACTAGACTTTTTGATTCATGCAAACCTGATTATTGAAAAATTGTGCCTAAATTTACATTTCCCTCATTACTGGTAAAATTGAATATTACTTTCTATATATAGTTAGCCATTTATGTTTCTTTTCTTTGTTCATATTCTTGGTCATTTTTCCTCATGGAGTCATTTATCCTTGACTGCAGGAATGCTTTACATACTCTAGCTACTAATCCTCTCAGATGTATTACAAATATTTTTTCCCAATCTCCTTTATCTTTTTACCTTTTCTCAATGCCTTTTGCATTCAACAGTCATGTATAGTGGCCCTTCTTCTATTTCAGGGCAGTCAGTGTTTTTGGTGATGTCCCACTTATGGCCCAAGATCTCTTTTAGAATTTCTGGGCGTGACCTATCAGCACACCAAGAAAAATACTCCATCACCGTGTACTATCTTGGTTCAATAGACACTTTTCATTTTTTACATTTTTTACTTTATTTTATAAATAGCTTATGTAAATAAGAGGATAGATAAACTCTTCATTTAAAATCTTAATAATTTAAATGTAGCGACCCTGACACTTGGTTCCAGGTTCTCCTCGTTTGGAATAGATGTACCTAGATAGATACACACCTGAAATGGATGTCTCTGAAACCATTTGTCATGCGTGAACCTGGAATATATCCGTCTTGAAAACACTGGTCCCCGACTTTAAATCTACCTCCGGTAGGTTCTAACTTAGTACTCCTGGTTCTTCTCACTCTTGCAACATCAAAACGTAACACTAGAATTTTTTAAATCTTTAATGGCTCATAATTTTGTTAAAGAGAGTATAGCTATGTTCTTGGCTCCATAATTCAGACATTTTCATTCTTGAATATATTAAACGTCAAATGATCCATTGAATTTGCACGTTTGTTTCTCATCTATACTTTCCAGTCACCTTTGTATACTAACCTGTCTTCGGCATTTGTCCATTTATGAACTGTATCAAGTAAAATTTGGACCCCGGCACAAAAGATGAAAGAATCTCATCCTGCACCCTTTTAGCATAACAGGATGGTCCAGCAGGTTTTCATTGCAAAATATTGAATAAGTCCTTCCTGTGGAATGACTAAGTGAATGAGAGTCCCTTGTTTTCTCTTTGTTCTGAGAGATCTATTGCTCACTCATCAGTTCTTGAGTTTGAGAAGATTCCTCCTTAGATACCGTATAGTATGTTGTCATCTGAAGACTCAAGAGCTCAAGTTTTACTTAGGGTCAGTGTCCCCATCCACGATAGCATTTCAGGTGCTGCTGCCCTTTGTCTCTTTGTGTCCATCTTCTGATTTGTCTAATGATTGTGACATGTGTCCCTCTGTCTGTCGTCTTCTTATTGGCCTTATGGACAGAAAATTTTAAAATTCTCAATTCTCATCTGTGTTCAATGAAAGCTAAAAGCAGACTACCAAGATGGCGTCTCAGGTCTTTCTACCCATTGAAAGATGATACAATACTTTGGGTAATGCAATGAGAAAATTGCAGGATGATGCAATAGCGATTATTTTTGTATCATCCTTTTTGGTGATTTCATCATTTTCCTTTGTCTTACTCGTTTAAAAAAAAAGTTGCAAATAACATGAGATAGAGGGGAAAAAAAACCCCTACCAAGATCCTATAATACAGCTTAAATTTATCAAAGGTTGCAGTGGACCCATATGTAATTACAAGATAGAATTAGTTTTATTCTATTTTTAAAAATAAGTATAATTTCTCTTTGTTCTTAGGAAGACTCTAAAACAAAATCATGAAATAACAGCCTTCCCACGTAGTAAGGAATTGTTCAGAAAAGAAAGTGAAAAACTCAAAGTGGGCCCAGCAGCCCTAATGTTCTCCTGGAGCCTGAAGGACTGAGCTGGCCGGAAATACACGTGGACTGTGCTCACAGAGCTCTTATTGCGGAGTCCACTGGAACGGAAATGACACTTAATTAGTCTTAGCGTGTCTTTACTACACTTAAGCTCACAGGAGTTTGCTTTGGCTTATGGCTTTCTGTTCTGACCTTCCCCCTATCTGTGCAGCATGGGCAGAAAGAATAAACTAGCTGCTTTCTGACAGAGGTGGGTGCCCCCCCCTCCTGTTCGTTCTGTTAGCAGGCCCGCTTTATCTCGGGTGTCTCTCTTCTAAGCCTCTTTTCTATCAAAGCCCTCGAACTGTTAGCTGTTGAAGTCAAGCACGTCTCTGTTGAGCACCGAGCACTGCCAGCGTCCCATTTGGGGAGAATCTACGAGGTGTGTATGCCAAGCACGATATCATTGTGTGCAGGCACTGCGGGAGTCTGCCAAACCCAGGGGCAGGCTGCCAGTACAAATGCCACGTTGACATGACATTTACAAGTTTAGAGTCTGGAAGAGGACTGCCAGCGGAGCACTCTTCAGCTGCCTCATTTAAGGTGGCGGTAACTGGGCCAACTTTTGATTTTCAGACTCCAGAAGCATAGTCAAGAAGTAAGACTTCATATAGAATTTGAAACTACCACTGCCACATTTTCTAGGAAGTGATGAATTTGGTCCGCCCGTTTCTGGGATGTGGGATATGCCCTGGTGCAGGTTAAAAGTGCACAATCCGTAATCAGATCTGGGTCTGAGTGAGGGCTCCATCACTTATGGTGTGACCCTGAGCAAATCCGTCTGCCTGAGCCTCAGCTGCCCACTATAAAGTAGGGATAGTATCAGTTTCTTCCTGGGGTAATTGGGTGGATTAAATATCTCAAGAAGTGTGAGCACTTTTTCCATTGCTTGTCCAATAGTGAGTGCTCAGTGATGTGAGGCATTTTTCACATTCTTCAGAAGCTCGTGAGAAATTCAGATTTGGAGCTATTTGTATGTTTTAGTCACAAGTGGGCATATTCCAGCCTGCCGGGGACACGCGCTTGTGGGGACACTCCCTCTCTGACTCAGGCATTGCCGGCACACTGTGCACAGGAAGCCCTGCACGTAGTTTTCTTTCTCTCTCTAGGGAAACTTAGAACTGGAATCAGAATCATTTGGGCATTTGGCGGAAGGCAGAAACCATTTGGGTATTAAGAATTTATTCCAGTAATAGCAGTCCTTTGATTGACCTGGAGCTTTTCTATGGCATATTCTCTGCAAAGGGAAGGCCTCGGGCTGTTCTGAAGGATACTCTGTGGCTTGTTAGGGGCACTGTCTTTTCGGTGTTGGTAACAAGGTACTTGGTCTTGATTAAGTCTGTTTTCATGATCTAATAGTTAAAGGACAGGTTTTTCTTGTTACATATACAGGATATGATCCTCACCGCCATGTTTAGTTAACTTCCGTTCATCATTTTCAACACTGCTAGTAAATTCTCTCAAACGATAGAATTCTTTTTTCTTCTTTCTTGTTTTTCAGATCTTCAAAGTTGCTGCGGGCATTCTATGTCCCCTTCCTGTCAGATCAGTATACAGCGTATGCAAACTACACCATCCTCAAACCCCGGAAAGCAAAGCAAATCAGGAAGAAAAGTGGAGGTTAGCAACACGCCTGTGACCCCAAAGGACGACCATCCTGTTAACTAGTGATTGCACTGACAGGACGCCCTCCACGTCATCATTTGTAACGTTTGTAATAAAGGCTGTCTGACACAGGATTCTAGAATCTGGGTGCTTTGGGCTGGTCAAAGTAATTCCCATTCATGTCTTGCTGTGTCTCTGTTCTGCATGTGAACTTTTTGCAGCTAGGCAGAAAAAGGCCTTAACGTCTGGTAGGTATGTTGCTCTACATCTTACTGTTTTTCTTCTGTTCAATATTTACTAGACCGGAGAAGAGCAGAGCCACCTTACAGGAAGAATTGAAAATCCCTGAACTGGATGGCTGCATTAAACTCTCTCTCCATACTCTGGCCTGGCATCTGAGAACTAGCAAGCCTCTTTTGGGCCACACAGGCTTCTCCACCAAAGCTGTTTGGCAGCTCTTAGCAGACCTTACTCAAGTCCTAGTGCTGAAAATGAGCACAGCCTAATTGCCAACCTACATGTCCTTTTCACCTTGTGCAGGACTAAGCTTCTCTAAAGCACTTCACAGGACGAGGACCCTGTCCTGGAGATATCTCAGGAAAAAGGCAACCATTTGAGGAACTGTAATCTAATTTCATTACGTAGGATGCCTCTTATTCTCAGTTTATTTCCTATACAACAAACTGTGTTAAGTTTTCGCATGCTGTTTCTTGAATTCCAGACTTTTCTGTATAAAAGCATCAGCAGGGTAGACCATAACTGTATAGGACATATTTGGGGAAAATTAATTCGATCACTTGGTAGGTAGGCTTGGATGACCTCACATTTTTAAGTAATGTATTTTGAGGCTATTGATGAATTCCCGCCCCCCCTCCCCCGTTTTTTTAAAGAACCCTAGTGGAAAAGGCCACTGTATATTTACAGCACGTATTTTTGAGTCTATCTATTGCAAAGCACATTCTGCATGGGGCACTTCTAGTCAAATAGGCAATGATAAGGACTTAATTAAAGTGTAATGAGTATATACTGTTACTTTACGTACAGTATTTCACTGTTGACAAAGTACTTTCACATGATCTCGTTTGGTCCTCACGGTCACAGTGTGAGGCAGACAAGACAAGTGGTTTGGTCCCCATTTTATAGGTGATGAAACAGGCTTTGGGGGGGTGGTGGGGAAGGGCAAGTGGCTTGCCCAAGGCCACAGTAAGTAACAGAGCTGGGACTAGAACGTGGGTTCCTGAACTTCTTACCTAAAGCTCTTCCATACTTCCTCTCTTGACTCCGAAGACATTGGAAGACAGAGCGATGGTGTTGGCTAGAGACCTGACTGATAATGTAACTTTCTATTTTAAGGAAGAATTTTATCTGTGTTTCTTTGAGTTCTTCAGAGCCTCCATTCTGCCTGGGGGTTAGACCATCACAGCAGTGCCCCATGATGCGGCCCAGCCTGTGTCTGGAAAGTTGTGCTCATGTTTGGAAGTCCTGCTCTTTTGCAGCCACACAGAATCTCCTATCAGTTTCGTTTCTACATAATCAATCTGGGGTCATATTATAGGTGCCTTATTTCTGTAAAGGTAATTATGTCTAGTAATCTGCAGAGAGGATGAAGAGATTTTTCAGAGCTTTCATCTTCCATTCTTCAAAGAGAAGGGCTTTTCAACAGGAACTGATCCCAAGAGAAGAGAAAGGAAGTCATAGGGAAAGAAATGGCTAGTCAACATACAAAAAGTCTCCTCCTCGTCGGGATCCCTCTCATGGAATTTCCAGACTGAGGTTGAAGCGCTGGAGAGGAAATAGGTCTAGACAGTACTGAACAGTAACTGGAGAGTGAAGATAAATTGGGGTTCCACTTGCTGCTTTAAAGATTTCTGGTATTTAATTCTCCATACTTGGTTACTGCTTTCCAAGGCAAATATTGGCACATGTGGTCTGACTACAGGGTAGAGAATTTGCAGTGAAATGTCTTGCCACACCTGCAGTAACCATGTGCTGTCTTCCACAGTGGCTAAAGCCTTCTACTTTTTGCAGGAAAATGAGAGTCCCATAATGGAGGTCCATGGTGAGTAGCTTTTTTCCTAATCAAAGTGATACAATGATGGTCTCTTTTCTCACCTTGCATGTTTAAAAAAAAAAAAAATCCTTCTGAGTGAGCACTTGCTGTAATAGAGCACAAAAAAAGGTCATGATTGATCAAGGGATTCCTTGGGGATATCTGCTCCTATCCCTTTTAAAACCTGGTTTTGGTTTCCTCTGTTCTAGGTACATCTTTAGTGAGAGCACAATACATTGTGGAACACTGTGCCAAATGCTGTGGGTAAGGGATGTAAAAACGAATGTTGTTCATTTTGAAAATGAGTATTTTTCATGTGATGTTATATAAACACATTTTTGAAAAGTCTCCATCTCAGCAATACAGGGAAGCCAGCTTTGCCTGGGAAAAAGAGTTTCAAAACACCTGGTCAGACAAGTATTTCTCCTCCAGAGGATCTGTGTTTAGCATGAGCTAACTGCTCTGCTCACTTTAAGGATAAAGTATCTGAGGTACTTGTCTTTTCACAGATTGTGGTGTATTGAGAAATACGGAGGACTTTGTTTATTATTTGTAATAAACTTTGATTATGGAGCTAAATGAGGGAGTAGGTGTACTTGACCGTTTCAGGGCTTTCTGATCTCTAAATTTTATTTATTTATTTTTTAGTAATCTGTATGTGGGTCTCGAACTCCCAGCCCCAGCACCAAGAGTCACATGGTCTTCCCACTGAGCCAGCCAGGCGCTCCCCCAACCTCTTGATCTTAAGCAGCTTGATCTGAACCCCAGGTCTTACGACACTGAGTCCCATTACTGAACCAGACAGTGTGCTAGGCATCTATTATCAAAGTGTACCTGGCACCTGAGGGCTGTCATCTGATAAAACAGAAGACTAGTCATTTTGATCTCTTGGGATAATCACAGAAAATGGGAGCCCATACTCTTTATTATTGAATTGAAGTTTAGAAACATTGTTTTAAATCAGGGTGGTTCTTGATCTCAACCATTTACTTGGGACATTTTTGCTGGTTTAGAGTTCTGGGAAAGAACCTTAAAAACTCATGTGGTTTTGTAGCATTATTACATCTGGAGTGACTGTTGGGACAAAACACTAGTGGCAATCGTTTATTGTGTTTTTGCATTTCGTGGGATTTGAAATAAGAATTCACTGTGATTATGCTGTCTTCTAGCCAGTGTCAGGCACCTCTGCTTTAATTTGGTTATTTTTTTTCAAAGAGGGAAAAGAGACACAATTTAAACTTTGCCTCCACAGCCTATTAAAGCTCATGTGTTAATTCATTCTTATGTTACTACATTAAATGCCTTGAGTAAATGGATAGATGGACGTATGCTCAGCTTTATTCTTTTGCAACAGAAAGATGAGATTTCAGATGCCCTCTGGTGTTTTGGTAAATCTAAATGAATGTTGCCTTTAATTTTTCCAGTACATACATTACCATGTAATTCATGCTGCACATGAAATCAGGAAGCAGTACAGTGTTGATGCAAGAGTCTTGTCCAGTTCATTTGTCTTCCTGATCCCTGTACTTTATTCCACGTGTCACTATTTATGTCGCGTACGTGTGTTTTCTGTAAAAGAAAAAGTTAAATAAATCTTGGCAATTTGATTTTCCTTTCTTAGGCTGGTATCTTCTCGTTTGCTTCTAGCTTTTAAATCTTTGGTGGAGGTTGAAACTCCACTCCTTGCATCTCCCCTACTCTTTAAAAACAATTTTTTTTTAACGTTTATTTATTTTTGAGACACTGAGACAGCGTGAGCAGGGGAGGGGCAGAGAGGGAGACACCAAATCTAAAGCAGGTTCCAAGCTCTGAGCTGTCAGCACAGAGCCCGATGTGGGTCTCAAACCCATGAACTTGTGAGATAATGACCTGAGTCAAAGTCAGACACTTAAATGACTGAGGCACCCAGGAGCCCCAGCATCTCCCCTACCCTGCCTTCTTAAAGGCCAAATAGCACAGAATGTTTCTTCTGAAAACTCCAGGAAGAGGCATTTATTTGTGAAAGTCAGTGAGGATTAGTTTTATTGTACTTGTGGAAAAACCAAGCATAGTGGGAATCACTTCAATGTGTCAGTGTTGTGCGTAAAAAGTAATAGTCTCCAGATCCATCTTAGGTTTTTCGATTAAAAATCTCTGGACTGTGATAGTCTTAATATTCATAGAAGTGTGGATTTGGTAATTGTTTAATTTTTATCTATTTTGAGAGAGAGTGTGAGCAGGGGAGGAGCAGAGAGAGAGGGATACACAGAACTTGAAGCAGGCTCCAGGCTTTGCACTGTCAGCACAGACCCAGATGAGGGGCTCGAACTCATGAACTGTTGAGATCATGACCTGAGCCAGAGTTGGACACTTAACTGACTGAGCCACCCAGGGCCCCCCCACCTTTGTTTTTAATGTTTTGGTTAATATTTATTTAAACATTTTTTTCATGTTTATTTTGAGAGAGCGCATGCATGAGTGGAGGAGAGGCAGAGAGAATCCCAAGCAGGCTCTGTGCTGTTGGCATGGAGCCCTGTGTGAAGTGTGATCTCATGAACCGTGAGACCATGACCTGAGCCAAAAACAAGAGTCAGATGCTTAACCGACTGAGCCACCCAGGTATCCTGGATCTGATAGTATTTAACACTTAGGTAATTTCCCCCTTTGTTGGAGGTTGTCAGGATTAGTAAAAACTTTTTTGTGAATGAATTCCTAACATCATTTCCCTGACTTGCACCTATAGCCAGTAATTTCTAGTAGCTATTTGGTTTTAAATGATAGGTTATCTGTTTTCTTTCCATAGGACCCAAAATGCCCACAAAATTTGGTTCATTTCATTTCTTTAAAGTCCTTTTAGAGAAGGGTGCTCTACCAATATAATTCCAGGAGAAGTCCACAGCCTTAATTAATTTCTTTCTTTTTGGGGGGTGGGGGTGCCTAGAATGTCCTCATTCTTTCTGTTAGTCTTTTTCAGGCCAGATTGAGTCTCCCCCTCTTCTATGAAGCTGTTCTAGGCTTGAGGATTACTTCCTTTCCTCACCCTTCATGAGTACCCAGTGTCTTTACTAATGGCATGGAACCTTGACATGTTATCTTTGAAACCTGTCTTTCAAGAATATTGTTGGCACATCAAGCGGCAAAGACCATATCACACTCCCATGTATTCCCAGGGTTCAACACGCTTCCCTGAACATTTTGGTAATACCCATGTTCATTGATAAGCAAGAAGGAAGAGCCAAAAGACACTTGCAACTAATACACAACTTATGCTTTCAATGTGGCTGATTTTTAGACCTTTGAAAATAAAGCAAGTTATAAGCCCTCTGTTACTCAAAGGGCAATTTGGAAGATGTAAATGAGACTCAATATTGTGCATATTTAAGGAATTCTCTTGAAGTACACACACAAAGGCAGATTCCTCAGAGTACTTTCTAAAAGGAGATTTGGTACCTTTACTGAATATCTCTGTTTGATTTTGGAAGGTCAGTCTTTGCTCAGGAGACCTTCTGAACTAGTTTGGGGCAGAAAGCTTCCCCTCCAGGTGTGAAGAAGTGCTCCATTCCTATCAGCCCTGCTAGGAAAAGGAAGTCTAACTGCAGGATGGCTTTGTAGTGATACATTTAAATTCAATAATATTGGGGCACTTGGATGTCTCCGTAGGTTAACACCCAACTCTTGATTTTGGCTCTGGTCACAATCTCTAGGTTTTGTGGGTTTGAGCCCCACATCGAGCTCTTGGGATTGAGTGAAGCCTGGTTGGGATTCCCCCCTCCTCCCCCCACCCCCCCACTCATGCTCTGTCTCTCAAAATAAACTTTATTTTTAAAAAAACCCTTTTTTTGGGGCGCCTGGGTGGCGCAGTCGGTTAAGCGTCCGACTTAAGCCAGGTCACGATCTCGCAGTCCGTGAGTTCGAGCCCCGCGTCAGGCTCTGGGCTGATGGCTCAGAGCCTGGAGCCTGTTTCCGATTCTGTGTCTCCCTCTCTCTCTGCCCCTCCCCCGTTCATGCTCTGTCTCTCTCTGTCCAAAAATAAATAAACGTTGAAAAACAAAAAAAACCCTTTTTTTAATGTTTATTTATTTCTGAGACAGCAAGAGAAAGAGTGCGAGTGGGGAGAGGCAGAGAGAGAGAGGGAGACACAGAATCTGAAGCAGGTCCCAGGCTCTGAGCTGTCAGCACAGAGCCTGACTCAGGGCTCAAATTCATGGACAGTGACATCATGACCTGAGCTGAAGTCTGATTGTTAACCAACTGAGCCATCCAGGTGCCCCTCAAAATAAACTAAAAAAAAAAAAAAAAAAAAAAAAAAAAATTCAATAATACCAAGTAGTGAGTGATTTTTAAATTTTAATTTTATTTGTTTTTAAATGTTTATTTTATTTTGTGAGTAAGTAGAGGAGGGGCAGAGAGAGAGAGGGAGAGAGAGAATCCCAAGCAGGGCTTGAACTCCTCAACCCATGAGATGATGACCTGAGCCGAAATCAAGAGTTGGATGCTTAATGCACTGAACCACCCAGGCCCTCCCCCTTCCCCTACCCCCACCACTGCCCAGTGTGAGTGATTTTTGTATTTTTAAACTGAAGGCTGTTTTGGCTCTCTTCAGCTGTGCAGTTCAACCTAGACCTGACATTGAAAGAAATTATAACTAACAGATTTGATGAATAAAATGAAGCAAATTTAGATAAGGGATATGAGATGACAGAATTGTAGTGACATGATTTGGAAGATGTAATGACTGACATCTCCATGGAAGTGACTATTCTTCTTAGAATAGTTTGTGATTAAATTAACAATTGGATTAAATAGCTTTTTACCTGAGTAGGAATGTTTAATGTTTTAAGTGAACCTTAGGTATCTTCATAAACTACTTTTGAACGGTAGGGCTTTTTGTTCTTGTTTTTGCATCCAGTTTCTGGGCTGCTTATTCCGTTGTTACATGCCTGGGGATAGAAGTAAAAACAACGGACTCTTGATGGCTCTGACGTATGACTTAAAATAAGTTTGATCTTGATTGGCCTGCAGAACTGGAGACATTGCCCTGTATTTACCGTTTTAATTCTTGAATCTCAAATTGGCAAATGAGAAGGGTGTGCTTTTTGGTCTGCTTACTAGCTGCTTCCGCAGCATCACACTCAGTGCTGGAGAAGATGTGACCTACAGAGCAGTGATTCTCAACCACAGCTGCAGGAGAGGCTCACTGGAGACCATTTAAAAAATCATCCCTATCTTCTTGAGTCCCCCAAGGAATTCTGAGTTAGTAGCTACAGATGGGCCCTGGCATTTATTTTAAAAAACCTTGTTATGTGGTTTTCTAATATCCACCGCAATTGTTATTAGAGGCTGGAAGGCAAACAGTCACACCAAAGATCAAAGGTAATTGAGTAGGCAAAATGTTTGTTGTTGTTTTCCACTTACAGCCCCTGGCTACGCACACTTCCAGGTACACTTCTTGCCGCTCCCATCCCCCATCCCCATGTTTTCTCTATTTTTTCTGACTTCCAAACTTTACCTGCCCTCTTACCCATTCTCTCTGGGCCCTGCTTTCTGGGAAACAAGTAACTACTAGGGTACTGATGTACACTAATGAATGTTCATAGTTTACTGCAGTTCTCTTCCCATTGATCCTCTCAGCACATTTAAATGGGAACACATCTGGAAAAGAGCAATGACTAATTTTGGCCATTTCAGACCCATTCAAGTGCCATTTTATTGATGGATGGGGAGGAGAGTGCTTGAGCAGGCAGATGCAATCTTGAGGAAGACTCAAGGTCTTGTAAGTTCAGACCCTATTGATCGGCGCTGCTCAGCCTACTCAGAGAAGGACCTGTGGCTCTGGTGAGCGGAGTGAAAAAACGTGCCGGTGGATAGTTAGCCCTGCGCAGGGCACACTGGGCGAACCTACTTTGTAGATTTCGTCTACTACGCTCTGGGGCATGTACAGTGAAGACTTCCCCTTTGTTACTCGCACTGGTCTTTGGCAAAGATTCTGGGAGCCGCTGCCCTCCCCCCACCCCCACATGCACACACAGACATGAGAGCAAAGGTTAATCTCATTCTGAGAGAAATGACCTGAAATGTGCCCCCTCAATCAACAAGAAAACACCATGTATATCATTCAGCAGTTGGTCTTGCTTTTTTCTTGCCTTAATTGACAATACGTGTCTCTTAAGCTTCCCTGGTATTTCCGAGAATATATTCTCATTTTTTTTTCTTGCCTGTGAAATATTTGTGGAGTTCTGTAGGAAAAGGAGGCTGGCTTTACAGTGCTACATTTATAAAAGAGTCTTAAGTGCTGTTTTCAACTCAGCCCTTTCCCCTCTACTTGGGCCTTTTCTATGATTGTGTTTTTACAGTCTGTGATTACTGGAGATATTCTAAAAAATAACACCAAAGTTTAAATTTGTTGCCATGTTGTTTTTGGTTTTGTTTTTGTTTTGTTTTTGTTTTTGTTTCTGTTTTTCGGTTTTGTTTTTGTTTTACTTCCAAGTGTCATTATTTCTGAAAACTTGCTGAGGCAGCCGGACTGCATGCAGTGCCCTTGTAGAGACTTCCCTAAGTCCAGCAGGGGGCAGCCCATTCTCACTGAAAATTTCACCGTTTCTTTTCTTCCAGGATGCTAATTTGTTTCAGTATTTGCAGTAATCGTTGGTGTATAAATTCCTGTGTAAATGGAAATCTCTGAGCTACATTTCTTCAGTTAAAATTTTCTAAGTGCTTATTTATTTTTGAGAGAGACAGAGTGCAAGCGGGGGAGGGGCAGAGAGAAAGAGAGAGAGAGAGAGGGAGACACAGATCTGAAGCAGGCTCCAGACTCTAAGGGGTCAGCACAGTGCCTGACATGGGGCTTGAACCCAGGGACTGAGATCATGACCTAAGGTGAAGTTGGAAGCTTAACTGACTGAGCTACCCAGGTGCCCCTGAGCTATATCTCTTTAGAATGCATGGTTACATTGCTGTAATGGCAAAAATTTCCTGGAGAAAACCATGCCCTTAATTTATGGGCGGTGCATCATCTACCCCAAAAGTGATTCCTGGGTTGGGAAATGATCCACAGGTCAATTCCTCACAGTTAATGTCACTACTCTTTAACATGACTTTGGTAGTATTCATAGGTAGTAAAAGGTGTGTGTTTGCTTGAAAGGGGGTAGCAGCTACTTTGAGGTGTAATTACCAGCCATTTGCCCATTGTCAGGGTTCCAAACATGAGCAAACTACTTCATACACACAGTCTTAACTTTGCCTCTGTTCAGTTACTGACCTTGTCAAAGGCAACCCAAAGCCTATGTGAGTGTGCACAGTGCTCCCCTCCGTCAGATGCTGACACATTATCCACACGGTGGCTCAAAGGAAAGTAATAGCGTGTAGCAGAGGCTGAGCCATATAAAGGCCTTAGAATAATACCTTTGATTGCTCCTCCTGTGCAGGTCATTAGATGAAAAGCAAACATTTGCAGAACCTGGACATTTAAAACAGTAAAGGGTACCCACCTAGGCAGATAGGCCTTGGGGACCAGACAAGGTCAGCTGTTTGAAATAGGAGATTTCTTTCTTTTTCTGTGTGATGGCTGATACCCTCTCTTGAGCTCAAACTTGATGGGGAATGTTTTGTTTTGTTTTGTTTTTTTTAATTAGGGAATACTTCATGAATTTGTGAGTCATCGTTGCATGTGCAGGGGCCATGCTAATCTCTGTATTGTTCTGATTTTAGTATAGGTGCTGCTGCAAGGAGCCTGGGGGTTTGGGAGTCTTTTAGTATGTTTTTTTGTTTTTTTTTTTACTTTTCTTTCTTATACCCTCTAGATTGTCAGATTTGCTCTGCAGAGAAATAATATGAATAATAGCTAACATATTAAGCACTTACTGTATGTCAGGAATATTTCAAGTTGCTTTTTTCTTGCATAATCCTTACAAGAACCTTATGAGGGTGATAACTATTAATACCTCTTCTTAAGGTATTCTTCTAATATTCTTCTAATATTACATGGCCTGCCCAAGATCACCTTAGGTGGGAAGTAGCAGGCCTGGGATTCAAACCTAAGCAATCTGTCTGACTCCAGATCCTCTCTCTCAACCATGACATCACACTCCCTATCTCAAGACCTCTTGGAAGTCAACAGCCCTCGAGCTCCTTTTTTGGATGTTATGTTGAGGTACCCAAAATGATTAGACAGGTAGAGATAAGTCAAAGCTGTTTCAGTCTTTTTACCACCTGCTTAATCTGCCTTCAGAAACCACAGCCTGGAGTTTGAGTGTGCAGATAACAGAGTTGGTCTTTCTAGGGGTTAAGAGCTCTGTGTGGTCCAGCTAATTTTAATCACAGCTAGATCAGACAGGGAGCTGATTTCCTGAAGTCCTAGAAGTTAGTGGGAGTTCCGGTTTCTGATTACAGTCCCAGCTGAATTTCTGCTGAGGGTGAGTGACGTGTCCAGGGGGTCTTGGTGTGGGTTTGTTCTCACTCCTGTGACCTTTTTCCTAATAGTTCAGGGCAGGTCAGAAAAGAATGTGGGAAGAAATACTATCTTCAGGGGACCTACACGGTAAAGCTTTCAGGAGACAAGGAATATTTTAAGTAATCTCTGCTTTTGCCAAATCAAACCTCTGTCTCGTTGCAATTTGGGGACATTGTGCCCAGATGCTGAAAGCTACTACTTAGGTTGGCTGGGTCTGGTACAAGACAGGTGATAAAGGCTTAGAAAAATAAAGAAGAAGGAAATGTGAAATTTGTGGACACAGCAGAGCTAGACCGGGAGTAGCTGGCAGGAAAGGGCTATTATACATATTACGGATGCCATGGGGAAGGTCGGCCAGGGAGAGGCAGAGTCTAGTCTACAGTGTGGTAACTAACCCAGACCCAAAAGGCTTGTTTGTTTGAATACATAATCTTTTTCATCGTTCAGAAATGAAAAAGCCTAAATATCTTGGATATTGGTATCATAGATTGGGTCCTGAAATGATAAGAGACACTGGGAGAAAAATGGGTGAAATTGATGTAAAATGTGGAATATAGTATATAGTAAAAACAAATAAAAAACCCCACAAAAAACAGAAGGACAAATGGATAGATATACTGAACGTTGAAAAATCTCCCTTCCATTCTGTTCCCCAGGTACCTAGTTTTATTCCCACTCACCAACCAATGTGATTAGTCATGTGTTCTTCTAGAGCCTTCTATCTTTAATACTTATACAAGCACATCTGTGCATTCTACTTGAAACAAATGGTAAGATACTGTATACACCATTCTGGCACTTGGTGTCTCTTTGTCTCAATCATACACTATTTTAATACTACCTGTTAAGAAGCAATGTATTATTTTCAAACATTTTTGGGTTAAGTAACACCCCGCATCTTCAATAATACTGTGTACCTTGCTTTTGCATTTAACACTGTAACAAAGAGTTTTTGATGAGCTGTGTATAGCATCTGACCACAAGGGGTCTGCCCTAAGAAAGTTAGAGCCCACAATAGAACTCAAACATCTGAGACTTTTGAGAAAGCTCGCTGTGCCTGTCTGATCTCTAGGTTTGTTGTAGCTTAAGTCTGCTCTTGTGGTTGGAGAAGTACTCATTCTGGCTGGTGTTCTTGGCAAATCAGGGGCTTACGCACTTTGAGCGTAGGTCTCCAGATGTTCTCTTCTTTTGTTTGGTGTCGGCACCAACCAGTTAATGAATCCTTGGTGATCAATAACTTCTTACATTTGTGAAGCATTTTCCATCGACAAGGTACTTTGTGTTATGAATCTTATTCCTCACAAGAACAAAGAGAGAGAGAGGGAGGAGAGATCAGCTAAGATTTGCCTCTATTTTCCCAATGAGAAAGCCTTCTGGAAGACCTTGAGTCAAGTGTTCTGACTCTAAATCACGTACTTTCTTCATCCTTTCATAGTGGTCCTCTTTGTTCCCAAAGCTCAATTGATTGGAATGTTTTCCTTCCTGCTTCAACTTCCTCAGTAGATAACTATTATAATGGCTAATATTTAAGGCTTGACTCATGTCAGTCAGGTACTAATCGAAGCACTATATATGAATTATTTAATCTTACCACACGAGGTAAGCTTTATAGCTGTACACATGCTGAAACCAAGATTCAGAGAGGGTGATTTGCTTGCTCAAAGTCACACAGCTAGTAATTGGCAAGCTAGGATGTCCTTCCAGGTCATCCTGGCTCCAGTGAATACTCTTAACCATTCTGTATTCTGCCCTGAACGAGAACTGGCTGTCCCATGTCTTTGATTTGCTCTTCCCAAGAATTCAAGAGAAGTTGTGCTCTGGAAATCCAATACCAGTTTTATATCTGGTGATATAAACTGTGGCATGGAGGTAGAGGATGAAGCAAGGAGTAGTAATAATGCATGATTAGTAGTGTCATAGCTTCTGCGTTCATTGTGATTCATTGTGGGACTCCAGGCAAAGCTTCATCTTCTTTGTCAAGTATTCCCAGCCTTGTAAAAATGGAATTAAAATTGTGAGGTGAAAATATTTGAGTCCCACAGGATTAAGACAGTCTTTGTATAGGGGCGCCTGGGTGGCTCAGTTGGTTAAGCATCCAACTCATGATTTTGGCTCACGTCGTGATCTCACAGTTCACGGGATCCAGCCCCATGTGGGGCTCTGTGCTGATGGTGTGGAGCCTGCTTGGGATTCTGTCTCTCCCTCTCTCTCTGCCCCTCCCCCATTTGCTCTCTCTCTCCCAAATAAAAATAAACTTAAAAAAAGACAACCTTGTATAAAAGTAAATTCACAATATCCTTGATGCTATGGTGATAATTACTGCTTTGCATTGAATTAAGTGCAGATCTGGGAATCAGTTTATCAGGGTCATCTTGATAAATGAAGGTTGTTGGAAAATGCTTGCGTGTACCTCAGGTTTTCTGTGCGTGAACTGGAACACCTACCAGTTTGTATTGTGGTTATTGTTTTTTTCATCTACCACTTTCTTGACGGCCTTTTTAGTGGGATGACGCTTCTGGGTCTGCCTTGAGAGGACCATCTACATACATGTCTGTCTCTTGCACTTGGCCTAGAGTGGGGTGGCTCTAGAGCCGATAAGCTTGAATGAACATTTACTTTGTAAAGCCCTGTGGATGGTGAGGAGGAAGCGATTAACTAAATTGAGGCAAGAGGCCACAGAGCATGACAGTGACATCATTCAGACTTCTTCAGGACTGATCTTTTCTGTAGTGACACTGGGAGCTAATACAAGCACAAGAGTTGATGTCTGTTGATCCCATCTGCTTGTGTTTCTCCATATTCTTGATGCTTTGACAGGAATGGGGGCAAGTCTGACCCCGTCTTCCCTTGGTTGACTAGATGAGTGGGTGTCAGGACTCTGTGCTTTTGTATTGAGAATGTCACACTGTTTCCTGAGTGTTGCTTTAAACTAACCACAGCCTAATCTCAGCTATTGCTTCTGGTGCTTCCCGGTCATTAGTTTCTTGTGTGTCTTGGGGGTGAGGGGGTTGTGTGGAGAGGAGACCAGAGGAGCAAGGAAGGAGAGGGTGTGGAAGCAGCTGAGTTCCACAGTGCTGTATTGGTAGTGCAGCTGAATTCCAGGAGCCCAGCAAAAGAGGGATCAGTTTAATCTGGCAAAAGCCATAGCCAAATAGGGACAGACTTACTTCTTGATAAGCAGTTTTAGCTGTCACTTGATTTGCTGGACAAGTTGTGGCTTCCAAAGACTCTTCATACTCATCCTGAGCAGCAGCTTGTTGACATGGAAATTATCTTTGCAGATGTTTTTAAATCAGTGACTTTGAAATATTAGTGTGTGCACAGTAAAATGCCCCGCCCCACTCTCAGGGATTCTGATTCAGTTGATCTGGGGTGGAGGCCAGGAATCTGCATTTTTTCTAACACACGTTAGGTAATTTAGATAGTCAGTGGACCACACTCCCCAAAAGACTTAGATTTTGTTCTAGTTTCCATTTGGCCCAGTTTCTGAAATAGCCTCTTTTCTGCTGTAGTCTGTTTTAATCGGTTTCTTTATTGAAGGATTTATTAGCATCTCCGTGTTTACTACCTGTTCCTTCCTCACATCATCACAGTAAGTAGAGAGGGAACCAGAGGCAGTTAACTCCATTTTATTGGGGGTGAGGGGGTGGGAGATGGAACTGAGGCATAGGAAGAGGTAGGTCACAGTGAGTCAGAGGCAGAGGTGGTGGGAATTGAAGTCCCGAATTGATGACTCTCAAACCAGGCAATTTTCTGGGACCTATTTTTTCAGCTTGTAATTTCATATTTAATCATAGTTACTCCTTAGGTATGCCATTCATTGTGCTTGGGTAAGGAAAGCCTATCTGAGCTTTAAACAAAATAGAATTAATTGGTGCTAATTTTTCAGCATAGTGAGGCTCATCTAAGCTTGAGCAAACATGTGGATGATGGTATCTGTGGGACTGGTCTCGATGTGTTTCTGTATTTGCTTCCTCTACCATTTCTGAAGACTTTACAGCAAGTATAAGGGAGCAGATTTCTCGTCCACATACCAATAGGAACCCCCTCTGATCTTCTAACTGGTAAAGTGCAAAATCGAAAAACCTTCTGACCCTTTTCCCCTCAACCTTGAGTGGTATTTGAATCCATTTCTAAAGGAAAAGAAAATCGTGAAAACTCTCAGGCAATTTAAATTATTTTTATTACAATGTTATTTAAACTTGCAAATATACAATAGGAATATAATGTTCTTTTATTTATAGTTCTTATATGCTAAAAAACTGAGAGAGCTCTACAATTTAAATCCAAGTGAGACTGAATTATCCCTTGTATTGTGACTGTTGTCTTGCCTGTGAGAGCTCAGCTTCTTTTGAGTTCAAAGTACAGGTGCCACTACTTTTCTGTTAGAAATGCTGCGACAGTCCAGTTCCATGATGTCATTTGGCTTTCATTGAGTGCATGAAAACCCCATTTTCAGTTTAAATCCACCTCTGCTCTTCTCTCATTAACCTAGAATGGTAAAAGCACTGAAACACACATGCAAATGTAAGGATAGAAGTAGTGTGGCCTACTGGCTATAAAGCTGCCGTCCAGATAATCCAGAATATGTTCACATCAATCTAAAAGAAATTACCAAAATGAAAACCAAATTGAAACCCTACAGAATACATCTGCAGATCTAATTTGAGAGATACTGTTCAGGTCCATTGGTTCCCAAACTTTAATGCTATCAAGGCTCCATCTACTGTGTTGACTTCCCGGAACCCTGGTTTTTTTTTTTTGTTGTTGTTGTTGTTGTTTTGTTTTGTTTTTTAAGTCTCCTAAATTACGTTTGTTAATAACTTTACGTTTGTATTAATTAGATACATAGAATTACCATTTCAGAGCTTATGATCACCATATGTAGTTTATCATTCTAAGCTGCTTAAATTGTAGTCGGAAGCAAACAAAAAACAGGGGGACATCCTAGTTCTGTGTGCCCTTAAAAGGGTGAAGGAAAACTTTCCATTAACTTTTCTAAGAAAGAACTCCAGCCCTCTCCCCTCCTCCTCCTGCTAGCTTTGAGGACTCATGGAGTTCTAGGGACGCCTCTTTAGCCTTTCTCGTAGAGAGCAAAGTAGCCACTCCACCCAATCTGGAAGGATTAAAGCTTGTCCTCGTTTTGCGTGATTGTTGTACTTCTAGCATGCTAAAGACCTAAAAGAGGGAGGAAGAAAAAAAAAACAACAGAAGGCACCATTCCAGTACCAAACTGAAAAGAAACACAAAAACAAGAGAGCAGCATGTTTTTAACAGCTTGCATGGAAAAAGCGGAAAAAATATTGACTGGGGAGTTTGGACAGCCCCGTTCATTTTCTCTCGCCGCCCGCGTTATTTGTCTTACGAAGCAGGAGCCAGATACAATTCTGGCTCACAGGCCAGAGGAAGAGGTGGAGGGGTTCTGTGGAAGCTAGCGGGGAAATTAGGGCTGGAGACCCGGTGGCTCAGGGCCAGGACGAAGCCAGGGGAGGCGCTAAATCTGTTTTCCTCCTGCCCTCGGGCATCCTCTTTGGTCTGCCAGAGTCCTGGGAGCAGGGCTCGCAACACTCAGGTAGGTCCTTGATCCCTTCAGCCCATCATGAGCAGAATGCATTCCTGCCCCTGTTTCTTTCGGCTGTGTAAAGGATGTGGGGGCTCCATTCGCTTCCTCAGCCCACCCTTGTTCTGGAGTTTAGACGTGCAGCCCCCGCAATGGGGTCCACGTGGGGGCCTACTTCATCCCGGCGGGGACTCTACTTCCCCACTTCCGCGAAGCAGGAGCATGGGCCTGGGCGCGGGGCGGGGCCTGGGCGCGGGGCGGGGCCTGGGCGCGGGGCGGGGCCTGGGCGCGGGGCGGGGCCTGGGCGCGGGGCGGGGCCTGGGCGCGGGGCGGGGCCTGGGCGCGGGGCGGGGCCTGGGCGCGGGGCGGGGCCTGGGCGCGGGGCGGGGCCTGGGCGCGCGGCGGGCGGTGGCGACCAGCCGGAGGAGAAAGAACATGGCGGGCACAGCGGGGCCCGGGACCGGCCCGGGGGCAGCGGGAGGAGATGGAGACGATTCGCTATACCCGATCGCGGTTTTAATCGACGAGCTCCGCAACGAGGATGTGCAGGTACTGGAATCGGGCCGGGGAATGGAGTTGGGCCCGGCGGGGCGTGTGGTAGGGGAGGAGGAAGGCCGGCGCCGTGGTGGGAGAGGCCCGGGGACTGAAGGAGCCGGCTTCGGCCGTGGGAGAGGCCCGGGGACTGAAAGAGCCGGCTTCGGCTTCTGAGCAGAAATTTAATTGAGAGGAGGGGAAAGTCCTAGGAGGGGTGTGGTGGCTTGGCCAGACCTTATCTGGACCTGGGCAAAGCTCCCACTCCCAGCGCCCGGTCCCGGCGGTTGTGGGAGCCCCGGCTTCCCAGCCCCGGCTTCCCGCCTGGGCGCCCCTTCCGGGCGGTGCAGGGAGGCGGATTCGCGTCCAGTCCTGGGCCGGGAGGAGGCCGGCGTGGCCCAAGGGGGCTGGAGCGGGCTGCAGGTGAATGAAAGCTTTCCTCTAGGCTGGGAAACTGGCTGTGCTTGGTGGGTAGAGAGAGAGTGGGGTGGCTTACCTAGATGAGTTGGTGTGTTAGCTCTGCTGTAACTTTTCTTTGGAGAGGCAAGGGTTGTCTTCAACCATTTCACGTGCTTCACTAGTGACAATGTGCTCTCATTTTGAAATCGTCTCCCTTCCTGTATGTGGTATTTTCTTTTTCTAACGGGCCTATGAGTGTGGCTCTTAAAAAAAATCTTCGTTTGGTTAAAATGAAGGCATGTTCCACTGCTTCTGAGGTTCCTCATAGAATCAAACCCAAGTTGAAGGTTTGCCTCTTTCTCAAGTGTGTGTCGTTGTCTCACTTGTTTGTAGTATTCTTGTTTTGGTCTAAATCACAAGTGTTTATTCTTTGCACTTTGTATTTTTAAAGCTCCGCCTTAACAGTATTAAGAAGTTATCCACAATTGCTCTGGCACTTGGAGTAGAAAGGACACGAACAGAACTGCTGCCATTCCTTACAGGTATATGAATTTTTTGTTTGAAGAGAGGTATGGCCATTTCCATTTTCCGTGGCTTTCAAATTTTCCAGTGGCTTTCAAAACTTTGACTCTTTTTTTAGAAAGTGTTATCCACACTATTGAGTACTAAGCTGAGCCTGATGCACTCTGAGGAAACAAGACAGGGCATAGCATAATGGGGCCAGATGTATTCAGTTAACTGTTGAGCTCATGGGAAAGTCATTGATATGGGGTTATCAATTTCTAATTCATTGTGTCATACAGCTCTGGAATGCTGTTAGGATTGTGATGGGCCCCTCTAGCTAAATATCGAGTCTATTCCTAGTTCTCTGTGAGTGTCCAGCTCCGGGCCTGCTCTCTTTCTTGATGAGTACCTGGTCGTTGTCGTTTCCAGATACGATTTATGATGAAGATGAGGTACTGTTAGCTCTTGCTGAGCAACTGGGAAATTTCACTGGCCTGGTGGGAGGTCCTGACTTTGCCCACTGTCTGCTGGTGAGTATATTTTGCCTACCATTCTTCCATAACTTAACCTGTATAAACCATACAGTATTTGTCGATAGGCACACTACATTTTTAATGCAGGTTTTTTTTGTAGATAGCCTCAGTGTTGGCTGTTGAGAGGACAGGTAATGTAGGCACTTCGGATTCAACCCTTTTTCTGACTGCGAGCATCAGAACTTTGTGTGAACTTGCCAGCTGGGAGAAAAAGGGTTCGATTATTTTTATGGGTCTTCTCCCCACCCCCTGAAATTAGAGATCTTAATTCTCATCTAGCAGTGTCATGAATTTGGAAATGTTTATTAGCTTTTTCTTTTCTTTATTTCTTTTTTTTTTTTTTTTTAAAGCTTTTATTTCTGTAAGTAATCCCTATTTCCAGGGTGGAGTTTGAACTTACAGCCCTGAGATCAAGAACTGTATGCTCTATAGACTGAACCAATCAGGTGCCCTGGAAATGTTTATTAGCTTTTTGTCTTTGATTGTAAGCCTGTGGTTTGCTTCTGATTTACTCTGTGGATTTGATGAGTTCAGCTCAATTTGGTTGACATTTACTGACCACCTGCTATATCAGGCCCTGAAGTTACAGTGTTGCTGTGAAGAAGGCCAGCGTGAATGGGATGAGGTCTCTGCCTTAGGTATTGACAGATAATTACCGTACAGTGTTAAATGGAAGAATGGGAGCACATAAAAGGTACCTGAATAGCAGAAAGGAGAAAGGGATTCATCCAGGGTGATGAGAGAAAACCTCTTGGGGGATGGTGTCTGAATTAGGTTTTGAAGGATGACATCATTTGGACAAGGTAGAGATATATGCCTCATGGCTCAAATACTGTCTATATGATGTTGATCTGTGATTTTTCTTTCTACCTCTGACCTTTCCATAGAATTCCAGATACATAGATAGAGATATCTGCTTGTATCTCTCTACATTATCTGCCTGTGGCTTTTCCTCTTGGATATCAAACAGGCATTTCAGATTTAACATGCCTGGGTGGTTCATTTGGTTAAGCATCCAACTCTTGATCATAGCTCAGGTCTTAATCTCAGGTTCGTGAGTCCAAGCCCTGAGTTGGGTTCCCTGCTGGGCATGGAGCCTACTTAAAAAAAAAAATGTTAACATGCCTGAAACGGAACTCCATTTTCTCCCCCAAATATGCCTGTCATTTAGTGGTCCCATCTCAGTAAACGGCATCACTGTCCTCCCATTTGCACAAACCAAAACCTAGAAGACATTCTTGAAAATTTCTTTCACTCATTTCCCAGATTGGATCTGTTAGTAATTCGGTAGATTCCAAGTGCATTCCAAATCAGTTCACTTTCCTTCTTCCCCACTACTACCTAGCTCATCTCTCCTCGTCTTTCCAGACGTCACAGTCTTTCTGCTAGATTACTGCAGTAACATCCTGACCAGTCGTTCTCCACTCCTGCCTCCCACCCTTCCCTGTAGTCCACTGTTCACCTGGCACATGGGTTACTTCCTGCCACAGCTCTTAGATAATCCAGATTCCAGGGCACCTGTATGGCTCAGTCACTTAAGTGACCAACTCTTGATTTTGGCTCAGGTCACGGTCTCATGGTTCATGAGATTGAGCCCGGCATCAGGCTCTGCACTGACAGCTCGGAGCCTGCTTGGGATTCTCTTTCCCTCTCTCTCTGCCCCTCCCCTGCTCATTCTCTCTCAAAATAAATGAATAAACTTAAAAGTAAAGAAAATCCAAATTCCTATCTTAGGTTTTGTAAGCTAAGTTACAAGCTATCTCTGAATATATCACCTACTGTGTTCCTTCTTGATAACCTCACTCTGTTTACAGGGATCTTCTTTCTGTCCTTTGAATAAACCAAGCTTATTATTACCCTAAGATTATTGCCCTATGTTGTTCCCTCTAATGTTCTCTTGCGCTTCTGGTGGCTGCGTCCTTGTCATTCAGATATCAACCTCAGTGCATCTTCTCAAAGAGGCCTTTCCTGAACACCCAGCCTGAAATTGCCTCCTAGTCACCCCTTATCACATCATCCTCTTCTGTTTCTTTACAGGGTACTCATCACCATAAGATTATGTTCTTTGTTAGTTGTCTTCCTGCACTACAATAAAAGTCCACTAGAGTGAAGAACCTGTCTGCCTTGTTTTTTCTCTGTCCTCAGTGCTAAAATAGAGCAGTAATCATTCATTGACTCGGGTTTGGAAGTACGAAACAGGTTGTGTGGCTGGAGTACACGGGAGTGGTGGGCGGAACAGTAGAAGAGGGGCCTGGAGACTTAGGCAGAGTTAAAATCCAGAGATAACTCGTCTTTGATTCTCAGGAGCTTGGCCTTATCCTATGGTGGTGATAGAGATGATCCGCTGATACTGTATGAGAGGAGCTCCGAGGAGGCAGACGTAGATAGTGAAAGGCCTTTCAAGTAAGAAAGCAGTATCGTTTTAAAGGGCTTCTGGAATACCTCTTAGGAATGCCAAGTACTTTCTACTTTTGTGTATTAAACGTTTTTTGAAACGTAATATTAGTAGTAATATTAGTAGTAATATTAGTTGTTTTCTTTGGGTCATAATTTTGTTTCAGTCTTTTCGTGAGTCCTGTATTGTGGATTTTTATCTTCAACATTTGCAGCTCATGGCGTATGCTGAATACGCCTCTACCAAATGCAAACCCAGAAAGGTAGAAGTTCAGAGAACCAGCCCTCGTGTGCTTTTCGCTGGGCTGGGTCATGTTCACTTTCTGATCCTATTCCAGACCAACCCTTTTGGTCTCTTCTGTTTCTAAAGCTGCAAACAGGGATTCCTACCATCTCTGTGTTCTTCGTTGCTCTGTCCTCAACTCCTGCTCTCTGTCTCGCTCATAAAGAGTCTGCAGTGTCTTCTGAAAAAAGTGGTTTCGTACTCAGCCTCTTACATGTTAGGTAAGTTGATGGTGTGGGGCTGGTGGACAGGGCTGCTTCTCCGAAAGTTGTGTGGCCTCAGTGGCCTGATGAGATGTCATCCTTTAATTGTGCTGCCCACTGTTGCTCATGTTTTTGCAGTTACTCTTGAGGAAAAACATGGTCTTATCTGAATTTGGCTACATATCTTTTAAACCTAGTCATTCAGCTCACAGTAATATTAATATTGTGTCGAGTCTCCACGGTGTCGTTTGTAGACACCATCTGGGAATTGCCATCTGGGACATGAGACCTTGGCTGTCCTACAGAAGTCGTGTCTTCAGGTTGGACACACCATATGTTATCACTGTGTGAACTGAAAGTAACCATTTGGTGTGATGAGCGAACATTCTGGTTACATGTACCACCTCCCTTCAGTCCCTGTAAAAGGTGATAATCTGTATCTACCCTGATTCAGTAAGTTTTCTTTTCTGATTTTTCCTTTTTGGCCTATTCAGCCTCCTTTGGAAAGTCTGGCAACTGTGGAAGAGACTGTGGTTCGAGACAAGGCTGTGGAGTCGCTGAGGCAGATCTCCCAGGAGCACACTCCTAACGCTCTGGAAGCGCATTTTGTACCTCTGGTGAAGCGCCTGGCGAGTGGAGACTGGTTCACTTCTCGCACATCTGCGTGTGGCTTGTTCAGTGTTTGCTATCCCAGGGCTTCAGATGCTGTCAGAGCAGAAATTAGACAGTAAGATACGTTGTTTTTTTGAGTTATTTGGGGTTTTGGGGAACTTCTGGCTGACAGTTACACAATACCCTGTTACCTGTGAGTGGCTGATAGCAGGACACATGTGATAACATGACTTTTTATCATTCAATTGAATATACGAGTGCTTTTAGATTAGAAGCCTACCTAATCACTGATATTCATAAAAGAAAACCTCTAAGATGGCTGTGTGTGTGTGTGTGTGTGTGTGTGTGTGTGTGTGTGTGTGTGTGTTGGGGGCATTTAATTCAGTGGTACTTGACAGGAAATACCTTCATTATCATTTGCTTTAGGCACTTCCGTTCCTTGTGCTCAGATGACACTCCCATGGTACGACGTGCTGCCGCTTCCAAACTGGGCGAATTTGCAAAAGTTTTGGAATTAGACAGTGTGAAAAGTGAAATTGTTCCGCTGTTCACTAACCTAGCTTCAGACGAACAGGTAAGTTAGTGATTAGTATCTGAGGTACATAGATTTCCTTTCCTCTAACGTTTTAAGGATTCCTTTGGGAGTTTTGGTTATATGTTAGGATCCTTTTTGCAAAATTAATACTTAATTTTGGGCTAGAAAAGTTTTTTTTTAATGTTTATTTATTTTTCAGGCAGAGAGAGACAGAACATGAGTGGGGGACGGTTAGAGAGAGAGAGGGAGACACAGAATGAGAAGCAGGCTCCAGGCTCCGAGCTGTCAGCACAGAGCCCGATGCAGGGCTTGAACTCACAGACCATGAGATCATGACCTGAGCCGAAGTCGGAAGCTCAACCGACTGAGCCACCCAGGCGCCCCTAGATAGAATTTAATATGAGCCATCTTGGTGCCTTTTCATTTCTTTCTTAACCAGACCATGATTTTCTCTTGTGCTGGCAGTGGTTAAAACAGGAGTCAGAGAGGAGATAGGAATCCTCTAAGAAGGGAAGACCAAAGCTGCTTTAAGGGCTAACACACCTTCACGCATTGCAGCCGGTCACAGCGGGGTCATGTTGCCTGGGATTTTTGACTTTCAGATAAACAAATGTGTTAGGAAGGCTGCCTGAGCCTCTCCCTTCTCTGGAGGACTGTATAGGGGGACTTTGTACAATAGCAATTTTAAGTCCAAGGATCTGGATCTTTTTGGTGTAGAAATAATAACAATAAGGAGCACCTGCAATAAGTGTGTGATTTTTCTTAGCCTGTCCTAAGGGGTTTTTTGCGTAAAAGAAATACTGGGGTAATAGTTGCCCCATGAGGTAGATAGCCCATGTTATGTGTTAGGGAATGACAGACACAGAAAGTCGAAGTAGCTTTTTCAGGATGGCATGGTTTGCAGTGGTGTAGATGGGGTTAGAATCTAGGCATTTGGGCTCCAGAGTTCAGGGCCTTCATGGCTAAGCCGAACTGCCTTCTTTATGGCTAGAGGATCCACCCCCAGAGTTTCTGGACCCCAGAAGAATGCGTGTGGGTTTTAATTTGCTTGGTGTCTTCCTGGATTCACTTCACATGTGGAGGACCTCTTGATGAGTCTCATATTGAAAGATGGTAAATCTTACCTTAATTGAAAAAACTTACTGAAATACCATATAGAGGAGAGCACAAAAGATACAACTCTGAATAATAAGAAGGTTAGGAGGCAGAACTTTGACAGCCAGCACCCTGGAAGCCCGCCCCAGGTCTCGCCCATGCACACCCACCCCCTGCCTGCTTCAGATAACACTTTCTCTTGACTTTTGTGGTTACCAGCTCTGACTTCTCTTTGTACTTTTATGGAACATTATAGTTTAAAACCACACTGTTCAACAAATACAGTGTAAGTTACCTGTTAACTTTTTAAGTTTTCCAGTAGTCACATTTTAAAAACTAGAAAATGGGAAATTAATTTTAATAGTTTATGTTATTTAACACACTGCGTCCAAAATAGTGATCATATGAACATGGGCATTAGCATATTTCATGGACTCAAGAGCCACATGTGGGTGGTGGTTACCACATCGGACAGCAGAGGTTTAAATCCTCATTTGGGATTTTATTGATGATGCTTCCCACGGTATAATTTAGCATTTTCTTTTGTCCTCAGTATTTCCTGCAACTTGAATGTAGTGTGGGGGAGGAGGGTTTGTAAACTTTGCCTGTAAAGGGCCAGATGGTAAATATTTTCAGCCTTGTGGGCCAGTCTCTGTTGTAACTACTCTGCTTTCGTAGCACAAAAGCTCTATATGTAAACTGATGTGTGTGGTGGTGTTGCAGTAAAACTTTATTTACATGAAGTAGCTGCAGTTTTGGATTCGGCCAGTGTTTGCCCCAGCCATGATCTAGAGGCTTGATGAGATTTGGGTTTGATATTTTGGGGGTGATAAGACCACATTATATGTGGGATTGTACACTTCGTTAAGAGGCATATAATTTCTAGTTGTGATACATTAGAAAAAAAAAAGTGCTTAATTGTATGATATGTGTATGTGTATTCTGTCTGACCCCTGGTAGAATTGGGGCTCCTGGCTTATTCATTTTTGGAAAAAACAGTTACTGAGTACCTGCTACATATCGGGCACCGTTCCAATGCTGGGCTACAGTGTTTAACCATTATAAACAGATCAATAAGCGTGATAAAT
This sequence comes from Prionailurus viverrinus, assembly GCF_022837055.1. NCBI lineage: Eukaryota > Metazoa > Chordata > Mammalia > Carnivora > Felidae > Prionailurus > Prionailurus viverrinus. The sequence goes on along the minus strand of NC_062570.1, from coordinate 10,025,935 downwards.
GCTAGGATGAAAATAAAGTAGGGTGATGTAACAGGGACTGATTATAGGGCATTCCTCTAGACTGGTTAGTCAGAGAAGGACTCTGAAGTAGTGATACAAACTGAGAAACAAAAGAAAAATGCCAGCCCTACCCTTTTCTGGAGTACCGGAGCTCCACCAGGAGAAGGCACCTAGCGTAAAGGCCGTCAGGTTGGAACAAAGCGGGTGACAGGGACTCTGGTAAGGTCTTCCGGAGAAGATAGGCCGAGGCCAGATCATGGAGGCCCTCTAAGTCAGGGTATGGAGTTGGAAGTTTTTTCCTAGGCGCAGTGAGAATACACCTAGATTGTAAGCAGAGGTGGTGTGACTTGGTGTAATGTACCTTTTAAAAAGAACATCCCGGCATTCTGGCTTCTGGGTGAAAGCTGAATTGTAAGCGGGTGGGGGTGGGGTTTAGAAGCAGGAAGACCAGTTAGGAGACGTAGGCAAGACAGGGTGGTGAACCAAGGTGGCATAGTGAAGGTGGAGAGAATCTGGAGATAGGTTTAGAGGCAGAGTCACTGGGACTATGGGAAGAGGGGAAAGAGCAGTCAAGGAGACCTTGACCTTTGGCTTTAGCCCAAACCGGGTGGATGGTGGTGTCATTGCTGAGACAGAGAAGAGGCTGGGAAGAGGAGCAGGTATTGGGGAGAAAAGTCATTGATGAATTTAACAAATATTTATTGGTAAATATTTCCAGAGATGATAGTAGTCCCTTGATAGAGCATTGTTTTTGGATTCAAAGTTCCTTGTATAGCCACTACCAGGAACCTAGTTCTGCCTTTTTTTGGCTGGTTTCCTTGTGGGTAGAGGAGCGAGTATCTTGGGGATACAGTAAATTATTGTTCATGGACGATTTTTAAAATTTATAATATTTTGAAAAGTATGATGTGTAATATTTGTGAAATATGTAATAGCATATGCACACACGGTGTTCAGGGTTTTGGTTCCTCCTGGGTGCTTATGTTTTTACATATTTTTAGTTTCTATTTGTTAAGATTTCCAAGTCTGTAATCTCAATTCCTAATTTCTCATTGATGTGTCTAATTGCGTGTTTCCACTTGGTCAACAGACACATAGGTATCACATTGACATTTGGCAGTTTACATTTGGGGAGCTGAGGTCATTAATCTCACAGTTTTCTAAAGTTTTTGGCCTCTTTTTTCTAGGCTTGGTTACCTCAAAGTTATTCTGCCCCCGATTCTCAACATTTAAATCCAGTGTTGTTGTTGATTTTTATTACTAACTCTTTTATTTTTCGTGTGTTTCTTTCCAAGTCATCATCTCATGCCTAAACTATTACTGTCACCCCAAACTGAGTATTTTAAAAACTGAGCTTCCTAAGTGTTTCCCCTAGCCTCATTCTCTTGTTTTTGTTCTGATCTGTTAAACAGCTTGTTCAAGTCGTTTTCATTTTTGTCCTTCAACAACTTATTAGAGGAGGCCTTGAAGACATCATTATAATGTTCTCTTTTTTTATTTAATTTTTACATTTTCATTTGTTTTCCTTAATAAAAGCTCTGCACTCTAGCCAAGGAAATTACTGTTCATTCTACAACAAGGTATTTTGTTTTTAAATGTTTATTTATTTTTGAGAGACAGAATGAGCTGGGGAGGGGCAGAGGGAGAGGGACAGAGGATCCAAAGTGGGCTCCGTGCTGATAGCAGAGAGCCACATATGTGGGGCTTTAACTCACGAACCATGAAATCACGACCTGAGCCAAATGAAGTCAGGCGCTCTCAACTGACTGAGGCACCCAGGCCCTCCTAGAGCAAGGTTGTTTCTCCCTTTATGGATTTTGATACACTGTTCCAGGCAAAGGGATCAGCTGGATGAAAGGAAGGAAGGAAGGAAGGAAAGGAAGGAAAGGAAGGAAGGCAGACAGACATGAAGCTGTAGGCAGTGGGTTTTTCTTTCCCTTCTTTCCGTTCCGTTTTTTTTAGAGTTCATTTATTTTTGAGAGACGGAGAGAGACAGAGTGTGAGCAGAGGAGGGGCAGAAAGAGAGGGAGACACAGAATCTGAAGCAGGCTCCAGGCTCCCAACTGTCAACACAGAGCCCCACGGGGGGCTCGAACTCACAAACCGTGAGATCATGACCTGAGCCGAGGTCAGCCCCTTAACTCACTGAGCCACCCAGATGCCCTTTTTTTTTTTCTTCTTTTAAATGAAACCCACGGCACTGCCTCGTACCACACATACTGCCCTGTGGCTCTCGGTAGATATCATCTGACTAACAGAAAGAAGTTCTATTCCTTTAGGATTCAGTGCGTCTCTTAGCTGTGGAAGCTTGTGTCAGTATCGCCCAGTTGCTGTCCCAGGAGGACCTTGAGGCTCTGGTGATGCCCACACTCCGGCAAGCAGCGGAAGATAAATCTTGGAGGGTTCGCTATATGGTAGCTGACAAGTTTTCAGAGGTAAGGTTATTATAGTGACATCTTTTAAGTACTAAGACCAAAAAAACAAAACCTCTTTTTTGTTGTGTACCAGAAGTTTCTGAATGAATTCTTCTGAATGGGAATGCCTGTAGCAAGAATATATTTGAAGATTATACTGGTTTTGTTTTGTTCGTGTTAAACTTGCTAGCGTGCATTAAAACATGTACAATTTTTTTTATAGCTCCAGAAAGCTGTGGGTCCTAAAATCACCCTAAATGACCTCATCCCCGCCTTTCAGAACCTACTCAAAGACTGTGAAGCTGAAGTCCGAGCAGCTGCTGCCCACAAAGTAAAAGGTTAAGGCGTTCAATTGATGTCTCAGGACATAGCCTTCATTTTTGGTGTATTTTTTTAAATGTCAGTGAATTTTGTATGTTTGTTATTGTGGGACGTGTCTTTGAGTAAGAGATGATTTCAGTGTGGAAATGTCACACTGTGAGACAGAGCTGCTCTATTTATATTTAAAACCAAATAACCATTGTATCTTGTTCCTGTCAAAAAGATGCCTTTTTAGGATTGGTGTATTTGGCATATAGATTGGTAAAAAGTACGCTCAGAATAAGACCTCTCTTCCCTTATTTGCTTAAACATATGATTTGCTTTAATTTGCACCTCTTGGTAAACCTGGCATCTTGTAAATGGCTGTATGTAAGCATTATTGTTTTCTATTTATCTCTTTTAGAACTCTGTGAGAACTTACCCACTGAAGGCAGAGAGACCATAATTATGAGTCAGATTCTCCCCTATATAAAGGTAAACCTAACTAGGTTATTTTTTGTTTCACTCTGCCCTGTATGATACAAGGCAGACTTTACCTCCATTTTTCTCTTTCTTTGTTCTACCTTAAAGCTTTTTGAGGGGCACCTGGGTGGTCCAGTCAGTTACTGCTGACTCTTGGTTTCAGCTCAGGTCATGATCTCACGGTTCACGAGTTTGAGCCCTGCATTGGGCTCTGTGCTGACAGTGCAGAGCCTACTTGGGATTCTCTCTCTCTCTCTGCCCCTCCCCTGCTCGTGCACCCGCGTGTGTGCTCTGTGTCTCTCTCTCTCTCTCAAAAATAAATGAGTAAATTAGAAAAGAAAAAAAACCTAGACCTTAAAGCTTTTTTGAGTGTAAAGGTGGATAGGGAATAATTGGGACAGTTATGTTAATGTGACATTGTTATTTATTATGTTGGGAATTGTAAAATGCTCTTTGGTGCATAGGTTTGTGTTGTTACACAGATGATCTGAAGAAGTGTATCAGCCAGTGAATATTGAAATAGTGCTGTCTCTAAATTCCTTGGGAGATGGTGTGGAAGTCTCTGTCATCTTGCCACAAAAGAAGGCTTTTAATTTTGATTTTATTTTAGGAATTAGTATCTGATACAAATCAACATGTCAAATCGGCCCTAGCATCTGTAATTATGGGATTGTCTACCATTTTGGGAAAAGAGAATACCATTGAACACCTTCTACCTCTTTTTTTAGCTCAGTTAAAGGATGAGGTGAGTCCGTCTAAAAACTCTGTTGCCTTTGATAGTCAGTGATTTGTTTGGTTTTGGTTTGGGGTTGCACTAAAATAGAACCTAAACAGCGATGAAGGGATAAAAAAAGGGAGCTTATTTTAAACCAGTGACAATTCCTGTGTTTGGGTTTGGAGTTCCAAATTCTGCAGAAAATGAGCACAAGGAGCCATTGATACAGACCTGAAAACGTTTTTATGTCCGCTCTGCCTGATTCCTGCTGATATCCACTGATGTCATCTCTTTAAAGCCAATGTTTCTTCGTTTTAAATGCTTTAAGTTAAATATTATAGTATCAAAATTCTAATGATAGCTATAAAATCTATTGACGAATACAGTCAATTAGGCGTGATCATAAATGCTTTGCATGTATGGTTATGTTTAATCCTCAAAACAATCTTATGAAGCCCATCTCATTATTATCCCCATTTTATAGATGAGGAAACTGAGCCAGAGAGGTAAATAATTCACCCAAAGTTTTGGCAGTGGCAAATCTGGGATTGGAATCAGTGTAATTTGATTCTAGAGCCTATGCTTTTTACTGTCCTATAGACTTGTCATTGAAAGTTCTGGTAGATATCAGTTACATTTATGTGCTTTGAGTTGAGTAGTGAGTATTTGTTTTAAGGCTGTACTTTTTTTTCACCCGAGTCAATACTTTCTTATTTAAAGAAAAATGTTTGCCAGTTGTTAACCTCATCATGATAGTAGGAGAACGTTGGCAGAGACCTTGATGCTCATATGTGTTCTTGCAGTGTCCGGAAGTTCGTTTGAATATCATCTCTAACTTGGATTGTGTAAATGAAGTGATTGGGATCCGTCAGCTCTCTCAGTCTCTCCTTCCTGCCATAGTGGAGCTGGCTGAAGATGCCAAGTGGAGGGTCCGGCTGGCCATCATTGAGTATATGCCACTGCTGGCGGGCCAGCTGGTGAGTACCTTGGCTCACCAAATGATGGGTAGCATCAGATCGTCGGGCACAGTCGCTGTGGCTCATAGGAGCCCCACACAGCTTATCTGATAATGTTCATCTAGATGCATGAAAGTCTGACCTGGTTGCCCATAGGATGCTTTTGATCTTCTGTAGTGCATTAACTTCTAACAAGAAGGTATTACAGAAACGCCTTTCACCTCCTCACCACCTAATAGCAAAGCCATAGAAGAATGTCGTTTTGGTATGTATAAGAGAGCATGGTATTTAGTGTCTCCATGTCTGAAGGAATTCTTAACCGTGAAGAAAAGGGAGTGTGGTTTCAAGATACGTCAGCTTTGATTTTTGCTCTGGGCAGTTTCCCTGTTTGCCCATATTCTGAGCAAAATGTCCCTGGTTACCACTTTTCCTACATTCTGGATACAGGGAGTTGAGGAATCATCATATAGGGAAGGAATATGATGTTTATAGTGTTAGTATTTTGGACAGAGACCACATTATCGCTGTTTATGTTACATGGTTAGTTTTACTCTGATAATCATAGTAATTAAAATTTCAGAGGCGCCTGGGTGGCTCAATCAGTTGAGTGTCCGACTCAGGTCATGATCTCGGCTCAGGTCATGATCCCAGGGTTGCAGGGTTGCAGGATTGAGCCCCGCATCCTGCTCCGCATTGATGGTGGAGCCCACTTGGGATTCCCTCCCCCTCCCCCTCACTCTCCCTCTCCCCCCCCCCTCCCTCCCCACACTTGCTGTCTCTTAAAAAAAAATTTAGCTGGGGAGAAGGACAAGTGATCACTTTTAGGGCAGCGACTGTGTTCAGTGTTTTTCTTCCAGAGCCCGCCAGTATCTGGCAGCAGTTAAGCACGTAACTATTTGTAGAATGTCGAACGAACGAATACCTGAGTATTTTTTGAGAAAGCTACTAATACCTGTCCACTTGCAGCTAACATTGCTGCATTTTGTGTCCCCCTCTCCCCCAGACTTCCATTACTGTCAGATCACAGCAGGTGGGATGTAATTTCTCTTTTCTTAGACCCTTGGATGTATATTACTGATTTTGGCATATTTAGTTTACAAAGCGCACCCTGTGCATGTCTGTGGCATCATATATTTTAAAAAATTTGAAGTGTCTCGTTCTTCAGAATGGATGCCAGAGGTATCTGTGTATAGCTAAATAGGGTCAGGTGAAGTCATGTTGTCATCTGTTTTTCCTGTGACTCCCACGTGCTGCTGAGGGTCATCTTCTCTTCTTCACTGGTGACTGTCATGGGTCATCTGTCCGGAGTAGAAAGTGGTAGTGCCTAACTGCTGAAGACTGAAAGTACTCTCCAGAAGGGGGGGTGGGGGTGATGTTTCTTTTAACCTCTGCTCCCTTCAGACCTGTGCAGCTGGCAAAGGTGGGTAGCTGTGTGGTGCAGGAGTCTGGAAGCAGGGCGGGTGGTGGTGAGTTTGGCGGACTCACACCTGTCTGGCGGGGGCGACGTGCAGCAGTTGGGAACGCTGTCCACATCCTCAACTTCTTGTTAGTATCATGTTGCCTTGTTACTTATCACCTTACGTGTAAAGATTTTTATATCACATAGTCAATTTGTAAAATTCTTCCAAGACTTTATATGTGGCCTGGCTTGTGGACCATGGTGAATGTAAAGTTAAGCCACAATAATTAAGATCCAAGAAAAATCCATTACCTGGAGTGAAGAGGTTGTCTTTGAAAGCTGGCGTGGTAATCGAAGTGTATGCTAACACCTGTTAACAGTCTGTGATCATAAAGCTCTTTTATTCAGTCACCATTTTCAAAGCACTGCAATTTTATATTCACTGTCTTTATTTAAAGTACACAGTCACTGGTCAGTAACTTCTTAGTCGCCAGATAAATTAAAAAACCTGTAAACATGCAGACCGCACAAGGGAGGCACTAGGAAAGCAGACGTCACCTGGCACTGTCCTGCATGCCGCAGAGTCCCACAGGGCTGGGCGTGTGTCCCTCCGCCCGTGCTGGAGTGACCGCCCGTTGCCAGGGAGAACAGAATTGGGACAGCCGGGGTGGTTCCACCTGTGACCCGGTGCTGGGGCCACTTCCCCTGGAGTCCTGTGCCTGCTCCCTCTCCCTCTTCTGCTTTCTCCCATCATCCCAGAAATTCTTTAATTGGGAAGCTCTCTATTTGTCCATGTCAATTTCTTCATCCTTAAGGATTTATTATATCAACCAGGAAGGAAAAAAATGAGAACTGTTATTATGGACAGGTATTTTCGTGGGTAGCTTATTTTTCACAAATGATCTAGATGCTGCTAGGCACTCCGTCCATGATGCGTTTTTCCAGCACGTCTGCACTGTCGGGTCTGGCTCCTGGCTACCCTCTTCTCTCCCACCTAGCAGGGCTTGGGCCATCTCATGTACGGTTTCTTTCTTTATGATTGTTGTCTAATAAGATAGTCTCAGAATTTGTAAATCACATTCCATGCTATTTTTTTCTGGCTGGTTCATGCATTCAGCTTATTTGGAAACCTGTTTTTTTTTTTGTTTGTTTTTTGTTTTTTTTTTTAGCTTTTGGGTCATTTTGATGTAATGTAAATAGACCATCTTGATTTCTGAACTTTGGAGATAACATATTAATGGAATCTTCTGTATCTATAGGGTGTGGAGTTCTTTGACGAAAAGCTGAATTCTTTATGTATGGCCTGGCTTGTGGACCATGGTGAGTAAGTTAAACACAGATTACTATGGAAGGCCTGTGTGTTTGTGTACATCCATTTTGTTCATAAGTTTCCTTTTTTTGAAAGGAATCCTAATCTGATCAGACATTTAGCCTTACCTCTGTAGGGACGAAGAAAGGATTCAGTTAGAGTCTAGTTAGCTCCCCTTGAACACGAGCTTGACGTTTTTATTTTCTGCCAATTTCTTTTTATCTTCAATTTTATCTTCTTCATTAAACAATCTCTGCCCTGTTTCGTAGACATTCTGTTATGTTATTTTCAAACTATCTTTTTTAACCCTACACTCCTTCCTTGTCCCAAGGGCCTTTGGTTGAACATGCTACTCTAGTTTTCGGCTCCTACAGATCCGGTGGGGTAGGGATTGGAATCTGATGAAAGGCCCAGGGGGTAGAAGTGGCTGCTTGGCTTCTTTGAGGTGACCTAGGGAAGGAGGTATTCAGGGTGGGGTCTCGGAGTGGAAGACATCAGCTGTGACTTGGGGGGGGGGGTGGGCACCCGGATTTCCGCTTTTGATGAGAGGTAAGCTTATTGTTCCCTGGCAGCTGGTGACGCCTCGAGCTCAGGCAGGTCAGATGGATCACCTGTTTTAGAGAATAGGTTTTTTTTTTTTTTTTTTTAAATTTTTTTTTTTCTTTTTCAACGTTTTTTATTTATTTTTGGGACAGAGAGAGACAGAGCATGAACGGGGGAGGGGCAGAGAGAGAGGGAGACACAGAATCGGAAACAGGCTCCAGGCTCTGAGCCATCAGCCCAGAGCCCGATGCGGGGCTCGAACTCCCGGACCGCGAGATCGTGACCTGGCTGAAGTCGGACGCTTAACCGACTGCGCCACCCAGGTGCCCCGAGAATAGGTTTTGAAATAACTTATCTTCTCTGTATTTGTAACATCTTTCAGCAATCACAGAATCCTTTTCTTCTCAGCGCCACAAACTCACTGAAAGCTCGTGCTGCTGCATATCAAAATATCAAGGCAGTGGATGTTTTCTGTGAAACCACCTTACACGTTGACTCTTTGCTAAGATCTCAGGTGCATGTATCTCCTCTGGTCTGCTAGGCAGCGATGCGGGGGAGGGGTGTCCTCTGTACCCGTGACATTCACAGCTAGGCCACATGTCCAGGCCTGGCAGCTTCAGTGTGGCCTGACACCTGTTCATATGAGGGCTCTGGGGGCTTATAAAATAAGCAACTTTGGTTGCATATTTCGGTGGATATGATGGGCATCTTGTTTCAGTACCATAGCATCTTATATGTCCTGTATGTACTCAGGATCTCTGCTCATCTGCAGTGCTTCTGCCTGGGTATTTGGAAGGAGGGGGAAGCTTGTGTCCGCTTGTATGTGGAAGTGGTTGCTCTAAGGGCATGTTTCGGTCATGTGGGAGGTTAAATAGCTAAGAGAGTGAAGAGGAGGGTGTGAAGGAAATGTGCAAATCTTGTGAAAGCATATACAAGTAATTTTAGCGTTTTCAACCTAAATGTGAAGACTATTTTCTTGTCCTCTAAGGTTACCTTTTTATGGCTAATTTATTTTTTTCTTTTTCTTTTAATTTCTTTTATTTTATTATTATTATTATTATTATTATTATTTTTAGCATTTATTGATTTTTGAGACAGAGAGAGACAAAGCATGAACGGGGGAGGGTCAGAGAGAGGGAGACACAGAATCCGAAACAGGCTCCAGTCTCTCAGCTGTTAGCACAGAGCCCGACGCGGGGCTTGAACTCACGGACCGCGAGATCATGACCTGGGCCGAAGTCGGCCGCTTAACCGACTGAGCCACCCAGGCGCCCCTATTTTTTTCTTTTTAAATGAAACTTAAGCTTGGTAAATCATAGGAAAGAAATTTCTCTCCTTTTTGAAAGAAAATGTTTATTTCTCATAGATATTTAATGTTAGTGGAAAGACACATCCCAGCAGGTCATTCGGTACTTTTTTTTGAAAGCTTGCATTCTAAATTCTGAGGAACTTTTTTTTTTTTTTTTTTTAATTATTTTTACTGTTTATTTTTTAGAGAGAGGGGGAGAGAGAGAGAGACACAGTGCCAGCAGGGGAGGGGCAGAGAGAGGGAGAGACAGGATCTGAAGCAGGCTCTAGGCTCTAAGCTGTCAGCACAGAGCCCGACGTGGGGCTCGAACCCACGAACCGTGAGATCATGACATGAGCCGAAGTCGAATGCTTAACTGACTGAGCCACCCAGGTGCCCCAATTCTGAGGAACTTTTAAAGTCCTAATGTACCACAGAGAATTGAATTCCTGACATCCTTTCCATGTAAGATTGTACTGTCTGTGCAAGTCAGTTATTCTTTTCTCAGTGCTCAGATTTTTTCCCTCCCAGTTGGGGAGTAAGGGGGACCCTTGGCCCTTTTTTCTGCAGCGGCACACTAGCATGCTAAACTTAAGGCATTGTAAGCGTTCTTTGAATCAATGAAATGTCAGCTCTATAGTTGTTCTGTATGTAATTAATCACATGGGATTTTGTTGTTTGGTTTTGTTCTGCATTTTAGACTAACTGCTATGTAGTGATCACTGTTCAGTTACATTTTTGAAGCTTTTTTCCTGCTTACTTAACTACTGCAAGAATATTGTGAAAGTCCAGAGTAGTATAAAGGAGAAAGGGTCATCACTTTTTCTGAGGTTGAGTGGACAGTATTGATCAGGGGGAGGGATCTAGAAGGGGAATGGATTTCTTACAGAAGGGGGCAGGCATCAGAGTGAGCACATGGAGGGTGTTAGGCATTCAGAGGGACCCTTGAGGGGAAGGGGAGACAGACGAAACAAGGAGAGCCAACTGGCAGAACTCTGGAATGGTTTGCATTCTTTTGGCACAAAATTCAGAGGAGCCAGGACCATCGCGGGCGTCTGCCAGGTCCCGTTGAGTACAGCTGAGGTCAGGGCCCAGGCTGAGTGTGTGCGCCGTCTCTGCTTACTCCGGCAGTGAGGTCCCTTCCTATGGTAATGGCGTGATGATGAGAAGGATGTCGAGCAAATTGAACAACAGAATCAGACAAGACACAGATGCTCTTGGTGGTTCTACCTTAGCGGGGGAGACGGGGAGGGGGTTGTGCGAAACGCGAAGGCTCTGAATGTGGAGGGAATTCGGGTCTTGGGGCGCGGGTAGAAAAGTTGGCTTGAGTGTGCTCCACGAATGCTTCTGGCTGTCACTGACAGGTTGCTTCTCCCATAGACCTTGGTCAGGTTTCATATTGGTAATAAATTAGGTACTTTCTTGGCTGTGCGGTCCTTCCTGTTGGCCTCAGTTGGCACTGCCTGAGGATCTGCTCACTGGGAAGAGTTGGGTGTTTTCTGTCCAGAAGCCTCACATAAATCTTCCAGGGCTGGGGCTGTGGCTTGGATGGCTACCCTTGCCTGTCCCATTACCCAGGAGGGTTAGGCCTGCCTAGGGAAAGAAGTAGAATAAGGAGTGCGTGCCCCCTGCCCTGGACTCGTTATCTGAGCCTCAGCGTGGCGTCCTCCGGGACCTGCGAAATGCAGTAGCACCAGACCTGACTTTGGTCAGTGCTGTGCGCAGCAGCGAGTTGTCGCGGAGGTAGTAGCTCAGGCCTGATCAGCTAGATTGACGGTGTCCTCGATAAATGATCTTACAGGGAATTCTTAGACGTTAAAGCGGGCGGTCATTCACAGAAGACGTTGACATGCTGTTGCACCATCAACATTTTAAGGGCAGAGAGGCAGGTCATCGGAGGTTTTCATTTGCTGTCATGCAGGGGGCCTCACTGGCCTCTAAGCGACCTCCTTGCTGGCCTTGTCTCCCCAGCTGTTGTCGCTGCTGGAATAATCTTGCTTAAATACCACAGTGGTCATCAGGTTACAACTTTGCCTTAAAAACTCAGCGTTTTTCTTACAGGGTCTAAATTTAGCTCTCCAGGTGCTGTGTGTTCCAGGTCCCCCCTGACTCCTACCTGATGGCTTGCTGAGTGCCGTTAGTCTCCTTTGTACCCTGGGTCCATTTGTGCCCACCAGGAATTCCTCCCTCCTCTCTCTGCTTACACAAATCCTCCTCAGTCTTTGAGGTCCAGAGCAAGTCGTCTCTTCCCTGACGCTTCCCAGACCTCCCTGTTCTTTTTTCTCTCCACTCTGGTACAGCCCTCAGGACCTTTGCTACACACTTTCATTCTTCGTCAGGGTCCGTCTTCCACCACGTGACTTGTTGGCCCGCGTTAGCTTACGTGTCTGATAGAGCACGTGATCTTTGAGGGGAGGGAGCCTCTGTTTTCTTTCCGGATCACCTGGCACATAGTAGGCACTAGAACGAGCTCCCTACCTCCTTTGTCTTGGACACAGGGCACATCTGTAAACTATGATAAGACCAAGTCAGTATATCATGAGTCACGTCTGAGCATGTTTGCCAGTGTAGTACAACTAAATTGGGAGTGTTGGGAGGGTTTGGTTTTTGGTCCCCTTGGCTGACGATGTGAGTGAACGGGGCTGTGCTCCTGACGTAAGTTTCGTGACCGTGTGCTCTGCGCCTCTGCTGCCAGTGTATGCTATCCGCGAAGCCGCCACCAACAACCTCATGAAGCTCGTTCAGAAGTTCGGAACAGAGTGGGCCCAGAACACCATTGTTCCCAGAGTGTTAGTCATGGCGAACGATCCCAATTACTTGCACAGGATGACCACCTTATTCTGCATTAACGTGAGTCTTCCGCAGGATTATTGCTAAGCTCAGGCGGTAAGCAGATTTTGGGGGCTGTCGTTCGGAATTCTGAACAATCTGTTTCTTATTCCGATTAACTTGGACGGTTGACGAGAGAAAACATCCGTTTTTAAATTCATGGTAAAATGTGCAGGAGTCCGGTCAGCCGGGAATTCCGGCTTAACTGAGTTTTCCAATGCTCCTTTCTATCCCGCATTCAGAGGTGCAAACAAGAAACCTTTTCCTGCAGGTCAGCTACTTTCTTATTAAACGTTAATTTGTTGTCTCAGATTTGGGGATATTTAAATACATGAGAAAGTGTTTTAAGTGCGCTCTCTTAATTCTTTTTCTAGGCGCTGTCTGAAGCCTGCGGTCAGGAAATAACCACGAAGCACATGCTGCCCGTTGTACTGAAAATGGCAGGAGACCAAGTGGCAAACGTCCGTTTCAATGTAGCCAAATCTCTTCAGAAAATTGGACCAGTTCTGAACACTGAGTAAGACTTGAGTATTACTCTGGTTTAAGAAGTAGATTTAAATTTTTACCCTCTTGTGGGGAGTTAGAGCAAAAATTAAGGTCAGTGATTTTCCCTTTACCTGAGATAGGGGTTTGTGTAAAGGTGATCATTTAACAACCGTGTCTGAAGCGTTCACTCCGACTTCTACATTGAAGCTACTGTATGATTTTGTATGCTATTGATTGCAACAGCAGATCGTTGTCTGAAGCTATTGAGGATTTTTGCGATTACCTAGTTAGTATCCAGAAATTGCCTAAAGAATTAACTTTTTAAAAATTTTAAACTTTCAAAATTACCATAGAACGTGTATATCCTAGAGCCTTTATGTGGCTCAGAGGACTGCCTTTCACAGACAATCCTGTTGGATTTCAGTGCTTTGCGGGAGGAAGTGAAGCCAGTACTGCAGAAGTTGGGCCAGGATGAAGACATGGATGTCAAGTACTTCGCACAGGAAGCTATAAGTGGTAGGCCTTTCTGTTTCCGTCCTGCACCTTGGGCTTTGGCTGCAGGGGTGGGCATGAGCGAGGTGGGCAGGCCATGGTGAAGGGGAGCAGAGGGCCGAGAGCGTCTACAACGCCTGGGCCCCTGGCCCCTGTAGAACCTTTTTGGCCCACTGCTGAGCAGGCCATTTTCTTAGTCCCAGGGATCGGGCTGGGTGGACTAGGATTCTCACTGGTAAGAACAGTTTGTTGTCTGGATTATAATGGTTTTAAAGTTTAACTTGATGAGCCTGGCAGAGTAAAGAAACTGACCACGGTGAGAAGTTAACCATGTCATGCTTTTGGGTCATTGTTGGCATAGCGAACATTCACATAGATAGTTCATGAACTTTCTGTGCCACTAACTTGATTCTGTTTGGAATTTTCCAGTGCTTGCATTGGCATAATGAGGAACAGGAGGGAAAAGACTTTACTAAATTCTTACCACAGATTTCTAGTCAATTTGTTCTTATGCTGGGTGGACACAGAGTGGAAAACCTTCAAGACTTCATCCAAGCAAATGGCAACAACTTACAAGAGATCAAATTTCAGTGACTTGATTCTTTCTGAAGACGAAATGGGATTGTCTGTCTCTTCACTTTTGGGATAATTACATTTAACGCATTCTTCTTGTTTGTGACCAGTTCCTGACCCTTGGTCGGTCATTTCTTGATTGTCTCCTAATGATTATCCGGCACCATCGGGGCTCCCGCACTCTTGCTGTTTGTTTGGTCAGGCCCCGGCCACTTACTGTCTCCAACCACGTCTGGATGGGTTTGGACCCAGACAAGGAGTGGAGTGATTCTCTTGATGTTTACATGTGTCTATGTGTGTCTCCCTCCATGATTCCAAAGTTAAATGTACATGATTTGGAATACCTTATTTTATAAACACTCTGGGAGCTACACTGAGATGTCACCTAGTGAAAGCCACATATTCCTGGATACTGATGGTCTGCTTTAGTGTCTCCCATGAAAGGGGAGTGTGGAAGCTCAGGGTTCACGTAGAGGTGGTCTTGGGGTTTATTTGCTTGATTTTTGCTGTAATCATGTCCTTCGGAAACCTGAAACACAGATGCCACTTGCTGCTGGCGGGGTGTTGGAAGCTGACTGAATTTCAGTGGCTCACCATGGCAACTGCATTCAAACACCGCTCCTTCGCTCCCTCCCCCCACCTCCTTTCCTGGTCTCTCCACCAGAAGCTTAAAACTTAGTGCCTCCTAACAAGCAGTCGTTTTACTGCTTCGTTGTAAGATTGCCCTTTGTGTGTCTGCTGAGTAGAAAAACCACTGGTCGGCTTCAGGGAGGGATTCCTGCTCTCTGGCTGGCTCCGCTTTCAGCTCTGCTGACGTTTGGTCCTCGCTGCCTTGTGCCGCCGGTAGCTACCAACTGAAGCTTCCTTCCTAACGTCTTGGTGTGGGTGACGCTGGAGACTTACCTTTTGAAATGTTTGTGTTTGTACTTTACGGTAAAACCTCGTTAATTTCTCCTGGAATTTAAGGTAATGAGCCAAGCCGAAGGGTTTGCTGAAGCAAATTAATACTATGTCAGGAAACCCATTGTATCTGAACTACTTAAATCTTTTTAAAAAGCTCTCTTTAAAAAGCCCCCTTTATCCAATTGATACCCAGTTGATATGCCAATTACTGATCACTCTTTTCAGTTTTATTAAAAAAACTTCCATGAGGATCGTTACGGGTTACACCTTTTTTTTTAGATGTATTCATTTTACTCTAGGTCCCTGAAGTATTTATCTATTTCACTGAGAATATTGATACTTTTTCTTTGAGATTTCAAACTCGCCTTGTCCTAATAGTTTTAATTAATGACGTTTCATTGTAGCTTATGTTTTGCTCCTCATATGTTGCTGTGTGATTTGCTTGTTTCCGTTTGGGTTTTTGAATTGTTTTCTTTCACTCACAACCTTGTGTAAACCCAGCGAGCCCTGTCCTGCTCCGTGAAGGTGAAGACTTACTATAAAGGTCTGCACATGAAACCATTATGTAAAAAACCAAGTTGGACCAAATGCTTCCAGGTTTGTCATACCTTAGATAAACAGAACCTGACTCAGACAGTATCGGCCTGCATTTGAAACTGCCAGCTGCCTTCTAGGAAGTTTCTGTTTTATTACTTTTTGGGCCAAGGATTAAATCTATTGCTATGCAAAAAATTTTCCTGCATTCTCACTTTAATGTCTTTACTGTTACGCTGTAAACACTTTAATTTTAGTTTGATGGTTCTTTTTGTTCTCTGCAGGCTGTGTTCCACTTGGTGAATTGCATATTTGAGAGGCTATTGTCTCGGATTCTTGATTCTTGAAACAAAGTCACACAGCTGTTGCTTTACTCTTTGGTTGGGAATGCCATTGGTTTGGGGACAGACTTTTAAATGCCTTTTAGACTTTAAGTGTACTCCTGGGGGAGCGCTGAGCACTGGCCTCTCCCTCCAAGACTGGTCAAGAAGAGACAGAAGCCCTTGATTTCTCAAGCATGGGTCTGGGAGCTAAGCAGGGCTCTGTCATTTTGGGTGACCCCGTAGGGACTTGATTGACTTTCTGATTAAGCGATAGGGAATCCCTTCTGTTACTCAGGGGAGCTGTTCTCTGGCTCATAACTGGTCATATTGGCCATGGATTACTTTTCTTATCTTGATTTCATTAGAATGTCAGCTCCAGAAGCTCTGGAAAGGCAGGGATTTTTGTCTATTTTTTTGTCTTCTCCTGTATCGCCAGCACCTAGATCAGTGTCTGGCCTAACTAGAAGGTGCTCAATAAAAACATGTTGAATGAATTTCTAAAACCTGTCCTCTGATGTGTTGCGTGCGAAGAACGTGTTGTCGAAGGTACCAGACTGCATCTCCTTCTCCCGCTGGCCCAGGAAGGACTGTACCACTCTTACGCGAGGGTTGGGCCCCCCTTCCTCAGGTCCCGCTTTGGCAGCGGCCCCTCTGGGGTTTGCGTGATGGCCCCCAGTGTACGTTGCCGGGGAGGAGCGTAGTTTTTGTCCTGTCCCCTTGGCGTCCGTTCAGTCAGGGAGGAGAGTGGAGCAGAGACAGAACAGGCTTATGCCAGCATAGCTGTCCCCTCAACCACGGGATTCATCTGTGTGTTTCTTCCCACGTTTGTGTGGCTTCCCCGTCACAGGATCAAGAGGCCAGATCCTGTTTCTCTGCGCTGCTGCGAAGACAGCAACCTGAGGACGCGTCCTGTTTCATGAGAACGAACAGCTCAGTGTGTGGTTTTTGACAAGGGCTTGTTGCAGTGATGGCCCCTGGCTCATGGAGGTGCCACGGCTTGGCCACTGGGCTGCGGGGCCCCGGGGTCTTTGCTGGACGGCTCGTCCTGATCAGCACAGCGGCCCGACCTTTGAGCTGTCTGGTCCAGGCCTCCGGGGTGCTCACTCAGACCTTCGGGGGAAACGGACGTGTCATTCCTGACGCAGAGGGGAGCCGCGGCGGTGCGTCCTCGGTGCGGCGTTACCCGTCACCGTGTTGCTGCAGAGTGGAAAGTCGATGCTTTCCTGGAGCACTCACGTGCCGGTGGCCCCCCAGGGACGGTGGGGCAGGGCCGCCAAACTCGCTGGGTGTGTGGCCCGCCTTCTTGCCTTGTACTGAGCTTGTGACGCTCTGGTCCCCTGCCCCGTGCTCTTCTCTTGAAGCCGCCTCCATCCGCTCTGCCTGGAGCCCAGAGAGCAGGAGCCGCCGCCTCAGTTTGAGGATGAAGTGCTTGTGCGCCGGTATGGGATTGTCTCCCTGGGATTTGTGTCACCGCCGGCATCTAGGGCCTTGCCCCTCTCTCCCGGTCACTCCTGTGGCGCTGGGCCTTTTTATGCCTACAGTGGTCCCACTATTCCCCGTTCGCCTCCATGAGCCTCCTGATTCCAGGAAACTACATAATGTTCGGTTGAGACGGCAGTCTTCTGGAGGACGGAGTTGACTCGCTGGGTAGTGAAGCCGACTCCTTCCCTTCTCCAGGTCTCTGAAGCTGACCTTCCCACCTCTGAGAGGAGCCTTGGTCTTTTCTGTCCAGCCGGGGCTCTGCAGGCAGTGACCGCCGTGTGGGGGAGCACCCAGCTGGCACCCTAAGACCCCGTGGGGTGGCGCTTGGTGGCCCTTGAGGGACGGGCACCTTCAGTGAGGTTCTGCGGTGCTTCCTGGGCCCGGGTCCCCGGGGCCGTAGCAGTGCTGGGGCCGTTGGGGGCGGAGAGGTGGGGGGGTCCTGGCTGGGACATGCTGGCGGGCGGGGCCCAGGGCCGGTTATGGGACTGCCGTCTGTGTCTCCAGTGGTGGCCCAGAGGCTGAGGAAGCCAGACTTCCCTGCGAAGGACAGTGAGGAGCCCAGCGCTCCTGGGGCCGACAAGAACCGCTTCCTGAGAGCCAGAGGGCCCGAAGAGGACCCAGGAAAGGTAAGCACCACGGACACCTGGGCTGCAGGTGCGCGTGCAGGGTGGCCAGCATGGCGTGGTGCTGCAGCAGGGGGACTCAGAGTGGTACCTTTAATTCTCTTCGGGAGACTGATTTTTCCGGCCAACGGAGTGTGGTTTTAAAGCCTGTTGCCCTCCTCCTTGTCCTTCCTTCTGAGGGGCGGGGTGGGCTCTCCAGAGCTCTGGGGCTCCTGTGGCCACAGGCCTCCCGGCCGCCCTCCCCGGCAGAGGCAGCGAGGCTCACACAGAGGACGGGGTGGTTGGTGGAGTCACCTCTGGAGATGCGGGTTGTTCCCCCTCCCCTCAGAGACTGGCGGCCATTCTCACTTGCTACGGCTCCTCTCAGGCGGTTCTCTCCATTCAAGGGAAGCACCATGTCTGTCGCTTGCACTGTGACGGGGCCCCAAGCCCCGTTTGATGTCTGTCTAGGGGAGGTATACGGGAATTTTCAACTTGAGAGTAACTGCTCATTAATCGAAGCTGGTGCCAGCGCCTGCTCTGGGGCTTTTTGTTGGGAGTGTGGTGTATGGCTCACAAATCCAGCTGACTTGGAACAACACGGGTTGGGGTGCTGACCCCACCCCCTCGGCCCTGCACAGTTGAAACTCCACATAGAACTTTGGACCCCCCAAACGTAGCTACTGATAGCCTTCTGTTGACCGGAAGCCTTGCCGACGACACCAGCAGTCGACGAACACGTATTTTGTGTGTATGTGTATTATTTCTTACAGCCAGGTCTGCTAGAGAGGAGAACGCGTATTAAAACCCTAAGAAAGGGAACTACGCTCACACTGGATTTAGGGGAAACCCTGCGTGTAAGTGGACCCGCGCGGTGCCCACCCCGTGTGTTGGGGCAGAGGCTTCAGCCGCCCGCTCTCGAGCTCGGGCGGTGTGTGGTGGGTTGGGCACACGTCGGCCTCCTCATGCCTGCTGTGGTGGGTTTGCTTGGGGAACATTCTGACATGGAAAGCTTGCCTTCCGAATCTCCCTGGCTTCTCTCTCGTTCTAAGTAGACTGAGGCCACGAGAATTTGGTCCTGTTGTCCAGGCCCCGAACTGCGGTCCTTCACCGTAGAGTGTTCTCCATTTCCTGTGGGCTGGAGCTGCCAGGCATGCCCGGTTTGGGCAGCTGCCCCCCCCCCCCCCCCCCGCCCCGCCCTGCCCCGCCAAGCTGTCGTGGTGGTGGCTGCACCCCGGGCTGCGCTGGGGGACAGTGTCGCTCACAGCTGCAGCCGGCCGCGGGGCCCCGACACGCGCCTGAATGCTCGGCCCTTTGTGTCTCACGGAACTTGGCCTTTGGGAAGATGCCTTCACCGAAGGGGCAGGACTGAGACATATTTTCAGGCCTATGCCACAGCCTTGCTTGGGAAGAAAGGTGTTAGGTGTTTTCCTACAAAGTCAGGGGCAACTGGCCGTGCCACTAAATAAATGTAGAGCTCACGTCTGACCCGAGCGTGGGACGCTGGAGGCGACCTCGCCGTGGCCGACCTGCTCGGCTAAGTCGGCAGCCCCGCGATGGCCGCGTTGGCTGTCGTTCCTTGAACTTCAGGCCTCGCGAACTGTGCGGACTCTCCTTCGGTCTTCACGGCCCTAAATGGGAGGTGCCGTTGGCTCTGTTTGTCGGCGGGTTGTGAGCCTCCCAAGTCCTGTCTACTTCGGGGTCTCCTGGCATTAGAGGCTGATGAGGCTGCAGATCACTGAACACAGAAATACCCCCTGCCTTCCCTGCGTTCGTTTCTCTGAAGGAAAATGACCTGAGGGTGAGATGGAAGGAACTGAGTGTTGCCAGGCAGAGCCCTGCGTGTCAGGGGCCGGCAGCCAAGTGAGTGATCCAGGAAGTCATCCAACGCAAGCCAGAAATTGTTCTTAACCCCTCCCTCGCTGTCCGTGCCACTGGCCGCCCGGGTCGGCCTTGGGGCCTGGCGGGAGCCGTGGGGCATCCCTGTCGCCTGGGCCGGGGGAGGGGAGCCCGAGGCCAGAGCCGGTTCGGTTCCTCTGGTCGCAGGGTGCCCGCTCGGCCCTGCGCCTGCAGAGCAGATGTCTGTGCTGGACGTCACCCGTGCCCCCTCCGCGCGGGACCCGCCGGGGAACAGTGTGGCCGCCTCGAGCTCCCGGCCCACCCCAGGTGCGCTCAGCTGCCTGGTCGTCGTGGCAGTGGCGGCGGCCGGGCTGTCCCCCTCCTGCCAGGCAGGGCTTCCCTCCAGGACGCTCTGCGGTTGCCCTGCGGTTGCCCTGTGGTGATGGGGCTGCCCTCCGTCAGGCGAGGGTTAACACAGGATTTGTTTATTGAATCACAAAGTAGCCGTCACATGATTTTAATCAAAACACCATTTCCCTGACAACAGTGATGTCAGTCTTGTTATTGCAGGAAGGAGCAGCTGTGAGGGACATTCGGTCTCCACGCGGCCGGGTTTGGAGACTCAAATCCAGGGAGGCATCCGTAGATAATGGTTGCGGGCGCCGACGTGCTGAATCCTCTTCTTCCTCCGCTCCCCTCGGTCCAGCAGTCCGTCCGGCACAGATCCCTCCTCCTGCACCCCTTTCTCCTTCCGTTCTTGTTTCCACTTGTGGTTTTCCCAGCTTTCCTGATTTCCCCCAGACTTCGCGCCATCGGGGCCCCGAGGACCTCTGGCCTCTGGCCTGTCTTCTGTGCTCGAACTGGGCAGCTCCGGCTAGCCTGAGGTGGGGCCACCGGGCAGCTCACTTGTCTGCGCTCTTGGGGCCAACCTCCTGCCTGTTCTGTCCTCATTCCCCCCCTACCTGAGAGCTGCCTGGGGGCCTCCTGGGCCCTCTCAGGAGCTCAGCTCTGGATGCCTGGAGGGAAGAGGCCCGGAGAGGTTGCCGGAGGCCTGGGGATGGAGGACGCACGCAGGAGACTGGAGCTCAGGAGGCCGGTTGGAGCTCTGGCCTCTTCCTGGCACCATCCCCACTGCTGGAGCTTGGGGCCGTCTGCCCCTCTGCCCAGGGGCTTGGCCTGAAAGTTGCAGGTGGATGACAAAGGCCTTCTTCTGGGTGGGATGTGGCTGCTCGTGGATGCTCTTCCGGCTGTGGGACCTGTGGCTGGTGCTGCCCAGAACTCATGACCGAGAGTGGAGGAATCCAGGAACCAAAGTTCTCGGTTCTCAACCTGGAGCAGGTGCTCAGAATTGGGCAGCCACCCTCCGCCAGTGCCGAGGTCTCCCAGGTGTCCCACGCCCATGTGGGAGTCTGCTGTTGGGGAGTGAGGAGCTCAGCGAGAGCAAGACGAGTGGAGGGGAGACTGTATGACAAGCTGTTGAGGGGCCTTCTGCTTGGAGGGCCCGGCCCCCCTTGACCCTCACAGTAAAGCTAGGAGTTAAATCAGCTGGTGCGTGTCCCCGAGTTAGTCCTGGGAACAACGAGCCTTTGCCATGATGCGCTCAGGACCCTGGCGGGGCTGGCAGTGGTGTCTTGGCACCTCCCACGCTGTCTCTGGCACTGTCCGATGTCCCCTATCCCCGGCAGGCGCCGCTCTGCCTGGAGGGCCTTTCTGGTCGGGGGTGGGGACTCCAGCAGGTGAGCCTGGGGAAGCGACGCCCTGTTCTCCTGGCCCGGCCCTTCGGTCCCTGGGGCTGCTCTGCTGGCACAACGATCCTGCCCAACATGTGGTCTTCTCTGGTGACTCCAGGACAGCTCCAGTGGGTCTCATGCTGAGGAGGTGCCTGAGACTTCAGGGTCCCCTGCATGGTGTGCTTCTAGGAAAGGCTTCGGGGCCTCCTCCTCCATTCAGCTGGGCCCCACTCGCAGCTGCGCAGTGGCCCTGGCACAGTAACGGACTCAGTCCTGAGGGTTGGCACCCTCAGACCCGTCCCCTTACAGCATCTCAGGCCTCATTATTTCCTCCTCCTCTTTGAGGAGCAAGGAGAGATTGAGTCGGAAACTCTCAAAGCCTCCCTGATGCGGAGCTTGACCGGACTCTGCCTGCGAAGGAGCACGGGCGTGGGGTGCGAGGCCTTCCGTGCCTGGGCAGGGCCCAGACGTGTGGCGATGGTGGCGTGCTGGTGAGTGGACTGCAGACACCGTGTCCCTCTGCAAGTGCAGGCAGTGTTGGTGAGTCCCAGCCCCCACCGGGCCTGGCAGAGACCCCGGGTCTGGGGTTCAGCTCTCCCGAGGGGGCTCTCCCTCCTCCACGTGGGCCAAGACTTTGGCTCGCAAAGGCTGCAGAAGGGAAGGATGTCCTGGAGAATGTTTAAGTCAGCGGCCCGACTGGCTGGTTTCGGTCACTCTGTGCCAGCAGGTCTGTTGTTTTGGCTTGTGCCCCTGGGCTGTTTTTGGCAACACGAGGATGATGGAGAAATTTGGTGGGAAAAGGGATAGTTTGCAAAATGCCATTACTGAAACTGAGTGCTTTCCTTTTAAAAAAAAAAAAAAGAGGCAGTTGAACCTCAGGGTCACCAAGTTCTTGGGTTGCCCAACAGGGGTAACAGCTCTCGAGGTCAGGACCGAGCACCTGCATGCGGTGCTGGGGCCGAACAGGTGGGCGCAGAGCGCCGTGCTCTCTTGCTGTGCGTGGCCACCCCTGCGGTCGGCAGGCGATTCCCGCATGGGAGCTCAGTTCTGCAGCATGGGCTCCGCTGCGACGGTTTGAGTGAAACCAAATCCCTGTTGAACTCGCTGCCGGAAAGCAGGATTTCGCGCTGCCCTTTCACTCGGGGTCTACTCGCGGTGCCTCGCAAAGGGATTCTCCAGCACCGGAGGGCGCCGGGGCCGTGTGCGCGCCAGCAGCGGGCGGAGGGCTCCTCAGGCCAAGAGACAGGCCACTGTGGACTCGCAGTGGGGGCTTGCGGCACCCCACCCCTCCCCCCAGTTGCTCTGCAGCTTGAACTGGGGGAGCCCGAGGCGCCTGCCCCCTTCCTCTGCCGGCCTCCGTCTCGGAGACTCCGGGGGAGCCAGGCAGCGTGGCCCGGGCGGCGGGCTGTGGTCAGCCTGTCCCCGCCAGCCTTCTGCAGTGGCTGACATGGACTCGGGCGATCTCAGAGCAAGGTATTATTTACCCTGCTGACGTCAATGAGAACATATTATCCGCTGTCCTTTTCTGGAGCCTGAAATGGGCACCAGAGCTCAGGGAACACAGCCACCTTCCAGACTTCAAATAAATTCCACTCAAGGCCCGATGAGGTAAAGGCCCCATCTCGTTCGTCTGACATTCAGATCACCCAGGCTCTTAGAAAACAAGTTGTTTTTATTTTAGTTCAATTTTATGTTGGAAACATAAAAACAGTACATTTTCTTCGCAGAAAATTACCCCCTTTAAGTTACCATTTGATAACAAAGATCATTTATTAAACTGCATTTTAGGCAATTTTCTAACAGTGAGGGACAGGTTACATTTTGATTTTTTTTTTCACATTGGAGCTATTATGATTTGCACTCAAAATACCAAAGCTATTGAACTCACCATTTTTTCTTAGTAACTTAAAAAAAAAGCACACAGAAAAAATAACTACAATTAGATTTTTATCAAAAGGAACTCTTTCACAAAACCAAAGACCAACCCTCCTCCTTTCAGAAATAAGCAAATAATCTTGCCCTTTCCACAAAGTGCAAATATCTCGATCACTTTTATTTCTTAAGTTGCAGTCCCCAAAGAGGAGCGGACCTTTTCTTTCTGCTTCTTTTCCCTTCGGGGATCTTGGCCAAGGCGGGTTTCTTTCACCCCTAGTGGGAAGCCATCGCCACTCGCATGGCCTTGATGGACATGTTGAACCGGCACACACATCAGCCAGCCAGCAGCCGTCCGGGTTTTCACTGTTGGCTCATGCGACCGTATCCTAGGCCGGGGTCGTGTTTCTCCAGGGTGCTGTTTTGTACTTCCTCTTTCACCGCTCCCCTCTACCCACCCACCCTGCCTCTGTTCAATCAGAGTGGGTTATCTTTTTTCATCCCTCAAAGTGTCTAATCAGCACTTGTGTCTGACAGACCTTCCCTGTAAAGAAATGGTAAGGTCCCTCCTCGAGGCCAGGCAGCTTTCCAGATTGTTCTCCAAGGGCCTCCCTGGGGCTGAGCCCGGGGGGTGGGGTGAGCAGAGGCTCCGCCGTCAGGGCAGGGTGGGCACTGCCACCATCCATCCACTCCTCCTACTCCTCTAGGAAGTGAGCGTCATGTGACTAGAAGGAACTAGACATGCGGGCTGGGAGTCTGACCTCCGGTGGTTAAGCGGGCCCTTGAAGGATGCGGGGTCCAGGGCTGTAGCCTGTCCCTGCAGGCGCCTCTTCCCTGAAGCCAGGCGGCTGCCAAAGGGAGAATCTGGTTGCGGGGCCAGAGCCCCCTTCAGCTGCTACTTTGCTAAGATGGGGCTCTGTTGGTGGGCTCACTAGGAGAGTCCAATGCTACCGCGGTGGGGGTGGTGGGGGAAGAGCCTGCGCGAGGAGCTGGAAAACCCCAGAGCCTGTCCTGGCCCCTCCTGCACGGGCTCTGCTCGCTCGGTCAGGTCACCTCAACTTTGAAGAGCCTTGGTTTCCTCAGCTGTGGGAGGTGAGCCTGTGTCCAGCTAACTTGATAGACTGGTTGTGAAATGTGTGTGGATTAACGTACACACGTTCTCACGCAGGGGAGCTGAGGGCCGGGGTGGGAACCGGCAGGGCTCCCGGCTGCGGGGTGGGGTGTGAGCGGGAGGCTCCGTGTGGGGGTAGGACACCTGCCTGCGCCCCCACCCCTTCCGGGCCACTGGCCGAGCAGGGCCACACCACTGCGCCTGGCAGAGGACGTACGTCCGTGAGAAAAAGGTTTTTGTCTGGTTCAGAAACACAGCCAGCTGATGCTGCTCTTGTCTTGCACCCTTCTGAAGATGTTTTGGGAAGTTTTTGTAGACTTAACACGGTGATCAAAGATTCCTGCCTATACAATGACTACAACTTACTACCTGTTCTCCAGTTTTTACCTTTGATGTCTAGGTACAGAGAGAGAGCGCGGCTCGGGCGGCTTCGGAGGCGGCAGTAGAGATGGCCTGGTTTAGGGATACAGATGTGGCCAAGGTAAGCCCCCCACACGGGTCCGAGGACACGCTGTACGGTCTCTAGAGGAGGAGGAATGTGAAAGAGATCTGGAGTCGGATATGCTCTAAACCAAAAGGGTGCTTACGTGTAACTGTTGACAGAAGCTCTTAAAAGTGATCCATGGACTCGCGCGGCGACCCCTGTACTTAAGTACCACGGCCTAGAGAGGGGGAGGGCCCCGCCCAGGAAACCGCTCATCTGATGTATCCACGTCCCTGAGCTGGTGGCCCTTCCCCGTGGTTTCTGGTTGGCCCCCCAGGCACCCCCTGGCTGCATACACCCGCTTCTTCCTGATTCCGGGTGCCTCCCGCTCCCCCCTGAGGTGCTAATGACAGCATGGGGACAGAGGGGGAGAGGCCTGGGGGTGGCGGGAGAGTGGCCCGTTTCCTCCCCAGAAGGGCACACGCCCTGTCCCACCTGACTCAGGAAACAGCCTAAGTCCCCAGCCGGGCTTGAGTTCTGAGGAACAGAGGGAGTCTGACTTTCTCTTTCCGAGGGGGAGGAAGAGTTTGGTACAGGGTCCTTGGTGCCAGGTCTTGTCCTCCTCCGTGGGCCCCAGACGTTAAGTGGATAGCGGAGACGGGGCGCTGCCGAGAACCTTCTGCCCCGTTCTCAAGATACCGCGAGGGCAGTGCCCGCTGGGGGGGGGGGGGTCAGTGTAGCCCCCCAGGGCCTTTAAAAGGGAGGATTTCTGTTGTGGTAACACGGCGTACTTGCCTTACAGGGACCAGCATATCAGTTGCATGTAAATCCCAGAGACTCACTTGCCCAGCTGGAAATTGCAGACCTAGTGCATTTCTCCCAAAGCAGAGACTGATACCCCTGGATTAAAAAAGAACATAAAAAATAAAAGTACCACGCGTATTGCACTTTTTGCCGAATGACATTTTTACCTCACGTTCATCTCACCAAAGTCTCTTCAGAGGAGCCTGGTTTACAAGACAATAAAGCTCATGATTACTATACAGTAGTGCACACACTGCTAACGTGAAACGGACTGGAAAGAGGATTTCAAAGAAGCCTCACAAACAGAGCAATACGAAGCCTTCTTCGTGTCATCTTAGTGTGTGTGAAAACGCGGAAGCGTACAGAGGTCGCTACTTAGGGGACAGATCACACGGGGCTGGGAAAACACTTGACCACCACCAGTCTCCACTCACCAGCTTACATTTCAGTCAAGACGATCGTTGTGGAGTTTATTGATTGCTGCTTGAAATGAGGAAAGCAAACAGGAGCTTACGACACGGGTCCGGCAGAGTGGTTCACGCTGTTCACCGGGGGAGTGCCTCCCAGGCCTGGTGGCTGCTGGGACTCCCCCCGGGCCGGCCTCACCTGTCAGCCACAGCTCAGAGGTTTCCCAGGCTCATGGCCCAGGGCCTCTGTGTCCACCTCTAAGTAACATTCTTGCGACCCCAGTTTCAGGCCGGAAGGCATTTTAATTTCACAAATACTACAGCGCTTCTGTAGATTTTGGAAAAAAATCCTTTAGTCTAAAATCAAACCGTGTTTCATAACTGGCTTATTTTGCAGACTGAAAACAGGTTAAAGATGGTAACACAAGCATCGCTTAAATGAAACGATGTTCTCTATCTTCTGAAACCATGAATCTGAAGCACGAGGAGGAATAAATAATCCACAGAATGAACAGAATTCATTCCTCCTGGGTTTTCATGAGTTGTGGCCATCAAAAAAACAACAGTCCTCCACCGCACCCTCTCTTGCTAACCCCGGACCCTCACCGCCCCCCCCTGCAGAGCGCCTCCCTGATACCAGGCTAGGGGCTTCTCACCTGCTCGGGCAGACTACAAAGAGGAAAGGCAACTTAAAGGTGTTTCTAGATGCAGCATCAGTGTAGTGTCTCTCTTTGTGCTTTGTGACGCTTTGTGCTCAGCCCAGTCACCTGCTGCTAGGACAGGCTGGGCTACAGGACAAATGACCGTGTGTCAGGAATGCTGGGTGGTTACTCGCTCCTTCTAGGTACACAATGAACTAGTTGGTGCATCTAGCTTTGACTTCCTCTGATGAGTGAATTGGAAGGGTTAAGGTTACTTTTCGCTAGTCCTAGAACGTGTTTGGCAGATGGTCTGCTAGATGGTTAACACATCTGTGGTTCTGAATATTGCTGTAATACTTGAACATTTCATTACAAGTTAAAACTTTGAAGGAAATGAAGAACGCGATTCCCACATGGTGGAAAACAAACTCCGAAGGGACTTTGGATTCAGCCTTGACATAAATGGAAAACTGTTGGTTTCTACAGAAAAGAAAGAATTAAAGCACGGTCTGGGCAAAAAAGGCACGGCACTACCACTTCACATGGGAGATCGAAGTTCATTTTTCTTGTCCTTAGAATTGCTAAGCCCTACATGAAACTGTCCAAATGTACAAAGCTCCATAAACTACTAGCAACATAGAGTATAAAGTCAAAGTAGTGACTACATGTTAAAAGAGCCGCAAGGCCCTCTGAAGACTGACCGCCCGGGAGCAGCGGCCTCCACAGAAGACTCTGCGGGAAGAGCCCGTCCTCCCCTGGCCCAGGGCCGGTGCTCCCCGGTCTCCACTGCGGTGGGTCTCGCGGTTCTACAGGTGACAGAGTAGGAGCCCCAGAAACCTCTGAAAAGGGAGGGGGTGGGGGAAAGTCACTGCTCCGGGTGGAGACGACTGCCAGTATCAAGGCTCAGTCCCGGCTGTCACTCAGCAGCCCCTGAAACAAAGCTCACCTCCCCCTGCTTTGCAGTGGTCTTGGGGACAACCTGTATCAGCAGCTTCAAACTTAGGATTCGGTGACCGAGCACAATTTTCCTTCCTATGCGTCAAATCCCACTACGTATTCTTGACCTGCCTGAACACGACGGGCTGTCGCTTGGCTTCAGTGAAAAATATATTGCATTTTTTTTGTGTTTCGTTTTGCCCAGATCTAATGGCACACAGCTGTTCACCAAGGTTTCCCCCGATAACGAACTGCTGTAGGTCTACAGGAAACCTAGGTCTGGATGTCTCATGACAACATCTGTCAGCGCCTCCCACCAGCGTTTCTCCACTTGATCTAAGGGCACGGGCTTCAGCTCCGACGTGTTCCAGCCCCTCGCCCCACAAGACCGCGGTGAGACAGAGCCAAGAGGAAGCGCTGCGCGCCTGGCCAGGCCCTCTTGATTCCAGTTGGGCAACGTGGTTTTCTCCTTTTGGGAGAGGGCAGGAAAGTAAGCTTGACACTTAAAAGGCTGGAAAAAAACCAGAAATCCACATTCTTCCCTCACTTGACCCGCCTCACTTCCTGCGCTGAGGTTAATTTACCAGGACGTAGCCCCCGTGCTGTGGATCCACAGCCTCCAGCATCTCACAATCGAAGAGTCCAGGGAACTCGGCGAGAGCCAGGGGGTCGTAGCTGGAGGCGGCCTCCTGCAGTCCTGAGCTCCTGGGACAGTCCTGTGCCGCAAGGCCGCTCTGTGCGGCTCCATCCATGGGGTACTGACAGGACGGGGGATAGTCCGGCTCAGGGGAGGCCGCCCCCGGCAGCTCGCTAGTCTGATAAGGGAAGCGGAGGGGCGTGGGGGCGGCTCCCGCCTGCGGGGGTGGCGGCGGGGGCGGCGGAGGCGGCTGCTGCTGCTGCTGCTGCAGGTGCACGGGCAGCGCAGGGGCCCGGGGCCCGGGCGAGGAGGGCAGGGGCTGCAGCCGCAGGTCCTCGTACTGGTGGCCGAGGAAGGGGCTGTACTGCATCTGCTCCGGGGCGGGTTCCAGGACGGGGCTCAGGGGCTGGGCCAGGCCGAAGGGCGGGGGCGGCGGCACCTGCGCAGACGCCTCCTGGCGGGGAAGGGGCGGCGGGAACGGGCTCTCCGCTATCTGCATCTGATTAAAATAGGCCTGCAGCTGAGACTGTTTCTGCAGAAAGAGTCGCTTCTGGTGGAGTCTAAATTGGCAACAGCAAAAGAAAGAAGTTTAAATCTTCCTCAGGGATAGCAATTTTAATATAAATCCAGGATCAGTCATTCGCTTCCGTCCCTCCCGCTTCTGTTGTCCGCGCAGGAAAAAAACGGGACAGGAACCGACTGTTTGGTTTCTTCTACCTCCTACTTTCTGTCCCCCGATCCTGATCCCTCAGTGCTGAAGTGCACACACTTTTTGTCTAAGACTGAGCTTTTCTCCTAGTGAAGCAAGAGGCACCTTTCCCACCTGGGGTGTTTCAAAGTGGGGGTGGGGGGATCCCCACCCAGCTGGCCTCTGGGGGCAGCTGCAGGTTGACGGATTAGGGTGACTCTTGGTCAGGCGTGAGGGCACGGATTACCACCCGGGGCGATGAATTATAACCCACTCAAACTGCCTTAAGTCACAGATTCTGAAAGCTTAGGTCTATTCAAACCCGAAAGGGTAAGGAAACAGCACACTTCGGCCGGCGTCTCCTGCCGCCAGTATCCCGGGACACTGGGACATCTAGCTCAGTCATCTCTTCTTGAAACCTATTTTCTACTTAGCAGAGGCAAATGCCATCCCGAGGGGGGGAAGGACGATACCTCCGGCGACCTCCCTGTCTCACCTGTGTTCCTGCAGCTGCTGTTCCAAGCTCCGTGGGGCTTCCTTACAATAAAGCTGACAGGTGTTCTGGGCTTTGGACAGAAGGCTGGGCTTCTGGAAGAGCAGAAAAAGAATTAGGAGCACGACACTATGATGTCACCTAGGATGCAGTGACCACACGGTACGCTTGCCCGGAGTTGCCCAGAGGACGAAGTCAACCGTGTCCTCCAGAATCTGCGCAGGGTAATAAGGGCACAGACACTTCCTCCCTGAGACCCGGGGCGGGGAGCTGTGCGGCCCAGTGGCCCTGCACCAGCAGGCCTGTGTGGTGTCCGCTTGACCAGTGTGGCTTTTCCATTTTATGAGTCCTCGAGAACTGTAAGGGTCGTGGAGATTTAAAACTGAAAAGGTTGAGTTAAATGTTGACAGCCAAGATCTTAGTGCCTGCTGAATAAACCGGGGTCTTTGTGTATCAATTTTAAAGATTTTCAGGCATTAATGCACAGAATTGATACTAAAATTTGTTGGCTTGAGATTTCTATTACTCACTACGATGCATAACATTAGGAGCAAAGAAACCGGGTTTCTGACTCCTACCAGTGGCCTGATTTTTGCCTGGAGCCTGAGGACAAATCCTTTTCTGCTGTCAATACAAGCACGAGGCTAAGTCTGAACACGTTTGTAGAAACTACAGATTCAGAGTCCATCTACCAGCCTATAGACAATACAGCATCTCCCCTGAAAAGTCACCAAGCAAAAAAGTTTCTGCTGTGCTGCAAAGCAGATTCTGGGCGAGCATAGTGAGCGGCAGTAACAAGGGGAACGTCGCACCTGGAGTCTGTGCTGTAGGTACTGGGCCTCCAGGCTTTGCCGTGGGGACAGCTGAGGACGCACACTGCTGGGGACAGTGGAGACCGTTTTCTGCTGCTGAGAAACTTCCTCCTGAGGAGCAAGGGGGATGGAAATATTTTCAATTCTCCATGTGGGAGAAAGTTTTAGTTCTGTGTTTAAGCACCTTGGCAAATGTCCGACAGGAACTCCAACTCTGTCAGACTTAATACCTAACGTTTTTTATGTAACTAGTAGGCTGAAGGTCAATCACTTGGCAAAAAAAGGTATCCACGTATCATCTGTAGTAGACGATTACCCAGTCAGTACTGTGGCGAAGGCGCCTGACAGCAACAGGCCAGTACATTCATGTGGCTATTAAATGCTGTAATACCGGTGATGCACCGAAAACAGGCGCAAACTAAAATTTATTGGGTAAACAGCAATATTTTTTGGTATTTTTAGCATAAATAATCCACTTAAAATATTTAATGAGGTGACATCAAAAGTAATGGCATGGGAGCCTGAGTGGTTCAGTCAGTTGAAGCGTTGGACTCTTGGTTTTGGCTGAGGTCATGATCTCAGGGTTCTTGAGTTCGAGCCCCACATCAGCCTCTGGGCTGACAGTGCAGAGCCTGCCTCGGATTCTCTCTCCCTCTCTCTCTGCCCTTCCCCTGCTCTCTCACACACACATTCTCTCTCTCTGTCTCAAAATAAATAAACTTAAAAAAAAAAAGCAATGGCCAGAAACTTCACATTCATGTGAGTTACTGTTTTTGTGTGTAGGCGTGGGGGAGGGGAGCTCAAGGGACACTGTAAGAAGTCGTTCATATAACATCTGCCATATGAACCAAACATAGCTTGAGACTCTCTACACCTCCTTAGGGCAGTCGTCACCTGGGCCAGCGGGGGTGGGTCTAGCCTGTCAGTGGCAGGTGGCAGCAACAAGGAAAGGTTCTGGGCTGTGAGTTCTCCAAAACGACCTGTTTGCTCCGGGACTGGAATCGATCTTCTAAATGAAACGACACACCCTTCAGGACACACTCCTGCCTCATCCTCATAGAGCCCCCGTGGGAGGGGCCCGGGGCACCCACCTGAGGGCAAGCGCCAGCAAGGTCCTGGAGCTGGGGTGCCGCTGGGGCCAAGTCCTGGTCTGCCTCTGGCCCTAGCTGTTCATACAGCAGCTGCACTTTGTTCAACTCTAGGATTCCTTTGGTTCTAGCCAGATTCTGAAGATGTTGTCTAAATGCCACAATTCCTGAAAGAAAGAACGATGACCAGACATTGAAATACAACACAAGGCCTTCCGGTGACGAGACATGTGAAACCAACGTAGCCACAAACCCCCTCAAGTCCTGCCACAGGAGAGTTTTATGAGCCCCAGTCACCTTGGGTGAGGGAGGTATCCGACGCCCTGCGGCCCTCTCTGAAGCTCACTGGTGACCTGTTGTGAGCCTCTCGCTTCTGGGAACTCAAAGCCTGCATGGCTGGGTTGGCAGGTCTCAGGCTGATGAAGGGAGAGGTCATGCGTGGGGACGGCTGATTGGCTAACATGATGTCCTTAAGGGAAGGGTTGTCCTCCAGAAAGTTCAGGTCCCTCTGAACAGACCCCATCTCATACTCAGAGTCCACACTGTCAAGGGAGGGGTTGTCACTCATGGAGAAAATTTTCCCTTTAAGAGAAAAAAAAGAAAAAAAAAGACCAAACCAAAAGATATATGGCCAGCAGCAAACAGCGCCTTCTTTGAACATGGAATACAAAGCACAACTAGCTTGAGTTTGCACAGCTCCAACATTCTTAGTCTCCAATCTCCACCCAAAACACTCTTCCAGAAACTTTTTCCATGTCAATTTAATCAGCTTCGAATTTAGTGGGGTGTGTGCCCGTAAGATCTCTGACACCCCAGAGAGGCCAGAGTCCTTGATGGATTGCACCGCGCTCACGTGAATCTCGGCAGCTGGGGACCGGCTCAGACGTATTTCACTTGACTCTTTGCGGCTGCTGACCAGGCCTAATCCTACAGCCCGCTGAGCCTGCTCCGTAAAGGACTAAGGCGTAGGCAGCATCCTGAGTGGTGGGGTCACTGCGACTTCTTGGGAGACGAGCAGGGTTCGGGCTGGGAAGACTCACCCGGCGCCTACTGATAGCCTACCTGAACCAGGCACCACGACCAGCTGATTGGTCACTTCTGACAGAGTGTGCCGTCTCTGCCCACCGCGCGTGGACTGGAACGCGTCGAAGGCCTGGCTGGGGTCTTCCTCAGCCTCCCCCTCCGTCTCCAGCCCCTCATCGATAGACGTCTCCATCATGTTGCTGGGCAACGACTGGCACCCCTTCCTCACGAGGACAGGAGGCACAGGGTCCAGCAGGCAGCCATTAACCTAAATGTCGGCGTGACAAGAAACTATCAGTTGCTGCTCTGCTGAGACGTCAAAAACAAAAAGACAAAAAAACAAAACAAAAAAACCCAACGAACCACACAGGAAAAAAATGGCAAGACTTGGGGCACTAGAAATTAAGTAAAATATTAAAAATGCACAGATCTGCTGCTCATGACAACATGTATGTGAGGAGTTAGGGCAAGTCAGCTGCAGAGCTCAGAGACAGAAGCCCTTTATGGCCCGAACCGGCACTACCCTCCAGGTTTCTGTTAGTCATCATTATTACAATCAACAGTTTTTTTAGTGGCTTCCAAATGAGCACGGGTATATTAGCTTGAGGCCTACCAGTTATTATTATTTTTTTTTAAATAAGGGAAACGATGAGGAGGAGCAAGAGATAAAAAACAAGAAACCTGCATGGCTCACAGCTAAGAAAAAAAGAGTAGTCATTGCCATTCTTTTAATTGTCAACCACAAAAAATTCTGGAAGGTTCTAGATATACTTTTATGTTCATAATTTAAGTACCTGCCCATTTGATTTAGTCTTTAATTGGTTCTCTGTGCCTGGGGAGTGGAAAAAAGAATTCTTTAAAGACAGACTGATACCACAAAAAGGATCGAGGAAAAAAAGTGCAATGGCAAACAGCCCAAGTCTTCCCTTATAGAATAACAAATGACTCAGAGCCCCGAAATTCCAGCAGAGGTTAATGAGCACCAGGGCAGCAAATTCTCTCTCCTCCAGCAATGCACACAGCATCTAGAGCTTGTACCCCACGGGGGTGAGCTCGGCACAGCCCCGGAGCGAGCGAGAACTTGGCCCTCCTTGGCAGCCCGGCAAACCACCTAGGGCAGGCGGAACCAGCAGACAGAGGGGACTTGGGGTTGCCAGCTTTCCTGGCGGTAAAAGTCCCAGTGAGGAGGTAATTATTTACTTCATTACTGTAACTACTCCCCTGTGGAAATCAATCCGTTTTCCCCTCTGAATAGCTGCTCAGGAACAGCCAGTCACAAGCCGCTGAGTTCTAAGCGCTGCCTGCACCTGGAACACACTGGGCAGAGCTATTGTTTCCTTTGGAAGCCCGAGCAGCTCATGTATGTGAGAGGTGACGTGGGACATCCCAGTGCCAGACACAGGAAAAACTTTCCTCTTATGGCAACCAATCTGAAGCCACTGCAAGGCCCTTTATTTGGAGAGGGAGACTGTGGGTGACTCAGATCTTTGTTTGCTTGGGGGAAGGGACAGTTATTCCACAAAAACTGCTCTGGGGCCATAGCCGTTACTTGGACAAGGTGGCTAATGCATGACAGGGTTTTAAAGCGACAAGTGGTCATTTAAAAGGAAGAGTGGTAGATGCATTCTTCCTACACTAAGACCAATCTTCTCCACAAGGCACCAGCAAACAAAAAACTCTGACACCTGGCCAGTGACTCTTTAAGCTCCCTTTGGCCCTTCCCTAGGTAAGTGTTCCCTTTTTTTTTTTTTGACACACTCAGGTGTTTCCTTGTAGGAAAGAATGGCTCTTTGGGAACTTACACTCATACCTCGACGTTCCTTAACTATCTACGAATACAGTTTTCTAAAAATAGCCAAGGATGATTTAGAAATGAAGAAAGCAACAGAGAAAAGACTTATTAAGTAAACATCTACTGAGCATCTTTACACTTACAGAAACCTGTCAAAATTTTATCAGATCTTTCTTGCAGTATAGCCTTGCAACCAGGTTGGTTTTTTTCCTTAAGAGAGAAAAGTCATCTTTTCAGGAGCACTCAAAAGACCTTGCAGTTCCCCTAAATTTATGTTCTTTTCTTAAATTGTCTGCTTATAAATTATCTCCTTACCTAGACTACAACAGGAATGATATCTTTCATTTAACAACATTTCTTAATTCAATTTCATCCTGGAAAATAATGGCCTGGTTCTGATTTTTCAGATGCTGTTTGATGATGACCAATCAGAAAGCACTGTCAGGAGAGGGGGGGAGGGCACTCACACATAGTTCCTAGGTGTGAAACACCTTCAGCTAGAAGTTCATTTTCTGAAACGGGTGATAATCACACCATCCTTGCCTGCCAATTTACC
The DNA here is from genome assembly GCF_022837055.1 of Prionailurus viverrinus. Taxonomy (NCBI): domain Eukaryota; kingdom Metazoa; phylum Chordata; class Mammalia; order Carnivora; family Felidae; genus Prionailurus; species Prionailurus viverrinus. The sequence goes on along the minus strand of NC_062570.1, from coordinate 9,991,451 downwards.
AGGGGTCTGATACAACAAATTCAGCCCTAGGACCCTGTGACTGAAATAGTGGGCTGATCTACCTAGGTGACCTAAGCTACTAGAAGTAAGATTTTTTTGCACTAGGAAATAACCTAGGCTAACGGAAAATTTTAGGACTCCGAAATACATGAGTGAAATGGACATTTTCCAATACACTGTTTTTGTCTTTCCTTAAAGCACAACGGATCACATCTAGTGAGAGACCACACTGCAACAGGCAGTACTCATGTAGGAGTCAAACTCTCAGAAACTCTACCACTAACTGGTAACACCCAAGTCCAGCACAACACACGATTCTAGCACAAAAGACTGGCAGACTGTTATGTACTGAATGTTTGTGTCTCAACTGCCCCCCACCCCATACCCGTGGGCCAGATTCACATATGGAAGCCCTGACCTCCACTGAGGTGCTATCTGCAGGTGTAATCTCTAGGGCGGTCCTAAGGGTGGGGCCCTGACCTGGTGGCATTGGCGTCCTTATGAGGAAAGATACCAGAAAGCTCCCATGTGCGAGCTCTTGCTTGCACACTCTCTCTCCCCCCATGTGAGCACAGAGGACTGGCCATGGGAGGACAGAGAGAGAAGGTGGCCTTCTGTAAGAGACTGGAAATAAAATTGGTCAGAACCTTGGTCTTCAACTTCCAGCCTCCAGAACTGTGCGAAAATATATTTCTGTTGTCTAAGCACCCCCGGCCTGGGGTATTTTGTTATGATGGCCTGGGCAGACAGGAGACCAGTGCACAATAGTAGCCAGTGGACCTGGAGGCTGACAATGTGTCTTGTCTCACGTGCATCATCAGTGCCAGGACAGCTGGGCGCATACTGAGGTGCAGGCTCAAACTTCAGCTCTGTCACTTATCGGCATGTTGTTCAACTTCTGTAAAGCTCAATTTTTCTCATGTGTAAGACGGCTGTTTGGGGGGGGATGAACTAAAATATTCTATCTGTTGTTATGATTTCCCGACCAAAAGAGAATACTTTATAACAATAAAAATTTTAAAAGCATGAGAACAGAACTGTACCATTTTCTTTGAAAATATTTTTTACCATCTTGAAGCAAATTAAACAAATAACCAAGTGAGGAAGAAAGAACTGGATAACCCGTTCTAGAAACTTATCCTAAGGAAATAATCAGAGGTATAGTCAAAGATTTAGACACAAGGATATTCACCTGAAGCACATTTGAGGATACAAAACAAATGAAAGCACCTGATGTCCAAAAATAGTAAATAAGGGTACATCTAATACAGTATATTAGGCCAGTGTTATGTTTTCAGATTGCATGATATGGGAAAAATGTTCATGATGTTATATTATGTAAAAACAAGATACAAAATTACATATAACAATATAATTTTGTTTTAACAAGTCTACCTACTATGACACCCTCCACTCACCCATCCGCCCATCTGTGATCCACTCTTAGAGAAGATGCTAGAATATGCCTATCTTTGGGTAGTGGGATCGTGAATAATTTTTTTCTTTATCCCTCTGTGAATTTTCCATGTATGATTCTGACTGGTTTTATTTTTTCACTTATAAATCAAAAGTTCAAGTTCAGAACTTAAAAGGTAATCGTCTTACAGAGCCTTAGAGGCATGTCCTTTTCAGACCTCAACAGAGTAAACAGACGTGGGACACTTGCATTTTCCAAGTGTGGCTACCCAGTTATGACGGAGCCTGGGAAATCCTTTTATTATAATGTCTAATACAATGTTAAAAGTGACTAAAACGCACGCACGTGTGTGTGTGTGTGTGTGTAAAACTCATTATTCCCATATAGAAAGGAAATGAAAACACTAACTCAGAAAGGTATTTGCACTCCTGCGTTCACAGAACCACTATTCACCAAAGCCAAGATTGGCAACAACCTAAGTGTCCATCAATGGATGAATGGACAAAGAAGTCATATACGTATGTATCTATATACCCCTAATAATAATAATGAAGTATTATTCAGCCATGAGAAACCAAGGAGACCCTACCACTTAACACTATGGATGGACCTTGAAGGCATTATAGTAGGTGAAATAAGTCAGAGCAAGACAATGCTATATGATCTCACTTAGATGTGGAATTGAAAAAAACCAAAAGAACAAAACCATACTCACAGAAACAGAGATAAGACTTGTGGTTACCAGAGGCGGAGGGGGGATGGGGGCTTGGAGGAGGAGGGCCAAAAGGCACAAACTTGCAGCTGTAAGGTAAGTAGCAGAGGTGTGGTGCACAGCACAATGGCCACAGCTAATACTGCTGTAGGATAGACAGGAAAGTTTTAAGAGAGTATAAATCCTAAGAGTTCTCATGAAAAGGAGTTTTTTCTATTTTTTCTTTTCTTTTTGTTGCATCTGTATGAGAAGAGGGATGTCAGCTGACCCTACTGCGGCGATCGTTTACCAACACATGTAAATCAACCATCGTGTATACACCTTAAGCTTACACAGTGATGCAGGCCTATTCGTTCCCAATAAAACCGGAAAGAAATGGATTCTTTTCAAAGAAACCCTTAAAAGAAAAAGATGGCCCCACAAGGTTTGTGCACCTGCCCCTCGATGGTCTCTGTGTCATCTGGGGCTCTCAGCTACTGCTCGGAGTTGGGTGACTGTCTCAAAAAGGGGGTGTTTTTTGCAGGAGCCCCAAACCAATGTTTCAGTGCAGACTCCCTAAGGGACTTTACTGACACTTTTAAAGACTTCTGGGAGAAAGGGAGAGGTGAAATCTCTGTGATGGACAGTATCTGCCAGCAACTGTGAGCAGAAATGAATGAACAATACATGCATTTATGAAGCATCTTTTAGAAGACAAAAAACGGGCGGCCCAGCGAATGAGTAGGAAGTAACAGGAACCACAAAGGAGCCACAGCTCTGACAGCTTTGTGTGTGTGCACTTACTGATGGGCCACCAAAAAAGAGGTCCTAGGGAGGGAAGAGGGCACAAGCGTTTTTGCTGACATAAACGAAATGGTCCACAAAGAAGAGCAGGGGGTGTCTCTGGCCTGGCTAAGTGCCAGGGTAGCACTGCTCTTCCTACGAATGCAAATACACCATCTAGCTACTGTCTTTATCTTTCACGAAATCATTCATTTCCTGTCTGTTTCCTAGTTACGGGAACAATCACAAGCTTTAAAAATAGCTTGCCCTATATACCACAGCAGACAGTGCCCAATCTGTGTTTCAGGCCCGATGCCCTCACAGATAAGCTTTTAGCAGGCTGCATGTTAATTTTTTCAAGGGAATTAGATCTTACAAATAAGTGAATTATGTTGTCCCAATTTATGGCTAAATTTCTAGGTGAGAACACAGAAGCTGATGAGGTTATTGGACATTCTAGGCAATCACCGGCAGAGAAAATAGACTGTCCGCAGGAAGTGGCCTCGTCCTCAGAGACAGGGACTGTAACTCACAGTCAGCAGCTAACACCTGCTCGCGCAGCCTCGCCTCAAGCTGCCTCGTCTATGGTTTAGCTTAGACACGTGATCTAACTTCTGAATCGGCTCTACCTCCAGAGATCCTGGTTTCTGAAAATGGCACTTACCCTCCCAATCACCTAGGCTCAAAATACTGTTATGAGTCTGGACATCTTTTTCCTGGACCATAATACTCTATCAATTTTAGCTGCACAACCTCATTCATACCATCCCCTCTTCTATAGTTCCTTGAGCGCTAACAGTCCTGGCCTTCAACATGTCCTCTCTGGACACCTGCTCTAAGCTTCCACTGTCCCTGTCCCCATCAAATGCAGGCTATGTACCTTCCAGGATGATTTCTGAAGCACAATATGGATTTGGCCTAGAGAAAAAGCCTACATTCTTGGGCTTGACATTCAAAGCTAAGCTACTGGTCCTTATTTCGTACAACTCCCCTTCACATGTGCTTTTCCTCACACACACACACTGAGCTACTGCTCTTTTATGCACCTAAGCTTTCCTGACATTTGCTGGCTCAGACTCTTCCCTCCACCCAGATGCCATCCACCCCTATTCCATCCCATCCCTCAATTCCCAGCTCTGACAGTTAACCTGGACTGTCCTGGTCAAACTAGCTAAAAGCAACCCCCCCTAACTTTTTCCAGTTGTGCAGCATTTTGATTTAGGTATCTAAGGGAACAATTACATTCTATCGATGTATTCAGCACCTGGTACCTTGTCTTTAGCTATGCATCGTGTCTCTTCTGCTAGACTATGAACATGGAGGCAGAATTCATGTGAGTTATCTTTTCATTAACTCAAGAGGCTTAAAAGATAGGAAACAGATAATACCGAGTATTTACAGTATGCTCACAATCTCATACACATTATCTCAATTAATCCTCACAAGAGTCTCACAAGAATTGGTGTTCTCATTTTATGAAGAACAGAGGTTCAAAGAAGTTAGTCACCCTGCCTAAGTTCACACGGCTAGGAAAATACCGAGTCTACTCAGAACATACTCCAACACCTATGTTCCAAGATCTGCCCATTAATACGATCCTCTGGACATCACTTGATGCTCAGTATATAAAACGCAGATTAGAAGTGAAATAAGGGGCGCCTGGGTGGCTCAGCTGGTTAAGCATCTGACTCTTGGTTTTGGCTCAGGTCATGATCTTGTGGTTAAGGAGTTCAAGCCCCACACTGGGCTCTGCACTGACAGTGTAGAGGCTGCTTGGGATTCTCTCTCTCCTCTCCCTCTCTGCCCCTGCTGTGTTCTCTCTCTCTTAGAATAAACTTAAAAAAAAAAAAAAGTTAAGTAAGCATCCATCAAATGACAGAAGCTGTCATCTTCTATATATTAAAAGCCAACTTCATTCAGCACACAAGGATAAACATACCTCATTTAAACATATTCAAACAAGACAAAGAAAATGCTGGTCCAAAAAAGGTGGCCCATTATTTTGCAGCTACAGCGCATGCAACAGAAAAGAGGTAATAATAACACAGACGGAAGCTCAACACAGTAATTATATTTCTGTTTTCAGAATTACAATTTGTAAAAAAAAAAAAAAAAAAAAAAAAAAAAAATCCCATACCTATGAGTGATCTAGAAACCTGAAGAGGGAAGGGACTGCTTAAGGAAAGAGAAAGAAGGATTTTGGAAAGTACGTATAAGGTCTGACAAGTTACGCAACAGCCGTAACAGTAAGACCGCAATGAGAGCCAAGTTCGGCCTAGATATTTTTCTCCCATTTCTGCAAAAAAACAACACTCCTGAGTGACTTGAGGAAATGACAAAGGTCACCAAAGCCAAAGTACAACACTCGGGGATGAAACTGAAGTCCCGGTCCAACTGCGAGCTCAGAGTCTCTCAAACACGTTCGTACCTTTGGTGTGTCAACACATTCCTCTTCCATAAAGGCTGCTTCTGCCTGACAGCTGGACGCTGGGAATGAAAAGGCCTCCACGTTGGATGCGGGAGGGAGGAGGGCAGACCGCATCAGCCGCACGTTTGGGGAGTGCACGGTCACCGGGAGCCCCACAGTTTGGGCCTGAAAATATGGCAAGAGCAGTTTGGGAACATTAATACCTTCTATACAAATATACAAGATTCTTGGAATAAGATAACTCTTCCTGGTACAACGAAAGAATAAGTAGTTGGAACCCCAGAAAAAATGTGATGAAACGTGTACGTGGTACAGGTACTGATTTGAAGCAGTCTCAGGAATTGTTCTACACATTTCATTCCTGTTCCACAGGGAGGTGCCTATCACACAGATGACAAGGAAGCTGGTCTCTGTACAGAAGCTAAGAATGCTCTGTTTCTTAACTCAGCAAACATAGGTGGTCTATGTCCTCAATGCATCACTATGCAAAAATTATAAAGAGAGAAGCCCCTGTGTCTAGGAGCTCAAAACCGAACCAGGGGTAGGTACACACCCACACACCTGCACACCCGCACACCCACACACGCTGGTGGGGTGAGATGGTTATGTATTTCCTGACAAGGGTATGCGTGCAGAGGAAGAAAAGAGAAGTGGCAGCTACTTGGTGGTGACAGGAGTGTCCTCCTTCCAAGGAGATGCGCGGCCTGAACACAGCCTGTTGGCCCAGTGGAAGGAGAGATGCTTCTTGCTGAGCAGCTTATCTTCCGAAAGTCAACCTACTATAGAAAGCTCTGGATGGCTTTAAGCCCATTTTCATGTCTCCTCTGTTAAGAACTCCAAGTAAACAAGCATGATGAACTCTTCTTTCAGAACGTCATACAACAGAGAATCTTGCTTCTTCTTTTATTTTTTTTTTAAATTTTAGAGAGAGACACACACACACACACATAATCTTAGGCAAATTCCACACTCAGCACGGAGCCCGACACGGGGCTCTCTATCCCATGACCCTGAGGTGAAATCAACAGTTGGACTCTGAACCGACTGAGCCCCCCAGAGAACCCAGGCGCCCCCAGAGAATCTTTCTTTATGACAATTGGCACGAATTGATTTTAAAGATGAAACTACTGGATAATCCTACCCTCCCATCTCTTTAAAATTAGCAGAATAATTTTTTTGAAGACTTTTGAATGTAACAGACACTGCCAAACGGTTAAGGAAACAATCATCACATTAGTGTCCAAAAGGCAGAGGAACAACCCTTTTCTCTGCTATACACTTGAAGGGACTTAGGGTGATAAGTTTTAACTTCAAACAAATAAAAAGGAACAACATGGTGTAATTTTAGCTTCTCTCTTCCAGAGGTCTGGGTTTGATTCCTTGCTCCATTCCTCACTAACTGTGTGAACATTATCAGGTTACCTAACCTCTCTGAATCCTATTTCCTTCACCTGTATAAGAGGGCACAATTGCTATTTCACAGTGACATCAGGAGTGTAAAAGGTAACAGTAAGGTCGTTCAGTCAGTAATGTCAATTCCGCCTTTCTCCTTCCTTTGAAAGTTTTTTTTTTTTCTTTTTAAATGCTTATTTATTCTTGAGAGAGAGAGAGAGAGAGAGAGAGAGAGAGAGAGAGAGAGAGAGAGGGAAAGCACAAACAGGGGAGGGGCAGAGAGGAGGGAGACACAGTATCTGTAGCAGGCTCCAGGCTCTGAGCTGATAGTTCATAAATGATAGCTCAGGGCCTGCCATGGGGCTCAAACCCACGAACTGTGAGATCATGACCTGAGCCAAAGTCAGACTCTTAACTGAATGAGCCACCCAGGCGCCACTCCTTCCTTCTAAATTTGTAAAATGGTTACAAGAATTTAATACAACAATTAGCCTGCAAATAAATACCGTTTTGTTCTCAAATATTATTTAATGTTTCTCCGTTAAAATTTTAGGCTGATGGTTTTTGATGAAATACACCTTATATTTAATATACTTTGAACATATTTAGAATATGCTTTACATTTGGTTCGTTCCAACATTAACATCATTAGATATGCTGCATGAGACAAAGAATAAAATAGCAACAATAGCAGGGACGCCTGGGTGGCTCAGTCAGTTAAGTGTCCAACTTCAGCTCAGGTCATGATCTCACAGCTTGTGGGTTCAATCCCCACGTCGGGCTCTGTGCTGACAGCTCAGAGCCTGGAGCTTGTTTTGGATTCTGTGTCTCCCTCTGTCTCTGCCTCTCTCTCACTTGCACCTTGCCTCTATCTCAAAAAATAAACATTAAAAAAAAATAGCAATAGCAAAGTGTTGGTAAAAAGAAAAAAAAAAAAAAACCCAAAAACCAAACAAAAAACATTGTAAACTGTCCTGAGCATGATAAAGAGAACAGCTTTTCTAATATCATCAGTCCTCATGCTTATATCCCAGGCCACTCTTGAGGCTAAACAAGTTTTTTTCCCTTTCAAAGATCAGTCATTTTAAAATAATTTTTTTTTTTCAGCCCCATGTCACAATATAAAATGTATACTTCCTAATAAAAATATTTCATGCACTCTTCTTACTCTACTCATCATTTTTCCGGTCAAAGGCTAAAGCTGAACGTTAATTTCTATTTCCCAAATTTCTTAGGTTGCTCCTCGCGTATGAAAGTAGTCTAAGCTATTAGGGCAAAGCATTACCTAAATGATATGGTGCTGGAAATGAGTACTAACACGATAACCAGGATGTGCTGTTCCTTCTCAGTCACCGCCTCTTAGGAGCTGTGACTTTTTAAATGGCAGGATCATGCTGTGCCAGACCAAGTGTAACACATTTTCCTGGACAACTTTCACGTCCAACCTGGATTACAGCAGCCTACTGTGGACTTGGTGTGGATGGACAAAAAACACATTTTTGTGTGACTACCAATCACAGGAAATAGGATGGTAGGTTTTAGCGGTCTACTTTTTAGGATTCTTGCAATCACTGAGGGGATTAAACAGATCTTTCTGGAACAAGGTAGGGTGTAACTATTCAAATGGCATGCTCGGCACTGTAGACTAAAGAATGTGTCATTATAATAAATAGATGGATGACTAATGTCCCAGGGAGGCAGACGTTACCAGTTTCTCCAAGAGTGGCAACAGACAATGATCATGTCCAACTAACTGTAATGACTTTTTAGACCTTACGTTTATGGTCTTGATTCTCGTGATTTTGTGCTCTTTTAGGACCATTAAAATGAAAATCATGTTTTCTCCTATGGGAAAATCTTTACTGCTCCAATAGGAATGTGCCAGTTATGGACAGACTGTGTGTCCTGTCCACACTCCCACACCTCCAGTTCCCCCCTCCCCCTCCCCAATCCATATGTTAAAGCCCTAACCCCCAACACAACTGCATTTGGACAGAGAGCCTTTCAGGGGGTAATTAAAGTTACATGAGGTCCTAAGGGTGGGCTCTGAATCCGAAAGGACTCCTGTCCCTCTAAGATGAGGAGGAGACACCAGGGATCTCTCTCTGCATATGCAGAACATAAGCTGTGTGAGGGAGGGCACACAGAGAAAGCGGCTGAGAGTTCTCATCAGAAATCAACCCTGATGGCACCTTGAGCTTGGACTTGTGGCCTCCAGCACTGTGAGAAAATACATTTTTGCTGTTTAAGCCCCTCAGCCTATGGTACTTTGTTACGGTGGCCCTGGCCAACTACAGGATGCCTTTCCTTACAGTTGTGGAGGGCAGCCTCTAATCAGTAAGCAGAGGAGTACTAGGATGAGTGTTTCATTCTCGTCTACTTACAGTTGATAGAAACCTGGAGCAAAGGACTAGTAGTTAGGACTCGTGAGAGAAAGGCAGAACACGTATTGTCTCCAAATTGTTGCCTGTCGTCAACTAGATGTTAACATCTCTTGCAGAGTATATGGCAAATATAAGTACTCTAAATTATAAGATAGGAATCTCACTGTTTCCCAAGTAGTAATAATGGGTACTTTATCACTATACCATTAATTCTTTACGGGCAGGGACTGTTTCCTGGTACAGAAGAAGTACTCTATCTGCTGAACTGAGCTGCAGGTAGAAGTTAACTAATTGTATCTTTGTAGCAAACTTATGAAGTAGGTGCTGCTATTTCCAGTTTATATTTCAGGGCACTGCAGGATATGGAACCCAAGGTCTGTGTGATTCCACGGCTCGTGCAATCTCTGCATGGGATCATGTTGTTTCCTTAATTTCTTATCGTTTCACCAACTACAACTGATTTCTCACTTCTTTATTTTAAAAAGAAATTTTTTTTTAATGTTAAATTTTGAGAGAGAGAGAGAGAGACAAGAGTGGGGGAGGAACAGAGAGAGAAGGAGACACAGAATCCGAAGCAGGCTCCAGCTGTCAGCACAGAGCCCAAAGTGGGGCTCGAACTCATGAGCTTTGAGATCATGACCTGAGCTCAAGTTGGATGCTTAATCACCTGAGCCACCCAGGTGCCCTGATTTGCCACTTCTTTAAAACAATACAACAAAGAATTAAAGGGAGAAGCCTCTACTAAAACTTTGAGCCCAGGGAAATCTATTTTTTTTTTTTAACAAGTTCAACAAACCATGAGAATGTGAAATCTCCTAGGGAAGGGAGCATCTTCTTGAGCCCAGTGCCTGCTGCTTAGCATCCAGAAGGCACTCTGGACAAGCCTACTGAACGAACACTGAAGACTTCTACTTCAATTAGATACATTTTTAAGTCTCGGTAAGTAGCTTTCTATGACAATTTGGGTCAGTGCTTAAAATGAAAGTAACTCATGTGGTGCTTGGTAATAAAAAAATTATCTAACATAAGAAGCTACATTATAGATCTGAACTCTCAGCCACATCAGACATAACTTGAGCTCTCCCAGGGAATCTTCTTTAAGCTTTGGTAAGAAGGGCGATCATGTGCAGTAATACGCACGTGCTCAGGGTCAATCATTTACATAACCCCATCCCCTGGCCTGTGTACTGTGAGCAAGAATGAAGAGACCTGGGAGGGAAAGCCTGCCACAGCTTTGGGGGGGGCTTTCCTGCTTCCTACCCTGCTCCCTGTCAGCATTTCCCAGAGGGGAGGGGTTACCACTACACCTCACTGTTACTCCCCCAGCTTAGGAATTTTCATTGTATCCCCCTCCGGTCTTGAAAGCAATACCATTCAACTCTGGAACTTTGAAGGATTCCAAGCGCTCAGGGAGAATCTGACCCAATATTTGGAACTCTGTCCATACGTGACATCAGTATCAATATTCACTAAAGTATGTATAACAGTGTATACACCATTTGCCTACTAAGATCAAGACGATCTTAGTTTTGTTAGGTCCTCCCGCCTCACATGTTGTGTAGAAGCCAATGCAAAATTGTACTAAATTCTGTAAACTTTGTTACACTGCCAAACAAGAAATATATGGCCAGAACTTCTGCTCCTACTTGTCCTCTGAACAAAGCAGGCACTCACAGAAGCCAACGGGAATCCTGGTAGATCATCTGAATGAACCATTCCTCTCCTCAGCCTCTATGTGGCTGATTTCCCAGCTCCCTTTAGCCTCGGCCTCTATCCTGGGATCCAGATCCTCTTCCTCTCAAGCAATGGAGTCCGGAGTCCGTGCCACCCCTGACTCTCCCAGCCTCGGGCTTAAGAAAGGGATCATTTCTAAGTCATGGCTGTTCCTTCCTCCCTACCATTTATTACTTTATAAAATAAACATTTACGGAACACGCTCTAAGTGTTGCACAATTATCAACTAATTTAAACATTAGAACATTCTATGGTTACTCCGTTTTATAGATTTGGAAACTAAGGCACAGAAAGACCTTGAGTAACCTCCTGAAGGTCAGGTAGCAGGAGGTGGCCCAGTCTGGGCTTGCTCCATAACAACTGCTTTAACCACCGTGTTACGGTGCCTCTGCAAACCACAGCCGAGGGCGTCCAGTGCCCCCACCGGCAGGTCTTAGGTCAAGCCTGCAGTATTTACTACTCGTCTCCCAACTGCTCTCTCCAAAGTTCTTCTCTTCCCTGTCCAATCTTTCCTTCCCAATGATGTCACTGATTAATAGATTAAAGCCGGGATATGATTTTATCACTTTCCTGCTGAAGTCTCCCACCGTTCCTCCTAATTTCCTGAACTGTAAGTAAACTCTTTACCTTGGCATTGGAAGCCCTTCACAGCACGGCTCCAACTTTTTCATTTCGCTGGTATGCTTCGGTTCCGGTGGGCTACTCGGAGCCTACCCTGCCCTTGCACACTTGAGTACTTGTGCTCGAGCTGCTTCTGCGGCCTCCATACCAGGCCTCCCACTATCCCTACCGCCCCTGCCCCCACCTCCACATCCCCGAGGATTCCAGATCCGTCAAAATGCTGTCTCTCCCATGAAGCCTTTCCGTTCAGAAGTGTCACTTTCTCCTCTGCCCTTAGTTCTCGTCCTGCATTTATCTCTTTCTGTTTCGAATGACGGTTATTTATGATGTTGTCTTACTTTGCTTTTATACTGTAAGGTATCTGAGGCCATGCCTGGGTTTCGTACATCCTATCCCCTATCGTACCTAATAATAGGAACCTGCACGCAGTGAATCTGCAATAAAGATCTGTCACATGGAATCAACTATATAGGCCCATTACATTAATTCTCACAATAAGTCAGTAATTAAAAAAATGAGAAGTCTTTTAAAACAACTGAAATAAAATTAATCCTTAGAAATAGGAAGATGTTAAAACATTTGAGAATCTAATGATGACAGGCAGAAACTTTACAGAAAAACAGGGGAGAGGATAAATCCTAACCCTTTGTTGTACTACAAGATGAAAAATGTGTCAAATATATGAATAGGCACCTGAGAGATGAGACCACTGGCTAATATGGTGTTACCTTGGCAACTGTTTGTTCAGCCACGGTACTGGGCCGACGCTGGCGGGCATCCAGTCTCTGCTCCACAGGAAAGCTGCTCCTGTGTGATTTCAGACGCTCCACCAACAAGTAATAAATGGCAGCAAAGTGGTTATAGCTCTTGTTCTGTAAAGACTGAAAGAGAAAGCAAGTGCTGAAGTCAAAGAAGCATGAAAACCAATCCAATGATCTACATCTTTCTGAAAAAGGAGGGAAGAAACCATGTGTTCTTAAACACAATGAACAGTGTGTCTCAAAATAAAAGCTGTTCCAGAATTTAAAACGAGGGGTGCCTGGGTGGCTCAGTTGGTTAAGTGTCCAACTTTGGCTCAGGTCATGATCTCGCGGTTTGTGGGTTCCAGCCCCATGTTGGGATCTGTGCTGACAGCTCAGAGCCTGGAGCCCGCTTCGGATTCTGTGTCTCCCTCTCTCTCTCTGCCCCTCCCCTGCTCATGCTCTATCTCTTTCTCTTTCTCTCTCAAAAATAAATAAAAATTAAAAAAAATTAAAATGAAGGAGAGTTTCCCATATTGATTACATAAAGGGTGATACTTTTAAGTGACTCGCCCTTCTACATTCACAGGCTCCATTTATTTCCCTGCATCCAGAAAAAAATACCACCACTTTCTCACGTAGGGAGTCTGCAATGGGGTTGTGCGGTTCCGTCTCCTAGCTGTAACTATGGTGTAAAGTCAGTTAGCAACCTGAGCTCAGAGGCTCTAATTCCTTAACTTCAATACAAGTCCAAACTATTGCAAACTCTGAAGTGAATGATTAAAGTCTTTGGGGAAATTCCTGGTGATTATTTTGGGCTGGACAGTAACATTTGGATGGGAGATTGAGAGACACTGTGTCTCCGTTGTTAGGCAATTTTTTCCCCTTGTTTCTGCAGTCCCACCCTCTTGAAAGCTTGAAAATAAAGTTGCTTCCCAATTTTTCACACCCCTCGCCGGCCAGCTTCCCCAGGACACCAACGGATGGAGGAACAACCGCTCCCCTGCTTCTCACCCCGCCCGACAGCCAGCGCGGGCGCTGTGCAGGGCACCTCAGACGCAGAGCACCCCTGACAAAAATCACAGGCCTGTGGGACTGCACTTACAGCTGCCATTCAAAATCTACCTCACGGACAAGGACACAAACACATCGCTGAGCACATGATGAGCCAGGCAGGAAAGCCAGTCTGGTTTTGCTTAATGGCAGCACGGTTTGGAGCACTTGATATTCGTAAGAAGCATTTTGTGTTCTTTCTTGCTGTGCTTCCTCCATAAAAGCACTGTTTTTTCCTGTTGTGCAGGTAATAAAAATGTATTTCCCTATGGAAACGCTACCTACTAAAGGGCAGAAATCAAAGGGATGAGGAACTTCCAAGATTCACGACTCTCTCGGTTCTATGACCCAAAGAACTTCCAATTCTGGAATCCACCTGTTTTTGCCTTCTCAGTTTCTCCAGTTCACAACCTAAATCCTGAACCTGATTCCTACTCTTGTGGTTTCCTGTTCAGCCCTCAGCCTTGTTCCCTATCTGTATGTATATTTATTCTCCATATAAAGTAGCTTATGACTTGGATAAAACTCTACCCTTCATCTTACAAGAAATTTTCTACTTTGTTAAGTTCCCATCTTTGTCTTTTTTCAAACCTACATAAACTACCTCTTGATTTTTTGGCAGATGGGGCAAAGGGAAGAATTTATATATTGAATAAAGAAGCAAACATGAAATAGCCTGATTATAATCCTCAGGGAAAGCTGGACACGCCGAGGTGATGGGAATGGTCATGCTCGAACACCAGGATGGTGGGTGTGGGCACAAGCTTTCACGTTACTGAGCACAGAAGAATCCTAAAATATCTTCAGTCAAATCTCTCATCACTTTACCTCAATGGTTTTCTGCTGATCTATTCCAAGGCTGTGCATCAATCGCAGAACCTGCTCATTAAATTCCCCAATGGATGGCTCATTTTCTTGCCCTTGTGGATAGAGAACAGGTCTCTGAACAGGAACTTCTACAAGCATCCATTTATGCTCCTTGATTTGAGCTATGGTTAGCCGTTTGGACGGGTCTAGGACCAACATCCTTCGAATAAGGTGCTCACAATCTATGGAAACACAATGTTACAAAAGTCACATAAATCATCTTGTACTTCAGGGTATTGGCTTCAGTCATGTGACTTTGTACAACAGCATTAATCTCTGTATCCTCCACAGTGCCCACTGGAAAGCAGAAGGACAAATGAATACATGAAAGCCAGTTGTATTTGTCAGGTTCACGTGGTGAGTGTTGACACAAAAGTAACCATCACGTGAATGAATACTTAAGAAAAACAGGAGGCTGTAGGGCTGTCCGATTCTGTGCTAAACGAACCCTTCCATCGTATTTCTCAACTGAAAAGATCTAGAGGTGGACTTAGATTCTGCTGAGGACAAAAACAAGCCTTCTTCCTAGAACGAGCACATAAATGGATCCTGAGCCCCTTCTGAGGCTGATACATTAAGGGTAAGTGAGTGAGGCGAGAGCTCTCTGGCGGACTGTTGATCTCCTCTCCCCGTCGGTGTAGCTGAGAGAAACGCACGTGAAGCGTTATTTACCTGTGATTACATTTCAGAAACTGCACTGCTGTGACTCAGGCAGCAGCTAATTCTCAGAGCCGACACCATGCTCTCTACCAGCCACGTGACCGGCCTTATACCCTTCACTAGGCGCCAGACACCCCGCAAGGTGCTTTACAGAGATTAATTCAATTAATCTTCACAAGGCTCTTACAAGGAGCCACTGTTGTTTCCATTTTAAAGACCGAGGAAGCACAGACAGGTGACATCACTTGTCGATGTCAGACCGCCAGTAAGTGGTGGACTCGGGATTAAAACCAGGCAGTCTGGCTCCAAGGTCTGTGCTCTTAAGTATCGGAGCTTCGCTTCTACCATCTCACTAGGAGTGACAGAGTTCAGGATGGTCACCCAAAGCTATGGAGTAAATGGAACTGCGGCAACAACCCAGTCGGCTGCATGCAACCTGCCAGCCCAAGACGGGGAGGGGTCAGGGCAACTCCTCTCAATTCAAGAGCTTTGCCAGTTTTTAATTCAATTAAAAAACTCAAGTTTTCAACTTTTCACCGAAAGATACGGGAAAATGTACTTCATACTCAGAGTGAAATAGTTGTGACTCTGTCTACAAAGTGCTTCTCTGAGTCTAAAATAAACCTGGGACATTTATAGACCCAGAGCACATGCGAAGACGTGCTGTTCTTAACCTGGAAAACTTTCCGTTTTCAGTCACAAGTAGGAAGGCTGGAGCGTCGCTCACCTACATGGAGGGGGCAGCTTATTTCTATGGCTTCTGAAGTGACTCAGTCACTTTGTATGGCACCAAACTCTTAGAACAAGGGAAGCCTTTCCCAGGCATTTCACTCAGAGCACAAAGTTTGGAGAGCACATTTCTAAGAGGAACAAGTTTGTTACCTTCGGACATGAAATAGGGAATCCGGAATCTTCCTTCTAAAACTCTCTGCCTCAAAATTGGAAGAGTTGGTCCATCAAAAGGCAGAGCTCCACAGACAAGGACGTAAAGAACCACTCCCATGCTCTAGGAAAGAAGACAGCGCAGTCACTTTTCCTCTGAGAACTTTAAACACTCTTTGTTTTCCTAAACATCCCCGGGGCCCTTAAGATCATTTGGGCTGAAAAATTCCGGTTTGGATTTACTACTGTCTCAGAATTTGAAAAGAAAAAAAAAAAAAAAAAAAGAAAAATCGAAAACTCAGACTACTGCAATAAAATATCCTAAAACAAATACTCAAAGATCTGAATTTAATTTCTTTTGATTACTACTTAAAATTATTGCTGATATTAAAGTAATAACATCTGCCCCTAGAAATTCTTTCCTAGAATCAAATTCAAAATGCTCGAATTACAGTCCAGTGGGCGGGAAAAGTATGAACTACGGCCTATGTGTTAGGTACCAAGAGCTTCGGCGATGGGCCCAAGTACCAAGGGTCATTGTCACAGATGCACTGAACACGGCAAAGCAAACAAGTACCCAGATATCCAGCTGTGGTCCTTCATACTGCTGCCCTTCAAAGACTTCAGGGGCCGCATAAGGAGGGCTGCCACACCATGTTGCCAGCAGTTCACCACTTTTAAAGAAATTTCCAAAACCGAAATCTATTGGGATGGAAATAAATGTTACTTTCATCTGTGTTCTCAAACTATACTGAGTTTCTTGTAACAAATTTTACAATATGCTGTATCAACGATAGCACTACTATTCGCTCTGTGAGGAACAGCATTGATCTTGTGATGTGTCCTCAGCACGGAGCACAGTGACTAGCAAATATCAAGTATTCAATAAATATTTGTGGAATGAACGAATGTATAAATCTATCAAGTTTTTTTCTCCAAGACAATGAGTGAGAGGCTGGAAAAAGACTTTAGGTCATGTATTTTTAAGGCCGAAAGAAAATCCATTGGTGTGGACAACCAACTTGAATTAGAAAATCTTAGAATTTCAATTACTCCATGATTAAGAACTCTTTATCTCCTTTTTTTTTTTTTAAGTTAAAGTTTTTTTTCAGTAAGTTCTATGCTCAGCATGGGGCTTGAACTCATGACCCCGAGATCAAGAGTCACATGCTCAACCTCGAGCCAGCCAGGCGCCCCATGAGCTCTTTATCTTTTATAGTCTTTAAGGAAAGAAACAAATGAGTAAAAATTTAAGATCTTTACCTAAACACAACGGCTCCTCCGTTACCCAAGGTAGCAAGATCTAGAACCTCTTAAGGCAACTGAGTCCCGTGTTTCTCAGGTCACAATTCTTTAAGAGTTGGCCCATACATTCTGATTTAAGCAGATGTGCATCTGAATAGCTCATTATCATGTGATGGCTCTCTGGCCCAGCCAGCCACAAGACACCTATCACTTACTCATTTACAGAATGAGCGGCATTATACCTCAAAACAGTGAATGGCCTTCCCTTAAATAACATTAGTCATACTCAATCTATAGCTTTGTTACACAGCAGGCACTCTGGCAACACTACTCAGATGCCTTCAATATGCACGAAAAGACCAATTTCAGTGAGTTTCGGTATAAATGCAAGCTTGTGCCCTTTTGCTAAGCCTTCACATATCTCGTGTTCTTACTGCGGAAACAAATTCCTGTTATTTTGTAAGTTACAGGAATACTGTCTTATGTCGTAAGACTCCTGACCAGAGAACACTGCCTTAGAGTGACAGAAACTGGCTCTACTCCTGGCTGGTGTAGGGTGCTGCAGGGATAGTGAGCTTTAAAAGGTGTCCCCATGACGCCTGGGTGGCGCAGTCGGTTAAGCGTCCGACTTCAGCCAGGTCACGATCTCACGGTCCGGGAGTTCGAGCCCCCCGTCAGGCTCTGGGCTGATGGCTCAGAGCCTGGAGCCTGTTTCCGATTCTGTGTCTCCCTCTCTCTGCCCCTCCCCCGTTCACGCTCTGTCTCTCTCTGTCCCAAAAATAAATAAACGTTGAAAAAAAAATTTTTTTTAAAGGTGTCCCCATGAGTACTGGATCAAATCTCCAGTTCCAGACTCACTGGCTGTGTGACTCTGTATCAATCTCTGTGAGCCTTGGTTTCCCCATCTGCAAAGTTGAAATAATAAACATCTGTAGTTGGCAGGTTTTTGTGAGGATCCGGTGACTTAACATCAACTCGCACTGTTCACACTTGGAGACCACGGCATATTTGAGTAACTGCAGGCAAAGCGTTCTCTTGGCTCACTGACATATAAACTCGTGGCAAGCAGTAGTGACAGTCAACAACAGTCACAACCCCCAACACCACAGCTTCACAGCAGAGCACAATCTCTCCAGTTAAGGAGAATGAGAGCAGATTTCCGGTTTTCCTGCTTTTCTAGCTTCAAGCCCCTTTGGTAGACGACTCAACTTCCCTGAACTTAAATTTCTTCATCTATAAATGTAGTGATAATCTACCTACCGAGACAGGATGCTGTGAGGATTAAATGAGACGAAACACGTAAAGTGCCTAGAGCATGGGAGATGTCAAAGGTCAGCTCCCTTCTCTTTTCGTGAAGCCATCATTACGAACTACCGCCTTTCAGAAACAAAGGTTCTGAGAAAATATACAGGAAGGACAGGGCAGTGGAGAGGACTGAGGGTTCCAAAGACAAGTGAGGGTCCACGTGGGGAAGAGCCTCAGGCGCCTTCCAGACCTGGTGGAACACTGGCATCCAAGAGTACAAACCAGGCAGGGCGAACCTCTCCCTTCACCATGGGACCACAGTTCAGTCCTACACTCTGCTTTCCCAAAGGACCGTCAGAGAGGTCTTACCTTCTCAACTCCACCTCTATGACTAACTACTCATACCACATCATAACCCGTATGTCCTTATTGATGTAGGTTTCTAAGTTTCCAGAAAAGCTATACTCTCAAATGAGTCAAGGACTAGAAATTCCAGTAACATTTAAAGAGGAAAATGTTAACTTCACTCACGTATTAAAGCCCAAGAAGCTCCAGGATGTGTGTCTGGAGATCCTGAAATAGGTCCAATAACTGTTGTACTTTAAACTTTAATCACAGGAGGAATTTTAGGCTCATGTAAGTTGAGGATACCCTTTGAATAGCATTGTAAAGTTTTAACATCTCGAAGAGTCACTATAGAACTTCAATCTGATGTTCCCTGGGCCCTGGTGGATTGTGTCCTCTCAGAGGAGTGACGGGGCCTGGTGGCCTGGCCTCCTTACTGCCTAGGCTCTCTCACTGGTACATTTCATAGGCAAGGCGAGAGCCAGAGCTGGGAAAGCATCACTGTGCCTATGGTAGCCCAGGCTCAACCACAGCTTTACACATTCAGGACAAAGAAAGTGTCTGTTAACTTACAAGGAGAGTTGCACTAAAGAGATGTTTACTTCAATTTCCTGTAGGAAAATAGAATGAGGAAAATAGAAACTTGAGCCTGGGGCAACATTAAAAGCAATGCTTAAAGACAATCAGGTTCACTAAAGCTATTATCGTAGCACATATGCAGATATCTTCTATAACCTTGTCAAAACACTTAAACATGGTTTCTGCAATCATCTGAGGTATGGGTTCAGAAAGACTATGGAATCAGGAAGATTCAAATCAAATCCTGGGTTGTCCACTGAGTTGTGTGACGTTGGGCAAATTACTTAACCCAAGAGTCAGACGCTTAACTGACTGGGCCATCAAGGCGCTGCAGAAAATGGTTTCTTCTTCTTTTTTCTTTTTTTTAAAAATTTTTTTTTCAACGTTTATTTATTTTTTTTTGGGACAGAGAGAGACAGAGCATGAACGGGGGAGGGGCAGAGAGAGAGGGAGACACAGAATCGGAAACAGGCTCCAGGCTCTGAGCCATCAGCCCAGAGCCTGACGCGGGGCTCGAACTCCCGGACTGCGAGATCGTGACCTGGCTGAAGTCGGACGCTTAACCGACTGCGCCACCCAGGCGCCCCGTTCTTTTTTCTTTTTTAACATTTTTATTTATTTTTGAAAAACAGAAACAGAGCACGAGGAGGTGAGGGGCAGAGAGAGAGGGAGACACTTAATCCGAAGGAGGCTCTAGGCTCTGAGCCATCAGCACAGAGTCCAATGTGAGGCTTGAACCCATGAACCGTGAGATCATGACCTGAGCCAAAGCCGGACGCTCAACCGACTGAGCCACCCAGGCACCCTGAACATGGTTTCCTCTTAATAATCTTATGAGACATCCGTATTTTAGGAGAAAGTGAGGGTAGAAAGTCAACTACCTTGCGTTTACGTTGAAAAACTGTAATAGAAATGAAGTCTGACTACAGAGCCTTGCTGTTAACCACCACCTTTATGTCCCTCCCTGGCACTGTGATATGTAGCTATTTTTGAGTAAGGTAATAATTGTCAGGTTTAAGAAGTGGCAATAGAAAGGCACTTAAAAATAAAAGTCTTTTTACTTCTTCACAGGAACCTGACTAATTTGCTTCATTCACAGTCTGCAGCTTTCTGCCTAAATGCATCTAAGTGCAAAGAGGGGTGAGTGAGAACGAGGAGATACGAAAATGGCATGGCTGTGCAGGATTTGCTTACTGCCTTTTATCCAAATGGAATGGGTCAGTGTTTCATCACAGTAACCAAATTCATTCCTTCATTCAACATTTGAGTGCCTATATGTCAACTGCTGTGCAAACACTGAAGAGAGACTCCTGACAACGGAGAATAATAAAAGATCCCACATTATCGTCAGACTTTTGGAAACCATTGTGAAAACAGTAACTTGGGCATTCTTCTCTTTATGCTACCTCCAGATCCGGGGTGGCTCTGGCTGGAATGTAAACACCTGTCTAGTTTTGTGTACTCTCTACCTCTGATCTGCAGGTTAGTACCAACAATGATGGCTGCTATGTCCTTCAGTTATTTTTTTTTTAATTAAAAAATTTTTTTAAATGTTTATTTTTGAGAGAGACAGAGACAGAATGAGAGTGGGTTGGGGCAGAGAGAGAGGGAGGCACAGAATCCGAAGCAGGCTCCAGGCTCTGAGTTGTCAGTGCAGAGCCTGACACGGGGCTTGAACTCACAAGCTGTGACATCATGACCTGAGCCGAAGTCGGACGCTCAACCAACTGAGCCACCCAGGGGCCCGGCCCCTCCTTCAGACATTCTGACTCCTGTTTCTCCACCACAGAACTTAGGCCGTGGAATGCTGGATTCACATTGATATTATTTAACTTTCAACTCTAAAGTAATTTTAGATTTTCAGAAAAGATGCAACAATACAGTACAGGTCACATATTTTATAGACTGTCCCTCAGTCTGGTTTGCCTGGTGTGTTTTCTCATGACTGGGTTCGGATTATGGATTTTGGGGCAGAACTTCAAGAGGTAGAGTGCTCTTCTCAGTGCATCGGATCAGGGGATGCATGGTAGCACATCTAATTAGTGGTGGGATTATTAACCTTGATCTCTTAGGGTGCTTTCTGTTGGGTTTCCCTGTTATAAAGTTACTATTTGCCCCACTATAATTAATAAACTGAGCTTAACTGAGCCACGCAGTTGCCCCTCCTGGTAGATTTCACTGCAGCAATGACTACTGTAATGTTCTAATGGTAAGTTTTCATGTCCCTCATTTCTTCTACACTTATTAATTACAATTCTTCTTTAAGGAGGAGTTGTCCCTTCTTCCCCTTTTATTTATTCATTAAATCATTTATTATTTGTAATATTATCATTGTATTTATCATGAACATTTATTTTTTGTATGTGTGTTATAATACTCTTGTTATTTATTTTGATGCTCAAATAGTTCTCGCCTTGGCCATGAGAAACTAATTCAGGTTGGTTTCTATATCCTTTCAACACGTCCCCATCTTTTTAAAATGTCATTTTATTTCAAGTATTTCCTTATCTCTGGCACCAGAAGATGTTTCAGGCTTCTTTTGTATTTTCCCTGCCTCCACTCTGGAATCAACCACTTTTCCAAGGAGCTCTGGTTACTTTGATAGAGGAATGGTATCTAGAAAGCAAGACGTGGGTGCCTGGGTAGCTCAGTCGGATGAGCCTATGACTCTTCATATCAGCTCAGGTCACGATCTCACTGTTCGGTTTGTGGGTTCGAGCCCCACATCAGCTTCAGCACTGACAGTGCGGAGCCTGCTTGGAGTTCTCTCTCTGTCCCTTCCCTGCTTGGACACCCTCTCTCTTGCTCTTAAAATCAATCAATAAAACTTAAAAAAAGTAATAAACCAAGACTAGGACCTACATGTACTCACGGTAGCTGGGATGTCACTTGCTTCTAGTCTGTGTCAGCATAGAGAGTTAGGAAGTGTATGTATGAATGCTAAAAGCCATGTATACCCCTCATATCTATTCTTGTTCCTTTCTATATGTATATGTATTTAAAAGAAAAAAACCCAACAACTCATGAATTGACACCAATACTTCTCACTGCAATCCATGGTTCAGGCTAGTGTTATTTTGATACTACTTTTATTCATACATGATTGACCGACTCTTAGAAAATGTTGAAGATATAAAAACTTTCTTTCCTCTGCAGCAATCTGTCTTGTGTAGGGAGTAACTGAACTCTCCCTCATAACACACCTTGAATTTGTCAGATCAATCATGATTTTCAACACTTCTTGAACATAGTAGGAAAAAAAACCCCCATCTTTCTCAAAGAATCTCTTAGCTTCTTAATTTTAAGAAAGTTCAGTACGAAATCATTAGAAGTTTTACAAACAAATGACAACTAGTCCTTCAACACGGTCTAGGAGTTATCATCAAATCCAAAAAACATTTATGTCAAACGTACACTGGGTTAGGCATTACACACTTGGTATTTTTGTAACATGCTATTTCATTTAATTGTGATGACAGTTCTATGAAATGTGACTGTCCTTGCCTTACCAACAAGGAAACTGAAGCTCCAAGTGGTTAGAAGACTTGCCCAAGTACCTGTCGCTATGACTGGCTTCAAATTCAGGTTTTTTTTAACTGCAAGTATTCAAATACAGGTTTTTTTAAACTGCAAGCCAGGTGTTCTTTTAAACTAAATCACAGATGTTCCAAGAATTTTGCTAGTCAGAGAAGTTTAATCCAACTCACAATGGGAGGTAAGGCTGTCATAAACCCAGGAAAAGTCCTTTACGTTAGTAGAGATGAGAGATTTCCTAATTGATCCCTCTGCCAACAGAATTGACAACTGAGGGCTTTCTCTTCTCTATAATATTACCTGATATGTCAACAGCATCCTTAATGAGTAAATGGAATTAAGATGTTTACAAAGTAAATGTCAGAAATATATACTTACATTCATTTTAGGAATCCATACTCTTTAAGATTATCTAATGCTTACTTATTTTTGAAAGAGAGAGAGAGAGAGAGAGAGAGAGAGGGAGCATGAGAGCGCCTAAGCAGGGGAGGGGTAGTGAAAGAAGGGGACAGAGGATCCAAAGCAGGCTCCTTGCTGACAGCAGAGAGCCCAATGTGGGGCTTGAACCCATGAACTGCGAGACCATGACCTGAGCTGAAGTTGGTGCTCAACCGACTGAGCCACCCAGGCACCCCAGGAACCCATGTTCTTTTTAAGAATGCACAATGTGTTGAAGAGACCTCTTGCCCTTTCATGTGAGATGATATGTGCCCAGATCCCAGATCCATGTTCTCCAGGGGTTTTACTCTTAACAATGGTTTTGATATTTCCCAGTATACCCATATTCTCTCACCTGGTTTCTGTGAGGCCTGAAATGTCTACAGAAGAGAGGTTTTGGAGTAGACTGTTTAACCACAGAACAGACGCAATTACTGTTGACGGACTCTCATGGAAATGAACTTGGCCTCAAAAGTGGAGTGCTCTAACAACCTCTTATCTAAGTAACCAGTAACAGACCATGGATATATTTGAAAACTGTACTAGAACTGCTATGATTGTCTGCTTTATACTTTCAAAGTGATTGACCTGTTATCTTACTGACAACAAATGCCAATTATTATTACTGTCCTCACTGAATTAAATAAGTTATCTGTGCCCAAATATCATTATCAGAGGGCCAGTGTTTTAGGAATAACAAGGCCTTGCACAGAATAAATAAGCTGATCCTGATAATTGCCGTCTGACGGGAAGCAAGCACAAGAGAATTCTGTTGATTGCTGCCATGAAACAGATCGAACATCAGCAGGCATACGAGCCACCTGGACAACCTGCTGAGGGGCAGGTGCTGATTCAGCAGGTCTAGGGCTGGGCTTGATATTCTGCATTTCCAACAAGCTCCAAAGTGATGCTCATGCTGCTGGTCCCCAGACCACTCTTCAAGGAGCCAGGAAACAGAATAAAATGAGGGTTGTGAAATAGATACAGAAAATGTTAAACAGCCCGTCACTGTTTATTGTTGCAAAATGATTATAATTATTGAATACTTCCAGGATTTTTATGTAAATGACACCAAGACTAAACAGAAGTCATTAGGTAAATTAATTTTTTTCTGAAAAGGGAAAAAACAAAACATTTAAAACCAGTCTTCAAGCTAAGAAAAAGTAAATGAATTCTAGGAATCAACACAACCAAGGCAATTTTTAATCCCCAGCAGTGTGTTATAATGTCTAATTTATAATTAAAAAAATTCTCCTACAGAGTAGCAGATGGCTTTAGGGTTAATTTTATCCTTGTTTCTAAAATTACCAGTAGAATTCAGATACCCCGTCTCGCTGGAGAGATACACCTCTTTTGTAATTATGACGATAGGAGCAAAGAAGACAATTATGAGGAAATGAAAGCTGACAAATGAAAGGTGGGACGGGGGTAGGGACGAAGCTGACACATTGGGTAAACGGAGTACTGACAGGATACTGACATCACCGTGTGCTTTGCTGCCCCCACCCCCACCCTGCAAGAAAAGGCCAGCTGCACAGCTTACTTCCAAACATCAGTCACTCCCTTTCCACCTGACCGGAGGGCACCGAGAGAATGATCACCACAGTTGAGATGAAATGTGATCCTGCTGACCAGTGTGAGACATTTGTCCGATGAGAGGGTTCAGTGGGCTAAGAAGCAAATAGATGGTCTTCCTTAGCCCCAAATGGGGTGGAGAGCACGAAGGGAGAAAAGGAGGGGGAAAACAAAAGAAAACAAAACTCAACAAAACCCTCTGAGCTGTCTTCCACAGTCCCGGCTTAATGTGCTGCTAGTGCTAAGTGGGCTTAAAGGATAAACACGAGGTATCACCGTGTTTGCTGAGGCAAAGCTCTTTTTCACATCCTACCAGTGGCAGAATGATACCAAAAGAAGACTTTTTATAAATATTTTACTAATAAAACCTATCTCAGTCTCTCCCACCCTTTTTTGGTTTCAGGACACAAAACTGGAATTATATATACAGAAACCCTGTCTCAAGGTCTTCTAGTAAACAGGAAGATTGTTAGAAGCAATAATGAGAGGTGAAGGGCTACTCGGGGATCACGGTCTATTCAGAAGGGAAGCCTTCCTCAAGGGCTGGAGACAAGTGACTTGTGATGCACAGGTCAGATCCATCAGGCTATTACACATTACTAATAACATTTAAGATCGCTCTCAGAAAAATAATTAATTTGAATGGAGCACAGACAATTTAGAATGTAAGTGATAAACTTGTCTTATTCCTCTGTGACTTGTATTAATAAGGCTTTAAGGCCTTGGTGATTAAATAAAAACAAAAAACATGGTAGGGGCGATTATAAGGCTATGAAAATTTTCAGGACTTGTTTTCACATGGAATCAGTTATATACTGAACACAAGTAATAGCTACCTTTTAGTGAGTGTTTACATGGTGCCAGGAACTTTAATTAACAATTTATTTAATACTTAAATGGCATTAACTATGTACCAGGCACTGTTTTAAGTACTTTGCAAATATTAACTGGTAACCAGTATGAGATATGAACTTCTGTCATGCCCTCTTCAAAGATAAGGAAACTGAGGACAGAGATGTTAGGTAAGGTGTCCAAAGTCACCCATCTAGTAAGTGGCAGAACCACGGTTCAGAGCCAAGTGGTCTGGTTCTAGAGACCATACTCTTACCTGCTACCCCTCGTCTGTAACATTATCACTAATTATCGCAATATTCCTGAGAAACAGATTAATCTGTTTAATATATATGGCAACACAGCACAGTGAGGTTAAATAATCAGCCCAAGGTCACACAGCCACTAAGTGGCACAGCCCGAATTTGCACCAGTCGTGTCTGATAGCACACTCCACATTCTTTATGTGAAGCCTTGTTTGAATTGTGATATTGTCGGAAAACTTCCTCCAAGTAATTCATACATTTTTATCTTTAAGTATTTATTATAAACATTTCAGATTAGGAAAGGTGAGGAATAAAACAAAATGTCCTTCACCTACTTATTGTCAACTTCGTGCCTGAACAGTCTTTGCCAGAACAGCTAAGAGGAAAGAGCACCGCAACTATACAACAAAAGCCAATATTCCTTTGCATTCTGCCTGGTGTTTTGCAAAGGCTGGAGGTCTCATAATCGAGGCAATGAACACACACCGGTATGGATGGACCCATGGCCCATCAGTGACTGAGGTCTTTACTCGTTGGAAGAGCATATATTAGAAACTGATTTCAAAGCCGTGTTTCTGTATTTATTACAATGAA
This sequence comes from Prionailurus viverrinus, assembly GCF_022837055.1. Lineage (NCBI taxonomy): Eukaryota > Metazoa > Chordata > Mammalia > Carnivora > Felidae > Prionailurus > Prionailurus viverrinus. The sequence continues at coordinate 9,965,147 of NC_062570.1, read as the reverse complement.
ACACTGATACTTCTACGCATTTTATCTCTTATGAACAGCGACAAAAATTATAACTTACACTAGTTTTGATTTGCACTTTCTCAGTTTCAACAAAGAAGATAGCTAAAACAGTTCAATTATTCAACCCATTTAGCAATTAAAGAGATTTTCATAAGAAGAATAAACCAAGTACAATTTGCGGGAATAATTTTGCATTTTTCCATGGAGTCCCATCTTTCCTACATGCGTCGCAATTCTTTAAAATTCAAGAAGAATCCTCAGAGATCACAAGATGATGTTTTTAAAGGAAAGCAGGAGTATAAAAAAGTTATAAAATCTATGGATAAAAATAAACATCCTGGAGAAATTCTTTAAGGGCACTGAAACACAACTAAATTTTGATGGCATGTAAAATTCTCCATGATCTGAGTCGGCCTACCTGTCCACACTCTTTCCCCATCGTGTGTCATCAACACTTTGATTCCACTAGTTCTGTCTACACCTTCCCTACACAGTTCGAATTCCTTGACCTGCCTGCCTTTGCACATGCTGATCTACCTGCTTGGAGCTGTCATCCCTACCTTACCCCTTGCTTCTCTCTCCCCCTGTCCCTCCACAAAGGTCTTCTTCTTAATCAAGTCTTAGCTAATAATTTCCCTGGTTCTTCAGGCAGAGTTAGCCTTTCCTCTAGCCTCGGGGCCTGTATAACAATTATCTTCTTGTGTTATATTTAGATAAGCCTTGGTTCTCGGTTAACTCCTTGGGGTGAGAGCAGAGTTAAACTTCCCTGCATTGTCATTGTTGTATTCTTGAAATACCTGAATCTCCAGGATTCAAGCACAGTAGAGGCTTAATAAAGATTTGCTAAAATTTCGGGTAAATGGTGGTAAGAATGACAGAAAAAAATGTGGACAAGATGACATTTGAGTGTCTAGATGTACCGTGTGTGCATGCAAGCATGCATGTGTCCCCATTTGCGAGGTATGGAATCAATGACACTAAATGCATAAATTCTGAATGATTAAACCCTAAATTCAGAGAGAACCCCTTGAGGAAAAACTGACCAATAATGCTTGGAAACTATAACAAGATACAGGGGAGGAAGCACAGATTCGGAGGTCAAAGAGACCAAGCTGTGAATACCACATAATGAATGACATTAGAAATACTGAGTTTACCTACCTATATTATAGGCTAGAATTAAAGGAGACATATTATAGCCCGGCAAAACTTGGTTACGACCTTAAAGGAGTGCTCTGTATATTTTGTTTGCAAGTTTCTTTGGTGTTCTACTTTGACATTTTCTTTTGAGATGTTAGTGACAGAGCACTCTGTAATTTCTATAGCATATGACTCACAAGACTAACCTTTCTCTGCCTAAAAAGACTCCCAGAACTCCTTGGAGGTATTTTTTGTGTGTGTGAAATTTTTCTTTTAGTGATAAAGGAATATGATGGTGAAGCAGGGGTTTCCCCTTTCTTTCTACATTGTTAAGAACTTCAAAAAACAAGAGCCTTGTTTGAAGAGGACAATTTGAGGGCAGGAGAGGCTTTCAAGAAGTAAACAAAACGTTCCCGTCAAGTGCATTATAGAAGAATGGCATGGAAGGGCCAAAAGAAGAAGGAGAAAAACAAAAACAAAAACCACAAATGGGAGATGTGAATGCACATTAAAAAAACAATGGAAACACCAATACTGTGGATTGCATTTTCAAAACAAAAAAGACAAATCAAGACAAATCTTTATATATATACAATGGGAATGTAACAAATTAACTTAAAAAAAAACAACACTGTCTTATTCAGGCAATCCCATTACAAAAAAGTCATAGCCTGCAGAATGGAAAATCCATTACCTCCCTGAACCATACGTAACACTGGCATTTAAAATTAATTATTAAAATTAACATGAAGTAAGTAAAAATTAATTATTTGCTTTCCCCCACATGCCCAAGGCAAAAACTGATGGGAAACGACATAGAAACAAACTAGTTATGTGCACAAATCAGAGGCTTTTGACTTCTATTTTATACCACAATGCCACAAACCAAGGCTGTTGTTTTCTCCCTGAGCCTAGGAGTCAAGTATCCAACCTAGGAAGTCAGCCGGTAACTTCCCGGTCAGCTCCTCTCATCCGGATGTGCCTCTGCCCTCTTTAACAATCCTGGAACAAACCTAGAACAATCCTAGAACAAACACTACCGGCAACCTTGCTGAGCTTTTGTTCCAAGCCCCTTATCTTCTTCAAAACCCTAAGTGAAATAAATCTCCCTCCCACACCTACAACCTCTAGCCCAGACCCACATTCTCTTAATTGGACCACTGCCTGAGATTACTTACGAATCTTCCTATCTTCAGTCTTACCCACACCTCCTACCCATCTTCACTCTGCTGCCAGAAAGAGACCTCCTTTCAACACGCAGATCTAATCATAGTACCCCAGTCCCACCTGCACTCCCACCCCAGCCTACCATTTTCGATAGATCAAGCTCCCTATCGGCAACAGAACAAACTCTGACACCTCTCATGGCATCCAAGACCCTGCATATTCTGCTCTTTGCCTACTGTTCCCCTGTGTCGATCCCCTGGGCCTGCAGATTTCATGTCTCACCAATATGGAGCCACAGTTCCCCACCACACCAATCTCCATCTCTCTCTCTCTCCTTTTATCTGTGGTATTTACACAGTCGGCCTGCCTATGTGCAATATCCTACTCCTGTTTATCCTCCTGGCAAGCTTCTAATTCCTCTCTCAAGCCTAAGTTCAAATAGCACCTTCTCTGTGAAGCCTCCCTGACTTCTCAGGTAGACTGCTGTTCCTTCACCTGGATTCCTACTGCATTTTGTACATATATTTCTGGGCAACATATTGTATTTTAATTATTTTTCTCTCTCCACTAGACTTCTAGCAACAGAGGATTTGTATTCCAGTACCTAGCATAGCAAAGTACTTGACACATAAATATTTACTGAACTTTTGACCAGGTGGATAAAGAAATTTGACTATAAAATAGAAAATCTTTTACAATTGTGAAAAAGGTAGGAGGAAAACTAGTAAGGCAATCTTTACCCTTAGCCTCCATGTTATAAATCAAAACGTTACTGTATTGCAGCAAGGCATTTGACCTCTATCACTGTCTTTTATCTGTCTGTGACCTCTCTGCAGCCACCAGCCTTAAGCAGGAGAGCCGGGCTCGTCACCGGCAACCTGTACTGCTTCTCTGGCCAGGCCAGCAGCCCCCTGACACACTCCCGCACTCCCTGACACACTCCCACACTCCCTGACACACTCCCACACCTGCACCTCCTCCAGCATAGCACACCAAGGGACCTGGCCACAAATCAGACCCTGGGTGTAGTGCTGCCACTCTGTACATTAATAATGAACATCTTTCTCTTACTTTTCCTTACACATAGCGCTAACGAAATAAGTAAGACACACTGTGAGAAAGCGTGATGTCACTGCTAGAAATGCTCCTGAACATCTGCCTGCATGCGCACATGCGCGCACCCCCCCCCATGTGCAGTGGCTCGAGTCTGGTCACGTTTGAGCCAGCTGCATCCCAGCTACCTGCTAGTTTGATGTTCATGTTGCTATCCAGCAGGAGATTTTCAGCCTTGAGATCACGGTGCACAATCTTCCGACCATGACAATAATCGACAGCAGACAGGATTTGCCAGAATTTGCGCCTGGCCTCAGACTCATTTAACCGGCCATGATTAGCAAGGTAGTCTGGAAAACATCAGAGATTTTAGGATTAGTCACCAAAACCAAAAACCAAACTAACAAAAATCCCCACTATCAGTACTTGGGATTTTTTCTCCTCAAAAAGCCAGCTCTTTACTTATTTTAATTCCAGTGTGATTAATATACAGTGTTTTATTAGTTTCAGGTGTACAATACAGGGATTCAAAAATTCTGTATATTACTTAGTGCTCATCCAGGTAAGTGCACTCTTAATCCCCTTCATGTATTCAAAAGCTTTTTAAATGAGTAAGAGTGTTCAAGTACCATGCTGTTTTCCAAGTTCTCTGCCTTGAGAAAAGTAATTCCAATCATATTTCACTGGAATCCATATAAACGGAGAGAGAGCCCAAGACAAGACAATATGCAAGTGACGTAATATTCATAGTATAATTCCCAATGCTGTTTTATGCCCTAAGCACTCCCTCCACTCCTTTGTTTACAAATTTATTGAATATTTTTCCTAACCACATTTAAAAAAGAAACTTCTGTAAAAAACACCCATGAATCCATTTTCTGACATCTCATCAGACAAGGGATATCTTTCTTTTAAATAATCATTTCATGGAGTTACTGTACAAGCCACCTGTAACATAAGATACAGGGATCCCTCGTAGTAGCTTAAATAATTCACACCCTGTTTTGTTCAGTGGAGCACCTGTGATCCACCCAAGACTTGTCCTCTAAATCAAATGTGATAGCCATGTTCTCTAAGCACACACACTTTGCAAGATACATTAGCTATGTTTGTGCAGTGTTATAATCTCTACCAAAGCGGTTTACCTGAGAATTAATTCTGCGTATGTTTACATTAACTCAAGAAAACTAAACATTTATAGCTAGTTCAATTTTCGCTTGAAAATCTAAGTCTTTTAAAATGATCTTTTGCAGAAGAAGGTCAGCATGAATCTTGAAAGGCTTTTCTAAGATTTAAGGTTGTTTTCCCAAGTCAGGAATCGTATGGACAAATCAACATTCAGTCACCTTCATACATTTTGTGTTCTAGGCTACGTGGTTTACTGATACTTAGATTCCATGGCTTTGGGTCATGACATTCTCAATATTTACTGTAAAACTAACATTTGTACAACATTTTACAGTTTACAAAACTTGTTCATATCACTATATGTCACTTAATGTTCCTAAAAACACTCCATGATAAGGATTATTCTAATTTTCATCTTATAGGTGAGGAAGCTGAAGATCACAGGGATTAAGTAATCTGGCTGAATTCATACAACTGGTAAGTGAATAGCTGATCTGGAAACTTTGACTTTCTTTTTTTTTTTTTAAACTGTATCAAGCTTCTTTACTAGACTCCTGATGAAATCCTCACTATCCTTTCGAAACCCTGCTCATATGCCACCTTGCCCTTAAACAGTTCATCACTTCAAGTAGAAATGACCTCTAGTCTGAACTCCTTACCACTGACAACACAGTCTCATACTTTAGTTACCTGCACATATACCATAAATATCTCAGCATGTGTGCATATTTGGGTGCATACACACACACACACACACACACACACACACACACACCCACAGCCTAATTCTAACACACTGTGTGTTAGAAAGTAAGATACTTTCATTTATACTTTCTGAGGTAGGAACCATATCATTCTCTTCTGTACTCCCCACACTGCTTTAATACTATGCACAAAACATCAGAGGTACAGTTTTTAAAAATACTTAGCTGATTAAAGTCTGATCATAGATGGGTGGCATCATCATTAGTGTTGTAAAAATATCGTAGTACTATACATGTTAGAGGCTTTAAATGTAAGCAGACAGACCTAAATGTGAGACGTGAAACCATAAAAATCCTAAAAGTAAGCATAAGCGGTAATTTCTCTGACATCGGCTATAGCCAACCCCCCCCCCCCCAAAAAAAAGGCAGCAGAATCAGACCTATAAATGCAGAGAACAAACTGATGGTTGTCAGAGAGGTTGGGAGTGTGGAGTTGGGCAGAATGGGTGAAGGGGAGAGGAAGATAGGCGGAATGATTAAGTCACAGGAATAAAAGGCACAGCATAATGAATACCGTCAATGATACTAAAATAGTTATGCAATGGGACAGACGGTAGCTACACTTGTGGTAAACACAGCATAATGTATAAACCTGTCAAATCACTAAGTTACACACCTGAAACTAATGTAACATGTGTGTCAACTATACCCAAATTAAAAAAAAAATGGAAACAGACATTTCGTATATGCTTCTGTACGTGCTGTGATCAGCTCATCACATCTCCCTCCTGCCGTTACAGAGCCTGCATAATAGCCGTTTGTGATTCTAAAGGGAAAAACGGTTCACTTAAGAACATGTTGAATTTTCAGTCAAAATGTCCAAACTGTCATCAGAGTGACTATGTCTAAGTAAACTGGCAAGTGGACAATGTGCTTTCTGCTCATAAGAGTAAATCAGAGCCTCATTTCTATGCTGGATGAACTGGGAAATCCGTAAGGAAGGGTTGGCCCCTTGGGCAAATACAACTGATTGAGACAAATGCAACATGTTTTCTGTGTAGGATTATCTTTTGGCTAGTTAGCGTTATCTTTCCTGAAATGCCACACCAAATGCCACTTAAACTGCATCTCTAAAGAGACAATTTTTTTCATAAATAAATGATTTATTCAGATAGACAAAATTTCTTTCTGTTGAAAATGCTGAGTCAACGTGACTTAATGGAAAAAAACGTTTGTGATTCTGGCAACACAGAGAAACCCAAGAGGTCCAATGTGAACAAAGAGAAGTGTATGGAAAAAATAACAACAACCAACTATTGATTACAAAATGAGTCCTGGGAGGGGCGCCTGGGTGGCTCAGTCGGTTGAGCGTCCAACTGGCTCAGGTCATGATCTCACAGCTCGTGAGCTCGAGCCCCACGGTGGGCTCTGTGCTGACAGCTCGGAGACTGGAGCCTGCTTCCGATTCTGTGTCTCCCCCTCTCTGCCCCTAACCCACTCGCATTCTTTCTCTGTCTCTCTCAAAAATAAACATTAAAAAAAAAAATTAAAAAAAAAAAGAGTCCTGGGAAACACAAATCTAGAGTACTGACTACTTTTAGAAGTGATCAGTTCAAATTAATACTACCATGGCCAAAGGGGAAGAAAAGCTTTGAAGCCAGGCAGGAAAGGGACAGTCTGGGGGGAGAGGGGCAGGTATAGTCTACCTGAACCTAAAACCACCATGTAAAGCCAGAATCTTCACAGGTCAATAAATCTGTAAAAATCTCAGCAAGTATTACATCATATCTAGGACCTTCCTTATTCTGTATGATTTCTGTAGTGAAAACTGAAAACTGTACCTTCTGCTGAGAAATCGGTAACAGATGTAACAGAGGTATAAACCTGTGGCTGAAATAACATTAGTTTAGGTATATACCTCATCCTCCTCAGTGAGGGGCATTGTTATCAATCCAAGCTCAAACTAATACACATGGTCCTCTAGGTAACATGTTTTACATTAAAAACTTAATACCTAATTATGGCTACAGAACAAAATTGCTTTTTTTAATTAAAAAAAATTTTTAATGTTCATTTACTTTTGAGAGAGAGAGAGTGCGAGCGAGTGAGCGAGCAGGGACGGTGAAGGGGCAGAGAGAGAGGGAGACACAGAACTCCAGGCTCTGAGCTATCAGCACAGAGCCTGGGCTTGAACTCACAAACTGTGAGATCATGACCTGAGCTGAAGTCAGATGCTTAACCAACGGAGCTACCCAGGCACCCCAGTTACACAACAAAATTTTAAGTGTAACAGCAATTCTCCACACTAATTGCCTATATGTGTATTTTTGGTGAATGGGCACAGTTTAAAAAATTATTTTTTCTATTTTACATTTGTCCTGATTAAGTGAAATTAACTTTCTACGTTGACTTTAACAATAAAACTTTTTACGGTTATATTTTGTATATCCTTTCTCCCATTTTGCTTTTATGGTAATTGATTTAAAAAAAATTTTTTTTAACGTTTATTTATTTTTGAGACAGAGAGAGACAGAGCATGAACGGGGGAGGGTCAGAGAGAGAGGGAGACACAGAATCTGAAACAGACTCCAGGCTCTGAACTGTCAGCACAGAGCCTGACGCGGGGCTTCAACTCACGAACCGCGAGATCATGACCTGAGCCGAAGTCGGACGCTTAACCGACTGAGCCACCCAGGCGCCCCGGTAATTGATTTCTATCATATTTTACAAAAATCATGGTCTGTGACAAATTGGATAATTAAAAAACTGGTCTCTCAATACTGATAATTTGAGAAATATTGGTATAGACAAGTAAATAGGCAATTGTAATACACTGTGATAAAGGCTAGCACAGGAATAAATAGAACCTAATAAATATTTTTGTAGATTTCTTTTTAAATTTTCTATTTTGTATTATGAAAATTTCAAACATATGTGAAAGTACATAGTATAATGAATCCCCCAGACTTATAAGTTATCAGCATTTTGCATGCTTGCTTCATCTTTTTTTTTTTTTTTTTTTGTCCCCATAGTAACCTAAAGCAAATCTTGGCATCATTTTGTTTCACCTTAAATACTTTTGTATGTATCTCTAAAAAATACATTTTCTTATATAACCATAATACCATCACCACACCTAACAAAATTAATAATTCCTTAATATCATCTAATTCACAGTCTGAATCTCCTCAGTTGGCTTACTGGAATCAGGATCCAAAAAAGATGTACATTCTGCATTTGCTTATTTTGTCTTTGGAATCCTTTTTTTCTGGAACAGTCTTCCTACCCCCACCCCCCATTTTCCTATGCCACTGACTTGCTAAAGAAACTAGGTCAGTCATCCTACATTCTGGATTTGTCTTTTGTTTCCTCATGACATTGCTTAACTTATTCTTCTATCTCTTGTATTTCCTATAATTTGGAATTCAAGTTCAAAGAACAGAATAGATTCAGGTTTAATTTTTTTGGAGCATGGCAAGAATATGTCATAGGTGCATCAACTTGGAGGATTACAACATCTGATTCTGCTTTTAGGAGTGCTAAGACTGATCACTGCATTCTGGGAGTGACTGCTTGATCCTTCAATTAGAGTCTCATCCCTCTTTTTCCTAATATGGTTCATAAGCTCCAGGGTACGTGAGAACCCTTAGAAGGCTTGTTAAGCCAGATCACTAGGATCTATCTCTAGAGTCTCTGATACAGTAGATGCTGGAAAGGGCCCAAGAATTTGTGTATTTTTCAGAAGTACCAGATGATGCCTAAGATACTGGAACGGGGGCTGTACTTTGAGAACCACAAAACTAATTTTAGTATTCACTGGTGTTTGAACCTGAACCAGTTACTTCATTAGGGGTTGCAAAACTGTGATTTTTCTAATTACTTCATTCCTGCCACATCTATTAGATGAAATTCCTCTGTTGTCAATTAGGGCTATTTAGTTATCCTGAACTATAAAATAGGTCAGGAAGGATGAATGCTTAATTCTTCCTCCTTAAGCACCAATTTCCAGAGTAAGGGGTTGGCACACTAGCTACCTCCAATGATAACTATTAAGATTTGTAGGTCTGTTTGTTTTTAATTTTTTCTTCTTCTATTTTATGATTCTCTTAAGTATTATAATGGTGCATGGATTCCTTTTTTTTTTTTTACTTTTATATACTCAATTTGTTTCAATTAACTACAGTATTATTCTTTTTTAAATTTTTAAAAAATGTTTATTTATTTTTTAGAGATAGAGACAGCATGAGTAGGGAAGGGGCAGAGAGAGAAGGAGACAGAGAATCCGAAGCAGGCTCCAGGCTCTGAGCTGTCCGCACAGAGCCCGACGCGGGGCTCGAACCCGCAAGCAGCGAGATCATGACCTGAGCCAAAGTCGGACGCTTAACTGACTGAGCCACCCAGGTGCCCCAAGTATTATTCTTTCCGATGCTCAATTTTTTCATCTTTGACTAGTGAGAACCCTGTTTTGTTTTGTTTTGTCAACATGACCACAGAAATGTTCATTGCCTTCGTTACTTTCTGGCATAATAAAAACATCTCATGCATAACTGGGACAGTTCCTGCCCCAAACCTGGAATCAGTCATTTTTCCAAGAAGCCTTGGTTCTTTTTACTGGGGAATAGTACCTGGGTGCTCAGGATGCTTTTTATGGCAGGGTTGGCATCATTTCTAAAACTTTTCAGGGACGGAGCTAAAAATAAACACTTTTAAATATAAAAAAAAAATGATGACTTCACTCCATTTCAAATTTACCATTATAGGAATTACTTGTCTTTGATTTTTATATGTATATTTCTTCTTTTCTTATATAAAAGATCCTATTCCTTTAAAAGAATTTTTTTTTTTTTTTTTTTTTTTTTTTTTAAGTTTTAGAGCAAGCACAAGCAGGGCTCAAGAGAGGCAGAGGGAGAGAGACAAAAAATCTTAAGCAGGATCCATGCTCAACGCAGAGTCCGACACAGGGCTCAATCCCACAACCCTGGGGTCACGATCTGAGCCAAAATCAAGAGTCAGTCGCTCAACCAACTGAGCCACCCAGGTGCCCAAAAAGATCCTGTTTAACATTAATTACTTGTTTTATCCTATATTATACATGAAATAATCTCAAAACAGCTACTAACAATAAAGTTAATGGATGAAATTTACACGTTCAAATTTCTTTGCATTTCTCTTTATCTTGAGATTATATTGTCCTAAGGATGCATAGTCCAACTACTATGTTTTAAAGTTATTTGAGGGGCGCCTGGGTGGCTCAGTCAGTTAAGCGTCCGACTTCAGCTCAGGTCACTATCTCACGGTCCGTGAGTTCGAGCCCCGTGTCGAGTTCTGGGCTGATGGCTCAGAGCCTGGAGCCTGCTTCTGATTCTGTGTCTCCCTCTCTCTCTGCCCCTCCCCCGTTCATGCTGTCTCTCTCTGTCTCAAAAACAAATAAACGTTAAAAAAAAAAATTAAAGTTATTTGAAAAGCTATCTCTTTGTGGTATATTTCTCCGTTTATTTTTGAACATGTAAAAACACTCACTTGATATTTAAAATGATACAATAAGATACAGTCCAAGAAGTCTTGCTTCCATTCTGTTCCCTTCCTCTGCCTAAAGGGAACTATTTTTATTAATTTTTGTTTACTCTTTCTGTTTCACTTGTTATGTGCAAATATTCTCCCCACTTCTTACACAAAAACATTTATCCTTTTTCTTTTGCATTTTATAGCAGTACACAAATCTTCCATATTCCTTTTACATCAATGCAGGTACTTCTAGCATTTACCAATACAGTGCTAAGAATGAAGGCTCATGAGTCAGGCTGCTTCAGTTCAAATTCTGTCTTCACATTTGCTATGTGACCTTGAGTTACTTAACTCCCCACCTCCACCTCCATTTGCTAATCCCAAAATGGGGATAACAATAATAGAATAGAACACCTCACAAGGTCATGTGAAGATTACATGAAAAAAGCAATTTAAAAAAGAAAAAACCCTCTTCATGGTGCCTGGCACACACAGGTTCAATAATGTTAGCTGCTATTATATCAGCTATGATTGCTACTATTGTTGTTATTATATTGTTATGTTATCAGGGGTTGACTAAGGCTACCTTCCTTTCCCAACTACTAGCTACCTGAAAGCCCCTTGTATTATGGTTTAAAGTCACCAGCAACTTCTCTAGGCCAAAGCCAATTACCTTTCCTCAGTTCTCATCTTTTATGACCTTTCAATTATATTTTACACTTAACTGGTTTCCAAAATAAACATTGATTTTCTGTTTATAGTTTTTCTCCATTTCTTTCGCTAACTGACTTTTCTCTTCTAACCACATATAACTACCACAGTCTAATTCTGGCCCTTTGCCTTTTTCTATACACCTTTCCTCACAGAACTAATCTAAACTACCCCCTCCTTGCAGATCACCTTTGATCTGCCTTATTCTTAGTTGGATAATGTGAGTTCCCTTTCACACTCTTCTCACTTGGTGCCAATCTCAAGGGTGCCTCTTTAGTCACTCCAGCAAAGGTATGTCTTAACATTCTGGCATGAGACCTTCTGCTCATAGATCCTAGTGAGAAACTAATAAAAATTATACTGACATAAAACATACATATACAATTCTGTATGCATTTTCAAGGGGGGGGGGTCTATAAAATCTCAAGTTTAATCAGGATTAAGAACTCTGCCTTGGGGGATTTCATTTATCAATTAGAATTTTTATAAAAATCACCTCCAGATTTGCCAAGCACATCTGACCTTTCAACAATTACTCAATTGTGTATCTACACAGATTTTCTTTGTTACTGCAGTTATTATGACTGAGCTCATCTTTCTTTTTATGAACTTCATTACCACCCTTCTAAGTCACTATAACTATCACCACCCCCCACAACAGTACCACCATCCACCAACTCCCCCCCCCCCCCCCCCCCCCGCCTCACTGACTGGCATCCCATCCCATCTCTTCCCCCAGGAACAAGGGGTAGGTTTCCCAGCATCTTATCAAGGTGAAGAAACCCAGCCAGTTGAGTTTCCTTAAATTTTGGGGATGTCTGAATCTTTTGATCACTACCTTTAAGCTTAAAATTCTTCAGTCAGAAATTAATAGGATTCCTTAAAGCTGGATCTGAGTAATAGTCCAAAAAGATTGATAAGCTATGCAATTAAATATATAATGTTATATTAGCAGGACTTAATTCGTAATTTCACTGATTTATAATCTGGAAGTAAAAGGGCTGATGACAATTTAATATTTTTGGTTTAACTAGCCTTAAAAAAACAACCCACCTCAGATAATTAAATCCTGGTCAGTGGTTTCAAACCCATAAATCTGCAAAGAATTCACATTTCTTTTTACTAACTTTGAAGAGAAAACTTGTTTTCAGGAATATGACCACTATGAACCCTGACACTCCAATAACATAATCAGAACCGGTTATTTGTTTCCTTCAAAATATTCTCAAGATTCATTATTTTCAATCCCCATATCCAAATTATCCTCATCTTTTTCTCTAACATGTCTTGCCTCTAATTAGTACAAAATGTCATTGTAAAATAAAACTCTATCTCACCAGAGATCAGGACTCTGATCTTTGTCAACTTTGGTTGTGCTTGTTCTAACCAATAACTCTTGGATAAAATGTAACTAAGAAAGGAAGACACAAAAAATAAAATAAAAACCTGAAAAAGGTTTTAACACATTAACATATGTACCACCTTACATTGTAAACACTGATAGAAAATGGACTAGGTATATGGTCTATATTGAATTAGGATGACATGGGCCATACTAATTTTAAATATTAGATTACAATATTACTTCTAATATTAAAATCACATTAAACTTTTAACCTTGAGACAACTTATGAATAGAATACGAAACTGAAGATTTTTAAACATTTTGCTTTTGTGTTTGCTTTTTTAAGTACACAATCATTTCAAATTGTGTGTTTGACAAAAATTAAAGGAAATTGTTGCTTGTGATATATACTCTGGCAATTTAGTTGTGCTCTCAGCAATTTCCCTACATTAGACTGTTTGCATCTGTTAGACTCTGAATCAGTTCTTCAAACCTAGTGGAACTACTGAAGCAAACCACAGTCTTCTGAAAAGTCAAGGGAGGTTTTAGTTACATAGTTTACAATTTTAAAGATTACTGACAATTGACTTCTGTACCTACATGTTCAACTTTTCAGCAAAAATTAAAAGCAAATATATCAAACTTTTCTAAAATCGTTTATAACCCCCACAGAGAAGCCAAATAGGTTGCAATACTGATGACAGTAATGGATATCAGACAGAGGACTTAACAAATTTTTCATACCTTTAATAAAATATATAAATAAAATAAATATCTCATTTCCTTGGACCTACAGAGATTGCAAAATATACCAGAAATAAGTTCTAGAGTCAGAGAAGCCTGATTTTGAATGCTGTTTACTTCTAACCGCTGTATGACCTTAGACAAACTATTTAAACCTTGGGCGACTCAAGAGTTCTTAGTAACAAACTTCAAGTTTTGTTCTTTGTGGAAAGCTTATACCTTTAACTGCTCCACACATGAATTCTAACTTAATGGCAAAAAACCTGTTAGAAATGTTTTCTTTCCACATCTATCCTATTGGCTTCAGTCCACACACAGCAATTTCTTTATCCTGTGGCATGAAAGTATGCTGTCTGCAGTGTCCAATAAAAGTCTAGTAGTTATAACATGAAATATGCATTAGAGAAAACTTGCATTTGCAATTTTCAAATATTTAATAGGGCAAATCAAACAAGAAGACCTGTAAAAATAAGCCTGTAGAAAGAACATGATTTTTAGTACACTTTCTGAAGTCGTGTACAGATCTTTAAAAGCATACACACACACACACACACACACACACACACACACACACACACCATTCAGTTATGAATCAGAATAAAATTAATTAGAAAAGAATAATGAGCACAGTAGGATACAACTATGTGGGCCTTCAACAATACTGATTCTCTTCAGGTCAGCATCGAAGCACAATGCTCTCTCTCCCTTCCTTAATCAAATTAAGGAAGAATGCTTATGTTTATGGTGAGTTTCAAGTGTTAACAGACATCCTTTTACTTATTCATTCAACAAGTATCTGAGTGACTTCTTTGTGTCAGCCACTATGCTCAACCTTTGCCCTCCTGAAACTTCTGTTTGGGGGGGAAGAGACAATAATAAGTAAGTAGACACATAAAAGTGATAATTCCACAGTATAATACATTGCAGGGAAATAAGGTGATCAGCTGGAAAGTATCTGGGGCAGGCCACTGTAGACAGGGTGACCTGGAGATGCCTTTATGAGAAGGTATTATTTCAACTAGGGAGAAAAGCATTCAAAGAACAGCTGGAGCACACCCATGAAGCCAAAAGGCCACCAATGAGGCTAAAGCAGAAGAGCCAGGAAGAGGGGAAGGCCAATGGTGGACTGACAAGTGGAAGTCATGCTCTGCAAGAATTTAGAAGCCCAAGGACCAAGAGTCTGTATTTTACAATACTGGGAAACCACTGAATGATTTTAAGTAGGTGAGGGACCTGATCTAATTTACATTTTAAAAGCACTGAAAAATAATCGGAAACTGTGAACTCTATGTTAATAAACTTTAAGTTCCACTGAGCGAAAATTTACACAAAAAAATTTAAGCACTGCTATGGGAATGGTCCTGATTGCTAGCTGATACGCCAGCCACATGAAAATAAAATTCAGTCCCTAATGCGAACAGGTTCACAGAACATGTAAGAAAATTAGGTTAAATACTAAAAAACATTAATCAGCCCTTCAAGACAAGAATAGAAAGATGTCATGAGGCAATACTGGTTTACAGACATAAGATGAGATACTGTCTGAAACATAAACTCTTGTTAATATAATTTCAGAATGATAGCTGGGTTTTCTTACTGATTTCAATGTATGCAGTAACATTTCATTAACTGTCCTAGAACTGTTTTTTAGGTAGTAATTTAAAAAAATTATGTCAACTGAATAGCCTAGAAAAGTGGCCAGAGTCAAATTTAATACTACCAGATGATGATGTCATATGATGGCAATCAACATTCCAGACAATTCCCTAAACAGGTATTTTCATTCCACCTATTTTTATCATCTCTACAAGACCTCAAAGTCTGTTGTGAATTATTTCTTAGTAATGAAGATGACTGGACTGATAAATGAGTCATTCTAAGCTGAACTACTGATGTTGTGTGCTATTTACTCAATTTATGGTAGTGTTATGATAATATTTATAAATGCAATCTGGTCACACTTCTAACACATTTTTTACACAGATAAATACATCCCGATAGCTACTTTGATATGTAATTATTTCTTAAGAAGGAAAGAAATACAGTTCAAAGAACATATCATCATTTACAAAACCATATAATTTTTAGGAATTAGGAATGAAATGCCAAATTTGGAGAATAACATGATGATGAAGGAAACATAACTGTTAATTTTAATATTTTGATTTCTATACATATATGCCCTCTAACGATATACTTTTAGCAAACATTTGAGAATTAAGACATTGTCATCATTCATTCATGAATCCAAGAGCAGATATATTTCTCTTTTCATTAAGTTCTTCAGAAGAATGACAGTGGAATACAATGAAGCTAGGAAGAATTGGTTAATTCAGAAAAAGGCACAGATGTAGAGGGAGGGAAGTAAAATGGGTGAAGGCGGGTGGGAGATAGAGGCTTCCAGTTGTGGAATAAGTCAAAGGAATAAAAGGTACAGCATAGAGAATATAATCAATGGGATTGTAATAGCACTGCATGGTGACAGATGGTAGCTACATTTATGGTGAGCATAATATAGTGTACAGACATGTTGAATCATTGTGGCACACCTGAAATTAGTAACATTGTAGGTCAATTGTACTCAAATACCAAAAAAACAAAAAAAGGCAAGAGGTTAAAAAAAATGGTCATAGAGAACTCAAGAATGTAGATTAAGTTATACAAAGTAAGAATAATTATGTCAATGAAACTTTTGCAATTAAGTTACAGAGCAAATCAAGTTTCCTGGGTAAGCAAGTTCCGAAAAGCCTGTTAGTTTATTAGCCAGTGGCTTGATTGACGTTTCTTGGGGTCCCTCCCATCCAGTAAGTAATAATGATACCACTTGTCATAGGGGAGAAAGAGTAACAGTCAAAGGGAAGGGTTAATTGGAAAAAATAAGACCCCAGTCGTCTGTTCAACTATACAGAGATCAAAGAGGACAGTTGATTCAGTAACTGACATTACAAGGTTGAAATGTTTCTGTAGCTTTTTGTTCCCATGCCTTTACTCCCTCCTCCCTGCAACAGGATCATCTATCCATACCCTCTGTTGTTTGACTCTGCAATGCCTCCCAGTAGCAGAGCTGAGATATATCCTTGTCCTATTGCTTTTGGTCTTGCTCATGGGGAGTATGTGTAGTTTGACTTGATCTCTTGTTGAGATCTCCCATGACAAGCTCCAGGATGAGACACATGGAACAGATCTGAACTCAACCTACAGTCTGAAACAGAGCCACCCCAGTTGACCCACAGATAATAAAATATTTGCTGGGTGCCTGGCTGGCTCAATCAGTAGAGCATGTGACTCTTGAGCCCAAGTGTGGTGTGAAGTTTACTTAAAAAAAAAAAAAAAAAAAAAAAAAAACAAACAAAAAAAACTAAAAAAACCCCCAAAAAACAAAAAAATACAAAAAAACAAAAAAAAACTTGTTGATGTAGAACACCGAACTGTGGAGTTGTCATGTAACGTTATTGCAGAATTAGAGTGATAAAGTTTCCAATATTAGAAAAGAGAGGTTTGCTCAGCTATAAAATGAAGTACACTTTCACAAAGAAATCTTTTGAATGTTTTCAACAATTTATGTGATATTTTGTGTTCTTTATTAAACATACACTTATTATTATTTTTGTACATCTGGATGACATCTTCAGGTACTAAACAGCCTTGTTATTGGCCTTGAATAACTGGGTAAGTGCTCATGTAAACTATATTGATTGTTGCCTCTATTATGGAGGATGATGTAAAAAGACTAGTCTGGTTTCTTTTCAGAGGGAGGTCACTTGATCACTTTTTCTAAGCCAGTTTACCCAGCACCTAAACTTACCCACTGCCTCCAATTTCAAGGTTCACTACTGCGAAAGGGGGACAACTGGTTGGATACAGTTCTGAAGAACAAAGTATGATTCAGTTCCAAGGAAGATAAAATTGACACAGGCGTTAATTATGGCTAACTCCTAGGTCAAGGGAGTAATTAAAGAAGAGAGCTCGGAAAAGACACAGACTAACGCTGAAAGTGCTGGGCTCTATTCTCAGCTCTTATGCAAATCACTTAATCTTTGTAGGCTTCAGTTTCTAAATATACCTAATATAACTTAAAATACTTAACATCACTTCTAAGGTTGCATTTTAATTCAGTATTAATATTCCAATGAATATCACTGGACGTCACTTCAAATTTCCCCATGGCTTATTTATTAAAAAAATTTATTGAGGTAAAATACACATAACATAAAATTTATCATCTTAACCATTTTGAAGAATACAGTTCCCCCTCGGTTTATTTTTGACTCATCTCTTCCCCTGTAATTTCTGGCACAAAATTCCCTAGGGCACTTATTTTAGGACTGGAGAGAAGTTAGATGGACTGGAGTGGAAGCTCTGAAACTGTTACTCATTTAGCAGCAAGGCAGAGAGGACAGAATCCCAGGTGGGAAATGACTGCCAGAAGCCAGAAGAAAACAGATCCAAGAAGCCCACTGGAAAGATCAAAGGTAAATGGTTCTATTTGGGCAGTATTCAAGGACCAGCAGAGGCGGGGGAGCCTGAATCTCTACCTCTGATAGTTTTAGAAAACAGTATCTGACATTTCATAAAGCTAGTAGTATTGGGCCAAAATAAGAGTACTTGGAATGACAGAATTGTAATTAAGTGAAAGAATGGATGATACGGACTCTAAGCATGTAGGCAATTAATAAATTAACATCTTTTAACAACACACAAACACCTGTAAATACTCGTGAAATGTGCTGGGGCTAAGAACATACTGGTGATAAACGTGAATATCAGAACAGGTATAGTCTTGAGCAAAGTTTTCTTCTTGTGGCCTTTCAAAGACTGATATTCAACAAAGGACACGACTTCATAGAGCTAGGTTTGCAGATTCAACTCCTACATTCAATGATGTCTCCAGGTGGTTTAAGTGGCTATAGTCTTGCATCACAGGTGTGGTTAATGAGGTCAAAGATTACAAAGGGTTTTTCAATCATTACTCTTAGGAACACCAAATAGGTTATTATCACGTACTGCTGACACACACGTGTTTAAAACAAAACCTCTAGGGGCATCCAGGTGGCTCAGTCAGTTAAGTGTCCGACTCCTAATTTTGGCTCACAACACAAAGCCTGCTTGAGATTCTTTCTCCTGCTTTCTCTCTCTCTCTCAAAATATTTTTTTTAAAAAGTAAACATAAATAAAACACTAAGAAACAGTTTGGTACACTTCTCACTCATCTCTAAATTTCATTAAAGCCAGCGTTTGAACTCCTAGTGGTCTCATCTACAGTGTTTAGAAAATATCTGCGTCCTTATCTCAAATCTCCATATCCACCAAAGGCAGAACACAGCTCTAGGACTTAAAAGATGTTAAAAGTCCTTGCATCCCTCATAGGTGTTGTTTGTTGTCCAAAGGTGTCCTTCCTCTTTGAGCAGAAGGAAAAAAAAACTTACCGGTAAATTTTTTTTTTCTAGGCATTTGTTAAGAAATGCTAAATCTGACCACTATTTAGCCAAGTATTACAAGAATGCTAACAAGAAAATAGATTCCCTTAAAAATTTGTGCACTTAAAAAACGGCTACTCTAAGGTTTACTAAACATCCTAGGCACAAAGAATATTCTATTGGAGTTTAACATATCTCATAATACGAGGGCCTTTTCGAATGGTGGAGCTCCAAGAGGAGCTAAAGTTAAAGTCCTGGGGAAATTCTGAGGTGGCCCTATTTTTAATTTAAAGTCCATCATGCTCTAGTATTACCAACAGTTCAAACAAAATCCCTTATGTACTACTCAAATATTTGTGGACTACTAAGCTTCTTTATAAATAAGGATGTCTGTTAACCAAACAAATTGCAAAGAGCCAGTGAGATCTGTCAATGCCTTTGGATTTGATTCTTATGAAATCAACAGGATTAAGCAATAAGTGCCAGCATGAATTTATCACTCACATGCAGGGAGTTTCTGGCTTTATGTTTCCTAAAGAAAATTTCATCATGTGGATAAATGACAGGCTTAATTCACAGCAATTTAAACTACTATAATCAGGCTGCAGTTTGTGCCATGAATGGAATGAGGCTCTATCAAATATGGGCATCCCCATAACACACAGATAAAAGGTAGAAAAGCCACTCTGGGAACTGACAGTATGGAGAAGGATTTGGAAATGTAGTCTGTGGTCTATGAAATTTTGGTGTGTGGGAAAACATTTCTAATTTTATATGGAAGTCAAAATGAAAAGGTTTTCATTATAATCATTTTGATGAAACACAGCAATTCCACAAAGCTAGAACATCTCGATGCAGAAGTTTTAAGATCAACCACTTTCTGAGGAGTGTCATGTCTTAGAAAGAGTCAGGCTCTGAGCGAAACAGATATACATATACAAATGTACTTCCCCCTCATCTTTCCAAACTCTTACCAGTTTAGTTCTACTCCAGTTAACATCAGACCTACCTGGAAGCAGAGAGAAAAGGACCATGTATGTGAGTCATAATAAAGGAGTTAACTCTAATTCTTGTTCTCTTTCAAACTTCTGGTTTTCTGAAGTTCCTTCCTGATTTGCCTTTCAACCAATCATTCATTCATTCATAAAATATTAGACACCCTGATCTCTAGCCTCATCTGCATACTCACCACCTCCACATGGACATCTAATAAGCATTTCAAACTTAACATGCCCTGAACAGAACTCTGAGAATCTCTCCTGAGCCTGCACCATCCCCAGTCTTCTCAACTCAGGAAAAGGCCACTCTGATCTTAGTTAATCCTAAGACTCTTCACTTCGAACCTATCAGCGAATCCTGTCGACTGGAACTTCACTGAATATCTAGGATCCCTCCATCATTCCCCATCTAGTCCACGCCATTGCTATCCACTGCCTGAACTATACAGTACCTTTAGACCTGGTTTCCCTATTTCTATCCTTGCCTCCTTAACGTCTGTTCTTAACATGGCAGCCAGAATGATACTTAGGAACGTTTTTATATATCCCGTCAGTCCTCTGCCCAGAATCCACCAATGGCTTCCCTTATCATTCAGACTCCTTCCCATAGCCGAATAAGGGCCCACAAGAACTGAAACTGAAGGTGTCTTTGATGTAATCAAAATAGTGGACTCAAACACTATCCAATATGATGAAATGTGACTAGTCATAGCTCACACCGAAGTTACTTAAATTTGTCAATCTCGACTATTAAAATCAGGGCCTACCTAGCCTTTGACACAGAATTACATTCACAGTTTACAAGGACACAGGTACAAGTATGTTCAATGCAACATTATTTGGAATAGACTAAACCAAGTAATAGTCAAAACATCTGTTAATAGAGGAATGGTTAAATAATTTATGGCACAAAATCATACTATTGAATATGACAGAGCTGTTAAACAATATGATGAATCTTCATGTCTTTACATGGAGGAATCTTTCTCTCTCTCTTAAACTGCATGCAACCTGTGTCTCACTTTGGTTAATTCCAAACTGAGGGTCATTCTCCACACAGGCCATGCAGGCCATTCCCTCTGGGTATCTCCACTCTCCTCACAGTACGAAGTCCTACATACCCCTCACGACTCAGCTCAGAGTACTGTCTCCTTAAAGAACCATTTCCTGACTCTTCTGAGTGGACAAGTACTCAATGTTTGTTGACTGGATTAAAGAAAAAAATACCTGATTTTCTATATTCTAAAAACTAGGCTGAAACTTCTTTCTAAAAATTAAGTGGTATCTGTTCTCTCCTTTCCTTAGATCCAGCGTAATTTATTTGTAGGTCATAAGGACTACCAGTGATACAGAACTATATGGTCTTTCCCTAGTAATCTTAACATCTGCCTGGAAAGGTGTGAAGAATAATTTTTCAATAGCTTTATTGAGATATAATTAGCACAAGATACAATTTACCCACTGAAATCACACAGTTCAATGTTTTCTAGTACATTCACAGGGAGAATTATTATTTTTAACAATGCTAAAAACTCTATGGGCTTGGAAACCATCAATTTGTGATTACTAGAAGATCTAACACAGAGGTGGTTAAAAAAAACAACACCAAAAAACGAAAAAAAAAAAACCCAAAACAATTACTACATCTTACGTGATTGGCTTAATATATTTCATTAAGAAAATCCATCTGTGGCTATAAGCACGTTATTGGGTTTAGGGGAGCAGGAAAGAAACCTGTACAACTCTCAATCTCATCAAATGTTTAAAAAGACACATTTGGGGTTTGATAAAAGTATGGTGAATGTGTAAGATTTCCAACCAGCTAGTATTTCCAACTGGACATCACCCCAATCCTCCATGTTCGACATGCTCCAAATGGAACCCATTACTTACTGGTTTCCTACATAATTTCCTCAGTCCTATTAATGGCACCAGTATTTCCCTCATAGTCATCTTTGCCATCTGGGTCTCCTCTATTCTGACATAGTCTCTAGTTTTTACTTGTAACTTCTTGTCTGCAAATTCATACCATGGATACACTTCCTCTCCTCTCTTCAGCCCACCTGAAAACCTTCTTTAAATCAGTGTTTTAATTCATGTGGTGTGAGCCAGTAGTTTAAGTCAGTCCACTCTGTTCACAAACACAAAGTGGGTATACCTCATCATTTAAAAATATGACATTCTTTTACTAAGATAACCAATCATTAATAAATTAAAAGTATTTTAAGGGAAGCCTCCTGAAAGAGGCACAAACCTTTGGTACAATCCTGTATCTTTCTCACCAATACTTATTTTTGTTATTCAGGCTACAACTAAATTTTCTTATCTCCAAAATCTGGTTAGAATCTAATTCCATCCTGGACACTGCTTTGTCATCACGTACTTTTAGAGACTATGTTCATCTTTGGCACTGCAAATCAGTTCCCTATTCAGGGACTTTGCTCTAACTCTCCTATTCTCAGGTAGTAGAAAAGGATAATGAATACATCTTGGAATTCTAATAGGACATAAATATGTCATGACTATTCTCTGCAATTAGTTGTATTTTCATATCATTTTCTGCCCTTTGCTGTTATTACCCCAGGATTTACTAATTTGGTGTTTCCTGAGATTCACATTCAAGTTCCTATTTTTAGCCTAATATGGTATCATAAATGTGGACTGGTTAAAACAAAAAAGATTTTTAAACAGGTGCCTCAGTTGATAGAGCATTTAACTCTTGATCTCAGGGTTTTGAGTTCAAGCCCCCGTGTTTGGTGTGGAGCCTACTTTAAAAAAAAAAAAAGTATTAATCTGATGCAAAAGCCATGAACATGCCCTAAAACTGAAGAGAAAGAGAATAACCATGGAAATAAAAGCGTTTGGATTTTTTTTAGAGCCCTGAAAACAAACAATAAACAAAACCAAACCAGATTACTGAAATTAAAGGAGGCTAATCAGACTGAATTTGTATTACAAAAATGTGGTGTAGCTGGCACAGCCTGAACCTACTTCAGCTTTTATAAACCATCTCTAGCATACAGTGTATCTGGTTTACCTCTCAATTAAAAACCTTAAGTGCCTACCAGAAAACAACTTTTAGGCAAATCCACCTTCCAAACCCTGCCAAAGAGTTCAGTTAATTTTATGTTAGGTCAGGAAATAACACAGAGAAGCAATGCTATATCCTTAGGAGAAGGCACAAGTGTCCGAAAGGAACCTGTATGTCACCCTAACATCAGAATTTAACAAAAATCCCATTGCAACTATGATGGCTTTGTGCTAGTTCCAAAAGGTCGACTGGAATCCCTAGCCCCACCAAGACTCCATGAGGTTGTATGCAGGCAGAGGCCAGCCTTTTAAATCTTGGACATTTTAACAGAAAGCAAGTAAGAAGTTTGCTTCATCAGTTGTAAGAGCCTTCATCCTGCCTACTTCATGCCAGTGCAGTAGTTACATGGATATTTTAAAGCTACTCCTACTCTGTATGGAACTCTCCAAGGTTCTGACCCTTCATGGTGGTCTAGTAAGAGAGCAGCACTTGGAAAACCAAAGTTCAGGAAAAAATAGAACCATAGGTGTATTGGTCCTGTGCCATTTCTAAATATTGATTCGAAGTCTCACATTCACTTTGGACTTACTCTAACCATTTAAGCCTATCCCTGAGGTACACCGGCCTTAGAACATCACTGGTACATCATTAAATCCTATCACATTCTTAGAGTAGCTGGATCTATTCCTTTCTTCCTGTTCCAACCATTCTCCCAAGTCTGCTATTTTAGAATCAGGGTTCAATGGATTGTGGGTGAAGGGTCAGATTTAATTTAACCTTGATTTGTTTGGCTAGATTAGAGCTGATGTAACTGAAGAAATAAATTTCTCTCAACACTTGTAAATATTTCAATCTGCTCCCTTCTTGCTTGCTTGGTTTCTGAAGAGAAGCTGGATATAATTCTTATCTTTGCTCCTTTATAAAGATTTTTTTTTTTTTTATCCTGGCTTCTTTCAAGATTTCTTCTTTATCTTTGATTTTCTGCTGTTTGAATACGATATACCCAGGTACAGGTTTTTTGGTATTTATCCGGCTTGGTGTTCTCTGAGTTTCATGGGTCTGTGATTTGGTGTCTGAAATTAACATGGGCAAAATTCTGAGTTACTGCTTTAAATATTGCTTCTGTTCCTTTCTCTCTTTCTTCTCTCTTCCCCCACTACACATATTTTGTAGTTGTCACAGTTTTCACATATTTGCTTCCATTTTTTTTTCACTCTTTTTTTCTGTTTGCTTTTCAATTTTCAAAGTTTCTATTAATATATCTTCAACCTCGGAGAGTCTTTCCTTAGCCATATGTAGTCTAATGAGTTCAAAGACATTCTTGATTTTTGTTACAATGTTTTTGATCTCTAGCATTTCTTTTTTCTCCCCCTAACATTTTTTATTCTTTCTCAGAATTTCCATCTTTCTGCTTATATTACTCATCTCTTATTACGTGTTGTTTACTTTTTTATTACAATCCTTAGTATAGCATAGTAGTTTTAAATTCCCAGTTTGATAACTCCAACATCTCTGCATACTTGAGTCTTTCTGATACTTGCTATGTCTCTTCAAATTGTGATTTTTGCCTTTTAGTATGCCTTGTAATTTTTTGTTGAAAGCTGGACTTGACATACTGGGTAAAAGGAAGTCTGGTAAATAGTGGTGAACTCCATTTACTCAGTAAAGCAACTGGGGTAACTAGCCTTTAGTAGTAGCGTGGTAGTGAGGTATGGGGGACAGAGAAGCAATCTATAGTTGTATGATTAAGTCTCAGTCTTTTCCTTCGTGCTTCTTGGTCCTCCCCCAATCCCCACTCAGGTGGGACAGCATGGCTAGAGTGGGCTAGAGTTGGGTGTTTCTCTTCTCCCAGGTTGGTTAGGTTCCATAAAATCCCAATAGGTTAGGCTCTGTAAAATAGTTTTTCTCTTGAGGGCAGGCCTTGTTAGGAAGAACAGAATATGCTGACACATTACAAAACGGTTACTTTTTCCCTCTCCCACCAGGAGCAGAAGGAGACTCTTTTTTCTGATCCTCATTATGAGAACCCGACAGATCTCCTGGAGCTAAGACTCGCAGAAATGTACTCCTCCATCCCCCCTGCCCCATCAAGTTTTTTTTAACTCTAAGACTTGTCCACACTGAGGTTCTAGCAATTCAGCATTCAGTTTTTCCCATCCTGAACTGGTTCCTGCAGAGCTTTCTGCTTGTGGGCTTCTGCTCTGGTAAGACAGGATTCTCTCCATTTGCCTGTCTGTCTAATTTTGAGGGCAGCAGTCTGCCCTGTGACTTCACTTCTTTGATGAATCAAAGAAGCACTGTTGAATTTTTAGTTTGTCCAGCTTTTTACTTGCTAGGATGGAGTGATGACTCCCAAGCCTCTTACATGCCAGACCAGAATCTGGAAAAATATTTCAAATGTGTAAATTCCTAAGAGCTTTTTCGCTCCTAGAAAGCACTCTGAAGCCCGAGGCCAAGGAGGAAAAAGGAAAAGATAAGGACAAGATAATGAATAAGAAACAAGAGTTCTCCTGTTCCAATTGTGCCCCTCAGAATCACTCAAAGCAGTTAGGCCATCGTGAGCAGGGAAACAAAAGGCAGTTTACGATTTCCTGAGTGCTATCTCATTTCCCTACTGTCAGAAGTAACCCCAAAAGAACACGTGGAATCTTACCTCCTGTCTCCCACACTGCAGTCTGCCCAGCACCAGTTCATGCTGCCCAATCTTTCCCCCGTGGTGAAAAACAGTAAAAAGACCTGATTTCCCTGAGAAACTGAAAGTCTTTCAAAAACAGTTTTCATAGAAAAATAATGAAAAGGACAGTTATGCAGAACTAGCTCAAACACTTTATAAGCAGATTAAAGAAGAAAAACTCTGATTTTTATTTCTCATGCATTTTGCACACACTGGATGGGTAGTGGAAGGCAGAATAACCACAAGACACAGCGGTCTGCCTTCAGCCACTACCCACCGACTCTACCTGTATGCTCTGCTTTAGTTTTCTTTTTAGTGCTCTTCACCATTTCCATTTTGTGTATCTGTTTACTGTATTTCTCTTGCGATGTAAATAAACTCCATGAGGCCAACGATTTTGAACTTTCTCCCCCCGCATATCCTCTAGATCTAAAACAATGCTTAGTATAGAATTATGGCTCAATAAGTACTTGTTGAATTAATCCATGAATAAACATTCATTATTATCCCATCTGTATCATCTTCTTCATACCAAATTACTCCGGCAGCTTCCAAGCAGGACTTTATGCTTCCGGTCTCTCCCGTCTCCAAGTTATCTTATATACAACTCCATTATTTCTACAAAAACACTGCTTTCATAAGGTTATTCCTCTGCTTATGAACACTCCTTCTGACCTCAGCAGCTCCTCAGTATGATCCATAAAGTGTTAATAGATATTATATGAAAAGAAAAACTTGGTGAGTAGGAAAGTTTGGAAAATGAACCTTTAATGTACTAATGTGTAACGTAAATCTTCTGGAGAAAGACTTAATATTTCCCACCTTGTGACTACAGAATGAATCCTTTTTTCAAGAAGCAGGTCAAGAAAGCACACTTTTGTGAACCACACCGTAGGAAATAGTGGCATATAGAATTATCCAATACCATGTTCAAATGTGGCCCTAAGGGATGTAGGTAAAAACAACAAGAATACAGTTGTCTTTGTGACCATTCCTGTGTTGTATCTCAACCCTCTTCCATATTCTGTGGGTTCTCTTTCTTACCAACAGAGCTCACTAAGCAGGGGAAAGAAAACCCACTTCACACTGCAGATATATGTAATGACATATTATCTTTGAAAAGAAGGGCCTTTCTGGATTTTAACCTACTTTAGTTTTCCTTTTGATCCATAAATAATTTTGTTCTTCAATGAACATATGTTATAGTTTGAATCTTTTGCTTGCATACTCTATCAAAGAGTGTATCATAGGAGATACTTTATTTTTAGATTCATTTTAATAATCAGTATGCATAAATTCAGCAAGATACAGGCCATGGGATATGTGACATTCCTACTAAAAATTAATCTTAAAAATCATATTAAATAACACAGCTTGCATATTAAGTCTTTCAGGTTCAGGTTTTGGAAAAATGTCTTTATTGGTACTATAATCTTACATGGCATCTACACCGTGAACAAGGGACTTTCTCCAAATTATATTCCAAACTTTGCAAAAATTTTCCATGACTCAGTATTTTTTCTTACAGTAGTAAGAAGCATTGTTTCACTGAAATCAATGTATTACTTATTGAAAAGCTCTGAGGAAGGACTGTGTCTACAAGAATTCAGAAAATGTATCCAAAAGAGATATACACCAGATATATTTCAAGATATCTGCCTACCATGCCCTTTTGGGAGATAACTGTAATAAACTTTCATCCTGACACAACTTTAATTTCCTTTAGGTAAAATTCCCACAGTAATTTGCATTTTAAAGGAAGAGGTTATATACCAATGTTTATACCTTTGAACCGAAGGATTTTCTTGCCTTCATCAAAAGACTGACATTCCTTTCTACCTTCCTGATATAAGGCTTCCGTCCCAACTCCAGAGATGGGCCTCATTAGTCTCTGGATAATCCCATTCCCCCTTGCCTGTGATGGGTTTAGGGATGATATATTCTGATGGCTTCTCTTTCTTACCAACAGAGATTATTAACACAAACAGATCTTTAATTGCGAATGTGGCCAATGAAACATGAGGGGACATCTGCTCATTCCCAGAGCAGATTTTAGGAAAACTTTTCTCAGTTTCTCCTAAGAAAAAGCCACAGGAAGAAATGCCCACTTTCCTTTCTGGGCGTTATTATATCTGGATGTGGGGCCTGGAATGGCTGTAGCCATGTCACCGTCAATCCTGACGGTGGTCACATGAAAGGATGCAGAGAACACAGGGTTCTTTATGACAATGTGGAGTCTCCAACCTACCATCTCTTCAACCTGCCCTTCCTCTAGATTTCCTACTGGAGGAGATAATACATTTCCTCCTTTCTTAGCCAATTTGATTCAGGTTCTAACTATTTGTAGCTAAAAGACTGCTGGATCAGGAAGGGCACTGTGGCTTGGACTGAGTGAGCTGAATGAATTAGATTCCCTCTCTTGGGAAATACAAGGCCTGAGAAACAAAGAGAGAAGCTGCCACTTAGTTGTGAGGAACTGAACTGAGAGAGTCTATAAAAACAGGCAACTCGTAGGAGCATTACAAAAGGAACAAAACCGAGGAAGCCAGCTAGGCTAGAGAGAAGAGGGATACAGACATGTATAGCAAGAAGCAGAGAAGCCATTAGAAAGAACAGCACAGCTCCTTGAAGAAAAAGATACTCTTAGATTTCTAGTTCCCAGGCTGCTTAGTTAAGCTTTTCTTAACCATGAACTACCAGGAGACATCTCTGTAACCTTATACTGTACTTCCTTTCACCAGAGTTAGATGGAGTATGTTCTCTGCTGCTTAACGAGTCCTGTCTTAGGACATATGAGCATCTATGCAAAGGGGAAAGTCAAAATAGACGAAAACTGCAAAATCAAAGGGGCCGAAAATAACAGACGAAGGATGAAAGAATGGCTCCAACAACAGTAAAACTTAACAAGATTGTACAAGTAAATGACAAGTGCACAAAATGATCACATCCGCAGTATCAAATAAATTGGCCCCTGAGAGAGATTAAGCCATGCATCAAAGATGTTCTACACATGGCAAAAAGGTGTCCAGATCCAGCATTTGATTTTCAAATCCTTTCACGACACATTTTTCCCTTTTACTTATTTTTAAGCTTCTGGAAAAGGATACATGGGCCTGATGTTTTTGCTCTGGAACCTCTCTCATGTGGTGTCTCTTTCCTCCATTCCTCCCCCCACCCCCACCCATGAGTTTTGCTATTACTCCATATTAGCCCTGACTACATTTCACTTGGGTTACTACAATACTTGTCAAGGTAATCCCCATGGTTGTGGGATCTCCCAATTCCAATACAAATGAATCTTTCTAAGCAGAACTCCATTTCATTCCTCTATTTAAAAATTCTCATGGGGTGCCTGGTGGCTCAGTCGGTTGAGCGTCCGACTTCGGCTCAGGTCATGATCTCATGGCTCGCGGGTTCAAGCCCCACATCGGCTCTGTGCTGACAGCTCAGAGCCTGAAGCCTGCTTTGAATTGTTTCTCCCTCTCTGCCCCTCCCCTGCTCACACTGTGTGTGTGTCTCTCTCTCTCAAAAATAAACATACATTAAAAAAAAATTAAAAAAAGAAAACATTCTCATTGCCTCTTCCGTGTTTATGGCACGAATTTATCCCATATTACTCCTTAGCCTAGGTAGTATACAGAAATTCCATGAGACATGGTTTTAACACTTCTTTTATGCCTTTCCTATCTCTTCATATTAACATCTCACTGTCCACCTTTCCTCCCCTGTGTGCTCCAGCCAACCTGAACTGCTTTGCTCTCCATATAAACTTCATAATTTTTCTAA
The DNA here is from genome assembly GCF_022837055.1 of Prionailurus viverrinus. Classification (NCBI taxonomy): domain Eukaryota; kingdom Metazoa; phylum Chordata; class Mammalia; order Carnivora; family Felidae; genus Prionailurus; species Prionailurus viverrinus. The sequence continues at coordinate 9,935,744 of NC_062570.1, read as the reverse complement.
TTCTGAACTTTAGCTCATGGTATTACTTTTACCTGAAGTTTAGCTCCTAAGCAAAATTCTCTTCTACCTCTAAATGTTCTTCCATCCTAGTAGGCAGCACAAAGAAGTAACAGATTTTTAGAAATAGCAACATGTTCTAATTACTAAAATCAGCATATAAATGGATCAGAGCAGATACATGCGAAATCACTTTAAGGACTAACAAGTCAGCAATACTTTTCCAAAATAGAAAGATAGAATGCAGTCAGAATGAGAGTTTCCAAGGGCAGCAGCAGTCCAAATGCTATCCAAAGGTGTCAGATACACGCTCTTTTAAATGGTCCTTCAAGTTCCAACTCAAATGCCATCTCATTCAAAAATCGTGCCTTGCCCATTAAGGTCTGTCATTGTTACATGAATAGGTCTCATTTAGTCCAGCAGAACTGAAAGCAGAAAACCACATCTTATTCAATCTATAGTCCACAACACTAAGAACAGTGACTTATAAGTAACAGATGTTCAGTAAATGTCTGTATAAATTTTATTCTCAGGACATTAGAGAATAAAAGCGACACTGAGATCTCCTTTTCTATCTTCAGGTTAAAATAAAAGGAAAGGCCTTTTAAAGGGTTTCTATTCTCAAGGGGAATCTGAGTTAGCTAAACATCTAGTTTAGAGTGTAAAAACAATCAGTGTGTAGCAGTAGATTGAGGGAGGAATCAAAGTTTCTGAGAAAACTTAAGAAAATTGAATGGGAAATGAATTGGGTAACTAGCTTACTAGCAACTCAAGTCAGCGTTTCATAGCTTGATTATTTTATTTTTTTTGGAATACCAAAATCACTAATAGAAAGGACATGTACTATGTGCGAGGCATAATGCAAAACAAAATTTCAGATCAGGCATTTCAAAGCGGTAACAAACCAAAAACAAATCGAATAGGTTACTTTGCTTATGAATAACCTGTCTGTTTCTTTCCATGAATGAGTTTCTCTAAAAAGAGATGTTAAGTCCTAACGACTGCTATGCCAGTTATCTTCATGAAGCGGTAAACTATAAACTGGTGAGTGGGGGCGACTGGGTGGCTCAGTCAGTTAAGTGTCTGACTTCAGTTCAGGTCACAGACTCGTGGTTTGTGAGTTCGAGCCCCACGTCCAGCTCTACGCTGACAGCTCAGAGCCTGGAGCCTGCTTCAGATTCTGTGTCTCCCTCTCTCTGCCCCTCTCCTGCTCATGCTCTGTCTCTCAAAAAATGAAGAAAGAAAGAAATAAACAAACAAACAAACTGGTGAGTGGTACCTTTGGAGAAGGTGGGAATGTGCAACAAAGGACCTTCAAGTCCTCTAACAGCCACAACATGGTACCCTTGTGTTAGGCCTATCAGCATTTGATATGCTGAACAAAATTATCTACATATGAATACATTCAGGTCGATAAACCTTCTGGGTAAACTGAAAAATAACACATTCTCTAATAAATGAATAACTAAAACTATTTATAGCAGAGAAATGGATAAAAGCAATATAAGCATGTTTTGGACTGACTGTCTTGGTCCATAAAAGCACAATTTTAGTTCAAAACAGTAATCATCAATGCTAGATAGTCAATTCTTTCAAATTCTTTAATGAACATTTACATAGTGTTTACAATATAGTGTGGGCTAAAGACTGCCACGAGCTAGAAATACAAGCATAAATAAGAAACATTTATTGCCCTCCAAAACTTTAATCTACTAGGAGAGACAGACTTAGAAGCATACAATTATTAAATGGCAAGTACAGCATTGAGAGATACACAGGGGCTGTTACGATACCACAGAGAAGTGACCTCTTCCTAGCCTACCTAGCACAAGGGAGTCCAGAGAGGATTTTCAGGCCACTGTTCTTTCAGTAACCCCTATCACCACTACCATTATCATCTTCAAAAGCCCCAGTTTATACAGCCAAACAGTAAGCATCAGACTACCCACACAGATTTTAAGCAAAAGTTAATATAAAAAATGGAAATGAAAAATTACTAATATGCCCTGAGCTATATAAAGATGTCAGATTTTACTGGAAGATGAGGTGACCAAAGCAAGAAAAACATTTTTTTTAAATTAAATATTTAAGTTAAAAAATCTTGGGGCGCCTGGGTGGCTCGGTCGGTTAAGCGTCCGACTTCGGCTCAGGTCATGATCTCGCGGTCCGTGAGTTCGAGCCCCGCGTCGGGCTCTGTGCTGACAGCTCAGAGCCTGGAGCCTGTTTCAGATTCTGTGTCTCCCTCTCTCTGACCCTCCCCCGTTCATGCTCTGTCTCTCTCTGTCTCAAGAATGAACGTTAAAAAAAAAAAAAAAAAAAAAAAAAAAAAAAAATCTTTAAAAGTCCTGTCCCTCATGTATGTATCATTTGTCTGTGTGTGTATATATGTATGTATGTATGTACGTGTGTGTGTGAATATGTATATACACGCACACATATACGAATGAAAGATTTACTGATTAACAAAGAGTTTGCTGTGTTGCAGAATAACGTTTTAAATGTTTTAAAAAAATTTTTTTAAATGTTTATTTAATTTTGAGACAGAGAGAAACAGCACGAGTGGGGGAGGGGCAGAGAAAGAGGGAGACACAGAATCTGAAACAGGCTCCAGGCCCTGAGCTGTTAGCACAGAACCCTATGCGGGGCCTGAACCCACGAACTGCGAGATCATGACCTGAGTCGAAGTCGGATGCTCAACCGACTGAGCCACCCAGGTGCCCCAATGTTATAAATGTTTTGATCAAATTTTCCCTCAAAGGAATTTGTATTCTGAAATCAGATTTCATACTCATAGTTATTTTCTAAAGGGTATCGATGGTGAAAAATAAAAACAGTCCTTACCTGGGGAGGCAAATTTAACCTCACGTTACACATAAAGTCAGATCCTCCATGAAGTTTTTCTACTCTAAAAATGTGAAGCTGATGGGTGTACAGATTCTTAATAAGACGCCACAGATGGACATGGTTAGTGAAACATGGTTTAAGACTGAGGAGAAGAGGCAGTTGATGACAAGCAGAAAAATGTACAGTTCTCACTTACATTTAGGTGTGGGGAACTAATTTAAAAGCTACTGGAGACGCCTGTCTTAGAATTCTAAAACAATGTGTACAGGAGTTCCTTTACACCGATTAAACTAGCATAATATGAAAGAATTTACCTTTTATTTGAAATAACTTGTAACTGGGTTTTTACATAGATAGAACTATAAACAGGGTACTAAACGACAAAATCAAACAACGAAGTCAAGAAATATGTAAGGAAAAAGAGGCACGTGGTTAGTACCTATTTTGGCTAAACAAGCTGACACAGGCCAAATACTGTTTGAATAATAATGACTGAAATCTTGGAGCAGTATCTACCGCAGACAGTGAAAACCTGCAGCGTAGGAGATCAGACATCAGATATTTCAACAAGTAAATGAAATGTGTATCACAATAAACGAAATCAGCTACTCCAAACCAGACATCTAAGTTTCTTTTTTTCCTTTTTTTTCCATAAAAATTCATCCTATCAGTAGAGATTCTAAAAGTTTTTTTCGCCCCTTTAAAAATGTTTATTTTGTACTGAAAAGCACTGAAATAACAAAGCAGAAATTCCTCTAAGAGGAAATAATAAGATCATTTTTATGGAGCAGATATTTAGTAACACAAACTTTACCATAATCATGTTTTACCGAAACAATTTCTATATTTGCTTTCCCCACAGTTTTTTTTGTTCCAAATTTTTAACCATGGATCCCAACTTATAATTAACTTTAGAATGCTAAAACACACATGCACGTGACATAGAATGGCTAACCAAAAAAAATGGAATAAAGCAAAGTGAAATCAGAAAGGTGTTTATACAGATGACTTAAAAAATTGCAAGTAACTTAGAAGGAGAGGAAAGACAGATCTGAGAAGGAAAAAAGACAACTCACATCAAAGAAACCTCCCAGCTTGTTCCACAGTGGTCCTAAAATTACTGGTGGAACGTTCTGGTACCAGCGTTGAAATTGGATCAAATCTATTTTCTTTGGCATAAGTTGTTGCTACAAGTGACCATTTCTCACTGCTTTAAGTTCTTGAAAGTTTCTGTGCAAGGCAAAATACACAATCACGTCTGTGTTCAATCTGATCTCCATCCTGTGAGGACAACAAGCCTCCATTAAACCAATGTTAGGAGCCTCTTCTCTGAAAATGCCAATTATCTTTCCCAATACCCTTCTTGTTGGATTTTCTTTTTTCTCCTGCTATTGGAACAATTCTTCTGGGGCAGAGGAAGGATGGTACCAGGGTGGAGGATCAAATTACTCAGCATTTCTGAGCTAAGGAGGAAAAATGACAGGCTGCTTTTCTCACTCCAGGGTTTCCAGAATGATTCCAAAAATGACAACATTCAAATGTAAGTATGAAGTTATTTTTATGATGTACAGTATGATTGAAGGATCTTCAACTAAACTGTCTTTTCAGAAAAGAAATAACAATGTCCTTTCCTATTACCTCTATAGTTGGATGATGGTCTCCTGTCTGTTCTGCTCTTGGAGGGGCCCATCATTCTGGTGGAGGGAAAGGTAGTCGGTCCCAGGGTTGAGGTTCAAGTTACTGAGCCCTCTACCAGTATTGCTGAGCAGAAGCAAAGAGAGACTGCTGTGTCTTCCTGGAAATTTTCTTCTTGGGGCATCTGGAAAGACTCAGGATTCAGCTGGGTTAAAATAAACTTCGTGATTGGTTCATGGAAGCCAAGTCACAGCTTGAAGCTCCTCCTTGGATCTGTGGGTCTAGACAGGAAGGTGATGCTCAAGACTCTCAAATTGCTGAAAGTTGGCCCAGAAAGGACTCCCACCAAGTTTCAGCCTTCTAAGAGTTTTAAAAGAAAAAAGTGAGGTAATCTGACATTAAGGATCTCTATGTACTAGAGACTGGGCTAAGAAATGAGGACACAACAATGAATAAAAATCTAGAGTATCTAATATCAAAAACACAGTGTAATGAAGGAAAGAGACAGCTGAAATATGTTTCAACATTATGATACAGATGTTAGCATAGTTTTAATGGAGCAGGAAAAGGTAGCACCGAACTCTTTAATCTACTGGGAGCTTCCTTCTTTTCTAAAACACTGTCCTAATTCTTAATGTAGACTTCAAAGTCCTCCAAGTACTCTATATTACAATCTATGTTTTCCAGTATTACAAATATTGCCAGTCCACAGGGAACTTGTTCACACTTCCATGATTTCATATGTATCATTCCTATTGTCAAGAATATTCTTCCACCTCCTATCCATTAGTCCTTACTATTTGTCTTTACATACTCAAACTATGTAGCAACATAGTATGTACAGTGGTTCTCACGTGTTAGTTAGTGGTTCATAAGAATCACATTGGGAAGCTTGGTAGAAAGGCCAAGTCTTGGATTCTATACCCAAGAAATACAATTCAGCAAGGTCTGGTATGGGACCTAGAAGTCTTTTTACACAGTTACCAATATAATTTTGATGTCTGGTCTACGAAACGTGACTCTGAGAAACACTATTGTAATGGTTAAGGGCATGGGTTTTTTAGTCAAGCCTCATTTGAGTTTGAATCCTATCTTTTCCATTTATTAACTATGTTATCACGGGCAAATTTATTTTCCCACTAAGTCTCCCTTTCCTCCTCTATATGAGGATGATGGTAACATATCCAACTACGTATGTCTTAAATGGGACAAGAAATACAAACAGGTAGCAGAGGGCCTGGGACAAGGTAATTATTCAATAAATATTACTGTTATTAGCATTATTAACAGCAATTTAGAAGTCAGCTTTCTAATCAAGGCCATCTGAATCTGGCTGGTTCTGTCTCTCCAAACACTTATATTAGATACTCTGTTACAGAAATCCAAATTGCTCTCATTCACATCTAAGTAGTTCATGTTTTTCCCGATAACTTGTGTAAAAGTAGAGCAGTGAGCCAAAGGCAGCACAAAGTCCCAAGATCATATTCATGACACACTGTCTATCACCAGGATTCTTGGCAAAATTGCAAACTAGGAGATTTGATTTTGGTGCTCTACCAATTTCTTTCATTTGTCCTCTCCTGCATCTCCCTCACATAAAAGTGACCCACTGCCTATAAAGATGTTAAAGAGTCAGAAGTGATTAATTTTGGCCATAGCTCCCTAGCCTAGTTGAAAGATATAAAACTAATATCCAGAAATTGGTAGTGTTTCTATATACTAACAATAAAGTAGCACAAAGAGAAATTAAGAAAACAACACCGTTTACAATTGCACCAAAAAGAAAAAATACCTAGGAATAAACCTAACCGAAGAAATGAAAGATCTGTTCTCTGAAAACTATAAAGAGGTGATGATAGAAATTGAAGATAACACAAACAAATGGAAAGATATTCCACATTAACGTATTGCAAGAATATTGTTAAAATGTCCACATTACCCAAAGCAATCTACAGATTCAACACAATCCCTATCAAAACAACAACAGCATTTTTCACATAACCAGAACAAATAATCCTAAAATTTGTATGGAACTATAAAAGACCCAGAATAGTCAAAGCAAACATGAGAAAGAAGAACATAGCTTCAGGTATCACAATTCCAGATTTCAAGATATACTACAAAGCTGTAATACTCAAAACAGTTTGGTATTGGCACAAAAATAGACACATAGATCAATGAAACAGAACAGAGGGCCCAGAAATAAACCCACGCTTAATTGGTCAACTAATCTACAACAAAGCAGTAATGAATATACAGTGTAGGAAAAGACAGTCTCTTCAACAAAATGGTGCTGGGACAACAAGGCAGGGCAGCTACAGACCCTGCGAAGTCATCCTGGCCAGAGTAACATACTTGCCACGGACAGAGCCAAAATCACAACTTACTATACCGAATCAAATTAATCAAACTAAAGTGTCTGCCATATTACAGGTGTTCAGTGCCTATCTGCTGAATGACTGAATCAATATACGGTGAGTGGTTACCTTTATATACATCAACCAGACTAAAAAGAAATAAGTGCATTATTGTTTTATTTTTATTATTTTTAAATGCATTTTTAAAACCTGAAACTAAAAACAAGTGAGTTTCCCATTAGAACTCAGTTAAAGCCTATCTAATTCCTACAGATCTCTACATGAATAACTCAAATTTCAATTACTTTAATTTTACTTCAGTGAATTAAAGACCAATCTTCTTTGCATGTGGTAGGTGAAATATTAAGTGTTTTAGTGAGGAATATGTAGCTTTAGGCAACTTAACAATATAATAAATTTGCTCTGAACTCAGAAGTGCTGTTAACAAAAGAGGTGCACTAAAAGCAATAAAAATCAATTTTTATATATACAATCAAAGACAGAAAACACAACTTTTCCTCTATGCCAAAACTCATAATGAAACACTACTATTTCCAGAAGATTCATACCTACGAAGACCACTTGTATTGTACTGTATATAAATTATACATATTTGTATTAGGTAAACATAAAAGTAGAGCTCACTTTGGTTTTAGCTATATTGAATACAAGCTTTCTTGCAGTGTATTTTTTTTTTACTCTCATTTACCTTATATAATTTTATGGTAAGCAGGTTTCCTATTTTAAACATAGTAACCTAGGGAAAAATAAGCAACACGGTCAATGAAAATAACTGTAACAATAATTTGTATTTTGATGTTTGAATCACTGGAGGTCTGAACAGAAAAAAATGGAAGAGGTTGAAAATGCTTATTGAAGAAGATCAATAAAATGGGGTGCCTGGGTGGCTCAGTCTAGGTTAAGTGCCTGACTTCGGCTCCGGTCATGATCTCACAGTTCGTGCCCTGCGTTGGGCTCTGTGCTGACAGCTCGGACCCTGAAGCCTGCTTTGGATCCTCTGACTCCCTCTCTCTGTGCCCCTCCCCTGCTCGCACGTGCTCTTTCTCTTTCTCTCGCTCAAAAATAAACATTAAAAAACTTTTTTAAAGATCTTAAATAACACAAGTAGAATATATAACTACTGATAGTCATGTGTTTCTATAAAGAGCAGAGATTTTCTTCTACTTGTTCAGGAAGTTCATAATAGAGATAGTTTCACCAAATCAAGAGTTGAAATCTGGTTGCCCAGAAAAGCCAGAGAAAAAGATAACTCATTTGCTGAAACTAAGATTTAAAATATATCGAAATAAACGATATTAAGCGATAGCTGATCAGCATACTGACATAAGGTATGTACATCTACTAATCCAATGTTTTATGGGGAAAGGATCTACAGTCAAGCAATAAAGCTTTCAAGACAAATCAACTGTTTGTAGTTAATGTTGAGAAGATACTAAGTGCCTTGAATTAGTGTTTTTAGTAAATCAGTAAATTATATTTTTCTGCCTGTCTTCATTCCCTAGATCAACTTCTGGATGTACAAAGATTTCTAAGTGTTCCTAGAATAGTTAAAAAAAATTTTTTTAATGAAAGAGCTATTCCGGAGAAAAGATCTTCTTAGCTATGAAAAAGTGATGTTAAAAAAGTACTAGCAGGGGGCACCTGGGTGGCTCATTTGGTTAAGCATCCAACTCTTGGTCTCTGCTCTGGTCATGATCTCACAGTTCATGAAACCAAGCCCTGCATTGTGCTCTGCACTCACATCAAGAAGCCTGCTTGGGATTCTCTCCTCTCTCTCTGCGTATGCATGTGTGCTCTCTTTCTCTCAAAAGAAATACATATTTAAAAAATAAATAAATAAATCATAAAAAGCCTTCTCTGCTCCCACCATCACCATGACACCGCTATCACCACTTGCACCATCACAAGGACTCCCAATTGGCACAACACAGGTAGACGTAGATGTTGGAACTGCATCTCTATTGTCTTCTGTCATTTATAAAATACTCTCACATACACTGTATCGCTTAGGCCTCATGAATGAATGTGTATGTTAATTTCCAATTAGGTTACTTCAGTAAGCAAGTATTATTAGATGATACAGCAGATGACAGAACTTAAGTACATAATGGAGCTAGGATAATTACATGGCTCTCCTGGTATCTAGTTAAGGGACTTTCCCCCTATAGTATTATAAACTTCAAGTATTCAAATACGTTCACTTGGTTACCTGTGGTTATCTTGGTAGATGTTACCTGACCTGGGAAAAAATAATTTGCTACATACTTATAATAACAATATATGTCATTTTAGAACACAGTGGTCACCAGCTCAAGTGTATAGTACATGATTAGCAGATTCAAAGTCAGTATAGACAGATACAAGGAGTATGTGCAAGGATCAACAAAATGCTGCACTCACAGATGGAGAGACAAATGCGCAGAAAAAAGAACGGAACTACGTGACACTACCCTAACCAGTTGCAGTATGCTAAAATATAATAGGCGCTAGAACACTGGAACTGACAAGCTACATAACATATCAATTATACAATATGTGTAGCCTGACAGAACTTAGAGAAGAGTAAAAAGTATTCATTTTGCTGACTACCAATTCAAGAACACAAACACTGACAGGGAGATTATAATTGGTAAACAAGACATACATTCCAGCAATAGGATATACTTGTCACAGCCTCCCGTCTAGTTGGACTTTCTCCAAAAGATCTACACTCTAAACTGTCTTCTGAACTTAAACTGCAGAGCTATCTCATAATTTTCCGCACGAAAATATACTTATTTTCACCAACAGTAAAATCTTTGCCTACTCACTACGAAAAAATCTTCAAACCCAGAAACAAAGTACAAATGACAGCCCCCCTATAATCCCACTCCTCAGACGTACAATTGGACAGCTCAATTCATATTTTCCAAACTCTTCCCTGTCTATGAAAATATGCATTTGTAATGAAATATAAACAGTTTGTATATCTTTGTCATATAAATACGCCATTATCAGTATAAACCATGTATTATATAAATTGCTTCAAATAGTGAACAGTATTAAATAGTAATGATTTGAAAACCTAAATGCAATACCACAGTCAGTATTTTTCAATTTATTTTTCTCATAACAATTTATCATTTAACTTTATTGATTCTAATTCCAAGGGCAATTCTTTCACAGCTGCATTTTATTCAGAAAAAGAAATTTCATTTACTACATGATACAAATAGAATAAACCATTTTTTTAAGACTCTAGACTTATTTTCACTTATAATCCGCCCCCAAGCTTCATTACACAAAAGGACTATTTTGACTATTTAACATATAGTTCTGACTAATTGTATCTGACATAAAATTAGTATTCAAGTGAAAAAATTTGACAAAGATTTAATCTGTCATGTCTAGAAAGCAATCTGTAACAAAAGCTTGAATGTTTGGCCCAAAAATTTCATTTCTAGTCATTTATCTTCAAGAAATAATTAAAAACATGTTCAAAGACTTAGTTTCAAGAACATTCATGGTAATGTTGTCTATAATAGTGGAAAAGATCTGAATGCCCATTCGCAAGTAATTGGTTAAATACATTACGCTTGACGGATTACTATACAGTGACCGAAAATAATTTTATAGAAGTATATTTACTGACCTAAAAACATTTTCTTGAGATATGGGGGTGGGGGTGGGTGGGTGGGTGGGTGTGTGTACAAAAGTATACTTATATTTCTTAGGAAGTTAAATATACACCTATCATTTGATCCAACCACTTCATTCCCAAGTACTCAACCAAAAGAAAAGTATACATCTACACACAGATTTGTAGATTAATGATTAAAGCGATTTTATTTGTAATAGCCAGAAACTGGAAACAAACTAAATATCCATCAACAGGTGAATGAGTAAATATATTGTTATCCAAACAAGGGAATACAACTAAGCTTCAAAAGGAACTACTGATACATGCAACCCTACAGATGAATCTCAAAATTATACTGAGTAAAAGTAACCAGACAAAAATGAGAGTACATACTATATGTAGAATTCATTTATATACAATTCTAGAATTCTAGAAGCTAATCTATAGTGACAGACAGCAAGTCAGTGTTTGCCTGGGGTGAGGGGATGAAGAGGTACAGGTGAGAGGGAAGGACTACAAAGGGATATAAGGAAACTTACTGTATGTCAACTGTACCTCAATAAAGCGGTCAAGTAACACACACGAACTAAACTTATGCTATCGTACCACTGCTTTGTTTGAAACATAAGACCAAATGCAGAAGTCCCTACAACACAAACATGCAGTTTAATGAATTACTTTTATCACGCAGAGAACTACCAGTAAGATCAAGAAATGCAAGTGTCACCGCCACTCTCCCCTTGCTCATCACGGCCCCCTCCCTCCTTTCAAAGGCAACCCTATCCTGACTTTTATGGTAATCACTTCTTCTTCTACTTCTTCTCCTTTTTAAAAAAGTTTTATTTATTTATTGTGAGAGCATGCTTGTGAGCAAGGGAGGGGCAGAGAGAGACAGGTAAGAGAGAGAATCCCAAGCAGCATCCACACTGTCAGTGCAGAGCCCAGCGTGGGGCATGATCCTATGAACTGGGAGATCATGACCTGAGCCCAAATGAAGAGTCAGACGCTTAACCAACTGAGCCATCCATGTGCCCCTTCTTTTTCTTTTTTAAAAGAACAATTGTACTAAGTATGAATCCCCAAGCAATATAGCTTACTTTTTACATATTTGGGGGTTTTAAACAAACAGAATGTGTTCTTTTGTGTTTTCCTCAGCAACATGTTTTTAAGAGTCATTCATAAAGCGTAGTACATTAGTCTTTGCTGAAGAATATTCTATTGTACGAATATACCACAATGTATTTGTCCATTCTGCTGGTGGACATTTTGATATTTCTGCTTTAGGACTAATAACAACAATACTGCTGTGAACATTCTTTTAGGTGTGCCCTGGTATATGTACATGAAATACAGTGAAATTTTTAGGTCCAGGGTATATTTACTTTTGAAATTATTTATTAATTTACACACTATCAACAGTATATGAGAGGTCCGGTAGCTCCATATCCATGCATTCCCTTTACAGCCCTTATTGCTACCTGAGAATTTGTTACTTTCACTTGTTTACTATCCCTCTTCTCCCACCATAGACTGTAGCCTGCATCAGAGCAGGGACTTGGCCTGTCTTGTCCACTGCTCTCCTCCCAGCATATACAACAGTGACTGGAACAGTGCCTGACACAACAGCAGCTGAACAAGTATTTGCTGAACTACCAAACAAATAAATGAAAACTCCAGCCCATTAGTGTCTTTGGCCAGAGCGAAGCAGAAGGACGAATGGCTTCGCTCAGTGACTCCAAAAATGCTTAGATATTATGTAATAAAAAAATGGACGTACAATTACTTAAAAATCATGAGTCAGCCACAGAAAACTATGTACATATACAAAGAATAAAAGTGGAAAGAAACAAATTAAAACTTAGGAATATTTGTCTTGGGGCACTAAAAAGTCTTTTTCTCCCTTCTCCTCACCTTCACCCCTACCTTTTACAGATTTTCCAAAATTTCTTCAATCAATACTTTCGTAAAATAAAGGTAAACTTAAAAATACATAATACCGATGAAAAAGAAGGAACTACTGATGCACATGATAACGTGGAAGAATCTCCTAGACATAAGGCAGAGTAAAAAGAAGTGGACACAGAGTACTACTCTATGTGAAATTCAAAAACAGGCAAAGCTAACCTATGGTGACAGAAATAAGACTCACGGTTATTCTTGTGGGCATACTGACTGGGAGGAAATTCTAGAGTGATGGAAAGGTTTTTTATCTTATCTTAGGAGGTAGCTACCTTAGAGGATATATATGCAGAAAATGTATCAAGCTATAAACTTAAGATGTATGCACTTTTTACATCAATTACACTTTTAAAAAGAGGAAACCATGTAAGTGAAGAATGACTAGATAGGAACAAAAAAGGAAAACAGGTTTTGTGAATTTCTGATGTTTTGTAACCATGCTATTCGTATTCCAATTAAAATAAACAAGAGAGGTTCAGAAAGCTTTTAAGTGTGCTAGTCACTAAAGCAGAGTTGCATTTGTAAGTCAAATTCCTCATACCACATAGAAAAGCAAACCCTCACTGATAGTTTCTGAGTCTTTTTGCTGTCCTCTTCAGATTCCTCCACATTCTTCAGCATGAGACATATTGTACACTTAGGATATAAGTTTGGAAATAAACGAAGAGGTGAACATGTAGCAGAACTTTTCTCATTCCAAACAAATGTGAATTTTCTGAAATCAGTGATAATAATAACTGCTCTCAGCAAGGGAAATGCTGACAGCAGTCACTTAAAGTATGAGAAATATGCCATGTGGCCAATATGTTAGGAAAAATGTTTCCCTCTTCTTCAGTTCCTTTTGGGAAAATAGTATTTCCTATATCTGTTAGAAACCGCGGCAGACATAATATGTCTTAGATATATGCCTTACTATAATGCTGACAGGTTTTTTTTTTTTTGGGGGGGGGGGCGCGGGGGTTTACAAAGTACTTGTCTTGTTTTGAATCAGTATTCAAAAATTACTAGTCCATTATCATAAAGTTGTTACTGAAAAATAAAATCTATTCACACATTGTAATGACTCCCTGATCACTCTACATTTTAAAATATAACACACCTTAGAAACAAGGCAAGTCGTAGTCACTCAACTACTGACTGCCTGTTAATGTGGCAGACACTTTACTGGGTGATGAGGATATAGAAATTGAGTGAGATACAGACTCTGCCCTTGAGAAAAGCAAAGTGGAGGAGGAAAAAGACACATGAGCTGACAATGGTACTTTACAAGAGACAAAACCATGAGAATGTGGATGAATTAGCTTTAGATTAAATTGGCAACTGTACACAGGCTAGATGGATAAGGGAGATACCGGAGGCAAGAGAGCACTGGGAATGCTAATCAGGAGCTAAAAGTGAATTAAGGAGGAACTAAAGGAAATATAACGAGCAGAAATGAGAAATATTTCAAAGAAAAAATGTGTAAGACTAGGCAACTAACTAGATATAAACATGAAGGAAGAGTCAAAGATACTCAGCGGTGATAAGCATGTCAAACTAGTGACAGAACTCTGGACACAAGAAGAGCTTATTTAGAAGAAGAGAAGGCAATGTGCTCAGCTTTGTAATTTATTTTCCAGATATCAAGGCAGAAGTAAGAACCTGGAGTTCAGGCAATGTAAAGGCTCAGGTCAAAGATTTGAGCATCATCTCAGGCAGTAAAGCTTTTGGAATACAGGTGCTCAGAGTGGGGGAATGCACAGAACTCTTTCTCTCAGGGGACAGGAAAATAGAGAGAGAGACAGAGAGAGACAGAGAGAGACAGAGAGAGAGAGAGAGAGAGAGAAGTTGAGAGAGAGAGAAGTCTTAAAACCAGGAACAGATACCTGTCACAGAATAGAACTTCTAAGAAAAAAAGAGTGCTTGCTAAGTGCCAAGTTCCTGCAGGGAAGATAAAGAATGAGGGCTAAGAAGTAGAAGAAGATCTGGCCACTAGATCACTGGTGACCTTTACCAGATGCTGTATTGCCTGTGAGTTTGTAACTTTACACTCTGCAAATATTATCTCTGCTTGTTAACGATTGGTTATTTTTTTCTGACCTTCTACAGAATTTTTCTTGTACTTTCTAATAGCACTTACCACACACCATATTAAACCATAGTTGTATCTTTAATTCTCCCTTTAGGGAGTACCCTCCCCCTTAAATACCTAGAGAGAAACCCAATAATTATCTCTTGAATTAAGAGCCAAACAAATGGCCTACAATGAGATAAAGCAAAAAGAAAATGTTATACTACTTCATGTTTACCAACAGTAAAGCTAGACTTAATTAAAAACAAAAACAAAAACAACCACCCTGATATTTCATGAAAAGCAAACCTCCTACAAAATGGTTGCACATAGGGTCAAAAGAGATCATTCTGCTTATTTCAAGATGGTAGACTGAGAACTGGCTAGTTTTCCCTTTCTACATTAATCCTGGAAAAGACAAAGTTAATTAGTGGTCACACAAGACAAAAGGAATTGAAAAGCTAGAACCTCGGAATAATTCTGTGATATACAACAGACTAAATCAAATTAAAGAGGACAGTCAGAGACAATAAACATGGATCTTAAGGAAGAACAGAAACACAAAAAAGGGCAACAGAGCTACCAGTGTTTCATGCTCCAAGGTGGAATACAGAAAAAGAAAAGGACCGAGAGAAAATCAACAGTGTTACTAGGTGGACTACCACAGCGGGGACAGCCAAGTTAAATCGGCCCGGATTTACCCCCTGCACAACACCCCTGGCAGTGAAACAGGCCGTATGATCCCAGGAGGGAGTAATGTGTACAAGATCTTAAAGAGACAGGGTAGTGGCCTGGGTGGCTGGTGACACCTAGAAAGAAGGGAAGCATCCATTCCCAGATCAGCCAGCAGGATATCTAGCTCAGAAATATTTTCTACATGCTCCTTTATTTTCACTGAAGGTCAAGGAAAACTCCAATGGCAGGTGGCTCTTAGTCCTCTTCCCACGTAGGGTGTAAAGACAGAGGCAGGACAAAGTCTAACAAGGAATTTCATTCATAAAGACACATATCCAATCACAGAATGAGCAAACTCCTGAGGAATGTAAATCTCATTTAAGACAGAATACAGGCTCAACAAATGAAGAACACACCCAAAGAAAAGAGTTAAAATACAATCATAATAGGATTTTAAAGTAAGTATGTTGACTCCCACTTCTATCCATAATGTAGTTAACAAGACCGAGATGTACCCTTCAGTTAAATTTTTTTTAATTAGTTTTTCTTTATTTTTGAGAGGCAGAGACAGAGCACGTGTGGGGGGAGGAGCAGAGAGGAGGGAGACACAGAATCTGAAGCAGGCTCCAGGCTCTGAGCTGTCAGCACAGAGCCCGACGCAGGGCCCGAACTCACGAACTGTGAGATCATGACCTGAGCTGAAGTCGGACAGTCAACTGACTGAGCCACCCAGGCGCCCCTACCCTTCATTTAAAACAACCAAAAAACTGGTCAACAAAATAGTTCAGACACTGGACAACAGGCAACATAGGACTGTGATCCTTGAGTGAGGGGAAACTAATGAGGTGAGGCCTACAATCTCCTGGCGTTCTGTCTGGAGACACATTTTGGACTTCACAGCAGGGACAGAGAGAGACCATGCAGAGTATGGCTATCTTGAGTAGAGGAGAAGGTACTGGAAGACTGAGATTTCTGAGATGTGGGGCAAAGTTCTGAAGAGAGGGAGCTACGCAGGAAGAAAAGTTTACAGATCTGCATGCCATTGAATCTTTTGTAAATACTAAGACATGTACACAGGATGAAATCCTATACCGTTGGGCAAAGAATGCGTGGAGTGCTGTGAGCAAAAGGGGTTCCAGAGCTCAGAACAGGCTGATAATTACTCAAATCTCCACTAGCCAAAGTGGAAAGTTCTCACTGATCATTCAAGGCATTCAGTAGAGATCTTAGAAGGATCACACCTCAGCAGTGAGGCTAACCTATCCCTAGTGTTAAAGGTTATATTCTCACACCAACCCTAACAACACTTGAAAGGATCAAATACCTAACTGTAAGTAACTTAACAGTCTACTAAAGCTCAACACTCTTGAAAGAAAAACAAAATCCAGACTTGACGAGGTAAAGTTCACAGTGTCCAGTATCCAAACAAACAAAAAAAAAGTATTAGGCATACCAAGAAGCAGGAAAATGTAACCTATTAAACAGGAGAGAAACAGACAATAGAAACAGATTGAGAAGCGACGGAATTAGCAGAGAATAACATAAAAGTTATTATGCTTATGTTCAAGTATTTAAAAAAGAACATGGTGATGAGAACAAAGTATCGAGATAAATGTGTATGTTCAATATCTTCCCAGAAATAAGGGAATACATCACATTTAAGAAAAATAGGAAATGGGAGAAAGAACCGATTAGAGAACATAAAAACCAAAAAATCTGTTGAAATACAAACCTCATTTGAGTTGAGAAGCCTGAAGCCTCGGCAATGGAAAACACTTTGAATCAACATGATTCACCCAGAAGAATCCACCAAGAATTTCGGACCTGATGGTACAAGGAACTCTGAAAGTTGGTGTTTCGTGAAGCTAAAATAAGGGTGATCAGGTGAAGGTGTTTTAAGAAGCAATTCAATCCTCAGATCTCACCTCTCATTCTATGTAACTGGAGGAGGGCCCTGACTTCTACTCCAACAGAAACCTAGAGGCTTAGTCTCTTGATGAGGCTTGATTTCAGTTTCTCTCTAGAAATACAGGGTTTCTTAACTTAAGGACCAGGCACTGTTGAGGACAGGGATACCACGCTGAAAACCGGGGGACTGAGTCAACATATGCTTACTAGATACCGACATGCCTCAGCCTTCCTTACCTCTGAAGCCAAAAATATGGCACTCTGGTCCCTTTAATTTCTGGGTAGACAACTGGAAGAATACTCTCTCAAAACTCTATCTAGTCAAGAATAAAGGTACAAAAATTGACAATCTCCAGTAAAAAAAACACAGTCAGGTCACTCCTATAGTAACACTCGCAGCTGACATTCTACCCACTGGCTTAGTTTTCAGTCATCTTCTTAGCTCCTCACTCTTAACTACGAATTCACAACCAAATTATGTCTGGAAGCCATCTACAAAAACCTCCTAACATAAAACATATAGCTCAAAGCATCCATAACAGAAAAAAAAAAAAAATCAACTTGGAAGAAAAAGGAGACTATATAAAGAAAATATAATGAAGTTATTGTTCTCAGCTAAGACATTGTAGAAACATCAAGAAATAGGTGTTAGTAAAAGTTTTTTAAATGTTTATTTATTTTTGAGAGCGAGAGACAGACAGACAGACAGAGTGCCAGCAGGGGAGGGTCAGACAGAAAGGGAGACATACAATCCAAAGCAGGCTCCAGGCTCTGAGTTGTCAGCACAGAGCCCAAAGCAGGGCTCGAACTCATGAACCACATCGTGACCTGAGCTGAAGTCAGATCCTTAACCAAATGAGCCACCCAGGCATCCCGAAATAGGTGTTACGTTAAAAGGAACAAGCAGAGAACAAAATAAACTCCCAGATATTAAAAATATGATAGCAAAAGAAAAGCTGGAATAAAAAGTTTATGAAATCTCCCAGAAAGCAGAGCAAAAATATAAAGACATGGAAAAGAAGAGGAGGAAAAAAAAAAAATTACAGGGCCAGGCCAGGAGAGGCAATATCTGAATAACAGGCATTCATGACAAAGAAGACAAAATTAGAGAGGGGAACATCAGCTAAGTAATTCAAGGCAATTTCCTGGAACCCAAGGGTATGAGTTTCCAGATTAAAAGGGCCCACCAATAATAGCCCAGCAGCATGCAGCAAAGCAGACCCACACCAAGGCTCTGTGTGAAATTTCACTGTGAAATTTCAGAACACTGGGGAAAAAGAGAAGATCTTACAAGCTCGGAGACAGAAAACAATAATTTACAACAAAGGATCAGGATTCAGATCACTTGAAGCTTTTCAAAAGCAATCCTGGAAACTACAAGACAATGGCATGTCTTCGTTATTCTGAAGGGAAATTATTTCCAACTTAAAATCCTATTCCAAGATAAACTATTAAGTATTTTGGAGACATGCTAGATCTCAAGACATATAGGCCTCAAGAAATTTACTCCAATACATCCTTTTTTTGCAGGTTTCTGCTCACACATGTATCACAGAGGCTTTCTCTGACCATCTTTTAAAAAAAGAACTCATCTTCACCCCCATCCTGGCTTCCCGATCTTCCTCACCTTCTCTAAAACACTGACATAGTACATTTTGGTTTAATCTTCCCAACCTGAAACACTTTTACTAAGTATCAACTCCAAGAAGGCAAGGACTACATGTTTACTGATGTGTTGAGCACCAAGAACTGTGTCTGATATACAAATGACTCTCAATAAAAAATGTATTGCTTCGATAAAAATAAATTTTTTTTTTTACAAAAGTAGACAATGGAGTAATAGCACAGAGTATCTATTCATGTATGAAGATAAAAT
This sequence comes from Prionailurus viverrinus, assembly GCF_022837055.1. Taxonomy (NCBI): domain Eukaryota; kingdom Metazoa; phylum Chordata; class Mammalia; order Carnivora; family Felidae; genus Prionailurus; species Prionailurus viverrinus. Next base: position 9,916,803 of record NC_062570.1, on the reverse strand, counting down.
GCAAGCATTTTCAGAAATACAAGGTCTCAGAGGTCTCACTCAGAGACCTCTTACTGCAAGCAGAAAGGAATATTGTCCAAAATGGGGGAAAAAAAAAAAAAGCCATTCCCTATGTGGACTATAATTTTCCCATTTTATTCTAAGTAGGAAATCTTTCTTACCACTTTAATTAGCAGATAAAATCTACCTCTGGTTCTCCCCTTTCACAAACAAAGAAATAGCTTTCTCTGAATTAATTCGATCTTATTGAAATTCCTTAATAGAATGATTCTCTTAATAGAAATTCATCCTAAAAGAAACAGAAAACACAGACTGCCAAAAGCCTCACATTAATAGAATTCAGCTGGGTATGGTTATGGCCAAGATCAGAATAGCTGATGCTTCTCTCTCTCCCATCACTGTAGCCTAGCTGCAGCTGCCAGACATGGGAGAAGCTTGCTGCTCGCAGCACAGAATGTCAGCTTTGAACCATAACTAAAGGCAGGCTGCCAATAATCAGCAGGAGATAGCTGAAATTAAAATAGAAGTTAAGAGGAAAACTGGACTGCTTTTCAGAAACTTGTCTATTCAATTAAGGCCTGTTATGCTTATATTTCCAAACATACGAAGCCTAAAAACAATTTATTTAATCATCTCTGACAAATCCATTTCATTCATCACATGTCCAGAAACTAAACTTTGTTTCCTGAGATTTACAGACAGCAGTTTTTCAGACCTGGAAAATCGACTGCGAACTCTTGTTGTGCAGCGGCCAAGTCACTTCTTTCTTTCTTTTAAATCCCCGGCACTATTCACAGTATCAAGCACACAGTACTTAATAAACTCGAACAGTCCCCTCATTTTCAGAAAACATCGAGGTTTAGAAATGCTATATGGTTTGCTCCGGGATGTTTACACTAAAAGTTAGATCAAGGACTAGCAAACAGACCTCACTCTGGACTTTTCTTTTAACGTCTGAACCAATTTAAACAGAGGTTGAGGGGGAGAGCAATGACAACTTGTTGCATCATGAATCATGCTGGCTCTTCCATGCAGTTACTAGTCTCCCTTAGAAGTGAGCTAGAAAGGCTTACAAATAATCACTTAGACCTGACCTCTTTAAAGGTATCTATGCTATATGTGTCTAATAAAAAATTCAAAAAGAAAGATCCTAAATTTTATACCCAAGGACAGCTTAATTTTACCGGCATGATTCAATGTTGCTATACCCCTTCTGAAGTATACACCGATTTACCTCTTTCTGCATTGACATCTACCATCCCCACACATGTGAAAGCAACAGTCACCTGTACATCTACACAGATTATGTTCACCTAGTGGAGCTCATAAAGCAGGTCACAGGATGGGACTGGAAAGGTAGACAGGGGCTGCATCACCATATCCATTCTATGCTAACTTTTGATTTTATACTGAAGGCAATGGGGAACCAGGAATATTTTAAGCAGAAAACTACAAGGATCAAATCTGCATTTTACAAAGACCATTCTGACAGCAACACGGAAGTTGGATGAAAAGAAAGACAAATCTTGAGGCAAAGAGACCTAAGGCCGCTCAAGTAATTCAAGTGAATTCAAGTAATTCAATTTTTCAAGCGAGAAATTATGAGAAATTATCCAAACTTAAGCAATAATAGAAGACACTGGAGAAGTGGTGACAGATTTAGGCAGTTCTGCAACTGGGACCCAGGCTAATAATTTTAAAACTTAGAGTCATACTAGCGTTATCAAGTGGGTAAAACCTTCAAAGCTTATTTAAACTCATAAAGAAAGGCAAATGAACTTTTCTAAAATTGCCTTCATGCTGTTAAGATAGTGACAGAAAGCCCAAAAATTGTCCCTTAGGTTCTCTGAGTAACCAAGTGTCTAAAGGTATTATGCCTAAAACAAAGCTCCTATTCAGTCACCACAGCCAGCATACTAGTATGTTACCATTGAAAGGGCAAGACAGGAAATGAATCAATAAACCTCAGGCACATGCTTGGCCTGGAAAGACACAGCAAGCGTATCAAGGAGCAGAAATCTGAAAACAAAGGCCCTGGGTAATTTAATTACCAGGCCGGAATCTGCTGACTACCGGTTTAATTGTTTGAACAGTGCCCAAATTGTCTGACAAGGTGACCACCCTATGATTTTTGCACCGTTTACTGCATGTGACCACCCAGACAAATATGAGAAATAGTTCTAAAGAACGCAGGAATCTTGAATAACTTTCATTAATCACACCTATGATTCCGAAGGAAAAATTTTTAAAGAGTCAAATCTTTTTATAAATAACTCAAGGCTCTTTTTAGCAAATTCAATTACCACTACATCCTCCATGCTGTCAGGTCAAGAAAATCGTATCCTTCAGAGATGAGCACAACTGCTATAGAAGAACTGGGTAACAAAAATTACTCAGAACAAATTTATATGCTCTTATTTACCATTATAAATAACTCTGAAAATGTTATTTTAGGGAGGTGTGGGAGTTGGAAGAGAGAATGTGACTGCAGGGTGGTAACTAGAGGAAGCCAATTTTCTCCCTTGATTCAGTTAGTATTTCCTCATTCATGTTTATCTCCTGAAGAGTAAACCAACAGAAAACTCCTTTCAGAAACTGAACAAAGAAGCACCTCTGACTGCCTAACCTGGCAGTGTGCTTCTGCCTTCACCGAATAAATAAGGTGTATAAGGTCAAAGTAGACTGTTACATTCAACATTCATTCAACAGGTATTTAAGTTTATGTGGTGTCGAATCCTCAGCTCCGAAACTAGTAGAGATAAAAAGATACACACACTTTAAATAATAATGAAAGGTAATATATAAATTCTAAAATGAGTTATACAGGAGAAAGAACTATAATGGTCTCATAAGAGAAAATCAATGTAGACAAAATTAACTGAGAAAGACTTTATTGAAGATGTGGAACTTTAGCTAGGCATTTATAAAAGGCAAAATCTGAATATGTAAAGAACAAAGGGCTTTCTAAGGCTCCAGATCCACATGAACGTAGATTCGGAAATTTACACATTTCTGTTTGGAGAACCACTATAGAAATCAGCCATATAGATTTTTTGGTCAAATAGGTTAGATTTGGTAAGAAGGCCACTGGATGGTTTCCAAAGTACTGGAGATGGGGGCTCAAAGGCTTCCAATTTTCATGAAAGATAAAAAAGAACAGTTATATGCACTAAAGCAGACAAAACCATTACATGCTTTGCCTGGTTTTTGAGTTGTAATGACAACGTTACATTTAATGGTATCTATCATAATTCAATTCAATCAACTGACACGCTTAAGGGGATAAAGGGAGGGCAGAGAATCCTTAAGGCAGAAGGAACAGTAACATGCAAAGTCACTAGGACAGAAGAAGCTTAAGCTCAAAGAACTTTAAGAAGACACACAACCAGTTAGTGCAGAGGAGTTGATAAAAGCTCTAGCTCTGAACTCAGATTTCGGCTTCGAGCTCTGGTTATGCCACTTTTCTTGCTTGCTCTGTGAGGTAGGCAAACTGCTCAACTGTCTCCTGTACTGTAAAACAGAGATATTAACAGTCCCTATCTTATAAGGTTTTCAGAGGACGAAATGACGATAGAATGTGTATGGACTTAGCACAATGTCTAGCACATGTAAGTGTTCAAGAAATGATAATCTTTACGATTTTTAAAGCCAGGGTGTGTGGAGTATAATCACGCTTGCTGGCCTTGATAAGAATCCTGGGCTTTATTCCAAAAACAATGGAAGTCCTGCAAAGTTTTAACAGTTTTAATTGAATTTTTGTTTTAAAAAGATGCCTTACTTTGTGTCTCTAATAAGAAACCCCAAAGGAAAAATGTACTGTAGAATTTACTACCAAGAAAAGTTCTGCTTTGAGGAATAGGTATCTTTCTTTCTCTTAGATAAAGTTCTGTAAATGACTGTATCTCTCTTTCACTTTGAAAGCCAGAAAGCTTAGGGCCAAATGTGAAGTTCTTGGGCCCTACTGCCTGCATATTTGTGTTTCCTCCTCCTACCTCCTACGAGTGCTTTCTACTCTTACATAACATTTTCTGATTCGTTATTATTAGTAGTATTAGTATTTAGAGACAGAGAGCATGGACATGAGCGGGGGAGAGGGGCAGAGGGAGAGAGAGAGAATGTGAAGCAGGCTCCACACTCAGCATGGAGCCCAAAGGAGGACTTGATCTCACGACTGTGAGGTCACGACCCGAGCCAAAATCAAGAGGTGGACGCTTAACCAACTGAGCCACTCAGGGGCCCTTCAGTTCTTTATCCTTGTTTATATTTTAGAATTATTGTTTTTGTATTATTTTCCTTTAAAGCTATTTCAACTGTTTACAGCATGAGGTGCAATCTAATTAATTAAACCAAAAAAAAAAAGGGCATAAACAGCATAACCTCATGATGCATGAATCATGATGCATTCCCAGCATGCTACCTAAATCACTCTTTTGGTGTAAACCTAGTCAGATGGAGCAAGAAAACCAGATGGCACAGGAAACCTCTCTCTATGCAAAGAAAGAGCAGATGAGGAGCGTGCAAAGACCTAAGGCCTTTCCGGAATTAGCAGGACACAGTTGGGGTAACCAATGCCAAGAGCAGAAGAGAACTGGAAAGTGGCAAGCTGCTGAGAAGTTAAGTACTGGTTCAAGGTTAGAGGTTTTGTTTTTGCATATGAATGTTTTTTCCCAAAAGAACTTCACCCTCTTCATTTTGGTGGTTCCACTGTCCTACTTTCTTAGCTCATGAGACCCCTTGGTTGCTTCACTTATCTCCCTCCTGAACTTAGACCTCCTGGTCAGCCATTTCAACTGTGACCTCTCTGGCCACAGCAATGCCTACATGGATCTGACCTTCTGTCATTGCAATCCCTAACCTGGCTCCTTCTTATTGTCTACTTTTTCTCCTGCTGGGTTGGAAAGCACTGATGACTGTGAGTCTACCGTGAACTCCCTCACTGCTAATTACTGACGCTTTTATTCATCCCTTGAATATCATATGAGCACCACCAGCTGCTCTAAACCTTTCCCCACGCTGCAGTGTCTGACATACTGCTCTTTCCCTGACTTTTCATCTGCTACATTACATAATGAATTCAATCTATATTAACCAACTCCTCTTGCTTCTATTTCATCCCAAAGCTACATCCTCAGTCATGTCCCCAGCACAAACTCTAATTCTCACTGGGACTGCACCTATGCACTACTTTCTCAGAGAAGGAGGAATTCCTCTCGTCTAAGCTAACCTTCCCTCTGTGCTTCTGATCCCATTACCTCCTGTCTACCCTGGGGTCTTGTTCCACCAACCATTCCTTCTTTCCTGCCTATATTCTTTTCTAGCTTCTTCACACCAAGACCACTACCACAAACAAAACCATGACATGGTACTGAATTCTATAGACTCTAATTATCCCTCAAATCTGTCCTTCTCTCCTCCCTTCTACCTTCAAGACCTCAAAAATAATTTTTTAGACCTTTCTTCCTCTCCTCACTATCCAGGCGTCTATAAATTCTTGAAATCTGGCTTTATTTCCCCATTTATTGAAAATCACTCTCTTCCAAGTCACTGGTGATCTGACGACGACCAAATACACACCCCCTTCACTCTAGGCTCTCTCCCCTTTGTCTAATCAGGACAGAAACTGTCCTTACTTCCCAAGACGCTCTTCTGCTTCACCAATCCCACTTCTCCCAACTGCCTTCTAAAGAAGTCGTCATCAAAACTCACATCTTATTCTTAGCCTTCTTCTAAGATCTCATTAATTACAGCTTCACTCAATCATGTCTATGCAGATAATTCTCAAACCCAGAAGTAATAAAGAGTATAGGGTGGAGATTTATGTGCATAGACGTGATGAGTAAAGCTGTATAACCACCACTCAAATCAATAATTTACCATCACCCAAGACAGTTCCCTCTTGCCACTGGTCAATTCCCCCCCCCCCCCCCCCCCATAAACAGTAAAGAGACCACCACCTTCCAATTTCTATTACTATGTATTTGTGTTGCCTCTTCTAGAGCTTGATGTAAAGATAACCAACTGTACGGATATGCTCTTTTGCATCAAGCTTCTTCCACTCAGCACCATGTGTGTAAACTTTATTCACACTGGTGCATGTGGAAAGTAGTTCGTTCCTTTCTACTGCTATGCTGTCTTCCATTCTATTGCTTTACCACAATTTGTTTGGGAGACATTCTCCTGCTGCTGGACATTTGGGATGTTCCCACTTGAGAAAAAGTTGCTATGGTAATTCTTGTACAAGTTATTTTACAGACATTTGTTTTCATTTTCCTTGGGCAAATACTTAGGAATGGAATTGCTGGGTAAGAGGTAGACGTACATTTAACTCGGTAAGAAACTGAAAAACGGTTCTCTCAAGAACGTGGTTGTACCATGTTACACTCCCACCAGCAGTATATGCGAAACTTGTTGCTTCAAATCCTTACTGGCATTTAGTAGTATCATCAGCCTTTTAAATTTTAACCATTCTAGTTGACATGTAATGTTATCTCATTATAGTCTTTAATTTCTCTGATGACTAATAAGGTTGAATGATTTTTCATGTGCTTATTATTTGACCATTCATATATCTTCTTTTGTAAAGTGCCTGGTTCCAGTCTTTTGCCAATTGTTAAACTGGGTGGTTGTTTTTTTTTTCTTACTGTTGAATTTAACTTCTCTTTTGAAAGGGGTTTGCTTTCATATCTTCAATGGCCAAAAGGTCATATCAAACTAAATGTCCTGGTGTTATCTCCAACAGCACCTTTAAAGTCTAATTTGTAATTTTTTAGTTGGGAACCAGACCTCTCTATTGCTGTCAACCACATCACAAATATTCTTCAATCGTGTTTGCTTTAAATACTAACTCTTGAGGTTCTCCTCTTGACAGCCAGCCAATAAGAACTCTCGAGAGGTGGTAAATTATTAACATATAGGCTCTGGGATTGCAAGGGTCAAATCCAGACCCCACCACTTACTGGCTGTGTGACTTTGGACTGTGAGTCTTTCAGTGCCTAACTTCCAAGGTTTTTGTGATATTTAAATACATAAATCATATAAAGTACGTTAAATAGTACCCAACAAAAAGGGAGTACTCAATAAATACTACTTGTTATTTTCAGAATCAGAAATGCCTTTTACTTAAAATCTTATCTCATGATTCCAACAAATAACATTTCATTTTCTTTTATTTTTTAAAGTTTATTTATTTGTTTTATTTATTAAAGTTTATTTATTTATTTAGAGAGAGATAGAGACAGTGCAAGTGGGGAGGGGCAGAGAGAGAATCCCAAACAGGCTCCATGCTGCTAGCACAGGGCCCAACATAGGGCTCAAACCCACAAAACTGTGAGATCATGACCTGAGCCAAAACCAAGCGTGAGATGCTTAACTGAATGAGCAACCAGGTACCCCCCAACAAATAACATTTTAATCTAAGCATTTAGCCTCTGACCTCTAGACAATTATAACAGTCTATTAAATGGTCTCTTTCCTTCTCCTCTAATTCAGACCATGCATCCTTGCTGGATTTATCTTCCTTAAAAAAGTCCTTACACACATAACCACCTTTTGGTTCTCAGACGCCCACTCCAAGAAATAAGCTGAACCCTTTATCCAAACACTCAAGGTCTCTCACAACTGGTCCTTACATACACCTCTCAAAGATACATCTCCTACATATAGGACTATGGAAAGAATTCAAAAAGTATTCAAAAGATTATGCCTACAATAGAAAAAGTCAGCAGCAGCAATAAACATATTTTACTTAGGAAAAAGGAGGTAAATCTAATCACCTAAGAGAAGTGAAAGTGGTTGCCTCTGATGAAGGGAAATGGGGGTGGGGTGGAGGATGGGGAACTTATCTTGTTTCTAACAAATGCTGCAGAATTATTTGACTTCTTACAGGGTACATTTTTAACTTTTTAAAAAATAAAACTTGGAAGAGAAAAATACAGACCAAGAGAGATGAAAAAAAAGACAAAAACAAAGGAAGACTTGTTTATCAACTGAAGTGGACAGCATAATGTGTCGGTTACTAAGGGTAATCCATAGACTTACGGAAGGAATAGTCGGGCACATCCATTTACCTAGTGCAGATACCCTATTTGTAGACGGAAGAGTTTGGATTTTATCCAAAAAGCAATGGGAAGTGAAGGTAACTGAACACAGAAGTAATATAATAAAAATAGTACCTAGGGAAGATTAAACAGGAATTATATCAGAAATGCACTTGACTGGAAAAGAAATAGGGAGTGGTAAAACATGAGGTCTTCATAATTGAGACACGAGGTGATGAAAGCCCAGATTAGGGTGATGACTGTGGAAACAGAAGGATTTAATTTCAAGTCACTTTTTCAAGAACACAGGGTATGATTTGCTGGCCAACTAAATATGAAACTAAGGTAATTAAAAAAAAAAAAAAAAAAAGGAACACAACACCCTCTAACATAAAGTATGCACTAAAGGAATACTTATAAAGTGTAAAGAGAATGTCCAAGGTTGTAAACATTAAAGATCAACTTTAATGTATAGTTCTTAATATATAGTTTAATACTACTTATGTGGTTCTTTTTCATCTAAGCCTCCAATTGATTTAAGACATTTCTGGCTCAGAATTCACTTAAAATCTTATACATATTTGGGGAGCCTGGGTGGCAAGTCGGTTAAGCATCTGACTCTTGATTTCGGTTCAGGTCATGGTCTTACTAAGGTTCATGAGATTGAGTCCATGTCGGGCTCTGCACTGACAGGGTGGAGCCTGCATGGGATTCTCTCTCTCCCTCTTTCTCTGCCTCTCCCCCTGCTCGCATGTGCATGCTCTCTCTCTCTTTCAAAATAAGTAAACATTAAAAACAATCTTATACCTATTTTTCACTACTTGATTAACGTTCCATGGACTGCATTTTTCACTTGTCTTTTCCTTCCTCACGGGCTTCATCTCCGAAACTGGCTGGCTGTCAGTCTCTTCTTTGCTTGCACCTACCTGAAGCTACAGTTTACTCTTTTTGTCCCCATTTACCCTAGATATTTTATATTACAAATAAACTATACACATTGAAAAATCCCAAAATTACATTTCAATTTCTATAAAAACAATGTGATCCAAACCTTTACCATCAAGTGTCTTGGCAAGAAAGAACAATTCAGAATATTCCCTTTTCACAGAAATGACATCTGACATGTAATAGCCATTTCTAGTTGACTCATAAAATTACACCTTCAAGCTTTAAAAATATTCCATTGGGTAAAGACTTAACCTCTTGACCCCACTGCTCTTCTCAACTACTTCCTCATTTCTAGTCTCCCTTTTTGAAGGAGAAATCTTTCTAAGAGCCATGTCTTCTGCTTTCTCCATTTTTCTTCTATTTGCTCTTAAAGCCCTGCAATGTAGCTTTTGACCCACCCACTCCACCAAAACTGCTCTTACCAACTGCCAGATACAATGGTCAACTATCATTCTTCACCTTTCTTGATCTGACATAGATAGTCATTCACACCACCCTCCTGAGAACACTTCCTGGTTCCTTGGTAACCAGGACACTGCATTCTCTTGTCTCTTTTGCTGGCTCCTCCTATTTTCCCAGTCTTTAAATGTTTGAGGGCCTTAGGAATATGACATGGGTCGTTTCTCCAATCATAGTCACTATTTAGGTGGTCTCCACCTAGCAAGAAATCCTACCGATTCTTCTTGCAAAACATACCGTGGATCTGACCCATAGCACTACGTGTATTGCCACTACCCTGCTCAGCCATCGTCATCTCTCACTTGGACTACTGGAACAGCCTGGTCTGTTTCTACTCTCGCTCACTACAATCCATTTCGAGCACAATAGCCAGAGTGGTGCTTTTAAAATGTCAAATTAGGAGCGCCTGGATGGCTCAGTTGGTTAAGTGTCCAACTTCAGCTCAGGTCATGATCTTGCGATTTGTCACTTCAAGCCCCACAATGGGCTCTGCCCTGGCAGTGCAGAGCCTGTGTGGGATTCTGGCTCTCTCCTGTCTCTCTGCACCTCCCCCTCTCGCGTTTTTTTCTCTCAAAATAAACAAACTTGAAAAAAAAAAAGTAAAATTAGATGCAATCACTTCTTTGCTCAATCCCCTCTAATGGTTCCCTAATTCTTTCAAGGTTAAGAGCCAAAGTCCTTATAATGGCCTACAAAGCCCCTATAGTGCACCACTCCTGCTTCCCATTTGCCCTTCTGATCTCATCTCCTACTACTTTTCTTCCTCCCTGCTCACTCTTACTCTTCTCTCTTGCTTGCCTATATCTAGCCAGACAGGCCTCCCACTATTCCTTGAATATACCAAGCACACTGCTGCCTCAAGACCCTTGCATTTGGTCTCTGATCTCCCTGGAACCCACTCTTTCCCCATATCTACATAACTGTAGTTTCTGGTCTCTGCTCAAATGGCAGTGTGGCCTTTCCTCATCACTCTATTTAACACTGCAATCAACTTCCCTACTCCCCAACGCCCCTTCCTTGTTTTCCTTGTTTTACTATTTCCATAACACCACCATCTAATATGCTATACATTCCACTTAATTTTTTTATTTTATCTCTCCCCACACTAGAATGTAAAGTTCATAAGAGGGATTTTTGTCTGTTTTCTCCATTGTGGTATTCCTACCAGGTAGAACGGTATGTAACACACAGTTGGTTTTTGGTAAAGATTTCTTGAAAGACTGACTAAACTGAATAGATGAGCCAATATAAGACAGAGTAAGACAGAAATAAAAAGGAAAAGAACAGAAGACAGAAAAAAGGAAAAGAACAAGAAGAGAAGGAATGGAAGAAACTTGTCTTCCTTTTAAAATAGCTAAACTTAAAGATAATTTTGACAGGATTGGAGATTTCTGCTTTCATTAAAGATGGAGGAACAAGGACTGGATGTACCGAGACAATCCCCACAACAAATAAAAGACAAAGATATATGAGATACTGGTTTATAGCACACTGAACATCAGGCAAAGAAGAGTGATTCCTGAGAGGCAGAAAATAAGTGAGGTGAGACCTACGAATACCCTCAACTATGGCTTAAAAGAGGGTCTAGGGCACAGGGTAGGAAGGAGAACCTGAGGCAGCGCCCAGCAGAGTCCCTGAGCAAGAAGACAGACCTGAGAGTCTCAGGAGAACGAGGTGAACGGAGGTAACAAAACAGAGTACCAAAGAAGAGAGTACACACACTGAGGAGCCCACAGCTTTGATCTGTGAGCATCCTGGAGAGGAGACATGGCACATGCATGTGAGAAAACTACCAAAACCCAGAAAAAGAACCATCTGTGAGGATTAGAGAGAATAGTGTCTGGTACCAGGAATGCTGCCTGTTCCTACTGACCAGGCTAAAAAAAACACCCCAAATCCATGGGGCATCGGATAGAGGACTCCAAAGTGGGAAATAACGATACCTAGAGTGAGCACTGCTCCAATCATAAAAGGAAGATTCAAATGACATAAATTCTTTCCTAGTAACTTAACTGTGTCCCAGATGAAAGCTAAAGAAGAGGGACAGGAATACAAAGACATATGGCAACCAGTAAGGTAAAAGTGACAATGTCTGACATAATCAAAGACTACCAGGCAGGTAAAGAAGTGGGAAAATCTGATCAAAACTGGGGAGAAACATTAACCATTCACAACAGATTCAGCACTGACAGAGATAGGAGAATTAGAAGACATGGACATTACAAGTTATTAAAACTATACTCCAGATGTTAAAAAAAGACAACTAAAGAAATGGTAGATCTAAAAAAAGAAAAAAAAACACAAGGCCTCAGTCAAGCTTACAGAGCAGGAAACTGCCACGTGTGAGATGAAAAATATACTGGATGAGAGTGACGGCAAATTAGCCATCATGGAAGATCCGATGACTTCAAGACCCAGAAAGAGCAACTATCCAAAATGAAACAAAGGAATTTTTTTTACAAAGCCTTTACAAAGGAATGTACAAAACAAAGGCAAACAAAGGATTTTTTTTAAAAAACAGAAAAAACATCATCAGTGAGCTATAGAACAATTTCAAACAGCCTAACAGATGTATAATTGGAGTCTCTAAAGAGAAGGAAACAGGGGTGGCTCAGAAAAACTGGTCAAGAATGTAATGACTGAAACTTTTCTGAATTTGGTGAAAGCTGTACATTCACAGATCCAGGAAGTTCAATGAACAGAAGCATGAAGAAAACCACACAAAGGCGTATCACAACCAAATTGTTGAAACCTGTAATGAACAGAAAAAACTGGAAAAGCAGCCAGAGAACAGAGGCACATCACACACAGAGGAATAAAGAAAAAGACACAGCAGGTTTCTTGTCAGAAATGATGCACACGAGAACACAGTGGAGCAACATCTTTCAAGTACTGAAAGAGAAAAACCCAAGCTAGAAATATATACCCAACACAAATATCTTGCAAAAACAGACAAAGACTTTAGACATACAAAAACAAAGATTTCATTAGCAACAGACCTGCATTACAAGAAATGCCAAGGAAAATCCTTCCAACAGAAGACAAATGACACCAGATCAAGGTATGTATCTACACAAAGAATTGAAAATGAAAATGTGCATCTCTATAGATGGATGTAGCAATGATGAGTCCACTAGGAAATATCTAAGATTCAAAAAAAATTTTTTTTAATCTTTATTCATTTTTTTTTTTTTTAATTTTTTTTTTTTCAACGTTCGAGCCCGACCCGGGGCTCGAACTCCCGGACCGCGAGATCGTGACCTGGCTGAAGTCGGACGCTTAACCGACTGCGCCACCCAGGCGCCCCAAATCTTTATTCATTTTTGAGAGAGACAGACAGAGCGCGAGCAGGGGAGGAACAGAGAGAGAAGGAGACACAGAATCCAAAGCAGGCTCCAGGCTGTGAGCTGTCAGCACAGAGCCTGACGCGGGGCTCGAACCCACAAACTGCAAGATCATGACCTGAGCCAAAGCTGGACGCTAAACCGACTGAGCCACCCAGGTGCCCTGGAAATATGTAAGATTTTAAAAGACAATACCGAAATCTCTTTAAAACATAACTGACTTTTTAAACAAAAGTAACAACACTGTATTTTGTGTTTTATAAAATAAGGGATAAATAAAATGTCTGAGAAGAACATAAAGGCCAGGAGATAGAAAATAAAAGTATAGTACGTTAAGGCTCATACCGTATGTGAGGTGGCAAGTCATTACTTGAAGGTAGACTGTAAGTTAAAGACTTGTACGTAAATGTTCAGAGCAATTCATGTTTAACAGCCAAAACCAGAAACCAACCCACGTGTCTATTAACTCATGAATGGATACACTGGGATATATTTATACAATAGAAAGCTATTTCTAAACTACTTAGCAATAAAAAGAAATGATATGTTGATATACACAACAAAATGGATGAATCTTAAAATAATTACACTGAGCGAAAGATGCCAGACAAAAAAGCATATACTGAATGGCCACATTTATATAAAACTCAAGAAGACAGAAACTAACATACAGTGACACAAAACAGATCAGCAGTTGCTTGGTGGTGAGGTGGGCCAAGAGAAATTATAGAGGGGCACAAAGGAACTTTGGGAATTATGGGTATCTTGGCTGTGGTGATGTGTGTGTGTGTGTGTGTGTGTGTGTGTGTGTGTGTATGTTATGTGTGTGAAAACTTATTAAATTGTACATGTTAAATACATGCAATTTATTGTAGGTAAATAATTCCTCACAAACGCTGTTTAAAAACCATTTTGGATTTAAATGGGCATGTTAGGGGCGCCTGGGTGGCTCAGTCAGTTAAGCATCTGACTTAGGCTCAGGTCATGATCTCATGGTTTGTTCAAGTCCCACATAGGGCTCTGTGCTGACAGCTCAGAGCCTGGAGCCTGCTTCAGATTCTGTGCCTCCTTCTATCTCTGCTCCTCCCCCGTTTGCACTCAGTCTCTCAAAACTAAATAAACACTAAAAATATATTTGTAATTTTTCAAGGGTTAGAATGGATCATAAAACCCAGTTAATCAAATACTCTCTTAACAGAGATAAAGCAACCAAGTCCCAGAGAGGTATAGTGACTGGCCCAGGGTCTTACAGCTACAGTTGGGAGCTTTCTAAACCGTATGATCCACAACAGCAGGAACCATGTTATTTAGGTCACCACTATATCCTCTATACCTAAAACAATGCTGGGACGCAGTAGGAACTCAGTAAGTATTTGTTGACTAATTTTGCCCCTGGAAGGAAAGGTAAAAAATGAAGATAAAAGGAAACATAAAAGGAAAGAAAATCCCCCTTGCAATATGACTCCAAGTTTCTTCCTGTCTGTGATTCTCCCTTCTCTCTCATGCAGATGACAAAATTAAGCAACAGCTTTAAAACATAAACATCATGGGGGCGCCTGGGTGGCGCAGTCGGTTGAGCGTCCGACTTCGGCCAGGTCACGATCTCACGGTCCGTGGGTTCGAGCCCCGGGTCAGGCTCTGGGCTGATGGCTCAGAGCCTGGAGCCTGTTTCCGATTCTGTGTCTCCCTCTCTCTCTGCCCCTCCCCTGTTCATGCTCTGTCTCTCTCTGTCCCCAAAAAATAAATAAATGTTGAAAAAAAAAATTAAAACATAAACATCATGAATACAAGAGAATAAATTATATTCCGTATCTTTGTCATACTGAATATTTTATTGTATTCTAATCCTTAAAAGGTTCTAGTTACCAACTCTTAAACGAGCAGGAAAATTAACAGAAAATACTACATTCGTGAAGATTAGTGATATATTCAAATTAAGAACGAATTTAAAGAACAGTGAAGTGCTTACCAAAAATCTCTCCATTTTTGGCATATTCTGTCACAAGGTACAACATATTTTTGGTCTCCATTACCTATTGATAAATAATTCCATATTAGTCTGACAGGAAAGGATTTTAATTCTACTCTAATTCAACATTCTATGGAATTACAAATAAAACTACTAATAAGAGTACCCAAGTTACGAATAATTCAGAAGGTGGCAAAGTTTACACGACTGACAGTATCTTTATGCTAACTCTTCTGTGAAAAATCTAGGTTCTTTCTTTTCCAGGTTTGGCCCATGGATCAGAGGAAGCGGCACTGCCCAGGCACCTGTTAGAAATGCAGCATCTCAGGCCCCACCCCAGACCTACTGACACAGAATTCCCATTTTAACAAATTTTTTAAACAGAAAATGTGATTGTTACACACGTTCAAGTTTAAGAAATATTAATATAGATAGAAGGAGCTTTGAAGATCAACTTTTTATCACCTCACAGACTTTTCTAGCCTTGTGCTATCTGGTAGACTCTGATTGAGGAATAATAAAATAGAGCTCAGTTTATCTGGCCTATATCCTAAATAATCTGGCACAATAGGATGTTTCTCCTACTGTACTGCCATACTGTTATAAACTACTGTTATTTTAAAAACAATCTTCAAAAGTTTCTTCATAACTTCACTGCTGTACAGTTTTATTTAAATTAGTTTTCCTAGGTTGGAAAAGGAAGCGTGTCAGTGTCATTGACTTGCTATTTCAAACTATAATGAGCCAAAAGGAAATGAATTGATAAGTTCAAAATGAGTGAATTTTAGATTTTCTGTAACACTATCTTTTAATGTACTGGCACAAGCTAACAGTGAAAATTTAACTACCATCTACTCAAAGGCTGAAGACTAATTTTGCTCTAACATGTAGGTTTAGGACTATTCCCAATCAGGCCAGAAAAGAGCTATCTACAATTTGCATCTAAATAAGCCAAACAGTAAGTCAATTAAACTGATTATTTAGCTCAAATAAAGATGGAATTGTGTGAAACATGGTAGTTGTAGCCTCAGTTTAGCTTATGGTTCATCAGACTTCTAAGGATGTGATTAGTTTCTTATAAGTGTTCTCTTTAGGAATTAAAAAAAAAAAAAAAGGGCTTAAAGGGAGAAATACTGTGATATAAATATGACCTAAGGCACCATGTGCAGTTTTAGAACTTTGGGAATTGTTTTGAGTGGCACATCATAGCCTCTCATTCTAATGGTAACACTAATGGGTCTCCACACCTTTTTAATTGCAAATCTCTATCAATAACCAATCGTCTAGCCAGACACATATGTACATAGGCATGTACATGTAAATATATACACGTACCTGTGTATGTTTATATGAACATAGACACAAATTACATACTTGTGCTGCATAATTGTATAAACACATTATATACATGATAAAGTGCACACAAGATAAATACAAAAATACACATAGTTAGACGTTCTGATATTTTCTTATGCCCAAGGGACACTTGTGCTAACCCATGTGAGTATACACAGTGGTGGGCCAGTATCAGCTCTCTGTAGGGGGGAAAATAAAATGGCCCTGACTTGTGAACAGCTTCCTGTGGTATAAATACTCCCACCATTGCCAATTTTGGGCTACTAACATGCTATTAATTGACTCACAAAACTTCTGAAAATGTTATAGATATTACAAGCCAGTACAGGCTGAGGACAAGCATACCACTGGGTGCACACATCACACCAGGGAGACACAAGTCATAGGCTAGCAGAGTGTAACATTTTAGCTTAAAAATAGTTTTCCAATATAAAAATTCTACATATTAACAAATAGAAATGTTAAAAAAATGTTTTGTATTACATTGTCATTCTTCAACATGAATTACTCTTTAAAAATCGGAGAAAATCTTCCTTTTAAAAAACACAGCTTATACTTTAAATGGGTATAGTTTTTTTACAAAATTTTATCTCAATAAAGTTGATTTAAAAAAAAAAAAATGGCTCATTTACTTTATCTGACAAAATAACCCAAACAAAATATACGACTTGGTTCTAAGTATTACCAAGCATGCTACTAGGTAATATGCTGTTTTAACCTTTGTATTTCAAAAAACATAAAGTGTTTTTTTTTTTAAATAAGCAAAACTGCCATATCCCCATTAATGGTTCCACCACCAAAAGACAACAGGCTTAAGTATCAGAAAAGCAAAACTACAAAGTTTTGAATTAAATACCTTACAGTCTCAGAGACAACTTAAAATTAAGCTACTAGTTTTTTACTTCCTAGTTTTTTATTAAAATACAAAAAATGGGTGTACCCAGCTTAACGAAACCATATAATCATCTTTTTTTTAATAGACTGAAAAAACTCACACAAAAGAGAAAAATGATGCAAAAGAGAGAATGGGTTGTGAGAAGCATGGAGAAGAATAAGGTTAAGTCCTACCTGGTAAAGTTTGATGATATGAGGGTGGTCTAACATTTTCATTATTTGTACTTCTCGGTAGATTTTCTCAAGATTCACTGCATCCAGCTGAGATTTATCTATTATTTTTATCGCCACCTGCATCCCGGACACAAATAAATACAATTAGTATGTGATGGTTAATATTTTCTAGTTAAGAATCTTTTAAATATACGACACCTGCCTCATCCGCTCAAGCTCTGTCCTCCCTCCTTTCAAAATAAACAAACATTTATAAAAAAATTAAAAATACAGCACCCCTGACACTTTGCCTGTAGGTTGCTATGACAACAAAAACTAGTTTAAATTCAATGCTCATTCAACAAATGTTTCTTAAACATCTACCACATGTGAGGCACTGCGGTAGATTTTGTTTAGGAGTATCTTTAGTGTGCCATGACAAATAACCCTGCAAAGTCGCTTTAATAAAATATATTTCTCTTTTAGTGTAACCGTAATGTTTTACTCTACTTATAAACTGAAGAAATAAAATCTCAGCAGCTTCAACCAGTTATCTCGCTGCAAAGTACCTCTAAACAAATGATCAGCCGAGTAGAAGGCAATTTCTGCTGTATTGAAACAATTTTTCTAGAAAAGTGATAGATTCCAAAGAATGTAGACATAGCTTTGGTTGGGCGGTGGTGGGGGAGCTAAATATAAAGTATTAAAATCAATTTATATGAAAGATACCAACTGGATTCAACTTTGTTTTAAAAATCGAAGCGCAGGGGTGCCTGGGTGGCCCAGACGGTTAAACATCAGACTCTTAATTTCAGCTCCGGTCATCATCTCTCGGTTTGTGAGTTAGAGCCCCTGCATTGCCATTCCCCCGCCCCTATCCTGCTCACAGTGTGGGGCCTGCTTAGGATTCTCTCTCTCCCTGCCCCTCCCCTCCCTACCCTGTGCTCTCTCAAAATAAGTAAACTTAAAAAAAAAAATTGAAGTCCAAAAACTCATCTGTTAGTAATTACACTAGCTTTTCACTTCCTTAAAAGAATCTGATTTTTAAACAGTGTAGCTTCTTTCTAGCACAACTAGATAAGAACTCAAACCACTCCAAGGTTAGTAATTTGAAGGAACTGCATTTGAAGGTGAGTAACTAGGTAGTCAGAAATCAAGAATCATGTACTTTTTTCTACGCAACCTAAGAAGAACTAATTTTTTAAGAAATAGTAGCTATTTGGTTAGGAAATAAGCCGTCCTGATTTAACTAAAATTTTCAGATCAGTGGGAACCACCCAAACCTTGATTATAACAAGTTCTGAAGAAACTCTAAAATGCACTTGGAGCACCTGGGTGGCTCAGTCGGTTGAGCATCTGACTTCGGCTCAGGTCATGATCTCACAGTTTGTGAGCTCGAGTCCTGCGTCAGACTCTGTGTTGACAGCTCAGAGCCTGGAGCCTGCTTTGAATTCGGTGTCTCCCTTTCTCTCTGCCCCTCCCCTGCTCGCTGGTGCGCTCTCTCTCAAAAATAAACATTAAAAATAAATAAATAAATAAATAAATAAATAAATAAATAAATAAATAAAATGTACCTCACATTCTACCAAAATGTATTCTGCACATAACTCAGTTTTATGTTACTTTTCAAGGCAATTATTAATATCAGTTATTGTATGTGATATAATAAATAGTTCAATACTCCTAAAAGGTATCCAAGAAAATAGGACTGAGCTTGTCGATTCACTTAATTCCTTCAAACTCCTGTTTATATGGTTAGTTTTTTCTTCTTTCCTATGGCTGCTTTGTCCTTTGCTCTTGCCTTTTAAAGCTCTACTATAAGGTTTATTTCTTACCCTTCTGGATTTCTAATCTGCTGTCCACAGCTTATTTCCTGATTTGAATTAATTGTAACCCAGAGAAGAACTCAAGCCTCCTAGGGGAAATCAGATTACTAAATATAATGTATCAAATTAAATTTATTGCTGAAGAAGAAAGGGGGCAGGTCCCTCTCTAGACAGTAAAGTGCGTCCATTCTGTGATAATTATTTTATGTTTGATGGTATATTATTTATTTCTACAATCAAAATATTCTAGAAAGTAAAACATGCTAAAATATGCTAGAGAAGGAGACTGATCAATATTGTACTTGATATTAGGGACATTACTAGACCATCTCAAACCTAAATAGATTTAAAGCGACCCCCTCCCTCCTCAATCTTACGATACAGTATTATCAGTTACTTTGGGTAAGTGCTGCCACATAAAAGGATAAGTGTGTATTTTAATTTCCCCAATATTATTCCTTAGGAAGGTAATATGAAGTTTCACACATGCTTCTTTTGAGGAAAATGTCTTGTCCTCCAATTTCTAGAGGATGTCTAGATACCTGTACCCACACCAACAAAAAACTTTTATAATGAAATGCATTAGAACCAGCTAATAAATAGAAAATGAGTATCCTGATTATAATAGCTTTAACATTATGTTAAAGAAAAAATTTACACACTAAATTCCAATTAAAGCAAGGTATTACCAAGAGATACCTCATACTCTTTTGAAATCCTGGCCTCCAACAATGAAAAACTGAAAAATATATAAGGTATGTAAATAAACTTTAATAAGTCATAAATCTCAGGGGGTGCCTGCGTGGCTCAATCGGTTAAACATCTGACTTCGGCTCAGGTCACGATCTCACGGCTCCTGAGTTCAATCCCCCCATTAGGCTCTGTGCTGACAGCTCAGAGCCTGGAGCCTGCTTTGGATTCTGTCTCCCTCTCTCTCTGCCCCTCTCCTGCTCATGCTCTCTCAAAAATAAACATTCAAAAAATAAAAAATAATAACAAGTCATAAATCTCATTATTTAACTTTTCTCAACCAAAAAATTCTTAAATGAAAAAATATCATTCTTTCTTCTATTTTGTTTTGTAAGTATATGGACCACATTTCTATACACTTACAGCTTTGACCTGTGATCCCTTGCTTGTAAGGTTGCTGTAAGGATTATGAGAACATAAAGCACTAAAGAAAAAGTGGAGCATGTGTCAGCATGCTCCTTTTAATTGTCAGGAGTAGTCTAACTGCTACGACAAGTAGACCGCAAAATGTACAGATTCCAATACAACAGAGGCTTATTTCTTGCTCATGTAGCACAACTGGATGGGTGCAGATGCCTCCAAGCAGGTTAAAGGAGGCTTCACCACCCTTAAAGCCTTCCACAGTTACCCCAGGACTGTCTCCATTCCAACCTGGAGACAGAAGGAGAGAGAAGGAGAAAAAAGCTTGGGGAGCCCTCACGATAGGTTTTTAAGGGTTGGGCCTGAAGTGGCACACATTATTTCTATTCACTCCATTGGTGAGAACTCAGTCACATAACCGTATCTAAATGCGAAAGAGGCCAGGACACAGTCCAGTGATAGGTCCAGGAAGAAGAGGAAACACTGGATTCTTGGGGACTAGCTAGCAGGCTCTGGCATATCCTTCCAGGTAATTTCTTAACAATGGGACTCATTACCAAGTACTTCCCAGATAATAATGATCATGAGTTTCACAACTGTACAGTACTTTTTAATTTCACAAGATACTTTAACATATTTTATCTCATTTATTTCTCAACTTTGTGAAGTAAATGGAAAAAGCAGTGCACCCATGAGTAGATGAAACTGAGGTTCAAAAGATGTCATGTATCTACAAAGGTCCTAAAGCTCAAGTGAATTAATGGGAAAAAAAAACACAGGCCTTCTAACTTCAAGTTCAGTCTTTTTACTTTTTTTAATTAAAAAAACATGTTTTTAACATTCATTTATTTTTTGAAAGACAGAGGAAGATGGAGCATAAGCGGGAGAAGGGCAGAGAAAGAGGGAGTCACAGATTCTGAAGCCGACTCCAGGCTCTGAGCTCAAACTCACAGACTGTGAGATCATGACCTGAGCTCAAGTTGGATGCTTAACCAACTGAGCCACCCAGGTGCCCGGAGTCTTTTTACTCTTTTAAAGAGCCTATTAGACACACATTCACTGAGCACCTGTTGTGTGCCTGGAATAATGCTTAGTATACAAAAATCAAAGAGATGTGATTCCTACCCTCAAGGAATTTAATAGACCTGTGAGAACAAAGAGAACATGTTTTGGAAAACAAGTTTTATCAACAAAAAAATCTGCACTTGGGGATTTTCCCAATGTGTATAAAAGTTCCAACATACAAAAAGGTTGTGTGCCAACAGCTCATTTTTAAAAAAAAAAAAAATTTTTTTTTAATGTTTATTTATTTTTGAGGCAGAGAGAGACAAAGCATGAACAGGGGAGGGTCAGAGAGAGGAGGAGACACAGAATCTGAAGCAGGCTCCAGGCTCCAAGCTGTCAGCACAGAGCCCGACACAGGGCTCAAACTCACGAACCACAAGATCATGACTTGAGCCGAAGTCGGATGCTTAACTGGCAGAGGCACCCAGGCACCCCAGCCAACAGCTCATTTTAAAGATAACTAATAACTTAGAATTCTGGGATCTTACTGTCTGCATCCCTTTTCTACTTAGCTCTGAATAAAGTACTGAGGACAAAATCTATATGGTCACAACAAAATCAAGCAAGGGACTCTAAATTGAGGGATTCCGTTTTTGTTGTTATTCAACTAGCCAAATCCTATATATGCATCAATGTATTTTTAAAAAAATAAACCTTGGGGCACATGGGTGGCTCTGTCAGTTCAGCAACTGACTGCGGCTCAGGTTACAATCTCAAGGTTTTTGAGTTCAAACCCTGCATCGGGCTCTGTGCTGACAGCTCAGAGCCTGGAGCCTGCTTCAGATTCTGTGTCTCCCTCTCTCTCTGCCCCTCCCCTGTTTGCACTCTGTCTCTCCCTCTCAAAAATAAAAAACATTAAAATAAATAAATAAACCTTTAGTGAGTTTATATAAAGATAGAAAAATTTATATTCCTTCTGCTAGGAGACAAAAGGAAGGTTTCCTACACAATTCTGGAGGGCTTACATATAACACTGAATATTCAACCTCAGAAGTGGAACAACGTGAATTAAAAACAATAAAATACCTAATAAGTTATGTAGACTATATCTCAAAAAATACCTCTCATTTCCTCCTATATTTACAAAAATTAAAAAGTAAACACTCTTGTAAGCTAAGGTTCAATAAGATGGCCACTTTTATACATTGCTGGTATAACCATAAAATAGGTTTTAATTTTTCTGAAAGGTAATTTGACATTTTTTTATCAAGAACCTTAAAAATTATCCATCCGGACGGAGTTCTAGAAAGATGGTGAAGGATCCTGAGCTCACCTTGTCCCACACATATACGAAGGTAACAGCCATATCTGTGCAACTACCTTTGAAAACCACCTAAACACTGGCAGAAAAATCAGACAAGGAATTCACAAAATAAAAGGATGTAAAATAGAATATCATAAACATAAAATGTGTGTGTGTGTGTGTGTGTGTGTGTGTGTGTGTGTGTGTGGCAGGGGGTGGGGGAGAGAAAAATGTAGTGCTGTAAGAATGGGCTCAAACTTAAGCAACCATCAACTTAATATACACTGCTATCTGTATAAGATGTTTTTTTATGAATCTAATGGTAACTATAAATCAAAAACCTGTAACAGACAAAAAAATAAAGAGAAAGGAATCCAAGCATAATACTAAAGAAACCACAAGGGAAGAGAGCAAAACAAGAAGGAACAGAGAAGAACTACAATAATAATCGTAAAACAAGTAACAAAATGGCAATAAGTACCTACCTATTGATAATTATAAATGTAAATGGGTTATTTCTCCAATCCAAAGACACAGGATGACTAAAAGGATAAAGCAAGACCCATCTATATGCTGCTTACAAGAGACTCACTTCAGACCTAGAGATACATGCAAATTGAAAGGGAAGGGATGGAAAAAACATTTATCAGGCAAATGAAAGCAAAAAGAAAGCTGGGGTAGCAATAGTTACATCATACAAAACAGACTTTATAATACAAACTAACAAGACACAAAGAAAGACAGTATATAATCATGAAGGGAACAATCCAAAAATAGAATACAATAATATTTAAGCACCCAACATGAAAGCACTCAGATACACGAAGCAACTATTAACTGACATAAAGGAAAAAATCAATAGTAATACGCTAATAGTAAGAGACTTTAACACATACATCAATG
Source organism: Prionailurus viverrinus (assembly GCF_022837055.1). Classification (NCBI taxonomy): domain Eukaryota; kingdom Metazoa; phylum Chordata; class Mammalia; order Carnivora; family Felidae; genus Prionailurus; species Prionailurus viverrinus. The sequence continues at coordinate 9,893,497 of NC_062570.1, read as the reverse complement.
GACAGATCATCCAAACAGAAAATCAACAAGGAAACACTGGCTTTGAATGACACACTAGGCCAAAGGGATCTAACAGATACATTCAGAACATTTCATCCCAAAACAGTGGAATACACAATCTTTTCAATTGCACATGGAACATTCTCCAGAACAGATAACATGTTAGGCCACAAAACAAGTCTCAACAAATTAAAAAAGAATGAAATCATATTATGCATCTTTTCTGACCAGAGGGGTATTAAACTAGAAATCACACACACACACACACACACACACACACACACACCTGAAAAGAACACAAATATATGGAAGCTGAACATGTTACTAAACTGTAAATGGGTCCAACAATTCATCAAACAGGAAATGAAAAAATGCATGGAAACAAATGAAAATGAAAACATGATGGTCCAAAATCTTTCAGATGCAACAAAAGCTATTCTAAGAGGAAGGATTACAGCAATACAGGTCTACCTCAAGAAGCAAGAAAAATCTCAAATAAAAACCTATACTTACACCTAGAGAAGACAGAAAAAGAAGAACAAAACCCAAAGCCAGTAGAAGTGAAAATAATATAGAGCAGAAATAAATGAAATAGAGACTACAAAAACTCTATTACATCAAAGTGAAACCAGGAGCCACTTCTTTGAAAAGATCAACAAAACTGACAAACTTTTAGCCAGACTTAAAAAAAAAAAAAGGGGGGGGGGCTCAAATAAGTAAAATCAGAATTGAAGGAGGAGAAATAACCATCAGAGAAATACAAAGAATTATAAGAGATTATAAAAAGTTTTATGCCAACAAAGTAGACAACCTAGAAGAAATGGATAAATTCCTACAAACATATAACCTTTCAAAACTGAATCAAGAAACAGAATATTCAACAGACTGATAACTGGCAATGAAATTCAATCAGTAAATCAACAACAACAACAACAAAATCCACCCCCCCTCCCAAAAAAAAGAAGTCCAGGACCAGATGGGTTCACAGGTGAATTCTACCAAACATGTAAACAAGAGTTCATAATACCTATTCCTCTCAAACTATTCCAAAAATAGAGAATAGGAAGGAAAACTTCCAAATTCATTGTAAGAGGCTACATTACCCTGATACCAATACCAGATAAAACACACTACAAAAAACAAACAAACCAACATACAAAAACTACAGACCACTATCTCTGATGAACACAGATGCAAAAATATTCAAAATATAAGCAAATCAAATTGAACAATACATTAAAAAAAAATCATTCACCAGGGTACCTGGGTGGCTCAGGTGAGCATCTGACTAGGCTGAGCATCTAACTTCAGTTCAGGTCATGATATCACGGTTTGTGAGTTTGAGCCCTATATGGGGTTCACTGCTGTCAGGGCAGAGCCTGCTTCGGATCATCTGTCCCCCCCCTCCCCGCCCCTCCCCTGCTTGCATTGTCTCTCTCAAAAATAAATACATATTTTTAAAAAATCATTCAGCATGATTAAGTGGGATATATTCTAAGGATGCAAAGGTGGTTCAATATTTGCAAATCAATCAAGGTGATACATCACATTAACAAGAGAAAAGATAAAAACCATATGATCATCTCAAAAGATGCAAAAAATGCATTTAGCAAAGTACAACTTTCATTCATGACAAAAATTCTCAACAAAATAGGTTCAGAGGGAACTACTTCAATATAACAAAGTCCATACACGACAAATCCATAGCTAACATCATACTCAGTAGTGAAAAACTAGGAGCTTTTCCTCCAAGATCAGGAACAGGACAAGCATGTCCACTCTTAACCACGTTTAGTCAACATAGTACTGGATATCCTACTCACTATAATCAGACAAGAAATAAAAGGCATCCAAATTCGTAAGGAAGGAGTAAAACTGTATTTGCAGATGACATACTTGAAATAGAAAACTCTAAAGACATCACCAAAAAACTACTACAACTGATACATGGATTCAGGAAAGTCACAGGATATATAATTAATATACAGAAATCTACTGAATTTCTATGGCTAATAATGAAATAGCAGAAAGAGAAATTAGGAAAACAATCCCATTTACAATTGTACCAAAAAGAATAAGATACACAGGAATGAACTTAACCATGGAGGTGAAAGACCTGTACTCCAAAAAGTATAAAACAGTGATGGAAGAAAAACTGAACACAACAAACAAATGGAAAGATACTCCACACTTGTAGATGGCAAGAATCAACGTTAAGCTGTCTATATTATCCAAAGCAATCTATAAATTTAATGCAATCCCTATCAAAGTACCAGTAATATTTTTCACAGACCTAGAACAAAAAAACACTAGAATTTGTATGGAACCATAGAAGACCCCAAGTAGCCAAAGCAATCCTAAGAGAGAAAACAAAGCTGGAGGTATCACAATCCCAGACTTGAAGATATATCACGAAGCTCTAGTAATCAAAATAGTATGGTACTGGCACAAAAACAGACACATACACCAACAGAACAGAACAAAAGCCTAGAAATACACCCAACAACTCTACAACAAAGGAGGCAAGAATATACAACGGTGAAAGGATAATCTCCAACAAATGGTGCTGGGAAAACTGGACAGCTACATGCAAAAAAATGAAACTGGATCACTTTCTAACATCATACACAAAAATAAAACTCAAAATGGATTAAGTCCTAAATGTGAGACCTGAAACCATAAATATCTTAGAAGAGAACACAGGGAGTAATTTCTCTGACATCAGCCATAGAAACATTTTTCTAGATAGGTCTCCTTTGGCATGGGAAACAAAAGCAAAAATAAACTATTAGGACTATACCAAATAAAATGCTTTTGTACAGCAAAGGAAACCATCAACAAAACAAAAAGGCCACCTACTGAATGGGAGAAGATATTTGCAAATGAGGTATCTGATAAGGGGTTAATATCCAAACTATATAAAAACCCCATACAACTCAACACCAAAAAAACAAACCAATTAAAAAGTGGGCAGAGGACCTGAATAGACATTGTTCCAAATACAACACCCAGATGGCCAACAGACAGATGAAAAGATGCTCAACATCCGTCATCATCAGGGAAATGCAAATCAAAATCAAAACGAGTTATTACTTTACACCAGTCAGAAGAGCTAAAATCAAAAAGACAAGAAATAACAAGTGTCGGTGAGGATCTGGAGAAGAAAGGAAACTTCGTGCACTGTTGGTGGGAATATAAACTGGCAAGGCCACTGTGGAAAACAGTATGGAGGTTAGTCAAAAATTAAAAATAGAAACACCATATGATCCAGTAATTCCACTAATGGGCATTTACCCAAAGAAAACAAAAACACTAATTGGAATAGATACATGTAACCCTATGTTTAATGCAGCATGATTTACAATAGCTGAGATATGGAAGCAATGTGTCCATCAAAAGATGGATAAAGAAGATGTAGTATGTGTGTGTATATGTAAAATGGATTATGCAGCCATAAAAAAGGATGAAATTGGGGCACTTGGGTGGCTCAGTGGGTTAAGCATCCAACTCTTGATTTTGGCTCAGGTCCTGATTTCATGGTTTGTGGGATCGAGCCCATGTCCAGCTCTGCGCTGACAGGGCAGAGCTTGCTGGGGATTCTCTCCTTCCTTGTATCTTCCATCATATCTCCAAATACGATACGACTCCACTCATAAGTGGAATCCAAAAAAACCAAAAACAAATGAACAAAAAGCAAAATCAGACCTACAGAAGACAAACTGATAGGTTCCAGAGGGGAAGAGGGTGGGGCATTGGGCAAAATGGGTGAAAGAAAGAGGGAGAAACAGGCTTCCAGCTAAGGAATGAATAAAACATGGAAATAAAAGTCACAGTATAAGGAATACAGTTAATGATACCGTATTGATGAGGTAATGGGGCAGATGGTAGCTATACAAGATAAATGTAGCATAATGTGTAAACGTGTCAAATCACTAAGTTGTACACTTGAAAGTAATGAAGCATTGTGTATCAACTACACTCAAATAAAAAAAATTAAAATCAAAAGATAAAAGTACACTTATTGTGATGAACGCTGAGTAATGTATGAATTGTTGAATCATTAAATGCTACACCTGAAAGTAATAACACCATGTTAATTACACTTAAGAAAAAAATCACACACAGTATTTAGCTTAAGGATTCTACTTCTGAGAAATTATTTGAAGGAAATAATCTAAAACGATGATAAAGATTTATTTGTAAATATATTCAATGAATATTATTTGTAATATAGAAACAGAAACAGTAAGTGGGAAATAATTATTCAAGTTATAGTAAGCTTATATTATGACTGTTACACATTATAATAGTTCTTAAAAATATAGAGAAGTGCTTAGACTAAAAATTTAAATTAAAAAGATTAGTATTTAGGGGTGCCTGGGAGGCTCAGTTGGTTAAGCGTCCAACTTCGACTCAGATCATGATCTCATGGTTTGTGGGCTTGAGCCCCATGTCAGGTTCTGTACTGACAGCTCAGAGCCAGGAGCTGCTTCAGATTCTGTGTCTCCCTCTCTCTCTCTGTCCCTCCCCAACTCGTGTTCTGTCTCTGTCTCTCAAAAATGAACAAAAATGTTTAAAAAAAAAAAAAACTGGTATATAAGTGAATTCTCAACAGGAGGTATGTATAAAAAAAGACCAGGGAAAATTAGATACAAATATGACAAAAATGTTATCAGTGTGTGAAAAACATTGGGGATTATTTTATTTTTCTGCTTTATACTTTTTGGAAAATTTTTCTTCAATGAGCATGAATTACTTTTCTAGTAGGAAAAACAGAAAAAAATGAAATGATTTTGTTTATCACATATGCTAACTTCCCCATCTGTGAACTATCAGTCATTTTATTTCCTAAATTCTGTGTAAAATGGGTATTTCATAAAATTTAAACATTAATTAAAAGATTATATATAGAAAAATGTTTCCAACAAAGTAAAAGCAATGTGTATATAAGGAATAATGTGTAAAATACAAATTTGTACAGAAGATAAGCAATTAAATGCAAGAGCAGAAAGGAAACAGTGTTAAGCTGATGGATGAAAGACATTTTTTCACTTTTCAAAATGCAATTTAATGGTAATGTTATCCTGTCTTTCTGATAATTTAACAAAAATTATTTTTCACTTCTCATTAAAGAAATATTCATCTTATGCACTTAAAGAAGCCACACATACAAAAGTAACTTTAGGGGAATTTACAAGGAAGTTACACAATAAGAGCTATTCTTCTAGTAACAAATCAGAAGGGATTAACTTATGTTTACTGTCTCAGGTAACATTTGCCTCAGCACTATTTACCACTAATATACCAATTGTATACAGTTCTTCTGAAGTACCAAAGAGCATTATTCTTACCATATAAATCTTTGAAATTAAACATTAAATGCACTTTACAAGCTTATATATCAAATCATGGGTGGAATCAGAACATTTGGCTGATAAGTCAACATGACTGAGTGGTCCCACAGTGAAAGGGTTTCTGAAAGCAGTAAAAGTCAGTAAAACTAACATGGAGTTCTCTACCTTTTAAGTTTAAATAAATTTGACTTTTTTCCAACTTAAAATTTGACTTTTAAGGTATAAGAATTTATATAATGAAATAAATTCTCATGAAGATTTAATTTGACTTTTCTAATGGTGGGTAAGGAAAACAGATTGGAGAAAAGGTAAATGTCACTACATTTTTAGATCCATATAAATTGAACCGAGGATTATCATGACTATAAAAGAAATGATTAAAAATATTCTATCTTAAAAATTATTTAATCAAAAAAATGACAACTCAATTTTAAACAATGGGCCAAAGGATAAAAACGCAATTTACAAAAAAAATAACATATCTTATAAAAACCATGTAATTGGGGTGCCTGGGTGGCTCAGTCAGTTATCGTCTGACTTCGGCTCAGGTCATTATCTTTTTTTTTTTTTTTTTTTAATTAAAAAAAATTTTTTTTTTCAACGTTTATTTATTTTTGGGACAGAGAGACAGAGCATGAACGGGGGAGGGGCAGAGAGAGAGGGAGACACAGAATCGGAAACAGGCTCCGAGCCATCAGCCCAGAGCCCGACGCGGGGCTCGAACTCCCGGACCTCGAGATCGTGATCTGGCTGAAGTCAGACGCTTAACCGACTGCACCACCCAGGCGCCCCTCAGGTCATTATCTTAAGGCTCGTTAAGTTCGACCCCCTGTCAGGCTCTGTGCTGACAGCTTTTTCAAGCCTGGAGCCTGCTTTGGATTCTGTGTTTCCCTCTCTGGTCCTCCCTGTCTGCCCACCTGCTCACTTTCTCTCTCTCTCTCAAAAATAAATAAAACATCAAAAACAAAATAAAACCATATAATCAAAGTAAATAAAAAATATTAAATCAGATATGTGAATTCAAATAAAAAATATTATTTTCCCCTATCAACTGAGAAAAATGTTAAAAATCAGTATTTCTGGCAAATGATTTCTTCCTGGTGAAACTTAACAGGTGCTACTTTTCTAGAGGGTAATTTGGCATCTCACGCCGTAACATAGATGTAAGGACATACTCCTTGACCTAGTAAAGTACATTACCATGGGATTACTCTGAGGGAAAAATCAGATAAGCACACAGAGATAGATATAGATACAGATATATAAATATACAGGAATGCTTTCTGAAACATTATCTTAGAAAGTAAAACAGCAAGAGAGGGAAATAATCTAAATGTTCAATAATAGGAAATTGATCAAATAAAATACAGTCATATGTAAGGATACTAATTAGCCACGCTTTAGACTTTTTTTTTTTTAAACTTGGGGAAATGGTAAGTCATTAAGTAAAAAAAAACATATGTATAGACAATATCAATTTCATTACTAACATATAAAATATATGTGAACAACTAAGAGGATATGAACCAAACATTAATAGCGGTGATGTCCTGGTCTGGATGGTGGCATTAAAGATGTTTATTTTCTTCTCTTTTCAACAATGTCTCCAATGAGCATGTGTTCCTTATGTTACTGGGGAACACACATAAATACTATGCCTATCTTAGAGAAGAACTTAAATTTTAGCATCATTTTTCAGTCTAATTCATCCAAGATTTATCACTTTAACTGTTAAAGTGTTTTTAAATGTTTTTTAAAATGATCTTCTGATGAAATCCCCAAAAGTAATTGTCTTTCATTCTTTTGAAAATCTCAAACTAGATATATACTGGCTATTTCTCTTTGAAGGGTGAGAAAGCATTCTCCACAAACCTTCTGTATAAAGGCATACAAATACATTTAAAAAAAAAACTTTTTTCAAAAATATGGATGTAGAAGGTGAAAGAAGGGCTAGGTACACTAAATAGCAAAGAATGATCTTAGTGAATTTCTGGACTCCACTTGGCTCCAAGGAAACTGCCTCTGCCATCAGCAGTGGCCCGTAAGTCATATGTCATCATATGAATCCAGGAAGAGAGGCCAGTTTCAGTTATTTCCAAATAAATGTTTTCTTAATTGCCTGATATTGAGATAGAATTTCCCAGTAGAATTAGAATCAGAACACATTAAACTCTGTTAAAGTTAAAAATTTCTACAGAATATAAAAATTTACACAATTTCTATTTTGGATGTTTGTCCCCAACTACTCCCTCAAAAGAACAGATCATTTTGAGCAATATTTAGCAGAATAATTTGCCAACTATTACTTGCCTGGGGTGCCAAGAAACTAGAGAACAGTTTCTAATAAAGCATATATATTCCACGACAAATGTAATTTTCATTTCAACACACTATAAAGACCATACATAGGCCCAGATATAAATGCTAGTGATAATACTATTTGGTAAAAACAAGTCCTTCTGTTGTACATAGTACTGCTGCTAAATATGGAATATTTCACCGCACAAGATTATTACTAAGACTATTGAGAGGAGTCTTAAAACTTTAAAGCAAAATATAAAATTCAAATGTATTAAAAAAAAGTTAAGTTCTCTTCTTCAAGAAACATTGTGATCAGAGTATAATATCTTCTCTTGTTTCTACCCTTGCTCTAAAAATGCAGTTTTGATAATTTAACTATTTGGAAAGCTATAAAAATATATTTTAAGGTAGTACAAAATTATGCCTAAACTTAAAAGCCCCAAAATGCACACAGACAGCTTTTCAGTGAAAACAAACAAACAAACAAGCAAACAAACCAGTTTTCAGGCTGTCCTTGCTATCAGTTTTGCATTCCAGGTTCTCTTAAGGATAAATAAGTAGCCCAACACTGAATTTCAGAACCTCTGTGAAACAGCTTCAAGATTCCACAAACCACACACTTACATGCTCTTTAGCTAAGCAATACAAGAGGAATGGTATTGAGGGAAATTTAATTATCTGTCACAGAAAAAATCTGAAAATAACTAATGGTTATTTTGGGGTGGTGATATTATGGGTAATTCTTTTCATTATCTATACTTTAAAATTTTTCAATTACAAACATGACTGATTTGAGAATACATATTACTTTTTAATGTGAAAATAGTATTTTCTCACTTGGTAATTTCCCTTCTAGGAATTTACCTCCAAATTTCACTACCCACTCCTGCTCCCTCCCCCAGGAAAAAATGCACAGTTACATATACAAAGATTATTCACTGCAAATTATTTACTCTAAGTGAAAACTGGAAATTATGTAATGTTTAATAAGAAAATTGTTAAACAAGAGGATTCATCCACTAGGTGAAACACTATGCAGCTATTAAAAATATTTTATGAAGTTAGATATATTAAGCAAAATATGCTATAATGATAAATGGAAAAAAGGATACAATTTATATAAGTGTATATAGTATATGATCTCATCTATGGAAAAAAAATTTAAAGGCTAGAGGGAAATATGTCATAAGAATGATTTACTCCCACTGGTGGAGGAATTACACATGTACTCTTTGTACACTATATGCTTCTATTTTTTATAGTCAGACTCTATTTCTTTAATACAAAACAAAACAAAAAAAGTTTAAGGGCACAAACGACTTTTCTGGAATTTTATTTAACAGACAAAACCAACAACAAAAAAAACTAGCCATACAATTAGAAGGAAACAATTCCTTGCTAGCACAGTATTCATAAAACACTACTCAAGGACACACACAGCATAGCAAACTAGCAACCACTATTGCCTAAAATAGTTTAACAGTCTAAATGCTATTATTCTTTTCCCATTATGCTAATTTTACAAAATTAGCTACTCTAATTCATAAACCACAAACCAACACTACAAAGCTTTTCTGAAGTATTATATTAGGAAGCTGGATTCTATCACCACCTGCCTTGCCTTTTGTGTGCAAAATTTACATAGAAATCTAACATAAGAATACTGCTTCAGATGAGAATGTAATTACATTTCTTAAACAATGTTAAGCTATTTGATAGATTAGACCAAAATGAAGATCTCTTTTTGTGTACTGATTTTTCTTTTCCTAAAAGGCAAACAGTCTTGGATCTCCCAAGCTGTGTAGAAAATACATCATTCTTCCGTGATTCAGAACGAGTGACAGAGAAGTGCCAAGTGAAAATAACTGGGTCCCTGGAGTGCCTGGGTGGCTCAGTTGGTTAAGCAGACAACTCATTTCAGCTCAGGTCTCGGTCTCAGGGTTCCTGGAATCGAGCCCTGCCTTGGGCTCTGCGTTCACAGAGCTGAGCCTGCTTGAGATTCGCTCTCCCTCTCTCCTTGCCCCCCTCTCTCTCTTTCTCTCAAAAAATAAACATTAAAAAAAATAACGGGGTCCAATTTTTCATCACACAGACATTTAAATTAAGTCCTAAAATTTGCCATGGGTTCAAACTTGGAAAACAAGACCTCTAAGTTTTAAAACACAAACTTACATTGATTTTAAGACATACTATATCGAAGAAATTTCTATAAGCGTAAGTACGATCATGGTATTTATCTGATATTGTTCTTTACACCACTTTAATTTCTCTCACTGTAATTACTGTAATACGTTCAGCAATGAGAACCTAAAATAATAAATAAAACGTTAAGGCCACTAGCCATCTTATTTACAGTATTTGAGGTAGCTGTATTGATTGAAGACACAAATCAATCAAGTGAAGACACAATCAATCAATCATCCAGCGAATGAAGATAACACTGCTTTAAAAATCCTTATTAATAGTATACTTTAAGAAACAACTGTATCAGTGCTGTTGCTAAACAATTCTTAATGCAAATTACAGAGAAAGCTCACAGAGCAACTCTCCAAAACTTCAGATCTACAAGAACTTTTTCTCTTCACTACCTTCCTATTTCCCTCATTCCTCTCAACTTTAAAATCGCCACTCACACCAAATTACCAGGAACATGCACCCATCTTAAATTCACATTATTTCTTATTATATGTTAAGGGTACCTTTTTTAAAAACCTTTTTTTAAGTTTGTTTATTTATTTATTTATTTATTTGTTTATTTATTTATTTATTTATTTATTTTTTGAGAGAGAGACTGACAGAGCATGAGCAGGGGAGGGACAGAGAGCGAGAGGGAGGGCAAGAGCCAGGATCCCGAGCAGGCTCCCCACTGTCCAGGCAGAGCCCCCACCAGGGGCTGGAGCCCACCAACCATGAGGTCAGAATGTGAGCTGAAAGCGAGTCCAAGGCTCAACCGAATGAGCCACCCAGGTGCCCCAAGGCCACCTTCTTTTGAAAAGCAAAGGGAGATAGGTGGGTTCTGTGGACTAGAAATTGAGCTTTTAAATTAAATCATTTTACACATGTATACCAGGATCTGAGCGATCTTTCAGGATGCAACCTGTGCCTTCAATTACAAATGCATCGATCTCAGTATCTGATAGCCAAACCACCGTACTGCTCCACAGTGCCCCCTAGCTCCACCAGCTTTATCAGTTTAAAAGGCACTCGGTTTAAACTGTCAACCTCAAGCGAAAGTGTCACTCACACCAGCTCTACATAAACAGTTCTTAAATCGATACCGTATTATCTACATTTGACCTAATAAATAACAGCTGAATTAATTAAACCTTGCAACCAACACTGTTAAAAGCTGATGAGAAAAAAAAATTATGAACTAATGGGTTTGGAATTCAACCACATAAAAAATGTTCAGAAGTTCTGTAGACGTTTTCTTTAACGCACAATTGGTTCGATTTTTAGAGTCCGTAAGCAAGGGCTCATATACAGATATACAATTAAAAATGCCTTCTTTTAATGTAATTTATGGGGAAAGAGCAAGGCATTAGGCCATGGTTCATTAGAGGGATGGCATCAATTTCTTCATTTTTAGCAATGCTGGGATCAGGATTAAGTAATCTCATTACAGTCCCATTATTTATCATTACAAACTTAGCATAATTGGTAACAATGGTAAATTTGTGACCTTGGTCCTGATACCAAAAAAATAAGTCAGATTCGGAATCCCTCAGGACTAGTGGGGTGGGGGGGTGGAGAACAAAAACTGAAGATGACATAACTAGCCAGATGCCCCTACTTTTTGGAAATGGACTCCTTCACATTAAGCAAAACTTCCAAGAACAACAGCAACCAAAATGACTCAAGTTTTCAAATGTCCTTCACCTTACATAGCCATTCTGGGAAAAAAAAAAAAAAAAAAGTCCTAGGTTATTGCATATTCAAGCTGTAGTGCATTTGCACTAATAAGGGGAAAAACTGAATAGGATGAAAACCGGGAAGAAAAAAAAAATACTGAAAAAGGACGAAACTCCAGACCAACTACAACAAGGCAGGGTAGAGTACGTCAAAAACACAAGGTTTTATTCTAAAGAATGGTTTTGTTTCAACTGTTTTTCTGAAGTATTTAATTTGCACGTCTTAAAATAGAGACCCTGAGGAGAGCAGCTTGAGGCAGTGAAAGGAAGGGGGGCGGGTTAGGTAAGAACAGAGACTCGTGAGAAGATATGTGCGGTGCATTAGAATGTGCAGCGGAGGGGGGGGGGATGCAGGATTCGGCGTCGGGAAGCAGTTGAGGGCTTTAGGAGTAGAGAGGCGGCCTCAGATGTGGCTTAAGGAACGCGTCTTCGCAGCCAGAACGCACACCTGGTAAAGGGACAACCCAGGCGAAGAAAGACCGAGCCACCGACTGTGCAAAGGCAAGGGATGACCATTTTAACACCAGTTCTATTGTCTGGAGTATTAGATGGAAATGCCTCAGGCACGAGATCAAGCGAGGCTGACACCAGATCCGAGACGCTGTCGGGCAAAAGCAGGGAGACAAGATGGACAATGGCCGGCCGGGCATTCCCGGCCACCGGCCCCCCCCCCCCCGTCCTCGCCGGGCCAAGGAGGGGCGCCCCGGTCATGGGGGCCGCGCGATGCCCCGTCGCGGGAGTCCGGGCGCAGGCGGCCCCGTCCCTCGCCGCGCAGCCCGGGAGCACCCAGACTTCCCCTCCCACCCCACCCCCCAGCTGAAAGCAGGGAAGACGCGGAATTTGGGCTCTGGAGCGGAGGCCACGGACCAGGTCACGGCCCGGGTGGGAGGCTCTGGGCGAAATTCTGTGTGGCCACCGAGGGTGGCGTAGAAAAGGCAAAGCCCCGGCTGGTCGGGTTACTGATTGGACGACACTCGACTCCGGGGGAGCGGGCCCCGAGCCCTTCGGCGCTCACCGACCCCCTGAACCCCCCAGGTCCGCACTGTCCCAGGCCCCTCGCCTCAGCTGGAGACCCAGCCCCCCCCCACCCCAACCCCCCGCTGCAGCCGCCCCTCCCGGCCAACAGCTCCTCTCCCGGACCCTCGCCTCGGACGCTCCCGCCGAGCCCCGGGCCGCACCTCCGTCTTGGTGATCCGGTGCCGCCCCAGCTTCACCACAGCGAAGTTACCCTTGCCCAGCGTGCCCTCGATGTCGTAGAACCCCACCCGGACCGGCCCGCGCTGCAAGTGCTTCGGGCCATCCGCCATGACCATGCTGGGCCCCGCTGCTAGACACGGCGGACTGGAGCGCGGGCTGGCGGGCCGGCGGCGCGGCTGGGCTCCGGCGACGCCGCTCCGCTCGCTCCCTCGCTCACTCCCTCCCGCTCCGCAGGGCCCAGCCAGGCGCGCGCCGCCGCTGACGTGCGCCGACGTCAGGGGGCCGGGGCTGGGAGGCGGGGGCGGGCCCGGGCCTCGATTGGTCACCATGGCGACCGGAGCACCGCCGACGTCGGCGGCGGGGAGGGAGGGAAGACGGGCGGGGCCTGGACGGCGCGTTCTTTCCGGACTCCGGTGCCCGGGGTTCTCGACTGCCTCGCGGCTGCCAGGGGCGGGGTCGCCGCCTGGCCCGCCCAGTTCCTCGGCCACCCAGACGAAGGGCAAGAGCGAGCCCTGGTGGGCGGAACGGAGGGGTGCAGAGACCTGGCCCGGGTCTGCGGTCTCCTTCCCCTGCCTCGGCGTTCTCCGCCTACCTGGGGAGCTTCCCGCCAAAACCGCTCACCTGTGACTGCATTTGGCACCGGGCGAGAACTGTGGCTGAGCAACGCGTTGCTCACAGGCTCCTTTCTTTGTATCCTTTTCTCGTCTGCTTTTGTAGAAATCCCTCCACCTTTTGATGTCTCTGAGGAATCATTCTGATAGCAGCAGGGTCGCTTATAGACACACAGAATGTCGGCGTTTGAAAAGACACTAGAGATCACTTAATCCAGGGATTTGGAGCCTCAAATGGGCTTCAGAGTCTCAGCCCGCCTAAAATGTTTGCGAATGTTTGCTTTCTGGACATGGTCTGGGGGGAGATGGGGCCGTAGCTTTTGTCGGATTCGCAAACGTGTCGGTGACCCTGAAAAGGTTAAGAAATACCTGTCTAATCCAATTTCTTTTCAGATGATGAATCAAGCCCCAAAGAATGAAGGGAATTGCCAGGGTCATGCAGATCATGGTAGAATTAGGATTGCAAATCACCACACACCAGTCTTCCGTGTGGCGGCCCAAGGAAACAGGAACAGTGTTCTCATAATATTTTGAAATATATTACATGGCGCCAGATCTTGCTTTCTAAATGCCAATCTCTACCAAAAGGAACCAGACTCTGAAGAAATGGCTGATTCGAGGTCAGAAAGATGGAAAGTATAAAATGTCCTTGAAGGTCTTGTGCCAGGGAGCAAGATTTTCGAAGAATGGTGAGCACACATCAAAAGGAAACGAGCCGGTTTGACGCTAACTCCACCTACCAAGACTGGGACAATTAGAGCACCAAGAATGAATAATGATAAAAAATGAAATTCATTGTGTCATAATTCAAAAAAGAATACACAAGTGCATCTTTAATATTAAACTGTTCAATATTTATTTAAATATAAAGGTGGGGGGAGAAATAACTTTTTGACAGTTAATGCACTGGAAGAAATGGTAGGAAATCACCATTTTGCAACCATTATAATAATTGATTCAGATATGGAATTCTCAATAGATTTAAAAATTATAAAATAGATGTTAAAATCCCTGAGACAGGATATTTACACACTCTCAAAGTATCCTCAGGTTTCTTATTCATTACAAAGTGACAAAATGGCACCTTTACAGTGGAGAAATCTGGTAGACAACACCCTAACAAATAAACAAAGTTAACGTCACCACTTATGGGATAAAAATGACATGATGTGCCTTCTGATGTGAGATACTGACAAGGATACAGTGTCTCTTATATAGTATCTCACTCAAAAATCCATGTTCTGAATCTAATCACAATGAAACAATTAGAAAAATGCAAATTAAGAAATAGTCTACTCATCCATTGGCCTATACTCAAAAAAAAAAAAAAAAGTCAGTGTCATGAATGATAAAGGCTGAAAACCCATTATAGATTTAAGTAAAGAGACCTGCCACTAAAGCCAACATGTAATTTTGAATTGTAAGAAACGTGCTATAAAGGAATATTTTCAGGACAGTTGTTCAAATTTGAATATGGATTGTATAATAGATAATAGTTTTGTTTAAATGTTAATTAAGCCTTTTGAATTTTGTAATTGTGGTTATGAAATAGAGTGCCCTTATTAAGAGACACACACTGGAGTATTTTTGATATTGTAACTTACTCTCAAATGGTTTAGCAAAGATAGATCATGTGGCAAAATGTTCAACTGATAAATCTAGATAAGGGGTATATGGTAGATATTGTATTGTTCTTGCAGCTTCTGTTTTAGTTTTTAAATGAAAATTTAATGTGTATATGTGTACATTTTATATTATTAATATTCTTCATGTAGGATCAGTTGGTTCTTGGGTCTTCCACCCGCTCTTTTTCTGTCCTTCAATAAGGTATTGTGCATGCAATACCTTACTCCACTGTGAATTATGTTGTTTGCAAAAGTGAGAAGGAAGGTTGTCAGACAGGTTTCTGGATTGAGGAGAGTAGTATGAGGGTTTTTATCACTATACCAGGAGCCCACATCCATACCGTGGTTCAAAACGAGTTCCTATATACATTTTGCCAGTTAGAGTAATGTGTTATAAATGCTCTGGGGTTGGGTTCCTTTGGGAACCTGATGCAAAGCTATTTACATAAGAACCCCAAAATGCAAATAGGGACCCATCTAAAGCTAACAACCTCCGCCTTTAAAGTACATCTTTTGAACAGAAATTAAGAGTCTTTTCCATCAGATTATTTTAATCAGATAACCAGGCCAACTACTTCCTTGCAGAGTCTGGAAATAGGACTCGATTTGGGGCTGGAAAGAGGAGGAGGAGATGGCAGGGAGTACCAACAGGTTTTTGGCAAATGAGAGATCAGTGCGAGGATGCTGAGTGTCTGGAGGTCAGAGGAAGAGAAGCCATGGATAGGAGAGAAGTAGGAGGAGCTGTGCCAAAAATAAACCTTGCCCCCTTGGAAATGCAGCAGGTGCACCACTGAAAATTACGGTAGGCTGTAAATAGAACCCTGGACAGACTATGTGGACGAAGAGTATTGCAATCTTGGAATCTGTGATTCAGCTCAGTTTCCTCAGTCCAAGAGATCTACTTTTCCCTCTGCAGTTCTTTCCCTAAGTGTCTCTTATGTGCTTTTGCGTCAAATGACAGCTATATACATTTTAGAAATTATCGATATTATCCAACTCTTGTTTTCCTCTCCTCTTTCTCTCTCCCCCTTTTCCCTCTCCTCTTTTTTTCTCTCCAAACACACACACCACCACCACCACCACCACCAATCAGGAAAAAGAAAGTAAGATAAAAGGGAAAAAAGGAGACAAGAGAGGTTTCATACAGTTCCTATATTTTTTCATCTCCAGTTTTATTATCAATGAGGGAGAGCACTCTGGATACCGATTTCCTACTTGCTTGGCCTTTAAAATGCAATATACCCAGTTAATGCTGTGAATCCATTATATTTGCCATTGAGTTAGTAAAAAGATGTTAAGATAACATGCCAAAAGGCAAAAGCATGTGTATATATAAACAATTAAGAAAGATGATGAGAAGCTGAGATAAGAATGAATTCTAGAACATACTGAACTTAGAACAAAAATGTGGAGAGGAGTTAGCAAGGAGTTAACGCAAGAGTGATTTGAAATGTGAGGGGAACCTTCATGGTTCACAGTGCTGTACGTATTTTGCTGAAACTGATAGTCTATGAACTTGAAAAACAAGATATGTGCCATGTTTCCTTGATCATGAACATCTGCATTTTTACTGTTTTATTGTTTTAGGACAGAATAAAAGTCAACATACCAGGCAGCTCAGGACTGAATTCAGATTTAGTTCAAAACTGAAACCTGGTGGAGACTTTATTGGAGCACTTTGCTTAGAAAAAAGAGATTACAAAGCTAAAATGAATGCTTTTCTTTTTATATTACACAAGGAAGAATGTACATGAGAAAGTCCCAATCACTCACCTGTGCCAATTAAAATAGCTTCTGATGCTTATAAAATACAGGTATTCCCCAAATATGCATCGATCTGTCAAGTTAATGAACATGTGGGTGCCACTATGTTTAAGAAACTATTATGAAAATAAAACTAGAGGATGGACGCTATTTAAACAAGGCTTTCTTTGGTTCTTTTAAAGGATGGGTAGCCATGTTCTGGCTTCAATTTTTCAAGTTTAGTTTTAGCTGTGATGGATCTTCTCTAAATGAAAAACATGTGATTCTCCCTAAACTTTGAAAATAATTTCAAAATTTTTCTATCTCCTCCCAGACAACAGGTTTTCTTAGGATCCTAAATTTGAAAGGGATCTCAGAGTATCATAGGGAGTCTATCTTCCCTTCTGATACAGAAATCTCTAGACACTTGACAGATGGTGCCAAGCAGTGGTTTCCTGCTTCATGCTTCATGCTTCATTACATGTCTCACATGTAATCTATGTGAAACAGTTCATTTCAGTAGAAAATATGCCCTCATATTAGCTTCAAAGCTGCTTCTGACTTATATCGTTTTATTATTCTACCTGGTACAAGACATTACAAGCAGATACACACCTACCATCGTGTTCTTTCTTCAGGGGTCCAAGCAAAACATTCCCAAATTCACTGTCTATTTAATTATGTTTCTAGCCCACTACCCTTCCTTCTTGTGCTTCTCTGGACTCTGGTTTGTCACTGTCTCTTAAAATATTATTCTCCAAACTGAATACAGTAGCCAAGGTATAGTCTAAGCGGTGTAGAATATTGGCCTGTCTCTCCTTTGATCCAGACGCTGTACTCATACTAGTTCAGCCAAAGATAGTGCAATTTTTCTTTTTAGCAGCTACAGCCCAGAGTTAAGATTAAGGCCAGCTGAAATTTCTTGGTCTTTAAAAATTTTTTTTAATATTTTTTAGAGAGAGAGACAGAGCATAAGTGGGGAGGGGCAGAGAAAGAGAGGGAGACACAGAATCTGAAGCAGGTTCCAGGCTCTGAGCTGTCAGCACAGAGCCTGACATGGGGCTCAAACTCATGAGCTGGGAGATCATAACCTGAGTCAAAGTCAGACGTTTAACCAACTGAGCCACCAGGACGCCCCTCTGGGTCTTTTAAAATAACAATTATTATTACCATTTTCTCGGACAACTGATTTTTCAAAAATATCAATACAAAATCTTATAGTTAAAATGTCATCTTGTTGGTTTTGCCCATTGTTCCAGCTAATTGAATCGTTTGGATTCTTCACTCTCATGTCTATCCTATTACCTAATCTTCGTTTTTGGAGCCATCTGCCAATTCCACCAGCGTGCCTACTAGATCTTTATTGCAGTAATTATTCTTTGCAATGCTACTCCTACTACAAGTGTGTGGCTCACAGTAGGTTCATAACTGGTATGGTAAACCAGTAAACAGGGCACAGCCTGGACCAGAGTCTTAGAGGTGACCACTTGATATCTTCCAGTTTGACTTCCAACAGTTTACTGGTCAACATCCATTTTATTTGATTTCTCATACAACCATGAGTTCCAGGAAGTTTCCATGTCCATGCTGCTGGGATAAGATGCTAAAGAGGGTCATCAACGTTCTAATATCATTGTTTCTAAGTATCAGCTACTCAATTCTCCGTTACTTTCTATTTAGTTCATTATATGCTGTTAGTCGAGTATTTTACACCCATCTTCCCTAACCCCACTAGGGCATGAGCTTCTTTGAGGGGAAGGATAGTATCTCAGTCATTTTTGAAATTCCTAAACTCTTAAGCAGAACTCAACAAATGCAGTTTAGTTTGACATTTATTGCATTCATGTGGTAGGCACCATAGCAGAAACTACGGATGCAAACATGAGTAAGGCACTGTCCCTATCCTTGGGAATTTTATGCTTTGGAGTGGGAGCTCTAAAATCTGAGCGCTTAAGTGTGAATCATGGCTCTGCTCCTTACTAGCTGGTGACCTTGGAAAAGTTGCTTAACCTTTCTCTGCCTCAGTTTGTTATCTCTTAGATAGTGCT
This sequence comes from Prionailurus viverrinus, assembly GCF_022837055.1. NCBI lineage: Eukaryota > Metazoa > Chordata > Mammalia > Carnivora > Felidae > Prionailurus > Prionailurus viverrinus. Next base: position 9,874,707 of record NC_062570.1, on the reverse strand, counting down.
AATAACGGTGCCTACTGTAGACACATAAAAAAAAATACCAAAAATTTAACGTGGTGAGAGCCGAGAGATGAAGTTTGTACAGACAGCTCAAATGAGAGGCAATTAGCTCAATTTAATGGTTTGCAGGGAAGGCTTCCAAAAGATGAAACTTGAGCAGAGTTGTGAAGTCTTAGTAAGACTTTGCCAGGTGGGAAATGCTTGGGTGAGCATATGAAGAAGAAACATCATGAGCAATGGTCCTGAAGGTGTGAAGAGGCATGATGTGTTCAGATAACTGCCATCAATTGTGAACTTTGAACCTCAATGATGAGAGTGTCTACAGATAAAGCGAAAAGATAGGAGACCAGGTCATGGAGGGCTCCCTCTTCTCCTTCCCTCCAGATTGCTATTCCTAAACCCTTCCAAAAAGAAATTCTGAAGTTGCAACTGGTAGGAAGCTGCTGGAGCAATGAATGCCAACTGTAGCTGTGATGAACTGTGAGGGATGAAGAAGAGAGAGATATTGAAGATTGCTACCAGGTTTTCGGAGAGCTTACCATATGCTATTTACTCTGCTGGACACTGAACATATAAAGGTGGATGAAATATGAACCCAGTCCTCAAAGAGATATCATCTATTTCATTCAGATATTTAGTCCTTATTTCTCGAAAAAAAATATATAATATAGATATTGTGAAGACTATTCAATAATTTGCAGATACCAATATATAATGTCTGTGTACTAGAACAGAGTGAGTTGTGCTAGGAGTCATGTGTTCTGCAATGCCATTTACATGCTCTGGATATTTAATTCTGGAGCTCAGTCTAGAGAGCTAGGTGGAAAATTTGGAGATTGTACCATGAAATCAAGGATGTGGAGGGTATCATGCAATGGGAATATCAAGAGTCAAGGAGAAGACATGGCAGCTACTTATTGCATTCTGCTGGTCTAGGAACAGGTTACTCACAGCTCAGAAGGATCCGCCCACAGATTCATGGGAGGCCTGGTTTTGAGTTTTTACCATTATGACTCATCACTGAAGTGAATAAACCTTACAAGTAAGTAAAGAGTCATTCTTTTCTCATCTTCAGTCTTGGGAAGTTTGTTATATTGTAAAAAGTGGAATCTTATTAGCTAATTTACTAGTAGATTAATTTTTTGTTGGTTTTTCTTGGCTTTATAGGTATATTTTGGGAGCAAAGCCTATATACATTTCAGTTTAATATAATCGTCCATCCAATTTTGGTGACTATTAATTTTAGCCTACTTTTATCAGATCCCTTTAGATTATTTAAGTGTTTATTTAGATTTCTTGTATGTGTAACTACAACAATTATTTTTAAATTCTCACCTATTTTTAGTCTCCAAGACTGAAGAATAGATTTGTTTAGTTCACTAGTTTAAAGACAAAATGCATAGAACAAGCAAAAAAAGAAAAAAAATCCCACTACCCCCACCCCACCCCTGCCCTCCAAATAAAAGAGTGAAGGAAAAGACAAAATCTTATTTGTTTACTCACAAGAGTGGGAAAATAAAGAGAAGCATCCCCTCCTTGCCAAGGAGAGGCCATAAAAATGGAAATGGATAGCGATGGGAAAAATACTTTTAGAATCTAGGGATAAAAGAGCTTAAAGGAGAAGAAATTCAAGAAGGAGGTAATACTTTCAATCACTGAAAAGATGTCAAGCAAGATAAAGATGAAAAGAATTCATTAAGTTGAGTCATGAAGAAATAATTGATGATTTTTGCACAGAATTTCAGTACTGAGGGTGGAAGCCAAACTTGAGTGGGAAGTGGTGAAGAAGAGGGGGTATAGACTGTTCTTTCAAGAAACTGGTCTGTGAAGGAATAAAGATCGACAGGGATGTAGAGTCAAGAGAAATTTTTTTTGTTTTTTATCATCTTTTTTTGTTTTTTAAATTTTTTTGATGTTTATTTATTTTGAGAGACAGAGATAGACCATGAACAGGGGAGGGGCAGACAAAGAATCTGAAGCAGGCTCCAGACTCTGAGCTGTCAGCACAGAGCCCGATGCAGGACTCAAATCCATGAACCTTGAGATCATGACCTGAGAGGAAGTTGGATGCTTAACCCCCCAGGTGTCCCTGTTTTTCATTTGTTTAACTGGTAGAAACTTAAGGATTTTTGGAAGAGGAGAGGGAGATCGAAATAAAAGTAATGAGAGATCATCTATAAAGGGCAAAGAAATCTAGAACACAAGGGACTTTTCAGTGAGAAGGTGAGATGCCTCCTTTACTATGATGTGGGTGGGGAAGGAAGCAACAGTGCTTTGTCTGCAGGTAAGTGGGTAGTTTGTAGTGCAGGAACTTTGTCCTTGGAATCAGTTTCATCTATGAAAGTAGGAAGCAGGTCATCCACAGAGTGAGAGAGTAGAGGATTGGAAACTTTCGATGAAGCATGTAGGTATGCAAAATCTGCTATGAAAATGAGGGGGGAAGTTGATTAGGACACATCGCAAACTTGCTGGGCTATAGGAAGCTCCAAGACGGTCCAAGTGAGGTGGGAGAACCGTGAATTGGTAGAAATACCAATCCAAATGGTCATGGGACTTTTTCTTCTTTTTTAAAAGTTTATTTATTTTGATATAGAGAGCACACATACATGAGCAGAGGAGGAGCAAACACAGAGACTCCCAAGCAGGCTCCACGGTGTCAGCACAGAGCCCAATATGGGGCTCAAACTCACAAACCAAGAGATCATGACCTGAGCCAAAACCAAGAGTCAGTTGCTGAACCGACTGAGCCACCCAGGCACCCTGGGACTTTGTCTGACAATGTTTGGTAGCCTGGATGTCAATTGATACAGTGCTACAATATGCTGGGTGTCAAAGGGTCAAGGGAGTAGAGAATTAGGCAAGAAAATTACTGAAAACAAGTACCATGCAGTCTGGATAGAGAAATGCATGAGGGTAAGAAGGGGAGGGGAGACTGGTGGGAAAATGGAGGGCTCAAGAGTTTGGAGCATAAAGGAAATGAGCGTGAGGGCATGCAAGACCTTGAGGAGTCATGTCTATGCTGGTATGTTTGACTTAGATAATGTTTTAGGTGGTAAGATACAGAGAATATCCTCAAGAATGGGTGATTAAAGAGGGGTGGTCTGCCTCTTTCCCCACTGTATTCCCAGTTACTTAACAGAATGCCTGAAACACAATAAGCCTCCAATATTTATTTGCTAAAAAAAAAAAAAAGAATAAAAATGATTTCTTTCCTGCTTTCCAGTATGTTATACCAATTTTCCACTTCCCCACATATTTCACTAGTTAGTTACAATTACGGTAAATGTTTTATTTATTTATTTATTTATTTATTTATTTATTTATTTATATATGTGAAATTTATTGACAAATTGGTTTCCATACAACACCCAGTGCTCATCCCAAAAGGTGCCCTCCTCAATACCCATCACCCACCCTCCCCTCCCTCCCACCCCCCATCAACCCTCAGTTAGTTCTCAGTTTTTAACAGTCTCTTATGCTTTGGCTCTCTCCCACTCTAACCTCTTTTTTTTTTTTTCCTTCCCCTCCCCCATGGGTTCCTGTTAAGTTTCTCAGGATCCACATAAGAGTGAAACCATATGGTATCTGTCTTTCTCTGTATGGCTTATTTCACTTAGCATCACACTCTCCAGTTCCATCCACGTTGCTACAAAAGGCCATATTTCATTTTTTCTCATTGCCACGTAGAATTCCATTGTGTATATAAACCACAATTTCTTTATCCATTCATCAGTTGATGGGCATTTAGGCTCTTTCCATAATTTGGCTATTGTTGAGAGTGCTGCTATGAACATTGGGGTACAAGTGGCCCTATGCATCAGTACTCCTGTATCCCTTGGATAAATTCCTAGCAGTGCTATTGCTGGGTCATAGGGTAGGTCTATTTTTAATTTTCTGAGGAACCTCCACACTGCTTTCCAGAGCGGCTGCACCAATTTGCATTCCCACCAACAGTGCAAGAGGGTTCCCGTTTCTCCACATCCTCTCCAGCATCTATAGTCTCCTGATTTGTTCATTTTGGCCACTCTGACTGGCGTGAGGTGATACCTGAGTGTGGTTTTGATTTGTATTTCCCTGATAAGGAGCGACGCTGAACATCTTTTCATGTGCCTGTTGGCCATCCGGATGTCTTCTTTAGAGAAGTGTCTATTCATGTTTTCTGCCCATTTCTTCACTGGGTCATTTGTTTTTCGGGTGTGGAGTTTGGTGAGCTCTTTATAGATTTTGGATACTAGCCCTTTGTTCGATACATCATTTGCAAATATCTTTTCCCATTCCGTTGGTTGCCTTTTAGTTTTGTTGGTTGTTTCCTTTGCTGTGCAGAAGCTTTTTATTTTCATAAGGTCCCAGTAATTCACTTTTGCTTTTAATTCCCTTGCCTTTGGGGATGTGTCGAGTAAGAGATTGCTACGGCTGAGGTCAGAGAGGTCTTTTCCTGCTTTCTCCTCTAAGGTTTTGATGGTTTCCTGTCTCACATTTAGGTCCTTTATCCATTTTGAGTTTATTTTTGTGAATGGTGTGAGAAAGTGGTCTAGTTTCAACCTTCTGCATGTTGCTGTCCAGTTCTCCCAGCACCATTTGTTAAAGAGGCTGTCTTTTTTCCATTGGATGTTCTTTCCTGCTTTGTCAAAGATGAGTTGGCCATACGTTTGTGGGTCTAGTTCTGGGGTTTCTATTCTATTCCATTGGTCTGTGTGTCTGTTGTTGTGCCAACGGTAAATGTTTTAAAAGAAAAGTACTGCCTGCTGTGGGATTGCATAACATGAGGTCCTGATCTAGTATGGTGGTGTAGGGGTCAAGAAATTTCCCTAAGGAAGTGACATTTAAGGTAAGGTCTGAAAAAAAAGTAGGAGGAAGCCAGGGGATGAGAAGTAGAGAAAGTTTTACCAGTGAAAGCAAAAAGATTTAGAAGTATCTTGAGGTTGGAAGAAGCTAAAAATGTCATAACTATATAGCTACAATGGCAGCTAGAGGGATGGGCTGAGTGTGTAGATTGAGATATTATATGAAGTCCTATATATCCTAAATCATGGAGTAGGTTTTGACCCATTTGACTCCAAGTGTGCAAGTTGACTTACAACTACTATTGTTAGCTCATAAGCATAAATACGAATTATAGGGGCACCTGGGTGACTCAGTTGGTTAAGTGTCCGACTCTGGATTTCGACTCAGGTGATGATCTCCCAGTTCATGTGAATGAGTCCTGCAATGGGCTCTGCAGTGACAGCACCGAGCCTGCTTGGGATTCAATCTCTCCCTCTCTCTCTCTATTCCCCTCCCCTGCTCTCTCTCTCTCTCTCTTTTGAAAATAAAAATTCTAAGAATTATATTACATGGATGTGTGATTCCACACTGTCAAATTTGAAAGCTGAAAGATCACATTCACCTAAAATGTCTCCTCCAGCAGTCTGCTACTTCCCTTATGTAAAGCCAATAAGGAAGAAACCTTTGGATTAAACAAAGCAGATGCAATAGCCTTCTCAAAACCACTATTAAAATTCACTTTGGTTACCTGGAGAGAAAGTCTCTAGGCCTTCCTCGCCACTATTCTCATTTTTTTCCATTAGTTTCATGATTGGGTTAATTAGGTATTTGCATAGGGAAAAGAGAAGCATCAGTTAATGAAATGAGGAGAAGGCAAGGAATAGCAGAGGCCTCTGTCTGATGATGGGGATGAGAAGCTCACGAAGGTAAGTGTTGTAAAGGAGATTCTGAATCTTGTGCTGTCCTGGTGCAGCGAAGGTCCCAAAGGATATTTGTTTCACAATTTGTATAGTATAAACCTGAATAAAACTCAAAGTTAGCCAAGATAGAAATTACCATAGGATGGATGCTGACCCCCGAGGTCAATCTTGGGGGAACTGTGTAGTACTTAAATGGGTTATCTCTTCATTTGATGGGCCCCCAAATGTGGGGCAACGATCAGGTGGAAGCCTATGACACGGAAGGTCAAAGAATTCACCTGAGGCAGAACAAGAAGATACAAGTTTACTGAATACACTGCAAGGGAGCTGCAGGAAGGGCAACAGAGGAGAGGCTGTCTGCCATGAGGCAGTGGGAGGGGCTGCTTTTAAGGAGGGAAAGTGAGGAGGAATGGTGACATATGGAATTTTCCCTTCTCTGGTAACTGTGTCTAGTTTTAGGTAGCCCATTGGTCATTTAGAGCCTATGGCTATTTCTGGCTGGGCTGTCTGATTCAGCCAGGTGGGTAGCCTGTATTCAGCGAGGTGGTCAATGTGGCCCTTTCTGCATTCCATTGCTCAAGCCTGTTTGTCTAAAAGCAGCCTCCATAAACTGTAGAGGAAAATCATCATGAAAGTAGGAAATAATGGGGGGATAAAACAGAAAAAATCCCCAGGCACAGAGAAGCCTGGTGTGTGTGTGCACATGTATGTGCACTCATGTATGTATCTGTGTGTACATCTGAAGCTTGGGGCAGGACCCTTCTGTGGAATTAGCAACAGGGGCTCAGATTGCTGGTTTAAGTGGCATCAGAACCAGAAGCCAGAGTGTGGAAAACTGGTGGGGATTGACTGACCTTGGGCATTTACTGAACACTCCATAATAATCTCCTCTGTCCCCAAGGGCTGGCGAATTATAATCTAAGGGTACTTTCTCCTTTATGTTTTTAATGTTTATTTTTTGACACAGAGAGAGCGAGCGAGCAGGGGAGGGGTAGATAGAGAGAGGGAGACACAGAATCTGAAGCAGTCTCTAGGCTCTGAGCTGTCAGTACAGAGCCCAATGCAGGGCTCAAACTCACAAACTGTGAGATCATAACCTGAGCCAAAGTCAAGAGTCAGACACTTAACTAACTGAGCCACCCAGGCACCCCTAAGAGTACCTCCCCTTAAGGCTGCTTCTCCTTGAGGGTTGGAGGGTAGAGTGGGCCTAAAAATAGGACTGGGACCTGAAGAGTTGTTTGATGGCATGATACCCAGACAGAGCAATTAATGATGGTACTCTGGTGTTTGGAGCTCTCTCCCCTGGGGTTATCCCTTCCCCTCTCCTTGATCTCACTGGATGTTGACACAGACTGGGATTTGCCCTTTGGTCTTTTCCCACACCAAATGCTCAGACAGAGTAGCTGATACCATCAGAGAAATATATGCTCACAGGCCAAAGTAATGAGACATTAGGAGCATAACTACTTCAAAAGAAAACAACAGCCTGCATTACAGATGCCACCAGAAGCAAATATGTTAAATCCAATGCCTGACAAATATAAAACAAACATAATAAATAATCAGTAAGAAAATCATTGAAATCAAGAGGAAATACCAGGCATGAAAAGAATAGGAGAAATAACATAACCTTTCAGATAGTAGAATACACATGACTGCACAACAAGTTAGTGAGCTGGAAGATCAGATTAAGGAGCTCTTCTAGAAGGAAGCAGGGAAGAACATATAAAACACAAGAGATAAAGAAGATTGAATTACAATGCAAACTTCAAACTTACAGATAAGAGGAGCGTCAAAAGGTTGTAGCCGGTTACAGGGGTGCAAGAACATCTGATTCTGAGGGTTCTGATTCTGAGATGACCAAGTTTGGCAATTCTCCACAAACTCCAAAGGCAGTGAAACAAGAAGAGACCTTACTTCAGTGAGGCCAACAACAGGAAGACAGGGAACTAGTCTCAAAGACTGTCTCCCAAGTGCTGAAGATACTTCAAGGTTTACATAAGGAAAACAAAAGTTGGTGAGTATATGTCAGTGGGCAAAGACAGGTGGATCATTGTCTTAGGATCAATCATCGCAGGAGTGGGAGGGCTTGGTGGCTCAGGGAGGGCCTTATTGGTTGAGGTTCCCGTCAGGAGATGCTCTACCTGCAGGGTCTTTTTCCTGGGTTAAGAGACAAGCTGAAAAGAAGAACTTAATGAATTGTCAAGTTTGAGGTCAACATGGATGTAGTTGAAGTCCTCTTTCAAGGAGAGAAAAAGTGGAGAAGAAATATTTGAAGAAAACAAATTTCCCAGAATTAAAGTTTCAAGACTTCCTATTTATGAAGTACCAAACAAGAGTGATAAGGAGAAACTGACCCTGGTATTATTATAATAAAATCAAAGCTTTTACAGGCAAAGATAAAATTCTAAAAGTTCCTAGAGAGACACAGAGAGAGCAAATCAACTATAATTAAACAAGAATCATCAGAATTTCAGACTTTATGAGAGCAACAAGAAGACAATGGTAATATTTTGAAGTATTGGAAAGACAAAAGAGTTTTGAGCCTAAATTTATACCCAGCCAAATTATCATTCAAATGTTTGGGTATAATAAAATTATTTTCAGGTATATAAAGCCTCAGTAGGGTTGTCATACAAAGACCCATATTGAAAACACTATTGGAATAAGGAAGCAATTTGTTTAAAATTGTAATGTTTATTTTGGGGGGAGGGGGGAGACTGAGTGGGGGAGAGGCAAAGAGAGAGGGAGACACAAATTCCAAAGCAGGTTCCAGGCTCTGAACTGTCAGCAAAGAGCCTGATGCAGGACTCAAACTCACAAACCATGAGATCATGACCTGAGCCAAAGTTGGACATTAACCAACTGAGCCACCCAGGTGCCCCAGGAAGCAAATTTAAGAATTTCAAAAATTAGCCAAGACTGAGGAATAGGAAACAAAGTTTGTCTACAATAGCCTATACTTAAATTCTACACAGTATTAAGAAGTAGTGTCTTTAAACATTTTTTAAAAATTTTTTCATGTTTATTTATTTTTGAGAGACAGAGCACAAGCGGGGAAGGGGCAGAGAGAGAGAGAGAGATAGAGAGGGAGACACAGAATCTGAAACAGCCTCCAGGCTCTGAGCTGTCAGCACAGAGCCTGACGTGGGGCTCGAGCTCATGAACTGAACCATGAGATCATGACCTGAACCAAAGTCGGACACTCAACTGACTGAGCCTTCCAGGTGCTACTACGTTAAACCTCTTTAAGGTAGGGTGAGTAAAACAATGAATTTAAAGAAAGTAGTAGGGAATAGAGAAGAATAGCCAAAATTAGTGAATTAGAAAGTAAAAATAGAATACAGAAGATCAACAGAACCCAAATTTGATTTTTTGAAAAACACTAATAAAATAGACAAGCCTGTGGCAAGACTGCTCAAGAAAAATGCAATTATTAAAAGACTAGTATTTTCTTACCATCTTTTTTTTTTTAAGTTTTATTCATTTATTTTGAAAGAGCATAAGTGGGGGAGGGGCAGAGAGAGAGAGAGAGAGAGAGAGAGAGAGAGAGAGAGAGAGAGAAAGAGAAAGAGAGAGAGAGAGAAAGAAACCCAAGCAGGCTCCCTCCTGTCAATGCAGAGCCCGGCTTGGGGCTTGATCCCATGAACCGTGAGACAACCTGAGCCAAAATCAAGAGTTGGATGCTTAACCAACTGAGTCACCCAGGTGCCCTTCTCTTGTTATCTTCAAATACAACTTTAAAACTTTAAGAGTCTGAAGTATAAATGAAATTGAGGGCAAAGGTGTCCATGGTGTTGTCATAATATCTCCACACTACACTTTTGAAATAGATTCCTAGAAAAATGTAATCTACCAATTGAATTAAGTCCTTAATAGTGCTACAACTAATAAGAAATTAAGGCTATTTATTTTTTATTTATTATTTAATGTATTTTTGAGAGAGAGACACGGAGTGTGGTGAGCAGGGGAGGGGCAGAGAGAGGGAGACAAAGAATCTGAAGCAGGGTCCAGGCTCTGAGCTGTCAGCACAGATGATCCCACAAGCTGCTAGATCATGACCTGAGCTGAAGTGGAGGCTTAACCAACTGAGACGCCCAGGTGCCCCAAGCAATTTAAAAATCGTATCACAAAACATTGAGACTGGTAGTTTTATAGGCAAGTTCTATTAAACTTTTATGAGACATAGCATACTAAACTTATTGCAAAGTCTAACAGAGAATGGAAAAAGAGAGGATATTCCCTATCTCATTTATGAAGCCATGCAGTCTTGATCCCCAAGCAAGACAAGGATAATATGAAAAAGGAAAATTCCAGATCATTTTCTTGGGAATATAAGTGTAGAAATCCTAAATAAAACATTTACAAACTAAGTCCCACAGAGTATATAGAATAAGATATGCATGTAGTGTTTTCTTAAGTACGCAAACAAATTTATAGAAAATCTGTAAGTGTAACTTACAACATTAACAGCTTCAAGGACAAAAATAACACAATCATCTTAAAAGATATGGAGAAATATTTCATAGAAATTGAGCATAAATTCATGATAAAAATTCTTAGCAAATCAGAAATTTGCTTAACCTGGTGAGAGATATAATGGCATACATTATACTTCATGGCGAACAGTCGTAGCATTCAATTTAAAATCAGGAATGAGACGGGTGCTGTTTATCAACACTGCTGTTTGACTCTTGTATCATCAGTTTTAACTAGTGCAATAAGATGAGAAAAAGAAGATAGAGGCATAAGCACTAGGAAGGAGAAAACAGACTGTCATGATTTGCTGATGGCATGATTGCTTCAGAGACAATCAAGGCGCCTGGGTGGCTCAGTCTGTTGAGCATCCGACTTCCACTCAGGTCATCATTTCATGGTTCCTGAGTTGGAGCCCTGCATTGGGCTCTGCGCTGCCAGCTCAGAGGCTGGAGCCTGCTTGAGATTCTGGGTCTCCCTCCCTGTCTGCCCCTCCCCTGCTCACACTCCTTCTGTCAAAAAGTAAATAAACATTAAAAATAAATTTTTTAAATAAAAATAAAAAAAAAATCAAGGACTCCTGGAGCAAGTAGAAATAAGAAGAGCATTTAGAAAAGTCAATTAACTCCTGTATGACAAAATAACCATAAAATGTAACAAAAGACACCACATAGGACGCATTTGAAAATGTCAGATAAAAGTTTTTAAGAATATGTGCAGGACCTCCATGAAGAAAGTGTAAAACTATTGAGACTACTACAGAAGTTCTAAGTAAACGAAGAGAAATCCTAGGATATTTCTTGTATCTTCAATGGAGAAAACTTTAAGATTTTAAGTATTTTAATTCTCACATTGGTTTGTAGGCTTAATATAATCCCCCCAAAGTTCAATACGATTTTAATGGAACTTGATCATTTATTCTAAAGTTTATGTGGGAGATTCAAGGGCCAAGAAGTCCAGACATTTCTAAAGAACAAGAGTGGGGAGGAAAGATTTGCTTTACTAGAATAACAGGATTTATTTTGAAGCTACAGTATCAACATAGTATGGTATTTGCTTAGAAGTAGAAAAATAAACTTTTGGGCAGATGGAAAACTCAGAAACAGAGCCATACATTTATGGAACTTTGATATATGATAGATGTAGTATGGCAGATCAATGGGGAATGGATTTGTAAAAAATGTCTATCTATATGGAATACAGAATGTCTAGTAAGTGGATTTGTAAAAAATGACTATCTATATGGAAAAACTGATACGGATCCATGCCTCCTATCATTTGTGAAAAATGAACTCCAGATAAATTAAGGACTGGAATATTAAAAGTCAAATTTTATTAGAAAATATAGGTAACTATCTTTCTGACTTTGGGGTGGGGAAGCATTTATGGAAGATGCATGGTAAGCCTCTAACCGTAGAAGATCAATAAATCTGACTATATTAAAATTAAGATCTGAACAGCAAAAGAATCTTACAAAAGGAAAAGAGAAGGCACCAACTGGAAGAAAGTATTTACAACCTAGCCAACCAAGAATTGATAGCAAGAATTTATAAAGTTTTCTTCAAATTAATAAGGAAATGACAAACCAATAGAAAATGGGCAAGGAATACAAATAGGAATTTCAGAGGCAAGGATACATATGATCAGTAAAATCATGAGATGGTCAACTTCATTGACCGGGGAAGGCAAATTAAACCACAATGACATACCAGTTTATACCCATTCGGTGGCAAAATTAAGAAGCATAAGAGTGCCAAGTATCACAGCAAATGTGAATTGACAGGGTGTCTTACATCAACTCTTAGGATTGTAAATGGGAATGACCACTTTGGGGTTTATCTAAACATTGAACATTTCCATATGCTATAACTCAGCAATCCTACTTCTAGGTATACACCAGAGAAAAATTCTATGTGCCATAGGAGACTAACAAAAACATTCCCAACAGCAGCAGGAACATTTACTAAGATAAATACCTGAAACCAAATACTTATTGATAGGAAATGAAGAAGTTTTGGTGACTTCACACAATGGCATATTACATAGTCAAATAAATAGCTATAAGCAAAAATATGAATCATCTGAGCAATGTGTTTTTTAAAAAAAGGAAGTTCCCAAAGATTTTATAGGTTGATACTCTTTTAGTCATGTTAAAAACAAAAGAAAATTGAACAATCTCTAGAAATAGAAGTGTGTGATGAAGCTTTAACTTCAAAAATAAATTATAATAATAACAACTGTAAGATTCAAGGAAGGGGCAATAGAAGAATGGATTGAGGAGAAGCCCAGAGGTGGATGTAAAGGATTGTTCATGTTCTAATTCTATATTGGGTGGCTGGTTAACAAGTATTTTTATTATTAATAATGAACAAATACCCAAATAAGTACATAGTATACATAAAAACAAAAGAGTGTCATACTTAGGCCAATGATCAGAGTGTGTCATGAATCAAACATAATCCAATTCTGTGCACTTCAGTGAAAAGACAGCTATAATATCAACTCCTCCGCCATGTTTTGGTTTATTATCAGGTTGTAATTAATCCATATGACAATCCTAGTTTTGATTTCTTCTATAATCTTCTTAAACATGGACCAAATAATAATGAGTTAACATAATTTGCTCAAGGTCACCAAGCTAGCACGTGGTAGAATCCAGATTTTGAAGAGTCATCTCTGATTCCAGGGCCTAGCCTTCAACAAGTGACTGGGTTAGGCTCCCCATCACTAAGACTGGTTTATGCACTACTGTATCAACCAAGAGCAACTGTTCTGCTGAGGATAACAATTCTCTAGGTATGTGAGGGTAAGAGGTCACCTAACTTTTAAGTATTTTGCCACGACAAATTGAGGAAACTTGCACATCTGTGTCCTCATGGATAAGCTGTGTTAAATGAACTCGCATACTGAGCAATAAAAATCTGAAGGCAAAAGAGTTCAAGTAAGAAATGTCACACACCACTGGGTTCATTCCTCTAGCATGCGTAATGTTACCTCGTCATAAGCCCACGCAAGAATGCAAAGATAAGGAACGTTTGCAAAATGTTTTTAGCTACTGTAAGTTTGCTCTAGGCCTAATTTATTCTGCTTTATGATCTCATTCTTCTTTTTGGTTTCTTAATTCTTTGAAGAACACCAAACGCGAAGCTCAGGCCCCCTCTACTGGTCAGTCACATTTTGTTGTAAATGTCTTCCTAAGTAGACATCCATCCATCAATCTCCAAGACTAAATTTGATCATTATCAAAAGATTTGATAGCTTTTCTAGGGCCCTGATTTATTTTTTCTTTTGAGGGTAGAGTTGACAGTGAGAAAGGAGAGAATATATACATTTTTTTTCTGAAGGAAACAGACGCCACCAAGAACTTGTTTTGGGGCCGATGCCAAATAACTTGTACAAATACTTTGGGGGAAAAGTATCAGAAATGTGATCAGCTTGAGAGGCAGCCTCAGCAGCCTTCGCTTTACAGCTAAAAGAATCTATTAACTTTCTTCAACTCATCAAGTTAAATTTATTAGGTAGTCTCACAGAGTTCTGTCTTTTTGGGTTTTTCTCTCCCCCATTTCCCCCAAAGTTGATGTTTTTGTCTTCTTTCCTGTGTTTACATGTCCAATCTATTCGTCAGAGTAAAATGAAGACCTCTGAGGACAGAAATCACATTTAATTTTCTGTCAGGTTCAGTCTCCAACTCCCAAATAGTGCATACCTCATGGTAAATAGCAATTATGCTACTTAGCTAGCCGTCTCAAATTGCCACGTAACAACAGAAAACCTCCCATCCAGTAGCCCAAGGGAATCTAAATCAAAAGGATGAAAGAAAATGCTGACCACTTCCCAGAAGACTAAGTACAGTGATTGTACTGTTGTGCCCATAATCACTGTTTGATCAGAAACATTTCAGGTATGTTGTTTCCAAGAGGCTGAAGTAGTCAAGTTCAGGAAACGTCTATTAAAAGGACTTCCATTTTCTCTACGCCTGAACCTCCAAATCCTTAAACACCAAAGAGGGCGAAACAATATGGTTCCTCGTTGTTTTCAACTCACGTGACATTTTATCACAAAATCCTAATATAAATATAGGATCAACTCTGAGTATCCACAAGCTGGACAAGAGTCAGCAAGACTCCGGGCGGGAAACCAGGAGCCCCAGGTTCTGATCTCACCCCACCAAGTTGTAGCCAGGTAGTCACTGGAGAGTCGCTTCAGTTGAGTTTGTGCCTCAGTTTCCTCCTTTGTAAAGCAGTAATAATCATAACTGCTCTATAGACTAACTTCACTGGTGGATGAGTAACGTATGGGAAAGCACCTTGTAAGTCAACTTTTTGTTCCTAGATGCTCTTCTTACTCTGCATTCTCTCTGGAGAATAAAGGGAACAGGTCACATGCACTTTTTGTACTCCATGATGCATCCATACACTGGGTCCTTCTGACCGCCTTCATACTCACCAGCTATCGAAGAGCACAGGGGCCCCCTTGCATGGGGGCATTCAGCACGGACATTGTATGGTCATAAGCCCATATATCCACTTTTGTAACAACCACTGTTTGGGGACATTTGAATGATGGAAGTGCCTAGTTAAGAGGCAAGACAAATTAATCAATTCTTCAAATCTTCTCTTTCAACAAGAATGAAGAGACTTTTCTACATCCAATTATTGTTCTTCAATAGTGCTGAGTGTATCATTTGCTTTACTTCTTTTAGGGTGGTTTCACAACCGTTGGATACGTTGGCTCAGCCATGTTTTGCGATGCGAAATTATTCATATTCTTCTCATAGTGTGTATTTGAAAGTCTAACTAAAACATTTATGAAGCATGATACCAATTCTTTGCACTGGCAACTACAAGGACAATCAATTTCGAATGAGGAATCATCTTATTTTTATCTGCCATTTAATGACATTAAATTTTCAAGAATTAGATTTAAAAAGTTTAAAATGTTGACATTTCTGATCTGTTATCTTATTTAAAATTTTTTTTAAATGTTTATTTACTTTTGAGACACAGAGAGAGGGAGAGCAGGGGAGGGGCAGAAAGAGAGAGAGACACACACACACATACATAGAATCTGAAGCAGGCTCAAGGCTCTGAGCTGTCCTCACAGAGCCCGATGTGGGGCTTGAACTCATGGACTGTAAGATCACCACCTGAGCCTAAGCCTGATGCTTAACCGACTGAGCCACCCAGGTGCCCTTACTGTTATTTTAATATCTATATTATCTTTCCTTTTAACTTTAATCGATGCTTGGTGATTATTTTAGAAGAGACGTTTGACTGTATGTGAAAAAATCGACATCTTTAAGTTTTACTTTAGTTTTCATGTTTGATGACAATATAGTAACATTTTATACAGTTTGAATACACTTAGTTTCCTTCCTTGTTGGTAAAATAAAAATTATGTCAAACATCTTCATCATCACAGCTTAACTAGTGATTTTGCTAAA
The DNA here is from genome assembly GCF_022837055.1 of Prionailurus viverrinus. Lineage (NCBI taxonomy): Eukaryota > Metazoa > Chordata > Mammalia > Carnivora > Felidae > Prionailurus > Prionailurus viverrinus. The sequence goes on along the minus strand of NC_062570.1, from coordinate 9,859,107 downwards.
ATAAAAGCAAATATAGTAGATTCTCTATAAACATTAGTTGAATAGATAAAATGCAAATTACAAAAATATTAAACTACCTTGAAGAGCACGAACTCTGCCCCAGAACCAGAAAAATCAATTGTACAACATCAGTTTCTCAAGTTGGGTTTTTCAAGGGGGGATAGAAGATGTGCCATGACTTGGCGGGGGTGGGGATTTCTCTAAGTCTTCATTAAACATACTGCATCTCCTGGAATACAAACTTCCTCTTTTAAGCTTTCATTTACACATGAACAACAGAGTCAGCATGAGATTTAAACAAATATTTTAAATAAACAGGACCTGAGAGACATGTTTATTACCTAGAGTATGTTGGGTCACTATCCCAGGACTGTGCATTTACACGCATAGGTGACTGTGTGTGTGTGCATGTGTGTGCACATAGGTAGCTGGCCCTCCCTTCCTAGTACTTCGATGGAAAAACTTAAGAAGCACTGACAAATAATAAACAACTGACTTGGGAAAGATTAGTGGGCCTAAGGAAGGATTGACAGAACCCTTTAAAAATCCTTCATTTGGACAAGAGGCATTCTACCCTGTGGCCAACTCGTTTATTTGTGTGTGTGTGGCACTAATGAGACACCATCATTAATTCTGCTTCTGAGCAGGCTGGTTAATTGCATTCTGTAACTTTGCTAATATAGCCCAACATTGGCCAGGCTGGTGTATCACTTTTTGGCCACTAGCAAAAGTGAGGCAGAGAATGGGAAGATACGGCCCAACCCAACAGTGCTTTAGGAAAACAACCGAACGCATGTTTTTCGTGGGTGAGGAGCGCTTCCGTCATGGAGATCTGCCCTCTGAGTTCTCGTTGCACTGAGGCACCATGAAATCCCAAGTGAGTGCCATCCTCCTTTTTGCTCCCCTCTGCTCTATTTTCTGATTTCTTCAGTAGGAGAGTGTTGACAGTAGGGAGAAGACTCAGAAAACAAGAAACAATGTCAGGGGACAGGTGGCCCTGTCCGAGTTCTGCCCAGGGCACCAAGTAGTTGTGAAATTTGGAGGAAGTTCACTCAACTTTGCTAGACTCCTTTTTCCTCATTTTCAAAACAGAATTTTGGTCACCAGATAACCCAGAACATCCGAATTATCAAGAACTTCAGAAGTTATGTTTGAATGCTTTCTTGTCAAGTTCTCTTTCACGTGACCCCCTCAAAGAGTAAACTTAATGAGATTCAAAAAAGACTTAATCAGATACCTTTTAGGAACTTTGGTAGGATTAAGGCATTTCCAAGCTTCTCAAAATCTAAGATTTATATCCATAGTTCTGATTTTCAATTGTAACTATCAGGAGGAATGAATGATGTGTATTAAAATCATCTTTCTGGGGTGCCATGGTGGCTCAGTCAGTTAAGCATCTGACTCTTGGTTTTAGCTCAGGTCATGATCTCATGGTTTCGTGGGTTTGAGCCCCACATCTGGCTCTGTGCTGCCAGTGCAGAGCATGCTTGGAATTCTCTGTCCCTCCCCCACTCATGCTGTCTCTGTCTCTCTGTCCCCTAAAAGGACCTAGAAATAGAGATGAACCCAGGAGCAGTGAGCACTCCTAGCACCCAGAGTAAGGTCTCTCTATATTAGTTTTCTTTAAAAGTAATGAAGGCACATAGTGGATGCTGTGTATGTCACCCATACCCTCCCTTTAAAGGGGAAAGGCATCATTCCTCCTGATATAAGGACATCGGTAGCTGTTGGCTTGCAGCTGAGTCAATAACGAAGCATTGCCCTAAACCAAGGTTTCTCAACCACAGTACTGTTGACATTTTGGACTGAATAAACATTTGTTGGGGGCTACCCTAAGTATCAGAAAATGTTTAGCAGAATCCCCAGCTTCTACCCACTAGATACCAATAGCACCCACTCCTGGTTTTGACAACCTAAAATATCTCCAGATCCTGGCACATGTCCCCTAGTAGAGGGTGGTCTATCAAGTTGCTGTGGTAAAGAACCACTGCCTTAAAATTAAGAGACACACTTTATTCAAGGTTACTCAGTGGGGCAGCCCACATGCAATGCCCAGTGAACAGAAGTTATCGAGATTAGACTCTCTTGCCTCAAACAGGACAATGTGAAAGGCAAAACCATCCCCAGAATTCTGTGGGATATTGGGCATAGGTACACTGTAGTTCAATTCCTTCCTCTGCCCAGTTCTACTTCTGTCACCCCTACTCGCCTACCCACAGGTGTTGATTCTGAGTGCAGTCCCCAGTAAATCAGTGTTTGGGAAACAAAAGCTGGTATTTGGCTTCAGGATTGGCTTCTTCAGCATTGATATTGGCAGATCCAATTTACAATCAAGTCCTACAACACTTGTGTTGTTTTTTAAAATCCCATATGGACTTATTCTGTAAAACCTCTTGGCACATTAGCATATTTTTGTTTCCTGGAGGTTCCTTTGGATTTATTTGGCTTTGGTATCATGATTATTTATTGTATTTTCACTTGAAATACAGAAAGAAAGAATCAACTTGTTATATTTTGTCATTAATGTATTTAACAAGTATTTATTGGTCTGTGTCCAAGGCGTTGTTCTTGGCACTCTGAAAAGACGTAAGAACGAATCTGACAAATATTATGATCTCAAGGTACTTCAGGCCCAACAATGAAGACAAGTGACGGGCCAGGCATTCAACTAGTTGCTGATAAATAGAGATTACACAAGGCCTTGTGTAGAAAATATCCTGGAAGCAGAAGTTATAAAAAAAGGACAGATTCGAGTTAGCCAGACAAAGTGGAGTGGGATAGAAAAAAGCTAGGGGTCCTTTATTTGTTTATCTAGAAACCTGATCCTTCAGGTCTCAGAGTAGACTGGACTCAGTCTGGAGATAGAGCCACGGGAATGCAACAATGGTGGCCTTACATATAAACCAGACTAACCTGGTCATCTTAAGGAAATACATAGAATACAGACCAGAATGCCCATAACCTGAGTATTTCTTTTCCTGCCAGTAGATCTAGATGAGCAGTTTATGTTTACTAAGTTTGCGTTGCAGTCCTGGCATCAGAACTGGGGGTTAGTTGCATGATTCATTGGTCCCAGGCTATGATTGCTGATGCATGCATGTCTGCAAAATGGATAGAACCACCATCAGAAATGGACTAGCGTAATTTGAGGGCGTCATCTCTTTGAGTAGTGTTAGATGTTACACAATAACTGTATTTTTTCTGTAACTCCTTTTTTTCCTGTTTTTCTGTGTTGACTATCCAGCACAGAATGACTGTAATGGTCATTCTTATTTTTATAGGTCCAGTCAACTGCCAAGTATTAATTAATGTCCTTTGAATTTATATACTTGCTTTAATCCCTATTCTCTTCATTATCTCTTGTCTATATTATTGACATAATCTCCTATGTGGTCATACTCTCCTCTGGTTTTGTCCTCTTCTAATTTCTTCTTCACACGATGGACATGATGGACTTTCTAACATACAAGTCTGATCACGTGATGCCACTGTTAACAGCCCTTAACTGTCTCTCCATAGCCTTTGGGACTGTATCATTAAGAGTCTTGTTAGGAAACAATTTATGTCAGATGGGTCAGTGGAGGAGATTTCAAGCAGAGTGGTACTTGCAGATATACAGATAGGGTGCAAGAAGCTAACAAGGTATGGGAATCTACCAAGAGTCTGGCCACAGGGGGAGGCTGTTACCACCTAGGGCTGAGGGGACAAGGAAAAGGAGTGGATTTACTGTCTCACAGCTTTGCTCTGGAGTTTTAATTGCACAGGGCACAACTACTGCTATAGATAAGACATCAAAGCGGAAGCGGGTGGGGAAGACATACTATGACCTTTCCTTCCTCCTGCCCACAGATAAGCTGGAGCTTCCCATTATCCAAATTGTATGGGGAATCAGCTGGCAAGGGAGTAGGATGATGCCATCTGCAGCAGGGGTCAGCTTGGTAGGGTATAGAGCAGGGCAGAGTAGGGTAGAAAACATCTGTGCAGCAGTGAGGGTGAGATACAACAAGCCATGAATAGTGAGCATGGGGATTCCAAATATCTAGCTTAACAATGTTATTATGAAGACTAAAGAACATGTTAAGGAAAGTACTTTTCACTCAGTACTGAGTTAACATCTTGATTATTATGATAATCAGGAAACCAGCCATTGGTGCATAGTAGATGCTAGCTAAATGTTAAGCTAGTTCCATTGTTCTCTTCATGCCATTTGATTATTATTTCCTGTAAGGAAAAATTCTGGAGTTTCTACACCACTCTCCTTTACCCTCTATCACAAAAAGAGTTTCCTTCCTCATCGGGACTGGAGACCTGTGATTCTTCCTCCTTTTCCCTTCTTTTTTTTTTTTTTTTTTTTTTGAACGTTTATTTATTTTTGGGACAGAGAGAGACAGAGCATGAACGGGGGAGGGGCAGAGAGAGAGGGAGACACAGAATCGGAAACAGGCTCCAGGCTCTGAGCCATCAGCCCAGAGCCCGACGCGGGGCTCGAACTCACGGACCGCGAGATCGTGACCTGGCTGAAGTCGGACACTTAACCGACTGCGCCACCCAGGCGCCCCTCCCTTCTTTTTAATAAAAAAATTTTTCAATCGAAACTCTCAATCATATATAAAAACAGAATGCTGAAGGGGCACATGCATCCCAATGTCTATAGCAGCGCTAGTGACAATAGCCAAAGTATGGAAAGAGCTCAAATGTCCATCGACTGATGAATGGATAAAGATGTGGTATATAGATGCAATAGAATATTACTCAGTGATCAAAAAGAACGAAATCCTGCCATTTGCAACAACACGGGTGGAACTAGAGGGTGTTATGCTAAGCGAAATTAGTCAGAGAAAGACAAATATATGATTTCACTCCTATGTGGAATTTAAGAAACAAAAACAGATGAACATAGGGGAAGGGAAGCAAAAATGTGATAAAAACACAAGGAGACAAACCATAAGAAACTCTTAAATACAGACAACAAACCAAGGGTTGCTGGCAGGGTATTGGGTGAGGGATGGGCATTAAGGAGGGCACTGTGGGGATGAGCACTGGGTGTTGTATTTAAGACATGTATCACTAAATTCTATTCCTGAAATCATTATTACACTCTATGTTACCTAACTTGGATTTAATTTTTAAAAAAGATGGGGTGCCTTTGTGGCTCAGTCGGTTGAGCGACTGACTTCAGCTCAGGTCGTGATCTCACGGTCCAGGAGTTTGAGCCCCGCGTGAGGCTCTTTGCTGACACCTCAGAGCTGAAGCCTGCTTTGGATTCTGTGTCTCCCTCTCCCTGTCCCCCGTTCATGCTCTGTCTCTCTCGGTCTCAAAAATAAACAAACTTTAAGAACATTTTTTAGTTTTAAAGAAAGAATTGAATGGTTTTTATTTTAATATCTAACATTAGAATAAAAAAATAGAGAATGCAATGAGCCTCCCTATGTCTCTCATTCACTCTAAGAAATTGTCAACAGCTTGCTTATCTTGTTTTCATTCATCCTCTCTACCTTTTACCTAGCTAACACATTTTAAAACAAATCTCAGAAATCAGGTCATTTTAGTATAAACCTCTTTAACCAATAAGGACTCTTATCTTTTACCAAACCACTGGCGATTTTCCCTTCTAATAAAACAAAGGTAAATCTTTAATTTTATCTCATGTTCAGTCCATGTTCAAATTTTTCCAAATGTCTCAAGGTGTCTTTTCTGGTTTGTCCATACCAGTAACCAAACAAGATCCCTACATCTTTAATTCCTTTTAAATTTCAATCCAACCTGAGTGGTATCTGCCCTGGAAGCAAGTTGTGGCAATGACCTGGGTGTGGGCATTTGGGGGCCACCCTCACAGGTAAAATTCCCTCCTATATTCTCTTTATCATCCACACAGAAGAGGTGCTCTAAATCTCCCAAACTGCTGATAGCTCTCCAGCCTACTTAATGGGGCAGAGTCTTTTCTTTGAATCTAGCAAGAGGTGATTTGAGGTGAGTTATCTGCCAAGTAGCACACTATGCATTGCTGCCTACTCCAACTGTTTATTGAAGATTCTTGTTCATTGCCTTGCAGGTAGGCCTGGGGGTGAAATTGTGAGGATCTGTGGCATAGGGTGGGGTTCCTCAGCTTCAATCGTATCTAACTCAGTCTCTCATAAGATTAGCTGTTAGAGATTCTATAAGAAAAATAAATTACCACCAAGCATCTTTGCCCCGTTTCCTTTTTCAGCTTCTTTGGGGTCAAATGGCAATGGCTGAAATTCATGCACTGGGATGAAAAGGGAGGTTACAGCTTATTAAATCCAAACTTCCAACCAGCAGGACGCCACCTATGGTAATAAGAACTAACACCTTTATAAGCAAGTGGTTTTGTGACTCAAAAATCACACCTGGGGGCTCCAAATCCTACCCCCTCTAGGGGTCATGTGGCCTTTTTGTGAGCCTCTTGAAAGAATGAAGATCTTATAATGCTCATGGTCAGCAGATGTCTTCCTGCATTTCAGTGAAACCTCTCTCCCTCTTTTGGGAGGTTTGCTGTTGCTCCACAGAATATCATAATTTGTTGAGGGGTCAGATCTAAATCGATGATAGATCAGAAATGCACTTTAACTTGCAGTAGAAATGGTGTTGTTGCCTCAGTAGAATAAGGTCAAAAGTGTACTGGGCTGCCAAGCACAAAGAATCTGCATAGGGGACACCATACACAGAATTGCTCCCTCAAGTTTTGAGGAAGTACTCAGTTCATCTAATCCATAGAAACAAACACAGAAAGTCAAGCAAAATGAGGAGACATATGAGTATGCTTCAAAAGAATGAACAAGAAAAAAATCTCAGAAAAAGTGAAACAAAGATAAGCAATATGCCTGTTAAAGAAGTTTTAAGTAATGATCCTAGAGATAGTCACTGGGTTAGAAAAAAAGAGTGGAAGAATTCAACGAGACCATCAATAAAGACATAGAAAATATTAAAAAAGAACCAACCAGAGTTCAAGAATACAGTAACTGAAATCAACACACTACAGGCAATCAACAGACTAGCAGATGCAGAAAAACCTACCAGTGATTTACAAGACAGGGTAATGGAAAGCACCTAACTGAATAGCAAAAAGAGAAAAGACTTAAAAATGAGGATAGATTACGAGATCTCTTGGATACCATCAAGTAAACAAAACATTCACATTATAGGGGTCCCAGAAAAAGAAGAAGAGACCAATGTGTGGAAAACTTTCTTGAAGAAATAACTAAGACCTTCTCTAACCTAGGAAGAGAAATAGACATCAAAGTCCAAGAAGCACAGAGTTCCAAACAAGACAAGCCCAAGGAGGTCCACACCATGGCACATAATTAGAAACACGTCAAAGACTAAAGATAGGGGCGCCTGGGTGGCACAGTCGGTTAAGCGTCCGACTTCAGCCAGGTCACGATCTCATGGTCCGTGAGTTCGAGCCCCGCGTCAGGCTCTGGGCTGATGGCTCAGAGCCTGGAGTCTGTTTCCGATTCTGTGTCTCCCTCTCTCTCTGCCCCTCCCCCGTTCATGCTCTGTCTCTGTCCCAAAAATAAATAAACATTGAAAAAAAAAATTAAGAAAAAAAAAAAGACTAAAGATAAAGAGAGAATCTTAAAAATGGCCAAAGAGAAACAAAACATTCAAGGGAAAACCTCAAAGCTATCAGCTGATTTTTCAACAGAAACTTTACAGGTCACAAGGGAGTGGCATGGTGTAGTCAAAATGCTGAAAGGAAAACCCTACAACCAAGAACGCTCTACCTGGCAAGGTTCTTATTCAGACTTGAAACAGAGATCAGGAATTTCCCAGACCAAAACCGAAACAAAACAAAGATAAAGCAGTTTATCACCAATAAGCCTTGTAAGAAATGTTTAAAAAAATGGAAAAGAAATGGCCACAATTAGACATAAGACAGCTATGAATAAAAAGATGTAAAATATGACAACCTATACATAAACGTAGAGGAGGGAGTGGAAAAGAGAAAGGAAAAAAGGGTATTTTCTTTTTCTTTATTTAGAATGTGTTTGAACTTAAATAACCTAATTAGTATAGACTGAAATTTACTTTGGATGTTATATATGAGCCTCATGGTAACCACAAAGCCAAACCTTATGATATACAAAAAATAAAGAGAAAGCCAAACAAAACACTGTAGATTCTCATCTATCACACAGAGAGCAAGAGAAGAAACGAACAGGAACTACAAAAACAACCAGAAAACCAATTGAAAATGGCAATAAGCACCTATCTATCAGTAACTGCCTTAAATGTAATGGCCTAAATGCTCCATTCAAAAGACAGTGGTGGAATGGATAAAAAAGCAAGACTCTCTATATGCTATCTACCCAAGACCTAAAGACACTTACAGACTATAAGTGGGAAGATAGAAAAACATTCACCACACAAATGAAGAAAAAAAAAAAAGTTCATGTAGCAATGCTTTTATCAGACAAAATGGACTTTAAAACCAAGACTAACAGGAGACAAAAAAGTATAAACCCAACACTAAGACAACATTATTATAAAGATCTGTATACCTAACACTGGAGCACCTAAACACATAAAGCAAATAGTAACAGACATAAAAGGAAAAACTGATGGTAACACAATAATAGCAGGGGACTTTAATACTCCACTTACATCAACAGATAGAGCACCCAAAAGGATCATGAGTAAGCAAACAATGCCTTTGAATGACACATTGGACCAGATGGACATAACATATATATTAGAACATTGCATCCAAAAACAGCAGAATACACCTTCTTTACAAGTGCAAATGGAACATTTTCCAGAATAGATCACACATTAGGCCATAGAACAAGCTTCAATAAATTTAAGACTGAAATCATTCTATGCATCTTTTCCAACCACTATAGTATGAAACTAGAAACCAATCACAAGAAAAAAAACGAAAAAAACCCACGAACATGTGGAGACCAAACACACAACCAATAGGTAAATGAAGTAATCAAGGAGGAGATCAAAAAAATACACGCAAACAAATGAAAATGAAAACATAATGGCCCACAATCTCTGGGACACAGAGAAAATAATCTTAAGAGTGAATTATATAGCAATATTGGCCTACATCAAGAAACAAGAAAAAAAAATCTACCCTTATACACCTAAAGGAACTAGCAAAAGAAGAACAAAGCCCAAGGTAAGTAGAGGAAAGGAAGTAAAGATCAAAGCAGAAGTAAGAGACTAAAAAAGTAATAGGAAAAAGAAATCAATGAAACCAAGAGCTGGTCTTTGAAAAGACAAACAAAATTGACATGTTTATCTAGAATCATCAAGAAAAAACAAGGAAGGACCCAAATCAATAGAATCAGAAATGAGAAAGAAGGAGCAACTGACACCACAGAAATACAAAGGATTTTATAAGAATGTATGAAAAATTATATGTCAATAAATTGGACAATCCAGAATAAGTGCATAAATTCCTAGAAACATGCAACCTTCCAAAAGTGAACCAGGGAAAAATAGAAAATCTTAACAGTTTTTATGAAAAGAAATTCAATTGGTAATACAGCAACTACACAGAAATAAAAGTCTGGGACCAGACAGACTCACAGGTGAATTCCATCAAACATTCCATTCTCCTCAAACTATTCCAAAAAACAGAAGATCAAGAGAGATTTCCAAAAATATTCTAGGGAGGCCAGCATTAGCCTGATGCCAAAACCAGACAAAAACACCCCAAAAAAAGAAAACAGGCCAAACATCCCTGATGAACATAGATGTACAAGTCCTCAACAAAAATTAAACTCTCTACAAGAATACATTAAAAAAAGATCATTCACCTCAATCAGGTGGAATTTATTCCTGGGATGCAAGTATGTTTCAGTGTTCGTAAATCAATCAACATCTGGCATTGCATCAACAAAATGAAGGATAACAGTCGTGATCGTCTCAACATATGCAAAAAAAAAAAAAGCATTTGACAGAATTTAATATTCATTCATGGTAAAAGCAACTCTCAATATAATGGGGAAAAAGGTAATGTACCTCAACATAATAAAGGCCATATATAAAAATCTCACAGGTAAGATGTGGTAGATTCCCTCTAAGGTCTGGAACATCACAAGGATATCCACTCTTGCCACTTTTTTTTTAAATTTATTTGTTTTGAGAGAGACAGAGACACAGAGAGACACCGGCCGACAGAGACACCGGCCGACAGAGACACCGGCCGACAGAGACACCGGCCGACAGAGACACCGGCCGACAGAGACACCGGCCGACAGAGACACCGGCCGACAGAGACACCGGCCGACAGAGACACCGGCCGACAGAGACACCGGCCGACAGAGACACCGGCCGACAGAGACACCGGCCGACAGAGACACCGGCCGACAGAGACACCGGCCGACAGAGACACCGGCCGACAGAGACACCGGCCGACAGAGACACCGGCCGACAGAGACACCGGCCGACAGAGACACCGGCCGACAGAGACACCGGCCGACAGAGACACCGGCCGACAGAGAGAGGATAATGTGCACCTTAGTGGGGAAGGGGCAGTGAGAGGCAGAGAGAGAGAATCCCAAGCAGGCTCTGCACCACCCATGCAAAGCCTGATGTGGTGCTCAATCGCATAAACCGTGAGACCATGACCTGAGCCACAATCAAGAGTCAGATGCTTAACTGACTGAGCCACCCAGGAGCTTCCTCTCTTGCCACTTTTATTCAACATAGTACTTGAAGTCCTAGACATAGCAAGAAGACAAGAAGAGATGTCCATATTGGTAAAGAAGAAGTAAAATAGTCACTATTTGCAAACAACATGATACTGTACATAAAACAATCCTCAAGAATCCACCAAAAAACTACTAGAAGTAATAAATTAATTCAGAAAAGGATACAAAATTAATACCCAGAAATCCAGATCTTGAGATGTTTACAGATGAGAGCTTTACAGATCAAGGACAATGAAGAGCTAGATGCAGTGGTGACCCAGCAGCTATTATCCGCTGCTGTATGATTGCCCAAGGGAACAATTGGGCAGATGAAGCCAAGTTGGCAGCCTGTACAAAGACTCCCAAACTCTCTAACTAAATGTTAACCCCAATATTCCAAGGAGGATGAGAGGACCTCACAAGAGCTCAAGAATGGGGATATGGACACCACGCTGCCTCTAAAGCCAGCTGGAAATCTAACAAACCCTTATCTCAGAGTATCTTGTGGAAGAAATGATTAACCATATTCATCAATGCACCATTATGGGTGACACACTGCTGTTTGGTGGTCCCACCACAAACCACAGGTTCCCTACATGCTGTTAGCAAGGAGAACATCAAAAAGAACACTGCTTGGACCAACAAGCTTCTGACAGACATGAAAGTACTATTTAGTGGGGGAGAGATCATCTCAAGAAATCAGTAAGTACTACTTGGGTACAACCAATCCCCTCTAAGGCCTTGGATAAAATTCAGTACAAGAACTCACAAATCCTGGAACTGCAGAATGCTGGGTTTCAACCTGGAACTAAGGAATATTTCTCAACGAGTGCAGAAATATTCCCTTCCTTTAACCCCAATCTTCATCTGGAAGTAACTAGAGTGGTCACAAAGTTAATTTGGAAAGTATTTCTGAAATATCCACAAGATTTTAAAGCGCATGCCTAAATAAGATTTAGATCATTACAAAATGTAGTTATCTATTTATCCAAGGTGGCAATAAGATTCTAGAGGCAAATGCAGAGAGTTGTATAGTTGTCAACAAAACTTAGCTCTTTTAATGTTGAGAAGATTCAACTTTAATAGAAACTTTGTTTTTCTAGGCAGATTAAAGATAAAGAAAAACCTTTGTTTATAACTTAGACCAGTAATCCAAGAAAACTCATTTTAACAGGGAGAAAAGTCAAACTCCCATCTTGTGGGGGATAAGTTTAGCAATCCCCTGGGCTTACACCAATGGGTTAACAAGGCATAAAGAAATACAAAGCCATAAAATGCTCACAGCTGAGTCTGGGTAAACCAGATTGGCACCCCAAGAATAGGGGGGTTCAAAGCCACCTCTAGAATAGGGAGGTGCAAAGGTGCCAGAAAAAGAGAGGGGGTGCAGAGCCCCCAGAATAGGGAGGGAGAGGCAAAGGCCTAAAATAGGTACAGTGCAAAGGTGCCCAATACATAGGTATATGAAATAAACAAGATTAGATGTTCAGGGTGGAAGCACCCCCAATTTAGTACTATGGCAGAAAGCTGCTTTCACAGGAGGATAGGGCCAGGTTAGGTAAATTGGTGAATTGGACTATGGACCTTTGCGCTGCAGGCAAAGCAGCCCAGAGCCGAGATGGTTAAAAAAAGAAAAGGTGCCTTGTCAACCCTGAGGTTATTTCCCCCTGTTTCATCCCTGAGGCTGGCTAAGGTAAATAGAGGTGCTGCCTCCTGTCGGCTGGAAACAACCCTCCTCCTGACTACCCAGCACCTGGATTTTGTTTTATATTAACCCAAACCACGAGTATCTTCAAGACCCCCTTTCCCTCATGTCCACAAGTTAATATTCACAGATTCATTGTCCCTTTATGCACGTCCATCACCATGTTTGTAAGCCTTCTGATCCTAATAAAAGCGGGGCAAGGGCCCTTATTCGGGGCTCTTGTCTTTTCCTGGACATTAGCCATCCCTCACTTTCAATCCTGCGTCCCACTGTTTTGCTAGACAAGAGAGAATTTTAGATTCAGAGTCTACAACACCATCTTATACCAGTATACTTCTGACATTAAAACTCATGCATTCCAACAAGATGAATTAAGCAAACTTATGTGGTCTCTGTTTCCCTGCCTGTCATCTTCCATGTTGATATAGGATGTTCTGATCAGCATCTCCATCAGGAATGCAGGGCTTTCAGCTGGAGAAAGGCAGCCAACAGTCCTCAACTCTCAGAGATCATCAAGGATTGCCTTGACTGAAGACAGCTGCCTTGCCAAGGTCATGCCCTCTTCTCAGCTGGTCACATACCATGACTATTATAAAAGTGCATGACTTTTTCTCTAACTTAGGATGGTTCCCAAGGGTGAGCCTACTTTAGAACTCCCCAGAGAATCAGTTAAGACTTCTGTTGATATTGTATCACAGCTGGATATCTCTTACTCTCCCTTCTTTTCCCCAGGTGTTGATCACTCCAAAATCAACTTTTTTTTTTTTTTTTACATATTAGCCTCCATAATCTTAGCCTCAACCATGCAAAAAATTCCTTTCCAAAGATTCCCTTCTCACAAATCTTCTCAACTTGCCTTTTTACATCAGAATTTGTCCTAAGTTTTCCCTCTTTAAACAACCAGTCTCACTTTGCTTGCAGAGTTATTTCCCTTATTATTTCTGGTAGTCTGAATGACATTTATTGAAGTTATTTGGTTGTTTATTTGTTCTTAGATTACCCATAAAGCCTCATTAGGCATTAGACAAAGTACTAAGGTTTTTCTCTAAAAAAACCCCAAACAAACCCAAATGAACAAAACAGAAACTAAAATAACAAAAAAAACTAAAACAACAACAAAAATGGTGATAGACCAATACTATACACTTTTTCTTTTCTGACAAATTTTCTAATAGAAAGAACATGAACCTCCTTGACTTGCAGTAAACACAGGCAGAACACAAGTTCTACATATAATGCTGACAACTCTAAAGACAGGTCCATTTTAATAGAACTAACAACCTGAAATTAGCTTTAATACCAAATATTTTCCCAGACCACATAAACTTGAAAAATGTTTGGGTCAGTTCCCATTTTTCTGAGTTTTAGAATGCCCAATTCTTCTAAGTGCTTGCTTTTAAGCCAACTAGAGCTCTCTTACAAATTAATTTTAGGAATACCATCCAGAGGTAGAGAAAGCATTTCACATTTACAATATACACGGACACCCATACAAATACACAGACAAGATGCTAACAAAATCTTAAAGGCTCAATTTCCAGATATCATCTTTTATAAACCAAACCTAATTGCAAGATGGGGTTTTAATTTACAGACACACCACTTGGTCATTTTTCTCAGGAGTCTAACGGATAATGTGGCCAAGTAGTGTTGCAAAATAAATAAATAAATAAATAAATAAAAAAAGATTGCCCAAATTTGGAGAATACAGCCCAAAGGGCAGCTTGTGGGGATCAAACGGTCATTTCTCATTTCCCAGTTAGAACATGGCTAGCGTTATTCAAAGATACCAAAAGTTGCAACGACACACAAGCCAAATGAAGCCCAGAGTTCCTCTGTGAGCCCTGGTTCCTCCCCAAAAGTCAGAGCTTCACCGATCGAACCAAGAGGGAGGAAGACATAAGGTCACATGCCATTGCACACAAAGTACTCACCAAGAGCCATCCATCCAACCCAAACTCAAAACGATTTCCTTGCCGCAGGAGCTAAATTTGGTGCCAAAGTTTGGTGCACCAGTTGGGGTGAGTCCCCTAGGATCAAAAGCCTAAGCAGCTGCTTGGACTCACCGGACTTCCCTTGTTGGCTGGAAGCAGATGAACGGTGGGCAAGGAGCTCCTGGACGGCTTGCCAAATTTGTAACTGAACCCCAGTTCGTCCGCCTGAGGCACAGCTAAGATAATCTCTGAGACAGCGAGTATGCGACACCGAAAGGACTTATCTGAGAGGTGACCAAACCAGGAGAGCAGAGCGCAAGCCTCAGATCTACCTCCTCCAAGGAGAGTCAGGGAAATGTAAAGGCAAATATAAAGGGCCTGGGTAAAAAGCTGCAGCTGCACTTGAGTCCCGTGAACCTTTAGTTACCAGCTTCAGCGACTTAAAGCAAGTTGTTGACACAATTCACCAACTTCTGTTTGTTGTTGCCATACTTCCTTCTTCCTAGGCAATAGGAATGCTTTTTAAACTAAAATAACTGTTACCTCCCCCACCCAGTTGGAGTATGAACTTTTAAGTTCTGCAAACTTTTCAGCTGACCTATATAGACTCTGCTGTATCAGCCTGAAAAATGAATTGCTCATCCATTCAACAAATATTGATGGTCTACTCTGTGCAAGGTGCTGTCTGGAGTGTGGGAGTTACAATGCTGACAGGGCAGACTGGATCCCCACCCTGATGGGGGTGCAGCCTAACAGGGGCCCCAGTAGGTGACACAGGGGAGGATAAAGGGATAGATTATAGACCCAGGACATCTGAAGCAAAATGGGAGCTTTGATGTTTTGGAGCAACGAATCAGTCCTTCAGACCACGGGGTCACTCATTTTGCTTATATGTTGTGAGTCCACAAAATACACTTCCTGGGAGCAGGCATAAGTGATGTTTCTGTTGTCCACCCTACTCCCTGCCCCCGTGTAGCCGGCCATCGGGCAGTGATTACAACTGACTGCATGTGATACTGCTCGGACCCAGACCAGCTAACTCCGTCTAGTTCGGGGCTCCGTGTGTGAGACAAGCTGACAAACTATGAAAAAAGTAAGATATATGATCAAAGGTTACGGGGCACCTGGGTGGCTCAGTCGGTTGACCGTCCGACTTCATTTTCATGATCTCCCAGTTCATGGGTTCGAGCCCCGCATTGGGCTCTGTGCTGACAGCTCGGAGCCTGGAGCCTGCTTCGGAGTCTGTGTCTCCCTCTCTCTCTGCCCCTCTCCCACTCACACTCTGTCTCTCTCCCTCAAAAATAAATAAGCATTGGAAAATTTAACATAATAAGCTAGAAGGGGTTTGCTGATGATATTAGATAAGAGCCTGCAGACCTTCAAAGTGTAAACAGCTGATGTTGGGCCAAGAAACTTTTCTGTGGATTTGAGTCCAAAAGTATTTGAGATAAGTCCCATAACACAAAGGAAGAATCATTATCATCATCAGCCAAACCATGTTGCTGCTGCCGTAAAACAAACACATGAGGAGAATAAGAGCACTACCAGGGCTGGGCACACAAAGAAGCCTAGAAGCCGAGACTCACATTCCAGTTTTAGTTTGTAACGTATTTCCAAGTTGGATATGTCCAAGTTTGGATGCGAGGAGAAAGAAAAAGAGGTCCCCTGAGGTTACATGCAGAGGAAGGGCTGTAGACACAGACAGACTAACATTCTGCTTCCTGCTTTTGATTTGATTTGATTTTTTGAAAAAACAAAACAAAACAAAACAAAACAGATCTAAGCTTTGTCCGTACACTGGCCAGCCTGATGCCACAGTACGTGGGCTTTGAAAAGATTCTGTAGTTTCTGTCTCGTTGTGATTATATCTGCTGCCGAGATATAATATATATATATGTGTGTGTGTATATATATATATACACACACACATATATACACACACACACACACACACACACACACACACACACACACACACACACATATATATATATATATAAAACAGAGCAGAGCGAGAAAACCAGAACCCAGAGATGGCTTTCCCAAGTCCCACAGCCTCAAACTTATCCCTGCCAGGGAAGTCACTCTCCCTTGAAAGTCAGATAGAACCAGTCTATTGACATTTCTTTTCTACTATGTGCCTGACCGTGGGCAAGGTGCTTTCTCATAAGGCTGATCTGGGTGAGGAGCTGGGGTTGGGGATTTGGCCAAACTTGGGGATCCAACAGGGGCTAATGGGGGTCACATGCTTACCCCCAAGACCTGAACTGAGCATTTTCATACACATTCTCTTTTCCTCACAGAAAATAGGAGATTTTGCTCCTCTTTTCATTCCCATTTCCATTTGTTCAAGTGTTTTTCATGTGCCCTAATAACCATATATTTCATTTTCCACCCATCCAGACTCCTTGCTCCTCCCCGTTCGGTCTGAGGAGAACTCGTAAATGTCATTGGTCACAAAGCCACTCTCCACGCTCGCCAGAGTCACGAATCCACTTTCGGATGGGTTCACGGCCATGTTGTCATAGTCACAAGACAGGTCATCGGGAGTGGCTTCTCCCGAACACACTCGGAATGAAATGTTCTTCAGGTCTGGCCGGGTCTCAGCCAAATCAGCTTCACTTTGTTTTCGAATGATGTTGTAAACCTCTAGGTCTGGGCTGTTCCCCGCATGAGGAGAGGGCCAGATGGTGTGCTGCTCCTTCGTGCTGGGGCCTGGCTGCTCCCCTTTCCTAGGAGGAGAGAAAAGCGGGGCCAAGTATTTTAGACAAGGGGACTGAGAATATCCCCGTGTCTCCTGTTCAGGCAGGAGAAGGCCAGCCTGGGCAATCACTACACTGTCTTTCTCACCTACCGAAACTTACAGGTCAGGGCTTCGGGGTGGGGTGAGGTGGGGTAACAAAACGGGGAAGTGTTGTATTCAAAGCGATTGCGTAGCTATCGTTCACTGCTGCAAGAGCATAGAACAGAGGTGGTTATCCTGGGATCCTCAGAGCTCCCAGAGGGTCCATGGATAGAATTGGATGGGGAAAAATATCACATTAAAAAAAACTCATCTCCAAGTGAAAGTGAGCCTGTCCTTCAATTCTGAATGTAGGCAACAAACTAGAGCAGAATTAGTAATACCTTTGACTCGATCACCAACAGAAATCACAGGTCATTTTCACATCACATCACAGTTGCCATAGAGGCCTTAAAATATTTTACACTCATCTCTGTTTCAAAATTATGGTAATCATATCCACTACTAGATAAGGAAGCATTAATAAAGAAATGCATGTATTACCAAATCACAATCATTTTTGGAAATATTTTGCTAAACTGTTGTATCAGTATAATGGCTTCCCTTGTAATCCAATATATTTTATTGTAATATATTTAAAGATATTGTTCTGGGAAGGAGTCCATAGGCTTCATTTGACTGTTACAGATGTCTGTGGCACAAAAAAAAGGTAAAACCCCCTGAGATAGACTCCAGCTTCAAAGTCACAATTCCCAAATCCTGGCGAGGTGTTAAATAGATAGAGCAAGGAAGGAAAATTAAAACCAACCAACCAACCAACCAACCAAAACAAAACAAACAAAAACAACTGCAGAGTAAGCAGTTGGAAAATATATTTGTAACTTTTAACTGAATTCTCTTTTTAGATCAAAGAGAATCAATTAATAAAAATAATCATAGTAAGAGCTAATATTTTTGACTGCTTACTGTAAGCCCATTCTGCATGAATTAATCCTTCTAATGATCCTATAAGGAAGTTATTATTAAATGAAGCAGGTTCTACTTCTGACCCTTGAATGATGAAGGGCTTAGGGGTGCCAACCCCCCACACAGTTGAAAATCTTCATGTAGCTTTTGACTCCCGGCAAACTGAACCACTAATAGCCTACTGCCGACCTGAAGCCTTAATGATACTGTAAATAGTTGATTAACACATATTTTGCATGTTATATGTATTATATATTGTTTCCTTACAATAAAGTAAGGGAGAGAAAAGAAAATGTTATTAAGAAAATCACAGGGTGCCTGGGTGGCTCAGTCGATTAAGCGTCCAACTTCAGCTCAGGTCATGATCTCATAGTTTGTGGGTTCAAGCCCCATGTTGGGCTCTGTGATGACAGCATGGAGCCCACTTGGGATTCTCTCTCTCCCTCTCTTCGTGCTCCTCCCCTGCTTGTGCTTGTGATCTCTCTCTCTCTCAAAAATAAATAAACATTAAAAAAAACAAAGTGATAAAGAAGAAAAAAAAAACCATTTACAGTACTATACTGTATTGACTGGAAAAAAACCCACAACATGTATAAGTGGACCCACACAGTTCAGACCCTTGTTGTTGTAGGGTCAACTCTGCATTGATATCTTACTCATTCACCTTAAAATAGTCATCAAAGGGAGTCAAATCTTAAAGTCCAATCAAGACTATAAACTTAAAAAGGCAAATCTTAAACAAGTCAAAACTTAAAGAAAATACAAAGGTTTACACAAGTCAAATCTTAAGCATTGGTATTTTACTAATTCATCTTAAAATGGTCATCGAAGGGAGCCAAATCTTAAACTGGACCTTAGTTTTTCTGTTGTAAAATGGGCACACTGGCCTTCTTCTATGTATGGCATGATGATGGGGAATAAAAAAGCAACTGAGAATAGCTGTGGGTCCCTCAAAAATGGTGGCCCATGATTCATAAATAGAGGTCCTCTAGGCTACTTAGTGGAGCTATTTGGTAGCAATCTATAATTGTATATTGAATTAAAAGAAAGTCCATTTAAGAGACTGAGCTATTTCATTTTTAATAAAGTGATTTCATTGCAGATGCTTGCCAGAAGGCTCTGGAACAGTCATATTTCAATGGCTCACTATTTATTCCTTCCCCCAACTAACAAACATTTTTGGAGTGAGAGTATTCATTCATGGAAGTACTGTGCTGAGTGATGTGTGTATACAAAGTAGGCAAATAACACAGTTTCACCCCTCAAGTCATGTAAAATCTTCCTTACACAAAAATGAAAGAATATAAGATCACTCTCTTAGTCACAACTAAGCACAAATGCTTAGTACTTCTGAATGTCCTGAGCCCATCGGAGAATATACTCTCAAATCTGCGATGGTGATTCTCTTGGAGCCGCTATGGCTTTTTAATGAAGTAAACAGAGCAATATCCAAATCTCAAAGAGTCCAGAAGATACAAAGACTCACACAACAACAGTTTTACTTGCCTCCTTCTATAGATCCAAACCCAACACACAACTGTGATGACCACAAGGAGAAGGACGATGCTGGGGATTAGAATGTAAGCAAGATTTAAGGCAGCTTCTGAAAATAAAATTGCATATTATCAGCATCAGTGGTTTTTACGTGCTTCAAAACAGGCTTAAAAAAGCATAATCAACATAGAGTATTTCAAAGAGCGCATTCCTGGAAGGAAATTGGTATACAGTTACCCAGTTGGCAAAGTCTTCTAGTTTCAATAAGTGAGCGTTTTCTACCTATCTTGTTATCCTAAGTAATAGAGAAAAGAAGTTTAAGTGTTGGAGTCTCTTGCAAAATATCAGAGAGGCATTTTTTGAATTAAATTTGTTTTTTTTTTCCCCCAGAGGAAAGAGATCCTCTCTTTTCTTATCCTTCCTGTCCCTTAACAAAGCAGGGGCTGCTTGGGCAGTGTTGATGTCTTTGGCTCTCGGGACAGAAATGGTAGTTCCCGAGGTGGGGTGGGGAAGAGGGAGGGAAGAAGAATTGAGCCTCGGTGCTGTTACCAGGAAAGAGAAGGTCACATGAAGCCCATGAATCAGACTGTAACCTTCCAACAAATCTGACTAAGACTAATTGGATCCAGTTGGGACCAAGAGCAGTGACTGTGGAGGACATTCAGAGGTCTGTTATCCCGACCTATCCTTTGAGACTTAGAACCAAAGAATTTTCTGTCATGGGGCTTGAGGAGGAATCAAGGACTGGGACCTGACCCCTTTCTTACTCCCACTGGTCCAAGGTTCCCAACCTTCTGGAAGCTGTTGCTTTGTTTTCCTGTGAGGCTGCAAACCTAACAACCACACAAACAAAGAGCCCAAAGCAAAACCCACTTTAAATGCCGCCATAAAACCGATGAGCACTGAAAACGCCACCCACCTCTGTAGAGCCCTTTGTCCTTTTTTCAAAGCATTTTAACACATTTTATCGGTTGTATAATAAAATTTGACCTGCTTCTGGAAGAGAGGCCCTAAATCTTTGGAATTTTGCAGGTAATAGGGGTAACTTTATTATTCAGGAGCCCCTCCGACCATAGCAGAGTTTATGCTGGTAAGATGTCTCAGGAAGGGGGCTCCTCGGGGGTCTCAGGACAGGAGGGGGCGTGAAGAGTGAGTTCAATTTCATGGCCAATGACCAAATCAATCATGCCTATGTAATGAACACGGTGATTATGCATCCTGATGCCCCAGGGAGACGACACAGAAACTCCCCACATAGGACCCTCCCGGACCTTACCCTACCTGTTTCTTCAGCTGGCTGGTGGTGGTCTGTATCCTTTACAATAAAATGCAGTCCTACGTATGGTGTTTTCCTGAATTCTGTGAGTTGTTCTAGTGAGCTATCAAACCTGAGGGGGTTGTGGGCATCCTCTGGATTTGTAGCCAACTGACCAGAAGTGGGGGTGGCCTGGGGACCCCTGAACTTATGACTGATGTCTGAAGTGACTTGCTGCAGACTGTGCCCTTAACCTGTGGGCTCTGTCCTAGCTTGGCGTGGCTAATGCCAGAACTGAACTGCAGTATTACAATATCCGATTTCATTTGACGGCCACAGTGAGGCTCTCAGATACGTGAGACACATGGCGTTACTTCCGTCACGCAGAACATGAAAACTAAAGCACAGAGAAATGAAGTGGTTTTTAAAAGTTGCCCAGCCACATAAACCCAGATCTCCCTCTTTGAGACTCCAGGTGAGAGCCCAGGTGGAAATTCCATCAGCGCTCCCAGTTATCACCCCCCTTTTCTCTGATCCTTCTTGATTCCAGTTGTGAAATGTTTGTGTCCATTTCCTCTATTTGTTTCACAAGTGAATGTCAAGGTCGGACCTGTTGGCTTCACGGCCTGGGTTTTTCCCCTTTGTTCCTCTACAGCCATTCTCTAGGTACCCCGCCCCCACCCACAACTGCTGGGCGTCCCCCAGCCCTATCTATCCTCATCCTCAGGCAGGCATTTCACCTCCTGGCCGACTCTTCTCCCCCTGTGGTTTCACTACAAACCCCAAAACTTCGTGCACTTTCTGCAAAGTCACAGATGCCCTGTCTAGTTCATTTTTTAAGTGGTTACAGGAAAGACCAAAGTAGAAAGTGTAACCTTGGTCATCTGTGATCGGGAGAGTCCCGTCATCTATTTCCCCCAGGAGAGTTGGGTCCATACCTTTGTTTCCTTTAAAAGTCTCTCTGGCATCTTCTTTCCCTGTGTCTTCTGGAAGCATGGGTGTTGCTGGCTCTGTTCCTTCACCTGGAGACAGACATACCGACTTGAGACCCCAGAGAAAAGGCCTCATAATCCAGATAGTCTCTGAGGGTGGCCAGGTTGTGGGTGGGATCCCCAAAAAAGAGGAGCAGTTTGACTCGGGCCATTTAAAAGTATAGAAAAGTTAAGGGTTGAGTTTGCCAGCCTACAGGTTCAACTGCCTTCAAGTTCCTGGCATCTTTGCTGCCAAGAATCATGTACTGAAACGGACAGCAGGCAGCTGGCGTCAAGGCACATAAGATACAGAGGTGCCAAAGGGAAGGGCCAATGACTCACTTCTAGGAGCATAAATTATCCGTTTGGCTCACTTCTTTTCTCATTAGATGGAATTATTCCTCTCAGATTGTCAGTAATGACAAGTCACATCCCAAACTGAATTTGTGGTTGTTGCTTTTCAGCTTTGGGAGAAATCGGCAACGCCAGGGAGAGATTAATGAACTACTCGACAGGGCTGCACGTGGCATCTACCTCTCCGAAAGGCATGACTTAACACCCTCGCTCTTTCTGTTGGAAAGTCTGGTCTAAAGACCCTATGGTTCTAAACCCATAAAGGGGGCCTGTGAAACAGTCCAAATGAACCCAACTCAAATGACAGCTTACCTCCAGGCTTTGTAGAAGGAGCTGTTGGCTTCTCTGTGGCAGAAAGAAACAAATATGAAAATAGGAAGTAAATTTCCATGCCATCTGAATGAAACTGGCCAAATGATGGCATCCACTTATTTACTCAGTCTTCCGATAAACTTTATTTTGTGTTACTCAATGCTAGGAACTGGGTTAGCAAGCCAAAAGAATCACTTTTTCACCAAGACTAGCCTTCCCCCAGCTTTACTTGGGTATTTTATTTAAAAAAAAAATTTTTTTTTTCAACGTTTATTTATTTTTGGGACAGAGAGAGACAGAGCATGAACGGGGGAGGGGCAGAGAGAGAGGGAGACACAGAATCGGAAACAGGCTCCAGGTTCTGAGCCATCAGCCCAGAGCCTGACGCGGGACTCGAACTCACGGACCGCGAGATCGTGACCTGGCTGAAGTCGGACGCTTAACCGACTGCGCCACCCAGGCGCCCCTACTTGGGTATTTTAAAAAAAAGTATTTTAAAATTTTATTTATTTCATTAAGTTTATTTTTGAGAGAGAAAGAGGAGAGGAGGAGGGACAGAGAGAGAGAGAGAGAGAGAGAGAGAGAGAGTCCCAAGCAGCCTCTTTGCTGTCAGCACAGAGCCTCATGCAGGCAGTCACGACCGTAAGATTATGACCTGAATGATATCAAGAGTCAGACGCTTAACTGACTGAGCTACCCAGCCCCAAAGTATTTTAAAATTTTAAATATGGGAATTTCCAAATATAAACAAGAATAGAAAGGCTGGTATAATGAACTTCTATGTACCATCACCCAACATATGGCTAATCCAGTTTCAACAGTAATCCCTATCCCTCCCCAGCTACACTGAGGACTCAATTTTAAAACAATCTAAAAAAAAGAAGAAGAAAAGCAAAGCAAAGAAAAAGCAATACAAGACATTTTAACAACTCTCACTAGGGATGTTTTAGAGGGTAACAAACACGATGTCCAAGCAGTGGAAGCGGTTGTAGGGGGGTAGGTAAGCAGACCACTGCCAGCCCCAAGGCAGACACTGGTGATCCAGAACCTGAGTCATTCAAAATGTTGCAAAGAGCCTCAGGACAATCAGGTTGCACAGAACATCTACACTGAATACTTTTACCTTTGGCTGAGAGTGTGTGACCCTCAGGTACTGGTAGTAAATCTCTCATGCTAATCAGATGCTCTGGCATTCATAGGGATGGGGTCCTTAAGGGTGTGATTTCGGAATTCACAGTCCTAAGCCCAGGATGCCAAGGCCATTCTGAAGTTTCATTCAGAAAGGAAACTTTTAATCATCTTCCTGTAAGTGTGTGTGCAATGCAAATCCATTCATTTATTAAAAAAAAAAACACTTATATAGTTCCTGCTATATGATAGAAACATCATCATGTTCTAAGTGTTTTATAAAAACGAACATGATTTACCCTGATAACAGCCTAATGAGGTGGTTGCTCTTACTACGGTGGTTTTGTACACGAGGTGCCTGAGGTACAGGGAGAGTAAATAACTTGTCCGAATCTCATAGCTACTGAGTAGCTGAACTGGGATTTGACCCAAACGACTCAAGTGAAAATTAAAATTGCAAGGAGACAAACTCAGCTAGGTACTGGAGACGCAACAGCAAACGAGAAGAGTCCTTACGCTCTCTGGGATGGCCATAGCATATGGAAACACAGGATGATATTAACAAACACTAATTTGTGACATTACATGATAATACATAGTGTATTCAAGAACATCACATGATGTATTCATTTTCTTGTCCCTCCATGGTCCCATCCACGGTGCAAAACTGCATTAAACATGGCACAACACGAACGCAGCATTCCATCACTCCCTACGATGTATCTGCAATGCACTGCCTCAGATGATTTGTCTCTCATTTTCACTGGATACACCTACGCCTTTCGCACACCTCAGACGTAAGCCAGAGTTCAGCCCTGGCTAGCGTGCCACCTGCTCTACATGGTCATGCTGTCTAGTTTTAGATGTTATTCAACCAGTCTCTTGCTACTCTGGCATAATAGATGGTGTGCCTTCCTGTTGGGACCGCCCTGGATGACCTTCCCCTAGCCCATCAGGTGCAGGGATTCATTGCTCCAAAGTGCATGTTTCCAGACCTCATGTCAACCAGGCAGTGAAAGGCAGAAACTTATAAATAGAAGTTAAAATACTGTGTGTGTGAGGTGCTCTGATCCTCCCAGGAGGAACACCTAACTTGGTTTTGAGGGGCCCTTGGGAGGTTTCCCAGAGGAGATTTTTTTTAACTTCTTATTTTGAAAAAATTCAGATTTATGAAAATTTGCTAGGATACTACAAGGAATACCCATATAGCCTTCACCCATAAGTTACAATTTTATCATATTTCATTTATTTAATTATTATGTCTCTCTGTATCTATGTCTATCTATATTCTTACTTATACCTACATATACACCCACATATGTACGAAGAACACATACAGACACATGCATATGTGTGTGGAGGGGTTCTCTTACATAACCTCAGTAACAGTGATCAGAACCAAGATATTGTCATTTACAGTCTATTACCTAATCTATGCACCTTATGCAAATTCTGCCAATTGTCCTAAAGCTGCGCTTTATACAAAACCATCATCATCCTCCAGGATCCAATTCATGATCACCTGTTGCACTTAGTCGTTCTGAGAGGTGATGTTCAACGTGAACCCCAAAGGTGAGGATGAGTTGTCTGGGAAAAGGGAGGAGTGTTTCAAGCACAGGGAACAGCAGTCAAGAGCTCTTGGGCAACTTCACAGAGTGCAGAGGGGAATGGAGGGGAGGTGGGTGGACAGCTTCACAACGTGCACAGGGGAATGGGGGAGTGGAGGTGAAGAGAGCTGCTCGTGCAGCTTCTTGTATGGCTAAGGTGCGTGAACTCATCCTGGAGATGGGTGGCCACATAAAGACAACGTGTTAGTTTTTCTCCACGTGCTCACCTCCCTCTGCCAGATCTAGTCTGCCCTCCTCTGTGTCCCAGGAGGCTGACGTCTATGCACTGTGTTATTGGGACTCCCTTGCCTTTTCACTTCTGACTGGGCTTAGCTGATGGGAGGCAGAGGCAGGAGAGCAGAGAGAGGTCCCAGGCTTTACTCCCCAGGCTCTCTTCCTGCATCACCACCACGGTTTGACAGTCGCTGCATTTTATGGTTATGGCTTCTCGTGGGTGGCTCCTATTCCATGACTCCAAGCTCATGGGAGCTCTGGGTTCTGCTAAAACCATTCTCTCCACTTGCTCCTTTGGGCTCAGGGGTAGTAACAGCGTCCTACTGTGGCTAATCCCTGGGCACCTCACCGTCTCTTTCTCTTTGCCACACTTCTGTAAATATCCTTTTATTATACTCTCCTCATTAATCCTGTACATCTTTTTTTTAATCCTTTTCCTGTCAGGACTTGGTGTCATTCAAGTAATAGCAAAAGCAACAAAGAATAGTGTGTATATATATATGAATATTATATTATGAATATTTCATATATGTACATACATGTACATATATGCACATATATGTATATATGTATGTATATGTATATATACGCATATACACATATATACACACTAGGTTCAAAGTCCAAAAATTAAAAGGTATGAAAAGAACTTTTAAAATTGCACATTTCCTTCAAAAAATGTTTAAAAATTACAACATTTTAAACCACAGAGCTGATAGGACATAATTAACAGAGTGATGGAAAGTTTTGCTTTTACTGCTCTAAAGAGGCAACTTGCTAAGCCAGCCCCGTCTCAGCCACCTCCCTGCCTGAGTCAGCTCTGTGTGGCAGGAAGGGCCAGGTCTCTGTGGGGAGGAGTTCACCTGGGGTGGGGTGGAGGTGGGGGAGAGAGAGGAAAAACACCTTAAGCAGCAAAAACCAGAGCAAGAGCATAGTCCAGTTCAAAGAGTTTAGAATGACAGGATTATTCTCACCAGGAAAGGTGAGGGCTGGGACCCAGCAGTTGGCTTTAGGGATCTGAGAAACTTCAGGGACAGATAAAAAAAATCACGTAAGTTTAGATCTAAGCCAGTTACGATGGGGGAGTTTGGGAAACCCCAGGAGAGTGAGACTGCAGGCTTGTAGCCAATTTGAAAACCTTAACAGACCTAGAAGCCAACGCCAGGTGAATCTGCAAGGTGGTTTAAGCCTGCTCCTCAAGGTGACCGCTATCTGTCCAAGGCCAGTGAAATCGGTGTACTCCATTATCTACCTCCTCGGGTCATTATTCTGTTTCCTTAAAGCCCCAGAAAATAATGTCACATGGCTGTTAGAAGACTTGCAGGAACAATGGCCAGCTTCCTTTCATATTTCTTTTTTTCCAAGTTCCTACAGCCAACCTCACATGTGGAAAGAATAAGAATTTGTCCACTTAGAGGGCTTTTTGTTTCCTGAACTTGTCATGATTCTTGCTTTGTCAGACATAAATTAGACCCTTTCTTTGCTTCATCCCTTCTCTTAGCATCAGACACTCCTCTCCTTTGCTAGAAGTACTCCTCCACAAGGAACTGTCACTGCATTCCCCAGGGTTCAACACCGCTGGCATTCCCAACAAGCTTTCTCAGAGACCACATAACAAATTCTGGGAACTAGCAGCTGCTTATGAAGTAAGAGAGGCAGCTGGGGATTCAGCCACATGACTTGGGGAAGGATTCATTACCATCAGAATATTTGCAAATGAAATTGTTCTTCATGTTGCATTGGTCGTCATTCCACTGGAACATGTAGCGGCCCCCGATGCCAGCAGGTGCCGATGGCTGATGGTACATGACCACGCAGACCTCGCTGCCGCAAGAAGGCTCATCCACGTACCAGTTCCTGCAGGAAAGGGGTCAACAATGGAGACAATTGGAGAAGGAAGCCCCAGACTTTTCCCATCGAGTTCCAGTGAACCATGAACGTAGGATTCTGCGTCAGGAGACAGTAACACAGGGAGGAATTGAAGTGTTGCCAGTACGTAGAACCACGTGCTTTCTAAGGTGGACATCACAACCAATCATCTGACATTTGCCACAGGCTCTCTGCGGGGAGGAATATATTACCATATGATGTCTGCAAAGCAATTATGAGAAGAAGCAGTCTGGGATGATCTTATTGCTTGCTTTTTGCGAACCGGCTTTTGTTTCTCTTTGTTGTAGAAATCAGACGCACTGACAAGAGGCATGGCTCCTCTCAGCCAGAGCTTGCCTCGCTCATATCTCTTTATGCTTTTCAACCGTCATAACTGCCTTTCTAGCCCTAGGAAGTAGAGGGAAAATTCGAGCATCTGAGCAAGACTTTCCAAAATGGAGAGGCTGTCAAGGCAGGTGAGGGGGTAGGGACAGAGCAGAGGGCCCCCCTAGTCTAATTTCAGCTTTTATCTTGTTTTCCCTTCATCAGGCGGATGAGCCCCTCCTTCAGCCTCTGCTGCCACATTTCTTGCCTTTGTCTTCCTAGCTCCGTGAGCAGCCTGAGCTCCACTATCCGGTGGTACTTGGAATTAAATGGTGCCGCCACCCAGTTGAGTGTATGGGTCCCATTTTAGGGCCTTGGATTCCACAGAGAGTCTGAATGCTGTGAGCACTCACTGCATGCAGTGATTCAGGGCTGGGTTTTATAGTCTGCGTGGTTACCCACCTGAGCTGCTTCCTTCTGAGGCGCCGATCTCACCCTCATGCTCAGATTATTTAGCTGGGCGCTGCTGCTTTGCCTGGATCTTGTCAGAGCCCCTCCTTAAGAGGCAGCTGAGAGACAGGTCTCCTTGCAGCACCTCAGTACGGCTCTGCTTGAGGGCTGTGTTGCCCTCCACCAAAGGGAAGGTCCTTTGCTATGCCTACAGGGTTGAATTTGCCTGGACG
This sequence comes from Prionailurus viverrinus, assembly GCF_022837055.1. NCBI lineage: Eukaryota > Metazoa > Chordata > Mammalia > Carnivora > Felidae > Prionailurus > Prionailurus viverrinus. The sequence goes on along the minus strand of NC_062570.1, from coordinate 9,830,864 downwards.
ATAACTGAACTTGCAGCACTATTTGGACATTGTGCCTGGGCAGTTGGGGGCCCTGACTTGGGCTGGGCTCTACCCCATTAGTTACCTCCAGGCCATTTTCCAACCCAGTTGGTGGACCTCCTAACTTGACTTGCCTTGTTCTCTTCCCCACTGGCCTTATGGCTTTATGTTATTTCATTTCACCGATGATGGAATGGGTGGAATTTTATGCCTGGCACCTAGTTTGTGGACTTGAGCCAGGTCTCAGGCTTGGAATTCACTGATAGAAGAAGAGGCCAGGTCGTCAGGAGGAAGGACACTGCAACGCCATGGTTGGTACACATGGGGATAATTTTCCTGTTCTCCCAAAGGTGCCTATGGCCATTTAGTAGAGTAACCATACACTGGGGGAAAGGAGATACCCAAATATCATAAGGACTGTTGGGCACAGGATGCAAGGTGACATTGATATTCAAAGACTTGAAACATCATCAAGACTACCCATTAGAGTGGGAGCATATTGAGCCCAGGTATTGAGTAGAGCTCTGGCCCAGGACCAGCTCACAGTGGGACCCACCCAGCAGTCATTTACCAGTCTGCAGATATATGACTTGAACAGCCATAGTTGGTAGTTGGTATAGTCCCACGTTGGTTCCTTAGCCCGTGAGGTAAGAGCTGTAATAGTGGACAAGGTCAAGTAGAAGCTTCTGAGACTTTGCTTTTCCCCAACATCTCCAAAGCAGTAAATAAAAAAACCAGTATCTTACCGAGGGGAAGATCACAGAAAATGGTACCACCATTCTAGACAATGCAAGGGTGTTATTCGCCATCGTACCTTTATTTAATTCACTAGTCCGGCTCCTACAAAAACCAGATGGATCCTGAAGGATGACACTAGAACAGCATAAATACAACTAAGTAGAAGCCTCAATTACAGTTTCTGTGCCATCTACGGTGTCTTTGCTAGAGCAGGTTAACTTGCCCTTGGGTACCCACAATACAGATCTGGTAAACACAATATTTTCCACCAGAAAGAGAATAAAAAACCATTTGCATTCACTTGGAATGGACAACAATACACATTTATCATCTTGCCTGAGAACTATATTAATTTTCCAACCCTCCGTCATAATGTGGTATGAAGAGATTTGGACTACCTACACATTTTGCAGAAAATCACACTGGTCTGCTATATTTCTGACACCATGCTAATTGAACCAGAAGAGCTTAGGAAGACTCATGTGCTCCAGAGGATTACATGTCAACGCTATGAAGATTCAAGAGCTTGCCACTTCATGAAAATGTGTAGGTTTCTAGTGATCTAGGGAATTCCAGATCATCCCTTTCATATTGAAGGACAAATATTGCATCTTGAAGCATCTTAGAATCATGTGAAGTAGGAAGCGTAACACCTTTGGGTGCTGGAGACAGCATATTTCACACTTGGACATACAGCTCTGGCCCATATATCAGCTGACACCTAAGACGGCCAGCTTTGAGTGAGGTCAAGAGCAGAAAATGGACCCTGAAGCAGGTCTAGGCTGTAATGCAAGCAGACTTATTATGTAGCAGATCCTATTAGCAGAGGTATCCAGATGGGAAAAATAATGCCACACAGAATTTGTAACAAGCCCCAATGCGAAAATCACAATATAAACCCCTAGGATTCTATAGCAAGGTCACGTCTTCTGAAACGGAGAGATAATCACCTTTTGCAAAGCAGCTCCTGGCTTGCTACTAGGCAGGGAGCACCAAGAGACCATGCAATTCAACTTACCCATTGTGAGTGAGGTACTATCGGACATACCCAGTCCTGGGATGGGAAGGCCCAGAATCAATATATATTCAGGACCAAAGGGCACTGTATGAGCACGTAGAGCAGGCTGCCATAGCCTCTAGCACTGTCATTCCAAAGACTCTCCATCAGCTTACACCAATAGCTGCATAAGGGAATCCCTTATGACTAGTTGATAGAGGTGCCTGAGTTCGGTTCATGGATAGATCAGCCAAGAATGTGAGTACAACTCCAAATGGACGGCTGCTGCACTACAACCCCACTCAGAGTTGGCCTTGAAAGACCGAGTGGTAATGGGACATCCTCCCATTGGCCAGAGCTTAGATGGTATACTTAGTCAACTACCTGGCACAGAAAGAGAAGTTACTGGAGGTCAGAATATATAGGGACTCAGGGGTAAGGCACAGAACTTGGCCAGCTGATCAGGAGTCTAAAAGGAGAAAGAGGGGAAGTTTGGGGATAGGGAACTCTCGGCTAGGGAGATGTGAATAGACATACGGGAATAGGCATGAAGTATGAGGATCTATCACACGTTAAAACCCAGCAGAAAGCCTCTAGCACTGAAGAGGCACTAAACGACCAGGGAGACAAATGACTCGGCCCGTTGATGTCAGCTAGCCTGGTATCAGCTGCCTTGGGGCCGGCACAACAGATACTCACTACAGTAGCCGTGGTGGCAGGGATGGAGGCTATGCACGTGTTCAACAGTACTGCCAAACATTGACCCTTCCAGCAACGGAGACCAAAGCTAAGTCCCTAAAGGAACACCAATCCTAGAACACCAGCCTGGCGTTCGGTGGCAAGTTGACTGCACTGGACTCCTTCCATCCTGAAAGGGGCAAGGATTCACTTTGACAGGGATAGACGTACAACCTGGGTACGGGTTTGCCTTTCCTGCCGCAGGGCCTCAGTCAGTACCGCTATCCAGAGCTTACGCAGTATTAGATCTACCAGGACACAATCCCAAATGACACCTCATTGGACCATGGGACCTACTTTATAGCAAAGGAGGTGTGGCAGGGGCTCGTTGCTGGGGCATTTACTAGTCATATGACATGTTGCAGCATCTGGAAGTTGCCAGCCTGACAGAATGATGGACGACACAGCTGAAGCACTAGCTGAGAGGCAATACTTTTGCAGGGAGGCAGGATCATCCTCCAAAATATCCTCCAAGGCTCAAGTATCATCCCGTGTCCCCAGGAGCAAGAACACATGGATCTGGGAGCCAGGGGGTGGAAACAGGAGGAGGCTTGCTTACCATCACTGGTAGTGACCCACTGGGGAATCCGTGCTTCTTGTCTCTGCAATGCTGGGCTCTGTGGGTTTTAGATGTGCCAGGACCCAAAGGGGAAATACTTCCCCCAGGAGATCTAGGAAAAGTCTTTTTTTTTTTTTTAATATTTATTTATTTTTGGGAGAGTGCAATGGGGGGACAGGCAAAGAGAGGGGCCAGAGGATCTAAAGCAGGCTCTGCGCTGACAGGCTAACAGCAGCGAGCCTGATGTGGACCTCGAACTTACAAATGGTGAGATCATGACCTGAGCCAAAGGTGGACGCTCAACCGACTGAGCCACCCACACACCCCTGGACAAGTCTTATTAAACTAGGAGTGATGGCTGCCACTTGGGCAAGAGGAGCAGTGATTACCTTTGTAGGAGGAAACGGGCCCCCATTGCAGGAGGATGTAGCTATGCTATCACCTATCCTGGGCAGGGAGAAATGTTTGGCATCCAGGTTGTCTCCCTGGGTTCCTGTGGGTATTCACACACCCAATTTGGATGGCAGATGGAAAAGTGCAGTCACTCCAGCCTGAGAAGTGCACATTGACTGGGGCTTCACATTCCTCAGGGCTGAGGGTCTGGGTCCCTGCCACGAGGTAAGCCACGGAGGTTCCCTGAGCAGAGAGAGAGGGGAATCTGGGCTGCAGTAGAGGAGGGAGGTCACTGAGTATCAGCTGTGGCCCTGGGACTAGTGACAGTGATGGGAAGTACAGTTCATCCTAAGAACTTGCCTTTTTCAAGTTTCTCGCAGGAAGAGAGGCCCAGAACCCTGTAGGGGCTACTCCTACTCCTGGAAGGTGTGGATGTGGTCAGCACAATGGGTAGACTTTGATAGAGGATGATCAGCTGTCTTAAATGTAACAGGTAAAATCATGTATTTTAACCTGCATTCTTTGTTTTTTGGGGGGAGGGGTTAGGGGAGGGGCAGAGGGAGATGGAGAGAGAGAATCTTAAGCAGGCTCCACACTCAGCTCGGGGCTCGATTCCATGAGATCATGAATGACCTGAGCTGAAATCAAGAGTCAGACGCTTAACCGACTGAGCCACCCAGGCTCCCCTAATCCGCGTTCTTTTGACTGATCATGAGTTCAAACTTTTTTCCCCCATGTGACTGTTCACCAGTTAGATTTTCTATTTTTCAACGGTCTGCTCAGGTCTTTGGCCTCTTTATATTTTGGGGTTTTACTGACTTACAGAAACTCTTAGCGTGTTAATGACTTCTATAAACTATCTAGTAACACTGTAGTTTGTTATGCTTTTCCAGTCTATGTCTGCCTCTTGACTTTGCTATCTTTTGATGTTTATCCATGTCACTGCATTTCTTAGGGAGGGACCGTGGCAAAGCCATGGTGCCAGGGTGCGGTGTGAAATCAGTAAGTCCTGGCGCTGTGGGTTTACAAGGGCCCTCCAAAATGCAGGATCCCTCAAGTCCCCTCTTGGTCCATCCGGGCCCTGTGGTCGGGAGCCCTATATTGAGTCTTAGCTCCACAGACCTTCAATTTCTCATTGGGGTTCTAATCCAAAAGGCTGGACAGCCAGAACCATTTCACTTCAAGCATCACCTGCTATTATTATTTTTTTTTTTTTTTAAATTTTTTTTTTCAACGTTTATTTATTTTTGGGACAGAGAGAGACAGAGCATGAACGGGCGAGGGGCAGAGAGAGAGGGAGACACAGAATTGGAAACAGGCTCCAGGCTCTGAGCCATCAGCCCAGAGCCCGACGCGGGGCTCGAACTCACGGACCGCGAGATCGTGACCTGGCTGAAGTCGGACGCTTAACCGACTGCGCCACCCAGGCGCCCCAAGCATCACCTGCTATTAAAACAACGCTTCCGGGCCACGGCCACCTGGACAGAGCTCTTGGGACATGAGTTGGGCACAGATCCCACCACCTTCACCACACTGCTTTGGTCAGTGGCTGTTCTGGTGCTGTCCCCTCAGGGTTCTGCCTGGCTGGGTCTTCTCCTCTTCCCCGCTGACCTGGCACCATGCATTCAGCCCAACCCCTTTCTGAGTTACGTCAAGTGAGTTGGCTGCCGTGGATTCCACACACTTACCTGAATGTTGACGTGCTGCCATCGGTCCAAGCATAAAGGTCCTGGCAGGCTGTGCCATTGCTCTGTTTCTCCTCACGCCTCCTGAGCCCGATCCAGAAATCGCCGTCAGACGCCAGGAGGTTTTCAATGAACTTTTCTATCAGTCTCTGCTCATCCTCAGACTCGATGCTCACCAGCTGGCCTCCATCCCTCCTGCAGGCTGCCTTGGCTTCCTCAAAGTTCAGTCTTCGAGAAGCGTCGTGGAAGTAAATGACTTTATAGCAAGGCTTCTGTGTCCCTCCCCGGCAGACCGGCTGCCCTAGAGAAAATAGAAGCCAACCTATTTCAGGACTCCCCGAAGTATACCAGGGCATGGGAATGGAGCTATCCCTGGGCAGGGATTCTGATTACTCATCGGTGGACTGTGTAATGTCATTTAGTTTCTCAGAGCAAATTAACACCCCTTCCGGCATGGAGATGCAGTGATTTAAACCCTGACGCTTATATTGTGTAAGAACGCCACGTTTCGTTCGTTCCATTACAGATTCTTGAAAAGCAGACATTGTTGACTATCCTTTAGAACACAGGTAGATGAAGATTTATGGTTTCACCCCAAGCCACACATCTAACACTGGCAAATCATCGGGAAGCCTCAGGGGATAGCGTGGTTCAGCGTGAGCTACCTCTGTTTGGTGCTTCCTTCAGGTAAGAGAGGTATTCTGAAGTTGGGTGTGGGCTCCTTTATCCTGGAACCCTCTGCCTAGGTAGTAGGACTGAGATGTCACCCAGTCTGTGGTGTGAGCGGAAGCTAAGAGCATCAGGTCGGTGTGGGTTGTCTGTTGTTGAACTTGCCTCAAGACACAGCTAAGTTGTACTGAATTCCTACCATGTGGCATGAACTACGCTGAGGGCTTTTGCATTTACATATGTTATCTCACTGAACTCTCCTGATCATCCTGTGCTGTAGATTTGCTTATGCCCCATTTTACAGATGGGAAAACTGAGGCTCAGAGACATTAAATAATTTGGCTAAAGTCACATAGCTATCAGTATCTTCACTGGAGTCGGAAGGCCATTCTGGTTACGGAGTCAAGCCCATAACCATTGAACTATGCTGCTCAGTTCCCACGCCACCGCAGTTTCAGGCTGCACTGGGAGCCTATGTGATGTGTGGTATCTGACCAACACCAGAAGGACTGAGCACCACCTCAGACAAATGTGTGGGATTCTACTGAGGAGGAACAACATCCCACCCTAGCTTGCATCTGGGTGCCTGAAGCCTTGCTGCACTGGAACTTTGTTCGACCAGCATGTACTGAGGGTCCACTCTGTGCCTGGCACTGTGCTAGGTCCTGGGAATACAGATACAAATACGAGCTCCTGGCCTGCAGAAGCACACAGCGTATGTTTCTGGACCCAAGCGTACAAGTGAAAACCACATTTCAACAAGGGGAGTCCCTCGCAATGTCAAAGCCAGACTGTGGGCCGTGGGTGTGAATTTCTACCACAGACAGAAGGATGAAGGATTCTGGTTTGGGAGCCTCTTCCCAGCCCTCAAGGAACGTTCTCATTTTCCTAATTTGTTTTGCAGCTGTGCAGCGAACAGAGCGCTTTCGTTATTCCCAATAGTGTCCAGAATATGGGGCAAGGGCTACACTTAACGGCATTTTCAGTGCTAAATGGGAAGGGAGCACATACAGATAACCCAGAAGACTCCTGCGAATTCTCGTTTCTATTGCTTCTTTTACCGCTTTTGTAAGGACATCCTCAATAAGCAACAAGTTATAAGAGTTTTGCATCTTCTCCCTTTTCTTTGTTATTCTTCTGTTATTGCTAGAACTCCAACAGGACTGGCACATTAGCAAATTAGGAGGCCTCAAAAGCAAGACATTTCGCACTAAGAAGGTGTTCCAGGGAGGGTGAGGGCAGAGAGGCTGTGGCTGCAATGCTGCCTGGAGAGGATATTGGCCCAGCCCAGCTCTTGTGATTCTTTAAAGGTGGCTCCAAATGAGGGGGCGGACGGAAAATGAGCCCCAGGGACCTACAACCTGGCCACAGCATGACAGAAACTGGAGTTGAATTTACTGGCAGTCCTCGCTTTTCTGCCCTTGGTTTACCAAGGAAAAAATAACACCTTAAACGAATTTCCTGTATGGTCCAGCCTGGCTCTTCAGCGCAAGTCAGCGGGTGAGTGCCAGAGAGCCAGAGCTGGAAGGATGCCTGAGGCGCATCTGGTTCCCCTGCCTTCAGGAAGTGTCTCTCTCTTCTCTTTTGCAGGAAGGGGAAGGGCGAGGGCTTCTGTTCCCCACGACCTAGGACAAAGCCTATGCAGCCCTGACCCAGGCAGCTTTATTCAGATGCACTCCCACCCCCCACCTTCTGCCACCAGGCAGTCCACCCCCATCCTGAAAGCAACTGCGGGTCCCTTCCATCAGCTCCGCAAGCAGGGATAACGCAGTGGCGGCTGCCATTCTCCGCCATCCCCTACCGCCAATCTGTCGGCGCCCGGGAGACCTGAGAAAGGGGCACGGACATTCTCTCCGCTCCCCCCCCCCCCCACCCCCGACATGCAGAACAAACGCAAGAGGCTAGAAGCCAGAGCACTGTACCTCCTCTGAGGTCCAAGTCCGAGGCTGCAGTGGCACGACAGGAGGAAGGAAGCAGACAGTCATTCCCCTGAGTCAGGCGGGGCTTGTCCCGCGCTAACTAGGGTTCTTTCCCGATCTCTAAGCGCTCTGGTTCCAGAGCTGGATCTGGCCATCCTCCCCCCACCGCGCCCCCCATCACCCCGAGAAGAGACTAGAGGTACCAGGCTGGGTGCCCCGCGCACAGCGGATCCAGAATCCCCACTGTACCCGCCGTCTCCAGGAGCAAGAGATCTCCCCAGCGGGCTGGAGGAGAGTTGGTGAGCCCGGCCAGCGCCGGGGTCCTGGCAACTATCGGGCTGTACTCAGAGGGGGGGCCGAGGGGGCACCTCCTGGGGCAGATTTGCGCCCCCGCCCCCCGCCCCCCGCCTATGTCCCCCACCGCCCGGAACTCAGGGCGGGGAACGGCCTTTGAGGGTTCCAGGATACCCAGGGACTCGCGCTGGTCTCAGCCGCTGGGCTAAGCAAGCTGGGCGCGCAGGAGGGCTGGGTCCACCAGCGGGGCGGGGACGCCCCCAGCCCCTGCAGAGGGCCGCAGGAGAGGCGCCGCGGCCTCGAAGACCGCCAGCAGCAGGTGGGGTGCAGGCGGTGCCTCTGCGGAACCCGACCTGGAAGCAGCCCCCGCCCCAGCGCGCTCACTCACCGCTTAGCAGGCGGCCGGTGGCGCCCCGGGGCCCCGCCAGCAGCGCGGCCAACAGCATGGCTTGAAGCGCGGCTCCCGGCTGCATGGCTCGGCTCGGGTGCGCCCTCGGACGCCGCGGCGCCTCGGCGGTGGAGCGGAGGGACCCGCAGCTGCGTGCACGGAAACCGCAAAGGCGGGGGCGGCAGCATCTCCCGAGGACCCACGGAGCCGGCACCCGAAGGAGGCGGGGAGGGCGCGGAGCCAGCGCGCCGCCCCCCGCCCCTTGGGACGTCACCGAGCCCGCCCCCCGACGGCCTCCTCCGGCGAGCTCAGCGCCAAAGACCCGGCTGGCCGGAGAGGAGCGAGCCGGGGAGGGGAGACCGCTCCCCGCTCCCACCCCCGCCCCCCGCCGGCCCCGCCCCGAGCTGCCCACGGAGATCCTGCGTTTGCCCAGGGCGCAGGGCCGAGGACCGTCCCAGTCTGGTTTATCGGAAATCTGATGAAGAGAGCACTGTGGCTAAGATCACGACCGCATCTCAACCCCACGCCCGGGAGACTTGGCCAGATTCGCCCAGCGCCCTAGGCTCTGCAGTGTGGCCCGGTGGGACAGGCGAGGCACCGAAAACCTCCCTGGGGCTGCGTAGGCTGCAGTCCGGGTGCTCAGGGCTACCCCCGAGAGAGGAAGGGTGGGTGCAGAGAACAGATGCTCAAGTGGGCGGTGTGCCAGTGGCCGGACAAGTTACGGGACAGAGTGGATAGTGTCCAGAGGCGGTGGCTAAGTTGGAGTTCTGGCTGAGAAGAGTGTCGCTGCACCTGAAGCCAGTGAGTGTCCCTGAACCCAGCCCGGAAAAAATACCGCTCTTTGCAGAGCACCTGTTGAGGGTGGGGGCGGATTGTAGGAGAGGGAGGAGCCTCCCTAGGACAGAGCGATCCCTCCGTGAAGATTTCCTCACCAACTCAGCCTTCGATGCGTGTGCTCCCTCTTCTAAACTGCGCAGTAGTCGTGTTTCACATTTGCTGCTTATAGTAAACAGTGTTTTCAAACGTACTCCAGTAACGAGGCGAGCCTCCTGTACCGAAACTAAAGTGCTACTAAGTGGCCGAAGGTGCTTCGGATTTCCTTGCCTTCTCCCCCGTGCAGCTGTGGAGCCATGCAGAAGCCCTGTGTCGGCCGCGGACTTCGGGTTTTGGTTGCAGCTGGAGCCACCGCAATTCTGGAGGAAAAGGACTTAATATAGCCCCTGGGTGGGTGGGTGTGGGTGTGGGTGGGAGGGAATCTATTTCGGTCTCAGCTGCTAATGTAAGGAAGCCCTGCCACTGTAGAAAAAAGGGTCAGCAGGAGGAGGACTGACCTTTCATGGCAAGCTTATTTTACAGCAGTCTTTATGTGTGAATTAGATCTCATATCCAACCTTCATCCTTTCTAGAAATTCCTGGTTCTCAAAATGAGGGGGGGACTGCTACCGTGAACAGAAACACTCGAGGTGGCATCTGATATTCTGCTTGTCCTCAAAGTCTGTGTGGCCTTTGGCAATTCCTTTGTCTAAGTTATCAGTGAACTCCTGGTGTCACTAAAGGTCCCCTTAAGAGTTCTGAGAAGGTCTGACGGGGCAAACAGACATGTAAGTGTGCAGATACCAGGTTTTTAAATGTCCATTGAAAAGGATTTCTTTCCAGTATTACAGCATCTGTTACAACATAGGGGAGCTGTTATGTTGGCTCAAATAATTAAATTGTGCCCTGACTTCTCCCTTTGATGCTCTGGCCCTTGGTTCACATTGCCTTTGTTAAGGTACGTGGTCAGCCTAATGTGGTCAGCAACTCCAATTCTCCACAGGTCCTGTGTCCACACCCTTCACCGTGTGACTTTGCACTTCTACTAAAGGGGCTGAGTGGATTTCCCTACCCCTTGTCTTTGTGTTTGACATGTGACTTCTCTGGCCAAAGGAATAAGTCAGAGGTTTCTGAGCCTAGACTGGAAAAGGCCTCGCATGTTTTTGTTTGTTCTTTTGCTTCTCTGCCACGGTCTGAGAGGAACCTGGCTCAAATATCCCACTGGTCCATGTACATCCCAAAGAAGATGACCCATGGAAGGAAGCTGTGTCAGTCAATCAACAGACCTGAGAAGCAGACCTCCCCGGTAGAGCCCTCAGGGCCAAGCCTAGATCAGTTAGCCCCCGCCCCCCCCCCCCCCCCCCAGCTACCCTGCTGATGTGTGAGCAGTAATAAATGTTGCAGATCACTTTGCTATATTGTTGCAGCAAATACCAACCATTACACCAGGTAATGCAGAGCCCTGCCAACTGGGGAAGGCTGGCTGGCTCACTTGCACGAATTTTTCTTGGTGAAATTATCTTGGTCCAGGGTCCCATCCTTAGATTGACAAGCCCAAACACAATCTAACAGAGGATATATATACACACTTATATACATACATGTATATATATTACCCATATATATACATATATACACACACACACACACATTGAGAAATATTATCGTCAAACAAACCGATCTTGGCATTAGTGTGTTGAGAACATACTCTACCTCCAGGCAAGAGATTTCTCAGCGAGCATGGAATCACAACAAAGGGAGTTAGTTATATAATTTGAAAGTTTAGGCTTTGACAGCTTGCAATGTCCAATTTTACAAGAGATATATGTCTATCTGGCAGACAAATCTATCAATCACCCTGATGGGGTACCTTTTATTCTTGATAGTGCTGAGATGGGATTGCCAATCGGTCATTTTCTAAATTTCCCTTTTCTAGGCCTGACTACCTCCCTTGGTTCAAAACATTTTTCTCCAAAGAGTGTTGTGGCAGAAACAACTAGTTGTCCACCAGTATCCATTTGCCACTTCTTTTAGTGAGAGTCCTAAGTATTAACGAGGCAGATGGTCCCCCACTTAAGGACCATTTCCCAGTCTCCCTTGCAGTTTGGCGTGTCCCTGTGATTGAGTTCTGACCAGTGGGTCAGCCACTCTTCTGTGGGTGCTGTTGGGTGGGAGTCGCCTCTGATGGGGGTCATGTCCATTAGTGGCAGGTGGGGGCCAAGAGCGAAGTGAATGGTGGTCCTTAATAGAGCAGGGAGCTTCGGCTGAGCACGGAGCACAGCGTACCACCCTGAGTTAAGACTGCCAGTTAGGCAACACAGAAGGGACGAATCAAATACCTAACCCTCTCTTTTCCAGTATGTGCCTTTGAAAGTGAGGGAGGTTGGCAATGGGATTACGTGCATGTGTATTAGATCTCTCAATGTCAAGCCAGCTATTTACAGAACTAGACATAATTAATTTCTGACTTCGGACATGTTCCAGAAACTGAGTAAACTAAATTTTTGAAAATGGATTTTATTTTTATTTATATGTATTCTTTACAGCAAGAAGACTTTAAGGTTTTCAGGAAGGCCCTTTCATCCCCATGTCCTTATGGTCTTTACTAATGGTCTCAGGTTGGGGCATGTGAAGCCCCTGTTTCTTGTTTATCTGATATTCATAATACAGAATCAAATCTGGCAGTTCCGGATATACCCTTCAGATGAGAACAAGATACATAGGAGTTAGAGAAGTGTAAGATGGGCGAGATGATCGTGTAATGCCAAACACAGTAGGAGCCACCAAGTAAAACAGACACAAGCTTTCAATAACTGGTAACATCCCTAGAAGCCTGCACATTTAACTTTTATTTCTTTGTCTATATTAGCAAGGTGATCTGAATGATCCTGACTTAAGAGAAGGTTGTTTCAAAAGTACAGATCTACGTGAGCCATCCTCTCCCATTTGTCCATCAAGTTAGTCCAAGGCTTTGACCTCCTGTTGGTCTTCCTTGTCTGACTCTGGTATCACTTTCCTGTGGGCAGTAACATGAATCGGTTTTAATACAGGGGACTCTGTAGTTGTAAACACAATGTAGCATGGAAACGCTTTTCAAAGTTTCCCCAGTAACTGTCTTGGATTCTGGGGATGCATTAGATTTTGCAACCAAGTATCAACGTGCAAGTGGGAGGAGGGGTCATTATGCAGTGAGGTGGGATTTGAAGGGCTTGGGAGAAGACTGCCCACCCTAAATATATTTTGCTCACCTGAGAGTGACACTTCTGAGATTTCATCATTGATTATTGATTTCTTTGGATTACCCATTGCTTCTTCTAGTCAGACTTCTTTTGAGATGCAAATATTTCTGGGGTGGGCAATAAACATATTGATACTAAAACCTTAGCAGGAACACACTTTCTAGTCCTTTCTGACCGAAGAGGACCTAGATTATCATCAGATCTGTTGCAGGAGCATGGTGAAGGTGTATCTGTGTGTGCAGGGGGGGGGGGGGCAGGCTGGGCGGACACGAAAGGATGGAGGGAGGAGGAAGAGGGCAAATTTAAGTACTTTACGATTGTATCTAAAATATTTCAAAAATTTTAAAATGTTTACAATGTGCACTATAAAAGCATCACCTTCTAAATTAGCTAATACTGAACTACATGCTCTTTTTGAGCTAAAATTTTTTGTTGCAAATATTTTCTGAATTCCCACCTGCAGCCAGTGTGTCAGTCACTTTGGGTGGCCCAGTTTCTCACTGAGCTTACAATGCAGGGGCAGACAAGCCCACAGTACGTGAAAAGTTAAATAATTTAGGAGTTAATGAGTTGAGTTGATTATAAAACACGGGTGCAAAGTAGCGTGTGGTTATTTGCCAGAAGAATGGTACAGACAGTGACTGCAGAAGAAGCTCAGGAAAGGAAGATCCCCGTGAACAGAATGACATTTAAGGCTCCAGGGCTGAGGAGGGAAAAAGGGTAAGCTCAAATACAAAAGGAGTTAGGCAGGCATGTAAAGCATTATCTGCTCAAGCCTGAAATGATTTTGTAGGTGAATCAACATGGGTGGTAGCAGGAATGTTCTGAGCATTCCTGTCAAAATATGCACGGAAACCTGAAGCGCCCAGACCCATGAGCCCATGCTAGTTAAGTACCAGTCTTCACCCATTATTTGAATCAGGTAAATGAATCTTCCCCTTGGACTAGTTTTGCTTCACCCTTAGAAGCTAATTCAAATCATCTGGCTAAAAAGTAAGAAATTAAGTTGCTGACTATTATGTGGACAACAAAGCCAGGTGATTAAATGATCTTTTCATTTCTTTCAGAACTTAAAAAAAAAAAAAAACTAGTGTGGACATATTTATTTTTATTTATTTATTTATTAAAAATTTTTTAAATGTTTTTATTTATTTTTGAGACAGAGCATGAGCAGGGGAGGGGCAGAGAGAGAGGGAGACACAAAATCTGAAGCACGCTCCAGACTCTGGGCTGTCAGCACAGAGCCTGACACAGGGCTCAAACTCATGGACTATGAGATCATGACCTGAGCTGAAGTTGGACACTTAACTGACTGAGCCACCCAGGCGCCCCTAGATATATTTATTTTTAAAAGAGAATTCCTTTGATAATATTAAAGGGAGTTAGCCTCAATACCAGTAGGATAAGAACCAAAATTCTATTACTCTCTGTTCTTCCTTGAATACAGTATGCAAATAAATATTTATAAAATTAATGTTGAGTTAGCCACATTAGTTTTCAGTCATAATAACAAAAAATGTAGAGTTTTTTTTTAAATAGGGCTTCTTTTTTTAAATAGGGTGTTTCCTTTAAACTCTTCGGGACCAAGTGTCTCCTCCTGCTCTAACATGATTGCAGGGATAAGGCTATTAACCCCTCACTGTGAGGCTAAAGCCCCCACTACATGAACCTAGGTTTCGCATCCTTAGATGTGGCTTTGGTGGGATCGGAGCTGGTAATCGAAAAGACCCGCTGAGTTGTTACAGATGACAGGGCTGGACGTGGGGAAGGGAGTGGGGAGCTGAGAGGGCGTGGTGGCAGGTGGGTACCGTAGCCCGGAATGAGAAAGGAGGGGAAGGGAATGTGTACAGAGATCCAGGCTTCATTTGTTGTCCTGTTTGCACCACTTCATGCTGGCATATCGCCCAGATACGCAAGTGGGCACACAGGCTTTAAAGTGGAGGGGGAGAAGGTTTATTCAAGGCCCCGTAAATACAGTGGGTGGGTTTTTAGAAGATTTGAGGGCAGGGGGCAAAGGGAGTATGAAAAAAGAAGTGCTTCTCTACGGGGGGAATCTAGAAAGGTAAGAATATTTTTGACAGAAGTAAACTTACTTTGCTTTGTGTCCTTTGGCCTTTGGCTTGTAAGGAAGGGAAACCAGCTCTTTCTGAAAACAAAAGCAAAACAGAACTCAGAAAGGAAAATTTTTAATTCTTGTGCTGAAATTTCCTTACTTGAAAAAAAAAAAATCTGAGGGAGAATTACCATGGAGTTTACACAGACTAGTTTCTTAAATCTGGAGACTGTGGGGTTAGAAATGTTCCAGATTAAGAGAGTTAGGGTTCATTCACGAGAGCAGGTGTTTGTACATCCGTAAGTTTAGGGGGTGCTATTATTGTTTTCCTATTTTTATTATGTTTCTCTTCATTTAGCATTTGTTTTGGTATGATCTAAGCAAGACCGATCACTGGAAAACGAAGATCAGCACCGCGGGGGCCCATGGGAATATCCTATAGCCTTACGATGGGTGATGGCAGACCCACTGACCATATCACCTTGCTTCTATGCCAGCAGACCTGCGTTCTCTGGAGATGGCAAAACTACCTGATGTCTATATCCTGCCCTCACTCCAGTAGATAGAAGGCTCTGGGCCATGAGTATCTACATATCTGGGGACAATCTATAAACCTCTGGGAATGTGCCATAATTCGCCCCTCCAGATCAATGTATCTGAGAGCCTATCGATCTCACCGAGATCCTTTCTTCTCTTTGTTTTCTTAAGAGTTGGAGAATCTCATCTCTCCTTTTAGCCTGTTTAAAGGAAAAAAAAAAGTGAGTGAGTCTTTGACTCAATAACAAAGGTTTTGTCTGTGAAGGGTAGATATCATTGCATTTGCCTTCCGGTGTTCTTTGGAAGAATTTAAAAGTATTTAATTTCCATGATAGATTTATACTTTTCATGTGTAACACAGTTTATTCCAGAAGATGCTACTTTACAAAATAATATGATTTTCATACTAAATGGAAGGGATTTTTTTGTGCCCATCTAATAATCTAATAACCTTTATTAAGACTTTGCTACACAAACTATGCTGAGAACTTCATGTACATTATGCCATTATTTTCTTGTAATAACCCAGAAGTTCATCACTACTGTTACCCCACTTGATAAAGGAGGTAACAAGGTTTAGTAAGGTTCAATAACTTACCCAAGCCATGAAATGGCAGATCTGGAGTCAGTCCCAGCTCTATTTGACAACAAAGCCCAAGCTACCGTCCACCCCACTAAATTGCCATCAAATGGTAGTAAGCCGCAAGACCAGCAAACTCAGACAGCAGGCCACAACCTAAGTCTGTAACAAGATGGCTCTCAGCAGTGCGCACATGGAATGGAACCTCATTCTCTCATCTCTCCTCTGCCTTAGATACTGAGACAAGGACACCCTCAGGTAAGTTTTCCTATGTCTTAAAACACTAATTTAGTGCAGGCATGAAGATTTATCAACATATAGACTATATAAAAAGAGGCAAGTATGGGTACAAAATTTCTTTCATAAAATCCAGTTATGTTCAGTTTTGGAGACAGCCAGGGAGAACATTGCATCTAGAGTATTTGAGAACGAAAGAAGAACCTGAAAATCAGACAAATAAAATTTGTAGCTTTGAGTGGCCAAATAAAATGAAAGCAGCTCTGTTCAGATCAAGGCTACAACCACGAAATAACTGGGAACAGACACAGATTTGTCATAGCCAGGTAAAAACTCGGAAGTCACCCATCCATCCGAATTGACTGAACACTGCACTCTTTTCCTAGGGCTGGGGTAACGAAGCACCATGAACCGGCTGACTTAGAACAACAGATATTTATCGTCTCACAATTCTGGAGGCTGTCTCGCAGTTCTGTCAAAAATCAAGGGGCTGGTGGGGCCAAGCTCCCTCTGAGACGTGTAGGGGATCCCCCTGGCCTCTGCCCAGCCTCTGGTAGCTGCTGGCCATCTGTGGCACTCCTTGCTTGCAGTTCTAGACCTCCAATCTCTGCCTTCGTAGGCATGTTGCTTTCTCGCTGTGTATCTTTGTCTTCACGTCTTAAAAGGACACTTATTATAAGGCCCACTTTACTCCGGTAATAACTTACCTTAACTAATTTCATCTACAGCGACTCTATTTCCAAATAATTTAACATTCTGAAGAATACTGGGGGTTAGCACTCGAACATATCTTTTTTTCAGGGGAGACGCGTTTCCATCCGTGACGAGCACCTGTGATGTAACATCACTGTGCTAAGGGCTGAACAGCACAATTCCTGCTTGCAAGGTAATTGCAGACAATACTTTCAACTGTGCCATGAAGGCGTTTGTATAGGCTGCAATCAAGAGACCTGACAAGAGACCCTTAATTCAGACTCGGGGGGTATGTGTCTCTAGGGGAGACTCAAAGATGTCTCAGAGGCGACAAGCTTGTTCCTCCAAGTGGTGGTCACCAGAAAGCAACAGACACAGGATGGGGATGAACTCTTTTGAGGCGGAGGAAGCTGGGTGTGCCAAGCCCTGGAGGCTGCTGCATTGCTAAGCAGTAGTTCTTCAGGACGAGTCTTCGGCCCGGACGCCGCTGGCAGGCGAAGCTACAACCGTGGGGTGAGCTCCACAGAGACTGGAGGAAAGGAGCCCAGGGGGCAGGAGAAATCAGCAGCTGGGCCAGGTCCACCTGTGCCTTGGCTTTGCCTCGTTTTGCTCCCGGCATGTGAATCTTGCCTCTTATAAGCCTATGAAGTTCTTATTTGGGGACAGGATTTCTACCTTTCACTTGAATTTTAGGTCTCACATAACATCACGGTTATTGAAAGAAAACTAATTCAGGATACTTGCAAAAACGAAGCTGAATTTCATAACACCTGTCAAACTTGCTAGGGACTGGATAAAATAATGTCTGTAGATAAGGACCGGGGATGTTTTTAATGTAGGTGTTCAGTGTTGGTTTCTTCTCCAACTTTCCCATTACACATGTGCTCAACGGGAATCAATGGCTCCCGTACTGTGATTACACAGCACTTTGTCCCTTTATTAAGGTATGGATCTTACTTTCCTTGTTTAATCTCATAGTTGCTACCATGACTCTTTCAGGGTATTATCCTTCTTTTTATCCTTCTTTAGAGCCTAGCGGTGCCTTGCAGATGATACTCCATGAAGTTTGGTTACGCCGAATTGATTGAGTCACAACATGTGAATGAAACTATTGCTCTAATACACAATTATTGGCCTAAGGGGGAAATTAAAAGAAAAAAAAAGAAGAGGAAGAAAAAGAAAAATGTTTTAGAAAGTGAAATTAAACGATGGATAGTTCTGAAGATTCTTTATGGACAAAACTACATGATTATTTTGTGTGTAACTATGGGGTAGCCATAGGCAAGTTGTATTGACATAATGCTTCTCACGTACAGACACATATTTAGTTACAAGATCTAAAATGATACTAAAATTAAAAATTCACCTGTCTTGAAAAGAGAGATGTGTTTATTCTATGATCTGTCCAGACCAAGTGCATATTCGTGGTAGGAGAGTCACTGACTCTGGAGTTTGGCCAGCACTGAGGCACCGGCACCATGGTGTAGACTGTGCTCTCATGGCATGTGCAACATCACCCAGGGCTCTAATCATAGAATTTTTTTTTTTTTAAGTGAGGGACGGAGCAAGTTGGCTGGGCTGGCCAGGTGGGCACCTGCTAGGGGGCCTCTACCTCACTCATATGGTGGCTCCCAGCACCCCCTTCCTTGAATCCCTGCTCACCTCATCCCCTGGCCCTGCCTTTCTTGGTAAAAAAAAATAATAATAATAAATAACTCAAATAGATTTTATGTTAAAAAAGAAATTGATTTGTCCTTTTATTTCAGGTCCTTTTTTTACTATAATGGATTTTAGTGCCTGATCAGTTTTATAATATAATGCACCAGAAACAAAGCTTTCAGATATGATTTGATTTCTGCTTTCTGGATGTGCTTCCTGGGAATGAATAAGAAAAAACTACCGCAGGCAACCGTGTCATCAGAACAAAAACAGTGCCAACTATTCTAATAAATCTCTGCCTTGATAATTAAACAAATTCAGCAATAAGAGAAAATCTCTACAATTTAACCTACTAGTAGGGATAAATAATTTACTTGTTAATTTCATAACAACAAAAGACTAATCATTTCTACGCACAGTGTTCTGGTTGTATTCATTAATGGGATAAGAAATTTTAGCCATATGATTTATTAGTTCTTCAAATAATAATATAGGGAGATCAGAATTTAAATTTAAATATTTAAAAAAAATTTTTTTTAACTTTTATTTATTTTCGAGACAGAGAGAGACAGAGCATGAACGGGGGAGGGTCAGAGAGAGGGAGACACAGAATCTGAAACAGGCTCCAGGCTCTGAGCTGTCAGCACAGAGCCCGACGCGGGGCTCGAACTCACGGACCGCGAGATCATGACCTGAGCCGAAGTCGGCCGCTTAACCGACTGAGCCACCCAGGCGCCCCTAAATTTAAATATTTTAACATGGTATTTTCTTCTATATTTATACATTTAATTTATATACTATTCTTAAAAAAATAAATTCTGGACTAAAACTTGGTTCCAGGAAACTAGGATAGTTAATATCTCATAGATGGTTAATACATTTTGGTGTCACTTCAAGAATTAAAGGGCTTAGTTTTCTCTTTTTGACTTTTCAGAGCCAAACAACATGGGCGGCTCCACAGACTATGGAGTCAAACACTTGGGTTGGAATCTCAGTTCTGCTGTATGATTAATGGCAAGTAGTACCTTAAATACCCTCCCTGTTCCTCCTTTCTTCCCTCTGACAGTAATCACTAACCCACAGGTTAGAGGTTTGTGATCCTGGGCAAAACCAAGAGCCACTTTCTGAGTCTTGGATTTCTCATTTCCAAGCAAGGTTGTTGTGAAAACTGGAGATCATACAAACTGCTTTACCGAATGCATGGCATATGGTAAACATTTAATAAGCGGTAGTCATTATTATCGTTATTATTACTCTTATTAGAGAAAAATTTTCTTCCAATGCTTTCAAAATGTGGAAAAGTGGGAAAAAGAGGATGGATTGCCCATCCTCTGTGGACAGGAGGATACTGATGATTCCATCTCTGGCCTATGGGTGAGCTGCTGGATAGAGTTGGATGGAAGAAAGGGAAGATGAGGAGGGTTAGTGAAGAGATTATTTGCCCTTAATTATGCAGTGCAAATTCCTCTGCCCACAAATTTCCAGTGCATTATAAACTTTCTCCCTAGTTAATCTTCAGTTATACAAGAAACTCTTTTTTTTTTTTTTTAATTTTTTTTTTTCAACATTTATTTATTTTTGGGACAGAGAGAGACAGAGCATGAATGGCGGGGGGGCAGAGAGAGAGGGAGACACAGAATCGGAAACAGGCTCCAGGCTCTGAGCCATCAGCCCAGAGCCCGACGCGGGGCTCGAACTCACGGACTGTGAGATCGTGACCTGGCTGAAGTCGGACGCTTAACCGACTGCGCCACCCAGGCGCCCCTACAAGAAACTCTTAATAAATACTAGTCTTTGAAAGAAAGGTCCTTTCTTCTCAAGACCTGGTTCTCATATGAACAATCCATTTCTTCTTTGGATTATGATTGAAATTTTTTGACTGAAACATTCATCAGAAATAGCATACGTGTGTAATTCTCTGATTACTTATCTACATTACCAAAAGAATATAGATGACCACAGCATAAGCTGAACTACTGAATTTAATCTTAAGATGATTTTAGAAGAGTACTGAATTGATTTTAAAACCAATTCTTTGCCTAGTTGCCTGGCAACCATCCCAATACTTAGAGAATCTAGAAACTCTTGGAACCAGTAGGGTATAGTAGTTAAGCACCTTGGTTCCATTGACAGGTAGACCTGGGTTCCAACTGCCTTTGCTAGATTTTAGCTGTGTGACTTTGAAAAAGTCACTTACATGTTTCAGCCTAAGCTTCTTCATCTATAAAATAGGGGTAATTGTGGTAATTCTCGGAGTTGTTCTGAGGATTACATAAGGAGGTGAATAAAGGATTTACAGCATATGTGCTTTTTTTTAGTTCCCAAAGTATCATATTATACAATGATTTTCCTTTCCTTCTGAAAGGAAAAAAAAAACATGAAGAAAATAGCCTAAAAAATACTGGAGTAAATATATTAATTTACATGGAAATTTAAATTGTTTACAAATTCTTTCCATTGAATATAAATGCAATATATACTCATGGTCCAAACATCAGAAAATGAAAAAAAGTACATATAAAATAATATTTGAACATATCCATTGCTGGATCTAAAATCTTAATATAAGTTTAGAATTTTAAAACATGTAGAAAGTTTCATGAGAACCTTAAAGGAGCTCCAAAATAAGCAATCTAAGGATTTAAAAAATTATGCATCAAAGGGAGAAAGGCAGCCAGAGCAGCATTGGGGTAACTTAATGACCACAGTAGAAAAAGCATGCTCAGCAATGGCACGAAGGTAACAGTCCAAGTAAAAATAAACGGAGACGTGGAAATAGGAATGAGCTGAAAGATGCTTAAAGATGATGATAAGCCTGTCTTTCCTGGGGCAAGATGCGTGTTTTGGGGGAAGAGGAGTATAAAGCGTAGGATAGTTGAATGGCATCATATTGAGGAACTTGACATAAAGACAGCTCTGGTTAAGCTTGGTTTAGTAGAAAACGGGAACTATGTTTCTGACCACAATATAATTTAGAAAATAAAAAGAGATATCTTAAGAATATTTCAAACATTTGGAAATTAAAAAGTATACTTCTAGATGTGATACACACACACACACACACACACACACACACACACACTGGAATATTAGTGATCAAAAAGAATGAAATCTTGCCATTCGCAACAACATGGATGGAACTAGAGTATATTACGCTAAGCGAAATAAGTGAGTCAGAGAAAGACGCAGATCATATGATTTCACTCATATGTGGAATTTAAGAAACAAAACAGATGAACATAGGGGAAAGGAAGGAAAAATAAAATAAAAACAGTTTTGTATGTTTGTGGTTTTTTTTTTTTTTAGTTTATTTGAGACAGAGAGAGAAAGAGAGGCCGAGAAAGAGGGAGAGAAAGAATCCTAAGGAGGCTGTGCACTGTCAGTGCAGAGCCCAACATGGGGTTCAAACCCACGAACTGTGAGATCATGACCTGCGCTGAGATCAAGAGTAGGACACTTAACCTACCGAGCCACCCAGGTGCCCCGCAAACCATAAGAGACTCTTAAATACAGAGAACAAACTGAGGTAGCTGGAGAGGAGGTGGGTGGGGGGATGGGCTAAATGGGGGATGGGCATTGAGGAGGCCATTTGTTGTGATGAGCACTCAGTGTTGTATGTATGTGATGAATCACTGGGTTCTCCTCCTGAAACCAATATTACACTGTATGTTAACGAACTTGAATTTAAATAATTTTTTTAAAAAAGCATATTTCTAAATAATTCTTGGGACAAATTAGAAATCAAAATAGAAATTTAGAAATACTTAAAATGGAATAATAATGAAAATAGTATCCAGCTTGTGAGGTGAAGCAAAAATAGTATTTTGAGGGATATTTATAGTTGTGCTTATGTTAGAAAAGACATAAAATGGACAATTAAGAAGCAAACTGAAAAGAGAAGGAAGGTAGAAAGAAAATAAGAACAAACCTGAAATTGAAGGAAGAAGTGACACAAATCAATAGTAAGGTAGAAGCCAAAAATATGATGGAGAATAGTAAAGCCAATGTTGGTTTTTGGAAAAAGACTATTAAAATAGATAATCTTTTGGAAAAACTATTGAGAAAAATATGCAAATGATTACAAATGAAAAGAAGCAATAACTAGAGCTACAGCAGAGATTAAAAAGATGACTAAAGGGTGAGCCTGGGTGGCTCAGTCAGTTGAGCGTCCAACTTCAGCTCAGGTCATGATCTCACAGCTCGTGAGTTCGAGCCCCGCGTCGGTCTCTGTGCTGACAACTCAGAGCCTGGAGCCTGCTTCGGATTCTGTGTCTCCCCCACTCTCTGCCCCTCCCCTGCTCCCACTCTGTCTCTCTTGCTCTCAAAAATAAATAAGCATAAACAAATTTTTAAAAATGATGAAAAAACACTATGAATCCTTTACACCAAGAAATTTGCAAATGTAGACAAAATGGACAATTTCCTAGGGGGAAAAAAAAAAACTTAGCAAACAGATCCAAGAAATAACAAACAGTCTCACCCATCTAAAACACAAAAACAAAATAAACAGGCAAACCAAACCTATACTACTCACTCAGTTTAGGGTGATATTTGTAATTTAAATTTTAACGGTGATTGTAACGTTGGTCACCATTTAGCTCATCAGTCGGGTTTGCCTTGGCTTGAGTTGGGTCTAATTGTCGTTGCTATTTACCACCTCTAATAGCATGTTGGCTTCACTTAGCTTCTATACTAGAGTCTTTTTCTAGGTTTCCAAGAACTATTGCAAAGGGTCTGTATAGCTGAAAATATTCCTGTCCCAGTGGATTTTTGATAGGGTTCTGGTCGAGAACCACTGATCCAGACCTTCACCATGATGTTCACCTCTTAATCTATACTTGCATAGAGAGGCGGTATTTACCTGCAAGGGTTAACTAACTTTGGCCACACGTTTTTGGTGAACTTTCCATAGTTGATATTTCCAAATTTATTTTCAGTGACAATTTTTTTTTCAGGTGGTACATAAAATAGGATTATGGGGAAACATTATGAGAGTCTCCTTAACAGTATGGGCAAGCCAATCTTGATTGTGTCTTTTAATCGGGACATGGGTACCCTGGGGGACGGCGCCTTTCGTCATCTACTCATCATGTCTGGATGACAATCTACATCATTTGATAATCTATATCATCACCCTTTTACCCTGTTAGTCAAAGCATCTCATTTAATCCTAAAGCTTGGTTTATACCTGGCTGTACTCTAACCTTTCAATTATGGGTTAAAAGGAAATAGAAAGGGAGAGCAGAGAAGATAAAACAGACTTTCACTGAGTCACGGCTGGATGACAGGCCTTGGGCAAGGGATTACTCGTTAAACCCTCATAACACGGCGAAATGGGTATTATTATTATTATTACTGCTTTACAGCTAGAAAGAACTCAACCACATAAAAATTAACCACTCTTCTTGGGGTCACGTAACTAACTAGTAACTGGCGGGACCAAGGATTCAAGCTCATTCCCAACACTATTTGTTTGACTCCATATCCTCTGCTTCTTTTGCTACAGTACTTCCAACACATCCTGGAGATTTTGGAACACTTACACACACACACACACACACACACACACACACACCCCGTGACAGATGATTTCTTCATTCAGTCTTCATTTTGAAAATGAAGAATTGATTCAGATTAACCATGGTGAGTAAGACAAATGTAGTCTGCTCTCAGAAGAACTTTGTATTCTAGTAGAAAATGGGAACACGCAGAGTGGGGAGCTAACCCAGCTCGAGGTCAGCTTTGATCCAAGTTATTTATTTTATGCTACCATGTAGCCCTCTGCAAAAAGTGGTTGAAGGGCAACGAATAGTTGAATTACGGTAGTGCCTTTAAACTGATGAGCTAAGATCCTATTTAATATAAATATAAATATAATTTTATAATATATTATAAAAATAATATAAATTCATGATAGGATTTTTGATTAAAAGTTAACTATTAAATGGGAATCACACTCCAAATTTATAATATTCAGCCAAGGCTCTGTAGTTTAACACAAGTTAAGGACATTAGCTGATCTTTTTTCTTGAGACTCCTAAATTTAACTTTTAATTCTATGCCTATGATTGGGAGTCCAACAGGAGCACTAGTGAATTCTAGTTCTTGTTCTACAGATGCAATCGTCAGTAGGTTCTGTGTCTCTTCCACGTGCCATGCCAACTTGAGGAAGGTGCAGATTACCAGGGGCTTTAGGTACCACTAGGTATGGGTAAAAAGTCTCACATCTTGGCTTGATTCCAAAAGGCGGTATGTAACTGCTAGCATGTTGATTTTGATAACAGAATGCTTCAACTATGAATTTACTCTATAAATTTACTACCATCCCCTGTGCCTATGAATTGAACTCTGCTCTGTAGATTCTATAATTTCTGTATAGTAAATTTATACCTGCTATGTAGTAAGATACTGAACTGTTGGACCTCAAATGATCTACTATGTACTCTCAAAGACAGCGTGAATAATCAAGGAAAAGGCTTTCTCCAGTCTGAATTTTAGGAGGCAAACCCACCAGCAGTAATCCACGAGAGTGGATGGAGGATGTCAGAGGGCTATTAACTGGAGGAAGAACGCTGACTGGCAGGAAAAAGATGCATATCTAAGCACCTTTCCATACCTCCTGGAAATTGCTTGATCCTGGCTCAGTTCCAAGCTCTGACATATATAATTTTCATTTAAAAAATGACAGCTTACTAAAATGAGAAAAACTTATCAGTCATTACATAAGAGACAGTCAATACACAGTTTTTCTTAAATGTAGATTCCAATAAAATATTAAGTTATCTATTGTGAAGAATAAAAAGAAATCTATTTTCTTGGTTCTGTTACACATATTTTAATGGAAATCAGTACTAATTATCTGCAGAGCATCGCTCTTGTTTTAAAACATTCACGCAAAACAAACGCACGAAAGTACAAGTGATTTTTAAAACTGCTTAATGTTGCTTTCAAAGGCACTTATTTTTTTAAAAAAGCAATAAGTGAGATTTGAATTTTAATGTTGGGGGAAATAGGAGCACAAAATGAGCATTGCATTTTAAAACTCACTAGAGCATAGATGTATTAAGGGTACTTCTACATGTGATTGAATTATAGACTATTGATGGCTCAGTCTGCGATAATTATTAAGGCTTGTCTTCAGCAAGCCTTTTTTTTTTTTTTTTTTTTTTTAGGAGTCTTTCATGGAAAGGAGAGCTTTATTTCAAAGCAACCTGAAAAAAATGGTCAGGTCCACAACTACAAACTGGTAGGAGGGAGCACACAGTTACACATCCATTCGGCAGGGCCTCAGTTAGGAGTCTTGCCAATTCCTGTTGATTGCCCAACATCTATTCAGTTTCCTCTTCAGGTTGAAACTGAAAAGGTTGAATTGAAGATGCCCATGATATCTTTGTTATCGAAACATCCAAACAGGAAAGAGGACATCTGGAGTCAACTTAATCTGCTTAATTATTAAAATAAGTATTTACGCTGCGAATACAGTTAACTTAGTAGCTTTCTTCACCTTTTCACATTTTTAAAAGAGTCACAGAGGTTTCATTCATGTTTCAAGCAGTTGAGTTGGTAAAGATCCTATCTCTACTTCATAGTCTCTAAGGTTTTCATCATATTGATGGGTATAGATAAGGTGAGTGTATTCATAGCGCTGGCCTCCTCTTTCAGGAGTGTCTTTCCTGTCCTGCCCATTAGGCTGCAAGAGGGAGGGGGTGGGGGACTTCCCACTGGATGGCTCTCCAATCTCATCCCTGGCCCTTAACTTCCCTGAGTTTCGGGACTGGCAACTCCACCTGCTTCTCTCAAAGGCACCCCACACTTGTACAGTCTAAGCTGAATTCTCAACCCCTCCCCACTCCAACAAAACACCAACGCAACACTTGAACTTCATCTATCCGATGCTCCTTGTTTCAGAGAACGGCACCTTCTGTGCAATCCAGAGAACTCGGAGTTATCTTCGATAACTTGTGCAGTCTCACATTTCCTATCCAGTATAGGACTTAAGTCTTGGTTATTTTGCTTCCTAAATCTGTCCCAAACCTACTTTTCCTAATCCAAGCTTACCATCACCTCCCAGCTGGATGATAGCAATGGCTTCCACTCTGGTTCGTCCACTTCCGCTCTGGCCACTTCCAATCCATTCTCAGTTCTGTCATATGTATTCTAATGGAAACCATTCTCTGTATTATAGTCAGTCTCCTGACTTTTCCAAACAAACCCAATATTATTATCCCCCCCCCCCCCCGATGTAAAACCCTTCAATGGCTTCTTATTGTTCTTATGGTGGCCTAAGCTTTGCATTGCTGGCCATTCAGCTTCTGAAATGCCCTATGCCTTTCGAAGCACAGGGTCTTGGCAAAGCTGCTTCTGCTGTCTGCAATGTTCTCCCCCAAAGCTCCCAACACCCCTGCTTCTGGCCTAATGAATGCCCACTCTTCCTTCAAATCTCCGGTTAGTCTTTGCAGAAATCCTTCCTGTTCCCTTGATTGGGTCAACTCTGCCCTATTCAGTGTCGGCCCAACATCACGTAGAACTCTTTCACAAATATCGCTCTCCCTGATTAGACTGCAACTTTCATATAAGGATAGAATTTGTATCTTTACAACATGTTGGTGACTCCACCACTGGACTCCAGTGCCCAGCACAGTGCCAGGAACACAGAGGTACTCAAAAAATATTTGTTGAGTGAATCTTGCCCAGTTCTTCCAAAACAGATTCTCCTAAGTTTTGTCCTCATGATTCATTGTACTGTATGGCTTTGCTTGCCTCTTCTTGCCTGAGCTTGGCCTTGCCTCTTCAGCTATGACTGTTGACTTGCTTACATCTTTTTTTAAGGCTACCAAGTTTTCGGCGGCTTTGGGCGAACATTACGTAAAGTTCAGCTTGGCCCCATCTGACTCTACATTTCAGTATGGAGCCTCACCTGTATGGGGTGGGCCCTACACAATGTTGAATTCAACCTCGCATTGCAGGCGAGTGTCTGTACCCATACCAACATTTACATTATGTCTGCTGGAAGCATTATGGTCATAAACTCCAGAGAATGCAAAGATAATACATAAAACATGATAAGCATCATTAAAAACTACCTTTTTTCTTTCTGTTTTTAGTTATTCAGTGCTCTAAAAATGTACCCTTTATAATAAAAGTTTCAAGACTTAGATATACTGTCCTAAATAATAGCTAAGTTTTCTCTAATAAGTTACTGAATTAAGGTAACTATGAAAATATGTCTTTTTTCCTCAAAAAGTTATTTAAGTGTTTATCTCTATAGTAGAACAACTGTTTGTAGGTTGATTTTTTTAAATGGTTTTTATTTATTTTGAGAGAAAGGTGGGGGGAGGGGAGGAGCAGAGAGAGAGAGAGAGAGAGGGAGGGAGAGAGAGAGAATCCTAAGCAGGCTCCACATTGCCAGTGCAGAGCCCAACGTGGGGTTCAATCTAACAAACCATGAGATCATGACCTGAGTGGAAATCAAGAGTCAGACACTTAACAAACTGAGCCACCCAGGCACCCCTGTAAATTGATTTATGAACATTTTTTGACTTGGCTAAAAGAAATTACCATTGGTTAGGGCACCTGGGTGGCTTAGCGGTTGAGTGTCAAACTCGGTTTCAGCTCAGGTTCTTGATCTCACGGTTTGTGGGATCAAACCCCAAGTCAGGCTCCACATGCCAGTGTGGGATTCTGCTTGGGATTCTCCCTCCATCTCTCTTTGCCCCTTCCCTACTCTCACGCAGTACACACACATGCTAATAAATAAACTTAGAAAAATGCCATATGTCAATTTGTTTATCTTGTATACTGATGGATTTAAAGTAGTTTTCTGGGTATGGCAGCGGGGAATAACACAAATGTTTAACGTTGTGATTGCTGGGGAGGAGGGTTTATGCTTCTAGGACTCTGCTCTCTTGTTTATAGCCAAGGCTTTCTCTTGTATCAGAGTTCTAGTACATGGAATATTGTCTTCTCTCTGTGTTCAATTTCTTTCTTGTTTCCTTGTCTAGTACCCCAGATACTCCAGGACAGTGGTCCTGCCTTATTTTCTGCTCTTGACCCCGTATTCTAATTCCATTTCCATCTGTTGCCTTTTCCTGGTATCACTTCCTTTGGAAAACATACAATGCTCATCTACTGTGACTTTGTCCTATCAACTGTATTTCCACTATTGCCTTGTCAATTATTTTAAAACCTACATAATCCCATTGTGTTTCATCCTACACTCAATAGTTTCATTTAGTCATGTTTCACAAGCAGATAATTAGTATGGGTTCTTGACCAGGTGTATCTTAGGGGTTAAAATGTTTTTATTCTGTTCCTAAGGTGAATGTATATAGAAGACAAAGTACGTAAATCTTAGGGAATAAAGAAGAAAAGATTTGGGACATGCATTTGGGACATGTTCCTGTTGAACTCTGCGGCTGTGTCTGTATCAGGCAATGAATTCGTGTAAATGATTGCAAATCTCGTCTATCTGATCCCTTTTCCTCCAAGTATGTTTTCACGGACTGTAGAAGTTGCAAAGAAGATTAACAGGGGAACCTCATCTGTCAGCTGAAAATGTTTCCCAAGTCTGAATAATGTTTGAAAACAAAGTGTTTCTATAGATGATATAAAAGAGTAATTCATACATATTTATGTAATCTTTTCATTATCATTTGCTACCAAAATATTTGCTTGTTACTGTGAATGCACAGTCTATTTTTATGATTCTTTCACTTGAATTCTTTGACAAATTAGGAACAACAGGAATTTAAATGACTAAGTATCTTTTGTTGGTGAAGGAGAAACCTACCATTTCCTAAGGTTCTATGGAGGAAAAGGAACTTCGTTAATATTACATTAGAGCAGGATAGCAAAACTAAAAAAGTGCTCGATAACACTGTTAACTGAGAAAATTTAGGTTTGTCTGGGTAGCCAATTCTGATCAATTTGACAGCAAAGAGGATTTTTCTTTTATGTGAGCATCATGGTAAGGACACTGAGAAAATTTCCTACATCTTTGATTTGGATCTATGAAACTGATAAGCATCCCTTTTATTACTTTGAAGTATAGGATAGTATATAAGATATATATACAGGATATAGGATAATGGAGAATGCCGTTAAGGTTTTCCACTTTCATGCTGTTTCATAATTCAGTGAATAAAAGTATTGTGAAGATTCTTAGATTCTTCTCCTAAGAATGTTCTCATGGCATGATTTGCTTCCAGTTCATGGAAATGCCATATATATGCAAGCTCACTTTTGAGGAAGACTTACACTATGGACAGTCTTGGCTGCATAGGTTATGTGATAGGATGGACTAAAACCCCATTCCCTATAAAGAGTATATCTGGGATGTTGTTATGTAGATGAATAATTTCCTTGTAGAAATCTTCAGTTTATACATACTCATGTCAGAACTCTGATTTCAGATGGACATTTCCAATAAGTCATCTATTTATATGACTTAGAATACTGTTCTGATCTCTTCTTCCTCCTCCCAGCAAATGAATTATTTATAATTCTTTTCATAAAGAGATAATCAGCTAAAGAGCTTTCTTAAAGGTGGCAAAACTAAAAAGCAAATTAGTTTTATGACTTCAAAAAATTAGCTGACTATTCATTTATTATAATGTTTGCAGACTACTTTAGAACTCTCAAAGGAAGAATAATGGTCCAGTATAGTGCTATAAGGTTTCCTTTATGGACAGAGTAAGCCATTTAATCTTGACAGACTCAACTGTTTTTGATTTTCTGCCATGGATATCCATCAAAGAAACAGTAGTTGTGATTAATAGCATTTTGACCACTAACCAAAAGCATTTATAATGTATACCTGGAGAATATTCCAAAATGGAGGATAACGTTACAGTTTTTAAAAAGTTCAACAACCAAAAAATCAATATCAGTCGGGAGAAAAAGCTTTTATAAGGGTACTTTTAAGATATATGGAAATGAAATTTTTAGATTTTTCATTAATTTTAAGGAACAGCAGAAGAAAAAACCTTTCAGAGAATTGATGGGAAATACTTTCCCCCTATTTTAACATGAAAATCACACTAGGTATTTACTTATCAATGTATATGTTCAAGATATGTAGAAGATTCTCTGAAATTAAACAGATCATTGTAAAATTTTTATTAGCTAAAAAGAACCACCCACTGCCACTTTTTTGTCTGTCATCAAGCTAAAATTTCTAGAATGGTGATGGCAGCAACACGAATGGGGCACAATAGACTTAGAAAAATGGTAGAATCCAAAAACTGACTCTATGTTTTCATAATTACATGGAGTCACATTCTCTCCCACCACATAGAGACCCATGAGATAAAAGCAAAACTGAGAATAGAAGTGATGTGCTACATACTCCTAAAGCCAACTTGCAAACAGATTAGCTTTGGGGAGCATTCTTGCAAAAATTGTCAGCCTAGAAAAATTTGCCAGATGGATATACGTGGAAAAGGCTAAACAAACTGGAAACATCATTGTATAGACCATATGTTCACTCATTAATTCATTCACTTATGCATTTATTTATTCAATCAACAAATATGTATTGTGTTTCAATAACCAGAAAGGCATCGGGCTTAAGCACTATGAAATGACCTCTATTCTCACAGAGGAGAGGAGAATTCACATTTGTCGAAGGCAAACTACGGCCAGGTGCGTCACATGACTTGTATCAGTGTATGAATTGGCCATCTTTATCATTCCTCTTTTTCTATCTGAGGAAGCTGAGCCTCACGGTTACATAGGTTGTTCTAGGTCATGCAAATAGTAAGTGGCAAAGTTGGACTTCCAAACTGGCTTTGTTTCTGAAGTCCACTACACCATGGTGCCTGTAATCTGGCAGGGAAGACGGGAACACACACAAAGGCCCATAGCACGGATCAGAGACTGTGATAAACACCGTGAGAAAGATGTACGTGACTTGCCATAGGAGGATGCTGGGGGAAGCCGTTCATTCTTCTAGCG
Source organism: Prionailurus viverrinus (assembly GCF_022837055.1). NCBI lineage: Eukaryota > Metazoa > Chordata > Mammalia > Carnivora > Felidae > Prionailurus > Prionailurus viverrinus. The sequence goes on along the minus strand of NC_062570.1, from coordinate 9,799,719 downwards.
TCTAGGTCGCCTCTCCTGGCACAGAGAAGCTGGCACTTGAGCTAGGTTCTTGGAGGTAAATGGGGAAGAGCATTTCAGGTAGAGACACCAAAGCGCATTGCAGGTTGAAGAAACAGCTTACAGTCTCACGGGGCTGGAAACAGTGTTTCTCACACACGTTTTATTTACACTATAGTTTTGAATTCTAACTTATTTGGGAGCAGAGCCGAACTGTGCCATGGCCAAAATCATTATCACACAAATGAGTCTCATGGGCTTTGAAGTGAGGATACAGGCTTTGAATCTAGGCTCTGCCACTTACCACTTGTGGGAAGCAGAAGATCACTTAAACCTTGCTGGATTAAATGGGAATCATCGTCATGAGACTATCGTAAGGCAAATAGGAACTGATACAAGGGAACTGCTCAGCTTAGTTTCTAGCACATGGTATATACTCACTAAATTGGCCATTATGGACACTACATCACAGTAGTATCTGAAATATACCGCAGGATTCCTTTGCCTTTTGTACCAGGGCACTGTCTGAACAGCATTCTACTATGCTGCACTGACTAAGCTCTTCAATGTACTCACAAGGCATAGCTTCAGTGACATTCTATTTCTTTCCTGCGGGCCTGCTGTTTTGTTGGACCTCTTCTGCTCTCAACAAATAGAATCTTCTTTACCGCATTGCACACCTACTTGAGCTGATGTCCAATTTGGCAGATATCACAGAATAATCTGTCTATTTAGGCTCCGCAAAAATTATTTTACCCATTCCCCACTTCGCTAGTACCTACGGGAGGCTATGGAGTGTGCCCTAGCCTAGTGGTTGCGAACCAGTGGTGCAGTGTGGGCTACAATGGGGGTGGGGGAAGGCTCAGGGAAGAGGAGGAGAATGGTACAAGTCGGTCAGGTTATGGTCAGATCAAAAAGGAACTTAACATACTGAAGGATTTGGTCTTCATCCTGCAGAAATGGAGAGCCAAGGAAAAAAAGGAAGTAGGTGGATGGACTGAGTCGTTCATCTCCCCACTCTCCACCCCCACTCCTATGTTGCAGCCTTAACCCCATGTGTAACTGTATTCTGAGAGAGGGCCTTTGGGGGGGGGGTAATTCAGGTTAGATGAGGTCATAAAGGTGGGGCCCTAATATGATCGGACTGGCGTCCTTATAAGACGAGGAAGAGACACCAGAGTTCTCTCCCTGTGCCATGTAAGGACCCGGTGAGAAGCTGGCCATCTACAGGCCAGGAGGAGAGGTTTCATCAGAAGCCAACTCTGATGGCACCTTCATCTCAGACTTTGAGCCTTCAGAACTTTGAGAAGATAAAATTCTGTTGTTTAAGCCACCTAGTCTGTGCTATTTTGTTACCCTAGCATGCTGATACAGAAGGAGAGAAGTGTAACTGGATTTGGGTTTTAGGAAGACAACCAGTGCGCTGTGGAGGACTGCTCTGCATATTCTTTGGTCAAATCGATATATTCTTTGAAACTCAGCTCCTTTGGGGAGATTTCTTGATTCCTTAAGCTTCATTTTGATGCCTTTCAATGTGTTCCCACAGTGTGGTGTGCATACAACTATCATGATGATGTATCATAATTCTTGTCTTTAGTTGGCTGTCTCTACCACCAGACTGCACACTCCTTTAGATCACAGACCACATCTTTCTCTGTATTCCCAGCATCTGGTATGGTACTTGGCACTTGGTACTTCTCAATAAATATCTGTAGCATTAAGTAATTAATGTAGAAGAACCCGAGGCAAGGAAACCGGTTCTAAGACTACTGATATAATAGTCCATTAGCAGGGGTGCCAGGGTGGCTTAGTCAGTTAAGCGTCTGACTTCAGTTCAGGTCATCATCTTGTGGTTTGTGGGTTCAAGCCCCACATCAGGCTCTGTCCTGACAGCTCTCAGAGTCTGGATCCTGCTTTGGAGTCTGTGCCGCCCTCTCCCTCTGTCCCACCCCCACTTGTGCTCTCTGTCTCCATCTCTTGAAAATGAATAAACATTAAAAAAATAATTCATCAGCAGAACATGCAACTGTAACTCACATCATCTTAATTGTTTGGCAAAAGGTGATAAAAATTGACAATAGTTTGTCTTTAATCTTTTGTTTTTCATATCTTCCAAAAATGAAATTAAAAAGTATTGAGGAAGTTGACTTGAATGCTTTTTACCTCACTAAAAATTAGGTTCCATCCCACCCATTAAGTCCTGGTATAAATACACAGTACCTAATAGCCTCAAGAAAGAAGAAAATGCTGACTATTTATAATCACCTCATTTGTTTGGAAGAATCACCAAAAATCTATACAGTGAATTAATGTAATCAGCAAACTGAAATGCATTATTCTGTAATCTATGTAGAATTCCCGATAAGCCTTTCAGAGTTTGCCAGTACACCAATGATTAAAGATATTAGGCCCAAACCAATCTTCTATCTTTGCTTTTATAGTGCAGCAGCAGTTACAGGAATGGAATTTATCCATTAACCAAACAAAATGTTCCTATAAATCACCATATTAATTGAGGAGTTAAAGTCTGTGCCTGTGCCATTTAAGCAAAGGAGGGATGTTGCCAAAAAGAGATATGCTCAGTGGATTTGACTGTGCTAATGTGTTCAATTTCACCCTTTAGTCGCTGTGGTTCTAGATGACAGACTCATCCCTCTGGTCATTTAATTCTGACCTATTAAGATAGCCATTTCTATTAGATTTTTCCAGTTCTTGCAACGTTCTTAGAACACTGTATATGGTTTGGGGATTTATTGGATGGCAAATGTGTGAAGCCATTTTCCCCCATTTCCCTCTGATTCTGTGGGCTTTTGCAGAGACGGAGAATAGCCAAAACTTAATAGAAGTTTTTAATCTTTAATTATAATTCTAACAAAGGTTCTCTAATTGTTCAAGCTGACATACAAGAAGTAGAAAATGTTTACATACATGTGTTTAGAAAAGAATAACTATATATATATATATATATATATATAATTTTTTAAACGTTTTTAAATTTATTTTTGAGAGACAGCATGAGCAGGGGAAGAGCAGAGACAGAGGAAGACACAGAATCCAGAGCAAGCTCTAGGCTCTGAGCTGTCAGCACAGAGCCTGACGTGGGGCTCGAACTCACAAACTGCGAGATCATGACCTGAGCTGAAGTTGGGCACTTAACCGACTAGGCCACCCAGGCGACTCAAATGACTAGGCTTATTTAGAAAATAATAATGAATTTCTAATGAAAATCAGATGACCTTGAAATATTGGCCTACCTTTTGGAGATACTTTTCTTTGTCCTCAGATTGCTGAGTCTTTAGGGTTTCAGCAGTGATGTCTGGACTCTCTAAAGGAAACAAAGTCAAATTCAACCTGAAATAATTTTATCCTGATTTTATAATAAGGTTGATATGAAACTGGATACATATTAAAAGGTAATAGAGCGGGAAGGTAGACACAAATATGTACTGTCTTGAAACTTTATAAACCAGATTCATAAATAATCGGAGACTGAATAATTGGCTATGGCCAAAGGGAACCTCTAATCTCTTTAGAAGGTAAGACAAGAGTCCAGAGACAAGAGAAGGTCTCTGAAGAGAACACATTTGCAGTATCAGAGTTTCCAATTTCTATATTCCTATTCAATGTGGTAGGGAATTTAGACATTCTCCTCTGGGTAGATAGGGTGGTCTCTGAGACAGAGCTTTGGTACGCAATTCAGAAAGTTATGCCAAAGTGTAAAGTCATCTCCTTATACCTAGTACCTAGTTTCTGAAGAATCTAGGAATCAGGATGTTGAATAAAACTTGGTACTTAATGTTTTTTCCAGCGAAAAAAGGCTAGAAGTAAATTTTCTCTAAAAAATACGGAGGGGAAGTAAAGCAATTATTGGAAAGACGACGGCATGAAAGGTATTTAAGCTCTCTAGACCTATAAAAATTGCATAACAGCAGTTTGCATATCTGCTTACTAATGTCTTACATGTCTGGGAACTTGGCTCCCAATATTGATTCTGCTTTCAACTTTCTCAGAGGCTTTCCTGTGTGAACTTGATTACGTAAACACCCCATTCAGTCAACATGTAACGTCCCCCCAGATTATTCTCTACCGTTTAGCCAAAGAGCTGCCAGAACTCAAGAGATACTTTCAGATGTGATGTTAGATGTAATAAATACACCAGTGGTGCTTTTGGGGAAGGAGTGCTGAGAAGTTTGAAAAGCTGTGGGTCTAGGGTTTTAGACATGTGAAACGAAAGATTCTTATTTTAGAATTCGGTTCTGCAGTTACTTCTGGGAGGAGCTCTGCAATCCTCCAGGTTGGTGATGATGACAGGAGGCATCCACTCACCAGTTGCACCGCCCCTGGAGGCCCTGGCCACCGGCAGACGCTGACTGCTACCTCTGGACAGCACCAACTTTGATTCGTTGGTGGGATACATCGACGCGGCCACCCAGAACTGCTTGGCCAAGTTGGAGTCCTGTTCTGAAGATCCCGTGAACACCAGTAATCCCTGAGGGCAAATTTCAACGGACTCCTTTAGGCCAGGGCGACCTCTGCCGCCGGGCTTTGTTTCCATGGCAACTCAGGACGCTTCTCCAAGCTCCCTCTGCTTCTTTCCCAGCCCCGCCTTGTAGAGAACGGTCAGATTGGCAACAACCACGCCAGAAGTCCTTATTTTTCCTGGATAGGTGTGGGGGTGCAGCGCCTGCCACATGGGCTATCCGAAAGCCCACGTCTTCAGGGCCACAGGCTTTAGGGTGGGTCCAAGCCTTGCGAGTCCAGATAGCAGAGTCAAAACATCAAGTTGGGGGCGTTTCTTGTCCTGTTGGGAGTCAGTGGGGCAACACTTCAACGCTCTCACATCCCCAGTCAGACTTCGACCCACCTCCCACCCAGCTCCCTCTCCCCCAAATATAACTAGATATCTAAATAAAGCTTTCAATTTCTTTGCTCTGCCACCCGAACCCACCCCCTCCTTCCACACCAGATTGCCACAGCTCAGCATGCCCTATGTGGATATTGGTTGGAGAATCCAACAGGGAGGCTAACATCCTAGCCTAGGGGAGCCCAGAGATCCAAACGGGGCGATAAGCACCTAGGTGTAAAATTTTTGTTAAAGAGTCCCCTCCGCCCTATCCTTTCAGGGAAATCTAATGGAAGAAGCTGAATTTTGATCCTAAGTGCATTTACACATCAGTCCGGCTAAAAGCTGTGTGCTCTGCAAGAGTCTTAAATGATTACTTAAAAGAAGGGGCTATGGCTCATGTGTGGACTCGGTCCAAATAAACTGTGAAAAATGTTCATGTATTCTTAGAAAAAAAAACCATTATGAAGTGTGAGCGAATCACTTTCCTGGGAGATTTCGTTAATCTAGGAACAATCTCACTATTTCGGCCAACAGCAAAGTTGTGATTACCATGGCAGGAATTGACATGGATGGCCTACAGCCAACTCAGGAAAGGAAAGGGGACACCTGGTAATAACCACAACTTACAACTTGATGGCACTTTTTAATCTTTCAAAAATTTTCATACAGCCTCACAGAAAGATAGTTTCAAAATTGATGATCACAAGTCTATACAATGGCAATAGATCAACTAAGCAAAAAATTATATTCCCCAATATATCTAAAATTTTGGGGGGTTAAGCACCTCAAGGAAGTTGAAAAATTATAAAAACATGTATATATAATACATTGTATTATTTAGCAGCTAAAATACTGATTTCTCTCTTGGCTAAGCTATTCATAGCCAATGAGGAGTATCTGGGTATTCCAACCCCCCTCCCCCACCCCAAACACACTGATGTGCATAGGCAGCTCATTTGGACGATTAACAAATCTTTTTACCTGGCCGTGTGGTTAGTGATTGGTACTATTAGCAATCAGCTAACTACACTGCCTAGTAACTAGACTCACAGAGGGGGTAAAAAAAAGTTCACTTCCATCACACACTGCAGACCAAGTTGGTGCCCCAAACGTGGTGATAGGCAAATCATGGTTTCAGTTGTAGCTCCCTTTAGTTGGTGGGTTGGTGAAAATGACCTTACTCATGAAAAAAAAAAAAAAAAAAAAAAAAAAAAAAGGCACAACGGATCACATCATACAGCATTAAACGTCAAGTTCAGGGCTCGTCCCCTGAGTCTAGAAGTCATTATAGCTTACATTAATGCCATTCAACTGTCCAGATGTCGCCCTGCTTGCAGGAGATGGCCCACTCTCACAGTGACTCCCCGGGGTAGCTCACAGTTTAACTGCACGGAGCAGCGGCCGCCCCCCTGGGGTGCAGGCATTTCCCCCGAGAGCCGACCATGTGCTCCGCGAGCAGCGCTGTGCCCCGCAAATGCTGACGCATCGAGTCTCGAAGCGCAGCTTTCTCCTAACGCTCGGGATCCGCCGCTTGCCGCCGAGGGTGGCTGGCGTCCTCCGGCCCGCGGGGCGGCGGGTGATGCTGTGCCTTGTTTTGATGGCAGTGGAGTTAGTGATTGTGAGCACCAGAGTACAATCAGCTAATTACACTGCCTACAAACCGAGCACCGGGCGCCCGCGGGCTGCAGCTCCGGGGAAGGTCGGCGGCGCCCACGCCTTGGCCCCGAGCGGGGTCCGGGCCTCGTTTCCCCCCTGGCGACGCCCGACGGTGCCCGGACGCGAGGACCAGGGCGCGGGGTCCCGGACTCCCCGGGTACCGTCGCCCGGCCCGCGGGATGCGCTGGCCCCTGCCTGGGCCCCCGCATACACTTGGCGTGGCAGGGCCAGCGGGCAGCGCTCTGAAAGGACCTGCACCTGCGGGCCGCGCCCCCCCCCCCAACCCTAGGTGTCTTCATCCCAGCCTCTGCCGAGGCCCCGCGCCGGTCCCCCGTGCCTCCCGGGGCCCTCCCCCTCAGGTTCCCTTCCTTCTCTGTACGCTTTCTGGGGCCGGCTCCCACCTCCCTCACTCCCGGGTCCGGTGCGCCCCAGAAAACGTTTCTTCAGGCCCCAGCCCGAACCCTAGAGCCGGCTCTCTCAACCCCGTGCGCCCCGCAGCTCCAAACGGCCGAGTGACCGTGGCCGTAGCGGGCCAACCGCCCTTGGAACCCCGAGGCGGAGGGGGCGGGGCGCGCGCGAGGTGGGGGTGGGTTGGGGGAGGGGCGGAAGCTGCCAGAAGGGGCCGAGGGCGGGTCCTTGCGGGGAAGAAGCCCTGGAGACCGAGGCACAGATTCCTGAGAAGTTTCTCTTCCTGATAGGGCAGGAGGGACAAAGAGCTCCTTTTCCCCTACCCCTCCCCAAGAAGCCCCACACGCCCACCCAGTTTTCATGCCCATCTCCGTCAGAGAAAACAACTTGGCCTCGTACCAAATTGTAGGCTCTAATTTTCCAGATGGAGATAGGCCTGGGTGGCCTCTGGCTTGTGGGACGACTGCCTTTGAGAATCCCGACCGCACGCTTGCCTTCTCCTTGGGCTTCTCTTACAGTCTTGGAGGGCCATGCAATGAGGTGGAGGGTTGGATCTTGTAGTCAAATAGCCAGTCAGCCAACTCGTTAGTTAGATCAAAGCTTGGGCCTCACATATTTATTTAATTACCTGGTATATATTCAGCGCCCAAGGTCACTTATTCTACCCTCCATGTGTATAATCTAGGTGGTAACACAACCTGAACACATTGTTTATCCCTCAAGGCAGTATATAATAAATTACTAAACTGGGCAGAAATAGAAGAGGGTAGGTTGGGTATCAGTGAGAACTGTAATTGTCAGGGAAGGTTCATGGAGGAGCTGAGGCTTGAGTAGGTCCCCCAAGCAAGACTAAATCTGGATATTCAGGGAGAAACAATGTCTTGTGACCAGTTACATTTTTCTTATTCTCACAACTCCACATGTGATAATGTAGATGTATTTATGTGTGTATTTGGAGTAGACTGGACAAAAAGGACAGTTCGAGAGGATTTCTGGGAGACCTGTAGGAATACTTCTTGTCTTACTCCATGCCCTCTTTTCCTTCAATGAATAAGTCAGGAGAGGATAACCTCAGTTTAGTGAAACTCAGTTGGGAGTAGCCCCCCACTCCCCACCCCCAGTATGGTCTTCACGCATCTGGTATAGAACACTCACTGTTGACCCCAAATGCTTGGTTCTAAATTATTTCCCACAGAGGAAAACTTCCCAGCTACAGATTGATTCCCTAAACCCAGCAAATGGTTTCATAGATGCCTCTAATAGCATGAATTAGGAGCAACTCATCTAGATCATTCAAAACAAATTCTAAACTCATACTATTAAACCACCAGAAGAACTTTCCAATGATGAGTTTTCAGTATTACAGCATTATCTTTCAATATGAACACACATTTTTTGCCACACGCATCATTTATTCTGACAACACCAAAGTGAAGAGTAAGAAACCAACTTTACTGTACCAAATGTATGGTACAGAAAACATTAATTGTCAAGATCAACTTATAAAGTTAAATTGCAAAAAACAGGTCATTTATAACTAACAATAATTTGCATTCATTTTATGGTTGGGAGAGGCACAATGCTGTGGAACATATTACACAAATCCCTCACACTTCTTTAACACGTACAGTAAACCAAGGCATACTGGGCAATATGCTGGAATCAGAGCTTATTAACCTGTGAGCTTTCTAAAGATAACTATAGAGCCAATTTTGTATTTTGTAGTTAAATATACACGCATAAATAAGTGCAGGAGCGAAATAGCTTTCATTCCATTAACAACATGCAGACTTACAAGTTTTGGTTAGGACGTAATTATAAAAGCAGTTCTGTTTTTTCAAATTGCGAGTCAATTTACCCAATACAATATTACATACCTCTTCCTGGTTGATGTTTTAGGATCATTAGTTGCATCTAACATGTCTTACCTGAGTTGGATTGCTGCCATCCAAAGCGCTGGTTGCAGTAGATGCCTTGAAACTTATATTTTTAGGGCTGTTCTTCAAGGATGATAAAAAAAAAATAAAGAAAACATATGTAAAAGTCATCAAGATGCATTGTCTCCAGAAATAGATTTTTTTTTTTTAAACGCAGTTCATTTTGCAGGTAGTGCAACTAAAAAAAGTAAAATAACAAGAAAAAAATGTGTCTTTTTTTTTTTTTTTTTTTAAAGAATGCTTGTTCTTAGGGTTGCTGTTGACTTGGCCTGTAGTTACTAGAGAAACTCCAAGGATCTCATTCCCTTTATGGTTCATGTCTAGGCATGCCTGGAGACCAGGGAGACCCATGATTTAATCTAAGTAAGAATGCTTGTGGTGTTTTAAAATACCAAACAGAAGATTGCATTTGTTTTAGACAAAACCAGGAAGGTACCTTTCAGGGAGAGTGTTTACTGTTTTATTGAATTTCTGAGCTTTTGGTGATTAGGGTGATGGGGAAGGATTGCTAAGGGGAGGCGATGAGAGTTAATGATCAGGAGGAAACCGAGAAGAGTATAGAAAACATACACCTTCTGCTTTAGCTTTGGAGAACTTACATTGGTTAAATTTACCACTCCTAGATGAAAGACTAGAGTGATGGGGATTGGGAATTACAAAAGGTGGAGACAAACTTACTTTCTTCTTTTAACACACACAGACACACCATCTGAACATATTCTATTCTATGTTCCATAGCTTTTGAAGGATGCCGTTAGAGAGGAAGAAGTGAAAAATCAGACTGATTAGAAATTTATTGGAGTTTAGCAGCTCATTTTAGAAAGATTTTTTTTAAATTTTTTCATTTTTTTCAAATGTTCATTTGTTTGAGAGAGAGAGAGAGAGACTATGTGCAAGCGGGGGAACAGCAGAGAGAGAGACAGGATCTGAAGCGGGCTCTGTGCTGACAGCAGAGGTTCTAACCCACAAACCATGAGCTCTTGACCTGAGCCCAAATCAAGAGTTGGATGCTTAACTAACTGAGCCACCTAGGCTCTGCTTAGCAGCTTATTTTTAAACCTATTTTTTAATTGTTTATTTATTTTTGAGAGAGAGAGAGAGAGAGAGAGAGAGTGTATGAGCAGGAGAGGGGTAGATAGAGAGAGGGGGACAGAAGATGCAAAGCAGGCTCTGTGCTAAGGGTAGCAAGTCCGATGTGGGGCTCGAACTCACCAACCGCGAGATCAGGACCGGAGCCGAAGTCAGATGCTTAACTGACTGACCCACCCAGGCGCTCCTAAACCCACTTTCTAAATGCATATTTTCTCTTAGGAAATATAACACCATGTTTTGATTTTTATATAGACCAATAAATGTCAGACTACCTTATTACCATTCACGCTACTCTATTAAGAACTAGTGTATATGTTGATGCAAGACTAGATTGAAGTCAACCTAGTGCCTTTGAAGAGCTAAAAATTAATGAATCTGTTTAATTATGACAGGAGATTTTCTTTCCAGCCAAAATGAGCTGTCAGGAGTTTTTATAATTTCATACTTCTGATTCCATTTCCTTGTGCTCTCATTAGTAAGAGTGCCCCAGATTCATTAGCTTCTTATTTATATTTATTGATTAATCAATACTGTTGCTTTCAATATGAAAATGTTCAATTAATTTATGTTTTAGTAAATCAGAAACAATCTAAAAAAATAGACTTTGTAATTAAAATTGCTTGAGCTCTTTGTTAAGGCTTTAACGGTACGAACAAACATTTTTCTTATTAACCATCTTGAAAGAACACAGTCCAGGGATTTATGGTTTAGTCGGAGAGATAGACAGGTTGTATACACAGCTAATTAAGAAAGGGTTTAGTAATTATATTAATATTAATATATACAATATACTATTCATATATTATTTATATGTTTATATTATATATAATTACTTAAGTACCAAGATGGTTAGATTAATAGATGCTTCAAGACTTCTTAATACTAATGTAAGCTTCATTGTTCTTTTAAAATTAATTTTTAATTTTTTAATGTTTAATTAATAATAGATAATTATCTCGACACACAACTGAAATCATACGGTATTTGTATTTCGGTCTGACTTATTTCACTTAGTATAATGCCCTCTAGGTCCATCCACATTGTCACAAATGGCAAGATTTCATTCTTTTTTTATATGGCTGAGTAATATTCCATGGCATATCTATATATGCACCACATCTTTTTTATTCAGTCATCTATTAATAAACACTTGGGTTCTTCCATATCTTGGCTGTTGTAAATAATGCTGCCATAAACATAGGCAAATGTTATCTCTTCAAATCAGTGTTAATTGTTTTCTTCGGATAAATACCCAGAATTGGAATTACTGAATCATATGATATTTTTATTTTGTTTGAGCAATCTTCATAGTGTTTTTTCTAGTGGCTGCACAATTTACATAAGTGTCATTATTGCCAGTATTTAGGAAAAAAGAAAAAGCAAATCACCAAAGGTGGGGACATGGAGAAGACTATATGGAAAATAAGGGATCAATCTGGGTCTAGAAGAAAAAATAGGACTCAGATAAGGGGAGAAGACAGAGGTGGATGTTCTTGGTAGCAGGAACAACTCATGAAGGAAACATAACGATCAAATTCATGTAGACCATAACATACACGGTCAGTTGGGAGAGCCATGAGTGTGTCTGTACTTGGGGAAATAAGATTAGAGAGGTGGGTAAGTAAGAAATAGATCGTGGGGGACTTTAGGTGTCAGGCCAGAGAGTTTTAATCTCATTCTTCTGATGGGGCTATGACTTACATGATGTGTTGTTCTATGGAGATTAATAAAGTGGCATAGATTAGAAGAGGAAGAGACTGAGGAGCCTCAACGTCCAGTTAGGCAATTATTTTACTGGCCTTGGCATGCAGTGATGTAGAAAATATGGTATGAATGGGAGAGGCTTGGGGAGGGAAAGTGCACAGGACCTGGTGACTAAAGTGGAGAGAGACCAAGATGAACCTCCAGTTTCCAATGACAAATGAAGACGCTGGGAGGCAAAAGTAGTCAGAGGCTAATCAGGATGCATTTACGGTCAGGCATGTTTAGGTGATGAAAGGACCTTGGTAAAGGTGGATATTTGGGGCTGCAACTCCGGAAAGGAGAGATTTAGTTATTCTAAAGGTGCAATAGTTAAAGTGCCGAGGATAAATGAGATCTCTAAGACAGGTATGACGTCTTATTTTTCACTGACCCTCCAGCATCTGCTGGAGGCTTTATAAAACAGTGCTACTTACTTAGGTTATTTAAAAAATACACTTTCTGGGGCTCCTGGGTGGCTCAGTTGGTTAAGTGTGAGACTTCTGCTCAGGTCATGAACTCATTGTCTGTAGGTTTGAGCCCCGCGTCGGGCTCTATGCTGACAGCTCAGAGCCTGGAGCCTGCTTCAGATTCTGTGTCTCCCTCTCTCTGTTCCTCCCCTGCTCGTACTCTGTCTCTCTGTCTCTCTCTCAAAAATAAAGAATAAAAAAAATTAAAAAAAAATACACTTTCTGTCAGAAGTGGGATTTCTGCTAAAACATCTGTATTTTTTTCTTCATTAGCAATGATATGCATTTGCATATGGACATCATTTGCAACTTAAGTAAGGGAAGCTAATGAAATCACATCGGTCTGATGATAAGACTGGCTATAACATCAAAAAATGTAGTGAGTGTTATGTTCAACATAGATGACATTATAAAATTATTTTGCCTATTTTTAAATTATTAAATGCATAAATATTTTCATCTTATACCGAGGTTTAGCTAAGATCAAGAAGACAAATGCAGAATCAGATTTTCAAGGTTTACTGTTATCGATGAACCTTGGGCTTGAAGGTACCTTAGCGATCCAGCTGAAATTCCCTCACGCTAAAATGAGGAAATGCAGTTCTGGAAACTGCTAACTTGTGCAAGGTCATTTCGGTCATTTTCCTGTTTTCTACCATTTGACTCTCTGTTACAGTCTTAATCAGAAGGTAAAATAGGTCTTTGATATACTTCCCCTTATTTCTGTTCTTCATCTACATTCGAAACCTCATGGTCAGAAACCTCATGTTTGCCCCGTTTCCATGTTTCCATGGTGCTTCCCCTCAGGCTCCCTCCCCTACTTCCAAAACATCTCCAGACAGAACAGGATTCTTTCCTTGTACCGAGGATAACTCGTTTGACATTTTCAGAAGGAAATCCTGAAAGACAACGTCTAGTCAAGGGACTAAATGCCTCATAATGGGAATTCTATTTTATTTATTTTTAATTTGCTTAAGGTTTTATTTATTTTGAGAGAGACAGAGATAGCATGAGTGGGGAGGGGCAGAGAGAGGAGACAGAGAATCCTAAGCAGGCTCTGTGCTGCCAACCCAGAGCCCAACCGGTGCCTGAACTCAGGAAACCATGAGGTCGTGACCTGAGTTGAAACCAAGAGTCTCACGGTCAACCGACTGAGCCACCTAGGAGCCCCTCATAATGGAGATTGTAGACATGGCATAAAAGTGGTGCAAGAGATGTTTTATTTCTATTTTTTGTCCTTAAATTTCTGCATCCATTTTCTTAAAAAAAAATTTTTTTTAGGTCTGTGTATTGAATTTGAGAGAGAGAAGGAGATTGAGAGTCCCAAGCAGGCTCTGTGCTGTCAGCACAAAAGCCGACATGGGGCTTGAACTCCCAAACCATGACATCATGACCTGAGCCCCTCCACATCCATTTTCTATTCTACTTAAATATGAGGTTGGTTTAGGGGTGGCCCGGTGGCTCAGTCAGTTAAGCCTCCGACTTTGGCTCAGGGCACCATCTCTCAGTTTGTGAGTTCGAGCCCTGCATCGGACATTGTGCTGTCAACTCAGAGCCTGGAGCCTTCTTTAGATTCTGTGTCTCCCTCTCTCTCCGCCCCTTGCCCACTCAAGCTGTTTGTCTCTCTCTCTCCAAAATAAATAAACATTAAGAAAATATATTTGGTTGGTTTAGGCTGGCCCAGTCTCAATCTTCTGCTAAATTCTAATATCCTGCCATTGAGCATCATTACTACCTGCGTGTTTAATTGCCATGGAAAACAGAGCACTCAGTCTGAACCAAGCACTGTTCTTCTGATCCCAGCTCTTCTGCTGAATTCAGTTATTGCAGTGATAACCTTATTGTCTTGGTTACTAACGCTGGAAACTTGGAGTGATTTTTGACTATCCCATTTCTCAAAAGGTTGCATCCAAATAGTCACTTGTGTACATATCTGATTTCCTTCTCCAGATTATAAGCCTCTTGAAAAGAAAATTGAATTAAAAAAATTTTTTTAACATTTATTCATTTTTGAGAGACAGAGTGTGGGTGGGGGAGGGGCAGAGAGTGGGAGACACAGAATCCGAAGCAGGCTCCAGGCTCTGAGCTGTCAGCACGGAGCCCGACGCGGGGCTCGAACCCACCAACTGTGACATCATGACCCCAGCGCAAGTCAGATGCTCAACCGACTGAGCCACTCAGGTGCCCCCGTTGAATTTTTTTTTTACCCCCATGGCACTGAGCAGCATCTAATATGTAGTAGATGGTCAGTAAATAGTCATGGATTGAATATGAATTATAATAGAAGGTATAGATGTCATTATGTATAGGAGGTGATTTAAATAAGGTGTTTAAAATCATCATAAACAAGTAACTGAAGGAAGTGTTGCATGATGTTTAGTTTCTATTTGTTCTTTCTGAACTCTAAGTACATTGTTATTCTGCTGTTCTATTCATAACATTAAGGCCTGCCTGGGCCTGTTTCAGAAAATAATGCTAGGGAGGGTTCAAAGCCTCATCAGCTAATGTGTTTCACCAGCTCAAAATGCAGTACAGCAGTGTGGCATCCGGGAAGGTGAAATAATCAAAGAACGATTAAACACCTGGCACCATTTTACATTACATGCAAACACTAAACCATTTGAAAAGGAAAAAATGGAGGATATGTTAATGCATATTGTGCCTTTAGTTTTAACGTAAATTTTATTTCAGCAATATGAGTAGTTGTCCTGGTTTTCAATTTTTTTTACTTCTAACATAAATTAAAAAAAAATTAACCTTTGCAAATCCCAGCAAAGCCTAGAAAAGATGAGAAGAAATGATGCAAAACTGTGATAATATTCTGTGTTAACCTTAAGGCATTGTGAAGCCATCAAGAGTATAAAATAAATGGGAAATCTTAATAGCTAGGAGCTCTCTCTCTTAATGTGCTTCTACCTGTGCTGCATGTAAGAATCATTTGCGGAAGCTTTTAAAAGTCCTGATGTCCTGGTTGTACTCTATCCCCCTTAGATCCTCTGGGGGGAGGAGTCGGGCATCAGTATTTTTAAAAGATATTCAGGTGATTCCAAAGTGCAACAGTTTGCCAACCCTGCAATTGAGTAAGGGGAATAAGAAATATGCCATGGGAAGCAGAAATCAATAAGATGCTATGAAAAAGAAAGATCATTAAGGTCCTGGTTGCAACTTAATTTTATTTTTACATGTTCTGGGCGTAGAGTAGATAATTAAATGCTAGTTGAACTAGCCTTATTAAATCACATCATTACTTGCAGGTGCTCAGGGACCATTTCCATTGTCCTTATATTATCATTTCTCATACCTCCTAAGCATCAAAGATATTACCCTAGCCAGTGCAATCCTATCTGTGTTTCCAATAATAGTATCGATATTTCATCTCAGTTCGTCACTGGTGAACGTTTTAAGTTATACCACTCCAGCGTGCCCACTACCACTAACAATGAAGTTTTTACCCCAGCCAACAGGGGAGTAATTCATTTCCAAAATTCTACTGTAGAGTCTATTTCCTTAAAACATCTGTCTCAGATTGGCTTCCTCTATTAGAAACAGACTCTGAGATGGGGGGACTACATGCAGAAGGTTTCTTTGGGAGTTATCTTGAGAGATACACCCGCAAGGGAGTTGGAAACATAGGACGGAGAGAGGGAGAGGCAGACCAGTGATAACACTTGCAACTGAGGACTCAGCCTATTTTATGGGGAGCTCTAGAGATGGGACGGCTCTTCAGAATTGCAAGGGGGCCAGGTTTTCTTATCCCCACATTAGCCCATCAATGGCTGCAGGTGGCCCCTTGCAGAGGAGGGGAGGATATCTTTTCTGTGAGGTAGTTTCCAAGAGTAAGTTCCAGTGAGAGACACAGCTATGAGCCATGAGCGTCTGATAGTTCCAGCAGTTGGGAGAGGATGGTGTTGACGCTGAAGAGGGGAACTGGTTGAAGGGCCTCGGTATCTGTTACAGTGTCCAGAATGACTTCTCTTTGGCCACTGGGAGCCCTTCATGTAGGCCCTTGTATCTGTTGGCATGACCCGCTAGTTTTGTGTAGCTTTCTTGCTTTCTGGTAAAATACTTTCTAGGCTCATCTAATAGATTTCCTGAACTCGAACTGGAATCAGCTGGTGTGCTAAGGGTTTGTTCGTTTGTTTAGTGAGAAATGGTATTTAGAGACCACAAAATGAGCCATGGGAGTGTTTGTTGATTCTAGGCCTTTCAGTAGGACAGAATTAACATGCAAATTTTGGGGGGGAAAAAACCCTCAAGTTTATGTTAATATTACCATTTCAAATGTAACATAGGATTTTTCTTAATTTCCTTGATTTTACACTTTTATCCTTTCTCCTTACGTTAAAAATCTTAGTTCATAACAATAGCAAATGTTTATATGTCTCTATTCTATTCTTTTTCTATGTAAAATTTCAAAAGAGTAATACTAATATTACTGTAAACAGGCTACAGAATGACATTTAAAAATGTATATCCTGGGGCGCCTGGGTGGCTCAGTCAGTTGGGCCTCCGACTTTGGCTCAGGTCATGATCTCGTGGTCCGTGGGTTTGAGCCCTGTGTTGGGCTCTGTGCTGACAGCTCAGAGCTTGGAGCCTGTTTCAGATTCTGTGTCTCCCTCTCTCTCTGCCCCTCCCCTGTTCATGCTCTGTCTCTCTCTGTCTCAAAAATAAATAAACGTTGAAAAAATACTGTAAAAAATGTGTATCCATCCAGCTCTCTCTAGAATATATTCCAATGTGTTCTAGAGTCCCTTGGATTTTGTCAAAGCACTTTGCTTGATTTTTATTCCATTCAACTTGTTAGTAACAAGACACATTCTTGTCAAATTGACAAATAGCAGGTAGTCAAAATGATGAGAGAATTCACTGAATGACAAAATTAGGGTCACAAATAATCTCGATTCCTTATAGTGATATTCTAGATTTAACACAATGAAATATGATAGGTACACTGCAATATGCAGTTGTCATTTAATCCGTAAAGCATCAGGAAAGACTTAAAAAAATTTTTTTTTATTGTTTACTTTTGAGAAACAGAGATAAGAGCACGAGTAGGGGAGGGACAGAGAGAGAGGGAAACACAGAATCAAAAGCAGGCTGCAGACTCTCAGTTGTCAGCATAGAGCCCGAGTCGGGGCTTGAACTCATGAATTGTGAGATCATGACCTGAGCTGGAGTCGGATGCTTAACTGAGCCACCCAGGTGCCCCAGGAAAGACTTCTAATAAAATAAATATAAAATTATTATTTATTAATAAGAAAGGCTACCACTTTTTGAGCACTTACTATAAGCCTGGCGTTCTGCTGGATACTTCATATAATTTTATAATTTAATCTTGACAAGAAGCTCATAAGGCAATAGTAGTAATATCTATCGTTTACAGATCATTTACTGAGAACTTGGTGCTCTTTGAGGCATCTTATACTTAATTCTCATAACAACGCTACAAAGTGTTCTAGATCTGGAAGCCTGATTCCAAAGCCTTGGGTACACTTTTTACCCCCTTTTTCACAGATGAGATTTTGAAGATGAGAGAGATTGAGAAACTTCCCTAAATTTCTGGTTAAAGATGGGCTGGGATTCAATCCCAAAGCTTGATTTTACAGCTGATTTCTTTCTTTCTTTCTTTTTTTTCTTCTTTTTTTAATGTTTATTTTTGAGGGAGGGAGGGAGAGAGAGAGAGAGAGAGGACAGAGGATCTGAAGCCGGCTCTGTGCTCACGGCAGAGTCCCCTGCAGGGCTCTAACCCATGAACCAGAGAACCCATGAACCCATGGGCTCTACCCCATGAACCTGAGCCCAAGTCAGACACTTAACTCACTGGGCCACCCAGGTCCCCCTAGTTTCTTAACTGCTCTGCCTTCCTGTAACAACTGCTAGGCAGGCTCTGGACTGGGTGCTTTGACGTGTTATTGATTGCAATCTTGTTAACATCCCTGGGGGGGGGGGTGGGTCACTCTTATCCCTCCCATTTCGTAGATCAGAACCCGTTTGGGAGGTAAGCAAGCTCCTCCAGGTTACCCAGACAGTGAGTCGTAAGTTGCAACTCACACCCAGGTCTAACTCCAAAGCCCATATTCTTCAACATTATGCTATGCAGAAAGGGAAAGATGTAAACAAACAAACAAACAAACAAAAAAACCCCAACAGCACTAGTGAAAAAGACTACTTGCAAGTTCAGCGCGAGGCAGCGGTGGGATATCGCTGCCAACAAGGTGAATGCCACCCGAGGCTGTGTTCTAGAAATACAGTATTTGTAGTAAGGGTGGAGACAGTCCCACTATAATCTGTGATGGCAGAGCTTACCTGGGCCATTGTGTGTCATTCCAGGCTCCACACTCTAAACGAGCATTACTGACATGCCTGAAACTCATTCATCCACAGGGGAGGGCCGAGCATGAAGTGTCTGAGTAACGTGTCTATGGGAAGAACTGTTAAAAAGTTGAGGTTGGCTGTGCAAGAGAGAAGACTCAGGAGGGATGGAATAGCTAAGGTTTGAAGCGTCTGCATGTGATGGAAAGTTAGATACAGTCAGTGGTTCCAGAGGGAAGAGCTAAGGCTTCCCTTAGGAGGGAGGAGGTACTGCCTGGTATTTGCAGGTTTCTAGAAATGAAAAGGGCTTCCTTGTAAGAGAACGAATTCTTTGTCATTGATGAAGAGCCTGAATGACCTCTATGTCAGGTGCGGTGGTCCTTAAATTTTAGCGGGTATAAGAATCACCTGAAAGAGTTTGTGAATTACAGATTCTCAGACCTCACCTACAGAAGTATCAATTCAGTAGACCTGGGGAAAGGGCCACAAATCTGCATTTTTAACAAGCAACCCAGTGGCTCCAAATGAGGTGGTCAGTGAAGTACACTTTGAGAACCAGGGAGACTGGATAAACTCCAAGATCTCTTCCGCTTATTTGACAAATAAACATTTTAGTAAAAAAAATGAGCATAGTCAACATAATGATTGTTCAGAGAAAGTTGCCTTCCGTTTCAGAAAAGATCCAAGGCAAAATTCTTTAATATGTTGACAGTTACAATTAGAGACAAAAGTATTGGGATGTAGGATGTTAGGATGTGGAAGGGGAAGGCTTGATTCTCAATCTGTGTCATAAGAGATAAGATTTTAATAGCAGAACAGAAGAGACAAATCCAGGTGGAAATCTTTGACCATTTTAAAGAACTCATTCTACATCTACCAGGGAGCAATCTGAGGGGGACCTGGAAGAAGCTATCTAATTAACCTAAAGGAAAGCACCTGTGTAAGGTTAAACACCTGTCAGGCTTTTGACCCAGGCTTATATAAACTTCAGCCTAAAACTAACAAAACAGGTGTGGGGGAGAGTGTATTCTAACTCTGGCCCACTTTTATTTTTGTTGTTGTTGTTGTTGGGGCTAAAGCACCTTTTCTGGCAAATATAGTGTATGTTTGATTAACCTTAACTTTTACTTAAAGCATGCAACCTGAGAGTCACATTTTAGAACTACTCTACCCTGAAATGTTCTGCTTTCTGTAAATACCTTTTTAAAAAGTGGTGCTCGGGTGTAATTTACTGTCCCGTATCCAGACTTTTTTTTTTAACTTAAGTTGCATACTGGTGTTTTATTTGTTTAAGTATATTAAAGTTTTAAAAAGTGGGGTTTTTTTCTTTGAAAACATTAAAAACTGGCTAACTGAGGAATTGGTGTTCACGGCTGTTTTGGTAGTGGACCCTACTGACACACTTATTTAGTTGACGAAGGACCAGCAAATGATTTCTGTTTCAGGTATATAAAACTTCCAAATGGCAATTACATGTTGATTGTAAGCTTGATCCTGTTTCTAGTTCATTTATTCTCACTTCCTTTGAATGGTTGCAGTCCTCCTTTCTCTTGAATCATGAGAGATGAAATTGCAACAGCCGTTTTCTTTGTCACAAGATTGGTGAAAAAACATGATAAACTGAGTAAACAGAAAATAGAAGACTTTGCAGAAAAGCTGACGACAATCTTGTTTGAAACCTACAGAAGTCACTGGCACGCCGACTGCCCTTCTAAAGGGCAAGCGTTCAGGTGAGAGCTGGCATATAGGATGACAAGGGGAACTAACGAGCAAGCAATAACCATTGGCAGTGATTCTGCTGGCGGTCTACGAGTAACAAAAGCTTTATGGCCTCAAATTTATTTGAGCTTGGGCTTGGAAGAAATGCAGCAGGTGGCAGTGCATAGAGAAAACTATACAATTTCAACATCGTTGAAAACTGTAGTGCAACCCCCCTTACGTGGGGTGGATTAAACTATCTCTGGCTTGTGTTTACCGTGAAAAATCGGCAGAGGACATTCGGCAAAACCAATTGCGTGACTTAGTGATGTAACGTTGTGAGTAGCTGATGTTGATGGTTCTACTCGGAAAGCCGTGGAGGGACAGGGTGGGGGTCAGCGGTATGAGAGCAGTTGGCCCACCACATGATTCCCGTCTACTAAGGCGCCTGTCACCAAGTGTTTGTTTCCCTTTCCTTGCTTTCTAAAGGTGTATCAGGATAAATAATAGTCGGGATAAAGATCCCATTCTAGAAAGGGCTTGTGCTGAAAGTAACGTGGATTTTTCTCACCTGGGACTTCCAAAGGAGATGACCATATGGGTAGATCCCTTTGAAGTGTGCTGTAGGTGAGTAATCTCACTGGAGGCGGTGTGCTCTGTGATCCCTGGAATCATGGGTTATAGAGTCAGTTCTGTGCACCTTGGTGAGAGATGATCCACTAAAGCCCTGCATTAGCGGTGAGGGCACTGGCTGGTTAAGGTTTCAGATGCAAACTTTCTTAGCACAGACTTCCAGTAGGAGTGGACACAGTGGAAGCACAGAGACTTGACACCGTACAGTCAAACCTTGGATTGCGAGTAACTTGTTCTGCGAGTGTTGTCCAAGACCAGCAAACATTTCTAATAAATTTTAACTTGATATGAGTGATATCTTGCAATAAGAGTAGTATGTGATGCCTAATGTCACATGATCATAACTGGGCCAATGGTTCTTGAAATTCTCTTTGCTATACAAGTGCTTTGGATTACAAGTGTGTTTCCAGAACGAATTATGCTCGCAAACTAAGGTTTTCCTGTATTTGAAATTTGACTTCAATCACTGCACTGTATTGCCAACTATAGACTGTAAGGCCTAAGTATTACAAGCAATATCAAGGGGGCAGAGGAATTGGAACTCAGTTCATTAGTTGAATCAAAAGAGACTAGTTTTTCTTTGTCAGAGAAATTCACCAAACTAGCCCTTACAGAATACCCTCACTAATTGCTACCCCGTGGAAGCTGAAGGTCACAGTGTCTTGCAATTTGCTTTGCTGTCAAGCCATTTCAATTTGTTTCTTAAAATAACTTTTTGCAGATTGGTTGAGCGGTCTGCAGAAAAGGTTAGAAATGAAAAAAAAACTTGGATTTTTGAATCCTTAATAAAGAAATCTTCTTTTCCTACTTAGGTACGGTGAGAAAAATCATCCATTTACAATTGCTTCTTTTAAAGGCAGATGGGACGAATGGGAGCTTTCCCAACAGGTCAGCTGTGCTGTTAATCGAGCTACATTAGACTACGCCTCTGGCATTTCCTCTGATGAAGAAAGTTGTAACAAAGAACCGCAGATCATTCCTAAAGTCAGCAATCCAAAGAGTATTTATCAGGTGAAGTGTGGTCCAGTTCTCGATGCTTTTTTTTTTTTTCTGTCCTAATTCTGAAAAGAATTTGTTCACTGTAAAAGAAACAAATGGAAAACAGAAACAAAACGGCAAAGATTAAAATCACGTTATTAACATTCTAGGAAATTTTTTTTCTTCTTTGTGTAGTTTCTTTACTTGGTGGAGTCCTCAGGAGTTACATAGGACTGTTTCTCCATATTATTTGAACAGAAGTTTCCTTTAATCCAAATTCCTTCATAATTAAATATAAAAATTAGCAGACTTTCTTGCTAGTAGAAAATAACCTACCACTTGTAGAAAATTTGGAATATTAAGAAATGGTCAAAGGTCTGTAATCTCACCATGAGAACAGTTGTTCTTAAAAAATACATAATTTTAATACATATTAGATTAATAAATTAAATATATATTAAACATAAATATATTCATATTATATATATTATATATACATACTACATACATATATATATATTTAACCACAACCCACAGAAAGGTAAGCATATTTATATGTTGGAAATAGGTTTAAAGAAATAATACCCTTACTTGGCATAATGCCCCCAATATTTTCTACTAAATTGATTTCAACCACCTAAATTGATTTCATGACTCGAAAATGGTTGCAACCCACAATTTGAAAAACATTACTCTAGACAGAATCTTGACTGACACTGTATGTATCTACTTGTTTGTACGTTTGCTGAAATTAATCACTTCTGTTGTAACATTAGAACAATTGAAATAACATCTTGGCATTTTTTTCCCTTGTAATTTAACCAATCAATTACTGGCACTCATCTGGATTATTTCCACATTTTTATGATGCAAAAAAAAGTTGATAACTTGTAGAGATAACTGTATTTTAAGTTAGTGTGGAGATTTGATTCTCAGACATGGAGTTACTGGGTCATACGGACATTTCCCTGTTCGGAATATATGCCAAAGTATTATCTAAAGGTTTTGTTTATTTGTAGTCTAACTAGCTCTATGTAATGAAAGTGTCTCTTATATCATTTTTCCTAAAATTGGTTATTCTTACTTAAAAATAATTTACTAAAGATGCTACCTGTTCTAGACACGGTTACTTTAAGTAACATTAAAAAACAAATCTCCATGTGCCCAAATGTTTTGGGTACTTATTAGCATACAAATCTTCTCCTCACGAATTATTTGAGGTCTTAATGTATTATTATAGGCTCTTCAAAGGTTAGAAATATTTTAACCCCTTTTCATATTACTGGCAAATAATTTTTCTATAGCTTGTGTAGTTTATAA
Organism: Prionailurus viverrinus; assembly: GCF_022837055.1. Classification (NCBI taxonomy): domain Eukaryota; kingdom Metazoa; phylum Chordata; class Mammalia; order Carnivora; family Felidae; genus Prionailurus; species Prionailurus viverrinus. The sequence continues at coordinate 9,776,632 of NC_062570.1, read as the reverse complement.
ACTATAGTTGATTGTATAGTTCTATATGTTTAAAAGTTTAAAATCATATATTGAAATAGATGCCCTTAATTCTATTCTTATGCTTAGAAAGATTTCCTTCCACCTAGGGATCAGATCTGTAGTCAGCTATATACTTTGTAGAGCAACGTACTTTAGGAGTGTGATCTGTAAAACATCTGTATTGGTTATTTGGGATGTTGAAAATGGATATATCTAGACCTTAGCCCAAAAGATCATGATTAGACAGTTCGGTGTTAAGCCAGAGAGGGAGGGTGGGGTAGAGGAGAACCCAAGAATATACACAAATTTGAAGATGTGTTTTTAAGTATTTTAGTTGTATTAAAGATTTAATTTTCTTAAAAGATAGGACTTTATAACCACCCCTCCCACTGGCTTATTATCTACTGTGTTTTCTATTCATTTGTACTCTGCTTTGTAAAGGCTTACCTTGTGAGTCATGGGTTTGTGTTTAGTATTTAAGTCTAGCTTCTTAATTTACAGATCTTCATGCCTACTTTGATACTTTTTTTTTTTTTTTCAGGTTGAAAACTTTAAACAGTCCTTTCAATCTTGGTTCCATGTCTCCCGCAAAAAGAATATGGCAGATGGCCGTATGGGCCTCCTAGGAAATGCTTATGCATTGCATAAAAATCATAAGCGTCAGAGGCCTGCTGCTATCTACCGGGTAGACAGGTACCACTGGGTCAACACTAACCGATAATGCAGTGGTCGGGCACTCGTGGGATAGAGCTCAGAGGAGCGGCTTCATTTTCTCTATAACAAAAGGGAGTCTAAAATTGAGAGGCCCATGAAACAAAAAATAACCATCTCAGGGACTAGAGTGGCGTAATGGCAAATCCTCTAGTGCAGATCATAACCGTGTTCTTAGCTATATTTTAACTCTTAATTTTATGTGAAGTTTTATGTAACGCTAATGAATAGACTCAGTAAGGTAATGGAATGAAGATAGTGACCTGTGATGAGATTCAATGAATTATGAAAAGTAACGGTTTAAATAAACGTACTATGTTTTTAATAACTTGCTAGTTCAGTTTTTTGTTTTTGGTTTTTGATTTTTTTTTTCTTTTTGTTTTTGTTTTTGGGTTTTTTGCAAGAAAGCTTCGAAAGTTTGTGTTTCTTCATTAGCCATTAAAACAAATAGAACTTCACTTGGCAAAGTGTGAGCCTCATGATACAGTCTCCTGGTTCCATTTTCTTACCTGCCATCACTGCTCTATTTCACAAGGCCATTGGGAGCTTGTTTTAAGATTACTCTTGAAGATACAAAATTCCCTTGCTTGTGTGTCTTTCAAAAATTTTCATCCATTTCTAAAACTCTTAATAGACTTAATTATGACTTTCATAACAGTGACACCTGCTCATTATAAGGATTCAAGCTAATTTAAAATAAAAAAACTTGATAAAAAAAATTCAAGCTAAGCACAAAAACAAAACAAAATGCACCAAGAAAAAAAAATCCCTACCATCCAGCCAGAAACTACCATTATTAACATCAAATGGTGACCATCTTTCCAGTCATCCTACATATATAAGAACTGATATACAATTAATTTAATAAAACCATGCTATAGGAGTTACTAAATTTTTAGGACCTATTTTAATTTTTCATTTTAGTTATCTCAGCAAAATGGAGAAACTTAGAGTGAAATATTCATGAAAGTTTCTACCACAATATATTTTATTTTCCAAAGGTTTTCTCTGAAGTTAAAAAACAAAACAAAACAAAAACAGAAAAAAAAAAGGAAAAAAATGGGGAAAAAAAAAGAAAATACCAGGAGGTTGGAATCATCTTTAAAACTTTGACAATCTTCTACAGTATTAATTGTTGCTATCAAGCTGCAGAAAGCATTCTTCATTTTTTTCCAGAAGGACAAGTTGTGAGATATTAAATTCTTAGGTTATGCTTTCTTTCTCTTAAAATTTCATAAACCTTACAGGAAACTGGTTTTTGGCACTATACCGTGGAGAAAGCTGAGACCAGTTGGATTTCCCCAACCCCCACCACTCATATCAACATCTTCGGTGGCTTCCTTTGCCTGCCAGTCTGAGAGCCTTTTCCTCTATATTAGAAATCTATGTCCATGTGTCTGTCAGTCATTTTTACATCAGTTTTTCCCAGAATACGGTGTCCCTTTCTCATCTGAAGATGTAATTTTTCTAGACCAATCTTCTACAATATTAATACCTTCTCTGTCCATCCATTTCAGGGATACCAGCTCTCCTGATGCTGGATCATTACTTTTGGTCTATCTGATTGCTTTAGTATCTTTATTTCCTTTTTTTTAAAACCACATTTGTCTTAAGTCTTCCTTGTGCCAGTTTGATTCTTATTCCTGTCTGGTCTTTGTTGTTTCTACCTATTTCTTAGTTCCACAATGATAGATTTCAATCAGTGACTTTCTCTGTAGGAGTTATTCACATGTATAGTTTGAGCAGAAAATGAAAGAAAACTGTATAAGATAGTTACTATACATAAAACAACCTAATACTTAGGAAGAATGGGTTTCTAAGAACCTTTACACAAGGATTTTATTAACAAAGTGTCTCTTGAAGTGTGTGAGGTTGTTTTGTTTTGTTTTTTAATGTTTACTTATTTTTGAGAAAGAGCAAGTGAGAGCATGAGTAGGTGAGGGGCAGAAAGAGGGAGACACAGAATCCCAAGCAGGCTCCAGGCTCTGAGCTGTCAGCACACAGACATAGACTGTGTATGTCTGTGTATATGCGTGTGTACACAAATTATACCTTGAAGATAACTGAAAACTTTTAAAAAGAGACAGCAGTAAGTGCACGTAATGCGGCAGAAAAGAGATCATGATCCCCGTCTTGTAATCTGTGGCATTTCCATTAAAAATCGGGTGCTTACCAAAAAGCTGGCAGCTCTTAGCGTATTAGTGGAATCAGATGGAAGGCCCGAGAAGTCAGCCAGGAAGTTAATAGGATCATGTTTTGGCTGGTGCCCCACTCAGCCAAGAATGAGGAATATAGAGGAAAGCTCTTTAATTCCTGCATGACTTTTTCCTTGTCACCTGTCTCAGAGGCCCTGGACCCTTGGCCTAACTACTTTATATAGTCTTACGCGTCTGGTTTAATTCATCTTCACTCTGCTTTTTTGGGAAATGCATTTTGTAACTTACGCAAATAGCTAAATAAAGTTCTTGAGGATATGCACCCATTATTTATCACATCAAAGTAAGATTTACCTTCTCAAAGTACTGGAGGAGTCTTTAACCCTATGAAATTACTATGCTTTGACTTGAGGGGGGGGTGCTTTGTTTATGAATTGCCAGTTCATCAAAGAGACAGGAGAATGGTTCCCTCACAGGCCAATCTTAGGGCAACTACACGTTACTGGTATCTGTGCTAGGAGGGCAGTAGATACTTTTAATTGAGCTAATAACTAAGGAAACCGTTTTAAGGCTGACAAATGTGGTACTTCCTTTGCCTGATGGCTAATGTTTTAAACTGAATGAGTCGTTGAGATGTCTGAGTGACCAGCCGCTAGCAGCAAAGAAATAAGGACTCACTGTCCGTGTAAGACGGCAGAGATTGGAGATCTGTGTGCAGTGAATTGACTCAGAGATGCTCTCCTTGTGGCTGGACTGAAAACTCTCTATTAAACCTTAATTATAAATCTTTTTTAAAATTTGTTAAACCCTTTTTATTTTTCATTTTTAAATGTTCATTTGTTTTTGGGAGAGAGTGGGGAAGGGGCAGAAAGAGAGGGAGAGAATCCCAAGCAGGCTCTGTGCTGTCAGTGCAGAGCTCAACGTGGGACTCGATCTCATGAACCCTGAGCTCATGGCCTGAGCTGAAATCAAGAGTTGGACACTTAACCAACCGAGCCACCCAGGCGCCCCCTGTTAAATTTTCTCGACTAGCCTGCTCCTTTGTCACTTTGCTTGAAAGACTCAATAACAATTGTTACATAAAATAAACCTCGCTTGCTACTCATCTGGGAGTACAATAAAGAGAATTATCCATGTGAGGAGCAGCCTGAACTGCTGTCATTGGATTTGTCTTCCGAGCTGGCTTTTGATACAAAGTTTGTGTTTGCAAAAGAATTTTCTGGCTTACATTGAATTCATGGGACAGTTGTGTCCCTCCTGATTAGCACTTGAACTTCAGTTTCAGATAACTCCTCATCTCTCTGAGGTGTTCCAGCCAGAGTCCCCAAAGTGACTTCTGTGTGGGCCACATGGCCTGTATCTTATCGCCAGATCTCCAAATTCTCATTCCGGATCACCCGATATTGTACAAATCTACCTGACTACTTTGTGTGACTCAGTAACAGACAATTTTACATAAGTTAGTCAGCCTTATATATACAGATACACAAATTGACATTTCTATAAAGAGGTTCAGTGTTTTTAAATAAGGAACATTTTAATAAGATACGTGGTCTAATGATTTTTTAGTCACATTGAAAGCGTCAGCATGTTATCATCTGTGCCAGATATTACCATCTATTATGTTATATATCCACCCAAGATTATGTGATTTACACATGAATAAGCATTTTTAAAAATCCTCTTAATAACTTTATCAGATATATTTACATATTTAACATGTTTTAAACATGCAGACTGAAATGAAATCACCATTCTCTTTCTAGATCTAAAAATACAACAGAAAAAGAAACATGTAGTTATTTCTCTAAAGACGCAATCCACAGAACGAGGAAAAATAGTTGCAGAATAAGGAATTCCTACAAATAAATGAAACGGGGAATCCAGTGAAAAATGGGCAAAATACTTGAATAGGCACTGCTCAAGAGAAGATACTCAAATGATGTATAAATACAGGAATGGTGCTCAGTTTTAATGGCCACCGGAAAAATGCAAATTAAAATCATATACCACATGCCTGGGTGGCTAAGTCATTTGAGCATCTGACTCTTGATTTCAGCTCAGGTCATGATCCTGGGGTCATGGGATCTAGCCCCATGCTGGGCTCCATACTGAGTGTGGAGCCTGCTTAGGATTCTCTCTCTTTCCCCCTCTGTTCCTCTCCCCCGCTTGTGTACTCTCTTTCTCTCTAAAAACAAAACAAAAACAAAAATACCACATACCCAGAAGGATGCAAGAATGCATAAAATAAAAAAGATGGAAAAAACTAAGTGCTGATAATCTTTTGCTGGCAGTATATATTTAGACAGTCACTTTGGACATCCAGTTGTAAGTTTCTACTAAAGTCAAACATACCCACACCCTAAGACCTAGAATTTCTAGTTCTAAGTAATACCTGACTCAGTATAGTCACATATAGTCACCAAAAGGTACACAAGACTATCTATAATAACCCCAAACTGGAAAATACCTACAGGCACATGAGTATCGGAAAGAGTAAATTTTGACAAATCCATACAATGGGGGTCTTATAGCAAAGAGAATCAACAAACGACAGCTACATGCAACAATATGGATAAGCCTCACAAACACGATGTTGAGCAAAAGTAATCCATATTTTATGATTCTATTTATGTGACGTTCATGAATAAGCAAAAAACAGTTTATGGTGTCTGAAGTCAGGATAGTGGTAATTCCTGGGGGGCAGATGACTGGATGGAAGGGACATGGGGGACACTTCTGAGAAACTAGTGATGTTCTCTTTCTTTTTAAAAAAATTTTTTTTTAATTTTTTTTTTCAACATTTATTTATTTTTGGGACAGAGAGAGACAGAGCATGAACGGGGGAGGGGCAGAGAGAGGGAGACACAGAATCGGAAACAGGCTCCAGGCTCTGAGCCCGACGCGGGGCTCGAACTCACGGACCGCGAGATCGTGACCTGGCTGCAGTCGGACGCTTAACCGACTGCGCCACCCAGGCGCCCCAATGTTCTCTTTCTTGATGTGGATGCTGCTTATACAGAAATGTTCACTTTGGACAATTCATGAGGAGTGGGTTTATGATACATGCACTTTTAAAAGCCGTGTTATGTTTTAATAAAGTTTTAAAGGTAGTTTTTACCCAAGACATAGGTGATAACTTTAAATAAAGTAGACTGGGGCCCAGGACTGGAGTCAGTGTTCAGTTATTTTTCCAGCTTGCTAGTTTCTGATCTCAATCTTGACACATAAGGTCACCACGCTGCATGAAAAAATGAAGATGTTTGGGGCTTTTCTCTTTGCTAATTATCCATATACCTTATGGATATTAGTGTTGTGTTAGTGAAGTATTAGTGAAGTGTTGGTGTTGGTCATTTGGAGCCAAAATATTTGTTGGTTTTTAAATATATAACATTTTACATGCTTATGATCAAACACCTTTTATACAAGAGCAGCAGGTATCATAAGGTATAACAAGAGAACCCCTGAATGGGACGGTAATGGACCCAGTTCTAGTTACTTCCTGTTCTCGTCCAGCTGGGTGAACAGGGAAAGTCTGTGTCTCGGTTCCCACTTCAGGGCTTTACCCACCTGAAGGCAAAGGGTGAAATCTTTTGGCTCCTTTCTAACTGAGATCTAAGATCCACCATCTCCCGCTACTGGGAAAACTCTTCAATAGGGTGATTGATCAGGTAGCTTTTCATACCACCATTAATTTCCAATCCTTCATTCTGCTGACTTTTTCACTTACAAATATGGCTCCAAACACATGATGAAGTGTTTCAAGATGTAGAGCAAAGCAGTCTTAATGCTGTAGATCATAAGGCCATCTCACCTCATCTTCGTCCTCACTCTGATCTCTCCGTTTTCTTGGTATCTGTTTTTCAGCAGCAATGAGGCTTTTTAGAAGATGTTCCATATTGGTGAAGAGGAGAAGATCCTTGTTTTTCTTAATATACTGTGGAGAGTGTGGAGGAGAGAGTTAATGCCTTTGCTCCCATTTCCTTTAAGTACTCGTGGATATTCTTAGCCAGACTCTGGATCTGAGCATAGTACATACAATTCTGCTTTTAAAATAAAAGCAAGACCTCTCCCTAAATGGTGGTTGACAGAGGACTAGCATTCCAGCTCCACAATGACCTCTGTTGTGGGCAAGTTTTTACCACTCCTAACCCTCAGTTTTCTCACCTGTAAGTTAGGAACAAAAGTAGCATCTACCTTATAAGGGCATAGATGAGATGCGTGTAAAACTCTCAGCAGAACAGCTGGCACGTGACAAGTATGTAATAAACGTCTGCTATTCCCTGCCCTGGAGTTACCAGGGTGAGGTTGGTGAGATTGGAATGTTTCAGTAGATAGCATCAGGGATTACACAAACCCCTTCATTGATATAGTAAATATATTAAAAGCCTACTTCAAAGCCTGGAATGTGGGCTATATCAGGAAACAAAACAGACAAACATCTCTGCCCTCATGGAGCTTATGTTCTATTAGGGGAAGAAATGTACTAAACAAGGTTAAGTAAGTAAATTACACAGTAGGTTTAGGAAGTGATACAGGAGAAAGGAAATTAGAGCCAAGTAGGGAGAAGGTGATGAACAGGAGAAAAGAGGGTTGCAAATGAAGATGGGCTGGTCAGAGCGGGACTCACTGAGAAGGTGACACTTGAACAAAGTCCTGGAAGAGGTGAGGGAGTTGGGCATGCTCTAACTCCTTAGACCAGTGTCTCTCAACCTCAGCACTACTGACATTTGGGGATGGATAATACTTTGTGGTGGGGACTGTCCTATGTATTGCAGGCTGTTCAGTGGCATCCCTGGCCTCTCTCCACTAGTTAATTGCAGTAGCCCCCTTCCTGGAGCATGATAATCAGAAATGTCTCCAGACGTGGCCAAATGTCCTGTGGGGTATAAAACCGCTCCTGGTTGAGAACCAGTGCCGCTGCAGGCAGAGGGCAGTGCACCTGGTGTGTGTAAAGAACAGCAAGGAGGACAGTGTAGTTTGGAGGTGAGTGACCAAGGGGGAGAGTAGCAGGTGAGGCGGTGAGAGAGAAGGGGACTTGGTTTCCTTGGCTTTGACTCTAAGTGAGATGGGGAGCCACAGCAGGATTTTAAACAGATCCATTTTCATTTGAAAAGGATCACTCTGACCAATGTGCTGAGAGTAGACTGAGGAGAGGCAAGGTCGGAATCGGGGGACCAGTTAGTAAGTATTCCAGTAATCCAGGTGAGATGATGTGGGCTTGCACTACGCTGGTAGCACTGTAGGCAACGAGATGTGGTCCTCTTATGAATATATTCTGAAGGTAGAGCGACAGGATTTCCTGATGGATTAGTTACAGGGTGTTTGTAACAGAGAGGTTTCAAGGAAGACTTTGGCCTAAGAAACCAGAAGAATACAGTTGCCACCAACTGCGATCGGGAAGGTTTCCAGTAGGGGAGGTTTGGACAGAAGACAGATTGGGGGCATAATGAATTTGAGATGCTTCTTAGACCCGGAAGTGGAGACGGCCCATAAGCAGTTGAGTTGAATTAGTGAGTTGGGCGGGGCTGGAGATAAAAATTTGAGATTCCTTGACATATGGTTGGGATTTGAAGCTTGAAGATGGGCTGAGATCCCTAAGGGGAGCAAATAAAGACAGAGAAGAGAAGAGGACAGGAATAAATCCTGGCCCTCCAACATGAACAGCCTAGGGAGAAGAGGCAGGACGAGCAAAGGAGACTGAGAAGGAGCAGCCACACAGGTAGGGGCAAACAAGAGGACTCTGGGGTCCTTGGAGCCAAGCCAAGATTGTACTGAGGACAAGGAAGTAATCAGATGTGTCAGATGCTGCTGGTGAATGCAGAGAGAGAACTGAGCATTCTCTGGGGTCTCTGGGGGGTAGGGTGTGATTGATTCTGGAGTCTGGATGACCACTGTCACCATCACCATCAACGAGCACAAAATAAATCTCTGATTGGTAACTAATGGGGATCTGATCATAGATAGGTGTATATGGAACATTTACTAGGAGTCAGGAGATCTAGCATCTGATCTCAGATCTGCCACTACTAATAGCTTCGTGATTTGGGGCAAATTGCTTAATCTCTCCTTAAATTCAAAATGTGACTAAAAATATGTCTGCTACCTATTCTGCAGGATTGCTGGCTGAGAGAGAATATATGAGAGAATATACACATAAAAATGCTCCGAAATTTATAAAGGTTTATATAAATAATGTGAAAAAAAATACAACTCAAGAGTGAACTGATCTTTCATGAAGGATAACAATTTCAAGATCCCAGATTTAAACTTTGTGATATTTTTAATAGTTAAATATGATGGTATTCTCATAAAAGCACTTTAAATAACACAGTATTAAGAATACCATTATCAGGCTTGCATAGAAAAGAGCACACTGCAAGTTGGGTAAAAAAGCCATCACCTGGGCATCTAAATTTAGTCACTGAGTCACCGTAGTTTTAAAGATGGAATTCTGCAAATTGATAAATAGGTTACTGGGATATGAGTTAAGTAACTATGGGGCCACATTAGCAATCCCCGAACTCAAACAGCCAGATACCTACTGTCTGCCTGGCAGGGCACAGGATGAAAAAATATATTGTGGTATGTGGTTTGAGGAGCGGCCTGGGTGTCAAGGCAGTGTACCACCAGGGGAGGCCAGAAATATCTGACCAGGTCGGACACCGAGGCCTTTAGTCCATGAAGAAGTCAATCTTTAACCAACATTTGCTACACCAGTTGAAGTTAGTTACCTCTTCTGATGACTCTGGCTCCAAGTGAGACTCACACTTCCTTTCAATGAGTTTCGAGAGAAGATCTCTTCCTCTCTCAGAGACGGGCTGCTCTTCCAGCAGAATAGCACTTATGCTTCGGTCAAGCTTACCGTCCCAGGAAACCGCTGACATTTGCAGCGCCATAGAGAATGCTTCCCTGAAATAAGCCTGCAAGCCCTGGTCAAGGAAAAGGTGAGGGGGGCCAAATCAGTTCCATTCTAGATAATTACTATTATACAGCTTCAAAATAATAGCTGAAAGAAAGATGGGGTTTGATACCCATCATCTTCACTTGCCCTTACCGTGGGTTATTACTGTCATTTGCAATTCTGGTGAGGCTTATGTGTTGGCAAGGAAATAGCCAAGAAAGCTGTGATGCCATTCTCATAGGAAGGCCACTTCTTTTTGAGTTTTTACAGAGTGGTACACGCATTTTGTTATAGGCTGCCACAGGAAATTAGATCAGGAAAACCTTCCTCCTGGCCAGGCAGTAGGAACCAGAGGCCAACAATGGGACCTAAGTAGCTTTGAAATGTTGCACAGCTTAACAAATCCGTCATTCTGGGAGAGAAGCAAAGAATCCTGTGCATTTTAGAAATACCTTGTAAAATGACCTCAGAAAGGCAGGGTCTGAGTCCTGGTGGAAGTCCTTGGCAGCGATGTGGGCCAGGCAGTGGATCAGCAGCAGAATGAAGCTTCCCACAGATGCCAAAGACTCTCTCCCAACAAACAGTATGTTTTCAGCGCTCTTAGTAGAGGAGATACCCAAATACGGAGATATCAACCTCAGGGAACATCTCCACTACCTCTTTCTTTTCCTACTTTCATGTGGTCTAAATTAACTTTTGGAATCATAAATTCAGAGACTCCCCAGGCTTAATGGAAATTTACTGATGATGAGGTAAAAACTATTGCTTTAGTTCAACTCCCGGAATAAATCATGTTCAAATCGCAAGGGAGTGATACTATTCTGGGGGCCCACCCCAGAATGTCTGGTTCTATTGGCTGGTTTAGGAAAAACCTTGGCATCTCCATTTTTACCCAGCTCCCCAGGTGGTTGATGCACGAGGTCCAAGGACCTCAGTTTGAGAATCAGTGCCTGACAGGGCTCTCTGACTTTGTCTTTCATGCCTTTATTGTAATCAGGTTCTCAAATATCCTCTCTTGTCTAATTGACTTGAAATAACTCCCTTGTTCAGGCAATAGGTTGGCTTGGAAAAAGCATTAAGTAATTTGAAGTCAGATAGTCTTGAGATCTGGTTCTGGAATGAGCTCTGGGGACAGCTCAGAATAGTGGTTAAACAACGAGTTTGGTGTTCTAATACACCTGGACTTGAATTTAAACTCTTGATAACACTGTGAGCTTGGGAAAATCACTTGGCCTCAATGGGTCTCAATATCTTAACTCATAAAATGGAGGTCACAAGAGTAGTCGCCCAATAGGGTTGGGATGTTGTAAGCCGTAAATGAGATAATGCATGTAAGGCACGCGGCCAAATGCTGGACACACAGTACTCCAGTAGTCGGTGAATCCTGAGTTTGTTTCCCCATCAGTAAAATGGGATGAAATTCTTGCCTACTTCATAGATAGCTTTGAGGATCAAGTGTAATGATGCCTGGAGGGTACAGTGTGGGAGTTATTTTTGGTCTTAATTAACTTTCCCAACAACCGAGTGGTCAAGTGTGACCCGCATCCTAGTCCTCTAGCATTGGTTAGCAGTGCCCCCTCTCACAATCACCGTTCACCAATGAACCGTTATCAGTGTTTCAGGTCTGTGTATACTGGCTTAGGGCTACCACCAAGGCACTGTTAATCCTACATATTCGAGGAACTGCAAGCACAAGAACAGTTTTGATCCCTTTCTGCGGAAAGATGCTGATTGTGCAGGATTTGCAGAGGCTGGAACCATGACTCTTATGGGAAACACCAGTCTGGAACCACCGACTTTGATGACAGAGATTCATCAACAGGCACAAAGCCATTATGATTCTCTCTCTGGACACAAGCCGGGACATACCCATTTCACTAATTAAGAGAAAGCTTTTACGTGGTGACATTTATTATGTCTTACTAAATGACTTATTACCAAGAGGGATAAAGTATGTCAGGACTCGAGAGAGAAAAATGTTTTATAGCGTTTGTTCTTTTTGCTTCTGTCTATCTCTTTAGACCCTAGAATTTTACAAACCCGCCTCTGGGGCTGAATTTGCAGCACCTGAAAGAGGAAGGAGCCTTCGAAGGCATTGTCTGAGGCTTCCATGGCAGGCAGATGAGAAGCAATCTGCAGGGTGATTTCAGGAGCCTGAAAAGAATAAGAAACAAATAAAACCCAAACCCAAACCCATCCTCTTGCTAAAAAATTCTCATGTAGCTCAGCTCTGTAGCACCAACCAAATTAATGGGAAGTAAATGCATTGGAACATCAATTTCAAGTGTAACAGGATAAGGAGATTCAGTATACACTAAAGGAAAGTGGAAAGAGTATTTCTGTGTTCGATATTTATGCTAGTTATAAGCATTAACTTACTACTTTTCTAACTCGAGGGTGGCAGTCAGGCATGGGGGCTGTGAAGCACGATGCCTGAGTCCTCACCTGGCTCTACCCTTTTGGTTGTGTGATGTTGGGTAAGTTAACTCAACCACTTTGTATTTTCCCACCTTCTTTTTAAAATGAGAAAAAAAAATAGATATAGGAGCCTGGGAAGATGACAGAGTAGGAGGATCCTAAGCTCACCTCATCCCGCTGATACACTTAGATAATAGCCATATCAATGCAACTGACCCAGAAAATGACCTGAAGACTGGTAGAACAGACTCTTCACAGTTAGTCATAGAGAGGAGGCCACATCAAAAACGGTAGGAGGGGTGGGGACATGGTTGGGAACGAAACCCCCAGTGAAACGGGGAGAAAACCACACACCAGTTCAACTGCAGCCCCAGCAAAGGGTTGGGAGCAGACGTCTCAAATGACTGCTAATCCCACCTATCAACAAAATCTCACAGTAGGCAGGATGAGGAGAGAGCCCTGTAGTTCAGAGTCACTGCAACCCTAACAGAGGACGGGGGCAGACACCTGGTCTGACTGCAGGTCTCACCAACAAAAGCCTCTCAAGGACAACACAGGGAACGCACCCTACAGGTAAGTGTGACTAAAGCCTTGGCAAATGAGCTGAGGGCAGGCATCTGGTCTGATACAACTATAAGCCCAAAGCGGCCCCAGACTAGCCCCTTAAGAGTACAGGGACCAAACCCTGTCCACAACAGGCAAAGTGGGTCATTGCAGCTGAATGGACTGAAGGCAAACACATCTCAGTCACAACAGTAGGGTGCGCACCGCATACACAGGAGATACTGCCGAAGCATTTGGTCTGCTAAACAGGGGGCATTTTACTTTAGGGCACTAGAGGACCTCTTCTTCGTGTGGCCCCTACTTTTAAGAGCAGGAGACTTAGCTGACTTTCCTAATACATAGGAACAAAACACATGAAGAGACAGAGGAGTATATTCCAAATGAAAGAACAGGACAAAAACCACAGCAAAGAGCTCAATGAAATGAAAATAAGCAATGTGCCTGGTAGAGAATTCAAAGGAATGGTCTTAAAGATACTTACTGGACATGAGAAAACAGTGGAGGATCTCAGTGAGACCTTCAACAAATAGATCATTAAAAAAAGAACCAATAATAGAAAAATAACTCAATAACTGAAATTAAAAATACAGCAGAAGAAATCAAGAACAGATCAGAGGATGCAGGACAAGACAGAGAGCAGAGGACAGAAAACTTATTAGAAGAAATAATAGCTGAAAATGTCCCTGAGATGGGAAAGGAAACAGATATCCAGACCCAGGGGGCAAAGAAAGCCCCCAGTGAAATCAGTCCAAGGAAGTCTACACCAAGACACATCCTAATTAATATGGAAAACAGCAAGAGAAAATAAAAGCAGCAAGAGAAAATAAAACCATTACCTAACAAGGGTAACCCCATAAGGCTATGAGTGGATCTTTCAGCAGAAGCTTTGCAGGCCAGAAGGGAGTGGCAGGATATATTCAAAGGGCTAAAAAGGAAAAGCCTGCAACAAAGAATATTCTATCCATCTATGCTAGAATTCATAAAGAAGGACAGATAAACAGTCTCCCAGAAAGACAAAAGTAAAGGGAGTTCATAACTGCTAAATGAGCCTTACCACAAACATTAAAAGGAATTCTTTGAGTGGAAAGAAAAGGCCACAATCAGGAGTAAAAAAATTAGCAAAGAAAAAATTGCACAGGTAAATACAAACATAATAAAAATAGATTAATCACTTATAAAACTGGTATGGAGGTTAAAGCACAAGAGCAGTAAAATCAATTATATCTATAAAAATCAGTCACAGTATTTACAAAGTAAAAGGATGTAAAGTATGGCATCATATAGATAAGATGTGGAGGAGGGAGGTAAAATTTTAGTGCTTTTAGAATAGGTTCAAGCTTAAGTGATCATCAACCTAATATGGACTTCTATATACATAGGATGCTATATATCAACCTAAGAGTATTCACAAATCAAAAACCTATAATAGATAGGCAAAAAAAGAAGAGGAAGGAGTCTAAGCACATCACTAAAGAAAACCATCAAACCACAAAGGAAGAGAGTAAGAGAAAAAAGGAGCAGAGAAGAACTACACAACAATCATAAAACAAGTAACAAAATGGCAAAAGTACATATTTATCAATAATTACTTTGGACGTTCTGGCAGGGAACACAGATACTTGTATACCCTCAATAATTAGTTTGAATGTAAATGGACCAACTGCACCAATCAAAAGATATGGGGTGACTGAATGGATAAAAAGCAAGACCCATCTATATGCTGCCTACAAGAGACTCACTTTGACCTAAAGACATAGATTGAAAGTGAAGGTATGGAAAAACATTTATCATGCAAATGGGAGCAAAAAGAAAACTAAGGTAGTAATACTTCTTTTGGACAAAATAGATGTTAAAACAAAAACTATAACATGAGACAAAGAAGAATACTACCTAATGATAAAAGGAATAATCCAACAAGGATATATAACAACTGTAAACATTTATGCACCCAATATGAAAGCACCAAAATACATAAAGCAACTATTAACAGACATAAAGGAAAAAATCAATAGTAAGTAATACAATAGTAGTAGAGGACTTTACCACCCCACTTACATCAATGGATAGATCACCTAGACAGAAAATCAACAAGGATACAGTGGCTTTGCATGACACATTGGACCAGATGGATCTAACAGATACATTCAGAATATTTCATCCCAACACAATGGAATACAGATTCTTTTCAAGAGCAAATGGAACATTTTCCCCAACAGATCACATGTTAAAGCCACAAAACAAGTCTCAAAAAATTAAAAAAGACTGAAATCATAGAATGAATATTTTCTGACCACAATGGTATGAAACTAGAAGTCAATCACAAGAAAAAATCTAGAAAGAACACAACTATATGGAGGCGAAATAACATGCTGCTAAACAATAAATGAGTCAACCAGCACATAAAAGAAAAAATTAAAAAAAATATGGAGACAAATTAAAATGAAAACACAATGGTCCCAAATCTTTGGAATTCAGCAAAAGCTGTTGTAAAAGGAAAGACTATAGCAATACAGGTCTCACTCAAGAACCAAGAAAAATCTCAAACAACCTAACCTTGCAAATAAAGGAGCTTTAAAAAGAATAACAAACAAAGCCCAAAGCCAGTGGAAGTAAGGAAATAATAAATATTAGAGTATAAATAAATGAAATAGAGACTAAAAAATTAGAGCAGATCAATGAACCAAGGATCTGGTTATTTGAAAAGATCAATAAAATTGATAAAACTTTAGCCAGGCTCATAAAAATATACAGAGATGAAGAGGGAGGGAAGGAGGGAGAAATGACTCAAATAAATAAAGGAGGAGAAACAACAACCGGTACCACAGAAATACAAATGATTATAAGAGAATATTATGAAAAATTACATGCCCACAAACTGGACAACCTAGAAGAAATGGATAAATGCCTAAAAACATATAACCTTCCAAAACTTCAACAGGAAAAAATAGAAAATTTTAACAGATTGATTACTAGCAATCAAATTGAATCAGTAATAATTAAAAAAAAAAAACCTCCCAACAAACAAAAGTCCAAGACCAGATGGCTTCACACATGGATTCTACCATTTAAAGAAGAGGCAACACCTATTCTCACACTATTCCAAAAGATATAAGAGGAAGGAAAACCTCCAAATTCATTCTATGAGGCCAGCCTTATCCTGATACCAATACCAGAAAAAATTTCTACAACTCTTACCCCCAAAAAACTATATGCCAATGTCTCTGATGAACATAGATGCAAAAATCCTCATGAAAATATTATCAAACCGAATCCAACAATACATTAAAAAAATCACTCACTACAACCAAGTGAGATTTATTCCAGGGGTGCCAAGTGTGGTTCAATATTCACAAATCAATCAACGTGATATATCACATGAACAAAAAAAGGATAAAAACCATATGATCATCTCAATAGATGCAGAAAAAGCATTTGGAAAAGTACAACATCCATTCATGATAAAAATCCTCAACAAAGTAGGTTAGAGGAAACATACCTCAACATAATAAAGGCTGTATATAAAAAGCTCACAGCGAACGGCATACTCAGTGGTGAAAAACTGGGAGCTTTTCCTCTACAATCAGGAACAAGACAAGGATATACACTCCCACCACTTTTGTTCCACATAGCACTGAAAATCCTAGCCACAGCAATCAGACCAGAAAAAGCAATAAAGGTATCCCAATTGGTAAGGAAGAAGGAAAACTTTCACTATTTGCAGGTGACATGATACTATATATGGAAAACCCGAAAGACTCCACCAAAAAACTATTAAAACTGATGCATGAGTTCAGTAAAGTCACAGGATACAAAATTAATATACAGAAATGTGTTCTATTTCTATAACTAATAATGAAGTAGTGTAAAGAGAAATTAAGAAAACAATCCCATTTACAATTACACTGAAAATAGTAAAATACTTAGGAATGAACTTAACCAAGGAGGTGAAAGATCTGTACTCTGAAAACTATAGAACACTGATGAAGGAAATTGGAGATGACACAAACAAATGGAAAGATATTCCATGCTTATGGATTAGAAGAACTAATATTGCTATAATGTCCATATTACCCAAAGCAATCTACAGACTTAATGCAATCCCTATCAAAATGCCAATAGTATTTTTCACAGAGCTAGCATGAATAATCCTAAAATGTCTATGGAGCCACAAGAGACCTCAAATAGCCAAAGCAATTTTGAAAAAGAAAAACATTGCTGGAAGTATCACAGTTCCAGATTTCAAGATATACTACAAAACTGTAGTAACCAAAACAGTATGGTACTGGCATAAAAAGAGACACATAGATCAATGGAATGGAACAGAGAGTCCAGAAATAAACGCATACTCTTATGGTCAATTAATCTATGACAAAGGAGGTAAGAATATAAAATTGGAAAAAGCTTCTTTAACAAATGGTGTTTGGAAAACTGGACAACTTATGTTGAAGAATGAAAATGGACCACTTTCTTATACCATACACAAAAATAAAGTCAAAATGGGCTAAAGATCTAAATGTGAGACCTGAAACCACAAAACTCCTAGAAGAAAACATAGGCAGTAATTTCCTTGATGTTGGCCATAGAAACCTTTTTCTACATACGTCTCCTAGGGCAAGGAAAACAAAAGTAAAGTGAAACTATTGGGATTACACCAAAATAAAAAGCTTTTGCACAGTGAAGGAAGCCATCAACATAACAAAAAGGCAACCTACTGAATGGGACAAGATATTTGCAAATGATATATCTGATAAGGGGTTAATATCCAAAATATATAAAGAACTCATTACAACTCTACACCAAACACACACACACACACACACACACACACACACACACACACACAATCTGATTAAAAATGGGTAGAGGACATGAATCGACATTTTCTCCAAGGAAGACATACAGATGCCAAAGAGACACATGAAAAGATGCTCAACATCATTCATCCTCCAGAAAATGCAAATCAAAACCACAATGAGATACCACCTCACACCTGTCAGAATGGCTAAAATAAAAAAACATAAATAACAAATGTTGACAAGGACACAGAGAAAAGGAATCCTTGTGCACCATTGGCGGGAATGCAAACAGGTGCATCCACTGTGGAAAACAATGGAGGTTCCTCAAGAAATTAAAAATACAATCACCAGGGTGCCCGTGTGGCTCAGTTGGTCAAGCGTCTGACTTTTGTTTTCAGCTCAGGTCATGATCCCAGCGGCGTGGGATCGAGTTCTGCATCAGGCTCTGCACCGAGTGTGGTGCCTGCTTGGGATTCTCTCTGCCTCTCCCTCTCGCTCTGTCCCTCCCCTGATCACACACTCTCTTGCTCTCTCTCAAAATAAATAAACAAACATTAAAAAAATACAATTACCATATGACCCAGTAATTCCACTACTGGATTTTTACACAAAGAAAATGAAAACAGTGATTTGAGAAAATATACGCACCCCTATGTTTCTTGCAACATTATTTATAATAAGCCAAGATACTGAAGCAACCCAAGCGTCCATCAATAAATGACTAGATAAAAGAGATGTGGTAGATATAGACATAGTTATAGATAGATGCCTGTATCTATGTCTGTATCTATATCTATATCTATATCTATATCTATATCTATATCTATATCTATATCTATGTCTATATCTATATATCTCTATCATGGAATATTACTTAGCCATAAAAAAGAATGAAATCTTGCTGTGACAACATAGAAGGACCTAGAGGGCATTATGCTAAGTGAAGTAAGTCAGACAGACAAACACCATATGATTTAACTCATATGTGGAGTTTAAGAAACAAAACAATGAACAATGAGGAGTCAAAAAAACCAAATTCTTTTTTTAAAACGTTTCTAATGTTTATTTATTTTTGAGAGAGAGACAAAGCGCAAGCAGGGGAGGGCAGAGAGAGAGGGAGACACAGAATCGGAAGCAGGCTCCAGGCTCTGAGCTCGAATCCACCAACTGCGAGATCATGACATCACCTGAAGTCAGAAGCTTAACCGACTGAGCCACCCAGGCGCCCCAGAAACCAAATTCTTAAATATAGTGAACAAACTGGTAGTTGCCAGAGGGGAGGTGGTGGTGGGGATGGGGAAAATTGGTGAAGGGGATTAAGAGTACACTTCGCACGATGAGCACTGAGTCGTGTAGAGAATTGTTGAATCACTACATTGTTTGTGTACCTGAAACTAATATAACACTGTATGTTAATTATACTTGAACAAAAACATGAGAAAAAAATAATAGTATGGCATAGGGTTTTCGTGATTAAATGAGTTATTTCATGCAAGTTATTAGAACATTTTCTGGCATGTACAAAGTACTTAATTGATTCTCCTCACCATCATTTGAGACATTGGACTGTAGATTGGTAAAATGACTTCTATCAGTCCTCTTAAAAGAGAGATTACTAAGTACTCTGTTCCAGCTGCTTTATCCTAAGGTATATCTACCACCTGAAAGCCTCCTTCGTGGTCACCTTGACCTTCTTGGCTGCATGATGATTGCTCCATAGACAGGCAGGAAACCAGATTTACCTGAAGCTGGGGGGTGAGGAGGTCCAGGATGGAGAGGCCATACTGGTAAACCACAAACTCCCTGGCAGAAAGGTCTGTGGCTTGCACAGCGATAAGCTCTTCCTTCAGCATTGTCTGAGGTTTCGGGACATCCTGCAAACAGTTTTCTGGGGCTACAGAGGTAAAGAGAACACAGTAACGACTCCACTGATTTTTCTGTACAGTGATGATTTTAGTAAGGGCAACAACAACACAATTCAGCTTAGGAAAAGGTATATTTGCATCGATCGGTCCATCCACCCATGCCAGATACGTACACTGTGGCTTGGATCCTCCTGCCCATTTTCATGGAAAAGCAAGCGAGCCTCAGTCAATAGGAACAGAGGTGCCCAGAACAACAACAAAAAGATGAGGGTCTGGAGAGGATGGCAACCAATTTTCTTCTACGTGTTTCATAGGGTTGTTTGGAGCACTAAATATAATGTACTCAGAACTGGGAATGGTACATAGCAAGCACTCAGTAAATGCTAGCTCTATTAACAAAATAATCTTACTTCCTCACAGATTGTGTCTAATGGGCCTTGGGTATTTAAGCATTTTGTATGATCTTTTTATTTTTGAGAAGACAATGAAAAAAGCTTGGGTAGCATGGCATAGCAAAGAATCCTGGGCTAGTAGCTAGAAGACCTGAGTTCTGGTCCAGGTTTTGGAAGACCCTGGGAAAGACACTAAACTTCTTTGAACATCAGCCCTTTCATCTATAAAACGTACGTTAATAATCTTTCGCCATCTTACAGAATTAGAGTTTGGGTTACCAGGTGTAAATAAGACAATGCATGAAAAATTGCTTTCAACATCGTAAAGTCAATACCATCGTAAGACAATGGAGGTTGAAGTGTGGGTGAGAAGCCACTTCTCTGTTCACACTCTTCTTAGTTTTCCCCCCAAAGGAGGGGGAATTAATTAATTAGTCGAGTTCTGGGTCAGCAAACATTTTCTGTAAAGGGTCCAAAAAATAAGTATTTTAGGCATTGCTGACCAAGAGGCAAAACTGGGGTTCAAATTCAGCGTTCCCATCGTTGGGCTGGAAGTGTGGCCTCCCTCTCCCACGGCGCTTTCCCTTCCTTCTCTGAAACGCAGTGATGTGTCCTCCTGGGAACTCACCACCATATACCGCCTGCACCCCCTTTTGGGAGTGCCTTTGCAGCGTTGGATAATTGTCCACATGGGTAGGGAGGTTAAGAGCACAGGCTGCGGGACTGAATTCCAGCTGAACTCCTTGATTTTTGACAACTCACTGGACCTATTGGGATGCCTCAGCTTCCCTCTCTATGAGTAAAAGTACCTACTTTACTGGTTTGGTGTAGAGATTAAAGGAGCTAACGTATCCGAAGAGTGAGGAGAGCGCATGACAAACTGCAAAGCCCTCCGTACACATGTTATTCTTCTTTTGACTTCCCCCACCCCAATCATTTATAAATGCAAAACTATTTTTAGCTTGTGGGTCACACAAAAACAGACAGCTGGCTGGAATTGGCCTGCCGGCCATAGTTTGCAGATCCCTGGTCAAATTCAAGGATGTTTATGGAACTGCGTTGACTAATGGCTTGCATTGTGGTCAACTGAAAGGCATACGGTATCTCCTCTTAATCCTCTTCCACTTGGGCACTGAGTGGATTGAAACAGATCTAATTCTTCAGGGCAAGGCCAGCCATTCTCTTTTGACTGCGAACATCAAGGTGTGGTATTGGTAAAGTGATCTGGAGTCCCTTTTTGGTGCAAGGTCTTCCTTTTCTTTGTCTTCTGCCTATCTCCCTGCGTCTCACACTTTCCATTAACTCCTTGTAACATGTGGCTGGCCAGCATGGGGTAAAGTCCCAAGATTTAGATTCAGTGTTTAGTGGAAAGATAGAAGGCCTTTAGGAATTCCCTTTTGAAACTGACCATATTAGTATTACAGTGGAACTTTGACTCCTATTTGTTATTCCTTATACAGAAAAATCTCTTAGGAATCTTAGGTTGGGGGTGAGGGGAAAGGGATAATTGGTGACGCAAGATTCTGACATTCCCAGTCCCTGGGGTCACACCATCGAACACATTCAGTGCGCCATGAAAGTTCCAAGCAGGGGCTACAGGGAAAGGAGGTTACCTTGTTGGTGACGCACTTGTGCTTGTAGTTCAGCTTCCTCCTTGCGGGCTTGGGACCAGATGTCTACTTTCTTCAGGGTAGAAAAGACTGGTGAGGTCCACGCGATGTCAACTTTATCTGTATCTGCACAGAGACGGGGGATAGTTGTTGCAGTAAGAGCACAGGACTGGGGCTAAATAAGAAAGAGCCAGATGTAGTGTTACAAGTGACAGGTGGCCTGTAAGATGGCCCCTATGATTCCCCTATGTGTATCCACCCCCTTGTGTTATCCCCTCTGGTTGAGTATGGGTTGGACCTAGTGATTCACTTCTAATGAATCAAATACGGCTCGAGTAATGAGATCAGGATACAGAAAGACTGTGGCTTCCATTTTTTTTTTTTTTTTTTTTTTTGCCCCTTCCCACTTGCTTGCTCTGAAGGAGGCCAGCTGCCATGTTGTGAGCTGTCCTGTGAAGTCCAGGTGGCAGGGAATTGATTCCCTAGGTGAACCTTGAGATGACTGCATCTCTGGCCCAACACCTTGATGTAGCCTGTATGAGACCCTGAGGCACTGGCCCCCAGCTAAACTGCACCCAGATTCGTGACCCACAGTAACTGTGAAATAAAAAACGTTTGTGGTTTTGAGCCACAGAATTTTCTGGGAGTCTGTGGCAACAGCAATATATAACTAACACGTTGGGTTTCTCTGTATTCCTCCTGAAGAACGTACTGTGACCACACCCTTACAGGGCCAGAAGCCCTAATGGTTTATTAGAACTTATCAAAACATGGCCAACATTGGCGGCAGAAATGAATGCTGGGCCAGTGACCAGCCTTACCTGTTCCTGGCCCCTGATCCTCTGGTCCTGGACCATAACCTTGAGCTCCCACTAGCGCTGCAGTGAGGCTCTTCAGGAAGGGGATCAAGAGTGGGCAGGCAGCCGCCTGGTCCCTTAGAGAAGCCGTGACTGTTCCATAGAATCTGTCTCCAGGGTAATTCTCCAAACACGCAGGGGCTCCTGAGGCAACAATCTAGGACAAAATAGTCAGCACCTGGTTCCATGCATGGTTCCCACCTGTCCCATGTGGCTGCTTTGGGAGCTTCTCGCTGAAGCCCCCACCAAATTGGACATGCAGATCTCCTTGGCCGAGTCCAGAGTTCGTACCTGGGTGTGCAAGAGGTGGAGGCGGCTAAGCTCCCGTTGGTACTGTAAGTGACCGAGGGCTCGATCGAGAAATCTCTGTCTCTCCCTTACCACCTCCTGAAACTCATCAGAGAGATGCTGAACCACCTAGAGCACAGGAAATGAAATGCCCGAATGAAAATAGAGCTTTTCTCTCTCTTCTTGTTCCCCTCCCAGCCCGTCCACTTCTCCTCAGGGCACCCCCATCCCTGAGTATTACATCGCCCTGAAGAACCACATCTCACGACATAGGAGGAGGCGCGCATTGTACATGGGTCCCCTCATCAGCCTCCGAGCCTCACCTTCCTGAGACGGTTCCAGATCTGGGGGCTCTGACCCCTACTCTGCTGTAGCCACGTCTCCTCCTCCTGGCCCCGCAGCCGGCCCACCGCTTGCCCCAGCTTCTCTGCTGCGTGTCCTAAACTCTGCAGGACTCTCTGCATGCCTAGCGCCACCTGTGCCTCCTGCTCCCCCTCCTCTCTGTCTGCTGCAAGGGGCAGAGAGAAGAGCCGTGTAACGGCAGCCATGTCTGGGGACAGGGAGAAGAAAAGACACAGTGGTTTACTGCACCTGCCAGGTCTGAGCCAGGGCCTGGCTGGGAGCCTGGGAGGTGAGCACATTCAGAGGGCAGGAGGGGCTCCCCACTCCCGAGATTTCTGCCCTGGGGATCTGGGCCCAGGGGATGCTGTCCCACCTCGAGAGAGCAGGCCCCGCTCTGGGCCACTCTGCATGCTCAGGGCTCTGGCTCTCCTCTGAGTCTCCTGCAGGTGGCAGGACTCCAGCGCAGCACAGGCCTCCTCGGCAGCCCTCAGCTACACAGGGCAGGAAGCACAAAGAAAGGGGCCTCGGACAGGAAGGCAGGAGCTCTGGGCTGGGCCCCCTCATGCTGGCCCTTCCTCCTCCTCTTCGTCTTCCTTCTCCTCCTCCTCCTCTGTCCTGAGACACTTAGGGGTGACCAGAGTCTAGGGCCTGGAGCCAAGGATCCCAGGACTCTGTCTGCCCTGCGATGGGTTCCATGTTTTCTGTCAGCAGGCGTGACAAAGGCTCCACACTTACAAAAGAAACCTGTGTCGTCTGGGTAAAGGTCTGTGTGGGGACCATGAAGTGGCACCTCTGGGCCTCACCTGTCGCTGGGCATCTTTGCCCGGAACGGAGAGGAGCTCCTGGCTCAGGTGCCCCAGGTGTTCCGCTAGACGCACCTCTTCTTGCTCCTGGCGGTGCCAGTACTGCTCCCGGGCTCTCAGCTCCTTCTCCAGGGCGTCCAGCTGCAACATCCAGCTTGTTTTAGGCTCACACATGGTTTTTCCTCGTGGCCTGGGGTCTGGCTGATGATCCCGGGCTTCTCCAGACACGGGCCTCCCTCACCCCCGGGTGTCCGTGACTGAGCTTAGCGAGGCGGTCGACTTGGTTGTAGATGGAAAAATCATAACCAAGTGACTTCTTCAAGTTCCCAGTCTCCTTCTCGCTCCTTCCAATGCCCGGATTCTCTGGAGCCACCTGGCCCCCTGTTCCCACCTTCCTCTTGGGAGGCCAGGGCAGGTGGGTGCATGACGGCAGGAAATTCTCATCCCCTCCTATCACCCCTTCATACTCATCTGGGAAACTGTGAGTCGGGGCTACAATCAAAATGTCTTGGCTTCTAGCGAGAATCTTTTACAGCATATCCACCTTTGTTCCTTAAATGCACTAGGCTGAGAACATAACAGGAGGACCCTAAGTTATTTCCATTTTTGTGGAGGCCTGCCAAGGGCTGAATTATTGCAATAACCTCCCGACGGGGTTCCTGCTCTAGCCTGGCCCTGTTCCCCTCCATCCTCTGCACTGCTGCCAGAGGGAACTTTCTAGAATGCTGACTATATATACACAGGCCCACACATAAAGATGTCTGGAAGGAGGTATGCCAACCTGTTAATAGTGGCTGCATTTTGTGGGAGACGGGGGTGAGGGGAGTAGTGTCTGGGTGGGGGGCTACTGATGGCAGATGGGATAACAGGAATGAGGAAGAGGGATGTCGTGCTTCTTCATTTACATACATTAAAAATGTAGGATTACGAGTAATTTATTTTCTTTTTGTGTCATGCCAAGTTTTCCAAATGTAAGAGTCTTAAGAATATTCGTATCTGATCATATCACATGTCTACTTAGAAACCTTCAGTGGCTCCCCATGGCTTTCACGATAAAGTCGTATCTCTGGGCCTCAGCCAGGCACCCAGGGTTATTTGTGATTTGTTTCCTCCCTTCCTCACTGGCCTCCCCTGCTGCCTTGGCCCCAACACCTCCCTTACTCTCCTGGAAATGTTGTGGTCTCACACTGGCCACCCTTGGGCTTGCTGGCCGCTGGGGCCATTTCTGACTCATGGTTTCAGCCCAAGTGTTGCCTTTTAGGGAAGCTTTCCTTGAGCTCGCCTCCATGTGATTTAGATGCCCCCTGCTAAATGCTCCCTTAACACCCTTACAAACCATGATCATGGAGGGAAGCCATAGCCGGCCAGTTTCCTGAGGGTAGGAGCCCTGTCTAGTATTTTTGTATCTCAACACCCAACACTGTGCCTGGAACATAGAGAGTATTTAATACGCAGCTGCATATTACAGCATAAACTGCTCCTACATACCAGCCTGGGGTCACTCACTCCCCGAGGTAGGGCCTCCAGCATCTGGACAATGGGCACCACCACTCCGGAACAGGGATCTGTCTGAGCACCAATGACAGGACCAGGTTCCCCAGTCAAGGGGTCTATGGCTTGAGCCCCAATCGAGATTGGGACAAGACCTGTGGGAAAGAGGGAAAGATGGGAGGGGTGGTCATTGAAAGAGGTAGACAAGGCTGGAATGGAGCCAAAGGAGCCCTTAGAACCCTTTTTGCCCTTTGAGAGGTTCTGATCTGGACTGGAGAGCTTCCTGGAGACCACAGACCCTGAGGGTGAGGTTCTGAAGTGCTGGTTTTGGAAAGGACCCAGTTTTCTCAGTGGGGGATAAATGACCTGTGGTCCTGGGGTTCTGGAATCTCTGAGCACTTTATTTTGGGTCCCAGTAGCCCTAGTGGAGGCATTGGAATGGCCCTATTCTGTGGTTCCTGAGCAAATGGGTTGGGGGTACCCCTCCTGAGCTTTCCAGGGTTTTCTTTCCCGGGGCTAAGTCACATTCCAGATCCCCCTGGGGCTTTTGCAGGTCCCCAGTTCCCTCCTACCTTTGCCATCCGCATCTTCCATCGAACCCGCCAGGGGTGTGGGGTCACCAGAATTTCTATCAGTCTCCATGCCCAGGATGGGCACCATGAGCCCCGAGCCCTCAGGGTCTGGGATCTCCATCCCATAGAGGGCTGGGACCCACAGCTCTGTCCCTGGATAGCACATCATTCCTAAGACAAGGGGAGGGGGCAGAGAAGGGGAGTGGAGGGTCAAGTTCCAGGCTCAAAGAGCTATATCCCTGACGCTGACCATAGAGGCTTCCCTAGAAAGACTGCATTTGTTTCCTTTGGGCCCAGCTTAGCATTTTGAATTCAGAATGAAGAAAGTGAGTGACGACAGGACTTTTGAGAAGCTGAGAA
Organism: Prionailurus viverrinus; assembly: GCF_022837055.1. Taxonomy (NCBI): domain Eukaryota; kingdom Metazoa; phylum Chordata; class Mammalia; order Carnivora; family Felidae; genus Prionailurus; species Prionailurus viverrinus. The sequence continues at coordinate 9,750,503 of NC_062570.1, read as the reverse complement.
CAATTTCCAGGCCACACTAAAAAGATAAAAGAAGGAAACAAGTATTCGTGAGCACTCTCTATATACCAGAAATCTGAGCTAGGAAGTCCACATATATTACATTTTGTTTGGGTGTACAACTAACTCTGAAGTATATACTATTTTCATTTTCATTTTAAAGATGTTAAAACAGAAGCAGAGTGAGGTTTAATAACTTGCCCAAACTAAGTCAGAGAGTTAATAAATGGTGGGGCAGAGCTTCAAACTCAAGTCAGTTCTGTCCCCACACCCTGGTTCTTTTTTGTCACATCATGGGCAGAAGCTTCTAGAAAGAATGAGTGAGATAAGCTCCAGGAAGATGTCCCTCCTACTTCCTTTCCTTGCCCATCCTCGTCCTCGTATTAGGAGAGGTAGAGGGGAGGTGGAGGCAGGGGTGACTCCTTTCCTGAGTTTATGAATGGGAAGCTGGAGGTTATGGTTGAATAAGGGAGAGAGGGGAGGCAAGGACCCAGGCCTGGCTGTGCAGCTCACTAGCTGTAGGACCCTGGTTGGTCAAGTCACTAAACTCCCTGAACCGCCCAGACTCCTCAGTGCAAAGTGCGTGTTATAACACATTATGGTGTTGGGAGTCCTGTGAAATAACGAGAGGATATACGCTTTACAAACATAACGTTAAGACCCAGCAGGGTTGGCGAGAGAGGGCGGATTTCAAGCCGAGCGTTCATGGGGTCGGACATGAAGTCATCACATCCCTTCTCTCTTCCCTTGGTCCCGTGTGTACCTGACCCGTGAGGCTGCAGTCCTGTCCCTGAGCTAATGAGATGTGAGTATCCAAGCACCCGGTCAGCCGGGGCCTGGGATTTCAGGGCCTGAGAGCTAGGTCTAGGTGAACAGGTACCTAGCCTTCCTCCGCTGGCCGCGATGCCACCTGCTGTCTCCAGCTGCCGCTCCAGTCTCCGAGCCTGCTGCAGGACATGGTGCAGACTCAAGGCCAGTGCCTGTCTCATGTCCTTGATGGCAGCCTCCAGAAGCCCCTGCATCCTTGACCCTGGCCTCTCCTGGTAGCTGCGCAGCACAGCAAGCACTCGCCTCTGGGCCACCAGCACGTTGGCATCCAGCAGGGCCTGTGATCCTCCCGTGTGGGGCACTGTCCTGCCCTCCTGTCGCGCAGCTCCCTGGAGCCGGACTGTCTTCCTGCTCAGTGGCTCCTCGAAGCTGTCGCCAGGCAGCATAAGGTTCCCCGAGGCGTCTCGCAGCCCGCCCAGGGCAAGCACCTGACCTGGAACCCCAGAGGGTGAGGTAGAAGGGGTCTGAGCAGAGATGCAGGGATATGAGGAATGAAGGAGAGCCGGGGCCTGCACACAGTAAGCGACAGGCGTGGGGGACTAGACGATGGGGGAAGGGGAGAGGGCCGAGGGGTAGAGAGGTGGTGGGAGGAGCAAATGCCCCTTCTTGGTTGAAAACCTCCCCTTACTTTTACTGCAGAGCCAGCTCGGGTCTCTTTCCCCCCTGGACACCGTGCTAGAGATGGGGAAGGGCCAGCGAAGCCGGGATGCAGAACGAGGGTGGGGTAAGAGCAGAGTGAGGAGGAAGGGTGGAAAGAGGGGTTTGGGGTGGAGTTTGCAGCCTGGACCGGAGCACGGAGGGTGCAGGGGGAACGGGAGGCCAAGGACGGACAGGAGAGGCTGGGAGCACAGCACTGAGGCTGACAGGACACCTGTGTCTTCATCCAACCCGACTCCCAGGATTGGCGAGATGCCTCCAGTGACTGGATCCTCCATGGGGCCCCCCAGCTCTAGAGGGGCCAAGGTCTTGGTGAGAGGGTTGCAGTATGTGCCCCCGAGAGCGAGCCACTGCCTCGTCTGAGGGTGCAGGGTCACAGCCAGCACGGGCACCTCGATGCCAGTTGCAGGGTCTGTCATGACAGCCCCCATCTGTGACGTCCTTCGTGGCTGCAGGACAGGCAGGCGGGCGGTTGGAGGGGACCCTGTGGCGGGGCAGGTCGGGTAGGGCACATAGGGGAGGATGGCAGCTTCTGACGTTCGGACGCCACCTGGACAGGGAGACAGGGAGGTGTTGGTCCTCTTGACATGTCGGCCTCCCTGCCCCAGCCCTGCAGAGCCTTCTTTTGCCCTCTCCAACCGGCACCCTCTGCAGCCACAATGCTCAAATGAGGAGGGGGAGGAGGCGTTTACTGCTCTGCTCGTCATCACACCCCACCGTGCAAGGACAGAGCCCTGCTCCCTGCCCCGTGCCCCCTGGGGGTTCATTCCAGAGGGCACCAGCAGACCTGGGCTGGGTGGGCGGGTGCTACTTAATGGTCAGGGTCTCACCGGAACCGAAGTCAGTGGTGGGCACCAGGGTAGCTCCCTGCAGATCGTACCCCAGGTTTCCAGCTTCAGGCAGCACCCTCCCGGTGTCAGGGTGGACGAAGTAGCCAGGAGGTATGGACCCTGCATGGCCACTGGCGGGAAGCATTGCACAGTTGGGGCTGGGGACCATCAGCTTGGTGACCGGATTCACACGGATGTCATCGGCGCCCCCTTGAGGGCCTGCTGAGGCTGCGGGAAGTCAAACAACAGCTCAGCCCTGGGTGTGAGGCCAAGGGGGCGGGTTGGGAGCTCCCTGGGCTGGTGCCTGGAAGGAGTTGGTAAGAACCCCATGCACAGCCCAACAGCAAGTGCTCCCAGAGGGCAGGGGATCTTGTCTTTTGCTGAGTGCGGGGCATGCTCTCCCACTGAAGACGTGACATTGCGATAGCATCGTATTGCAGGCTGGCAGTGCCCGGGAGGACTCTGGGAAAATGGTCTTGATAGCCTGTGGGGTGACCTGATGGGGCTGGGGACTCCCTGAACTCGGAGTGGCCACAGAGAACCCAAGAGGATCCTTTTCCCACCCTTCACTTCCGGAAGTCCAGCATTTTCCAAATGTGGCCTCTTGCACCCATGTGTCAGGCTTGTGCTCTCAAGAAGTGCTCCCTTAGATGTAAAGCTACGCTTTGTGGTAGTTTTGCTGGTTTCCTCCTCTGTCCTTCCCATTTCTGAGGCTCTTTCTGCAGCACAGCCGTTTGCCCGGGGCACCGCACAGGAAGTCCCTCCCAACTTTGGGGGTTTCCACTTTGCTATGCCCTTCTCCTCCCCTCCTCCCTTGCCGGGTGTCTTAGGGGAGGGACCGCGTTTCTGCGGGGCCTGCTGCCCTGAACGCAGCGCCCCGTTTCCTGGGGAGCCCTGCCAGACCCGAGCGGGACGCACCTGGCCGCAGCAGCTCTGCCCCAGTGCCGGTGCCCAGGACGCCCCAGGCCTTCAGGCGGTGGCCCTCCTGCAGCACAGCCTGGGACAGGTGGCTCAGCACGGCATCCAGCTGGGGGGTTTCCCTGCAGGGCCACAGGGGTAGGCCTATAAGGGGAAGCGCAGTTTGGGATGGGGAAAGGACACGGCGGCGGCGTGGCCGGCTCGGGACCCCGCGAAGCCATCCTCGCTCCTCCCCTAAGCCAGATCTCATCACGCCTGCCTCAGCCTCAGTGGATACACACCCTTCGGGGTTGGGCCCAGCCTGGGAGGACTTGGCTGGCCTGGAGCCCGCCTGTGCCTTCAGCAGCCGCCGAGCTGCCATCAGCGCCGAGCAGAAGGAGGCCCACTGCTCCTGCCTGGCACGGAGGTCTTGGCGGAGGAGCCTCAGCTGGTGACTAAGGCTTGCTGCGTACGGACCCGCTAGGCGCCCCCTGCGCCCCGCCTCCTCCTCCGCGGCCCTGGCAGCAGCCTCAGCAGCCTGGGGTCAGAGACGACACTGCCTGCTTGCCCGCAGGGCTGCAGACGCCAGGGACAGCAGCCCAGGGCTCGGACACCCAGCTTGCTCCAGAACATTCTGGGCAGGCCCTGCAGCAGTGGCAAAGGGGTGACAAAGCCCCAGGGGTGGGGGGTGGGGTGGGGCTAAGAGCCCTGGGGCAGTTGGAGAGGGGTCACGGGGCGGGGAGAAGGTAGGCTGGAGGGGGCGTGGGGGGGCGGTGTGGGGGGGAGGGAGGATTAGAGCCGGGGCTCAGGGAGACCCAAGAGTCACATTTGGGCACAGGGACCGGACGGGAAGGTGTGAACGCATCCCAACCTGCTGCAGCTCGCTCGAGGGGCTCCCCAGAAGCCGGCCAGTAGAGGCTGGGATGCGACGCTCAGCACCCCACAGCTGCCGGAGAGAACGGGCTTCACTCAGGAGTCTGAGGCACAGGAGTTTGAGCTGTGCGAGAGGGCGGAGTTCACCTGTGAATTTGCTCCAGAAGCCACGCGATCGCTTTCATTGCTTTGATCACAGCGCCCTCTGCTGCCCTTTGGTGGAGGGGCGCCACGGCCCGGAGACCCTCAGAAGGAATGGTGAAGACCAGCCCAGGCAGGTCCGGGCACGCACAGACCGCTGGCCCAGTTAAGATGCTTGGACTACAAGTGTGCTCTGTTTTGCTCCCAACGCCCGTCACCCACCGGCCTGAATTTGTTCATGCCAGTTGCGCAACCGAGGACCTGGGATGGGGATGGGAGAGGCTCCAGAAGTGGCCCTAATAGATTCCCTATCACTGATCTGAGGCCCCCCAGATCTCGTAAAATCAGCCCTAAATTCAATCTGAAATCTTCTGCCTCCCTTCCCTTATACTTTCCTCTTTTTCCTGATTCCTTATGGGTAGATGGAGGATTTCTTCAGGTCCTACACCCTGCAACTAGCTCCCTTCTGAGATGCGTTTCCAGCCCCACTCCTCCAGCTGCTCCCACTTACCTCTTCCTTGGCCTGGCCGAGTTTGGTTGTCACGGACACAGACTGCCTGAGCAGGATCGCAAAGAAACGTTCTGGGTCAAACCACTCCAGGTCTACCTGCTCCTCAGCCTCCCAGCGCCCCCCTGTCAGGGGAAGGGAAACAAGATTATCCTGAAAGGCAAAGATGAGGCTCCCTGCAGATCTCCACTGTCTTCTTCCTGCCGACCATCAATGGTCTAGACATAGTCTTGCAGCTAAAAGTGTGGTCCTTATACCAGCAGCTCCAGCTCTACTGAGGACCCTGTTAAATATGCAGAATTCTAGGGGTGCCTGGGTGGCTCCGTTGGTTAAGCATTCAACTCTTGATTTGGGCTCAGGTCATGATCTCACGGCTTCCTGAGTTCAAGCCCCTCAGCGCGGAGCAGGCTTGAGATTCTCCCTCTCTCTCTGCCCCACCCCCACTAGCGCTGTCTCGGTCTCTCTCAAAATAAATTAAAAAACTGCAAAGCAGAATTGTAGGTTCCATCTCTGACCCATTGCAGGAGAAGATCCCCAGGTAATTCATAACCACATTTAAGTTGGAGAGGAACAAACAAATTCTAGGGCTGCTATCTGAGGACCATATTTTGAGTAGCAAGGGTAGAAGGTGAAACACCTCAGCGTGACGCATCAATGCCTCTGCAACTTGCTTCTCTAGGTAGAATTTTCTAACTTGGGCACTTTGTATGTGGTTACGTTACTTTTCTTTTGGAAAGCTTTGATTTGGATGTCCTTACCCCCCTTCACACTGTGCACTTCTAGAATCAGGCAGTGTCTGGCATACGATAGGCATTCGATAAATATTTACGGAGCAAATGAATAAATGAATGGAGGAGAAGGGAACACTGAGTAATCTAGGAACATGGAAAAAGGAAGCAGGATCTGGCCAATTGGGTTTGGGGACACTTCTGGGATTCTGGCACTTCCGTCACTCACCGTGATCTCTGCCAACCCTGGGGGTATCAGAGTCTTGGTGTGATGGGCCCCTCCTCACCAATGTCATCCCAGGTCTTGGGGAAACGTAGGCATCCAGGTTGTATCCTTGCTGATGCTTCCTGAAGGTGGGGCTGGGAGTGGCCTTCCTGGCCCAGCTCAGGCGGTGACACTGAATCTACACGGTATATAATGTGGTCATGCGAAGGACGGGGGGAAGCATCTTCTTTGACGACTGGGAGGAGCGAGGTCCCTGCTCAGCCACACTTAGGGAGTGCCTCATCTTCTCTTGTTTGGACTATTCCAACAGTCTCTCTCTTTGTGGTTTTCCTCCCTAATCCATCTCTATCTTTCACCCCATCGCTAGACTAAAAATAAAAGTCTTACCAGAGTTTTTCTCTTGCTCAAAAGGTTTAATGAGCCCCCACTGCCCAGCAGGGCCCATGGGACCATGCGGTCTCTCTGGTCTCTCCCAGCTTCAGCCTCATCTCTGTGCTTGCACCCCCGTGTTTGGCTCCCTGAGCAGGTGGATGTTGTTTCATGCCCCTGCGCCTTCACACATAATACTCCCGCCCTCATCCCTACCCCTCCTCCCTAGCCCATTACTCTCCCAGCCCTCAGCTCACCAACCCCTTTTCTCCTACAGGGACCGCATTCTTCCACGTCTCATGTTTCAAGCCTCTTTCAGGAATCACCTCTTGACAAGTCTATCCTGACCCACGGGAGGACACTCACCTCCTTCCTTCGTGCAGCCGGGCACCCTGGACACGCTTTCATTATAGTGCCCTAATGTTTCCTGACATTCACTTGTTTCCTTGTCTATGTTCTCCTGATGGAACTTTGATCACTAGAGGCCTGAGGCTGTGCCTTTGTCACTTTTGCACCTTAGTAACTATTTTAATGCCTACCGCAAAAGGGGCACCTGAAGACCCACTTCTGTGGAATTGGAGAGGCAGTCTTGCCCACTGGCTCAGAGGTCACTTGTCCATTTTACTCACCGACAGAAGCAGGCAGAACCCGAGGAGCAGGACAATCTCCCCCAGGACTTCCGGCCAGTCAGACCTCTTTGGGGGCCTGGGGATCTTGGCAATGCCAGTTTGGATGAGATACCCAGGAGTCGTGGAGGCAAAGGGCCCTTCTCCAAAGCATCGGCCCCCTGGCGGGAGGGTGCGGACGTACTGGGCAGAAAGAAATCTGTTCAGCCTTTGTCCTACCGTCTGCCAGAGACTGGCAAGGGGACGGAGCGGGACCCCGGGCCTGTCAGCATGAACCAAATAGTCCAGATCTTTGTGCATACCTCAGGGGAGCAGAATCTGAGTTTCTCCCAGGACACGAATTCACAGGAAGCAACTGAGCAGCTGTCTGCACGTTCTGGGGCAAGGTCAGCACAGCCTCTTAGGAGCTGCGCAGACAGGATGAGATGCTAAATTCTGTGTGTGACCAAGTCAGTGCACCTGGATCGGTGGTGGCCTCATATGCAGGTCACACGGGTACAAGCTTGTGTAGATGGGCTCGGGGTATGTGCCTTCAGGATGAAAGAGCGGGGAGTGGAGGAGGGGAAATGAAGCAGGGGGCTGGGAGAGATGTCTGGACACCTGGGCTATTTTCATCCTCACGATCTTCCCCTCCTTATACGGCACGTGTTGGAGTGAACGCTTGGCACCCCCAGAATTATCTGTTAGCACTGGGGGAGCCTGAAGCTTTGATAGGGACAACCTGGGCATCTCCTTCCTTGGGGATCTGTCTGCAATGATTATGAAGCAGTATTTTTTAAGGCAAGGGGGAAATGATGGGCTAGGGTCTTAAGTGAGGCAAACCATCACAGACAAACCATCTTCCGATGCCTGTTGCTGCTCAGACGAAAGACATAGACCCCAGGCTCCTGGAACTGCTGTAGAAAGAGGTAGGGTTCTTGATCTTGGAGCTGGGACTCCTCAGCGAGGGCCCGGAGGCGCCCCCAGTCAAATCCCCCCAGTGTGTTGTAGAAGTGGCCCCTGGGGACAGAGAAAGGAGGCGGTATGTTGTCTCTTGGAGGCGGCTACGGGCATAGGAGCGTCTCATCTCCAATACTTCGATGGTGGCAGGGCTGTGTCCCCTGGACACTCACAGGTCATACTCGGGGTAATGCTCACGGGTCACCAGGAAGACAAGCGTATCATTGATCTGGAGGCAGACGGTGGGGTTTCGGATGCCTGGCTCTGGGGGCGGCAGATCCCCACGGTGTGTGGAGTTGAGGCTCATTGACCAAGAGGAGGTCAGATGTCCTTCCCTAGAATTTCCTGGGCAAGCAAGGTACAGAACGTGAAGAATAACAGTCAGGTTTAGGCAGATTCTTGCCGGTGGAGACGGGAGAGGAGACCCAACAAGTGTCAGGGGCGCTGCTCACCTGCATCGTGTCCTGGGGGCCTGGGATCTCTGACGAGAAGGCCGAGGGAACGCAGGAGCGCACGACCTGGTCTGATCAGGCCCAGGAACCCAGTCCCTAGAACAAGGCAGGGATCTCCCTCAACGCGCAGGGCCTAGCACGTGGATACAACAGAAACTGTCCATTCCTGCTTCGAACATGGTTGGGTTCAACTTTCTAAAAGTCGAGGGATCACCTTGTGAGGTGTCACCCTCCAGCTTCTGCCCGAGGGAGCCACGGAAAAGGGCGAGGATCGCCCATGTGCGGTCCTGAGCCTGTGGCCTCCCCCTGTGCAGTGGTCTTACCGTCCATCCTGACCACATACAGAGGGACGGGCTTCTGACTTTGGTCCAAGTTGCAGGGATGGCCCACAGCACGAGGTGGGGAAGGCCTGTCCAGGAGGTAAAATTCCTGGGAACGAGGAGGCCTAATGTCAGGTCTTCCCGTAAGGCCTGGTGAGGGACACGGCGGCCCCACGGGGAGGTGGGGCAAGCACAGGGCCTCCCCCGAGCGCTGTCCGCGTCCTGATAGGGATGGAGGGAGGACGCGGTGCCAGTGATCTGAGAACGTCTCATCCGGATGCTATCCTTCACCCACGTGGGAAGATTCCCGAGATAGTTCCCCCCTCCTTCATGAACAAATCACTTCTTCAAGGAGCTTTGCAGGATGAAATTAAATCAACGCTGGGGCCTTTGCTCTGGCACTAGACATTGTGCCTATGATGGGGTTCAGTGAGTAGGTGCCAGGACCCTGTGCACAGGCGTGTCACACACGCCCCTTCTGAGGAAGCGGAGGCCACGAGCGCTGGCTCCTTGGGTCTCTGCTCAGCGTGGGGCTGGGCCTCGGGCACTGTACCTGGCTCCCGGCGCCTTCAGTGATGGAGACCTGCGGGATGCCATCAGAGCAACTGAGCTGCAGGGCGTGTCTCTGTCCCTCTAGGCACAGGGCACCACACATTCCACTTGAGCGTTGTCCCCAGCACCGACAGAGCCCCAGGCCTGCGTCATAGCCGTGGGCATCTCCTGGTGTGGCACACACCTGCACAGAGACTCAACCTTCTCAGGGACACCTCTCTGGGGGAGGGTCCCCCCAACTCTCCAGCTTTAGAGCATAGAGCACAGGTGTCCATGTTTCCATAGATGGGGCAGTGGAATGAGCCCAGAGGCTAGGGGACTGGGCATGTGAACTGTCGGCTGAAGGGCCAGGAGAGCTGGGGGTGTGCTATATAGACCCCTCCTACCTCGTGGGCACAGTGGTGGCTCCACTGGTCCTTGGTCAAACACAACCCCTCCTGGTTCCAGGTGGCCCCATCTTTGCAGTTCTTATGCTCCCGCTGGACACAGCCCCTTGGCTCTCCAACATCTTGGTAGCCTGGAGGGCAGGGGCACTGCCCATCGCTGGGCTGTGGGTTGCGGAGGGAGGGATGGCTGGTTGCTACCTGGTTGTGGTGAACCACCCCTTTGGCCATGACACTGCCTGAGATGGGCCAGAAGGTAAAGGCGGGGGAGGGGAATTAAAGGTTCACCAGGGCTGGAGAGGCGTCAGGTGACAGGGGAAGGCTACCAGCTCATGCTGGTTAGGGTCCAGCTGGTGCTAACACTCGGTCAAAAAGATTTGGGAATTTCAGGAAAGGAAGGATTCACGTGTGTTATTTGTTGGCTTACAGGGAAAGTTCGAGGGGAAAGATCTGGGTCAGGGTGTGTAATTTGGGAGTGGTCATGATGGAGGACAACTCTACCCTTTCCTCTAAGTAGGGTTACCAGATTTAGTGAGTAAAAATATAGCACACCCCATTGAATTTGAATTTCGAATAAACAAGAAATACATTTTTAGTATAAGTATGTCTCATTCAATATTTGAGACACGTTATGCTAAGCAATTATCTAATTTATCTGAAATTCAGGTGTAAGTGGGCAGCCTGTATTTTGCCTGGCCATCTTACCCCACGGAAATGTCACTTGGAAATGTGAGCTAACCCTGGTCAGGTTACACCGGAGCTGAACTTGACCAAAACAGTCCTGGAAATGCAGCGCGTCCTTGGGTCCCACCGCCAGAAAACGTACCTGGAACACTCGGCCAGGCCCCAGGCAGACACACGTGTCCTTGCCCTCCTCCGGCTGGGTGGCCTCCGAACCACAGGGAAAACAGGCATCTTGGCCGGGCCAGGAGTTGAAGAATCCTCGAGGGCAGAGGTGGCAGAGGGGGGTGTTGTGGGGACCTTCTCTGGAGAGGAAAGTTCCAGGGGGACAGGGGGCAGGTGGTGGGCCAGGGCAGAGCCTACCTGTAGGGGGATGGGTGCACGGCAGTCAGTGCTAAGACTTACCTTCCAGGAGCTGCCAGTCCGCAGGTGACTCCCCCCAGAGGCTCCGGGTAAACCCCAGACTATTCTCTTTCCCCACTCGGGGCTTCTGCCCACCCCCCACCCCCCGCCCAGGTGTTTTGTAAGCCAACATCTCCCCTCATAGCTGTTTTTCTTTCCCCACTCCTTAACTGTATCCCCAAGTCTTCCGGTGCAAATTCAGCCCCACACCCTACCCTCTGGGCACCCTGGTTGGTGTGCCTCTTCTGCACTGGACGTCTGGTTCCCGCAGTCCTGAGGATTCCCCCTGCCGAGGCACATGGCGCTCTGGAAGGTAAAGCAGAAGAGAGCCACGCGGGCCCATGTCCCTGGGGTGCCAAAGGGTAGGACCCCCACCTCCTGGGCAGGGGCGATGGTGGCAGGGAGAGAGGCAGACATGCAGGTTGGAGGAAGATGCACACGGAGAAAGACACCGACAAAGACCCCGTGCTGGGACACGGCAAAGACCCAGTGACAGCAACACTGGGAGAGGACGAGATAGGGATGGGAGAGGTACAGAGAGATCTGGGCACAGGGATCTGCCTGCAGAGAGAAACCCCGCTCACAGAGGCTCCAGGGAGCACTCGCTGAATACTTCATGAAGATGAAATCTGAGATACGGATCCTCTGGGCGCCTTTGGCCCAGACAGCTCAGATATAAGATATCCTCTTATCTGTTTCTCCATAGGCCTTTTCCTTCCTAGGGCAACTGGTGGTGTGTGTGTGTGTGTGTGTGTGTGCGTGCGCGCGCGTAGAACGGGGCTCAGGGGCATATGGGTAGCTCAGTCGTTGAAGCATCCAGCTCTTGATTTTGGCTCAGGTCATCATCTCGCAGTTTGTGAGATCAAGCCCAGTGTCGGGCTCTGCGCTGACAGCATGGAGCCTGCTTGGGATTCTCTCTCCTTCTCTCTATGCTCCACCCCTGCTCATGCTCTGTCTCTGTCTCTTTAAATAAATGAACGTGAAAAAAATTAAGAAAAAAAGAAGTGGGCTCAGTGAGAACAAAGGATGTTCCAGCTTCCTCCTTGGGCAAGGCAAAGCCAGCCAGCCTCACTTAAGCCCTCTCCCTGTGTAAAATCCTGCAGGAAAAATGCAAGGCGAATGAGACACAGGCTTCTGTCTTTGGTGCCCGTACAGCCAAGTTTCAGAGATCCACATGATTTTAGCGTTAGAAAAGCCCTTAGAGATTATTTAATTGTATCTTCTCACTTTACAGATAAGAAGACTGGGGCCAATAAGATGCAAAGTTTTAACAGATTCACACATCCCGTCAAAAGCTCTTAAAGAATATGCATACAGTGGGGAGCCTGGGCGGCTCAGTCGGTTAAACATCTGACTTGATTTCGGCTCAGGTCATGATCTCACGGTTTTGAGGGTTCGAGCCCTGCAACGGGCTCTACGCACTAACCGTGCTCCCTCTCCCCTCTCTCTGCGCCCCTCCCCCACTCATGCTCTCTCTGTCTCTCTCAAAATAAAGAAATAAACTTAAATCAACTGAAAAGAAAAGAATATGCAAATACAAAATACCTGGAAAGTGTAAAACGGGCAGTGAGCCCTGAGAACAACCGTGAACCAGGTGTAGGCCTGGCCTCGTTGTTAATTACCTTCGGAAATTAGATAGTCAGTTAACTTATCACTTGGAAAAAAGTGATAATAAATAATACTACTTGGCTTTGAAAATCGATCAAGCTAACAGGTGAGGAAGTGCTTGGAGAGCTATAAAGTGTAACAGAAGCACGTTCTAATGGCTAAGGTGTGGCTGCAAAAGAAAGGGACCTGGGACTCTGGAACTTTCTAGGCCACCCAGCTCGTAAGTAAGACCTCTGCCTCCAAGTTTGAGGAGTACTGGGTCGGGAGAGCCTTAAGAAAATTTGTTGCATGACTTTGTAATCAGGCTTTGGCTTTGAAAATAATACATATGTATCTGGTTTGATTTGTCGCACCTAATTCACCAAATTTTACTCTGAATGACTTTGTGACTTGGTTGCCTCTAAAAAGAGATGCACCCATTCAAGACAAGCTGTCCCTCTCCTCGATGGCACTTCACTCACTTCTACATTTATTCGCTCATTCTGCAGGGATTTCGTGCACACTTACTCTGTACCAGGCTCTTTCCTGGGGCTGCGGATACCTCCGTGAACCGGATGCCGTTTGCGGAGCTGAGGTCCGAAGGAGAATTACCGAGCTGCAGGGTCAGAGGCTCCTCAGAGAAGTACCTGAGGCAGAGGACATTAAGATCCCTGGGAATCTATATTCTGTAAAACACAGCTTACAGCCGTACTGTCCAATAAAGATAGAAAGCAAGTCACATATGTCATCTCAAGTTTTCCAGTAGCCACATTATAAAACTGAGAAGAAACAAGTGAAGTTAGTTTTAATAACGTATTTTATTTAACCTAACGTGTTAAAATATAACCTCAACACCGAATCAGTATAACAATTCCTAATATGAAATTTTACATTCTTTTTTTCAATAGTAAGTCTTTGGAACCACTTTATACTTACAGCGTATCTCAGCTAGGACTAGCTCCATTTCAAGTGCTCAGTGGCCCTACGTGGCCAGTGATTACCATGGTGGACGGCCCAGGGTGGCATCTTCTGGCAAAGCCCCTTCCCTGTGAGGTCCTCGAGAACCCCCTGCCCTGCACATCGCCTCTGTCCTCTGCTCTGTTCTCCTGAGTGGCTCCGTCATCCCTCTCTAGTCTTTCCAGAAGGTGGCACTGTGATCTTGCAGGAAATGGTGGTGTTGGCAGTGGTGGGTTGAATGGAGCGAGAAGAGGAAACGTAGTTGCGATGGAGGATGTGTGTGTAAATTAGCATCAGTATCTTAGTTATTCTGGCGGAAATTAATATTAACATCTGATGTTATCATTCTCCTAACATTTTGCTGTTTCTGCCAGTCGCTTGGAATTCTTTTAATTTTAATTTAATTTGCATTCATGTTTTCTCTTTTATATATGCATTTAAACCATGGAAATTGTATATATTCACAGCGTAAAACATGATGATTTGATATACATATGTATTGTGACATGATTACTACCATCAAGCTAACTAACATATCACTTCTCACATAGTTATAATTTCTTTTTTGTGTGTGTGAGGAGAGCACCTGGAGTCAACTCTCTCGGCATATGTGCAGTAGTTAATATAGTATTGTTAGCTATAGTCATCATGTTGTATGTTAGCTCTGTAGACTTATTTGTCTTATGTAACTGCAACTTTCTACCATTTTGCCCAAACTTCCTATTTCCCCCACCTTCCTGCTCCTGTAACCACACTTCTACTCTCTGCTTCCATGGGTTAAACTTTTTTTTTTTTTTTAGATTCCATATATAAGTGGGATAATACTCTATTTATCTTCCTCTCTCTAGCTCCTTTCACTTAGCTAAATGTCTTCCAGATTCATCCATGTTGTTACAATTGTGAGGATTTCCTTCTTTCTCACGACTGAATAATCTTCCATCATACGTACTTACCACATCTTCTTTATCCATTCATCATCCACTGAAGGATGCTTGGGTTGTTTCCAGGTCTTGACTGTTGTGAATGAAGCTACAATGAACACGGAAGCGTAGATGTCTCTTCAACATACTGACTTCATTTCCTTTGGGTGAATACCCAGAAGTAGGATTGCTGGGTCCTATGGTAGTTCTATTTTTAATTTTTTGAGGAAACTTCATACTGTTTTCCATAATGTCCGTATCAATTTACATTTTCACCAACAGTGTACAAGGGTTCGCTTTTCTCCACATCATCACCAACACTTATCTTTTGTCTTTTTGATGACAGCCATTGTAACAGGTATGAGGTGATGTCTCACTGTGGTTTTGATTTGCATTTCCCTGATGATTAGTGATGTAGAGCATCCTTTCACATACCGGTCTTCTTTTTGAGAAATGTTCATTCAGGTTCTTTGCCCATTCTTAAATTGGGTGATGTGTTTTCTTGGTATTGAATGATTGATTCAGTACTATAGGTGATCTGGGGTGTGGCCCAGGATTCTGCATTTCGCATAAGCTAAGATACGGTGGTGGTCACCACACTTTAAGTAGCAAAGTTTGTAAGGAGCTTTGATATGCACCATTCTTCTTGGTACTCATGACAAATCTTGTGGTTTTTGTCTATCCCTAAAGACCACACTCTTTGATAGTTGGTCTGTATTTGTTGCTCTCAGGTTCCTGTACTGTGTCCCTGAACTCTCCGACTTCCCTGTTCACTGACTCCTAAAGCTACCTTCTCTGAGGCCCCCCCACAGTGCCTCTCAGCTGGTCTAGATCTTTCTAGATCTAGCTGGAGTTAGATTTTACCTGATTCCTCACTGGTTCTGACAGTTTGGGGACTTCTTCACTTCCATGACTCTGAAGTCCTTTCTATCTCTTATTTTTTTCCCCTCTGTTTTTACAGTTTTACTCAAGTTTGTTTGTTTGTTTCCTGGAAGATGCTGATTTTTCCTGAAATTTTTAGAACAGTTTGAGACTTAGAGAAAAATGGCAAAGACATGTAGAGAGTTCTCATATACCCCACATCTAGTCTCCCCTATTATTAACATCTTGCATTAATATGATGTATTTGTCGGAACAAATACACCAATACATTATGGTTAATTAAAGTCCATACTTTGTTCAGATTTCCTTAGTTTGTTTGTTTGTTTGTTTGTTTGGTTTTTTTTTATAGCCAAATGTCCCTTTCTGTTCCAGAGTCCCATATTATATTTGTCAGGTCTCCTTAGGATCCTCTCGGTTGTGACTGTTTCTCAGACTTTTCTTGCTTTTTGATGACCCTGGTGGTTTTGAGGACTCATCAGGCACGTTGGGGATTGTCCCTCCATTGGGATTTGTCAGATGTTTTTCTAATAATTAGGCTGGAATTATGGATTTGAGGGAGGACGCTCACAGGGGTGGAGTGATGTGTACTTCACTTCACATCAAGAGTGCATACCATGGCCATGACGTATCACAGTTGATGTTGACCTTGGCCACCTGGCTGAGGGCATGTTTGTCAGGTTTTCTCCACTGGAAAGTTGTTCTTATTTTTCTTCTTTCCTTAGTATGTTCCTTGGAGGGGATGGGAGAACCATGTTCCACTTCCTTGATGGTGGAGCATCTACACAAAGTATACGGAATTCTTCTTCCTGGGAGATGTGCCTTTTCTCCCCTACTTATTTATTCAATTGTTTACTTAGGTCAGAATGGACTCGTGGATATTGAAAGCTTTTTTTTTTTTTTCCTCCAAACGACCCAATGTTAGCCATTGGGAGTTCTTTCAGCTGGCTCCTGAGTCCTTTGACATAATCCATCATTGTGGGTTTTGTTTTCTTAAAGCATTTCCTTATTTTCCGGCGCTATTAGATGCCTGGGGCTCATCTTGTACATTTCCTTCCCCAGTTTCAGAATCAGCCATTTCTCCCAGGAGCCCTGGTTCCTTTTAGGAAGGAATAGGAATAGAAACCAAGGCCTGGTGTGCTCTAGACTCTTATTTTTCAGCCACTTTTCCTTCCCTTTTCTGTTAGGTCTCCTTTCCCCTGCCCATCAACCACAGAGGTTTCCTAAGAATTAACTATACATTCAAGCCAATAACAGAGTCCTGACTCTGCACAAGAACTTCATGGGAGATCAAAAATGTTAATGTACAGTCATGGAGTTTATGGTCAAGTGTGGGAGCTAGATGGACATAGAGACATATAGCCAATTTCTGAGGAACCCCTAAGGAACTAGTTCCTAATTCGGACTATGGGACCTGGGAAGTCTCTGAGCTCAGGGTTGAAGGAAGGGTCTACATTCTCTATAATCCATTTGCAGACTCTTATCAAATCTACCTTGACTGGGGCTCCAAAGAGTGGTCCTCGTTTGGATAGAGAGCGATTGCTGATGCCAACCTTCCTTCTTCTCCATCAATGCCTCTCCCCCTTCCCTTTTTGGGGGGTGGGGGAAGTTATTTTTGTTTTTTTTTCTTTATTGCCAGGTTTCAAAGAAGGAAGAATATGCTGGTCCACTGTTACACACTCATTCTCTTTAAAACCCATCCAGATTTTTAAAAAAAATTTTTTTAACGTTTTATTTATTTTTGAGACAGAGAGAGACAGAGCATGAACAGGGGAGGGGCAGAGAGAGAGGGAGACACAGAATTGGAAGCAGGCTCCAGGCTCTGAGCCATCAGCCCAGAGCCCGACGCGGGGCTTGAACTCATGGACCGCGAGATCGTGACCTGAGCCTAAGTCGGCCGCCCAACCGACTGAGCCACCCAGGCGCCCCTAAAACCCATCCAGATGTTTTAATAAACTCTGTCAGGAGTAGGGGATGGGGGGGGTGGGCGGTGCCCATGGTTGTTTCCCTAAGCCCTGTGGCGTGGAGAACTTCAACAGTGTTGGTAACGTTTTATTTCTTAAGTTGGGGGTGCTTGCGCGACTGTTTGTTTTTGCATTCCTTGTTCTTTTTTGTGTGGCTTCAGTATTTCAAAATTGCATTTGCAACACATTAATGAAGAAAATGAAAAAGACTTGTGTGTGGTGTTAGTCTAAGTGACCTACACCCTTGCTCCTGGAGCAAAGACTGACCTGCCAGAGACACCTGCTGTTCCCAGCCGGGAGCTGGATAAAGGGCATCTGGTTCCGGCCAGATGGGTCTGCTGGAGCCTGTCTGACCAGGTGTTGCTTGGTGTCGATGGGACTCAGTGCCTAGGTGGTGCGGCAGATAGAACACTGCCCCTTCCCCCATTCTCCTCGCCCCCCACACCCCTGGGGCCCGCCTCCGACTCCCAGAGAGCCTTAGAGCAGTGACACAGAGACAAGCCGTTCCCTTAGCAGGGACTTGCTGCTGGAGCTATTCTCCAAGGGCCAGGCAGGACTTCAGGTCTGGAGCATTACCCCCCCTCCCCGCCATCCCATCTTGTGGTAGCATGTTTGCCTCAGCAAAAATGGACTCACACTTCCTTATCTCCCATCTGAAGCCGTCTGCGAACAAAAACCGGAAAAAGACAGCTCTAGGTCTGGCAGCAGCCAAAAAACCCCAGAGGCCCCGCCAGCAGCCAAAACAGGTGGAGGACAGACTAAGCAGCGGGTCAGCTGGGGATGCTGCACTGGGGCCAGGGGTGGGATGTTTGCCTGAGTCTCTGGGAGAAAGAGTGAGAATGATGCCAGCAGCTGTGGTGCGCAGCCTGGTAACCGTGAAGTTCTACTTGCAAGGCGAAGCTGTGCAGCCTTCGTGCCCGGGACAGTGTTCCTGGTGGGGTTGGCAGCTCCTGACAAGGAGACGTTAAAGATGTCTGCATGATCCCTCCTCTTGAATTTGCTCGACCAATAAGATGTGGCAGGAGTGAGATGCTGGGATTTCTGAGCCCAAGCCCTTTGAAGCCTTGCAGCTCCCATGTAGTTCTTTTGGAACATTCTATCTGGGAGGCTTGCTCTGCTATGTAAGGAGTCTTACTATGTTGAGACAGCCATGCTGGAGAGGCCACGAGTAGGCCCTTTGGTCACCAGTCCCAGCCAAGCCAAGCCTTCCAGCTGCACCTACTAAGGCTTAAGACCTGAACATGAAGAATCATTTGACTCCCACATCAGCCTCTTCTCCAGCTGACTACCTCAGAGTAACCCCCACCGATGCCACATAGGGCAGAAGAATCGCCTAGTTGAGCCCGAAGCAAATTTCTAGACTCCAACACTGTGAGACGTAATAAAAATGATCGTTGTTTTATGCTTCCAGCTTTGGGGTTGTTACACAGCAACAGGGAACCGAGACAGCCAAGGGTGCCCCCATCTAGGCCACCTCTCTGATGATCAGCTTCCAAATCCTGCATCAATATAAGAGACAGGGGTCATGGTTCATTCTCAAAATGACATGGCCGAGACTAAAAGTCCTGAGCATCTCTTCGAAAAATGGTATCCTGGAGGCTCTCTGCTTGGGCTAGCCGTATGATACCCCTAGTGCTGAAGTGTTGAAGTAGGTTGGAAAACTGGCCTGGGAGGGGAAGAAAAGGGGACCATGCAGGATGGGAAGCCTAGAGCCGGTGTCTGGCCCAGGGGTTCAAGCAGCCCCCCAGCTGGTGCCCTCTCCCTGGCTCTGCCTCCTGCTGTTGCGCTCGGTTCCCATTAAAGAGCACCACTAGGAGCCTGGTGATCTCACACCAACAGTGCAGGTGCAGGCCTAGCCCATAAACCACAACAACCGGGGTCTGTGCGGCCACAATGCACAGGGCAGAGCCTCCAGAGGGGCATAAAGGGTGATTATTTGTTTAGCATCATGAGCAAGAATCCCAGACTGGTCCGAAGCAAAGCAGAAACTTTTGTATTAAGGAGATTAAACCTTAAACTCAGCTGAGCGGGCTCTGCTGTGTGGAGTGGCTTTGTTGTGCCCGGCATTGTGTGTGATTCTATGCAAATCACCGGAGGCCTCACTGGGGTCCTGACCACAGAGGCTTAGCTGCCCTCCCAGGGCAGGAGTGGGTGGGAGAGGGGGCGATCACACACGCTGACCAGACAGCGCCCAGCCAGCACTGCAGGCAGGGGAAGCCCATTCTCCCTCAAGTTCAGCAACTTGGGGTTTCGAACGAGTGTTTGCTATGCCATTCAGAGGTTTCTGATGGTTGGGTAGACATGTAGGAACAGAAGTGCTACTAGGAACGTATGCTAGAAATTCAGGGCAATGTCCAGTGAGAATGGAGTATGTTTTTTTTTTTTTTTTTTTTTGAGAGACAGAGACAGACAGAGAGTGAGTGGAGGAGGGGCAGAGAGAGAGGGAGACACAGAATCCAAAGCAGACTCCAGGCTCTGAGCTGTCAGCACAGAGCCTGACTTGGGGCTCGAACTCATGAGCCATGAGATCATGACCTGAGCAGGAGTCGAATGCTCAACCAACTGAGCCAGCCAGGTGCACCTTGGATGAGGGATGTCCTTATATCCAGGGTCCCTCTGACCATAATACCTGGATATTTTCTCTTTTGAAACTCAGAGTAATATGTATATGTATATGTATATATATATATATATATATATATATATATATATGATTGCCAAGAAGATGGGGACATATTTTGGGTTTCTTTTCCTCTTTCTTTCTTTCTTTCTTTCTTTCTTTCTTTCGTTGTGTTCCTGTGTCAACCACTAGCCAGGATCCCTAGTGGTCAGTTGGAAGAACTTGGGATTATCCTGGATTCATTGATCCAGAAAATGTTTCATGTTTGCTCTGTGCCAGTTACAAGGCTGGGTGCTGGGGTTGGGGAGAGGGTAGTGGTTGGTGAGAACAGAGATGAGTAAGATAGCTGTGTTGTTCAGGAGTTTAGATAAGATGTGTACCCAGATAACTAAAATACCTGCGGGAATTTGGAAAGTGCTGGAAAAAAAAAATGCCTCAATTAGGAAAGAATCAGGGAGGGATTCCACGAGCCAGCCCTTGAAGGTCTGGAGGCCAGGCAGGCAAGGGGCAGGGGGCTGTGCGGGCCAAGGGATCCATGTAGGAAAGCATAGGGTGCAGCGTGGCGATGTGCACGGGGTCACATTTTGTCCCTAGGAACTGGCCAAACCAGCTTCTGCATACTGGGCCCAAGTTCTTTTTTGTGTTAAAATGTGGCCTGCACAAATTGGAGTCAGCAGTCTAACCTACAGACAGATCTAGGGAGTCTGGGACCCTGGGCCAGCATGTGTGGAACTGCGGAACCACCAGGGGGTGGCCCCATAGGCTTCTGAGCCCTACCTGCTGATGGCTCTGTGGGTACAGCAGCACCCCCTTAACTTTTTTCCTGAGCAAAGTCTTCAGCTGCTTCTGGGTCCGTGAGAGCACAGTCAGCTTGGAGTCTCCAAGGGTCTATTCCAAGTGGGCATACAACGCTGCCCAGCAGAGGCCGGGGGTGACAGTCATCAGTACCCTCCTCCTGAGAGGCTGTGGGCCTGGCTGGGGTCCTGCAGGTCTGAGCTGAGCATGAGGATATAGCGAGGTAAGCTCTTGGCTTATCGTGCAAGATGCATTGCTGATAGAGGTCACCCAGGAACATGACCGAGGCTGAAAAGCAAACCCCGGAAGCCTGGGTGGTCAAGCCGTCAATCGAGAAATTGAATAGCATGGTAGAAGCAGGTAGGAGACCACAGGATGAAAGCTGGGGCACCTAGCCTGCTTTTCTTATCTTTCTTTTTTTAAATGTTTATTTGTTTTAGAGAGACAGACAGCAGGGGAGGGGGAGAGAGAGAGGGGAGACAGAGGATCTGAAGTGGGCTCTGTGCTCACAGCAGAGAGCCCGATGCAGGACCTGAAGTCATTAACCATGAGATCATGACCTGGGCCGAAGTCGGATGCTTCATTGACTGAGCCACCCAGGTGCCCCCTAGCCTGCTTTTCTGAATTGCTGAGTGGGGATAGGGGTGCAAGGCATGGCCGCAGGCACACGCCATTGGAGCTGTAATCTCGTTATGGGCAGCGAGGACATTCAGAGGCTTGCCGGCCTCTCTCTACGGTATTTCTGGAGGGACAGGAACCAGTCCTCAGTGGAGCACAGCTCTTGGGGCCAGATGGGAGCACTGAGATGTGGGAATGAGAAATATTAGCTTTGGAAAGAGAGATGCCCAACCCTTTCCAGCACCCTCCACTCCAGTCCCATCCGAGCACCGGCCTCTCGGGGGACCTCTCAGGAGCAGTCAGAAGCTGAGAGTCACTGGGCCCTTCTGCTGAGAGGAGATCTGAGCTCCGGAGGATGTGAATTATCTTCTACCTTCCACAAAGTACAGTCCTCTCCTTTTGTTGGAGGTTTCTGAGAGCATGGGGTTCTTGGGTTCTGAGGGATTGTGAAGGATGTGAGACCCCTGTCCCTCTGCCCCCCCCCCCCCCCCCCCCCCGCCAAAAAGAACCAAACTCAAACCAAATTGCTCTTTGGAACTGTGCGTCCTCTGCCCCGTCAGAGGAGCAGATGTTTCTGCGAGGGTGGGGGAACTACTGGGGGGCTCCAGGCAGGGGCCAGGCAGGAAGCCAGGCAGGAAGAGCCCCCAGATGAAGGAGGAGTTGAAAAGAATTTTGTAAAGATATTGTCTGGACTTGGGTTGGATAAAAGACACCGGCAGACGGGGCTGTTCACCTGCTAGGCTTTTGTTCTGCTCTGCTGGGACTGCTGTCCACACAGCCCTTGGGGTGGGGTGACGGTGGGGAGGGCGCGCTGTCTGCCATCTGCGGGAGAAATACAACAAACACCCACATTCGCGCCAACGGAAACGCTCAGCAAAACAAACAGCACGAGGAGGGCGCCCGTCTGGAGGGTGGCAGGGAGGGCGGGCGGGAGAGGCGAGAGGGCACCTGTGGGGGGTGGGCCGGGGACTCTGCCCAGCGGTGCAGGCAGCAGGCAGCCAGGTGAGAGCCTCTCTCCTTCATTCAGGGTTCGAAGAGCGGTGTTGCAAAGCTAGAGTTAGATATAACCTGCCCCGGTGGAGTGCGGTGGGGGGGGGAGGGAAGGGGGGACTGGAGGTTCGCAGCAGGAGATGCAGAATTAAGTACCTGGGGGTTCATGGCCCGACTTTGCCGCTCTGCTGAATGAATACGTCTCTGAGCCTCTTGCTTTCCTACCTGCAAAATGGGGAGATGATAAAAATACCTAACTTAGCAAGTTGCTGGGAGAATGGGCATCATATCTGTGAAAAGCAACTTTATAAAGTGCTGAATATGCAGGAATATGGATTGTTATTCATATGTTACCTCTTTGGCTGACCATTTGCACCACAGGTGATGGCTACTGGCTCGTGACACACAGCACACATGCACATCGGTGGGGGAGACCTCTAGCCCGGGGCAGGTGGTATTTGGGATGTCCCTCTGCTCACGGGGAAGAAGCCGTGGACTGGCTGGGTTCGGGGACCTGGGTCAGTGAGGAAAGTGGGAAGTGAGCTGGGGGTGGGGTACAGAGTCACATCTGATGGCTTGGTGGCATTAAGCGTTGGGCCCTGGCCTTGCCAGGGGTTGAGACCGGACTACAGAGCTTCCCCAACATCCTCGCTATCCTGGGCATTGGTTGCCTCCCTTTCCCCGGCATCCACACCTCAGCACAGTGAGTGGCAGCTGAGGCCGGTGTCCACAAACCTGTTGGGACAGGGCGGGCAGCTTGTTTGTTCTTCCCAGGGCCAAGCCTGGTGGGCTGGACCCAGAAGTATTGTGTTACTCAGCCAAAGAATTCCTTTCCTTGCCTGCCTCCATTATAAAGGGGAAATAAAACCCCAAGCTGTATACCCTTGTGGCCCCAAGCCAGGTCCTCAAGTGTCATTTCTGGGGAGCTGCCCTCCCCAGGGCAGGGTGCAGCCTCCAGGGAAATA
Organism: Prionailurus viverrinus; assembly: GCF_022837055.1. Taxonomy (NCBI): domain Eukaryota; kingdom Metazoa; phylum Chordata; class Mammalia; order Carnivora; family Felidae; genus Prionailurus; species Prionailurus viverrinus. The sequence goes on along the minus strand of NC_062570.1, from coordinate 9,727,799 downwards.
AGAGCCCTTCTTCCCCATCCCACCGGTGGTGGTCCAGTCCCATCACCTTGTCCCGCCTACCCCCAAGGAGGCCCTGTGTTCTCCAACATGACCCTTGAATGTTTTTCTCATCCCAGGTCTGAGCTCTTGAGAGCAGAGTAGGGCTCCGCGCTTTCCTTATCCCAGTGAAGGCTGGGGCTGGGCTGCTGGGTTGATGGGTTTCTGTCCCGGCACCGGGTGGTGCTGGTGCTGGTACGTTCCAGCAAAGAGAACAACCAAAGAGGTCTTTCGCCATTGTCTGTGTCCTGGTGTCCCCGTCTGTGCTTTGAGGACCTGAGATGGGTTTTGGATTCTCCAAGGCTTGTGCTGCTATCGTCCAGAGCTCTGGTCAGAACCAGACAGTCCTGGGCAAATGTGCACTAGCCTTTCTGAGTTGCATCTCCCTGGAGAGTCCCAGGAGCAGGTGAGGTCTGAACTGTACAGATCTGCCAGGTGAGGTCCTCTCGTTTTGCAGCCAGAGCTGGAACGCCTGATGGAATGCTTTCCAGGGAATTCTCCCTGGACTGCGAGGCAGGGAGGGCGACAGGTGAGGGGGGTTGGATACAGAGAGTGTGCAGGGCTTGGGCCTCGGAGGGCCTCGGAGATTCCCTGCCTCCTCGTGCCGCCTGATTGCACGGTCCTTTTTGATCTGGAGGAAGAGGGATCTAGGAAGCTTGGATTTGAGTGTGCCAATGCTACTTTTCACCACAGACGAACCGTTTCATGTCCTCATGCCTCAATTTCTTCGCTAGTAGAGTAAGAAACTCAGACTGGATGACCTTTAAAATCCCTTCTGTCTTTGATGTGCATTTTTATGACCATTTTATATCCTGCGGCCCATTGCCAACAATAAATGCTGGTTTGTGAATGAATTCTAGGTATCATCTCCTTCCTGTCTCCCTTCCTGGGCAGAGTCTGCCTGGTTTGGCCCAGCTGCGATGACAGGGCTTCTAGCACTACTTCTGGGAGAGACAGGTGTATTACTTGAGAAGCAGAAGCAATCAGGTTCTATTTCTTTTTTTTTTTTTAATTTTTTTTCAACGTTTTTATTTATTTTTGGGACAGAGAGAGACAGAGCATGAACGGGGGAGGGGCAGAGAGAGAGGGAGACACAGAATCGGAAACAGGCTCCAGGCTCTGAGCCATCAGCCCAGAGCCTGACGCGGGGCTCGAACTCACAGACCGCGAGATCGTGACCTGGCTGAAGTCGGACGCTTAACCGACTGCGCCACCCAAGCGCCCCTATCAGGTTCTATTTCTGAGGAATATGAAAGTTTACATTTGTTTCTATTTATTTATTTATATATTATTTTTTTTTTATTTTTTTTTTCAACGTTTATTTATTTTTGGGACAGAGAGAGACAGAGCATGAACGGGGGAGGGGCAGAGAGAGAGGGAGACACAGAATCGGAAACAGGCTCCAGGCTCTGAGCCATCAGCCCAGAGCCCGACGCGGGGCTCGAACTCACGGACCGCGAGATCGTGACCTGGCTGAAGTCGGACGCTTAACCGACTGCGCCACCCAGGCGCCCCTATTTATTTATTTATAAGTTTTTTAATGTTTATTTTTGAGAGAGAGAGAGAGCACGAGCAGCCGGGGGTGCAGAGAGAGAGAGGGAGACACAGAATCCGACGCAGGCTCCAGGCTCTGAGCTTGTCAGCACAGAGCGCGACATGGGGGCCCTAACTCACAAACCATGAGATCATGATCTGAGCCGAAGTCAGATGCCCACCCGACCAAGTCTCCCAGTTTAAGTTTTTAAATAGCATGAAGCGATATATAATTAAATTTGGCTAAGACGTTCCCCTGCCCCCAACGTGTTCATACCTCTTCTACCTTGTGGAACAAAACTTTACTTGACTTGCTAGTTTCTCTCATGTCTTTTATTTTCCTTACTCTTAAATATTGGATCGCAAGGTAGATTGTCATGTGTTTGTTTAGTATCCATAGCCCAGCTATGAGTGATTTGGGCGGGGAAGCCATGATTTACATTCTTTCATGCCACCACACAATGAAGCGTCTTACTCATAAGCATTCTCCAAGCGTGTCGGTGCCCCGAGAGCCAGGATTTACCTGTGTGATCACTGCCCTCTCCCTCACTCTGGGAACAGTGCCTGGCACCAGTCATACTCAATGAACATTTGTTGAACGAATAGAACATCAGATGAATAGTGGGTACTCGTAAGCGCTTACTGGTTCGCCCTGAGCCATCCTTTGTCTCGCTGCATCCCTTTGACTAACTTGGGGGTACGTTTTCCTTGGGACCTCTTTGACAGAGTCCCCTTGGCTCTAACTCTGGGTTCCTTTTGCTCAGTTCTCTGGCTTTCTGTTCCGATCCCTCTATGTGTCCTCCATTAGGAATCCCAGGCATTCTTTGTGGCAGCATCTAGTACTTTTCATGCCGATGGCTATCAAGTATGTGTCCTCAGCTCTGAACTTGGCTGGAGCCAGGTTCTTACATCTCCAGCTGACGGTGGGCTGATGAACGGGATCATGGAGTATGAGTGCTGGAAGGAACCTTGGCAGTCATGCTCACCTAACTCCGCATGATTCTTCTCTACTCCTGTCACGAGGCAGCCCATTTCATCGTCGTCCAGCCCTGGTGATTGTCCCCCATGCCACTTCTTTCCCTTCATCTGTCGTCTTGTCTAAATTGTTAGCTTCTGGACAGCAGGGGCCATATCTTATGCAAATCAATTGACATTTGTTTATAAAAAGTGTATATTTGATAGTATGAAAAGTTGGAATGTTTGAAGTTAGGTGAGAGGTGCTGTTCCCTAAATAGGTTTGGGGCGTCTCCCCTCCGTTCCGGTTTTGGAATAAGAAAGGCCTGGGTTCAAATTCCAAGTCTACCATTTAGCATCCATGAACCTTTAGGAAAGTTGCTTCTCTGAGTCTTGATTTCTTCATCGATAAGGCAGTGATACTAGCAGTAACTACCTTGCAGGCTTGGAATGTGGACTCGTGAGATACTGTAAATTCAGGGTTCAGTGCAGAGACCGACAAGTATTGGGGGCCCCCCAAAATGGAAGCTGTTATTACCAGTTGGCTGACATTAACACTCAACCTGGGCTCTAGGTCAGCCTCTAAGCGATATGTATGTAGCTCTTGCCCCGTACTTCTCCAACCCCTCCTCACCTCTGAATACAATACTGAAACCCATAATCCTTTGTTCTCTGGGTGAAGGTACGAGGATGGTTTCCCCTTTCAGACAAGTCCATTAATTTCTGCTTCTGAATATGGAACCATGTCAGTGCTGACACAGACACTATGGAAACACAGAGAAGAAGGAAACTAATCTATACGTTTAGTTCGGGCACTGTGCGGAGCTACGTCACAGTGCCTGCCCTCAAGATGCTTGTAGTCTGGTAGGAAGGAAAGGCCAGGATGTGTGGAGTGAGTAGGAGACGATGTTGGCTTCTCATGACGAAAGGCTGCATTGTGATGGGCACACCCAGTTGAGCGGCCCATTAATAGGGTGGTTAAGAGATTAGGTTCTGGAATCACAAAGACCGGACCTCTAATCTTGAGTCTGTCACTTTGTGCTTGTGGGACTTGGAGTCAGTTACTTGACTTCTCTGGACCTCAGTTTCCTCATCTGGGTTCTCTGGTGAGGATTAAGTGAGGGCATGCACTGAGGAGCGCTCAGCACAGCCCAGCATCACTCCCTAAGTGCTACTGTTGTTAGTAGGTGCTTTCTGCTTTGGGAGAAAAGAGCTCACCCACGCCTCTGCTAATCAGAAGGGGTGAGGCTCAGATAATTAGAGGGAGGGGAGAATGCTCTGTAGCTGGAAAACAAACAACAAATGACAAAAACTCACAGAACAACGGCATAGAGCCAGGAAAGACTCAGGAATGTCTAAGGGCAGTGGGATGTACATCAGGATCGGAACAGAGGAGAGTGATGTGTATGACACAGTAAGCGGGACCAGCCAAAGGACAGTTGGAGTTGGACAGTTGCTTCCTTGTACCTTCCATTATGCCTCTCACAGCACCCAGTTCAGCAAATGCTTATTATTTGCTACCGAAATTCTTGGTCTAAGTAGGTGGGCGTGTGTCTCTTCTGGCTAATGCACTTCATAGGCTGATTACCTTCTTGAGTGCTTCCATTCCATTTCCTGTTCAAAGCCCCATAAACGTCCCTTTTTCCTATTCCGGTCTTGGTCAGCAAATCCCGAGGAAACGTATCTGTACTATTTATCATCGAGAAGCTATGAAGCACCTTTCTTCCCAGGCTTTCCCCTCCAGACAAGAGCGTCTGCCTCGTTTTGGAGTCACAGAGCTGGACTTCACGGGCTACTGCGTGGCCCGGAGCAAGTTACTCAACCTCCCGTGCTCTATTTCCTCACGTGTGAACTTGGAGTAATGTGCCTCTTAGCAACCAGTTCCCCTTCTGGTACCTGCTCTGCAATGTTGGCCGGACTGTAAGCAGGTCTCGCTCCTGAGAGCACGATGTTAGACGTCGTCAATAGAGGGTGCTACCTCAGAAGTATGGTCTCGTGAGTGATGGCTTGAAGGGTCCCGGGTTTCTTTTTGGGTGATAAAAATGTTCCGGATTAAACAGCGAGATGTGGATGCACTGGCAGTCACATAATCGCACACTTGAACGTGGTTAAAATGGCGGGTTTTATGTTGTGTGACTTTTACCTCCATAAAAATAAGTAGGTCTCTGTGAAGACAGGACAAATCTGTGGTAGGAAGGGTTGAGAACAGTCCTTGGAACGTGGTGACTGGTCTGGTACAGTGACTGTAGTTTTGCTTAGTTGTTTAGCGGTCTGTGGCCGGATCTACTCTTCCTTAGACCCTGGCACCTTCTTCTTGGGTGTCAGAGTCTAGCCACCTCGGAGCTGTCTGTGTCTCGGGCTGGCTCTCTCTCACTGGCTTCTCAGGCAGTGGAGTGAATGCCTGCACTCCCGCTTCTCCCGAATCTCTCCAGACAGCTGATGGCGGCGGGGGGGGGGGGGGGGGGGGCTAGGAGTAGCCGAAGAGGCCACAACCGCTGCATAGCTGAGGGGAGTCAAAAAAAGGAGGTAACGTTAGACTTTGTGTCCCAGGGCTCTGGGCTCCTGAACCGAAGGTTAATTTTGCCCGACTATTCTCCCCAAGCCTCCTCTCTGGTCTGTTGCCCTCTGTGTGGTGACTGTGGAGCCCAAGCGTGCAGTCCCCAGCTCCTTCTGGGGAGAGGAGCTGGACCTCCGGTCGGAGGCTCTGGAACATTCTGTGGGTTGGCAGAGGCGGTGTAGGCTCACGGGACAGGGATGCAAGGGAAGGCTTCAGGAACCACATGGTGGGGTTTGAAGAAATCCTGAGGGCTGGTTTGGGGGAGATCTTCCTTTAGAGTAATCACTGATGATGATGATGAGAGACCGGAGAAAGGTGAGGAGGTGTACACGAAGAACTCCATTCCTTCAATTTCCTCCTCTTCCATCTGGGTAGCGGTCCCCACCATACCACCGAGCCCGGAAGACTGGTGTTTCCGTTGCATACAGTGTCGTTCCTCCCAGACCCAGGGTTTTTGGGACAACCTAAGTCAGATGTTTTCTGTCCTGATATCCCCATCTTACCCATGCGTGTGCCTGGTCACCTGTCCTGCCAAACCCCTCCCACTACGGCTCCATCTTCAGAGGGTGCTGCTTGCCAGGGGACCGTCACAGAGCAGGTGGGGAGCACACGACAGACGGGGGCTGCCTCCCTGCAGGGCTCGAGTGTCCTCTAATGCTGGGGGCGGGGGACACCAAAAGCACGTGCCTCCTGATTGGCAACTCTGTCACTCTGTTGCCATTTTCCATTGAGCTGACTCAGGAAGGCTCAGGAAAGCAGGCTCAGCGGCCGGCCTTCGGGGCTCACATGTCTGACCCCTATCCCCATGGGGTAGCCACAGTCGCTGGGTGGCACTGGTTTCAGGGTCCCCGAGCTGTCAGGGTCTCTCTCTGAGGACTCCCCTCAGACACGGTTACCAAATATGTTTTTCGTGTTTATTAACCTGCTCCTCTTCTCACGTTTCCCTGGGCACAGCTGCATTTCTTATCTGATGGGCTTCCTGCCAGCCCCTCGAAGCCTGACAGTTACAAAGGGCGGGCGGATTAGCTGCAAAAGAATATTTATTAGAAAAAAAATCCCTTTTATTCTTCTGTCCTTTTTGTGGAATTAGCCATATATTGCCTGGATGAGATAAGAGCAGCCCTTTTGTGAGCGAGGAGCAGCGGTCCGACATCTGGGTTACTGGCAATGCCAAGGTGAGTGATGATTATTCTCCTTGCCTGCTGTGGACCCTTTCTCTCTCTCGACCTCTCTTGGAGGCTCCTGCTCAATTTCACAGCTCAGAGAGGTCTGTGGTGTGGCTGGATTTCTCCAGAAAGAGGATAATCTTTTTGTGAATGGATCTCATGTTTCTTCTAAACTCCAGGGCTGGAGACCAGTAGGGAACTGATCATTTGGTAATGATCTTTCAACTTAGTAGCTCCACTTGCTGGGGTTTGTTTAATGGGGTTATAGAGAAAAGAGACGTTCCAATGGAAAAATGGAAGCAGCAGTGGCTTTCCTTATGCATTCATGGAGAAACTCTGCCACTGAGGGAATTCTTGGTTCCCAAGTAAATCAACTCCTTTGTGGGAAGCTGGCTTTCCTTCTGTCTTTGAGACTTTGGTGGTGGGATTGCGAACTGAAGATGTTTGCCTCTGGCTGCTTCAAGCCCGAGGAATGTCCCGATCATGGCACTCAGAGTCCCTGTGAGGTCCCAAAGGACATGTTCTGTGAGGGCACATGCACTTTGTGTAAACTCTGAGAAGATGTCAACTTTCCCGCCCCAACCTGGGAGCCTCTGTGCCAGACTTGCCTGGGCTTGCCCGCCTCTGATGTACTGTGATACAGGGGAGGTAGGTGAGGAGGCCTGGGTGCCGGCCAAGAGAGCGACTTCTGATCTGGTCCTTCTGGTGCCAGTGGTGGTCATCATCTGGTATTCAGCCCAGCCTGGGCTCTTGGGGTCATGGGAAAACCAATGAATCAGGATCTCTAGACCAGGAGCTAGGGTCTCCGAGAATGGAGGGAGAACCATTATCAAAGAAGAAACTAAGATAAAGTATTAGAGCCACTGGGGACATTGAAGATGGAGACCCTTGTTTGCCCATCACCACTAGAATTCAAATTCCCTTTGATATCCCCACCACATATGTCACACATATTTCTGGTATATTCTCTATTGTGTGGTCTCCTGGAGGAGAGGCTATGGCTTTTAGAAGAGAGTCTTTCCAAAGAGCTTTGGTGGCATGAACAGAGAACAAGGGGTGCTAGGGTCTTGGAGAGATGTAACTGCTCATATCTGGCCCTCTTTTGCTATTTTTTCATTTACTTTTCCTTCCCACTGACCCCTCCTTCCTGGCTTCCTGGCTTCTCTTATCTCTCTTTGCATGGAACACCCCTCACCTCATAGGTGGGCAACACTGGGCGTAACTCAGAGTAACTCATCCTTTCTTTCCCATCCCAACACTCTCCTCTTGACCCCCTGGTCTTGGATGATGGCACCAACATTCCCTAAGTCACCCAGGATGCACAGCCCCGGTGAGTTTGCTACTTTTCTTGCCCCGCTTTCTATATCCAGTCGGTTCCCAAACTGAGTATAGTCTACCTGGGTGGTATTGCTTCCACTCATGCCTAGATTTCCCTTCTTACTTGCTGCCCTGGTTTCGATCATTATTTCTCATCTAAGTTAATGCACTAGCTACCCAGTTGGACTTCCAATGTTTTCCTCTTTCTTCTTAAATTTGCTTTGTACTCTGGGGCTAGATTGCTCTTCCCAAAGGCTCTTATCATGAACTTGCAATATTATACACTCTCACTAGCTCCCCAGTGCCAACCTGAAAATCCTGGAACTATTTAAGAAGGGTGACACTGGGGGTTCTCTAGTCTTCATTTTCGGCCTTATTCTTGTGGGGGGGGGCACTTTAAGCCCTGCGAGGGCAGGGACCTTGTGTGTTTTGTCTACTGGTGTATCCCTGTACTCTGCACAGAGCCTACAAATAGCACATAGGCCCTGGCATGCAGCAAGGCCTCAACGATGCTTGCAAACTACTTCCCTACACCCAAAATACTGCTGCCTACCAGGAACCCTCACTGCTCCCAAAGAACAGCCTTCCTTCCCCATCCCCCTCTTCACCATTGCACATACTCTCCCTGGAATGAAGGTGACACAATTTCTGTTTATTCTACTCCTACCCACTTCCCAAGGCCCAGGCCAAATCTCACCTCCTTCAGGAAGCCCTCAATGATTCCTCAGAGAGACGCCATGGCAGTTCTTACTCTCCTGGGGCACTTGGCATTGTTGGCCTTTATTTGAAGACTTCTCATGTCTTTCTTTACTAAGGTTTGAGTTACTTGAGGGCAGGGATCGTTTTTTATTCATCTTTTGAAGCACCTAATACAGTGTCTTCTCCTGGATGTGCTGAGTCAAATGTATTGAATTAATAAATGAATATCCATATCTTATCTGCAAGCCTGTTTGATTTGTAACCACATGGACATACAGCTTTAATGACGAGGAATGACTTGGAGGTCAATTAGCATCCATTTATGCTACTGCTGCTGGGGGTTAATTAACTCTAATAAATGTGCATTTGTTGTTTTACAGCAGAAATCACATCAAGGTGAATCCCATGCCAAGCTCTGAAGCAGAGGGTTGTAGACACCTGAGCTGTGGACGGGAGACGCCCTGAAGTTTAACCCATGAGGACCTCCCGCCATTTCCTCAGCTGACTACTTTCTCGGATCCTTTCAAAGAGGCGTTTCCTAGTGATGGTCAGACAGCAGAAACCCGTCACATCCATGAGCCTGTGCGAATTCCCTTTGCCTGTTTTGTGAAGATCTGGGGAGGGTTGCTATGGTGAACTTAGTGCTTGGGGAGGGAAAGGAGCCCCTGCTTGAGAACGTTCCTGGTCCCCAGTGTCCCTCCCCCTCAGGAAAGTGACATCAGAGAGGAGGAGCTGAGCTTTTACCCCCGCGTGTCACCTCATCTCTCTATGCCTCAATTTCCTCATTGGATGGTGGCATCTGCTTTATGGGGAGGGGGGTGTTGCAGTGGCATTGCTGAGGATGAAGTGACATAATGAGTGTCATGGTACTTCGAGAACCATGTATTACGCTGTCACTCACTTCATCGACATCGACAGTCCCAAAAGTTGTCGGCTTCTGTTCAGCTGCCCGTGCTGTGAGAGATGAGTGGTGTCTAAGAATTCCTTTGGGAAGGGTTTGACCAGCTCTCTGGGGGGCAGACAGTGTGGGCACTTAATTGAGTCGCCTGGCACACACATGACTCTCTGAGGCTGGCACAGAGAGGACTCTGGAACACGTCCCGTCAGTCTGGCCCAGTGCTGGATTAGCGGCCTGTCCTGGATGTCATTTCAAGTTCTGCTTCAAGTTCTGTGTTGTCTGCGGATCCTTGGCAGTGATACAAGGGCTCTGCTTCTCCAGATCTCCCAGATCAAGCCGCCTCACTTGGGAGTGGCAGGTGGAGGGGGAGTGGAAGATATTTCCAGATCCTGATTTCACAGCACAGTGACTAGACAGAGAGGCATCCCATAAAGCCTTCCCGGGCCCGGCACCGCGGCGAGCTGTCAGTAGGGGGAGCTCTGTCACTGTGGTGCCTCCTCTTGCCGCAGCTGGGGTGAGGGTCTGCCTGGGGGTCTGAGAAGGGGCTCGAGGAGGCCAAGGGCGCTGTCTTTGGTAGACAGGTACTGAAAAGCAGCTAGGTCGAGAGTTGTGGGCTGCGAGAGCCCCAGCAGAAAAAGAAGTGGAAATCCACTGTGCCTGGTGCCCAGGGGTTAGAAGCGTGCTTGGGTTAAGCACACAAAGAAAACGCACAAATATCCCAACTTAGGGTGTCTTAGTGAAGAAGGGCTGGAGGGTGTGGCTTCACTAAAACCGAAGCTGCTAGAATTGCCCTCCCTCCCCGTTCCCTCCCACAGGGCCGCCTGTGGGGACTGGCCACAAGGGGGCCCAATATGGTTCCGGGAGCTCCTGAGCGTGCCCTCTGTGGGTGCCTGGGTCTCTCTGCTCACTGAGCAGCCCTCATGAAGCTGGCCTGGCCCTGGCTTATCAGCTGCACCCAAAGGCAGGAAGGTTCTAAATGAGGCTCCTAGCCTCAGACTGGGAAGAGGGGAAGATAAGGTAAGGGAGGCCTCCTTCCTTCCAGGGCCTGGGGTGGCTTTGAGCACTTAGGGGGACAGATGTGTGCCTAGGACTCTCCAGGTGGTGGGGGTGAGCAGCAGGGACGTCCACCTCCCTCAGAGGGTCTGACGCTCAGATGGACTGGTCTTGCCCCTCTCGCAGGAGGCTACAGCCTTTTCTCCATCTCTGTTCTGTGCTGAGACCCTGGGAAGCCCGAGGACGGGACATTAGGTTTGTCATCAGCCTTGCACGTGTGTGAGATGAGACTGTGTGGTATGCGTCTAGATGTTTGAGCAGGAGTGGGGCTGGGAACCATTTCTCATGGGCAAGTGGGGAGGAAGCCCGGCTTAAGTGGGGCAGTGTGGCCTCATCCAGAACTGCTCTACCCTTAGTGGTAACTTGTGAGACACGTCTTTGTGACGGCATTAAGATCAAGGTTGAGGGGCTCTGAGAGGCTCAATCAGTTAAGCGTCTGACTTCGGCTCAGGTCACGATCTCACGGTTCATGAGTGTGAGCCCCATGTCAGAGCCTGGAGCCTGCTTCAGATTCTGTCTCCCTGTTCCTCTGCCCCTCCCCCCACTCATTCTCTCTCTCTCTCTCTCTCTCTCTCTCTCTCTCCTTCAAACATTAAAAATTAAATTAATTAATTAAAAAAAGATCGAGGTTGAGATTGGGGTGCCAGGGAGGACAGCTGGCTTAGAGGTAGGGGAGGATTTGCTATACTTTTTTTCTGAAGGTCTCTGGTACTGGAAGGATCTTCTCTGTATCCCTCCTCCTTGGGGTCAGAGACCAGATCTTCTGGCTTGGGGCAGTTTAGGAGGAATCCTACCAGACGGAGGGATCAGAGATTCCCTTTGGGTGAATGGAGAGGGGCTGTCTTTCTGTTTGTGATGAAATTTGCAGTGAACCACCAAGCTTCAGAGATGGAAAGAGGCTGATCCCAGCCGCTTCTGTGCCCTGTAGGTCCTGCGCCTTAGCTTTGCAAGCTGAGTGGTCTGGCTCCATTTGATGTGTGGCCTACATGGGAGCCCACAGGGACGTCCCGCCCTTCTGCCCACACAGGTGCAGACCTAAACTTGATCTTTGCAAATCAGTCGGCTATCTCTGCTCACTAGAAGCGCAGTAACCTCTTGAATTGTCCAGATTAGAGTTTTGAGATTATGAGGGACCCAACACAAGTTCAAGTCAACACAAGGTGAGAGGGGAGGCCTAAGGACTCTTTCCAATCTCAAGGCCTTTACATATATTGCACTCCTCCCCCACCCCCTACCCCACCGGCATATTCTCCCCTATCCCTAACCCATCCTTTTATCTAGGCAATTCCCACCCATCCTTCAGAGCCCAGCCTAGGTGTGGCTTCCAAGGAAGCCTTCCCAGACTGCCCAGATCAGTCTCAAAGCTCTTGGTCTCGTTTGCTACAATTATAAACATTGCATCGTGTGACTGATTATTTTCTTCTCCCTCTTGTAGAATGTAAGCTTCATAAGGAGAGCGCTGGGAGTTTCTCTTGTTTACCACCCATCGAGTCCCTGGCAGAAAGTAGATACTCAACAAATAAGAGCCAAATGAGAGAATAAATGGGGTCACCAGGTTGCCAGTGGAATCCCTGCCACCTTCTAGCGGCCAGACTGCTGTCTCAGACTGTATGGATACTGTTCTGTGTTCTTATCGACTGAAGGGGAGAACCACAGCTGGGCTGAAGTTCTCCGCGCAGCTCCTGGGACTTTTGAGTTCTCGTGAGGTGATCACTGGTCTCACTCCTCTTGTTTGATCTCCCCCGGACTCTCTGCTAAGTTAAGGTCCATTCCCTACCACACCCACTGTCTTCTTTCTCGAGATTCTTAGCTTCTGGTCTTTGTGTGAAACACGTGGCTCTCTCCAAGTGAAGCCCAGAAAGCTACATGGTGGAGGGAAGGTTGTGGGCCGTTAGCTCCTGAGCTGCTGCTCCAGAGCCAGAGTCTCTTAGCATGGTCCACCTGCGCTCGATGCAGTTTCATGATGAGATCAAGGAGCAGGTCATCTGGACTGGTTGGGATGGTTTCAGAAGAAGCCTGAATACTTGCTGAAGCAGTCCACCTCTGCTTTTGCAAGTCCTCCGGAACTTTGTACCTTGAGAGCTGGCTCAGAGGCAGCCGAGGAGCCGGCCTGGAGACTCCCCTTTCTCTAGAGAGCGGGACTACAGCTTGCTGGCTGAGCCACAGAGCCTCAAGGCCGCTCTACCTGTGTGCCCTGCTCATGCTCCGCCCCCAGCCACTCCCTCGCCGGGCCTGTGCTGAATCAGCAGCATACCCCTTGCTCTCTTGGCATCGTGCAGCCCGGCTAAGCCAAGTGTGGTTACAATGAGTCGGTTCATCTGGAAGCTCGCATCCTGTACCCTTTTCCAATGTGATGTTCCAGCCAACTGGCACCCAAGAGTAAAGAAAAACCCTGGGAACCGAGGCTGCTGAGGACTTACAGCCTTGCACAAGCCAAGGGCAAGGGCAACATTGAGGGGAAGGTCGCCCTGCTGCCAGGCCTTTCTCTCTACTCCATCTTGGTTCCTGTCTAGCAGCACATGGCCCTGGCTGGCAGTCAGCGATCCGCTGCTGGTACTTGTTGGTGGCTTGGCTGTCCTCCATCTAGCCAGGGCATTTGGACCTTTTTTCTAATTCTGCTTATGAGCTCAGGAAGTGAGCCAGTAGGTTCCCTTGGAAATTGCCTCTATTGATGTCATTTTCCATCCTAGTCCCCGGGGGAATCTGTTTCTCTATTTCCTCCACATTGACACTACTCTTGCCCTTGGCTCAAATACAGAAGCCTCAGGTAGCACCAATGCCATGGGGAGGGGAAGGGATGGGGGGGCACGTGTAAGGGACGGAGGTCACGGGGCACTTGGGTGGCTCCGTTGGTTAAGTATCCGACTCTTGATTTCAGCTCAGGTTATGATCTTGCGGTTCCTGAGTTTGAGCCCCACATCAGGGTCTGCACGCACAGCACAGAGCCTGCCTTGGATCTTCTGTCTCCCTCTCTCTGCCCCTCCCTGACTCGAACTCGTACTCTGTCTCTCAAGAACAAAAAAATGTTAAAAAAAACTTAAAGATGGAGGCGGTAAAATGTTTACATCTGGTCAAAGTGATAGATGAAGCTTTGAGCCCCCAGGGTTGTAAAGTCACCCAAGGAGGGAGGGAGTCACAGGCTTATTTCTTAGCCCCCGGACTGACTGGCTATGGCTTTTGTCAGGAACTCTCTGGCACATCTGTGAGCACCAGTGTTTACATTGGTTATGGGCTGAATCACACCCCACCCTCCGCCCACACATTCATATGAAATCTTAGCTATCGGTACCTCAGCATAGCTCTGTATTTGGAAATTGAGTCTTTTAAAAGGTAATTAAGGTACAAATGAGGTCATATAGATGAGCCCTAATCCAGTATGACCGGTGTCCTTATAAGTGGACATGTGGACACAGACAGGCATGGAGAAAAGACCACATGAAGACAGAGGAGAAGGTGGTTGTCTGCAAGACAAGCAGAGCAACCCTGAGAAGATACCAATCTTATCGACATTCCTGTTCTTAGACGCCTACCTCCAGTGTTGCGGGAAAATAAATTCCCATTGTTTAAACCATACAGTCTGTGGGACTTTGTTATGGCTGCCCTAGCCAACTAACACAGCCTCTTCCAGCAATAACAGAGAAGGTGTGCAGAAGGGCCAAGGGGCTAGTAGATTAGATGATCCCATTTTGACCATTTTCTCTTGGACTCTCGAGATTACTGGTGGTATGGGGCGCCTGGGTGGCTCCACTGGTTAGGCATCTGACCCTTGATTCCGGCTGAGGTCACGATCTCCTGGTTTGCGAGTTTGAGCCCTGTGTTGGGCTCTGTGCTGGCAGTGGGGAGCCTGGTTGGGATTCTCTCTCTCCCTCTCTGGCTCTCTCGAAATAAACAAACATTTAAAAAAATAAAAATTAAATTAAAAAAAAAAAGATTGCTGGTGTCCCTCTGTCTTCTCCAGTTCTGCCTTCTTCAGGCAGCCACTAACCTCATCTTGTTTAGGTGGTTAGCCAAGTAACTACCATCACTGGTGGCCAATACACGAAGCGTGTCTCTTTGTCCATTGTTTCCCTTGTGACACAAACTGCAGGATCTCACTGTCACCCAGCATGGCAGGTCCTGTCCACTAGAAGCGCACATTCTATGGGGAAGGAAGTCACAAAGGCCATTTGACTGCAGCGGGGCAGGTGCCCTGAAGGTGGTCAGCAGAGGGATGTGGGACTACACAGTAAGACAACCTGAGTTGGCCTGGGGAGGTGACGGGAGGCTTCATGGAGGTGGTGGCTGAGCAGAAAGTCTGTTGCTCTAGGAAGGCAGAGACTTGGTCTTGCTCACTTTCCTTCACCCATGGAACCGGCACAGTGCTTTGCGCATAGTAAGTACTCACCTACTTACTTGTCCCCTGGATGGATGACACTCTCAAAGTCCCTTCCAGCTTTACGATTCTGTGATTCTGCGACCTCTCTGTCACAGATGCTAGAAGGTACTACTGGCAGACAAGTGAAGATGAACACGTACAGGGTTTTGTAGCATGCAGAGTCACTTATGAACGATTAGACTCGAAGTGGGCGAGGAGAGCGTAATGAACTCCCCTCCTTAGCATTTCTGGGAGAATCCTCAGGCATAACAACGGGAACCCGGCCAGGGCACCTGCCCCACGTGCATGATCAGAGGCGACGCCTCGCTCTCCACAAAGCCAAGGTTGGTCAAGCTCCTCACAGCTGTTTCCCGGAGAGAGGAAAGCCCCTAAGTTCCCAGGCAGTGTAAACTGACCGTGTGTTTATAAAATACGAGCCGCGGCCCACGAACATGAAAAGGCCTCAGATGCACGACGCGGCAGCTGGCGCAGCAGGGATTCGAGACGCCTGGGTGCAGGGAGGAGAGCGTGGGAGAGAGAGTGGTCGCTTGCCAAATCGGCGTGGCTCTCCTTTGGAGAACACCCAAACTGATCTAAAACCGAAGTTGAAAAAATAACAAACGTACAAGGCTTTTGAAAACAAATTGGGCCCAGACATCTTTTAAGGCTGACGGTTGACCCCTAGATGGACCACCCAGCACCCAAATCAGGGGCAGCACACGCGCCCTGTCCGAGGGTTTCAAGAGCTTAGGCTAAAACCTTTTCCGCCCGGCTTTGCAACAGGGAACTTAAAGAGCCTCCTTGGGAGAGGTCAGGACAGTGTGGAGGGCTGTCCCCCTCCCTGTGCAGACGGCGCGCTGCCTTCAGATGAGCTGTTTTGTTTCACGCCCGCCCGAGCTGAGCTCACCTGGGAGATGACCTTGTGACAAGAATACCGAGTCCAGATCAGCAAAGAGAGCACAGGAAGAGGAAGAGGAAGAGAGGCAGAGGCGGCCATGCGAAGCAGTGACTGGCAGAAAGCGAGTCAGAACGGCGGGTTAACATCATTTTTAACCCTTCAGGCAGAGTCAGTACAACTCCGACAATCAAGTTTGCCACCAAATTCTGTCCAAACCCTTGGGCTGCACCGGGCCTTGAGTCCCCTCCGGGTTAAGCTAACATACGGTAAACCTGGGCACTCCGGCCCCCTTCAAGAGCTCACGGGGACTAGGGAAATGCGGGGGCCCTGGCTTCCCTGAGAGCCTCCTCTGAGAGAGCTACTGCGGGCCCGGCGAGGCTACTCATCTGGGGGGGGACACAATAATAATGATGATAAAAATAATAAGGATGACTGTTATTTACTGAGCATTTTATCTGCTCAGATAGATGTTGTGCTAGGCACAATGTCTCATGTAGTCCTGCCAAGGATCGTTATTGTTCTCTTTCTACATTTGAGAAAATGAGACCCAGAGAAGTCAAATGGCTTTCTCAAGGTCACCAAGTACATGGTGGGGCCAGAATACAAATCCAGGAGCTCTGACCCTAAAGCCTGTGCTCTTAATGGTCGTCCTGTCCTGCCACGGGGAAGTCCCTTCTGTCCCTTCTGGGGGTTCCAGGCTGTACTTGGGGGGAGGCATGGATACTGAATTAGAGCCCAAGGCTTGCTCTGGATTTACTGCAAGGACCCAAATTATTCCATGGCACTGGCATGGCTCATAGCTTCTCAAATCTGTTCTTCTGACCTGACCTCAGGAAGCTAGTGTCCTCTGAGGCCTGGGGTATGCATGTATGGGGACCCCAAGTAAGGGGCACATATTATCTAGGATTAAATATAATGATATATCCAAGATGGGGCAAGAGAGAGAGAGAGAGAGACTCAGTTCTTTCCATCTAGGATCCAGGAAAAGAACTGATGAAAGCTATATAGACTCGATCTATACAACCCCATTCCCCCCACCAGGCTACACCATCAGCAATACCCCAGCGATCCCTCCCCCACACCCTCCAGGTCCATCTCTTAACAGCTGGACATTCTAGGGTGCCCAGAATGAAGAGTATCCTGAAGCTTAATGGCAAAGGAGCTGCCACATTCCACTGTATTTTTAACCTTTGGGCCTCTGGCTCCTCTGTGTGTCCCCCACCCCTACCCCTTCCCCTACCCTCAGCCCCCTGGGACTGCTACATCTGCCTCTTCCCCTCTGCAACCAGCCAGACTTCATCTTGGAGGCCAGATTTTCTTCCTTGTTTAATGTGGACGTGTCTTGGGAGTTTGTCGGGCTGGTCATTCAGAGAGGCCATTGCTAAGTCCTACAGGACCTTAAGCCATACTCGCCTCCTTTTCGAATACCTGCTATTTTGAACACCAGAGATCCAAAGGAATCCCAAACTCTCTCTCTCTGTCTCACCCCACCTCTTTCTTTTCTCCCACCTCCCTGTCTCCTCCTGCCCTCTGACCTCTGGGACCTAAGGCCAGAAGGACATGATTCTTTTTAAAACAAAGAAGAGATGTCTAAGTCTTTTCCCCTCTGTCCTTTCGAGCCCTCTCTGTGCAGTGCTATCTTTTATGCTCACTTTCCCTGATTTCTCAGTGAACTTCAGCATCCTAGTGACTGGTGTGACCAGCGGCCAGCTTATAAGTAAAGGGAGTCTGAAGAGGAGTGGAGGGAAGGCTTCTGTTCTCTTCGGCTGGCAAGACACACAGAGGGTCAGCAACCTGGCCACAGGAACCTGGCCACAGGGTTTTAGCGAGGGGGGCTAACTCCGCATTCTGCTCTGCAAGGCGGGGCTCTAGAGGCATCAGCCTACGTAGGGCATCCTGCGACTGGCATCCCATTTGGGAGCCAGCTGGCACACAGGGCTTGTGCACATCGCCCTTTCCGCTCTTCAGCTGTTTCTCTGAGGATATGTGATTTTCCACTCTCCTGTCTCTCCAAGGCAGGCTGCTCCCTCTTCCCAGGCTCCTGGAAGACTTGCACACTTAGTTCTCCTTTAAGCATCCCCTGCTCACCCCCCCACCCCCTTAGGGCTGGGGAATGTGGCCTTCACTAGCAACCTCCAGTTGGAGTCTCCTCTGAGGTGCTGAGCAGAGGGGAGAGGAGCTGCAGGCCCATGCAAATCACTTTTGCCCGGAGACCTTCCACCTTCCGAGAAGAAAGGGAAGCGCAGAGGCATTGATCTTGCTCTGTGTTTTTCTCTGCTGCTGCTTTCAAGTGACCCGGATCTCATTACAGATATTGAAATGGGGTGTGATTTGGGGGAGGCGGCTGAGAAATGGGAGCTTGGTTTCCGTGTTGCCTTTGAGGGTCGGTGGGAGAGAACCGCAAGCCTGTCCAGATCTTATCTCGTCAGGAAAGGGCAGGAAAACAACAGAGCAAACAGTCACTCACCCAACGTCTTCACACCAGACGCCCACGCCCACGTGTGGTGCCGCTGCCATTTCTCACAGAGGCAGAAGGGGAGGGCGAGGCAGGGCAGGGATTCCCTGAGCCCCGGTGGGGAAGCACGGCTGGGTGGGGAAGCACTGCCGTGATCAGAACTAGTCACCTCCGCCCCAGGTGCCGTCTCCACCGACCGGGGAGGGGCCGGGCTGCTTCCCTTCTCTGGAGCAGGCCCTCCATCACCAGGAGTGGGTCTGCCTCGTGCTCCGGGGCATCCAGTTAAATAGAAGACAGTCTTGCCCCACGTGGAACTTAATGAAACTCGAGCGGGGGCACCAAGTCCAGATCAAGGCGAGGTTAAATAATGTAGAGCACGTGCCCGCACATCACACCCAAGAACAGTTACAGGTGGTAAGTGACTAATTGGCAAATGAAAGACACGTTTGCTCTCGGTTTGCTCCCACACTGACATTTCACTGAATGACGGGACAGGACAGCACAGCTCCGCGGCTCGGGGAGCTGGGGGAGGGCGGGGGTGGGGGGTCCCAGAGCAGGGCCGCAAGGCTTGGCCGGGGCCACCTCCGCACATGCCCCGCTGTGATGTCAGAGGGACTAATTGTCTCAACTGGATTCAGAGCCACCTGGGCCGTGCTCTCGGAAGGCTCTGGTTCTGTCTTCCTGCCAGACACCGATCGTACCTGCTGGCATCTGCTCCCCCTGCCAGAGCCTTCCCCCGCCGTTGGCGGCAGGCTTGGGGATGGACTCTGTCCTTCTGGCTTTCAGAAGGTGCCTGCGGCTGCCTCTGGGCTATTCTCCCGGCCATTCTTTTCCCCGGCTCTTTGTCAGGCTCCCCACTGGAGACCTTGTGCTCTGGAGGCAGTCCAACCCTGGTGCGAATCTCGGTCCCACCGTGACCTGTGGTGCACGTCACTTAACCCTCTCCGAAAGGATTCGTTGTCTCATCCAAAATGTGGCAATTCTCCACGGATGGGATTTTATGACGGTTGTAGCAATAATGCTTGTGAAAGCTCTAGCATATTGTGAGACTTCAAAAATAGCGACTGTTCTGCCGTTTCATACCTACAGTAAAACCTTGGATTGCAAGGAACTTGTTCTGTGAGTGTTCCACGAGATGAGCAAACATTTCTAATAAATTTTAACTTGATGGGGTGCCTGGGTGGCTCAGTCGGTCAAGAGTCTGACTTCAGGTCAGGTCGTGATCTTTCGTCTTGTGAGTTCAAGCCCTGTGTGGGGCTCTGTGCTGACAGCTTAGAGCCTGGGGCCTGCTTCCGATTCCGTGTCTCCCTCTCTCTCCGCTCCTCCCCTGCTCGTGCTCTCTCTGTCGCTCTCAAAAATAAATAAACATTAAAAAAATATATGAGTGCTACATGCTGCTGAATGTCACATGATCACAACGGAGCCCATGGTTTTCGAAATTCGCTTTCATGTACGAGTTCTTTGGATTACAAGCACATTTCCTGAACAAATTATGCTCGATATAATCACTTTCTCCTTGGTGTCACTATAGTGTATTATAATAATAATATCTAGTTCCTTTAATAGAAGTAAATACAATAATATGCTATATGTAGGCCATGTGCTATTTATGTTACATACTTATGGAGTGTAACTATATAGTATATGTTCTCTAGTCTATATGTAGTATATACTATGGATTTACTATATGTTTAATAGTAGGCAAATAAAAGATATAATATGATAATAATAGTATTAATAGTAATAATTGTAACAACTAACTTCTTAAATCCTCATCACATGCAGACACCATATATTACAACGTGCACTTTGTATCCATCCCTGGGCTCTGGGTCTCCATTGCCCGTGGCAGGTGCATTTTTGTAACCTTCCAGCGTCTTGCGCCAGTTTGGCAGTGGTCTCGGAGTGCCTGTAGAAGCAGAGGCCTTCTGCGAACATGCCCTCCGTGGCTAAGAGCTCAAAAGGGAGGACACTGGCTTCCTGGTACCCAGGTGCCCAAAGCCCAAGCCTCCTGCGCATTTGGAGCCCAACTAAACAGGCTCTCTCTGAGCCTGGCAACAGGGAAGATCACTTAGAGTATACAGGCATGGTGTAATGAGACAAAATGACCACCAAGCCAATTAGAATAAGAAAGATAGATGTTCACTTTGCAGTTAGGGACTCTATTAGGAAAGTCAGTAGAGGTAAGGTGTTGGGCACAAGCAGGGGTTTAATCACGTGGTGGGCAAACAATAGAGAGAGAGGATCCTCGGGATGCCAGCCGAGGACACAGCCTGTTTGGGAAACAGCCTGTTCTGAGCCATCCGCCCCTGCCCTGCTCTAGTCAGGATGGGGCCCGATTGTCACCTGAAGGTTATTAACTGCACCGTCGTCGAGAGACAAGAATGGTGCAGTGAAATGAACACAGCTGGTGAACCCTTACATCTTCTGATCTTAAATTTCCTCTTATCTACAGTGAGGATAACAGTAGAATGTGTCTCATGGGTTTGTCGGGAGAAAGTGAAACATCCTATGTTGTGACAGTGGTGAAGATACCTTAGATCTGCAAATGCTTTAATAATGATGATAATAAATAAAAATAATAGCAGTAATAGCATCTAACCTACATACAGCGCTTGCTGTATGCCAGGAACTCTCCTTTTTTTTTTTTTTTTTTAACATTTTTTAAAATGTTTATTTATTTTTGAGAGAGAGAGAGAGAGAGAGACTGAATGTGAGTGGGGGAGGGACAGAGAGAGGGGGACACAGAACTCAAAGCGGGCTCCAGGCTCTAAGCTGTCAGCACAGAGCCCGATGCGCGGCTCGAACCCACAAACCGTGAGATCATGACTGGAGCCGAAGTCGGAGCTTAACTGAGTGAGCCACCAGGGTGCCGCCAGGAACGCTCCTAAGTGCTTTATATATATTTAGCTCACAACAGTCTTATGAGACAAGTAGGAGTATTGTATCCATTTTAAAGATGAAAAACTGAGGCACAGAGAAGTTAAATAAGTTGTCCAAAGTCACACAGCTAGCAAGGAGCACAACTGGCATCTGAATGCAGATCGGCTCCAAATCTGTGCTCTTAACAGCCGAGCGGTTAAGGCGAATGGGAGCATGTGCACTGGTAAAGCCTGCCTCCATCCACGATCTCAGGTAATCCTCCCTGGTCCCTGAACAGGGAAAGTCTTGGGCACAGAGGAAATTGGGCCATTCTTCAGAATGAGCAAAATCTACTTCTTGGAGAACTGTCTTGAGTCTCTTCAGAGACCAAACCTGGCAAAGCTTGCCTGGCGCTTGCAGAAAAAAATCAAGAGACTCATCTTTGTTCTTGTAGGGAGGCCAGATAATCTCACCCAACTGTCCGGGTTCTCACTGTTCTGACACCTCAGCGTCCATCAGAGTCCCCGCTAGCTGACTCTGGCAGCAATAGAAGCACATCACCCAAATTCATTAGGCACCTACATCACGCCCACACTGTGCAGGGACAAGGGGGCATGATGCGTAAAAGAAACAAGATTCTTTATGGTCTCCATTCACAAAAAGTTAGAAGTCTGTTCGGAAAGATCAGACAGATGAGACAACAGATTAAGATGACAAAACAATACCGTTAGGTAACAGTGTGATGTAACACAAAATTGTTCAGTATTGCCAACAAAACAGTGGGAGGTGAATGGAACATGTCGCGAATTGTGTGACCTTCATGCCCTAGCTCTTTTTTTTTTTTCCCTCAAAGTTCTAAGTTTTTTAGGGACATTGTACCCAGCATGGGTAACCTGTCTTTGCTTCTCAGAGAAGAAAATTCCACGCAAAGAACATTTTTCACCCAGCAGCTCACACCATGTTCATCAAGATGTGACTCTGTCCTTTCCTATGATTTTTTTCAACAGAGGTGTTAGAGAAGGCAGTTTGACTGTTCTCCCTGAAGAATAACTGTCCTAAAGATGTGAACAGAGGGGACTTGAGGCCAAGGGATTAAGTCTGTCGATGCCCTGCCCTCTACTCCTTTCTTGGGGCGCTCTTACTTCCACAGGGACCTTGGAAAGCTTCCTACTCTGGGAATGTAGGGTGTCCCATCTAGGGCACCATCTTGAATCTTTGGTGGGCTGCAGCCCCTTCCCTTAGCTGGGCGACTTTGGGCAAGCTGCTTAATCTGGGCTTTTGTTTTTCTCGTCTATAAGATGGATATATAAAAGTGAATGTGAGGCGGAAATGGAACACTTAACTGCAGCGTGCTCATCAGAGTGACTGGCACATTACATGTTTTTCAAAGAGGTGTCTTTCTGTCATTATCAGCTCTACTGCCCATACCCCCACGTCACTACCACCACCACAATCTTCACTGTCATCACTAAAGATATCATCGCCATCACTGCCATCATCACCTTCATCTAAGCAGGACCTCCCGTGACTCATTCCTGTAGGATCTTTTTTTTTAAGTTTACCTATTTATTTGAGAGAGAGAGAGAGAGAGAGAGAGAGAGAGAGAGATTGGGAGCAGGGTAGAGGCAGAGAGAGAGAATCCCAAAATGGCTCCAAACTGTCGGTGTAGAGCCCGACATGGGACTTGAGCTCACCAACTGTAAGATCATGCCCTGAGCCGGGATCAAGAGTCAGAGGCTTAACTGACTGACCACCCGGGTGCCCCATCCTGTAGGACCTTTTTAACTGACTGGCTGGCTAATCCGATAAATATCATGTTCTCCTGATGTGACAGTGGCTGGTCACCCCGCTCAGGTAATATCTCTGCGAGTTTTCAGAGGCAAGGAAGTGAGTTGCTGGAAATGAATGCTGACAATTTTAGTCCCTGTGGTCGAGCAGAAAGGGTGTTAGTTTTAGTTGGATGGTCTTTTGGATGTCCCTCGAATCACCCCTTCTGCAGCTAGTAGGTCTGTCCCACAGAAAAATTCTTTCACTGAGTTCTTCTCATTTCCCCGTGAATAACAGCGGCGATGATGCAAGTGAAGGAGACCTTAGCCCACTAAAATCATTTCCCTTTTCCCCATTAATTATAATGTCATGGGAAAGAGAAGATGCTTCATTTCAATTTTGGTCTCTAATAATGGGAGCGCCTGGAGGAGGAAAACAGAACTGTTTGAGGTTGGGATTCTGAAGCCTAAAAAGCCGAGTTAATTACCTTCGGCTTCCCAGACAGATTTCTGTGTACACAATTGTGTTTCATCTTTGTGACCCGCGGCTATACTTTGAGGGTTTCTGAAGTAGAGAAATTACTCAGGCTGTGTCCAGAGCCCTGCCCTCATTAAGAGTTGTAAGAAGATGGACATAAATACCACGTGGGACCCCCATAAGAGAAGCCCTTCTCTGTGGAGAGATGTTTATTTGGCGATTCACAAGGGTAAAGGGATTCTGAGGGAAATTTTTGCTTGGGTCGGGGCGGGGGGCTCTGCTGAGAAGTTCCACTCTGCAAAGGGGGTGTTGAGTTCCGTTTAATTTCTTCACCAAGTCAACACAGGTTGCAATGTGGAAATGAGCGTGTGGAGACATTTCCGATGTGGTATTTCTTTCTTTCTTTCTTTTCTTTTTTTGCCTTTGGATAACAACACAGTCAGACCTTTGTGCACAATGCGGATTCTGAAAGGCCGTGGAAGGCAGAGGGGGAGGACGTCGAAGGTATCTCAGGGGAACATTTAGCAGAAACACAGCACGTGCCAACTTGCCTCAAGGCTGAGGAGACTGAGGGCTTCTCTGCCGCGGCCCCTCTTCCTACACGCTCACCCAAAAGGAACTGGAAGGCATCCCCTTGGCTGGTACATGAGGCTTGAGCCATTCATCCATTGAACAAATATTTATTGAGTGTGAGCTAATGCCAAACCTATTCTAGGTGCAGGATACAGCAGGGAACAAAAGTAGGCAAAAATCCCTAGTGATACAAATTTCACTTTTCCTCGGATTGGCTTCACATTGCTATGCTCTCTTTGATTTTATATCTATCTATATCTATCTATCTATCTATCTATCTATCTATCTATTGGCACCTGTATTTTTTATACATGTGTGTATATCTGTAGGTTTTATATGCAGATCTTAAATTTATCAGCTTTATATATAATACATAATAAAAATGTAAATATACATATCATTAAGTAAAACAATATATAAATATGCCTTCTTAGATGGTAAGTTCCAAGAATTCAAGGGTTGAGCTTATCCAACTATCTTTGTACAGAATCCAGAATATCATCATTCATTACTCTTTCATTCATCCACTCAACACTTACTCTCTGAGCGTCTACTTTGAGGGAGGTGATGGCGATACTGTGATGAACAAGACCTAAAATCTCTCATACAAATTATAGCGTAATTTAGCAAATATCGAGACGAAGATAGTGAGGCCATGCTTTTTTTGACATTTAATCCAGGCTTACTGATGTACAATTCTTAAATCTTACATCTGAAAAGATTTACCTTATATCTAAAGAATAATGCCATATTAATTGCCAGTTGACACATTTTCAGCAACGATGACTTGGCACGTACCACGTAGAGCCTTTTTTAAAAAAGCTTTTTAAGATAATTTTAGTTTTATAGAAGGGTTGCAGAAAAAACAGACAGAGAATTCCTGGGTACGCTTCGCTCGGCTTACCCTGATGTTAAGCTCTTCTATAACCATGGTACGTGGATCCAAACTAAGAAATTAACATTGATATAATACTATTAACTAGATTATACAGACTATTAGAATTTCTCCAGTTTTTCATTGATTTTTTTTTTCTTTTCCAGGATCCAATCCGGGATGCCCTTTTTCATTTAGACATCGTATCTCAGGAAACCCTGGGGACTCATTCATACTGGCATGTAACTGACTGATTCCACTTCAAAGTGTTAAGCCTTTAGAAGGACCATTACCTTTCGATGCAGATGAACACATATATGGTTCTCAGTCCTGGTCATGCATTGGCATCACTTGTGGCACATTTGTGATACAGCTCAGGCCTCACTTAAGCTCCGTAACGTCAAACGCCTCCTCAGGTGTCGCCATGCACAACCAGGGCTGAGACCATTCCTAGTTTAAGCAGAGGTTTTTAGTGTGTGGTCCCTGAATCAGCAGCATGAGCATCGCCTGCAGACTTAGGAATGCAAATTTTGGGGCCTGAATCAGACCTCCTGAATCAGAAAACCTGGGGGTGCGTCCCCACGATCTGTTTTATTAAGTCTGACTCGGATGCATGGTAAGGTTTGAGAACCATTGCCTTGAGCAAAAGGACCGAGGTCTAACCGGTACATTTTAGCCAGGAGTGGAGAACAATGGACGGAGGGCACTGGCTCCCCCGGGAAACACATTCCATAAATGGTTGTCTGGTCTATGTACACAGAAAGCCGTCTCCGGTTCCTCGTCCGTCGACTGAGGCTGTCTCAGATTTGCAGACCATCAGCAGTGTTAGAACTTTTTTTTCCAGGAAGGACGGCTTTGCTTCAAGTGGCAACAGTATACTGGGTAATCGTATTAACTGGCGCTGTTTATGTTGGTGATCACGACTCCCCCCTTCCTTCCTCTTGTGTCCCACAAGCCACAGACCACAAGTGAGGCTGGTGGACAGGGCTGAGGCAGAGAATAAGGTTGTGGTAGGGGAAATAAGTAATTTGATTTCTTAAGCTGAACTGGATTGAATTAGAGGTCAGGGAACTGTTTTTCACAGTACCTATTTCTTGAATTATAAATTTAATCTCAAAAAACAGTGATCCTAAAGTTTACTTTGAAGGGTAATGTCTTCATGGCCTACAGCACTGTACGTGGGAAAGATGCCTTCAACATTTGGCTGGAATGTGGGGACGTTTCAATGATTCTATTCAACTAGCACTATTCTCGGTACTGGGGTGGTGGTGCTAGTCAATGAGCAGGAGGGACACTGTCCCTAACCTCAAGATCTACGGGGGGAAACAAACATGAGTGCCACCGAAGAGGGGACACAGGAAGGATGCTGTGTGTGCATCTGGTACTTTCTCTGATCTGCTCTCTGGGGCTCAGGTAAATCTTCTCTGGGGAAGTGAGGGTTGAACAGGAATCAGCCAGGTGAAGGGACGCAGGGGAGGGAAGAAGAGAGTGGAGAGAAGAACATTCTAGAAAGAGGAAGAGCTCGAGTGAAGGCCTGGAGTCCAGAGAGAGCCTGATGTGAAAGTTTTAAGAGCCGTGAGCTGAATAAACCAGGCCCTGGAGAGCGTAGGCCATGGGATGGAAGGATGAGGTTGGAAAGGCAGTGAGTCCGGATCCCCGAGGGCCTAGGAAGTCCCATGAAGGATTTGGACCGGGGCCTAAAGGCAACTGGAAACCACTGAGGGTTTTTAAGCAGTGGAAGAAAATGACAGATTTGCATGAGAAATAAATCCTGTGGCAACACTTTGGAAAGTGCATTGGCCGGGGGAGGGGGATGAGCCGTAGTATTGGGAGACAGAAGCTGTCTGTTGTACAGATGAAACTTATGAATATTTGCTTAGAAAAATATGAAATGGACTAAGAGATTGTGAGATTCAAATGTATTGCCTCTTGTGTTCTTTTTCAGCCCGAGTTTTGTTCTTTGGATAAAGCACACGTGTGGCATCTATCTTCGGCGTGGATATACATTCGACACATGGAGTTTCTAGTTAGCGGCGTAAGACAGCTAATACTAAGTGGACACTAGCCTCTCGCAAATCACAATGTAAAACACCGTGCTGGATATCATGGGGGATTCCAGGAAGCCTTGGTCCTTGACCACAAGAAACTGATGTTTGAATTACGGAAATAAAAACATACATTTCAATTTTCATCGAAGACTCCATCTGTGTGTTATCAATGATCAAAAAGGGAGGATGGAATCACAGACGCTCGAAGAGGAGCAGTAGTAGAAGCAGTTTTGTGGAAGACGTAGGTCTTGGTCTTTGCACATGGCTTTGAAGGCTCCTGGGGGTGGGTAGAGAGACCAGCTGAGGGAAGACAGTGCAGGTGGCGGAAGTGGGCGTTGTGATTGGGTCCACACTTGTGGTTTCAATTTGTCTTGATTTTCAGGGAAAGTCGACGGGACCTGAGACATAACAGAAAAGTGCAGTAGCTTTGGGCAAAGAATAAGGCAGTAGTAAATGTTCCCATCTTGAGTAGCGGTCACTTCTCTGCCATCCCTGCTGGAACTGAGGCACACTTGGAAAGGCGTGTGGGGTTGACTGGGGATAGGCCTGGGGAGGGTGGGTGAGGGGCCCTCCATGACCCTACCTGCCACCCCAGAAATCAGCACGGTCTACTTTTCTGGACCTTACCTAGCACCAAGACAGTTTAGAAGTTACCTGTAACAGAAGGGGCCGTCTCTAAAGTCACAGCCACCAGAAACCCCAACCCTTTGCTTCTTAATCCTGACACAGTCTGCTCTTGTGCAGAGTTCAATTGTACCAAAGGGTCGATTTGGCTCTGCGTTGCCCTCAAGTCCTAGGCGCGAGTTGCCACTCGATGGCCATTTGCCACCACCATGGGCCGGAAGTAGGGAGGAGGCCGAAGAGCAGAGGGGCCGAAACCAGACCCTGTGGCAGCAGAGGCAGGTGTGGCCAGGCTGAGAACAGACAGGTCTGCCTCCGGGAGATAGCTGTACCGGCCTGTGGGCCAGGGGGCAGGTCCGTGCAGAGGGTCAGGGTGGTGCAGGGAACGTGTCTCAGAGTCTGGCCGGAAGACATCGGTCTGCAAGGTGAGTTCAAGGGGGAACGTCACGGGGCAGAACATCTCCAACCGTGTGTGTTCTCCGGAGATGCTTGTGGACTGCTTGACCGAGGGCCAGGGCAGCCAAAGGGGTGGGAGACTCCAAAGAGCCGACGACCTCACTCGGTTTTCACCGGAGTTAGTCCTCTTCTTTCTGTTTTAGACTTTGGGGGATCTGTTTAATAATTGAGATGAAAAAGAAAAGAATTCTGATGACAGAAATCAGCTGAAAACCTTTGTCAGTCCGATGGCCTTCCCACAACATTCTGTTTCGGTCCCTGTTTGGAGGAATGTCCTCAATACAGGGAAGGCACTCGTTGAGCCCCCCGCCTCCGTGGGGGCGCACCAGGGTGGAAGCACTGAGCCCCAAGGATCTGCTCGGCATGTGCAGACCAGCCAAGGCTCTGTTGGGGTCGCTGGAGGCAGGGCCGGGGAGCAAGAGCCAGAGAGCTGCCAGCGGGAGGAACAATGGGCTAGTGTGAGCGCCGCCCGAGGGGCTCAGCAGAGGGGACAGTCCACCGGCGCTGCGGAGGCGTGTTTGTCCAGGCAGGAAGCCACCAGGGACCCTGAGCCAGGCTCCCCTGGCACATCTGACGCCACCTGCAGTGGAGCCCCGGGCACCTTGAAGACGGCAGGAGCGGTTGCTGGCCAGCCCCCCTGGCCAGCCACGTTTCTCACTTCCTGCTTGTGCTTGAGGACGGTCCCCCTCCCGCCCCTGCTCCGTAAAAGGATTCCCTGTTGTGTCCAGGTTGCTCAGCCTTTTCCCCGTGGCCGCCTCATGGCTCACCATCTGGGAGATGTTCCCTGAGCCAGGGAACTAAGATCTAATGCAATCGCTTCTAAGGGGGAAGGGTCTGATGGGGACAGGACACCTCGTAGGCTCTCATCAGCATCTGTGAAATGAGTGATTCTATGAGAGCGCTAGTGTGTTACTATCCCACTGTGTTAAGACTGTTGGGCCGACACGGGTATAACTATATCATGGTGGGTGGGAGTAATTGTATCACAAGGAGAGACACCGTGCCTGGTGTCAGTCGCCTGGCGAGGAGGTCTGCTCAGACCAGGCACGGGCTGTGCACAAACATCTGGAGAGGGAGTCAGGGTGGGCTCACATGGAGATAAACAGTAGCAGTGAGGGGGCAGCGTCGATGAGCCCCACGGTGGCATTAACTTGAACGTGACATGTGGAAAAGGCAGGACCCATGAGCCACTGGAATAAGCTGGTTGTGGCACTTGGTCGGCTTGGCTTCTTCACCAAGCCTGGCGTCCTTGGGGCTCATTCCCACCGTGGGCTCGCTCGCCCGGTGGTTAGTAATGCAATGGCCAACCTTCACGGGGCATCCACGGTTACTGGCATTGTGGTGTGGCTTTTCATGCAGTGTTCAATTTGATCCTCAATAGCCTGGGAAGGAAGTATTACCTGTATTTTACAGACAAGGAAATTGAGGGGTAGAGTGTTCACTGACCTGTTTAAGATTACAGTTTTAAGTGGTAGAACCGGAATTTGAACCCTGGATCTATCTAATTCCAGAGATCAAATTCTTAACTGCTTTTTGCCGTGGCGTCCTCGGGACAATATCGGCCGATCTTCTGTGCTGAGGGTTACTAAGGGGGCGTGTTCAGTTTAAGCTTGGAGGGAACTTTTTCAGAGGTGGGGGGGCTCCCAGGGAGGACACGGTTGCAGCGTATGGTGGGTCTGGGGGTAGGGGCCATGACACTTGCTCACTCACCCTTCCTTCCTAGAGTGTTTCCCTCCCAAGCTACACTTTAGACACTCTGTTCTTTCTTTAGTACCTTGGGAGCCATCCCCCATGACTTCTTTCTGCAACCTCTGCCCAGTGGTCCTTCCATCTTTGGCTAATGAGAAAGTTCTCTTAGGGGTCAGGGGGTGCAACTGAA
Source organism: Prionailurus viverrinus (assembly GCF_022837055.1). Lineage (NCBI taxonomy): Eukaryota > Metazoa > Chordata > Mammalia > Carnivora > Felidae > Prionailurus > Prionailurus viverrinus. Next base: position 9,698,322 of record NC_062570.1, on the reverse strand, counting down.
ACTTAGAACTAAAGTAAATCTCCAAATATACAGTTCTCTGGGTGGCCAGCATCCACACTCAGTTACTGCCTGGTTTCAGCGTGAGCTTCTCAGGCATTCACGGGGACTGAGAGCCAGAGTCACCTGCCAGTGCTGCCCGAGGGTATTCGGAGGGCTGGACAGGGGCAGGTGTTCAAATGTTTGACGTCTGCCATTTGCTCTGGCCGATCTAATCAGTCCAAGCTGTCATCACATCCTCTGACAGGTGAGAGCAGAGGGCTACCTAGATTACACGCTGTGACTCACCATCATTTACAAACAGATTTAGCAACCTGGTTCCTCGACCCAGAGAAATAGCAGGGAGCTCCATGATCATCCAAGTGGACTTGGAGGAGGCCTTGAAGTGATCTACATAGGATCAGCCCACAGTGATCTCCCTGTTCTTCCAGCAATCTTTGTACTCATTGATATGCATGTTTGTGAATCTAGGTGTCTGTATCATGTAATCTAACACACTCTGTTACATGTCCTCATGCCCCTCCTCTGTGGTCTAGGCAAGACCACACGACTCCTCTTGGGGCCTCGGGCGCGAGCCCTGCCACAGCATTGTAAGAGTCATAGCTATCGCTTTTAGAGGCTTACTATCTGCCAGGCACTTGCAGTGTTTTTCACATACTAACTAATCTAATCCACCCAAAACATTTTAAAATACTCACACCCAGAGAAGATAACTTGCCCAAGATGTGTTGGCTATTCAAGACTCAAGATGCAAAACTTTTAACAGCATGAGCCTGAGTCTATTGTGAGACACTGTACCCCTCAGTCGGCATCCTGAGTAAAGTGACCGCAGTTGAATTTGATGCTTAGTGACCTCAGCTGAATTTGATGGGCTACGGAGCTTGCTCTCCAACTTCAGGCATGGCCACCGTTGTCCACGTGGTTGTTTGAAAAAGAATAAATGGCTGGCGATCTACCCATCCAGGAGACTTTACTGAGCATATACTCTACAACTGGCATTGTGTCAAAGTTTCTGGGTACAAAAGGAACCCGAGATGCTTCCTTAAGGAACTGGCTCTTCTTGGACCAGAAAAGGCGATTTGCCAAGGCTTCTGCATTCCACAGCTTGGTGTCGTCAATGCGTCGGGCAATCTACACTCAGGCTGAGATGGATCTGGGACTTAGCAATCTGTCTGTAACTTGCTCTAAGGTTGGTGCTCTTGCCTGTGAAGGCCGCCTCCCTGGTGCGAAATGCTCACCTTGTTGCAGATATAGAAGTGGTCCGAGTTGCAGCTGAGGCTGAACAAGAGGGAAAGCAACAAGGCTATTTGGGTCTTACTGGACTTTCGGTTTCTAGGGGTGGCATCCATACCCTGGTAAAATCCTTGTAGGTATCTGTGAAAGAGTGGAAAGCCCACCAGAGCCCTCGCCCCACCTCCTGCTATATGACCGAGCTTGGACCTCCTTGAATTCAGTGTCTACCTTGCCACGGTGAGGGAGTGGTTCGTGCTCAGTTGATGTTTGTTGAGTGTGCTGAGTGTAGAATATCTGGGTTTAACATCACTGATGGTTTTTATCTGTATCCTTAGCTGGGTTCTTAGAAATGCTTTCCTGCATGTGCATATTTCTATGGAAACACAAGATATTTATTGACCCACTGTTTTCCTTGTTCTGGTGTGAGGACATTGGTGCTGGCTGTCCCTCTTCCACCTCCCCCACCTCCCTCCACCCCCCCATTAGAATGTAAGTTCTGTGAAGTCGGGGACTTTCCTTTCCTTGTTCACTAATATATCCTCAGTGCCAAATACAGCCTGGATAACAGTAGAATGACCGTCAACGACTCTTTGCTGAATGAATGGAGAGGTGAATGATTGATTGTTTGGAAACGAACTCTCTCGTGGTGAGGTAGTGTTACATGGTGGTAGAGCTGTTCTCATCACAAGAAGAAACGTACAACTATACGTGGTGATGGATGTTAACAAGACTTTTTCGCAGTATATACTTGTGTCATTGTGTTGTACACAGGAAATGAATAGGTCAAGTATACCTCAGTTAAAAAAAAAAAAAAAAAAAGAGCTGTGGAATCCAAGTGTCCAGGTGGGATCCCTGGCTCTCCTTATGAGCTGTGTGTTTTAGCCAAGTTTCTTAACCTCATTCTGTCTGTTTTCTCACCTGTAAAATGAGGCTAATACTTCAAAGCATTGTTATGAGGATTAAATGAAATAATATGTGCAGAGCATTGAGAAGAGGTCCTGGCATATAGTAAATGTCCGTAAATCTCGGCTGTCATTGGCTTTGCAAACTGGAAGGTACACAGGGAGCTCCTGGAGCTGTTTGATCTCTGGCCCCTCCCCTCATTTTTATTTTATTTTATTTTTTCGTGGTGTGACCGTGCCCATTTGTGGAACACATTAACTAAGAAAGATTTTTTTAAATATATTCATGCCAATCAATATCTATTTATTGCGTGCCTATTACATTTCTAACCCTGTTTGTGTTTGTGTTTTCACTTTCCATATTTGCTCCCACAGGTAATGGCAGAGATATTGGGCTCAAGTCAAAAGCTTCCATATTATTTAAAATATTTCATATTAAAAAGAATAATGATGGCCACCATTTATAGATTCTTATTATATGCTGGGCATCATATACTTTAGTGGCTAAGTGCTTGCCCAGGCCAGGGTCAATGACGTGTAGGCACGGACTGTCAGTTTCTGACTTTGCCTCTGGGTTCACTGAGCACACGCTTAGTTTACTCGGTTCACTAGTCTCTCCCCGGTGGTACTGGGCCACACGTACCCCACACACTTACTGCCTGATTGAATTAACAGCTCTGTCTTTAGAGGCGGATCTTTTTTCCCCTTGGACGTTTAGGATGTCTACAATTCTGAGTCACCCCTCTCTCTCTTTCTCATCCTTTTCCTCTTTTTCTTCTTTCTCCACTTGCATTTCTATTTCTGTCTCCTTTTCGACTTCTCCATCTCTTCATTCAGTCATTCGAGTTGCTCTCCCGCCAAACTACAGCGGCCCGCCTGGCAGTTCCCCGTGTGACCAACAGCTGCCCGGGAGCACGGCATGCATGCAAATAGACTTGTCGGGGCTTGTCGGCAGCCTTTTCCCTTTTGTAGTAAACCAGACCTTCGATTCACAAGGAAATAGGCCTTAGCTTTACCGTAGTTCTGATTTCCACAGTGTTTGGGCACAAATCTTGAACTGTACACCTGGTAAAAATCCTGAGTCACCAGAGGGCTTGGTGTTGCAGGAAGGGGATCTTGGAGGAGATCCTTTGTTGCATTTTGGAAGGAAGGATGACTGGCAAACATCACTGGACAAACTCCCCTCCCCTTACTCTTCTGAACCTTCAGCTTAGGGGAACAGAGGCCAAGAGCATCCCTGATGTCCATTGTTTGGGGGGGCTCTGGTCACTTGGGGGACCTCTCAACACTGAACTGAAAAGCAGTGAGACTGAGTGGTCTGAGTCATGGGCATGCCAAGTGGGTGCCAGGTCACAGAGTCACCTGACCACTACTCCTTGGTGGGGCCAAGCTCCCCTCCGTGCGTGGGAAATGATGCTTATTTGCTTCCCTAGACAAAGGATCTTCCATGCTACACTTCAGGTGGAGACTTTTGTTTTTCTTCTTAATCAGGGCTTTCTAGGGGCATTCCAATGAATAAGAGTTTGAAAGAGGATAAAAAGGAAAAGAGATCTTGAGAAAGAAGACAGAACTAGTTTTTTGGTTTTAATTTTAATGATGAATGTGATTCATATTAGCCGATTAAGAGAAACAGTGTGACTATCTCAGTAGGGGCAGGAAAACAATAGGACAGAACACAATACCCTATGATCATGTACACTCTCACTCTACCAGAATAGAAGGGAACTTCCATAATTTGGTAAATGGAATCTTTAATAAAGCCTACAGCTAAGAGCACACTTAATGGTAGAGATCTAGAAGTTGATAAGGCTGCTCTCTGTCACCACACTCAAGTGGGAGATGCTTGCTTCAAATTTGGCCCAGGAGGGTGAGGGGAGAAGGTGACCCATAAGAGATACTCTCGGAGTGCCTTGAGCTGCAGATGGCCAAGGAGGTCACCAGAGGCAACAACCATCCCAGGCAGGACCCCTTGCACATTTGCAAAGTCCAGCCAATTACAATCCTCCCTGGAATCAGGTCAGTCATATGGGGCTCTGCCCGGACAGGGGAGTGAGGGCAAAGGATGGTCCTGAGCCTCAGGAAGGACTAGTTTTTGATTGCCTAAGTTAGTGTTTCTTAAACCCCAAATAATGTCATCTGATTTTTTTTTTTTTAAAGATAAAAAACAGCCAATAGAGTCATAGGCAGCTCCCAGACCTACTGAACCAGGTTTTCTAAGGGTGGCACTCAAGAACATTTCTTTATAACAATTATCCTGCATAATTAGGATGTGAACCATTCTTTAGGAATTCTTGTAGGACTTTTCATTTAAAAAAAATCCGGTGTTTCTTAACAGTGATAAGTACTTGAGCACAGGGCCTGGGTCTTCCTCACGCGAAATCCCTAATGTCTAGCATAATTTCCAGCACAGAGTTAGTGCTCAAAAAGCATTTGTAGAGGGGAGCCTAGGTGGCTCAGCCAGTTAATCGCCTGACTCGGTTTGGGCTTAGGCTGTGAGCTCATGGTTTGTGAGATGGAATCTCACTGACAGCATGGAGCCTGCTTGGGATTTTCTCTCTCCTCTCTCTCTCTCAAACTAAATAAATAAACCTTAAAAAAAAAAAAAGCATTTGTAGAAGTAAGAGGGAAGCTGTTTCTCCAAGGTGGCCATCAACTGTGTAGACTGTGGGGGAGGTAATGTTAGTGACATGGAGGTTAAACTATCAAATTAAAGTTATTATTCAGTGTGAGATGCCGAGGAAGGGTAGAGCACACACACAAAAAAAGTCCCTTTGCCTTGAAAGGACCACATGTGGGTAGAATAGCCTGGAGACTTTTTCTTGTGCAAAGGCTGGTTTTTTAAAGCTCCAGGGTAACAGGTGAATCAAAGGTAATAACCACTAAGTTTTCTTGACTATCTTCCAGGATTATTTATGGCAGTCTTGAGCCGTAGATAATAATTAAAGTCACCTTTAAATTCTAGGAACCATCTGTTTAGCATCAAGAGGCATTCAGGATAGCCATAAAAAGAGGGGGGGCATCCTCCAGCTTGTTCCAAAGGCCAGGCTGCTACGTACAATAGCTCTGAATACTGGCACCCATCCAGCCCACTCTGCCCTGGGTCTATGCAATCAGAATGAGTGTGCTTTCCTTTTTTAATTGTACCTAGTCATAACATCTAGTTATTTAAGGCATAATAAAGCTGGAAATCCCAGCCATTAATGCTACTCCCAGATAAGAGCCTGCCATATGCAGCTGTCAGCCAGATGCGCAGATGATGGCTGGGAACCGGGGATGACAAGACGTGGTCAGAATCCCACTGCTTCTTTGGCAAAGGTAGCGGACCTGCTCTTCTCTTGGAAAGGTACAAACTATTCAAGCTTGAAGGGGCCCTGGTGTGCATGAGTTTTGAGAACAAAAACATGAAAGGGAATTCAGTTATGGAGTCTCTTGATCAGAATGAAACAATGAAAATTAGTAGATGTAGAGTCCTCTACCCTAGGCTATTGCATTCAATCATTGCAATAACAACAGTTATCCTTACTATTATTGTTATTATTATCTTGATCTGGAAGAGGAGGACACTAGAGCTAGGAGAGTTGAAACAACTTATCCAAGGCCACCCTGCTAAAAGTACAGTTAGATTCCACACCAAGCTCTCTGACTCTACATTAAATAATCTCTTCACTATGCTCTGCTGTCTTGCCTGGAGGCAAATTCGATGGAAGAATGAAATGGTATTTATTTGCAGGAGAAATGAGAAATGGGCTTGGCTGACTCGGTGTGTAAAGGAAATATGGGAGATTGCCTGTAGGTAGCAATGAAGTTTGATACTATGCCCACGGATTTCCCATATCACTTGGGGGCTCATTAGTGTTTTAGCTGGACTTAGGCAATGTATCTTTCATGTATTTAAAAATTTGATATCATAGTACTTCTCTGAAATAAATGGTGGTTCTTAACCTTGGAATTCTTATGAACTGTACAGACTGTCTCCCAAGGAAAATGTATATAAGCACACACACACACAGGACCCCTCTTTAAAATCACTGGGTCCTCCCTTTGTCTCTCACCCCACCCCTAAGGTCAAGAAATCTTTCTCTAGGGGCGCCTGGGTGACTCAGTCAGTTAAGCATCCAACTTTGGCTCGGGTCATGATCTCTCCTGTCATGATCTCACGGTTCATGAGTTTGAGTCCCGCCTTGGGCTCTGTGCCTGGAGCTCAGAGCCTGGAGTCTGCTTCAGATTCTGTGTCTCCCTGTCTCTCTACCCTTCCTCCACTTGCACTCTGTCTCTCTTTCTCTCTCTCTTGTTCAAAAATAAATAAACAGTAAAAAAAGAGAGAGAGAGAAAGAAATCTTTCTCTAGATATGACTTTACAAATTGCTCTGCTTTTCTGGGCCACAATCTTTCTAGTTTAGGGGTTGCTCCAGTCTGTCTGCATCTGCATTGATGATTCATTCATTGGAAGGTCGTATGGATTTTCTATCCAACACCAAATATCTGGCTATACGATGCTGACAATTTCTGTTTTGTTCATTGTTTGCTTGCATCTAGTTTTGCTGTTAAGAAAAACTAGTATTAATATGATTCTTGTTCCTCAGCTGTTAATATACTCTTTTTCTCCACAGGTTTTTAGAATTTCCTCTTTGTATGAGTTGTTTTTAAACTTCACAATAATGTGTCCAGGTGTTTTTCTTTACCCCTACAGTTTGACTGTCTATCACTCTTTTAATATTAGATCTTTCATATATAAATATATATTAATATCATTAATTATTATTTATATAATATATTATATTGTATACATTAATTAATTATTAATATATAAATCATATATATTAATATATATTAATTTTAGGGATTTGTCTTCATCATATCCAAGACAAGGATGAGACATGAATTACCACTATCACCATTGCTGTTATCATGGTACTCTCTAACACTATAAAAAAGGGAATAAGAAATGTAAAGATTGGAAGGGGAAAGAGAAAACTGCTACAGTTAACAGGAGAGATGATCATCTACCTAGAATGACCATCATAATCAACAGACAAACTGTTAAAACCAATAAGAGAGTTTAGCAAGATGTAAGAAAAACTCACAGTATTATTAGAATTTTTCAATAACGTCAACAGCCAACTCAAAAATACAATAAAAAGTAAGATGCTGTTCACAATGTCAACAGGAACTATGAAGCAAATAAGAATTACCTTATGGGGCGCCTGGGTGGCTCAGTCGGTTAAGTATCTGACTTCGGCTCAGGTCATGATCTCACACTCCGTGAGTTCGAGCCCTGTGTTGGGCTCTGTGCTGACAGCTCAGAGCCTGGAGCCTGGTTCACATTCTGTGTCTCCCTCTCTTTCTGCCCCTTCCCTGCTCATGCTCTGTCTCTCTCTGTCTCAAAAATAAATAAACATTAAAAAAATGTAATAAAAAAAGAATTACCTTAGCTCAGAATACATCAGACTTCTATGGAGACAATTTTTAATTTCTAGTAATAAAGAACATGGAATATGATCTCAGTAGATGGGGAGCTATCCCATGCTTAGCGGGACCAAATTAATCTTATAATGGTATCAGTCCTTCTTAAAGGTATCTATAAAATTCAAGGAGAAGGCAATAAAAATTCCAGTTGCATTTTTTTTGGAGGAGCTTGAAAAGCTTGTTCTAAAGTTTTAAGATGTACTATAATAAATAATAGAGAAAACTTTCAAATATTAGTACAAGAACAGACAAGGAGACCAATGAGATACCACAGAATTCAAAGACAGGCCCATGTATATAAATTAGGTGTTTCTACTCAAAAAACCATGAGTGAAGTTAACAGATGCCAGGTTAAGAGAAGAAATCTATATTGAGCAAAACTGATCATATCTAGAATTTTATGAATAGAGTATACAAAGTATCCTAATCAATGGGAAAATGACAGCAACCCTATTAGAGACATTAGCAAAAGAAAAAGTCATTTTAGAGAAGAGGAAATCCAGAAGGTTAACAGGCATAGGAAGAGATGCTCGAATGCATTAGTGCTAGTAACGTAAAACAAAAGCGTAATGAACCATCATTGCATCTGTTAGGTTGGCAAAACCTGGAAAGCTGGCTGGTACCACGTTGGGCGGTGAAATGGAAATACGTGAAGCCTTGGGAACTGGTGGTGGGAGTCCTGGAGAACAATCTGGCTGTATCTGTTCCACTTAAATATATGCATATTCTCTGAGGTAGTAATTCTACCTCTGGGCATATAACCCATAAAAGGATATATATCTGTAAAAGGATGCATCAAAATATTCACTGATGCTTTGATTGTGGAGGGAGAATTCGGAGGCAATCTGGTTAAGTAAAACACAGTGTTTGCATTCCATGGGCTCCTTTCAAGACATTGCAAGAGACGGAGGGAATGTCTACATAGCAATGTGGTTGGATACAACATAGTGCTGAGTTACAAACTAAGGGACAGGGTAAGCACTATAAGACAATACCACTTACATAAATTAAAAATGCATGCATGCCCAGGGCTCCTGGGTGGCTCAGTCGGCTGAGCGTACGACTTCAGCTCAGGTCACCATCTCACAGCTGGTGAGTTCAAGCCCCGCGTTGGGCTCTGTGCTGACAGCTCACAGCCTGGAGCCTGCTTCGGATTCTGTGTCTCCCTCTCTCTCTGCCCCTCCCCCACTCGTGCCATGTCTCTGTCTCTCAAAAATAAATAAACATTAAAAAAATTTTTAAAAATGCATGCATGCCAAACAGTATACACTTTGTAAGAACAGGTACAAATATCCACAAATAAAAGGCTTGACATCAACCAGATGAAAATAGCTGCTTTGACTGGTGTGTGATGGAGGTGAGTGGGGACAAGAAAAAGAACAGACATGGCAGATGTGGATGGGGATGAATGAATGAAAGAATGAGTGAGTGAATGAATAAGTAAGAGAGGGACTTTCATGGACCCATGATGATAAAGTGCCATGGCTGAAAAAGATGATGAAGGCCCAAATGGAAAGGGGAAAACAAGGCCTAGTCTAGATGATGGCACATAGTGAGAATTTAGTAAATACTTGTTCACTTGAAGGAAGGAATGAAATCTGTGGCAAATCCTGTTTTGCAAAGCTAGAATTCTTTTGCAGTACGGATCAGAGTTCTTCACTGAATTATTTTGGGAGTTTTGATTTTAATATAGGAAAGTTTAAAAAAAAAATGTGAGCATGCCCAAATTTGAGACATCTAGAGGCATTAAGGGAATTTTTTCTTTTCCTCGACTTCTTGAAGTGTCGTAAACATGGACACCTCCTTCTGTTCTTTTGAACGACGCCATGAAGTTTCACTTTGGATTCTTAGCCGCAGAGAATGTCTTCCCAGCAAATATTTGACATTTTGATCAAGTCTTGGTTCCCTTATATGTGGTCACTGATATCCAGAGTCTTTTCTGGAAGCACTGAGCTGGAATCTACTTCCTGAGCTTCAAGGCTGTCATAGACTACTGGGCTTATAGCTGGGCATGACAGTGGGCTAAACTACTGACATCCTTTTTTATCTGCTATTGTATAAGATCTGACTTGCCAGAGCACCTCTAGATTTGGGTTCTCCCTTCTTTCCAGAGGATAGAGGAATTACCTCAGAGCTTCCATCAACCTGTTCTAGGTTTTAAACATGGCTGACATTTGGCTTTCACTGATTTCACACATCTGCCAGTGTGATTATTTAAAGCTCTGGCTCCAGTAAGATGAACTTGAGTCTGATGGTCAGCCTATTGCCCAATCTCCCTGTGACTCTGGGCAAATTAAATTTCCTGAGCATTTGTTTCTCTGAACAATATAGATAGAAGTTTCCCCAGAGTTGTGGAAACTCCACTAGATAATGTCGTTAGGGCTACCATAGAGCTTGGAGCCTCGTAAGTAGTTGTTATTATGATTGCTTCATGAAACTCATCATGCTAGGCCTGGGAGGAGAGACCAAGATACGTAAGAAAAAGTTCTTAACTTCGTGGAACTTGGAGAAACAGGACAAAACTCAGAACGATGTGAGACAGGACAAGTGAGGTCACATGTCTTTCCTAAGAACCCTGGGGGACATTCAGAGAACTGCTTCGTAATTTTATAAACAAGGAAAACTTAGACTCAGTGTTACGTGACTTGGTGGAGAGGACGCAGGGAGTGGCACAGCCTCCCCGGGAACCCACCTCTCCCATGACTGAGCTGGGCCGGATGGATGTGCCTCTGTTTCCAGTGGACAAAGTTGTGTCAGATGGCTCTGAGGTAGCATAGGGGTCAAGGCCCCAGATCTGCCCTGGGGGACCTTCGTCAGAGGGTCTTAATCCCAAAACCTGGGTCACGGGGGCCTGAGCATGTGAATTCAGATGCAGAGAGGCGGGAGGCTTCCAAACTGGGAGGGAGTCCGTGGCCTGCTACTTGTACGCTCTCAGGTGGTGAGCCTCGTGACTTTTCCTTTGAGAAGCTTCATGCTAACAGGTGGGTGGGTACTAGGAAAGAGGCCCCGCTCATATTGTACCTGCACGTTCCCTTTCAGTTACCAGCTCTGGTTAAACAGCATGGGTGTCCTCTCCTCTCTTCCCTGAACGAGTTGGCCTTTTTCTCCACGGGCGTACGGACCACGGGAACCAGCGTCTCCCATATTTAAGCATGATTAGGCCTCGCCATTTTGGTCATGGCCGGGGGGCAAGGGAGGGGCTGTTGTGTTTCAAAATGGAATAAACAGAAAAGCAGTATTAAAAGAATGAGGAGGTTGTTTAGTGAGGCTTGAAGAGGCTACAGGTGTTTCCTCCTGTGTTGAGAACCAGCGGCCCCTGGGAATTGCATTTCCCGTTGAGCAGGGCCCATGGCGGACTGAGTCCTGCTAACATGCCTGTGGCGTAGAAGCCTGAATGGGCGCCCCAGAAAACCCAGAGTTTTCCAGGGGTCTTTTGGGCACCTCGTGGGTGTGGAGAGGTCCAGGGCTGACACACATGCTCGCTCAGCTCGCACGCACAGACATTTTCACGCTCACCGTGCACCGCACCACACTCTGATGACCCCGGTCATCAGGACGCGGCCTTCTGTGCTGTGTTGTTGTTCAGATCCAGCTGGCTGGCTCTGCGGGTCTGTGGCCGGTGGGCCTCCGAGGGAGCGCACAGTGGGGTGACGGGCAGCCCTGCTACAGAAAAAGCGCCCGGGTACCTGAGGTGGGAGGATGTGACGACGCTGTGCCCCCGCGCAGCGGGGACTCGGGCCTTTAAAAAGCCGAGGAAACAGCCTCTGAGCAGGCGGTGGCTACACTGGAGGAGAGCACACCCAGGTCTCACGTGAAAGCAGCCAAACTGTCTGCTTCAAAGAGAAAAGGCAACATCCTGTCACAGGCCATGCTCTGGCAGAAACGTAAGTGGTTTGACCGTGGCTGTCAGAGTCGTGCAAGCATGGGCAGGGGCCGGGGCTTCACCGGCGAGCCCACCCGGGGACGGGGGAGGGGGTGGTGGCGATGGAGGCATCGGGGGTGCCTGTCCCCAGCCAGGGGCGCGCAGGGGCCAGGTGGGCGACGGAGCCCGGTGGAGAAAGCGACCTGGCAGAGGTGATGCTGATTTTCCAGGCTGCAGGGGAACGAACTAGTGTTCCAAGGTGGGACAGCTCATCGTGTCTCCGCTGCGAGGCATGAATCACTGTGGTGAGGAAAGGGCAGTTCATGATTCACACAACAGAAAAGCCAACTGTGACATTGGTTTGGGGCCGAGAGGGGAAGGCCGTGGGGTCCTTCACATGATTGGCTTTGTTTTTCATCCACGGCTGCCCTGTGGCCTGGGGTTCAATTCCTCGGGCCTGTTGCTGTCTGAGTGACTTAGGTTTCTGCCGAAGGCGTGATTTGTTTGCGTGCGTGCCCTGGGACAATGTGGAAACTTGGCTTTGGTCAGGCGTGCCTCCACTCGCTCCGCTGTCCTGCCTAAGTCACTCTTCTCCGCGCCTTGGTGGCGAGGCCCGTGTGTCCCAGTGCAAAGGGGCAGCGGGTTTATCTTTAACCTTAATGTTTATCCCTGGGGTCGGATGGAACAACTGTGAACTTTACTTTCCATTATGTGGGATCAAACAGAGACTCCTGTTATTAATAATGGAAATCATACAGAGATTATCTACAACATTCCTTTCTTGAAATAACAAAGTCAACTCGACAGCCTTATGAGACTTGAACCTTACCGGGGTTCAGTTCTGTGCTACCTCAAGAGAGAAATATTACCAAAAAAAAAAAAAAAAAATCACTCTGTCTTTTCCAAGGTGCTTGGGTCTTTACAATGCCTTTTAACAAATTCATGTACACCCTACTGCAAGCAAACTTCATATAAGAGAATCTAGATTTACAGAAGATGATACATTGGGGAGTCTTTGTTTATTTTACACAAAGATATTCTCCTGGAGGCCTTGAGTTCTGAAAATACACCTTCATCGATGAAAACGTAACTTAGAGTCCTTTATCACCAACTCACTGTTCTCCTTTGTTACTTGTGTAAATTCTCTGGAATTGAACTTGTTAATGTATAATTTGGAGGAGTGATTTCAAAATCTCTCAGACTGCGAGGTCTCATCGTTGATACTAACAAGATGCAATTTTTTTTTTTTTTAAAATAAAAAGAGATGAACTTCCATTTGGGCTTGAGAGCTATGGAATCCTTCCACAGCAATTAGAGGTATGCTGATATGGGTGGTGTGCACAGTTAGGTGAAGGAAGACCCTGACCTGCAGAGGTAACGGCAGCCGGCCCCACGGGACAGCTATGCAGCCGAGGCAGGCATTATTGTCTTTACTGGAAGCGCTGAGCGTCCATAAACCCTTATGCTTAGAGCTGAATTGGTGGATTTTATATGAGCCCTTGGGGGACTTCTGCCTTGGTTCCTACCTATTCAGAGTAAGTCATTTTCCTTTTCTTTCTTTCTCTCTTCCTTTCTTTCTTTCTTTCTTTCTTTCTTTTAAAGTTTTAGGTTTCTCATATGTAAAATGGGGTAAAAATACTACCTATTCCTCAGAGCTACCCTTACCTTGGTGAGCTGAGATGCCACCATATTGTTGATCGCTGTCGTTTGCCTTCAGTGTCTGGGATACGGGTTGCTTTCCTGCGTTCATGAGCCGCCATATTCCCCCTTTTTGGTTATGCACTGCATTTTTCCTTCTCTAATTCCTCTTGTGATATTAGCAGTGGTTTTTTTTTTTGTTTGTTTGTTTTGCTTTTTAAGGGGATGCTGGAGGCATGTTTCTTGCTGACACCCCAGAGGTCGGTCAGGTCCAGCAAAGCCGCATCCTTAGGGAGACTGTATTGTAAACTCCTCAGTGGAATAGCTGGAGTGAATGGTGTTACAGGTTCGGATGCATACAATCCGAATTATCTTTAATTGTCCTTTGGCACCTTAAAGGAAATTAAGAAAGGCCCTGGGCACCGGACCCCTTACCCTGGATTCAAGTAAAACCTTCCTCCAGGACACTGAGGGGTCATAGGTGACTAGATTCTGTGGGGAAACCGGTAAAAACAGGGCAGCATTGTCAGCCCACTTAGAATCACCTGATGGAAGGGCAGAGTTTGAAATCAGACACCAAGAGTGCTGAAAAGGCACTTTCTTTTTTCAGAAAACACCCTCGGGCCATGATCTGAAATGACTGTACTAGGGGGTTCTGGAAAGGGTTAAGAAAACATCCACTTTGTAAATGTTGCCTCCTCCCTGCCTGGCCCATGATCCCTGTTTGTGAACGAAATGTGAACACAGACTCTGGTTCAGATCAGCTCGGAAGTGCTGACACACAGAAGTGGAAATCTTCAAGCCTCATCCATGGATCTGAGCTTTGCTTGACTGGCCGGTTAGATAAAGAAGTCACGGCACCTGCAGATTCCCTTCTGGGCTCTGCACTTCGGCCTACAGGTCCCGAGTGGAAATGAATTCACATCCACCCCAATGAGAAGTCCTTGTTAAGGCCAACTGGCTACAGGGCAGTAGAAACAGCAGAAGCGATGGGGTGAGGCAGGTCTGGGTTTGAAAGTTGGCTCGGCAGCTTAATTATTCAACCTTCTTAGATTCTTAAAAATCTGGAAAATGGGAATTTTAATGCCTGCCTTACAAGGCTTCTGTCAGAGCTAAAGTAGGGAATGTACGTAGTGTTATCAAGTCTCCTGAGCGTGGTGAGAGAGAGTATGTGCTGTCCTGGGATATCTCCCTTGTGTCCATCTGGAAGGATCAGGGTTATGCTAAATTCCTTCCTGTCTCTCCTTTTCCACAATTTGATTAGCAGAGTTAAAAAGACATCACCAAAATATTCTTGAGTGACAGCATCTTTCAAACAATTTTTCGCGGGTCTAAATCAGGGATCTGCAAACCACAGCCTTAGTGCCACATGGGTCCCACTAACTGTTTTTGCAAATAAAATTTTATCAGAGCATAGCCGTGTCTATTCACATATTGTTGGGCTGCTTTTGTTACAACGAAAGAGTTGAGTAGGTGCCATGTGACCTACAAAGCCTACAGTATTTACTATCTGGTCCTTTACAGAAAATAGTTTGCTGACCTCTGAACTAAAATGATTTGGTTCATACTGTAGATACTCTTTTCCTTGGGTTTCTCTGCGTCCTGGGGTCACACAATGCCAGCGCCAGTGGGAGGTAAAATTTGCAGTCAATTGATTAAGCGATTTGCATAATGCTGAAATTTGATTTGATTGACTTCTTCCTTGAAAGCTATGGAACCGTGTATAATAAACTCAACACCATTTGTTACAAAATGAATGAGTCACATAACTGCTTTTTCTTGTTGTTCTTTGTGTAAGGGAAGGTTTACACGATAATGAAAGGCAGGCTGCCTGATTTTCTTTGAACTGGCTAGTTGCCTTGATTCCCCATAGACATGGCCTTGGTGTTTCTTTGCTGTGGTGCCCAGGGAGGCACTTTACGAACAGGAAATGGTTATTAAACTATTATGGCATGAATGTGCCTTTGCTTTCCGACAACTTCAACAGAGCACAGGTTCACAAATAGATACATTAGGGTGTCAAAATTGTCATTCATGTAGAACTCTGGATTTTACTCCAGGGTTCCACTAAATAGCCAATTAGAAAAATTTTTTTTCTTGACATTTATTTTTGAGAGACAGAGAGAAACAGAGCATGAGCAGGGGAGGGGCGGAGAGAGGAGACAAGAATCCCAAGCGGGCTTCAGGCTCTGAGCTGTCAGCACAGAGCCCGATGTGAGGCTCCAACCCACCAACTGTGAGATCATGACCTGAACCGAAGTCTGATGCTTAACCAACTGAGCCGCCCAGGCACCCCTGTAGCCAATGTTTTTTAATGTTTATTTATTTTTGAGAGAGAGCACAAGCAGGGGAGGAGCAGAGAGAGAAGGAGACAGAGAATCTGAAGCAGACTCCAGGCTGAGCTCTCAGCACAGAGTCCGACATGGCACTCGAACCCACAAGCCTTGAGATCATGACCTGAGCCAAAGTTGGATGCTCAACTGACTGAGTCACCCAGGCCCTCCAAAATAGCCAATTTTTAAAGGGAAGTGAAAATTCAGTAAAACATAAGAAACGCCTATAGTAGTCATCTACTATTTGGAAGTCTATCTCTTGTAGGAACTCAGTCAAACTGGTAACAAGAAGTAATTTAGGTCTGTGCAGTACCTCCAACATTTCTATTGTGTGTTACAACCTTTGCCCACTTAGCAAGCACCTTTACTTCTTACCAAGTTTATGTTATTGATTCAGTGGTTCTTGTTGATAAGGACAAGTAGGGTCTAAAAGACAGACACAAAGTCACATGCACAGAAGGAAGTAAAGTAAGTGACAAACATCTACCAAGCACACAGATTAACTGGTAAAAAGAGTAATCTTTCAAGGTGGACACTTCCTTCTCCCCGTATTCACTAAAGAAAAATGCCAACTTTGTTTTTCTCTATACCCAGAAAGTTCCCAAGTCAGAGGTTTGGAAATCTCTCCTCCAGTTTAAGTCGGTAAATCCGTTCTGTTGTAAGGAACAAAAAGAACCAAGGTTGACTACACTTATTAGCTAAATACCTGGACATTTAATTAGCTTAGAAGTTCTGTAAATTTTTGCTTTTAAACCTTCCCATTACAAAATAAAGGTATTAGGTTCTTTCCTCCTTCTGATTTCTTTCTAAAGAAGTTTATTTGCCTACTGATGAAGATGTCACCAGTTTCTGACTTTGAGCCAACCAAGTCAAGGTTGGTTAATTAAGATTATTAACATAAGTTTCACATTTATAAAGTACCTGGCAACATTCTAGTTTAATCATTTTTGTAGAACAAATGCTTGAGGAGAGTGGGCTTGCCTGGGATAGAGAGGCTTTCTCTGGAATCTTCTTGTCCCGGTTGTGTGATGGTCTGGCCAAAGCATTGTTCTTTAAACTTTTTTTTTTTTTTTTATGTTTTCATTTATTTTAGAGAGAGAGAGAGAGAGAGACAGAGCGTGAGTGGGGGAGGGGCAGAGAGAGAGAGGGAGACACAGAATCTGAAACAGGCTCCAGGCTGTGAGCTGTCGGCACAGAGCCCTATGTGGGGCTCAAACTCACGAGCGGCGAGATCATAACCTGAGCTGAAGTTGGACACTTAACCGACTGAACCACCCAGGCGCCCCATGGACAAAGCACTGTTCTTGCAGACAGGAGACGTGGAGTTTACTTTCCAATCTACAGGTAATTAGGTGTGGGGTTACAGGCAAGCCACCTAAGCACCTTATTTCTCAAGTGTTCCAGCTATAAAATGGGACTTGCCCTTTCCTGGTTAAGAGCAGGGAGAGTGAACTTGACTTCATCTTCTTTTTCTAGCTGTAATTTCTGAGCTTTCATGAATGCTTATACCAAATAAATACATGTTTTCAAACCCAAGTCTTTAATTTAGTAGAAGGCATGCTCCCATCTGCACAGAGCAGTGCTTTTCAACCTTGGCTACGCATTGGAACGCTCTGGGGAATTAAAGAAATCCTAATGCCCAGGTCCCAACCCGAGGGTTCTCATTAAATGGCCCTGGGCATTAGCTTTTCAAACCTTCCCAGGCAATTCTCATGTGCAGTCAAGGTGAGAGCTACTGAGCTGGAGGTTACAGGGGACGGCTTCTAATATTCCTTTGGACATTGCAGTGCCGTGGGCAGGACACGTTCCATCCTGTTCATAGGGGTACGTACCAGCTATGGGGCACGGAGTACTTACTTGGTGCCTTGCACTGTGTCACATGTTCTGTCGCATCAGACTGATTACATTTGATTGCTAGTGAGGAGACCTGAAACAACGTGGGTTTGAATAAGACAGCAGCATTCACTCTGTCGCACTGAACAAGTCCACAGCAGACTGTGCAGGACTGTATGCAGACTCTACGGTCCCAGCGACACCTCTGGCTACTTCCGTCTTTCCGGTCTGTTGTCCTTGGCATGCAACTTTTGTCAAAGTTGCTTTGTGGTTGTGCCACTTTAGCTCCAGCCACCACCTCTGTGTTTTGGACATGGAAGAAGAAGAAAAAAGAAAAAAAACAACCCCCCCACCCCCCATCGTGTAGGGTTGTTAAGTCAGAAAGGATAAGGCTGATGTTGGGTGTGGCAGTGGCCAGTCTTTGCCACACTTTGGATGTATTATCTCACTTAATCCTCAGAGAAACTCCGAGAGGCAGGTTCTGTTTCAAGCTCCATTTCCTGGATGAGAAAATCTGAGCTTAAAGATTAGGTTAGTAACTCACGCTGAATATTGTCTTACAAAGCTGTCCTGTGTCCCCGCCACAGGGCTCGGCTCACTCCCGGGGCTCAGAAGGGTGCTCTTGGTAAAGGCACAGGCCTTCCGCGTGAGATAAAGGAATGGACACCTGATGGCAAAAATCAAGTACGGCAGCTGGCAGACTGATGTTCATACTTCACGCCCTCATTCTGATGCGTGCGTTTCATCTAACTTACTGAAAGAAATAAAGTCTTTGCTTCCTTACCTCCCGCACTGGGCTCTTTGCACACATTTCAGCTGCAATGGGAGGGCTCAACGCGGAGAGAGTGACCCAGAATCTCCCCCTCCTGCCAACGTGCAGCCCATCTGTTTTCCGGGCAGCACTGATGAAGAGCTGTGTGGCAGCCTGAGCTGGGACCCAAGCTTCTGCCTCGTCGGCACTGCCTTCTTTTTGAACTATCTAGACTTTGGAAGAGTCAGGCTGTCCATTCACACACGCGTGTGGTGTGGTGTGGAAAGCAACATCTAGAGAGTAGGGGTTTATTTGGAATCAGAGTGCCATCTCTGTTCTTTCTATGCCGTTAGCGGTTTAAAGTTTAGCCTCTAGTGGAGACAGATCTGAGTTTGAGTCCTAGGTTTATGCCTCACTTTGTTGCCATTTCCTTAAGTATATAATGGGGCTGTAGCTCTTACCTCACAGGCTGTGGTACGTGTTTACTACTGTGCTTTGCATTAAGTCAATGCTCAATAATAAATATTAGTTACTATTCTTAATTTCCCGCTCCCTCTCGCTCTCCGTCTGAGAACAAAGCTGATGCGGCTAATTATAGATCGTAATTTGTGTGGCCTCTGAGTTCTGCATTTCTTGTGAAATAGCAGGGCGGCACATTTCCAGTCTTGTAACTTGTGGTGGGGCTAGTGATCAGGGCTAATGCCGATGGTGAAGCTGGCCATTCTGTGACCAAACTTGGAACTTGGGCCACAATTTTCAATCACGCCTCATCAGGCGGCAGGCTCATACTGACTGACCAATTGTGTTTGTTTTTTTTTAATTCACAAAATTGGACTGAGGTGTTTATAATCTAGCCATCAGGAGAATGACCCTTGAATTTTTCAAGAAATGGCACAATGATACCGAAAACTGAAACACCAGTGTGCTGCCTTTCTTAGTAATGGTTTCATTAGTATCACTTTCTGGGAAGAACAGGCAGCCAAAGAGGTATAAACCAGAGATATTCTCAGACCAGGTGTTGGGACCAAAAAGGATCTGACCACACGTGAGAAAAACTGCATTCCTCTTTAATCCTCTAGAAAGACTCATATATTTAATTGGAAGGTAGGAAGCAAATATACAAAGATTGTTATAAATTTCCAGGACTGAGAAATGCTGGGGAGATAGAAAAGAGAGAAAAAAAAGGGAGACAAGAGAGTTGAAAGTTCGAATGCTGGATGAAAGCAACACCAATTCAGGAAAGAAAGGCATGGAAGGAAAATCAATGACCCGTGTGTCATCCTTTGTGTGGGGACATCCACCCAATAATGGAATTATTCCTAGTAGGGAAATCAAGCGATGAAATAAATTATCTTCAGCAGTGGAGAGTGGAGGATGGAATCAGGGAAGGTATCCTGAAGCATGTGGCATTGGATATGGATCTTCAAGAATAAATGATAAAACGATAGATAGTCAGACTTCTTGTTTAGAACTTGGGAGAGGAAGAAGCCTATGAGGGATATAACATGTGAGCATTAGGAAGAAAATCCGAGGATGTGTAGGCTGGTGTTTACAACATTTTTTTTTTTTTTGGCACAAACCTCTTTATTCAAACCAAACCTACTGCAGAACTCCAATACAGAAATAAAAATGGAGCCATTTGGGGAGGATATTGAAGCTCTGACTGCTTATTCACCCCCAGACTCTCCTACTTCCTTCCTCTTGTTGGCCATTCCGGGTGCCTTCACTGTATTCCAAAGTTCTTTAGGTCATAGCTGGACAACCATGACTTGGACCCCTCCTCCACTCATTCAGCAAGATTCCTCATAGCTGGTAATAAGTCCTTGGGTTAAATACTTCCAGGGTAAAGGCTACACTCCCAAAGCAAAGTGAGTCACTGTGAAGCGTGTTGTATTGGTCTCCATTAAGCTCTGAAACTGTGAAGGTCATATTTTCAGTCTATGTGGGTATCTTGTGAAGAAAGAAGGGCATCTGTTCCTCAAAGATTGACCTGGTGACTCCTCTCCCTGGCTTGCTATTCTAGCAACTTCATGAGGGAATGCCCCACGTCATGAGGCATGGTTAGTAAACCAGAGACTTGGCAAAAAAGCTCATCTTGACTGGCAGTTATACCTCACATCGTGAATCAATTATAAGGTCTAATTTCACTCACAGGGGCTGTGCCCCAGGCCTTGGGGTTGGAGCATTTGGATCTGACCCCAAATGTACAGCTGGTGTTGGGTCTGAAGAGTCTTCCTCCAGGGAAGTGGTCTTGGGAAAATTTGATTTCCTTAATCTCTTTGGTCTGGAAAATCTCAAACTAGATATTATTTAAATCAACGAACAAACAATTGGGTTTCTTCTCCTCTAGCTGCCTGACCATAGGTTTTTCCTGTTCTTGATCAGACTGTCAATTCTAGATTCAGCCTCCAGGTCATAATCTAGTAAGGAAAGATATATCTGTCTCCTCTGCTCAGTCTCTTCACTTTGGTGCTACCTTGCTACAAAATTTGGGTAGACACCTTGGGTTGGCTCATCCCCGTTATGGTCTTGTGCTCTCAGTATAGACCCTCTCTCTCCCCATTCTGATTCCTGTTTCTCTTGATAATGCTAAGGCAATGCTCCCAGTATGTCAACTGGAAGTCTGCTTTGCTCTAATAGGTGATAAAACTTCCCTCCCTGACCACCGAAGAGCCTTCCCATTCACACTGCCATGTTTCCAACCCATATGGGATATGTGCTCCTAGATTTCTAGCCCTGTGGAGAAGTACCATGACCATGGTCTCAGTCATGGCTCTATCTCTGTCCTTTGGGAGATACACGGAAATTCCTTGAGGGGCTGTATCTGAGGTCAGGACAAGGACATGCCATCTTACTCTGTCTGTCTCTCAGAAATCTCCCAGGTGCTCCTTCCTGGCATTCTTTAAAAATTTAAATCTACCACAAACGTACTCCTCTACTGGCTTCTGAAGAAAGACATAAAGGCATCCTTCTGCTCAGCTCATGGTGCCTTTAAGAGAGACCAATGCTAGGATTTTGATGTCTCCTGTCCAGGCTTGTTCTGTTTTCAGTTGCAGTCTTTGACCAGTCTCTCTGCAGCATCTTTGCCCCCCTGTCTCCTAAGCATGGCTCTCCTGCTGCTTGGAGACACCAGGCCCAGATACCTGAGGGATGACTTCCAGGAGCACAATGAAGGCAGGTTGAGACAGGCCTTGCTGGCCACAGACGCTCTGGGTGTGTTGAGGATAGAGACATTCAGTATCAGGACGTAGCAAGACAAGAGAAGTTAGAATCACCACACAAGGATTAGCTACTTCCCTGATGAGTGAGGGGCTGAGGTCACAGGAGAAATAGCCATTTGTTGAACACCTGTTATGTACTAGGTGGTTAACTGTGTTAATTTCATCCAATCCTCATGATAATCCCATGAGATGGATATCATTACTCTCATTCAGCAAATAGGGAAACTGAAGCACATGCGTGTTAAATGATTTGGCAAGGGTCACACAGTGATAAGTTATGTAGTAGGCTTTCCAAACTAGGTCTGCTTGAGTCCCAACAGCATCATGCCACTTTTCAAGGCCAAGGATTTTAGGGTTCCATTAGATGCTTCTTCCCCTCCCCACTGAAAGAAGTCCACCCTTAGATGGAAGTGGATTTTTACTTCACTGGGAGCAGTTGTATCCTGACTCAAAAGCTCCTGCAAATATGAATCTCAGGAAGTTAGATTTGAGATATAGAACCTCTGGAGCCAGCCAATTTCTATCTCAGAATCTGAGTTCCTAGGACTGGCCTTCCATGGGCTAATCAGCCAAGATAGGATAAGACCAGCTGGTGTAACATCTTTGGAGTTCATCCAGGACCCCTAGGCTGGGGGTGGACCCTGAACATCTGGAACTACTTTGTGTGTCTTGGGCAGGACTTACATTCATGGTGTGGGCTGAGCCTGACCCCAGACTAGTTTCTCTGCCTCAGAAGGAGAACAACCATGCCTCTTGCACTGTCCCCTTTATATAGCCCCTACAGACTGGGGACCCCCATTTGCTGCTTAAGTAAGTCCAAGTAAGAATAAAGTGGTGGTGGAAACCAGCCAAACAAGTTAAAACACTTCAACTGTGAGGCACTTGCAGCTCTGTCTTAGTTTGTAATTCTAGCTTGTGCATTTATTCAATTAATGTCGATATCCCACTAGACTAGATGGTGAGCTCCATGATGGTTGGGACCTGGTTTACTCTGCTTAGTGAGTATTTGTTCAGGGCTCTCCTAGTCTTGTCCTCTGCACTGGGACCCAGTGTATCTCAGATGGAAGCACTTTCTGCTCTGGTGACCCGGGTTTCTGTAAGAGACAGGCAGATGCAGCTGGCTTCTCAGGTGGACCTATCCACTGTCATTTCAGTCGAAAATACCAAAAATAAAACTTTGCGGGGAATTGTTTGGGCCTCTCAGTTCTCGTCACTCATGTGAGCACACTGCTGGTAACCTTCTCATGGACTTCTTTTTCATGTCTCAGATGGGAAACACTATTTCTTGGGGAAATTGGCAGTCAAAGGAGACTGGATCAGGGTGGTCCAATCCCAGACTCCAACGAGAGGAATGAGGGTCAGAACCTGGCAGGGGACATTTGGTGACTGACCTCCAGGGTTACCCAGAGAGATAAATGGGCTTGCCCAGGCAGAGGACAGGCAGGTGGTGAGGCAGAAATGGACTGTGCTTGGAATCAGAGGTCCTGGGTTTAGCTGATTACAAAGCTATTTACAAGTGTGGACTTGGGCAAGCCACTTAACATCTCTGGGCATCGTGTTCCTCATCAGTGGAAAGGAGGGTGAGAGGGAGAACGACCCTGCCTATTTCAGGAGTTGTGGTGAGGCCACACTTGAAATCATTTGTGTCAAGGCTGTGTGAGTCACAACACTGTGTGCAAAGGTGAGCATGGTGATTTCTGAGTTCCTGGGGGCTAAGCTCACGACCAGGAAACACAGGCCCGAGTCTCCACAAAGAAGAGGCAGAACACAGACACTGTTTCTGGGAGTAGAGAGAGCAACCCAAGAGCAACCCAAGAGCCTTGCGTGGTCTGCTTGTTCTGCTGGAGGTTTGGAGGGAGGATGGACGTATGGTGTGGAAGGCCTTGAGAGTCCTCGGGGGAAGGATGTCTCCGCAGCAGTGCCCATGAAGAGAGTCTGAAGGCTCTGGCACTAGCAGCCTTTTGGCTGACCTCTCCCAAGGTCATGGAGTGGGACATCCAGAACTTTGGGACAGTCCAGGTAATATTGAGGCTGTGGAATGGGAACACCTCATGCAGGAACCTGGTGGAAGAGAGCAGACTGCAGGAAAACTAGCTCTCTGCTTAAGCCTAACATAACCTGAGAGCAGTGTGGTGACCCTGGGTATTCATTCCAGGCTGACTGAGGCTTCCCTTCAACAGGGATCACTCGGCCCCTAGACCCCTTTGGTCAGGGACTCTGTGCTTTCTAAGACTGAACAAACCTCTGTGGTCACCCCAGATGTACTTTAGGAGCCTTCCGTGGCTCTCTCAGGTCGTCAGCTCTAGGTGCTTTTGGCCCGCCCAGGTCTGTGGCTCTCCTTCATCCTTTCCCAGTGACCGGCCTCTGTGGGGCTGATGGAAGTATGCCTCTTAGAATGGAGACAAAGAGAGAGGAAATGTCACTACTTTTCCCTTTCCTTCTCTGGTGAGACCAGAGAGCCCAAGATCAGCTGCCATCTTGGAGCTCTCCTGGTGGAGAGGTACCAGTCTACACATCAAGATGCCACGACTTACTCCTTTTCGGCTGCCTCAGCAGCCTTACAAGCAACACCAGATTGTAATTTGGTTGAGGTTCTACTTTCTCATATCTTCTAAACACCTTCAAAGGCATTTTTTGTCCATCTATCTTTTTCCGCCTCTGCCCTGTGTGTTATCCAGATTGCTAGAACGTATGAGTGACGTGGTGATACCTCCTAGCAGCAGAGCCCTTTCAGTTCAAACACCAGTGAGTAGAAAGCCCACATTTACATGTGCATGAAATCTCTTTGTTGGAGTCCATTACAAAAAAAAAAAAAGTAAACAGCAATCCAGTGTAAATTGGGCGGGAAAGCTTTTCTGTAGCGTGTCAAGTCCAACCTTTGGCCAAAGCCCAAGTTCTTGCTTCCTGTTTGGAAAAAACTCAGCCATTGTCCATGAATGGAAAGAACAAATTTGAAAACTTTGACTCAGATCTTCACCAGAAGAGGAACATTCACATTAGTGTTTCAATTAAGGATGTGGATAATCCTTTAGCCACATGAGCTAAACTTTCCCAGGCGCCCTCAACTACCTTAGGCAGAGAACACAAACAAACTTCTTTACGTTAAAGTGAAAAGTGTCAGCAACTTTTATGACTTTGTTTTCACTTAGAAGCTAGGACAAGTTTGTTAGCCCTGGGCTTGAATTCCTATTGTTCACTTATTTGTTTTTGGTTTTGCTACAAGTGAAGAGAAAATTATTTGTATTTCTCCTTAGTGGATCTTTAAAAAAATAATACTGAAGGTTCAACAGCAAAAGAGAATAATATTTACCGAGGTTACTTGGAGTGATCAATAGTGTGTCATGTGTCCTTCTGGGCTAGGAAGGTTTTGTCTTTCAAAATGGCCTTGTGTGGCTGCAGGAGGGAGGTTCAACCAGTCAGATGTAAATGGAAAGCACTTTCAGCGAGGTAGATAGTCGACATGAGTGAGATGGGTTCCTCTTCCGGGTTCCTTGATGGTAAAAATGTAGGCTTACCCTGGATCCCAACTAGCCCTTACAGCAGCAGTCCCATCTGCTGTTGAACTTACTGCCTGGCCCTGGTGGCTCGCAAGAAATCTGTAACAGGACAGCGGCTAGGAGAAGCGTCTTCTTTCAAGAGGACCCTCGACACTGTTCTAGGTAGCACCTGGCTGATGAAGGCTCTCTGAAAGCTGACTGGAGGAGAAGTTACAGTGACAAACGCCTGGGTGTGAGCTCCACCAGGAGCCATGAGGAGGGACCTATCTCCTTAGCTTCCTCACTGTGGCGTGAATGTGGTTTACACGGGGCGATTAAATAAACAAGTGCTGACAATTTTGCATATGTCCTCGGTGATATTTATTATCCCTTCTTCAGGGAACTGGAGGGCCGTGTTTATTTAAATGAGTAGCATCCAGGGGCGCCTGGGTGGCGCAGTCGGTTAAGCGTCCGACTTCGGCCAGGTCACGATCTCGCGGTCTGGGAGTTCGAGCCCCGCGTCAGGCTCTGGGCTGATGGCTCAGAGCCTGGAGCCTGTTTCCGATTCTGTGTCTCCCTCTCTCTCTGCCCCTCCCCCGTTCATGCTCTGTCTCTCTCTGTCCCAAAAATAAATAAACGTGGAAAAAAAAAAAAAAAAAAATTAAATGAGTAGCATCCATATGCTTCCTAAGCTCGGGGCGAACACACACGATGCCCGCATGCAGACAGAGCAGTGCCAGAGGTGACCCGTCGGCTTGATCTGTCATGGTCTGTGCCCTCCAGTGGAACGACAGCTGCAGGGCTCTTATTTTTGTGACGTGGAGCCTGTCCGGCTGTGTGGCAGGGGGAACTGAAATGTCTTCTGCTGACTTTTTATACCTTCAGATTTTTTTCATCGCTTATTTTGGAAAAGAAAAGCCCTCACTGGGGCCAAAGTTACAGGTTTTTCTGTAAACGAGTTTTGTGGGGTTTTTGTTGTTGTGTTTTGTTTTGTTTTGTTTTTTTCCCCCAAACTCCATTGGCGACTGACTTCCAGTGGTGGGAAGTAACATGGCTGAACGTTACTCGCCCTGAGGAAAGGAGATTGCTAGCAAAGGCCAAGAGGCTCATGTTTAGGTGGAAAGATTTTTCTCAGTGACTGACACTTGGCTGCTCCCAGGAGACTTAACGGGCCTTCGGCCACAGGAGAAATGGTGAGGAGGCTTCAGGCTTTCAGGACAAGCTGCCGTTTGGTCAGGGGACTCCTAACACTTCTGGTCAACTCTACTCTGGGAAACTGGACCGGGTAGCATCATTTTGATCTCCTGCTTTCTTTTCTTTGTCTCTTATTTATTATTAAGAAATTATTGGGGCGCCTGGGTGGCGCAGTCGGTTAAGCGTCTGACTTCAGCCAGGCCACGATCTCGCAGTCTGTGAGTTCGAGCCCCGCGTCAGGCTCTGGGCTGATGGCTCAGAGCCTGGAGCCTGTTTCCGATTCTGTGTCTCCCTCTCTCTGCCCCTCCCCCATTCATGCTCTGTCTTTCTCTGTCCCCAAAATAAATAAACGTTGAAAAAAAAATTTAAAAAAAAATTATTTTAAGAATCTTAAAAATGTTCTTCTCAGTATTCTAGTCTAGTTGTTTTAAAGTGGCTCCGTTCAGGGATCCCCACGCTCCCAAGGCAAAGCAATCTCGATTTCAGACAAATTTCTTTTCACCTTCCAAATTTTTATGCTGGTTTCTCAGGCTGGTGGCGGTGGGGGGTGGGGTACAGTGTTTACCACAGAATTAGAAACATTTATTGTTGCTTTACAAAGGTTGGTGTGAAAAGGAATAACTGCAGGTTTTGGCTTTGCAAATAGGCTTGGCCACTGGGGTCCTTGGGGAATTGTCCTGAGGCTTCTGATTCCGGTATTTCACGGTCACTTTGCAAAGACACCGGCTGAAGCACCCTCAAGCACTCGAACATGCGCACTGGCAGTCAGTTCCTGGATTCCTTGGCAGCTGGTTGTGGGCTGGTAGGTGGGGAGGCAGCAGGTCCTTGAGAGCTCTGGGAGTTTTGCACTAGGAAGAGGTGGGGACTTAGAAACTGCTCTCCATATGGTCCTTGTGCCAGGGCACACCTGTTGACACTGTGGCTTCTAAGGAAGTCCAGACATCAGAGGGTGATGCCCTCGGCTCGTAGCACCTCCCCCAAGCCCTCTTTGTTCATTGATTCAAAAACAACAGGAGGCAGGAAGCCCTCCCTTGACAAGATCCTGGAAATGCCCAGCTGGCCCCTTTGCAGCCAAGTGTTCGATGTGTCCACTTCCTGGGAGGGAGCAGGTGGGGAGTCCTCTGGGCCCTTCCCCACAAGCGTACATGCAAATCAGAGAGGGCTAGCCGTATACCTGTCTTTGGTCTGGACTGAGATGTGAGCACGTGGGATGGAGCCTTTCTTGCCCCTCAGCTGAATTAAGAGTGTGGCCACCGTGCTTAGACCCCCAAATAACCCTGTCCCCTGAGTTTCTTCCGAGTGTGCAATGCCTCAGGCTGCGCTCGTGCCTAAGAATAGCTGGAAACCCAGCTGCAGACAAGTGTGGTCTGATATGGGCGCGAATAAAGCCACTGCGGGTGACTGAGAATGAGTGAACAGAGTGTGGGAAGGCAGGCGCCCCTGTTTGCTGCCATGTGGGGCCCCACCTGGGGTCTGTGGCCAATGCTGGGCATCACTGATCATGAGAGAAAGTGGCACAGGGAACCCGTGTAGGAGTGAGGCACCCAGAAGGAGGGTTAGAAGGATTCAGAACATGTCATTAAGAAATAGCTGGAAGGACAGATATGCATTCAGACTACAGGGGACCTGGTATCTGCCTTCCGATGCTGGAAAGGGATACGACTCCTGCTGATACTATTCGCTCACATGTATTTAATGCTTGCTGAGCACACGCTCTGTTGCAAGCATTTACTTGGAATTCTCAAGCCTACCAGGTATGTGCCATTACGATCTTCATTTGCAGAGGTGAGAAGGCTGTCAATGGATTCTGAACGGTGAGTTTCATCAGAAGGCAATGCCAGGCAAAATGGAGCTTGTTACCATGCGGCCGGTCAAGCAAGAGGATAGAGCTTCCTGACACTGAAGCTCCCCAGAGGAAGGTGGAAATGGGTGGAGGGAGGGGAAGGAGAGTAGCGTCTACCATAGCTGGCCCTGGCCATGGCTTTGCGGACCTCTGGCGTATTATTGCAGGGAATCCTCACAACTACTGTGTGAGACGTGGGTTATTGAGGCCCAGGGGTGTTAAATAAATCATCCGAGACCTTGCCACCAATAAGCGACAGCCCACTTTTGCATATAGGTATTTTTGGCTCTCAAGTCTGTTGTTAATGCTGCTTTTACGAAGGTGATGGTGCCCAGGTAGTGCTGGGGCACTGGTATGGGGCTGGATCTCTCTGCTCCACACTCTAGTTTCAGTCTGATTTTATGTCGGTTGTAACTGTTTCATTGCATGTCTCTTCCACTAGATGCAAGATGCATGTGGGCAGGAGCCATAGCTATCTTGCTCAGTGCTGTATTCCCAGTGCCCACGGATAGTTGGAAGAATGAATGAGTATCAGTTGAGACTCCTTGTTACGATGGGGCGGGGTCGGGGGTGGGCGTGGAATTAAAAAGATGATAATTTATCTATCAGGACGTTAGAGGGAAACTCTGGTATTCGATTAGGGGTGGTTATCAGTGATGCTAACCCCAGCAGAGCTTCAGAATCACCCGAAAGACTTTTAAAATATAGATTCCTAGGCCCACATCAACCCCCCAGAATCGGAGCTACCTGGAAGCAGGGCCTGGGTATCTGCACTGCGTACCACTCCCTGGTCAATTCTGCTACCTGGCCAGGTGAGGAGGCCCCATGGATGCATCTGAGTCTGGGGTTCTCTGTATTATGTGTCCCTGGGGCTCTTGGACACCCCTTTCCCTCCCCCTGCTGCCTCTCTACCTGCTGGGCTTCAAGGCCAACTGCGTGTGTGCCTGGAGCATGGATGGAGGGAGGTCTGGTGCCGGGTCAGGCATGAGTTCTTATCAGTTGGGTATTTACTGAGCAAAGTTCAGCCAGGTAGCACTATGGTTCCGGGTTTAATAGCTACCTAGGCTTCCAGGCTTTTGATTCAGAGTCCAGGTCCCTGGGACCCTTATCAGTGGATGATAATGGGCTCCCTGTGTGAGTCCCCAGGGCCAGGGCTACTCACTATTCTTGGCTGACCCAGGCCTGCCCTCCAAAGGCCCAGGGCCCTAGACTGTGGGCTGTCTGGGAGGGCAGATGGTCAGTGCCCAGCCATGACTGCTTCTGGCTTGCTCTCCCTGGCCAGGAAGTGCCCGGTTCCAGCTCAGTGCTTTGGTTTCCCAGCTTTGATGACAAAGGGCACAGGGAGCCTTCTCTCTACAGCAGGGCTGGATACTCTCTGGCTCCCGGTATGTGGATCACCAGTGGGTATTGGTCCTCTGCCCTGGGAGCCACGGAGAATCCAGGAACCGTTCACTGCAGCCCATTCTATGGGTCCAGGAGAGGGGAAGGCGGGGGGTGGGGGGGATGAATGGCAGCACATTCCAAATAATCATCCAACCGGTTAATCAGCAAATCCCTTACTGAGCTCGCTGTGGACATGCTACTTGAGAAGATATAGAGAAAGAAGGTATAGTATCTCATCTTGAGAAGCTTATCATCTGGTTAGGGGCATACGAAATTTACACCGAAGGATTACTAATTATTATATAGCAGATTGCAAATTTATTAAATGCTTGCTCTGTACCTGTTTTATACTAAGCATATACTGTGCTCCCCATTTACTAGGTCAGCGACCCCTTATGACATTCGTTTGGTAAGAAATGGCACAGAGAGGTTTAGTGACTTGCCCAGGATCACATAGCTAGAATGTGGCAGGGGCAGATTTCGAGGCCTGTGCCATCCGACTTGGCGTCCCTGCTCTTTTGCCATCCTCTACTGCCCCCTATGATGAGCACTAACCAGGCCTGTCTAAGAGGCTGGAGGATGAAGCCACTTCTGTGGGCAGCCGTGGGCGACCAGGAGGGTTGCACTAGTCTTGAGCCAGGGCAAATCAGGAAGCTGAGAAGTGTGAGCGTGAATCCTGACCACTGGAAATCTCAAGTAAAGGTGAGGAGAGGAGACAAGCAGGAAACCAGAGAAGTCTGAGTAGACCTTCTGGCCAGAGTCAGGGCTTATTAGTCCTTAGTGTGCAAAGTGGTCGGAAAATGGGTTGAGCTGACGCAGCCCAGGACTTTCAATTGTACATTAAGTTTACAGGGCTGAACTGGTCAGGCAGAAGGGAGCTATAGACGGTTTGGGGCAGGAGGAGTGGCAATACCGGGGGAAATTGTCTAGGAAGTCTCCCGGGTCCTCCCTGCTCAGGCACAGCTGAGGTGAGCCGGCAGGCCCTTGAGAAGAGGGGAGCATACGCCGGGGTGGGGGCTCGTCTGAGAGGCCGATGAGCACCGGCGACATTGTTTTTCGCAGCCTCGGCACCAGAACAGGCCCCGGCTCCACCCCGGCCATACCAGGGCGTCCGTGTGAAGGAGCCAGTGAAGGAACTGCTCCGGAGGAAACGAGGCCATGCCAGCAGCGGGACGGCTGTCACACCTACGGCGGTGAGGGGGCCGCTGTGGCCCGAGTGCGCGTGTGCGTGTGCGGTGGGGTGTCCAAAGGGGCCCTGGCTCTAGGCGAGGCTCAGCGAGGCCACAAAGGCAACACGCTGCCAGGTACGGCTGCTGACGAATGGGCTTAGGGGAGAAGAGGTCAGTGATCCCTGGGTAGACCAAGGAGGACTGGGGCCACGGGCTGGCCCCATTGAACAAAGCCAATGCCGGGGGCCTGAGTGAGCAGATGACTCACACGTCCTGGCGTGAGCTGGGTACCCCCTTGGGAAGACGACGAGGCCAGTTCCCTACGTGCACAGGCTTCTTGCTAAACGGAAACACGCATCCCCCATTAAGTATAGGTGGTGACGCCTGGGACATGACATGGATGTTTTGGTCTGAGAAGGAAGATTCCCCCCCATCACCCCCCAACGTATACTTTCCTCCCCTGGGGCCCTCTGGGCAAGTTTTCTGCAGAGGGCCAGATGGAGAGAGCTGAACACTGATCCTAGTCTCTCCTCCCTCTAGGTGGTGCTGCCCCATCAGCCCCTGGCTACCTACACCACAGTGGGTAAGAGCTCCCCACAGCCCTGGTCCCCTCCAGGCCCCTCGTCTGGGCCACACCTGCAACTCTGTAATTTCCTTCTTCCCACAGGTCCTCCCTGCCTCGACATGGAGGTCTCCGCTTCCACAGTGACAGAGGAGGGGGCCCTGTGTGCCGGCTGGCTCTCCCAGCCGGCCCCGGCCACCCTCCAACCCCTGGCCCCGTGGACACCCTACACGGAGTACGTGTCCCACGAAGCTGTCAGCTGCCCCTACTCGGCTGACATGTACGTGCAGCCCATGTGCCCGAGCTACACGGTGGTGGGGCCCTCCTCCGTGCTGACCTACGCCTCCCAGCCGCTCATCACTAACGTCACGGTACGTCACACAAAAGCATTGCTGCACCAAGGACACCCTTTGGAACCTGGGCTGACTTCCTGACCCCTGATCGTTCTTGCTACTGATTCTCAGGATAACTGAGTCTTCAAGCCCTTCCTGTCCCGCAGGGAGGCCTGCTCTTCCCATAGACCTTCCGCGAAGAAGGCGGATGGCCTCCCTTGTCGTACGTTGTGCTCTTTGGGGCGGGGATGTTCTCCGGCCCTTCTGCCCTAAATCTCCCCATGCTGCCCCCAAAGCAGAAGGTCTTGGTTGGAAGTTTCGGTTTTCAGTGAATGGGAGTATCAGTTGAGGTCTGACTGGGGCCTTGTGCCACACCAGGGCTCTCTTTCTATTCCGCTGACTTAGAGGCTGATCGGTCACCTCATAGTGGGATTTGCAACAGGTGACAAGACTTTTCAGAAAACTACTTTTGATGAAGTCAGACCCACCTACAGAGTTATTTGTTGAGTCCTGACTCTAGCATCAGATTGCTTGGGTTCAAATCCTTGTCCCTTACTAGCTATGTGATCCTGGACTGAGTAATTTAATTTCTCTGAGCCCCGGTGTCCTCATCTGTGAAATGGGTATACTAACAAGAGGGCTGATGTCAGGCTCAATCGGGATGATGCCCGTGGAGGACTTAACACAGTTCCTGGCATACAGAAAACACTCAATAAATGTTACGTTATGATTGTCTCAAAGTCGGCCGGCAACATTAACCAAGGGCTGCCTTCGAGTGCCCGATGGGAAAGAAAGGGCCTGCTCCCCCAGACACAAAGAAAGGAAGAGAAGTGGTTTTATGTGAATGGTATCTGTTTGAGCAAAGGAATGGGAATCCCCTAAGCGTTCGGAGGAGGAAAGGTCTATGGGTGTAGCTATATCCAGCCTCAGTTCAGGGAACACTCTGGGGGTGTGAGTTGGGGCCTCAGGAGTAGCTGCAAAGCCCACATTGAGGTGGAACTGGCTTTGGTTCCCCACCTCCCCACACCCGTTTCCCTCAAGGGTTCAGCGTCATGCTGTTGCACCTGCCCTTTCATCACCATCCAGGCAAGGGCCCACAAGAGCTCTCCTCCCCCAACCCTACCTGGCTACTCTGCAAACCGGTTGTGGGCATGGATGATGGTGGCTAGAGGAGTGAATTCAACATCTTTCCCAAGCAACTCATTTCCATATCGGGGGCCTTTGGTGGGGGCGGGAAGTGGTGGACGTAATGGTTCTCAGTCATTTCAATCTCAAGGATTTCTCTCATTATTTATCCTTTCATTATCCCCACCTCCTACCTTGAAAGGCTCTGTGTATCAAACAGACCGTATTTATTAAGAAATAATTTGTTTGTTTTGCCACTTTGTAAATTAACGCATCAAAGCTGGTGAGAGCTACTAGTCAGCACCGCTGATTAGCAGGAGATAAGACCTGTTAAAGCCCGGGGTTGGTGGAATTCTATCCCTGAGCAAAGAAACCTGCAGTCCCCGGTTCCTGACTCCACAAAGTAGGATTTCCATGGGAATTTTGAAATGCTGGAAACAGTCAGGCTTTGCTGGGAGGCTGGAAGGCCTCTGAGACCCTTCCCAGCTCTATCATTCTATAGAAAAACACCCTAAAGCCTTGCTACTCGAGCTACGGTCTCCGGACCAGCCACCCTGGCGTCACCAAGGATCTGATGGGACATGCAGAATCCCGGGCCCTACTCCAGACCTCTCGTACCAAAACGGGCATTGTAGCAAGATTCCCAGGGGACTGACATAATCTCTTTTCTAAATGACTCTGTTCCCAGGGGCGGTAGGGGGAGACTTCAGCCTCTCTCACATCATTTCACGCAGAGATCTTCCTCCCTGTCCCTGCTGCCTCAGCTGCGGGAGATAGTCGGAATCCAGGCCCGGCCTCTCTTGCAGGCTTGACCTCAAGTGTGGTTTTATAAAGTGACCTTTATATGTGGTTGTTGCCCACGTGAGGGGTATTGTTTATAGGGCACCTGCGAGAAGGGCCGGGGACAGCCACGGGGACCCAGCTCAGAGACAGAGGAGGATGAGGATGTGGCAGGCACTGGGCTCCCCCCAGCGTCCGGGTCGGTCCCGATCACGTGGGAGATGAGTGGCACCGTGTGGGCGGACCTCAGGGCGGACCACACACCGTGTGTGTCCAGGCGTGACAGCGGCCGCCTGGGGGTACAGCTGCTACCCAGGGGGCAGTCTCGTTAACATGCTGTATTTTCACCAGTTTTTAAGATGTGCATCCCCCCCCTCCCCCGCCTCCACAATTTAATATCTCTGAAATTAGGATGGAATTCATATGCAATAAAATCTGGAAAAGCGTCTCCAGTTGGCTCAGCCCTGCGATGTCAGTCCTGCTCGTAAGGGACCCCACAGAAGAGAAAAATGGAGGCGGGGGGAGGTGGTGGGAGCCAGGACTTCTAGCTAGTGAGAGTCAGGGGCAGGGATCCAGCTGAAGTTTGCGTGGCTTCTCCTTGGGGGGAGACACCGAGCAGGTGGAAATGGAGCCCCCACCCCCCCACTCCCCGGGCTGAGAGCGCAGGCAGGGGCCAAGTTGAGGGGGCCGGAGAGCTCCCCACCGGGAGGAGGACGAGCGTGGACGAGCGGATACCCCCGGGGCTGCTAACCCTTGGTCCCTTGTCTTCCCCATCACAGACCAGAGGAGCGGCCGCGCCCACCGTGGGGCCCCAGCTGGAGGGCCCGGAGCACCAGGCGCCCCTCACCTATTTCCCATGGCCGCAGCCCCTGTCCACACTGCCCGCCTCCACCCTGCAGTACCAGCCTCCGGCCCCAGCCCTGCCCGGGCCCCAGTTCGTCCAGCTTCCCATCTCCATCCCCGAGCCGGTCCTTCAGGACACGGAAGACCCCAGGAGGGCCATCAATTCCCTGACCATCGACAAGCTGCTTTTGGAGGAAGAGGATGGCGACGCCTACTCGCTCAACCACACGCTCTCGGTGGAAGGCTTTTAGGGCCTGCTCGCCCGGAGAGTCCTGCTCCCCGAGCCTGGGATTTTACACTGAGCCTGGGATTGAGCCTCAGATTCACACCTGTTTGGAGTAGCTGTCTCACAACTACACTTTCCACCCTCAACTAGAATAATTGGCTTTCCTTCCTCCCTCCCCTCTTCCTCCTCCTTTCCTCCCTCCCTCCCTCCTCCTCCCTTCTTCCCCCTTGCCTTCCTGCCTTCTTCCCCCTTTTCTCCCTCTCCCTTCCTTCCCTTTCTGCCTTCCTCCCTCCCCCCTCCTTGCTCCCCCCTCCTCCCTTCCTTTCTCCTTTCCTCCCTCCCCCGAACCCCTTCCTCCCTTCCTCCTTCCTTCATTTTTTTTTCCATTTCTGTTCCTATCTGAGAAGGAATTATAGAGATTTTTGTGGTAATATTGATGCCAGTGTTGCAAACCCATGTCCCAGGTGCTTTTATTTCTGCCTCATTTTGTTCATTGGAGCAGCAGCCCAGCTGAGCTGTCTTGGGGCCAGTGCCGCCCTGCCCTCTGTCATTTTGAGGTGTATGGGGTGGCCTTGCAGACCCACTGCCCAAGTCCTTGAGCTGTCAGTTCTCACAGTTGATTCTTTGTTTGCTGTTCTCTGCGCTGGCCAGATTTACAGTCTAGGCAGCAGAGTCCCAAGGCCTGGGGCTCAGTTAGGTGGTGGGGGTGGTGTTCCGGGGGAGAAAAATCAACAGCAGAGTGGGTGGGTTGAGGGACAGAGGAGGGAGGGGAACGTTGTGTGTGTGTGTGTGTGTGTGTGTGTGTGCGCGCGCGCGCGCACGCATGTGTTGCGGTGGGGGGAGGGGGAGGAGAAGGTTGGGTGGGGAGAAGGAGGACTAAGGAACCACTGAGCTTCAGATTACTTGGTTATTAAGAAGGAGAATAAACTTAAGAGCAATAATTGCTTCGATTGGTGGTTTTGTCGCTCTCCTTGAGGATACTTGCAAGGAAAGCCGAGCTCTTATAATCGGGAGGGTTAATACCTCTGATTGCGCCTTCCCACGTGCGGACCCTCCGGTGCTCGCTGTGTGCGAACCAAAACTCACTGAAGCCCCGTGGGGGCGGGGTCCTCGCTCAGTGCCACACGTGGTTCTTCTGTGTCTTATAAAGAGCCATCATTGTGTGGGACCACAGCCTCCTTCTCAGGCACCTTCCTGGAGGCTTCTAGAAGCTCAGCCAGAAGTACCACTGGGTTTAATTTCAACGGATATTTTCTGGCTGGGGGGCCTCCAAACTGGCTGGTGCTGGAGCACAGCTGTTGCTGGGGGCGTTCATCTCCTGACAGGGGCTGTCATCTGCTGGCTAACCCCATTGTCAGCACTGGGCAGACAGCTTAGTTGGCGGAATCCATGACGAGGTAATAAACTTTTCTCAGAAACAATGGCCTCTTGGACACATTTTCTTGCCCTTTTAAAATAAAAACTCCAGAAAGTTGTCTTTCATTGGATTTTTTTTTTTTCTGCTTTGGGTTTATTTTGACCCAAATGTCTCAGCATCTGCCTAAAATCTCAATACGAATATCTTGAATTATTTTTACTCAGACTTACTCTTTGGATTTAAAAGCGTAAAATTTCAGGTACCGAATTGACATCTTTGTTGGTAGTGATGGCGAGTAGGCAAAGGAGGTGGGGGGGGGGGCGGTTTCAGGCCTGTTGGATCAAACACCCTGGTTTCCTTTAAGAAAACACTATGCAAGATTTTTCAGCCTACTCTTGGAGGGCTTGAGAGGACGTAGAAGCAATCTCTGTAGGGGAGTTAGGTTGGCAAAAACTACCAAGGAAATAAAGTACTTTAAGTGTTTGCTAAGATTTAAACTGTCTTTTTGTCTCCTTACCTTGAGGTGAAAAGGTCTTGGTTGTAATAACCTCCCTCAGTTTCTTCCTGGGTTTTCCTGCTAAAATGGAAACATGTTAATAAAGATTTGCTCAGACTCCTGTGCCGAAGCGTTTTATTTCTCATCAGATTAATCCCCCTTCACCTGCAGTTCCGTGTCGGGCAGTGTGAGTGTAGGCAGCCGCTTACACCAGTCTTGTTGACTTTGCAACTTGATCTACAGCAAGGGAAGAAGGAACCGGCCCCACCTGCCTGCTGCCCAGCTCCCGCGGGCACAACGTGCGAGGCCCGTAGCCTTGTCTCCAGGCGAGTGGGGATCTGAGATGATGAAGGAAACTGTTTAACCCTATTGCCCTTCCTGGGTGTTATTCATGCTACATGAGTCCATTCTCGTGATGCTGGGTGTCCAGAGGTAAGTTCAACCACTGGTGCCTCCATGTGTCAGAAGCTAGGCCCACAGGAAGCCAGCTCTCAGGGCCAGACATCACAGTGAGAGGGACGGTCAAGAAGCCTGCCAGTCCTCTGGAACACCAGTCCTTAGAGTGAGTAACGGTTTGGAAGGCCTCCTTTTCCAGGTGACTTTCTGAGTTACTAAGAACTTCTGAGATCACTGCCTTCACTGTTCATCTCTCCTGGGGTAACCGTTTTTGTTTTTTTTTTTTTTTTAATAGTCCACTTTCTTCTGCCATATGTCTTGTGTCCAGATTTTGGGGGACAATAGAATCTCCAGCTATTTCGTATGCTTTATTTGATCACCACCGTTGTCTTCCTTCTTAGTCTCTGTGTAGACCATAATCCAGAATAAAGATGCGAAAGGAAACGTACTTGAGGATTTCTTCCCCCTCTAGTTTTACCAACACTCAGTGGGAGGGGAAGATCTTTTAAAAATGTACTTTGCCTCTGTCACCAGCTTCCGTGATGCCCTCGGTCTGCAGTGTGGAACATATGGCCGCCTTGGTCTAGGTCGGTGCCCTGTCAGATTCTGATCCGTGAAGCTGCCCATTTCCAGCGTGAAATGAGGCAGAAAGGAGAAGATGAGTACCCGGTGGGACAAAGAAGCTGGGCCTCTACAACATGATAATGCCACCACGAGGCTCAAATTCTCTGATCCTTCGTCTGCAATCATCTCTCAGTGGAATTTGGAGACGTGTTCTAAACATGAATTTCCTGAAATCGGAAATCATAGATCACTCATTTTGTAGTAACCTACTTTGTGAATCAGAGGTGAGGTACTCAGTAATTCCTCGCTGAATTGCATGAATTTGGGAGATTTTCCATCGATTCTGTTGAAGGAATACGGATACGGATGACACAGTTGATTACAGTGGAGCCTCCTTTCTGAGACTCTCAGACACATGACGTTTCTCAGATGCTTTTTTTTTCCCCCCTTAAAGCTTGGGTAGGAACTTCCATAAGCTGGTCTTCTTATTCGTTAGTTCTTCAGGTACACCTATGGATTCTTCGGAAGGGCTTTACATTTTTTTCTTAATTAAAAATTTTTAGGGGCACCTGGGTGGCTCAGTCGGTTAAGTGTCTGACTCTTCATTTCGGCTCAGGTCATGATCTCGCGGTTCTTGAATTCAAGCCCCGTTGGGCTCTGCGCTGGCAGCCAGAGCCTGCTTGGGATGCTCTCTCTCTGCCTCTCCCTCGCTCTGTGCCCTTCCCTTCTCTCTCTCTCTCTCTCTCTCAAGATAAAATAAAATTTTTATTTTAAAAATTTTTTTTAAAAATATATGAAATTTATTGTCAAATTGGTTTCCATACAACACCTAGTGCTCATCCCAAAAGATGCCCTCTTCAATACCCATCACCCACCCTCTCCTCCCTCCCACCCCCCATCAGCCCTCAGTAAAATTAAATTTTTTAAAATTAGATTAATCAATTTTGTCAAGAACACTCAACATACTTGTAAGTATACCATACAGTATTGTTATCTCTAGGCACAATGTTATACGTCAGATCTCTAAGAACTTATTCATCTTGAATAACTGAAATGGAATACCCGCTGATTAGCAACTCCCTCTTCCCCCTCGGCCTAGCCCCTGGCAACCACCATTCCATTCTTTGCTTCTATGCGTTTAACTATTTTGGCAAAACACTCGTGGACATGGACTTGTACAGTGTTTGTGCTTCTGTGACTGACTTCTTCCACATAGCATAATGTCCTCGATGGATAAAGAAAATGTGACCTATACATACGATGGTTATTCAGCTTTAAAAAAGGCAGTCCTCCAGGACATGACAACATTGACGAACGTGACCATTCATTCACTGAATACATGTTATTCAGTAGCAGCTCTGGGCTAGGCAGGCATCAAGAGTTATTACAGATTTCTGCTTTGAAGTAGTTTGCTAGTGCAGTGATCTCTTTTCAGTGTGAGTGTCCATCCCTATACACGTATATTTAGTTTTTTATAAATCGTATCCCTGAACTCCTCTATGAACATAATATCCATTATAGAACGGTCACAAGAGAAATTTAAAAGATCAAGTAAATATAAAACACAATATTTTTTTTTTTAATTTTTTTTTTCAACGTTTATTTATTTTTTTGGGGACAGAGAGAGACAGAGCATGAACGGGGGAGGGGCAGAGAGAGAGGGAGACACAGCATCGGAAACAGGCTCCAGGCTCTGAGCCATCAGCCCAGAGCCCGATGCGGGGCTTGAACTCCCGGACCATGAGATCGTGACCTGGCTGAAGTCGGACGCTTAACCGACTGCGCCACCCAGGCGCTGCATGAAACATAATATTTTAAAGCATTGTTTCAGTCATTAATATAATAAAATTCTTTTAACTTTATTATTAAAGTTATTTGTTACTGATAAATAATAAATAATAATAAATAATGTTTAGAAGGAGAAATATTATTGAATATATCTAAATTGATTTTTAAACTCTTTGTGATTCTCCAGGGACGCCTGAGTGGCTCAGTCGGTTAAGCGTCCGACTTCGGCTCAGGTCACGATCTTGCAGTTTGTGGGTTCGAGACCTGCGTCAGGCTCTGTGCTGGTGGTGTGGAGCCTGCTTGGGATTCGTTCTCTCTCTCTCTCTGCCCCTTCCCCTCCTTGTGCTCTCTCTCTCAAAATAAATAAATAAACTTAATAAATTTAAAATAAAATAAAATAAAATAAAATAAAATAAAATAAAATAAAATAAAATAAAATAAAATAAAATAAAATCTTTGTGAAACTCCAAGTTGAAGATCTGGGTCTAAGTTCTATTGTTGAGGTACTTGGTTTGAATGGATGTCATAGCTGAAAAAGACACTATACCAAGATATTGAGATCCAAATAAAAATAGTAAATCATTGGCTGTGCTAAACAAATTAAAAAATCATTTCATAACTGCTTCCATCAATTTTGCAAAGCTTTATTTGTAAATCTGGCTGGTAAATTGCCATCCTAGCTGACACCAGTTAGTCTTATAAACTCACTGAGGGGGCTGCCTTTTTATATTTTCAACACACTGAGTTAAAACCACTCAAAATCTTTATCTGGAAAATTCTTAAGCTAAAACATTCTGCTTCTACTTAAAAAAAAAAAAGGTATGAAGACAGTTTTCATAGGTGACACACACCTAAATCATAATTGTCAGCAACAATAGCCCATGATGATGGATATATTCCTCAACATCTACTAAACTTCCACTTTCTAAATGTTTTCCCCATTGTGTGAGTTTATAAAAGCATCATTAAAATGTCATCTTTGTTTTGATGGGCTGGTTAAATGTAAATTATGTTGGTTACTTAAAAAATATCTGAGGCACCTGAGTGACTTGGTTGGTTGAACGTCCGACTTCGGCTCAGGTCACCACCTCCTGGTTCATGAGTTCAAGCCCCAAGTCGGGCTCACAACTGTCAGCCCAGAGCCCACTGCGAATCCTCTGTCCCCCTGTCTCTCTGCCCCACCCCTGCTTGCACTCTCTCAAAAATACATGAAACATTAAAAAATCTGCAGGTAACATATTTTGCACAGTAAACTTATCAACCAAAAAAGAATAGCAAGTTTAGGTAAAAAATATCCACAATTCATGTTTCAGTCTGACAGTTCTTTGGAGTTTTAGCCGGGAGATAATCAGTGATTCTCTTCATGGTGCAAGAGTCCCATCCCACTATAAAGCTTGCGTCACTGAGAGGTGCTGTGTCCATAAGGTTAATCACACAGAAGCTCATCCTGTAAAACTCACTATGTTGCAACTTGATGGAAGTGAATGAACTGAACAAAGGCACCACCATCAACCTTTCTCCCATACAGGACGTCCTCGTCTCTCTGGGAACATTCTCAGACCCATGTGTCACACAGTTTGGGCACCAGCCTTAGTCCATGCTGAGGTAACAATTCACTCATGATTGAGCACTGAAAATCAAGCGTTCTGGGAAATCTTCAGTCTGAGGCAAACAGGGACATCTGGTCCCCTTAGTTCACATATTCAATCCAAGTAGATTTCATTTCTTTTCTTCTCATAAATGAGTAGTTTCTTTCTATACCCCAATGGATTGTCTCTTGTGATACCTAGGATATACACACCCCACTTTGGAGCTTGGATTAAAGATTCTTGCTTGCTGGAGTTGTCACTAAACCCCCCCATGGGGACCACCCCAGGGAAGCTGGCTGTGGCCTGAAGAACCTTGGCACTAGAATGACCCCTGCAGGGCTGAAAAATCTGCTTATCCCAATGATAGGGTGTAACTGAGCCATGACTAATGTCTTTAGTTGCGGTCTTAAAATTCTATCTATTTCTGTGAAACAAGCTGGTGGTGTCTACAGTGACTCAGGAGGGCTCCAGAGAGGTTGTAACTGACTTCTGATAAATGAGACTGGAGACTCTTGCCTCATATGCCACATGCAATAAATAACATGTACGTGCCGGGTACTGAGCTACTTGTTGGGGAATTTAAAAAGTCAGGCATAGCCCTTATTACAAGCCACTCAGGGTTAGCGGAGCAAATGGAAGGTTGTTAACGTCGTGACATGAGTGGTAAGTATAAACCCAGGTGCTCTACGTATCTCACATTTACTAGTAAAGGTGTTGCCACTATCTCATTTAATCCTCACAAAAAGCAACTAAGGAAGGCACCATTTTAACTCCTGTTTATAGGGAGAAGAAACCCTTAAAGGGGTTAAGTAACTTATCCAAGTTCACATGTTCACCTCAATTCATCCAGCAAGTATTACCGTTTGCCCTGCGTGTAAAGATGGGTGCAGAAGAAGATACGGATGAAGACGTGTGGTTGGTTGGAATGTTCCCACGTGGACGACCTCAGATTGCAATCACTCAGGGGTCTACATATTGGGAGAATCACCTGGTCAGCACTGAATCCAGAATGGATGTGCAGGGAGAAGGGCACCATTTTAGGTCAGCCGGCTGGTGGCTGTTTGACCTTGAGATCTAGAATCTTGATGGTTAGTGGTGTCCCCCTCCAAGTCCTATATGCTCTCACAGTGCTAATTATCTATGTGCCAATATCCAAACCCTCCCGTTTTGCTACTAAGTGAGGTAATATCATTTGGACCTGCGGTATATACACAATACAGATAGAAAACTGAATGGATGTAGATTTACAAAACAAAATATATTTAATGGATTACGCAGACTGTAGCCAGAAGTCTTACCTTTTTGTACTTTTGTGGTCTCTCTGAAAGTTTGTCCTTCAATGGACTTGTAGCCAACCGTCCCCAGAGGCGGTTTCTCAGGTGTCGTGATTTTCAAAGTTGCTGTTGAGATTCTGAGTCTGCCACGCCACCTGTGTGCCTGGGTTGTTTTCCTCTGTCGAGGGGAGTATCATTTGCCCATTTCTGAGGGTGAGGAATTTTGAGAATTAGTAGATTGTTAGCTCCAAAGCGCTCCATGCACACTTATGCTTGGGTGCTTTCCAAATCCAGGGAAGTGATGATGGTAGCTCTGTCTTCATTATGCTCCTTTTTTGCATTCCTTTTGATACGTTAGCCACCCATTTAACAGGTGCTTTAGGGAGTCCAGTTCTGTTACTCACGTCTGACACCATCACCTGGAAATATCTCGGATCCCACAGGTGACGGACTCAGTCCCACGAGACCGCAC
Organism: Prionailurus viverrinus; assembly: GCF_022837055.1. Classification (NCBI taxonomy): domain Eukaryota; kingdom Metazoa; phylum Chordata; class Mammalia; order Carnivora; family Felidae; genus Prionailurus; species Prionailurus viverrinus. The sequence continues at coordinate 9,656,217 of NC_062570.1, read as the reverse complement.
CCCCACTGATTATAGATTGGGGGTTCCAATGACCTCCTCCTCAGTTTCCATTAACTTGCTAGAGTGGCTCACAGACTTCAGAGAAGTATTTTACTTAAGGGCCGGGCCAGTGGGGGGGGGGGGGTGCCCGGGGCAAAGGATGGGAGAAAAGGAGCGGTGCTCCCCTGCTCTCTCCCACGCACCCTTCTCTCCAAATCTCCCAGTGTTCACCAACCCAGGAGCTCTCTGGACCCCACCCTTTTGGGTTTTTATGGAGGCTCATTACACGGTCACTGATTGACTTAAATCATCCGTCCTGGCGATCATTTCAATCAACCTCTGGCCTCTCTTCCCTCTCAGGACTATCTAGCCTCAGTTGGCAGGTTGGTTTCTCTGGCAACCAGCCCCTCCTTAGGTTACCCAGGGGCTATCCTAAACTGCTTCATTAACAAAACGTCTTTATCCCCCTGGTCACTTAGGAAATTCCAAGGGTTTTAGGAGCAGTGTGCTAGGAACAGGATGAAGACCAAATTTCTATTTCTTAAAAATCACAATATCATAGTGAGCAGCTACCATGTTCAGCCAAGGTGCTGGCACATTTCCTAAATCTAGAATTCCTCGCCTTTCTTTTTTGTTTCCTGACATCGTTAACATAAATCAGAATATCTAAGGGGCTGAAATTAAATGGGTTAAACACCTTGGTAAATTTCAACACAGAATTCAGTTCTGGCAAATTATTCATGAGAGTACCCTGTTCTGTAGATTTGATTTAAAAATGCCTTTCTGGGGCGCCTGGGTGGCTCAGTCCGTTAAGCGTCCGACTTCGGCTCAGGTCATGATCTGATAGCTGGTGACTTGGGAGGCCTGAGTAGGGCTCTGTGCTGACAGCTCAGGGCCTGGAACCTGCTTCAGATTCTGTGTCTCCCACTCTCTCTGCCTCTCCCTTGCTCTGTCTCTGTCTCTGTCTCTCTCAAAAATAAACTAAATTAAAAAAAATGCCCTTCAGAGGAAGGAATGATGTAGTCGGTATGAAGTTTTTATGAGATAATTTGAAACAGGTATTTCTCTTTATTCTGAAGGGGATCCTCTTTTGTTTTTCCAAATCTCTTAGACTTACAGATCTACTTTCTCCGTTTTAAACAGAAATCTACACACCATCTTACTAAACAGAAAAAGCATAATCCTTTCTGCATAAGCCAATAAAGAGTGCAAGGGCTTTGGGGTAAAGATGCATCGAGAACGCCTAAATGCCTTTGCAGACCTGAATTTCTGTCTTTCTGCCTCAGGAAGTAAGTCAGGATAAATATTTTTTTGGAGTTGTGGCATTCGGCCCTATTGACCCCCCCCCCCCCCCCCCCCCCCCCCGGGAACAGTGACTCTGGTCTATGAACTTGAAGACAAGAAGGCTTTTGAGCTGAGTCATTGCAGTGACTCAGCGCCAACTCACCTGGGGCGAGTTCAGACACTAGGTGTTTGCTGCTGTGTCCCCTGTACAAGATCTGTTTACCTGCACCTTTGAAATGGAATAACAGACTCTTTCTCACATCAAAAGCCATTGTTACCCCATCTGCCGCAGAGGTACCTGGTGAAAAGGAGAACAGCTTAGAGCAGACGAAACTAGGTTTGAATGGGTATGATATATGTCAGAGTAGAATTAAAGTGCCCGTGGGAACGTCTGACGTAGCTATCATAAACCTTGCATGAATGTTAGTTCCTCCTGAGTAGAAGGTAAAGAAGATCTTCCGGCATCTTGTACTGAAACTTTAAAAGCAGCCCACAGGTATGGTAGAAACACTTCCGAAACAAAATTTAAAGGCAAACTACCTTTCTTATCGCTGATGGTAAAACAGAATCACCTGGCTGCAAAATAATTATATTTTTTATAGCTTGCTTATTATATAAATATAGAGTTTCATTTATTACACAAACTGCTGTATATAGCAGTTGTGTGTCACTAGCTTTACGTCTGAAATAAGGGTACCTTTCATATACTTAAATGATGTACTTATCATAAACCTTATACTGGCAACCACTATTAAAATTAGAAGGTACGCGCAGACTTACTGAAAACACTGTATATTCTTTTGGGCAAGTTCAACGTAACGATGTGGGTTTATCAGACGCCTGTGTTTAGAAGAACCCATTCATGGCAACAGGTGGGCGAGTGGGCAGGAAAGAAACAGGAGAAGCGCACATACCTTTGCCCTGAGGCTACCAGGAAGAGTTCTGATATTTCCCATCACCGTTACTTTTTTTCCCTGCATTTCATCATAAGAATTTTCAAACAGGCACCAAAATTTAAAAAAACATACAGTGAATGCCCATATGCTCACCACCCCCCCCACCCCAGAGCTACAATGAGCATTTCTCTCTAGTTTATTATAAACTGATCTAATGCATCTTTTTCTCCATTAATCGATTTTGTATTTAGATGTATCTCAAACTAAGTCGTGGACATCGGTGCACTCACCTCTAAGTACTTTAGGACGCGTATGTTAAAAATGAGATGAGGGGCGCCTGGGTGGCGCAGTGGGTTAAGCGGCCGACTTCAGCCAGGTCACGATCTCGCGGTCCGTGAGTTCGAGCCCCGCGTCGGGCTCTGGGCTGATGGCTCAGAGCCTGGAGCCTGTTTCCGATTCTGTGTCTCCCTCTCTCTCTGCCCCTCCCCCGTTCATGCTCTGTCTCTCTCTGTCCCCAAAATAAATAAACGTTGGAAAAAAAAAATTAAAAAAAAAAGAAAAAATGAGATGAGAAAAAAAACCCAACTGAGATCAGGGCTCTTATTTCTTATTGGGAGGGCAAATTTACGTAAAACGAAATGTAAGAATTCAACGAGTACACCTGTGTAACTCGAATCTCTATCAAGACCCAAAATGTTACCATCACTCCCAAATCCCCTCATGCCCTCAGTCTCCACTGCCAACTCCATGGAGGCAACCACCAATTATTTTTCCTCATAGATCAGTGTTGCCTGTTGGAGAATTAACATGAATCGGATCATACAGTATACACTCCCTCGTGTAACTCTCCTGTCACTCAGTATAATGCTGTTCATGCTTACCCCCATTGTTGAACGTATGGTTTCTTTGAACTGCCGAGTACTATTCCATGGCAAGAACACATCACAGTCGCTTTACCCATTTTCCTATTGACTGACACCCGGGCTGTTGCCAGTTTGGGGCTATTCCGAATGCGGTTGCTAAAAACAGTCCTGTGCGAGTTGGTTTACTTTGCCTATGTCTGTGTGGGTACACATAGGTTTTTATTTATCTCAGGTAAATACCCAAGAGTGAATTACTGTATCATATAGGAGGTATATATTTAGTTTCATAAAAAAGCTGCCAGATCTTTTTCCAAAGTGGTTGTGCCATTTTATTCCACATCCTTGCCAATGTTTGGTGTATCTCAGTTTGCATTTCTTTGATGACTAATGATGTTGGATACTGTCCTACACATATTTATTGTTCATTTATCTTCCTTTGTGAAATGTCTGTTCAGATATTTTGCCCATTTTTTAATAAGGCAATTTGTCTTCTTTTTTATTGAGTTATAGGATCTTTATGTATTCTGAATATAATTCCTTTGCCCCGTATATATTTTGTGAATATTTCTCCCAGGCTGCAGCTTGCACATTCATTTTTCCCATAGTATCTTTTAGTGCGAATAAGATCTTAATTTGAGGCAGTAGTTTCTTTTATGGGTATTTATTTCTGTGTCTTACCTAAGAAATTTTTGTTGCCTACCCTCCCTACCAAGTTGTGAAAATATTATCCTATTTTTTTTCTAGAAGCTTGATAGTTTTATGTTTTATGTTGAAACCTAATATCCATTTTTTTTTGGTGGGGTATGAAATAGTCTTTGTTGAAAAGCCTTGCCCTTCTCCATCAGATTTTTCTGATGTTTTTTGCTGAAATTAGATAAGTATGTAAGTCTAATTCTATTTCTGGACTTTCTTTTCTGATCTATTGATACATTTATCTATTCTTATGCTAGTACTATACTGTCTTAATTATTATAGCTTTGTAGTGAAACTTAAATCAAATATGCAAGTTCTCCAATTTTGTTCTTCTTTTTCTCAAGATTGCTTTGAATATTGTAGGTCCTTTTCATTTCCATGTAAATTTTGAATCAGCTTGTCAATTCCTACTCCCCCCCCACCCCCCCCAAAAAAAGCCTGGTGAGATTATGATTGGATCTTATTAAATTTGTACATCAATTTTCAGTAATTCACATATTAAAACATTGCATATTCCAATACATGTACGTGGTGTATCTCTCCATATATCTAGTTCTTTAAAAATTTTTCTTACCAAGGTTTTGTAGTTTTTAATGTACAAATCCTATACATGTTTTCAAAATTTACTCCTAAGTATTTCATTTTTTTATGTTATCATAAAAGAAATTGTATTTAAAAATTTCATTCTCTAATTGCTGCTAGTATATACAAATACAACTAACATTTGTGGATTGACCTTGTACCCCACAATCTTGCTAAACTTATTTATTGATTATAGTCGCTATTTTTCAAAGGCTTCTTAGGATTTTATATATAGACATTCATGTGTGAACAGAGTTCTTTCTCTCCAGTCTGTTTGGGTTATTTTCGTTTCTTGTTTTATCACATGGGTTAGGACCTCTAGTAAATGTTGAATAGAAGTGGAGAGAGGCAACATACTTGCCTTATTCCCGATCTTAGAGAGAAACCAATATTTACCATTATGTATAATATTAATTGTAGGTTTTTAATGGATGCCCTTTATAAGATTGAGGAAATACCTTTTTATTTCTAATTTGCTGAGTTAAAAAAAGTCACAATGATGCTGAATTTGTCATGTGACTTTTTCTGATCCATTGAGATAATCATGCAGTTTTTCTTCTTCTTTCTGTCAATATGGTGAATTACATCAATAGGTTTATTTGGAATTTAAACTAACCTTGTATTCTTGGAATAAATCTCACTAGGCCACGATGTAACTTGTTTGGTAAAAAAATTTTCACCTGTATATATGTCCTGTCTTTATCAGGTTTTAATAACAGGTTATGCTAGCCTCATAACCTGAATGGGGAACTGTTTGTTTGTTTGTTTGTTTGTTTTCCGTATTCTACAGTAGTTTGTGTAAGATTGGTATTCATCGTTTCCTGAAATGTTTGAAACAATTTACCAATGAAATTATCTGGGCCTATAGCTTTTTTTGTGGGGCTGTTTTCCATGCCATATTTAATTCAGGTTTCTCAACCCTGGCACTATGGACATTTTTGACTGGATAATTCTTTGTTGGGGGAGGCTGTTTGATTCGTTGCAGGATGGTTAGGGCCAAACCTGCCCTCTATCCATTAGATGCTAATAGCTCTCCCTCACCCAGCTGTGACACCAAAAATGTCTCTATACATTTCCAAGTATCCTCTAGGGAATAAAATCACTCCTGGTTGAGAATTACATTTGACCTATAGTTTAAAGATACATCTGAGGTCACTGAATTTTCTTTTAATACCTTTTAAAATATGCATTTAGATCTATAAATTTCCCTTAACATTACCTTAGCTGTGCTCTGCAAATTTTTATGTATGGTATTTTAATTATAATTAATTCAGGGATATTTTTAATTTTCCTTGTGATTTCTTCTTTGGCCATGGGTATGTGGGTATGTTTTAATTTCCAAATGCTTTGGAATTCTCTAGAAATCATAACATTCCTGGTTTGCAATTTAATTCTATTGTGGGGGAATATATTCTTTTTTCTTTAATGTCTATTTATTTATTTTGAGAGAGACAGAGAGAGCATGAGCAAGGGAGGGGCAGAGAGAGAGGGCAAGAGAAAATCCTGAGTGGGCCTGGCATTGTCAGTGCAGAGCCTGACATGGGGCCCAATCCCATGAACCGTGAGATCATGACCTGAGCCGAAATCAAGAGTCAGATGCCTAACCGACTGAACCACCCAGGCGCCCCTGTTGCGAGGGGACATAGTCTGTAAGATTGCGATCTTAAAATGTATTGAGACTTGTGTTTATGGACCAACATTTGGTCTTTCTTGGTGAATATACCATGATCTCTTGAAAAAAAAATCAAATTCTGTAACTGTTGGATGTGGTATTCTATACATGTTAATTCAATTAAGATGGTTGATAGTGTTAAGTCTCCTATGTATTTACTGATTATTTTGGTCTACTTATTCTATCAATTGCTGAAAGACGGTGTTAAAATCTCTATGATTGTGAGTTTATTTATTTCTCTATTTAGTCCTGTTGACTTTTGATTCATGTATTTTGAATTTCTCTTGTTAGGTAGATACACATTTACGTTGTCATGGCTTCAGTATAAATAGATTCTTTTATCATTATGAAATATCCCTCTTTGTCTCTGGTCATACCGTTTGTTTTGAAGTCTACTTTATTTGATATTAATATAGCCACTTCAGCCTCATTGTGCTTACTGTTTGCTCACTGGTATTGTTCTTTTGTAAGTAGAAATAATACTATGATATTTTATATTTATACTGCATTATTTATGAACAGATTTAGCTTCTATGTTCTCCTTTGATCTCCACAGCAATCTTATGAGAACATGATGCTGTTATCTGCATTTTACAGAGATGAAACTGAGTCCACAGGGATTAAGTGACTTTTCTAAGAGCACAGGGCTTAGTGAGTCCTGTTCTGTCAACTGATAAGCGAGGGCAAATGTAGGAAGCATATGTGAGAAGGTGGTCCATTTTCTATCATCTAAAGCCATGGATGCTCACAGTTCCTCTCCAGGGTTCCAGGCTGACGCTAAAGAAACAGCTTTTGGTTATAAAGGCAGTGAGGGGTGCCTGGGTGGCTCAGTCGGTTAAGCGTCCAACTTCGGCTCAGATGGGTGATATCGCGGTTCATGAGTTCCAGCCCTGTGTCAGGCTCTGTGCTGACAGCTCAGAGCCTGGAGCCTGCTTTGGATTCTGTGTCTCCCTCTTTCTGCCCCTCCCCCACTCAGGCTCTGTCTCTCTCTGTCTCTCTCTCAAAAATAAACATTAAAAAAATAAAAATAAAATAAAATAAAGGCAGTAAAATCGTCACCATAGGGTGAATGGAATCAATAAGATCTCTGAGCATCAAAGGACAGGCTGGGCTGGGAACATTACTGTCACAAGACGCATTTGATGAGCATCATCTCTCTGTCTCCATTTTTTGTTAGAGGTAGTACAGTTTGGCCTCAAAATAGAAGGATGGATCAGATGCTCTCTGGTTGGCCACCCGCCCTGAGATCCCATGACTCCTTCTTATGGACGCCAGAAGAAAAGCTGATGTCTCAGATTGCCACTCACAAGGGGAAACTGGCCTTTCTGAGGGACCCTTTGCTTTCTTCTCACTTGGCAGTCTAAGCCCCAGGTGGCCAAGCTGTTGGCCTTCCTGGGGCTTGTCTGCTCCAGCTGGACCCGGGAGCTCAGCTATGCAAATGCCAGTTATGAGTTTGTATTTGTGCCGACCTTACCTTTTGCTTTGGAACCTCCAATGCCCACATGCCTGCCGGTAGGAAATCTGTCTAGTGAGTTTGGGCAATTGTTTGTTTGTTGTTTGTCTTTTGTTCAAGTGGTAAATTTTATAGCTCATAGATATGAACTTGGTGATTTTAGTAAATATCCCTAGCTTTGTTACACTGATTTCTGTAAAACAAAACGCACTTTGCCTTTGTTCGTTACCTAGTCCGCTTAAACCGCTTGCTGTCCTCAATATAAACTGAAGACTTTTCTGCTTCTGTGTCCCTGACATGCTCTTTCTCTCTGGTTGACTCACCCCCAATGTCAAGTTCAAATACCACCTTTCTGAGAACCCCCACCGCCTTGTCAGTCAGAGTAAATGACTCTGAGCTCCTGGGGCCCGTTGGAGGAATCTCCCGCCCTCAGTGAGCCCCAAGGATCCCCTGGAGGAAACACATTCCCCTTCAAGAGGTATGGGAAGGCAGAGTTCGGGCTTCAAACCAGCTGTAAGGGCAAACCCGCAAACCCACTGGGTGAGTCCCGTGCCCGTCACACCCATCCTGAGTGGTCACCGTCTGCTCATCAAGTTATCAAGTCCTGGGAAACTTCGCATTGATCAGCAGTGTCTGTTTTCAATCTGGAGCTGGATGGAAAGGGTTAAGCGGTTAGGCAATTCCCCTGTGGCTCGGTTATTTCTGGAGAATCCTGGCACAAGTAATTTGCATAATGCAGACTTATCTCCTGGATGATGCGGTGCCCGTGCGATCCCAATGCAAACGAACTCCAGCTGTATTAACGTCCAGGCTTAGGGGGCTGAGTGCAGCCTTCCTGGGAGCCCTTGCAGGAGATCACTCTTGCCCTTTCCAGCCCCAGGGACCGTCAAGTACAGGCAGAGCCGAGAACTGTGCCGGTGGCTCCCACTTCCTCCTCAGCACATGGGGTTAGGGGGACAGTCAGGAGTTCGAAAGGGGCAGAGATCTGAGAGGCTCTTCAGCCTGGTCCCAGGCCACTCCTCCATTTGTGGGCTGCATCCTGGCCACGCAGACGCTCGGCGTCATCTTCTCCTGTGGTCCCACAAGGCTTGTTATGAATTAATAAACCCTGCACAGTGTTACAATGTTCTAGGCTCTGCTCTAAGTACCTCATGGGTAGTAACTCATTTCATACTACGGTAACCTCAGCGGTCTTGCCCTAGAGTCTCCGACTGGCTGAGAGCTGGTCTATGAGGTCGGATGGATCTAGTTTCAAACCCTGATTCTGTCACTGAGTCGCCATGTGACCAAGGGCACGTTGGTTGCTGCTTCTCTGCCCTAGTTTCTCCATCTATAAAATGGGTTCTCAAAGGATTACCTTGAAGATTAGATGAGCTACTATAATACACAAAGCACTTATCCTAGGGCCTGGTGTCTTGAGTGACAGGTGGCACCGGGGAAGAACGAGAGAGAAAACCTGACGTCTCAGAGATCTGTCTCTGTGGCCTATGGGATCTGACACCAAAACATTCTCCCCTGAAGAGAAGACCATATCCAGCGTTCTAGAGGCGTGTGGCTCTTCTCTGTCACAGAGCTCTGGAACTCGTGATCTCCTGCCTGGGGAGGGGTGGAAGGGAGTGTGAGACGGCAGCGAATCAGAGCTCTTACCAGAAGGGTCTTAGGATGTCGCGCAAACTGAAAACTCGGTCTTGAGCATTTGTGCTTCTGATTAGATTCACTTGTCTGCCAGGGGTTGTGGGGTGGAGGCGGGAGGGGGAGAGAGAAACCTCTGACTCACACCTGCAGAGCAGGGGACCTGCCTGGGGGAGTCACAAGTGCCCACCCTCCTTACTGTAGTGAGCTCTGCCATCAGAAACCCTCCTCGCGAGGGACACCCTGATGACCTCTGCCAACAAAGAGACCTAGGGCGTGGGATCACCCCTTCCTCATCTCCTGGGAGATAATCGTAATCTAATCTTGCCCCTTTAGCAGGGTGCGTAGTGGGGAAATCAGGGGTCCCAGGCAGGGGGCTGGCATGTTCCTAGGGAAGACACAGCATAGAGGTCCGGGTCCTGTATGGCACAGAATAGCCTGAGGGCCCCGAGCGACTGGGCAAGCTTGGACTGAGGGTAACATCTGCCCCCTGAAGATTTCACTTCAAGCTAGTCCTTTCTTTTAGGTCTGGCATTCTTGGACTCCCTCAGACCTCGCAGGCCCTGGCCCTGGATGGGGAGGGCCTGGATGGTCAGCAGCCTCAAGCACAGGCATCAGGGATCTGCGCCCGGGCCTTTCACACCACCCCCCACGGAACCTGCCAGGAGAAAGTTAATGAGTGATTTATTAAGTCACACAGGTGACATTCCTGCTATTCACCTCCCAAACCCAGATGGCTGAAGGAGACTTTTATTTAGGGTTTAACAGTCAGACAAACGATTTTGCTAATGTAAGTATTTAAAACACAGATTTGGATTTTACATAATTTAGAGCAGTTTCTTTGCAGAGATGACTCAAGGAAATCTCCTTGGCATGTAGCACAGCAGGTAAATCCCAGCCTGAATGCACAGCTCCCCGGGGACCAGGTTTCCACCAGATCAAGATAAGGCAGGTAGAGCTATTACCAATATTTAATCAGGATACATAGCATTCGGCTCTGTAAAGGCAACGCTCGGGACGTGTGCTTGTAGACTCTGGCTAAGTGCCAAGGAAAGCATTAGTCCCTCCCTCGCTTGAAGGGTAAGATTACAGAGTTATTTGGCCCCGAAGCCAGTCACTGGAATTCAGATGGATATGTTGTGCCGAACAGCAGCCCTGCTTCCCCGGACTCCTACATCCTTAACAGCCATGCTGTGGTTCTGGGTCTGTGCTGGGCTGGGATAGACAGAGCCTGGTCTAGCCTCACTCTCTGGAGAAAGCCCCCTACCCCACCACTCTCCTAACTGGACCTTCCCAGCCACCCCCTCATTATTGTCCACCTTCCCTGCTCAGCCAGCGCTCAGCACAGTCAACTGAGTGGTGGTCTTACAGGAAGGAAGAAATGCTCTCTTTCAGTTCTTCTATTTGCCCCTTTCTATTTCCAAATGCCTTCTTCTAGGGATCTGATTTCCCTGGGGGTGAACTCCTGCCCTCGGAGCTAAGGGGGGATCAGCCATGTTGGGGAAAGGATGTCAGATGAGTCCTGGGTCTTTGGGACCTGCTTCCGTAAACAACCTCTGACCTCAACAGACAAGAGCTCTCATGCCTGTTCTCCATCCAGCTTCCCTGTTGGCTGTCACTTGTCCTGCCGTTTCTTCTCCTCTGGTGTGTGTGTGTGTGTGTGTGTGTGCACTGGGGGTGAGGCACGAACTCTGGATATTTCCCTGATAGAAATCCTGTAGTTGTGATGAGACGTTTAGTAATCGCCAGTAGATCTCTGCCAGTTCCAGGGCAGAAGCCACAGTTCCTCAGAGGTCTTCAGGAACCAAACGAGTTGCCAATATTACTTATCACTTAATGCTCTAGGCACAGAGTTGAGTGCTTACTCCATTACCTCATTTAATTCCTCCCTACACCTTCTGAGCTAAGTGCTAGTATCAGCTTTGTTTTATAGAAAAGGCTGAAGAGACGCAGAGACGTTAAGTAAACTTATTTTAGGTCACACAGCTATTGAGTGGCCCAGTCAACGTGGAAGCCAAGATCTGAACCTACGCTGCATCCTTTAACACCTTATGTTACCGTTTCTCTAATGTAAATAATCAAAGCGACTTTATTTGAAATTTTCTATAATTGCATAAGCAGCGCATGGATACATTATTCTTGTGGAAAAATTAAGACGGCTCAGAAAAAGCTGCAATCCCCTATTTTTGTGTCACTTTTCCCCATCCCGGTGGTAATTATTGTCAGTTTGGCTAATTCAGAGCTTTTTCTATCTCACATTCATGTTAAGTAAATGCAGAGAAAGCATCAGCATCCCTTATTATCCGTTAATACACGGAATGGTGTTTACAAGCGTCGTTTTCGAGATTCTCTCACTTCACAATATGTCTTGACCCTCTTTCCATGTACACATAGCAGATGCATTCATCCCTGTCTGCCACTGCCTGGAGTTTCCCGTTGTGGGTACGTAAGCCGTAGCTGTCTGGTTCCTCTGTTGTTTGTTGTTTGTTTGTTGGTGAACAGTTGGTGAACGTTTGTTACCCAATTTCCACCACCATGATGTTTTAACCAAGATCCTTGAACATGGATATATGAAGCATTGATGACAATGGTCATTAGCTACAGGAAGGAAATGATGACAGGGGAGACTCAGAGGTGTCTTTCCTGGGAAATCTTTAAGGATGGCAAGCTCACACCTGGACTGGACCCAGGAGCCATCCTCCGGCAGCAGAGGACTGGATGACAGGGTATTAGTGACCAGTCGATTTCAGAGCAGGGCCGTAAAGCCACAAGCCATGACCTTGACTTTGACCAGCCAGCCTAGGAGGGGTGGAAGGCCAAATAGCATGGACATTCATCACTTTTTATGAGAATTACAAATTCGCAAGAAATGCTCTTGTGGTTTTGAAATGTCAACTCTTTGCCTTTGAAGTGTCTTAACTTTGCAACCCTAACTTCTCTCACATTTTGTATGGCAAATGTACGGGCGTCTAGACCACCGAGGTAATGCCGATAAAGTAGTAATGCTTTCATTCGGTGGGTTTTATTTTCCTATCAGCATTGCACAGTCATCTTAGCTCTGACCTTCACTCGGTATGAGTAACTTTGAGAAAATGGTGGAACTGTCTTAAGTGTCAATCCTTTGTAAAGATTGGATGACAATCATGTCTGTAAGAAAAGCTAATGACTATGGAACACCTAAAATGCACCAGACGTTGTGGTTATTTTTTTTGAAATGTTCGTTTGTTTGTTTATTGAGAGAGAGAGAGAGAGAGAGAGAGAATGAGAGAGAGACATGGGGGAGGGGGGAGAGAGAGAGAATCCCAAGCAGGCTCCTTGTTTTCAGCATGAGATCACGCTCACAAACTGTGAGCTCATGACCCGAGCGGAAATCAAGAGTCGGCCGTTTAACCGCCTGAGCCACCCAGGCGCCCCCAGATGTGATGCTTGTTACTCACTTCACATGTGTGATTGGGTTATTACCTAATTTAATGCCACAGCAAGTAGAAGTAGGTGGTGGTCCCTGGAGGCAAATCTGGGTTGAAATCCACTAGCAGTGTAGCCTTGGGAAAATGATCTAGTGTCTCTGTGGCTCAGGAAGTTTTGCTGAGAAGGGTAAAGGACTGACAAACCGGACTCCAGAAACAGCCCATGGGCTTTCGGTGTGAGAAGTCCCTCCACCCCCAGCCGTGATGCCCCCACCAGGTGCTACCCTGATGTTGGGCTGGAAGCCAGGGAGGTAAAGGCCTTTACAACCTAGGTAAATATAACCATGACAGCAATAACTGACCCCACCTGCCAGGGCTGGGCCAGCTCTCCTGAGGAGTGGCCTTCTCTTGGGCCTGGTAGATGGCACCAGTGTGGACAATCGTTGGCTTGAGAAGAAGCAAAGGGGGGGGGGTCATACATTCCAGAGGGAGGTGGAGCCTGGGGGTTATTTTAAGGAATTGGCTCATTTGATTAAGGAGGCTGGCAAATCCAAAATCTGCGGAGTGGGTCAGCAGGCTGGAGATCGGGGAAGGGCCAATGTTGCATTTCAAGTCTGGAGGCCAGGGAAGAACTGATGAGAATGGACACTGAGGCACAGAGAGGTGAAGGAACTTGCCCAAAGGCAAACAGCAGGGAGAAGAAGAGCCAAAGTTTGGACCCCGGCAGTCTTTTCTCCAGAGCCTATGCCCCTAGCTGCTCTATAGTCTGTGGCCTTTGTATAATGAGGTTATTAGTGTATCTGTTCCCTTGTTGAATTCTCGTGAGGTTAAAAGAAGGCACATAATGTGCATGGTGACTGGCAAAGAGGAGACACTCAGTGCTTGCTAACTCTGTTCTCTTTGCTCTCTTCTGTTATGAAAACTGAGGCACGTGCCCACAGACAGCCTGGTTGCTATTACCATTTGACTCAGATCCCTGTGCAGCCAGGAATGGATTTTTAGCCGGTGGAGAATGCTGCATGTGCATGTGTGAAGCTGGGCGGCCCGCGGCTGCAGCACCTGCATTCCTCTGTGTGTCTCCAAGTCAGACTGGGGCCGAGCCCTCAACAGAGCAGAAGCCTGGAGAGAGATCACAGGGCTTGAGGCTGACCTGTAAAGCCCAGGGCCCTGCAGCTAGCAGGGAGATTAGGGGCTGGGAGGCTTCAGGGGCCTTTATGAGGGTGCCCTTTGTCCTGGACTGTGGCCTTGGCATGCACCCAACCCCTATCTCTGCTGCCAGACGCCAGGCACGATCGGGAGGACAAGGAACCAGTCAGACGATGATCCCTGAGGCCACCACACCTGACCCTCTGCCCCTGTTATCAGTCCATCTGACTTGAGGCCCAAGATGAAACAGTTGAGCCGTCTGGCTGTGGCACGTGCGAATGATACTCCCACCCATGTCTGCAGGCTGCTCACACTGGCCCCTGTGGGGTAAGTGACCAAGTGCAATGAGGCAAGCTCTGGGGCCAGCAGGCCTGGGTTCAAATCCTGACTCCATTTACTAACATTATGACACTCGTCAAGTCACTTTCCCTCTTCAAGCCTCAGTTTCTTCATCTGTAAAATGGGGGTTATATTACAGATCTCTGAGCTGCTGGTTGGTTCAGTGAAAGGTGCTCACATACGTCAAAGGTCTTGGCCCCAAACAGGAGTTCCTTTCTTCTTGTCTGTCCTTGGAATCACTCCTTTTCTGATTAAGACATTGGTCCTGAGGTTACCTTCTCTGACAATCTGCTGTCTTCCTTGAGACTACAAGCACTAGGAGGGTCCAAATCACCCTGGGCTGGCCCCATATGTGGGGCCTGGGCATAGAGTGACTGACAAAGCCAGGCCAGGGTCCCTGCCCAACAGTCTTGAGAAGGGGAGGCCCGTTTGGCTGAGACCCGGACAGTAGTGACAGTCCCCCTTCAGGGAAAACACCCCAAACTGCTGGGGTGGATGAATTCTTGTACGTTTCAATTATATCTCCTGGGAACGTGTCTCAGCTGGCTCTGATTGATTTATTTTGGCTTTCAAGTTATAGCACACGAATTTCTGAATTTCAAAGCCCTCTAGCCAATATGCAAATGGTTTTAATTTGAGGTGTAACAGACAGGTGGAATTAACACTCAAAAGCCAGCACTTTCTTGGTAGTTCCTGCCATAAAGGTGATCGCTAAAAAGCAACATTATTTTTTCTTGTAGAAATCGTAGGGGTCTCTTCTATCCCGTGGTTCTTTTAGGCTGTGGTGTTAAAGAGAAAAATCACTTAAGGAGAAAATTCTAAGAAGAAGGAATTTTTTTCCTTGCTTGAATACAATACATTGTTTTCTGTGTGTGGGTGGGTCGGGGGCTGTCGTTCGAATGACAGTTGGGTCCATCCTGGATCAGAGAGCAAGATGTCAGGCAAATCTGGGACTCCCCCCAGAATTTGTTTTGGTCCTTCCTTGTCTATTTTTCCTTTGTTTTCCCCCGTTATTTCTTTGCGGGTTTTTTTGTGGGACATTCTGGTCCAACAGAATAGATCGTGAGTAAGTAATGGGAATTGAGATAATGGTTAAAAGCACGAGCTTTAGAGTTGGACAGATGTGGATTCACATCCTGATTTTTTCCACTTCCTGCCCTTGTGACCATGGGCACTTCGTTTGACCACCCGAACCCACAGGGAACTTGGTTACCTACAGAATGGAGAACAGCACCTGCTTCATGGTGCCAGGACGAAATACATAATTATGTACATCATACAGCACCCCATCCTTAAAAAGACTCTCACACAACGTTCAGTTCTTTGTGGAATGTGTTACCAACGAACTTAGGAGCCCAATGCACCAGCAACTGTTAAGTGCTCTGTGGGGAGGTAAGAGAAAGGCTGGCCTTGTGTTTCGGCTCTAAGATCTGGGAAAGAGAGGACTCACACGCGACTGGAACAAGACGACGGATCCAAGCCGGGGCGCGACAAGATGGTAAGATGAATGAGGCGGGTGGTGATAGGAACTGAAATTCAGGGAAGGAAGCCCCTAGAAGGGAGGAGGTGCCTGGCATTTCCTGAGAGCTTACCACGGGCCCTGCAGCCTTTGCAGCTGGACGGACCCCTCCGTTCTTGCCAGAGCCCTGGGTACTCCCATTTTATTCGCAAAAGGGCACTGAGGCTCAGAGGCATGGAATGACCTGTCTGAGGCCCTCCAGCCAGAAGAGGCTGGGTGGCAATGGAGTGTGTACCATGGCGGACAGGCTTGAGCTGACCTTGAAGGAAGGGTAGGGTTCAGAGAGGCAGAGGCTTGGTTTGCTGCCTTCTCGGCTGTGGGAATGTGCCTCACTGGGAAGCGCTGGGGCGCGAGGAGGCCCTCTGGGGACACACCGCCGGGCTTGTCGTGGCTGGCAGGCTGTGGACATCTGTGCCAACCAGTCCTGGCAGGTAGAGACCACATACGGCTTTTGCCCCGCCACAGCCCGGCGGCGAAACCTGACTCGCATCTTGGACACACAAGGTGCCCGGCATTTGCCTTCTTATCAGGCTGGGCACATGCCACGGCCAAGTGGCCACCCGGGCCGCCCCTGTCGGGGTAGATCCACTTCGCGCTGTGTGGGCGTTTGCACCGCCCGGCCTTCGGGTTTTGCATTTTTGAGGGTTTCGCCTGTGGCTGCAGGGGGTGGGGCGGGCAGGAGGGCTGGGTGCTCGCTCTTGAGCACCAACCAGGCTTAGGGCGTCCAGGGACGGGCCCGGTCACGGTGTAAGAGGGGCTGGTTTGAATCCTGCCCGTCTTTCTTGGTCGTATGCCCTTGGGCAGGCCACCCGGCCTCTCTAGGCCTTCTCTTCCTTACCATAAAATGGGAATGGCAAAAGACATTAACCTTCAGTTTCATTTTGAATATCAGATATTATAAAGAGCCTGCTCTTCCTTGCCAGGTGCCCCGTAAAATGAATAATCATTATTTTCAGGGGTGTTAGCTGCTTCTGGAGCAGGGAGAGCTCTGAACTCTAGAAGAGTGCTTAGAGAGGAGGGTCCAGGGAAGAGGGCAAGGGGGAAATGGTGCTCCGTATGAACAGGTGGAAACCCGTGTTTCACAGATTGTTCAAAAAGGCCACGTGATTGTGACACAGCGTTGCCCCTAAAAGGTCATAGCTGCGCTCAAACAGGGCTTGAGGAGGGTGTAGTTCACACGGGATCGTCCAGTCGGCAACTGTAGCAACCACAAAGTGCAGACACAGGCGTGTGCTCCTTGCCCGTCAGATCCAGGGCTCGGTGGAGAGAACACAGTGCGTGTCAAACACCCTGGATTTAACTGCCACTTGCCACCGTGTGACAAGTTCCTTCCGCCCTCTCTGACCCTTTCTCACGCCTGGAGCCTGTGTCCCTTCACCCTTCCAGTCCCCTTGGCATTTACAAGAGCCCTGTCAGGTTGGTATTATTACAATTATTATGATGATGAGCAAACAAGTGCAGACCGCTTAAGAGACTCGCCCAAGGTCACTTCTAAGAAAGCCAGAGTGAGAACGAGGTGTCACGCTGGGATTGAGTCTCCTGTGTTGAAAACCTCTCAGCCAAGGGGCGCCTGGGTGGCTCAGTCGGTTAAGCGTCTGACTTTGGCTCAGGTCATGATCTCGGGCTTCGTGGTTCGAGCCCTGCGTTGGGCTCTGTGCTACCAGCTCGGAGCCTGGAGCCTGCTTCGGATTCTGCGTCTCCCTCTCTCTCTGCCCCTCCCCTGCTCATACTCCCTCTCTCTCTCTCTCTCTGCCTCTCTCAAAAATAAATAATAAAGACTAAAAAAATTAAAAAAAAAAAAAAAAACCCTCAGCCAGGACCCCTGGGCCTGTGGAGACCCTGAGCCTGTCCTTTGGCATCGTAATCACTGCATTTTTCCAAACTAAATTCCTGTTCTCTGGTGATACCAGCTGGATATTTGCATACTATATCTCTGAGAACAATCTCAGGCCAAAACTCTGACATTTTACGAGAGGTTGGCTAATTATATGAGGCACCATTGGTCTGCTGCCACGGAACAGTTAGGGTAGAGTGACTATTTCAGAGGGTTGTAAAAATTCCCTGGACAGTTATTGCCAAAAAAGCTCTCAGTGGACTGCACAGTGTTTTTATGGAGACATTTTTTGGAAGGGTGGGTCTGGCTTTAGGGAGCGTCTCTAAAGAATAGTCTTCCTTGGTCTGGGGTTTTGACTTTGATCAGTTCAGTCTTAAATCAACTTTATTCTCAAGTACTTGGCTGACCAGCCTGTAGCTTCAAAGCCCCAGTCAAGTGAAGGCAACACAGGGTTGGGCCAGAGAGTGGAGGGTAGTTCCAGTACAATTGGGGTTCTCCCCTGAGTTGCAGAAATTGGGCTGTCCCCTTAAACATGGCGGTCCAGTGGATCAAACAAGAATTCTATTTTTTTTTCTCCAGCAATTGTAGGAACGAGTCAGCGTGGTTGGAGGAGAGGCTGTGGCTTCCATAGATGCAACCTTAGCAAGGTTTTCTTCCCTTGGCCTTACACTTGTTAGCAGAAGGGCATGGAAGTTTATCGCTGTGAGAGGCCAGGGAGCAAGAAGTCGGCCCTTCTTGGCCCTCTGCACGGGGCCAGGAGGAGCAGATTTCGGCAAATCGGGCCTCACGGAGGTCCAAGACCTCAGCTTAATCTTACCTTGCCCAACGGCCAGCTTGCAGAGTCATGTATAATCCCCACCCCACTCGGTGAGAGGACGTCGTGGCAAGAGGGGAAGGGCATGGGTAGAGGAGTCGGGCCTAGAGCTGGAGACACAGTGGCCAGTTCTGAAGACATGTGACTGGGGCTGGGGAGCTGGCTGACTCTTCTTTCCATTCCTTCACTCCCAAGGGGAATGCCATCCCTCCCGAGCTTCCCGTGCTGAAGTAGAAGAAATACTGAACAAAGAATTTCTCACAATCCTCCTTGAAGAGAAGGTAGCCCGTCAAAAGGTACAAACTTCGAGTTATAAAATAATGAAGTCCTGGGGCGCCTGGGTGGCGCAGTCGGTTGAGCGTCCGACTTCAGCCAGGTCACGATCTCGTGGTCCGTGAGTTTGAGCCCCGTGTCGGGCTCTGGGCTGATGGCTCGGAGCCTGGAGCCTGTTTCCGATTCTGTGTCTCCCTCTCTCTCTGCCCCTCCCCCGTTCATGCTCTGTCTCTCTCTGTCCCAAAAATAAATAAACGTTGGAAAAAAAAAAAAAAGAAAAGATAAAATAATGAAGTCCTGGGAACATGGTCTACAGCGCTAAGGATACTGCATTGCAGATTTGAACGTTGCTAAGAGAGCAGTCCTTAAAAGTCCTCAAAAGTTCTCATGAGCCAGAAAAAAACTTTTTTTTGGTAACTACGCGCGCTGTGGATGTTAACTAGACTTACCTGCCGTGATCGTTTGGCAATGTGTACAAATACCGAATCCCCAATCACTGCGTTGTGTACCTGCAACCAATATAATGTTATACGTCAGTTATACCTCAAACCAACAAAATAAACAAATCAGAGTCTCAGTCCTCACCCTAAACCTATTGAATCATTTTAACAAGATTTCCCCCCAGGTGATTCATATGCTCATCAAACTTTAAGAAAAAAGGGGGGACAGAAAAGAGAAACGTAAAGGTAACCCAATAAGCCCTTCGCAGCACAAGCTGCCAAAATCCATCAAATTCTTTGAGTGTGAGCGGTTCCCCTCCCCCACCCGCGGGTTCAGGGGTCCCTGCGGAGGAGGGGGACTCCTGTGGTTCCTGGAGGAGTCGGGGTGCATCCCACAGGGGGTGCTTCAGCAGACTCGCACTTGTTCCTTCTGTTTGATCAGTATCTGTGACACATTCTTGGAATAGACTCCTTACTTTTCTTCTTTCCCTCCTTTCCCCCACCCTCTTTCCCTTTCTCTCTCCTCCTTCTTTCCACTTCCTCTGCCTCCTTGGTTCTCCTTTTTTCTATCTTCCGGTCCCCAACTTTCCCCCTTCCTTTCTTCCTAGACATTGATTTTGGTCCCTCCTCCTGACAATCTCACCTCCTTAACAGAACTGTGGGCTCCCGAAGCTGGAGACCACGTCCTGACCTTGCACCCCACCTGGCAGATGCAGAGACTTTCTAGAAGTATTTGTCAGCCTGGTTCTCAGTGAGGCTGTGTCCTTCCTGGCCAGTGCCTGTGCTGCAGAGACCACGACAGAGGCACTGCTCTCCCCTCCAAGCCTTCCTGGGCCTCCTTCTTTGGCTGTGGCTCTGCCTCTCGGGCAGCTTCAGTAGGCGCTGATAGCCTGTCTCTGCCCTGGATGGCTTGTCCTGTCTTCTACAGCCCAATGTTCCATCCACAGACCCTTGTTTCCACTGCAAAGTCCCTTTTCTGGAACCGAACAAGCAAGGTTAGAGCTCCCCTTTGCTGCGTTTCTTTATTCCCCTGACGGAAGCAATTCTTAGTGGCCAATGAGAAAACTAAAAAAGTCTGAGCCTTAAGTTTCTGACTCAGACTGTCTGAAAAAATAACACAAAGTAAAAAATGAATTTGCTGAGCTCTACCCACAGGATATTATCCACACAAACATGGATCATTATCCACACTTGAAGGGCAAAATCTTGGCGTTTCGTAAGGACTGTGCCCACGATGCAGAGATGCATGGAGGCGGGGGCTCAGGAAGCCTTAAGGTTAAACAGCTAATGGCAGTGGTGCCGTTGCTATGAGGCAGGCACCAAGCTAGCTGTTTCACGGACGTCCTCATGGAGTCCCCCAACAACTGTGGGAGGCGAGCAAGTGTTATTTACATGCCCATTTTACAAAGGAGAACACTGAGGCTTAGGAAAGACTAAGTCGTTTAGTGAAGGCTTCCATGCCTTGGGATTCAAGTCAGAGATGACCCTGGTTGTAGCCCCTCTATTATACTACCTCTGAAAGGAAAACCACAGTGTCGACGTTTAGAAAGGCTATAGGATTAGACACATTATGTTTGAATTGTGGTCTTCTAACTAATTGGCATGGGTCTTTGGCTCAAACTCCGGATTTCAGTGGTCTCATCTATAAAACGGGATAACAACACGTAGCCCACTGGTTGGTCATGGGGGCCAGATGAGACAGTGGGTAGGTGGTCTTGCCGACACAAAGCAACTGGGGAGCCCCATCTAGCTGATGTCAGCAGAAACACGATTTTCTCCTGAAGTGCAGAGAACACATAAAACCCAGGCAGGCATAGAAGTCTTTCCCGAAGGCTTCAAGGATGACATCTGTGCCCTTGATGATGCTCTCAGAATCCCCACTCCCTCCAAGGCAGGATGGCCCTTGTCTCAGTGTCTCAGAACATTTGGAAAGGTCTTGGAGGTTCTGGGCATACCATGGGACCTGACTTCCTGGGATGACCTCCTCATCATCCAGAAAAATAGCATCCCACAAGTCATCCCCAGGACGAAAACCAATGTTGAAGAGGTTTTCTGAATGAGTGGGTTTTACCCCAATGATTGGTGTGCTTTGGGCAGTACATGGTAGCCCGGAGAGGTTAGAGACCTTGTCCAAAGTTACAGAGCAAATGAGTAAGTGGGGGATCCAGGAATCAAACCCAGGTCCGTCTGGCCCGAGGGCTCTAAAGTCTGGGCTGTCCTGCTCTCTGAAGAGACCATGAGGTCAGTGTCTGGGAAGCTGGACTCCTACTCCCCGCCCCCGGGCGGCTGGAAGGGGACCTACAGAAATGCACGCACCTGTCCCTGCGGTTGGGTGGAGGGAACACCGGGGCCCAGGCTCCGCATGGCTGACCAGGTTGGAAGGCGCCCTCACGTCCTCCGCAGGAGAGAAAACTAGCCTTGGAAAAGGGCAGCCGAGCCCATCGTAGCTCTCCTCCTTTCTTTCGTCCCCGCAGAGCGCTGGGTGAAGAGAGGAACGCTTGGCCTTTTCATCTCCTAATTCACAAAGCCTGGCTGCCGGGCAGCGCATAGAACCCTGGGAAGGGAGCCTGAAAGAGGCCGCAGCGGGTACTTGCGGTGCGGGTGTACCTCTGCTCACGGAGCAGTGGCCCGGGTACTTGTGGATGGTCTGGCTCCTCAAACCCAACTCAAAGGGGCTGCTGCTGGGACCGGGGCGCTCAGAGAAGGAGAGCTGGCTCAGGAGCTCCAGGGGTCACTTCTGCCACACTCATCTCCGGAGACCCTCGGTTCCCCGCCTCGGCTGCCCTGGGCCCGGACTCCAGTGAAAGTGTAGCTGGAGTCCTGGCTGTGTTTGTCTGTTTTAGGTAAAGGGCGGTGTGCAGAAAGATTTGCTGAGACCAGGGAGGTGCTCAGGCTGAGAAGGGCTTCGGCTGGAGCCATGTCCCCCATACAGGGCTGTCTTCCATGCCCCCCATTGCATGTGCTTGCCTGTCACCAGGGCAGTTTGAGGCTCACCGTGTAGGAGCAGGCTGCCGGAGAAGGAAGAAGCATTTCTGCGGCTTTCGTCAAGGCCAAAGAGCGTGTAAAATGAAGACACCAGAAAGTGAGCTCTCCCACCCGCCTGGCTCAATGCCTCAAGTGGATGTAAGAAGAATGTCCCCCAGGGAGAGCATGGCAGGAGCTTTTTTTAAGCCTGACACTGTGTTCCCAACCATTGACCAGTCCCTTTGCAGCAAGAAGAAAACAGGAGCCACACACAGAAAACGTCATAGAATATGAGAATTTCCATGTGATGCCAGACCTGTGATCTCTCCAGGTCAGAATTCGCTGATAATAATGATGAACACGGGAGGTGGGGGGAGGATGTTCACTATTGGCCAAGACCCATGCTTTTAACGAATTTTAAAACAATGTCATTCAATAACCTCATGAGGTTGGAAGAGCTACCAAAAGTGGGGTTTTGTGTTTGTCCCGTAAAGAGTCCTCAAAAATTAGGCACACCCTTTTGCCTCTTGCTCTGACCCTCAACCAGCTCTTTTTCAGTAGCACATTGTTGACGCTTAACAAACTTATGTGCAATAAAGATTGTTGGACTGAGAAAGTCCACTGCCTTCCCTACTGAAAGATGGCAGTGTCCTTGGGCAGGGTACTTTGCTACTCTGGACTCAGTTTCCTCGTCTGTGGAAAGAGGGTTGATGGGACAAAACCACTGTTCAACCCTGGCTGTGTATTAGGATCTTCTGAGGGAGTTTAAAAAAATACTAAGGCTTATTCATAGAAACCTCCATACACCCGCAATACATGAATACATGCCTGAAGAAAATAGTGAAGATTGAGCAAGATCCATGGTCTAGTTAGCTCCAGATAGAGGGTGTGCATTGTTTTGTAACTATAATTTCAAAATAAGGAGTTAAAAAAATCCTAATGCCCAAAGGGATTGTGATTCATTGGTGTGGGGTTTGGACGTCAGCGTTTTTTACAACCTCGTCAGGTGATGGTAACGTGCAGCCAAGGGTTGAGAACTACTGAACTAGGTGATCTCCGTGTCCCTTTCCAGCCCTAAAATATTATCAGCCCAATTAATCTCGACCCCTCTTGAAACTATTTAAATGTTCAACTTGTAGGGGTAATTTTTTTTAAATGCATTACCTGCTATGTGAAAACTTTTTTTTTTTATTTGTCCTAAAGTTACCCCTTATTTGACGGACCCAAGCTCTTGCCTGCTTCCCTTGCAGGCATTGTTATCCCCTGGCCGTATCTTGGAGCGGCTGCTTCTCAACTGATCCCTTCCTGGGGTTCCCGCTGCCGGTGGGGCCACCGCACGGGCTGCAGACAGCTTCCACTTTGCTCTGGACCACAAGTTCCTGCAGCTGGTGCCACCAGCACTGCTCAGGTTTTGGCAGAGAGGGCGGATGCTTCCCTTTAAAGTGCCTTCACTTTATCCTCTGTACCTCTACTCAAAGCTCTATGGGGAACCAGATGTCCTGAACAGCTGGGGTTACTATAGGAATTGTAATGTGACAGGGTGCATCTTCAAGCAATGCTGAATGGGACTGTGCTCCCACAGTCTGACAGGAAAGGTCCCCCAAATTGGACCTCTCACAGGAAGCCCACTTGAGGATGCTCCCCAATTCTTTAAAAAAATTTTTTTGATGTTTATTTAGTTTTGAGAGAGAGACAGAGAGACAGAGTGTGAGCAGGGAGAGACAGAGAGAGAGACACACACATAGGATCCGAAGCAGGGTCGGGCTCCCAGCTGTCAGCACAGAGTCCGATGTGGGTCTTGAACTCACGAACTGTGAGATCGTGACCTGAGCCAAAGTCAGACGCTTAACCGACTGAGCCACCCAGCTGCCCCAGACGCTCCCCAATTCGTAATCTGGATCCTCTGTCTTCTGATGGGTCCTCCTCTCAGAAAATGCCTCCTTCTTTGCACAACCACAATGAAATTCTTACCTTAGCTCCCCTTTAGGGTGACTGTCACCTAGCCACAAATTGGTCTCTCCCTAGGATTCACCACTTCCCCTCATCAGGACAATCCTGAGACTTGAGTAACCGTAGCAGTGCTCCTCTTGAAATCTGGTTGATCCAACCAAGAATTGCACAGGAGGGGAGGGACGTGGTGGCCTCGAAGCTGGGAGGGAACTGGGTGCTCCAGATCCATTCCTGACAGGCTAAGGGTAGATGTCTCCTCTTTCCTATCCAGATGGCAACGAATGGGTTCTCTCTCTCTCTCTCTCTCTCTCTCACACACACAGACACACACACACACTCTTCTACATTTGCCAAGGACCAGCAGCATGTTCTCTATGCATTTAATTTAAGCAAGAAAAACTATTTTCTAAGTGGATGCTGATTCCTGCCCTCAATGCATTTGATGCTTAATTATAACGCAAAACTGTGTCCTCTCAGATTTTTTCATCCTTCCAACTGCTAAGTCTTGCCCAGAGGCCTATTGGAACTAAGACATGGGGCCACTTATGCTACCTTTTAAGGCACAAATCCACGTGGCTCTGAAGACCAGAGCTAAAATCCCAGCTCCAAGACCTTGAGGTACCCCAAAGACCAAATCTCCTTCAGGCAGGGCATCTCCGTACCTTCATCTGTAAGGGCAGGGGAGGCAGGACAAGAGTCAGTTACTTTTTTGAGAAGCCCTTCCGGACGTTGTGCTGGGGTTATTTAGGGTTTGAGGATTTGGAAATGGTGGTGAGTCCATATTTATTTTAATCCATATTGTTCACAACTTTGACTGGCTTTGATTCCGGACTGAATATATGATTTTTAAAACCATTTCCGGGGTGCCCTGGGTGGCTCAGTCGGTTAAGCGGCCGACTTCGGCTCAGGTCATGATCTCGCGGTCCGGGAGTCCGAGCCCCGCGTCGAGCTCTGTGCTGACAGCTCAGAGCCTGGAGCTTGTTTCAGATTCTGTGTCTCCCTCTCTCTGACTCTCCCCCGTTCATGCTCTGTCTCTCTCTGTCTCAAAAATAAACGTTAAAAAAATTTTTTTTTAAACATTAAACCATTTCCTATCAAAAGGTAGCACCCCCTTCACCCCCTCCTCACCATCCCCTCTTCTCTATATGTCGCTCCCCGACATCCACTTGTAGCTCAGGCCAGCTGCCAGGATGTCACCACGCTAGGCCATCGCTTGAGACAATAATTACCAAATGGTCACTGCCTTCAACTTTGTCTCAGGCTCCAAGGGTTGACCCCAAATTTAAGTTTCCCAAGAATTTGAAAATTAGTCTATGCCTACTCTCCCTGAACTTCTCCCCGTTTTATGTTTTTTTTTTTTTTTTTTTTTTTTTTTAATTTTTTTTTCAACGTTTATTTATTTTTGGGACAGAGAGAGACAGAGCATGAACGGGGGAGGGGCAGAGAGAGAGGGAGACACAGAATCGGAAACAGGCTCCAGGCTCTGAGCCATCAGCCCAGAGCCCGACGCGGGGCTCGAACTCACAGACCGCGAGATCTTGACCTGGCTGAAGTCGGAGGCTTAACCGACTGCGCCACCCAGGCGCCCCCCGTTTTATGTTTTTGATGTCACATATCCTCTTACCTGTCGACCGCATTTTGAGGGCACATAGTCAACCATGCACACAGTAAGTGCTTAATTAATATTTTGTTGATTTTTTAAAAATTTTTTTTTCTTTTTTCAACGTTTTTTATTTATTTTTGGGACAGAGAGAGACAGAGCATGAACGGGGGAGGGGCAGAGAGAGAGAGGGAGACACAGAATCGGAAACAGGCTCCAGGCTCCGAGCCATCAGCCCAGAGCCTGACGCGGGGCTCGAACTCCCGGACCGCGAGATCGTGACCTGGCTGAAGTCGGACACTTAACCGACTGCGCCACCCAGGCGCCCCTTGTTGGATTAATTGAATGGTTCTGAATAACAAAATTATTCATTCAGTGACCCTCCCATTTATAATCTTATTAAATGCCTCTGTGGTGTGAGGAGAGGGGTACAGATGTACATACAAGAGATCCAGTTCCAAACAGATGATTCCTCCAGGTATAATGCATGGAAAGTATGCAAAGGGCATTGGATGTTCAGACCTCCTGGGTTGGAGAACTCCTCCTGATGACGGGTTGTGTGACCTTGGACAGGCTAACTCACCTCTCCAAGCTGCACTTCCATTGCTGATAAAAACAAGGACAGTGATAGGATCTGTCTTGTGTTGTTGTTTGAAGATTAAATGAGATGAATGCCCACAGCACTGGATCATAGGAAGGGCTTAATACATATAAACTATCATTGTGCTGCTAGGTCCCAGAGGGGAACAATTTGGCCACTGAATATGGGAATGTTTTCAAGTGTAGACAGAGGACCGTCTATATCAGATTCCACTTGGGTCCACTTAAAACATGAAGATCCCTGGGTCCTACCACAGACGTACTGAATCGTGCTTTCTCACGCTGAGACACAGGCTTCTGGATTTTATGCGGCTTCCCAGGCATATGCAGAGGAGAGGCACTCCAGCTTGTCCCCGTGGTGTGGGCAGATGTTTTACCTGCCACTCTAGGGCTCCTGAGATGTTCTGTGTGAGCTGTCCTGCTTAAGAGACCAGGTGGGCAGTGTTCATCCGCTTCTTCGTGTGCCAGGTGACCGGTTGGCCCCAATTTCTGGAAAGATCTTAAAGGCCAGTTTAAGGTGGGGTCATTCATTGTGATGCATAGCAGCTCTGTTAGCCCATGTTTCACATTCTTTATTTGTAATCTCTTTCTGGACTAGATGTAGGCAAACGTGAAGGGACATATGAAGAAAGAATAAGAAGCAAGAGGGGAGGCGAATGCTGTTAGCAAAGCAACAGACACAGAAGGCACAGGCTAGAAGCAGAGAATTAAAAAAAAGAAGAGAATGACATCAGGAAGAGGATATTTTGGTGTGGCCAAACCAAACCACTGGCCGTCTTTGGGTTCTCTGCTCCTTGTCCCTTGGGGACAGCAGGGGTGAAGTGGGGTGGATCGTAGGCAGGGGCTTTACAGCGTCAGAGCAGATGTTTGTTAACAACAGGCCAGTGTCAGTTCAGTGTGAAACCATTAAAAATTTAGTTTTATTGGCATCTCAGAAAGGCAGCAATTGTTCTATTTCCCTGGCACAACGCTCCCACGAGGCAGGTTGCAACTTGCCGTGTTGGCCCAAGCCTTAGCGGAGTGCCCAGGGAGGCGACGACTAGGCACGTCATTTTGAAAGCCTATCTGCCTCCCGATAGAAAAAGGCCCCCTGAGGTGGGGGTTTGTCAGCTTCTTCTCCTCAGTCCCCAGAGGAGGGGCCTCCGGCAGCTCTTGTGCTTGGCACCTTTATTATCTGTGGACAGTCAGCCCTTCTGGAGAGCTCTGACTAGCTGTGGGGAGGCACACCTGTGCTTGTATGAGGAAGTCGAGGTTAATGGGGGAGGATTTCACAGGTTCCCGAGCAGCCTTTCACAAACGACGGCTCAAACTCTTCACCACCGGAGAGTGCGTAAAAAGCACAGCTTTGGTGTTCTTCAGACCCAAGCCTGGGTGCTCACTGGCTGGGTGACACTGGGTAGGTGACGTGACTTCTCTGACTCTCAGACTGTTCATTCTGCTATCAATATTGCCGTGAAGATTAAGTGAGAGGATGTGTGAGGAAACCCTCAGGCAATTCTGGCACACAGGAAGGGTTTGCAAAATGGTAGCCGTGGCCACTGCCAATGATATGCATGTCGGTGCCATTGTGCAGAAACTTGGGACGTGGAAAACGCCCCTCCAGGCTTCATTGCAGGGATTAAGTCCTGTGATTTAATGCCCTCAGTGAACAGGATTGAACAGTAGAGTGTAGCATAGGTAGCTTAAGTAACTGCCCTTCACCTTGAAGGATGGTTGGGCTTGTTCAAGTAGATTAATCAGAGGAAGTCGACTCTGAAATTCAGTTGTAAACAACACAGTCAATCCTATCAACCAATGTGTAGAAACAAATGGCACAATTTAAGTATTTAAGTATTTAAGGACTTAATGAAGACATTTGGAAATACAAGATCACAACGATTTCCAAGCTTTGTGGTACAGCAACAGCATGGCGGCTCTCAGGAGAAAAAAGATCAAGTATTTGCCCTTAAAGTTTACAAAACAACGCTTTGGGAATGAAGAATTATCTACAGGTTAATATTGCTGTAGGTAAGATGTGCCTTTTGGGCATATTAACATTTCATTGACGAATGTTGGATAGGAGAAGCTAATGATTCCTAAATGTCTTTCTCTGATGTTGCCTTAAGACGTACACCCTCATTTGTAGGTGAGGCTGCCCCTCCTTTTCAACCACCACAGCTGTGTCTACCCTCCACCCCCATGGGAGCCAAGGCATCTGGCCACATTAAAATAATTTTAGGGGCACCTGTGTGGCTCAGTTGGTCAGGCGTCCAACTCTTGGTTTTGGCTCAGGTCATGATCTTGTGGTTTCGTAAGTTTGAGCCCTGCGAGGGGCTCTGTGCTGGCACCAAGGAGCCTGCTTGGGATTCTCTGTCCTCCTCTCTCTCTGCTTCTCCCCTGCTGGCACTTTGTCTCTCTCAAAATAAAATAAAATAAAATAAAATAAAATAAAATAAATTTTAAATTCATGAATAAGTGAGCTCAAACTATTGAAGACTAATTGGTGATTTACCAGAATTAATTGTTATTATTCAAACCAACTGGAAACTGCTACTGGAGAATTAAAAATATGTAAGCCAATTTTTAATAATACAAAATTTATTAGTAAAAAAAAATTAGAATTTGTTCATTACATAGAAAAGTAACACAGCTGAACATTCCCTACAAAAATGTTAACCGTAAGCACATAGAATAGGAGTGACACAGTGATCAGGTCTGAGGACTTCATATTAATGCCTCGTGAGCATCGGAAAATCGAAAATGGTGACATGCAAACTGGGCTTGTGACGTTTTGTCAATGGGTTGGATATTTCGAGTTGTCATTTGGGGCGGCCGAAAAACACATATAGGTATGCCATGTTCTGAATTACCGCAACTGCCATTAACTATAGCAGATGTCACAGTTTGTCCCCCTCTTATAGAAATCACTGGTGGCCGCTGCAGAGGGGGCAAAGTTCACATAGTCTGAGCTGGGGTAGGAAAAGTGCTCCGATGCCCTGATGGGGTCCAAGTGTTCTGCCTCACACGACGCACAGTAGCAGACGGAGGTGCCGGCCGAGGAGAAGCAGTCGTACTGGGCGTCCGGGGGCAGGTGGGCATAGGAGTAGTCTTCGGAGGGGAAGCCACAGTTCCTGGTGTCCAGAGAAGGGGGAGAACTGTAATTCTCTGGAGCATATGACGGTAGCTGAGCCGGCGAGTAACTGTAGTCTAAGGAACCGGAGAGAGTGGAGGAATCAGAAGGCGATCCCGGGGTCTAGAGAAAACCAAGGAACAAAGAGCTTGATACTTTAGACGGGATGAAAGGAGCTGCACGGAGTGGATTTATTAACTCAGAGTAAGAACACTGGGGGAAAGAAATACAACACAACAGAACACCCAACCCAACCCAAGTGTGCAGAAGTAATTTAATTTGCAGACTGCATGAGTTCACGACACCTTATTCTGTATTTGCCTATTTCTTCCCCAACAATAAATTGCCTTGCTTCACTGGCCTCCTTTGTTGTGAACCATACTTTAGAGGATGCTTTGTTCTTAAACCACAAAATCCTATTGTGCGTCAAGTCACCTGCACGTCAAATCTTGCCGTGTGCCCCAATATAAGCCGCAGGTGGCACCTGGGATGTT
Source organism: Prionailurus viverrinus (assembly GCF_022837055.1). NCBI lineage: Eukaryota > Metazoa > Chordata > Mammalia > Carnivora > Felidae > Prionailurus > Prionailurus viverrinus. The sequence continues at coordinate 9,626,674 of NC_062570.1, read as the reverse complement.
CCTCCACACCCTTGACTGTGGACAGACAAGTGAGCGTGCACAGGCAGAAGTGAGATCTTCAACAAGCCAGTGTCTGGGAGACTCCAAGACGTGACTCATAGTCACTACAGCCTTGTCCCCAGAGGAGAAAGATACCTTCTGCTTTCTCATAAGCAGGGCTATAGTTATTACTGAGAAAGCCTTCTTTGGAAGCCAGAAGTGAACTGGATGACTGGGACCCTGTGTGCATATTCCGTGGAGTTAATTTCCTAGACCCTGAAAATTTAGTCTGCTACATTGTGACAAACCAAAAGAAAAAAAGTATTTGCATTAAAAAAAAAAAACAACCTTGCTTTTTATGGTTTTAAAAAACTGTATGAGTATCTAAAAGACATCTCAAACAATTGGTATCTATTAATGGCAACCTTACTCCATTGTAAATGGTACCATATTTTCCAACATTTGAGGTTCATGAAGAATAGACTGTCCAAATTCTTGGAAGGAGTAAGGCTTCTTTTTCACTAGCCATCTCAGACCTAAATGAGTTCTTGTGCCTACACCAGACCAAAACAGGCACTTAGGAGAGCCAATTCAGTGCCAAAAATGAAACAAAAACCCGTTACTGGAATGAATGCCAGTTTCATACTGTGTAGACGCAGCCTTAATTCCATTTTCAAGAACTCAAAATAAAAAATCCAAGGACTGCTGTTTAAATCAATGATTTCCAATTAATAGATGTCTTAACTACAGTTTTTAAACATTAAATGAACACTGTCAGGAAACCTCTTTTTATTGCCACCCACCACTTACTTGGGCATGGCCAACTTGGGAAATCACGATTCCGCGTGTATCCAAAGCTTTGCCCCCTGCGATGTGTGGTTATTTTGACCCCCACTGAATTTTAACTGGTTCTCTGCTTGTTTCCTGGATGATTTCCTTGTTGATAGTGTGATTTCTCACGAGATGATGCAAACTCTCTTACAAAGCATTACCACCCCAGAGTAAGCAGCAGTCAGGTTTCGTAAAGAACCGAGATAAATTACCAGGCTCTGGCTAACGCAGAAAGGGGCGGCTTGGAAGCTGTCAGGGAAATAGTGTGGAGCACTTTGCGCGGAAGCGAGCGAAGGGTCCAGGTGTGTCTCTGTCTGAAGGTAGGAATCAAAGATCTGGTTGAGGCAGCTTGTGTTTTCCTCACAAGAAACACAACTGGAAAATTCTCGGGGTTGAAAATAACTGGGTGTGGAAGAAACCGGTTCAGGCTCAAAACACAGCCCTAGAAGAGAAAGGAAAAAGCTTTTTGTTGTTGTTGTTGTTGTTGTTTAAAAATTGCCCTTACAACTTTGAATAGAATTCTCTTCTATATTCTGAATATTTATCATGTCTGGGGGGAGGGGCAGGGGGACTTAAGAAGTTCTAGAAAAGTAAAGAGGCAGGCAATTTGGATTTTTTTTTTTTTTTTAGTTGCCTTAGTGAATTCAAATCCCAATGGAATAAATCTGGTTAATTATGTGGAAAGAGGCTGTAAATGTGGCCAGGGCACAAAATAAAACAATGACAATCCAACCTGAGTCCAACTGTCATAGTCAAATAATGGCTCAAGGCTCTACTTTCTTGGACTATAAGGCATCAACATCCCATTTGCAGTTCAAGTAAACTTCACCTCTCAGAAGTAACATACAGAATTGCATGAGGCTTTAAGAAAACTTCTGATGCCATGGGAAACAATTCTCTTGATTTTGTGTTGCTGTCTTTCTAAACTTTTACACTTATTCAGTAACTTAAATTTTGAGGAGTGATACAAATAGCCATGCAAATAATACAAATAGATACCAAGAATGTAAAGTGAATTAGTGGTATTTGTTACGAGTTACAAAAAGCAAAAATGTTTTCTTAGTAGCCATGTTAACGCGATAACAGAATTAAAATAAGTTGTCAGCTACCAAACAAGAATAATTCTGAGAACAGGGCTCCTCTTCCGTTTTTTTTTTTTTTTTTTATTAATAGGCTCGATTTCTGATTGCAATCTTTCAATGCTCAAGGAAGATAGGTTTAGACTGTGTTCACCAGAGGACAACAGAACCCTGGATTTTTGGAAGTCTCACGGTTCCTTCAGGCTAAGCTACAGTGGCACCTTCAGTAGGGTGCTAGCTGTTGGATGGCATAGGTAGTGCACTTACTCGTATTGGGCTGAGAAAGCATATTCTGGAACCTGAGGGGGTCCTGCATTCGGCAGTACACTGAAAAGGATAACAGGTTCCTGAAAACAATGCTGATCTGTTAGTCAAGTTTAGTTCCTTGGAGATTGAAGGAGCCAGAATAAAGGTGGAGATAGACTCTTGGGACAGAGCAGGAAGCAGAGAATAGACGTCTCAGAAATGAGGATGAAACCGTGCCCTTGTTCCCTTGCCGGGCTTGCATCTGGAGGCACGATGCGATTGGTCGGATTCCAATTAAATGGTGGTGCCTCTCTTAACCCCTGAATCAAGCACCTGAAAGGCTTTTGAGAGGGACTTTTGGGAGAGGTTTTGAGGGAACCGCAATGCTGGCTGTACTGACCTGCAGGAGATGGCAGGACTTGGTCTGAAAGACGGACGCTGTTGCCTCCGGACGGCTGCCAAAGCAAGAACGTGACCACAGAGCAGAGTGAAATCAAAGCGCTATGAGGGGAGAGCTAAGACATTGTCACATGAACTTTGTTGCCTTCTCCTCTAAGGTAAGCCAGATTCTTTCTTCTAGAAGACAGTGGCTGTCGTTACGTATGACCAATGTTACATTTTATTTAGACTCAGTTTTTGTTTGCTTTTTTTTTTTAATATCAGATTCTCCCACTTAAATTTTAAAGGTTAATTCCAGTAAAAGTGAATGTAAATGATTTTCATATTACAGAGAAATGGAACAGTTTGAGGCTGCTTGGCAAAGAGCTTTTCTATTAAACTATTTAATTTAAAATGAATAAGACCTAACCTTATTTAGCCCCAACTATCTATGACTTCATCCATCATCTTCTTCAAAATTTTCATATACTCTCTGGCTGCTTAGCCTTACGAGTTTTGTGTTTTTTCCCCCCAAAAGCACGCAATTCCTAACTTTGCTCATCCTGGGTTAGCTGAAAATATTCCCATGTGCTTACTAGCTATGAAATAGTAAAATAGAAAATATTTTCTTAAATCTGTAGTCAGTGAGCTGAAGCCTATCTGCCCTCTAGGTCACGGTCAGTAAGTATTTAAACTCTTTGTATGTTCTGTACTCCTTTCTATAAGAATTGCTTTTTTCACGACTATATCTAAATGCTTAAAGTTTATGAGATTATTCCTTTTGAACGGATCATTGTATTGAGCAATGTAGGATATTCTTTTCCTTTCTTTTTCTTTTTTTTCTTTTTCTTTCTTTTTTCTTCTTTCTTTCTTTCTTTCTTCCTTTCTTTTCTTTTCTTTTCCTTTCTTTTTTTTTTTAAGGTTTCAGATGGTGGCTTTAAAGTTTAAAGGGACCAGCATTGCTCTGTGATTCTGCACTGGGAAGCCTCGCTCACCACACCTCTCTCTCGGATTACAGGGTATACTTACTCCCATGCACCATGTCACCCAGAGACTGCACACTCAGCCACCACTGAAACAGGAGGTGGTGTTAATTTTGAAAACGATCCATGCTGTAATGTCACGAACCAGGAAGCTGGACTCCTTCACTAGCTCTTTATGCAAATATTTGACTGCAGCTTGAGCTGAAGGACTTGGAAGGAGTGGGTTTTAAAAAATCTGCTTCATTGTGGAGCTCTCCTTAACCCCTTTCCTCCCCGGGAATGGGAACGGTCTGTTTGTCCGCCTGCCCACATTATCTCCCTCAGGTATGTTTACAATCTCCTACTCGATGTTATCTTTCTGGTCATGGGTTCCCTTTCTACTTTGCTCCAGGAATACAAAGACAGACACCGTTCTCTTCAATTTCAAACAGCACAAAAAGCCACAATCTACAATTTATGAAAACACATCGAGGCTGTTTAAAAAAAAAAGTTAATGGTTGAAAAGGGTAAAATATCTCTTTTGATAAATACTAACTCAAGTTTCCCTTTCTCCTAAAGGTAAAAGGTGTGTGTGTGTGTGTGTGTGTGTGTGTGTGTGTGTGTAGGGTTGTTTGTAAACTGACCTGGCGGAAATAAGTTTTTTTTTTTTTTAATCCAGTTTAGAAATCTGGCATAAACACACTTCTCCTGGCACCCTGTTTGTGACCTGACATCTGCCTCAATCTATAACTTCCATTCACGATTGCTTTCTTAAAATGTCAAACTGTGGCTACTATTCTGACTTTATAACAAATTAAGATAAATTTCTTCCTGCTTTGTATATTTGATAAAATTAACTCTGTTCTTGGCTCGAAGCTTCCCGGAGGCGTCCTTTCACTGGAGATCATCTCTGCTACACTAAAGGGTCTACACCGGGAAGCAGGCATACTCTGTCCCCTGAGTACACCCTCACAGCTTTCCTAGAATCCCAGAGCCTCCTGCTGGCTCCCAGTGAGGGCTTTTACATCTGGCTCTCATCATGAAATCATCTGTGTGCTGCTTCTCCGTGCCCGTGAGGGCATGGGTCGATATACTCTTCCAGGAAGTGAAGGAGAGCAGGCTTCGCTGTGCATGTTCCTGCAAGGCAGTGGTTCAGAAGTACGGCTTTATTATTTCTCAGGGGTGGTGGCGGTGATTCAGAAAAACTTAGACAAATCAAACAGCTCCAGGAAACAGATACTGGTCAGATACACAAGCGAAATGTTCTACCCTTGCTTTCATTCCCGCAACCAGCTAACAGGGGCACAGGAGCCAAACAGGCCTGTAAGAGGCCAGCCGCAATAAAAGCACCGTGCCAAAAGGGGGTTTCTCTGGGTGCATCGAAGCAGAATTCTACCATGCCCCCCACACTCCTTAATGAAAGATTATATTTTGTGGTGAACATCCTGATGAGTTTCTTTTTCTTTCGCAACCAGAAGCATTTCCCAGTTCCCGCGTTCCTGTTTTTGTTAATTTTATAACCATCTCTGAACTGAAGGAATCGAGAGCTGAGGCTACCAGATTCCTGCTCAGCGCAGCTGGACATGTGGAAGGGTGAATTTAGGGAGCCGATAGGTGGGAAGGTTTTTTGTTTTTTATATGGAGAGTAAGAAGACATTGGTCCTGTTTTTTTAGCTCTGCCTGTAGTAACTGTGAGACTCTGAACATTAGCTGTAACAGAGGCGTGCAGATCCTGATTTATTTACCCCACCTGGTTGTTACAAGAACTAAATGAGATGAGTGTGCAAAAGTGCTTTCTTTTTAACCACTGTAACCCGTCCCCCCCATCCCCGCGCCCCGCCGCAAATGGAAGGAAGCTTCATTGTGTTAGCTAAAATCCTGTACGTGGAGGTACTAACCTCTCCAGTAAATGCAAATTTTGCTGTGCAGGTTGTATCACGGCAGGCCCACACCTGAACTCTAAACTCTGAGCAAAGGGAGTGAATGGACATTACTGGATGGCCGGCTTTCAATTCTTGGCTATAATTTTATTTTAGTTGCTTTTTGCAAATAATAATAACGACAGCTAACATCTATCGAGCACTTGCTAAATGAACATACTCTTTCATTTCAAATAAAGTGCTTTATTGTATGCTTTATAACTCATTCAGCCCTCATAAAATTCTATTATCTCCGGCTTAAAGATCTGCTCAAGGATACGCTTGCACCACGGAGGAGCTGAGATCTGAACCCAGCCTACTGGTTCTAGAACCCATGCTCATCACTTCCATATCGCTTGCCTCTTCCCACAAAGGGCCATTTCAGGAAGGGCCCTTTCATGTATTGCACACAAAGAGCACCAGGCTCAAAAAGCATCATGGGGAGGATGCCAAAAAGCTGGGGATGGGACCAACCCTAACACTGACAATGTGGGCCCATCTGTCATATCCCACATGCACACCCAAAGCAACCCACAAGCGATTGTATGACCAAGGGCTTTCAGCAATGAATGGCCCTATGGTGGAGGATAACCCCACCTAATTTATTTGGTTCTGCTGCTGCCCTGAGCACTCCTAGCAATACTACCTGCTTTGGAAAGTATATAAGGTGGCTGGGCACCCTTACGCCTGCCTCGTATCACCTCATGATAACCTGGAACTGCTTAAGGATTTACTACATATTAAGGAGGAGGTTCTATACCCCAAGCTGTCTCTTCTGCAGATACATGGCCCGTTTGTGCTGGGAACTTTCTGTGCCTGGTGATTTACAGATAAATGACCTTAGAAGCTGGGTTTCGTAAGACTGGGAAGCAGGGGGCATGTCCACAGAGATTCTCTCCTTGAAGGGCTCCCTAAATGAAATGAGTTTCTGGGAGAGATTTTCTCTCCATATGTGAGGGCACATACAACTGTCTTCCTACCCGAATAACCACCTACTTACCTGCTGGCTGCTACTGTCCCTGCACTAGGTCAACAAGCCCTTTGTATTCAACTGTGGTCAGTGAGGGATGGGCTCCCCTGAAATCCTGAGCCCCACCACATGCCCCAGCTGTGTGTTGTGGCTTCCTGTGCTGAGCTGGGAAGAAGCTGAGCACAGAAGTTATAAAGGCAGCTTTGGAAGGCCAGGTCTGGGGTTGGTGGCCGAGCTTAGGATGGCCTCCCACATCTTTCCAGACACAGGGTTAAGTGAGGCTGAGCACTAGGTGGGGAGTAGGTGAGGGGTGATGCTTACGGTTCCCCCGGAGGCTGCCTGGTGCGCCCTTCTCTGCTGCAGCAACTCCTTCACCGTTATCTTCACCCGGACACCTTGATACACCTTCGGTTTTTCTGGGGAAAGGCGACTGAGTCAGTGGTCAAATGTGAGGTTTGGGTGTAGACAGGGGTCGGGGGCAGGGGGTCCTCTTATAGACTATGACACCCCAGGCCAGGTTTCTAGTTTCCAAGAATGCAAAGAGAATGCTACAAGACAGGTGGGAAGGGACCCCAAAAGTCTCTGACCTGAGAGGATGAGGAGGAGCTGGGCAGGTTTCGGGGTCCCCAGTGGAAACAGAATCTATGGGAATCTGTGGGGCCACCCATGCCAGGCTGGGCCCTATCCCTAGGCCAGTAGCACACAGGTGTTTCTGCTCAGGAATGCGGACAGCAGTCTAGGGAAGCTCACCACCTTGGCTAAAATAGGGGGACCTCGGGCTCTGGGCCCAGCCTGCCGCCTGGGAGAGAGTATTGCCGGCCTGGGAGGGGCCCGATGGCCAGAGCAGGGACGGCTGCTCTGATCTGGAGCCGGGGACCCAGCCCACTCCACTGTAATGCTGTGCGGAAGCTCTGAGTCCCTATCTTCTCCATCAGGCCAAACGCAGCTTCTTGGGAGGCCCGACCCCTCGTGCCCTTGGTCTGGAAGCCAGCCCCGGGGCGAGCGGCGGGCGGGCGGGCGGGGGGGGGGGGGGTGGGTGGTGGAGAGAGCTGTCCTCGGGCTGCTGAGGGACCTGCTCCACCGACCTCAGTAAAGGGCCCAGGCCCGGAGCACTAACCCCCTCCCGTCTTTTTCTCCGGCCTGGTCTCCCTCGCCCCCTTTCTCCGCCTTTCCCGCTCGCCGTCCTCTCCCCCTCCCTCCTTCGGCCCCCGCTCCGGCTCTCTCTTCCTCCCGTCGCTCCCCACCCCCTCCCTTTCGGGTGCAGGCGTTTCCTGGCGGCGCACGGGGCCTCCGGCCTCGCCGAGCGAGGCTCCCGGGGGTGGCGCGGCCCGCCGGGAGTCAGCCCCGCGGAAAGGGCCGCGCTCGGGGCCGGCGGGGCCCGGCCGGACTGCGCGGCCGGCGGGGAGGCCGCGCGGCGGCGGAGCGCCGGCGGGGAGGGAGCCCGGGCGCCGCAGGCCGGCCCCGCGGAGCCGCAGTGAGTAGGTGGGACGGCGCGGGGCCGGGCCGGGCCGAGCCGGCGGGCTTTGGCGGTCGGGGGCGGCCGCGGGAGCGCCCGCGCCTCCGGCCCTGACCCGGACCCGGGAGGGAGCGCCGGGGCAGTCGCGCGGGGGAGGGGCCGGGCCCCCGGGCTCGCGGCGGCCGCTCGAGCTGCCCGGGCGTCCGGCGACAGTGCCGCCAGCGCCGCGCCTGGTCACTGCGGAGACCGCAGCCGGACAGCCGGGAGCTCCCGCGCCACGTCCCGGGAGCCGGGGGTCTCCCCGGAAAAGCGGGCTGCGCCGCTCGCCGCGCAGACCCAGGGCATCCCGCGCCTGGCCCGCGAGGCCCGGGCGCCGCGCCCTCTGCGCGGCCCGGTCTCCCGCACCCGCCGTCCCCGCGCGGCTCGCAGCCCGGTGGGCAGCGGGTGCCGCTCGGGGGCCGCAGAGGGGGCCGCCTCCGCCCGGCGCCGTGCGGCCGGCCCGCGCGCCCTTGCTCGCGTCCCGGGCTCACCGCGAGCCTCTAGCTCCCCCCACCGCCGCTTCTGGGCACGCAGAGTCCGCGCCGCGCGAAGTCCCAGGGTCACAGCCGTGCCAAAGTGGAAGGGCGGGTCGGGGGTCGGGGGTACGCGGACGTCCACAGCGGCCAGCCGGGCCTCTGGGCCTCAGCCCTCGGGAGCAGGCGCCGAGTGGGAGCAGCCGCAGCGTGGCCCGTGCCCTCTCGGGATCCCGGGCTCATACTTGCACGCCCTGACTTTGTGCCTCTCTGTTCTGTGCAGGAGAAGCTGCGGAAATACACCCGGATCGAAACGCCCCTGGCTCGCGTGACCCTACCCCGGGAGAAGCAGCCGAGTTACCCGACATCGTGGTCAGCAGAAGCTGGGTCGGTGCCTGGGTGCTGCAGCTGCAGGAACTCGGTGCCTAGGAGGGCTCCTGTGCAAGGAGAGAAGCAGAGATGCCACATTTTTAAAGTTTCACAAAGCATCCAGCTGCACCCAGGTTCCTGGAGCAGGAGACAAACAGAATTAATGTTTTATACCTTCGGGTATAGGTTTGAGTTTTTTCCCCCTCATGCCAAGTATTTAAAACCTCTAGAAACCCATGATTTGACAATCAATGATTGCGCGATACTTTCAATTTGAATATTCAAAGGCTTAACAAAATGGACTATCTTCTGCAGAAATCCTGCACACAGGCACCCCACAGACAGTCCAGAGAAACAGGGAGTGAGACCCCTGTGGGTCCTGGGCCTTGCTTTTATTGTATTTTAAGCATTTTGCCCACCTTTCCACAGACAGAGCAGGAGTCCTCAAAGATGCTCTGTATTTCTGCCTCAAAGGCAGCTCCAGGAGCCCTGAGTGACTTAGGCTGACCTTCATGACCACCTGAGCCAGGCCGGCTGGCCAGACCGATTCCCACGTCCCTTGTCTCCATTTTAAGGGAAAATCTCAGGTTTTGGGGAGCGAACACGGCAGGCAGTAGGTTCAGCTTGGGAAGGAGTCTCGCAGGCCCCAGGTTGCAGGCCGGAGGCCTGGCAGAACGCTCAGCTGTCTGCGCGGCATCTCCTCCTGGCCACTTGCTGCCGGCCCTGCCTTGGGTCCTGCTCTCTGTGTGCGCCCCAGACCCTGGGGTTTCAAGACAGAATGCCAACCCATTTGCTTCTCCGCAAGGAGCTGGGGATGCCTGTGTGGCCTCACTCTGAGTTTTTTTCTGAGGCTGGCGTTTCTTCCTGATGAAGTTCCCTCTTCTCTCGTGTTTCTCTGTCTTGAGCCACCCCTGCCCTGTTTGCTGCAGGAGTTTGTATTGAGAGACGATGTGGACAAGCTTGGGTCCCGCTCATTTGAGCTGAGAGGACGTGGATTTGTGTTCAGGCATTCACACTTTGGGTGAGAGGCGGGAGGGGCTTGCGCTCGGGATGTGGGGCCTGTAGGTCCAGGCCTAGGCCCCTCAAAAATAACGGAACTGTGCTGAGTTGTGTTCTCCGAGCGCTTGCTGTGACTCTTCCGTGTGATGTGGAAACTTGAGAAGACGGGAGCGGTCCAGAGAGGGAGTGAGGGCCAGGCCAGACCCTCTTCCAGCTCCTGAGGGAAGGGGGCAGCACCAGATGACAGAGAAGCAGGATGGGGTTCCTTTTGCAAATGAGCCAAGACATTCCCATGAGGCCGGGCCAGGCGATGGCGACGGGCCTCTGTTCCCTGAGTTCTGTGAAATGCAAAAGCCCCATAGGCCACCAGAAAAATAATCCGAGTTCCCTTGAATGTGTCCAGTGCAGGGTAGAACGTACATGCTGATGGGAGAATGGAGGGAGGCCCCTTGGGGCGACAAGACGCTGGAGTCTGTGATGGGTAGGAGCTGCTTGGCAGAGGATCGGGGCTGGGAACAGCTGAGATGTTAGCTGGAGGTGGAAGGCAGCGTGGGGTGTGTCCGTTCACAGCCCAGCTGGAATCTCTCAGCTTCCGGAGCCTCTTTCGACAGAGGCCTCTGAGTCTGTGTCCTGAGTTTCCCTGATGGGCGTCAAGCTGGAGGACGAGACTGGTGAGGAGGGGAAGGACACTGGCAGTTCAGAGAGCCCATTGGCTCTCCCCCAGCCCTGCCCGGTCTGGGCATCGCTCCTTCCAACGGAATTGAGAACAGAACTGTGGACTTGGGGACGAGGGTCTCTTGCCCTCAGAGTTTCGAGTGTCTTCCTCCTTTTCTTGTTTTCCACTTAGTTTTTTGTTTGCTTTTAAAAATCTTCCTCTCTGTCTTTTGGACTTTCTATTTACTTTTTTCCCCAAGTGTCTTTTTCTTTGTCTCGCTTCCTGTCACTGCTTTCCTCTGTTTCTTGACTGCATTGCTGTTTTTCTCCCTGGGCCCTTGAGTGTGTCAGTTTCCCTCTGTTCTGGGGTGCTTTCTCATTTTTTTCAGGCTTACTCTCCTTGCTGACCTCTCCTTTTGCGTGGAGATGGACAGAGGTTGTCGGAGGTCACTGAGTTCCCTTGGCAACATCACTGAAGCTGATGCTGATGATCGGTACGTGATGTTTGCAGAGGGCAGGTGGGGGGTCAGGGACGGCAAGAGATGAGGTCCTTGGAAGTCACAGGGTCTTTGAGACAGCGAGGAAGCTCGGTCCCTTCCTTGAGAAGTCTCTGCCTGAACCATGGCAGCCGTTCTGGGGGCTTCTGTGTTGGCCCTGCTGCCAGGGATGGATGTCCCAGGGCTGTCGTTGGTGAGCGACTTCAAGAAAATTGGGTTTCCTCAGGCCTCAGCCCTGTTTGGAGAAATATGTCTCCCAGTTTTTACCCCAGTATGAATGGAATTTTGTTTCCTGCTCTTTCTGTAATTGCAAAACCCCAGCCCAGATATTTCATGTCCAAATATCATGCTTGTGGATGCAAGGGGGTGTTCTTTCTAATGAGTCCTGTGAATCTTTCCCACGGATCTGCATGTGTCATGAAGTCTGGAGTAACCAGGTCTACCCTGAGACCCCATTGAGTTGGATGGTCCTCACAGGAGACTTGTTTCAAGAAGTTGTCATTTACTGAGTGTTTATTGGATATCAGGCACCGCATTGTACAGCCTCCCCCTTTCACAGATGAGGCTCAGAGAGGGGTAAGCAAGATGCCCAAGGTTATTGAGCACATAAATGGCAGGAATGGGTCTCAAACCTTGACAAGTCTGATACTAAAGGTCTTGCCCTTAACTATCGTTGTCTTCCTGATCTTTTATCATAGGACTTTCAAAGCTTTTTGACTTCAACCCATAATAAGAAATTCATTTTACATGTTCACATGCTATACGGCCACATCTACATGTTTATTAAACTCCTCACGAAACAACGTACGCCCGTGGATAAGAGGCATTCTGACATTTGCCATCCCATCTTGTCCATTTCATTCTATTCATGAAACATTTATGTCGGTTGGGAGTCGCTGAGATAATTTGCTGGCCCACTAATGAGCTGTGACCAGCCCTGGAGAGATGCTACATGCAAGACAAACACACTTGTCAGTGGTGTGCGTGTGAAAGTATTCGGGACTGTTTTACTGTCGGGGTGTGTGAAGGGACACACAGGGCAGCATGCAGACTGGAAAGCATTCTGTAAGGACTGGGGACACAGAACCCTGAAGGAGACTGGCCGGCGGAGAGGGTGAGCTGTTCACTAAGCTAATTATAGTTTGTGCTTCTCAGACTAGCAACTCTTCCCTCTTGCGGGGGGCATTGTCACCTCCAGGGTATCTGCCCTGAAGTCCTGATAATCATTCTGGGGTTTTAATAAAAGGCTGAAAAAAATGTTGTGAGCTTTCAACAGCCTTTAACAAGCTCACCTGCTTAAAAATCTAACACAGGGTCCTGAATTTTGGATGTTGAAAGGGACCCTTGAGGTGCCAAGAGAGACTTGGAGCCTTTCTCCAACATTCCTGCTGGTGATCATCCAGCCTCTGGCTCCCTCCGCTGCCTGGCTGAGCCCCTGGCCCCTGATGGACGTGGGTTAAGGCAATGGGAACCGACTTTGTAAGGGAGCATGTTCCACCATTAGCCTGCTTTAAACACAATGATCATTGACTGAGCCAAAATCCAATTATGTGTTAGTTGAGCACCAACTGTTCTCTCACTTCCACTCTCTCATTGTTTGGTTCGTTCACTGATTCATGCTTCCAACAGCATATACTGATTATGAGTATACATGACACTGAGATCATGACCTGAGCCGAAGTTGGACACTTAACCGACTGAGCCACCCAGGCGCCCCTGCCCCAAGCCATTTCTTTTTGAGGCTTATTATCTGTAGTTTCTCTAGTCTTTCATATATTCTAGTTTTTCAGATCTCTGAGCCACTGAGCCTGAGAAACCCTTTAGTGTATCAGAGACCTTCTTAGAGTCACTGAACATCCAGGGTAATGGGAATAGAATACATTTATTTTAAAGGTTTTAAATGGAATATTGAACTGAATTTCTTCAGCAGGCTTTCGTATGCAAATGACACTGGTGAGCATTCTATTTTACCCCCAAAGTAGGAGATTTCATGAATATGAAAAGACTTTCAGTATAAGGAAGGAGGAGTTTATTCCCTCCAAATTTGACTACAGCTCTAAAATTCTCTTTATTAATGCAAAGTTCTTTTGTCATTTTGCCTTTGGGACACTGTTACCAAACCTTGGGGGAAATATCAAGTTCCAAAAACATGGTGGACACGAGTACTTGCTGGGTCCAGAGTGAGTGTTTGGTCCATATGAAAACGACCAGGAAGACTTACAGATGGAGGTTGTTTAATGATTTGTGATAACTCAGTCTCCTGCCGTAAAACATATCCAAACTTTTAACTTTTCCTGAAGAAGCTTCTGTAGGGAACAAGCATTTGCTAATTTATCATTTAAATAAGGAAAATATTATCAGACACTGCTTGAAAAGTTCACCTTTTACTTAAAACATTTTATTATGCCATATAAAAACATAGAAAGATGACTGTGATAAAAACCAATGAATATATTACCAAGGTTAAGAAATAAAACAGTTGAGTGATCTTTCATTTATGACTAAATTAATTTACTAAGCATTAAACTTTTGGATTATTCCACTCAAGGTATTTCATCAGGAAGAAGGCCAGTAGGGACATTTATCAGTTTTCTTAATGCAAAGGAGCTAATGCTTAGATATTTTTTTTCTCTACATCTTCTTCCTTTTGGAACTTGTAAAGATCTTATACTGTCCTCCTCTTTCAGCTTATAAATGCACTGACAATGATGTTGCATACTGCAAATCCACACATCTTATTTACTGGAGTGAAAGAGTAGAGGACACTTCTGTATCGGAGATCAAAGATAACATGGTGTTATCATTGACAGATAATTATAGAAGATTTTATTATTATTTATTTAACCTGATCTTTAGGGATTCTAGTTCCTTATCGATTTATCATATTTGTTTTAATCACAGCAGAGAAAACACCCAATGTTGAATAACTTTGATTTATAAGATTTCTTAGCAACATATTGTGCTATGTATACTATGTAGATACTAAATGAATATGTGGACATTTTCTGTGTGCTACATCAGAGTTCAGTAGTATTCTTTGAGATATTTAAAAATACGAAGTCAATCATGTTAAATATATTACCATTAACACCCAGTATCTACTACTGCCATCAACATTCGCACAGAGTTTGGCTAATGTTAGGTAAGAAACATGGTAGTGTTTTCTCATACATCAGTCTCAGAGAACTGTCGCCTGTAGTGTCAGGATGCAAACAGTTATTCATTTTTGTGGTGTTATTTTAGTTCAGTTTAACAAAGATATTACTGAGCACCTACAACATGCTGGGCACTAAGCCAGACACATTGATGAGCCACTTGTGAGTGCTCTGCTTGATGAGTCTAGTCAGAGAATCACTCTTTACCCAGAATGATTGATTTTGCATTTAAACCCTCTACAGTCGGTCGTTACTGAATACAATCTGTAAAGGCGCAGACTGATGTTTTAAATAGAAAGGATACTTGAGACAGAACATAACGACGAAACCTAAAGGGAGTATGATTTTGGTGTGTGGTTGGTAGAATCACTATAGTGTAATGTGACTTAAACCTTGGATCAATCTATACTTACTTCAGTTTTTTAAGTGTAACTGATGTCTTCTTTCTTACGACTGTACTGTTTAGATTCACATATTAAAAAATGGATCAAGGGTGCCTGGGTGGCTCAGCTGGTTAAGCGTCTGCCTCTTGATTTCGGCTCAAGTCATGATCTCATGGTTCGTGGGATCCAGCCCCGTGTCGGGTTTGGTGCTAACAGTGCAGAACCTGCTTGAGATTCTCTCTCTTTCTGCCCCTCCCCTGCTTATGCATGTTCTCTCTCAAAAATAATTTATTTTAAAAAGAAAAAAATGGATCACAAAGATACTAGTAACACATATGTATGTGTGTGTGTATATATATATGCATATTTATACATATATGTACAAACACACACACATATATACACATATGTATATATGTGTACATATGTGTGGGTACATCTGTATGCATGTAAATGTGTATTTTATTATTGGGATTAGGAATTCTTTTCCCTTTGTGGAATTTCTTGTAAAGAATTCAATATTTAAGAGAACTGGAGTATTTCTTTCCCTACCACAATAATACCATCATATTCTATTAAGTGAGCTGTCACAAGTCATAATGCTCATTTAAAAGCATTTATTAAATAAACCAGGTAGGGGCGCCTGGGTGGCTCAGTGAGTTAAGCTTCTGACTTTGGCTCAGGTCCTGATCTCGTGGTTTGTGGGTTTGAGCCCCGTGTTGGGCTCTGTGCTGACAGCTCGGAGCCTGGAGCCTGCTTCAGATTCTGTGTCTCCTTCTCTCTCTCTGTCCCTTTCCCGCTCATGTTCTGTCTGACTATCTCTCTCTCTCTCTCTCTCTCAAAAATAAATATGTTAAAAAATGAAATAAGCTAGGTAAGGATGTGGTTTCCCTTCATTCTCTGGGGTTTGTATAACATTGTGGGAGGAACACAAACACTCAGCTACATACCGTAATGTCTGTGTCCAGTTATTTGGGAGGACTGTGGATACTGCGGTTTCTGCAGGGGCAGATTTGCTTTCTGCTTCTTCTTGACATTATCATCTAGCCAGCTGTCTTGGGTAACTTGAACGTGCCATCCCCATCTCTGCCTACTTTAAGCCTCACGTACCTAAAAGAGATAGTGTTTTGAATCCGAGTTCTCTAATTTTCCCTCCTTTCCCAAGAAAGTTATGAGTCTGAGGAAAGCAGGTTTAAGGAAGGAGAGGGAGAGGATGATGAGCATTTCTTGCTGACGCCGGCCTTGTGCATTCTTACGAGAAGGTGCAGTAAGTCCCTGGTGTGCAGCAGGAAATAGAGAGTAGTTGGGAATAGGGAAATAGGATTAATTTCTGTGTCATAATTTTGTAGCGTGGTTTCGCTTTTTAACAAAGTATCTCAACTTCCCTAAATAAACCAGAACCAATTTGAAATACATGTAATAAGATAGAAACACTTTGTCAAGGAAACAGAATTCCTAAAAACCATCTACCACTTGGAATTACTAACCCCACTCCCCACACCCCAGTCCCCCTTAGACTGGGCAGCCAAAATGGATACTTAGGCGCCGCATGGGCCTGTGCAGGTCTCCTTGCTTGTAAATTAATTTTGTTAAATGCTACAATGCTTCAAGGAGAGTATAGAGTGCACCGAGCTTGCTGCACTTACCCCGGTCTGAGGTCTGGCTGTGGAGCTGTACTTACCTGAGAGTCAGTGCATCTTCAGGTTGTGAGGAGACGATCCTAACACGTGAGAAGAGCAGAGCAAACCACGGGGAATGAGCACGTCTAACATTCAGCGTTAACAATCAGACAAAAGTTAAAGCGATGTGGACACATATTTTTGGTTTACACAACTACTATTGTGTTGTGTGCTTCTTAGTAACAATGGTAAGCAGCAGTGGACATAACCAATATAGAAAAATGGCTTTTGAGACCCTTGTGGAGACCCTCGATCCATAGAGAGGCCAAATCTCTTCTTTCTGGTGCAGGGGCCTGGATGAGGGAGGGCTCTGCTAACGATTCCGGGACCAGGACTGAGATGTCAAGTCTCACCAGACTTAAAGAGCAGCTCTCTGGGTGCCTGGGTGGCTCAGTCGACTGAGCGTCTGACTCTTGATTTCGGCTCAGGTCATGATCTCACAGTTCATGGGATCAAGCCACACGTCAGGCTCTGCACTGTCGCAGAGCCTGCTTCAGATTCTCTACCTCTCTTTCTGCCCCTCTCCTGCTCTCTGGCTTGCACATGCTGTCTCTCTCTCTCTCTCTTCTCTCTGCCCCTCCCCCTGCTTGCAAGTACACACACTCTCTCTCAAACTAAAGACATAAACATTAAAAAAAAAGAAGAAGAAAGAGCAGCTCTCTTATGCACCCAAGTTGCCCCACTGCACTCAAGAGCTAATGTTGAGGGAAGTGAAAATAAGGCTGTGACAAGAGGTGGTGAGAGGGAAGAGCTGGGGCAGGGGACCCAGGAGAGGGCAGCCCAGTGGCTGGGAACCCACCAGTGCTCCTTCCTGATCTGCTTCTGCAGGGCTGCTCTCCCAGGAGGGTGCTGAGGGGTGTGATGCAAAGGAAGGCTCCCTATCCAAGCATTTCTGCGGGCACCCCATAAACAGGGAGTGTACTTGCTTAGTCAGAAAATACCATTGAAGGCACAGAGGAGGAGTATCAATTAGTCACTTCTAGGTGTGAATTAATGCCCTTATTTGGTTTTTCTGGACTCCTACCTAGATGGGGTAAAGCACAGGACACCATAACAGAGGATGTGATCAAAACTATATTAAGTGGCTTTAGGCAACCAGGTGGAAAAGGAGAGCAATGGGCCCCCAGGAGATGGAGGAAAAAGGCATTGGGTCAAGAGGGACCAGAGGGGTCAGGAAAATGTGATAAGGGAATAAGGAAAAGAAGGTGGCAGGAGAGTAATAGAAAGAGTGTGGGTGTGACCTGTGGGCCTTGACTCATGCTTTGCAAAGTCAAAGGGCATGCAAGGCTTTTGTGATGGGCTTTGTGAACTCCAGTGGCAAAGGAATCTACAGCAGTCAAACTTACACATGAGACAGATGGAGGCTTCAGATGTCAGTTTCTCCAGTTATACACAATAGGAGCTATACATTTCTGAGCAATGAGCCACCAACAAGGTCTTCCTTCAAATGGGGGATGTTGTGTGTAATGCTACCGATGCACACGTGACAAATCTGTCCTGCGAAGCCTCTTTGCTTCTTGGTATTCTGTGGTCTGTTGTTTCTTGTCGACAGCCTAGTCCTGCCCTCAGCATTTCCTTTATTCTTACTTGATCACAGAACACCCATTTCACTAATCCACTCTAATAAGTATATATATATTTTTTCCATCTGAGAAACAATGTAGCTTAATTAAGGCTATCATGGATCAAAGAAACTTTGGGGCCTATTTTTTTGCTGGGGGTGGGGAATGGTGATTAGACTTGTTTTTTGACATTCTAGGCTTGAGGGCAGAGTCAGAGCTGTGTATTTATGAAGCCATAGTCTCCTGACCTCATCCAATTTTAACCACAATAAAGCATTTATATATGGTACCATATCTGTTACTGGTCCTTTTTAAGTCACTAAGGAGAGACACATGGATAACACTTTACTCTTCAGAAATCCCATGGTACAAAATGAGTTTGGTTTTACATGCCCTAATCTACACTGTATCCTATGCTTTCTCTCTTACTGTAGGACACACATAGCTCATCACCAAGAAAAACTGCACAGGAGAATCAGTGTATTTCACCATCTGCATCAACTTTTTAATGTAATTTAAGAAAACTACGAGCGCTAAACATGATAGTTCAAAGATAACAGAAATTCAGAATGTAAGGTGTTACTAAAGTTCCAAAAAGGCATCGCTCTCAGGTGTCTCACTAGAATACGGTCTGATGTCCCGAATTAACGTACGTTGTATTTCATGGGGCTGTGGTAGGGAGGATTACAAATGAATCCCGTGGTCTGTTGACAAAGGGTGGCCTGATGGCCTGTTCTGAGAATCTGGTTCTGAATGAATAAGCTACCGCACTGCAAATGGTCCGTGAAATACAGAACCCCACTCAGAGAAAAGCCCAGCAGAAGTCCTACAGCGCTCCCTTCAGTAAGCTCTACGGCACTCATATGACCCCCACGCCATGCTCCCGTCTTCTTTGGTCCACGAAGAAGGGTCCTGAAGGGAAGGGGCGTCTACCCCCTCCTCTGGGACGAGGGGCACCACCTTGTGCGGCAGATCATTGGACATGGTCATGAAAGGGGTGAAGGGATACGGGGGTGGGGTGGGGTACCCCGGCACATGATACAGATCCTCTAGTGCATGCAGGGAGTAGGACTGAGCCCCAGCTAGGGGGGCCCCCCAGCTGGAGCTCCTGTGCTGAGTGCTGGTCCCAGACTCCAGCTGGGAGAGACATCCTGTGCTGGGCGGCAAGGTCTGCGGGGTATCGGCGGGCACGGGGTCTGCCTGGCTGAGACCATCGGGCACCGTTTGCTCCCATGAGTCCCTCTGAGGAGAACGGAAAGGTCACTGGGGTTAGTCATTAGATGATACTCCGACGTGGACAGATTTCCTCACCAACACTGGCTGTGGTCAGACCATGGCTTCCAGAGGGGACTTGGTGTCCCCTCTCTGCTGTTCCAGCTTCCTTACCAGGCACCTGTTCCCTCTGGTGTCTAATACCAGCGGTGAGAGTTTTCGTTCCTTTCTTACTCTAGAATTAGATTCTCTATATTTATTACAATTCCTTTCCCCAGAAAACACCACTAAAGGAGTGAAAGGAGGGAATAAAACAAACATTTATACAGCATTTTACCCATTACGACGTACTATGTCTTGCATTCTTTTTAAGCTTCACCCTACCCGGGGTCCTAGAATGCCGTTTCCACAGTGGGGACGCCAGCACTGGCCGCTCCTGGGAGGAGTATGTCTCTAAACTACATGGTGGGCTTTTGCCCTCAGAGAGCCAAGAGGTAGAACTTCCATAGGCTTAGAGCTGGAAAGACTTGGGTTCACTTCATGGCTGTGCCACTTACTAACTTTCTCACTCTGAGTACCTCACTTTGTTCATCTGTAAAATGGGGCTTTAAGAATTGTATCCTGAGTCGTTGCAAGTATTAAAGGAACAAAGGCACACAGGAGTTCCTGGCTGGAGGAGGTAACTCCATAAGGTTAATTCACCCCCTTTTGTCTAAATTCCCATCTTTAGAGATTCATTCCTTTGTAGTTGAAGGCTTTACAGTTTTCTGTAAGTTGGGTGTTGGTATTCTTCAGATCTTTAGGAACTCACCACTTTGTTAGGATTGAGGAAGAACAAGATTCTATAGGGTAGAAATATTGTGGGAGAGGGCGCAGGGGGACTGGGAGGTTAGGAGACACCTTGGTGGCCTGCCCTGGCAGATTACAGCCTAGTCTCGTGGGAGATGTCACTTCAGTGAGCTTTCCTTGTGTGCTGCGGGAACAATGGGGGAGCGTCTGGCAAAATGAGTTGAGTCCTAACAAAATGCATATAAACTTGCCTTAAAGTTGTCCCCTCCCAAGACCCTAGACAGACAGACCTTGCGGGGGTCGTGGTCTGCGTGGATTTTGAGGAAGGGCCCCTCTCGGAGTGTATCCTGGGAGAACAGCCTCAGAGGTGTGCCGGGCAAGCCGGACCTGACTTCCACCTGGTTACCAAGCGCAATGACCGGCCAGACCTCACCTTACTCCCTAAATGGGAGACCCCTGCATACTCACAAGCACGAAGTGCGTGGGGTCCCCAGGGAAGGGTGGAGGCAGGAGCGGCGGCAGGGGCGAGGCGCTGAACAGAGAGCCGGTGCTGGGGGTCAGGCCTGGCGGGGGCCGGTGGTCTACGTAGGGCTCCGGGAAGTAGGAATCCAGGAGGGCCGGGTGGCTCTGCCCTGCGGGGGACTCACAGGGAAAGGGCTTCGCCGGTGAGGTGCAGACGTCGTTTGCAAACTGTTTCGTGTGGTGGAAATCCGAGTCAGAGAGGAAAGATCTTCTGATACCATAGTAACCTGACGTTACCGGTGAACCTGTTGCCAAAGGAAAAACAAACTGGCAACAATCTCTCCATGGGAAGTCTGGGCAAATCTGTTGCAGCTGAGACCCTCCACGTGGGAAACGGTCTTTTTTTTTTTTTTAATTCAAATTTTCATTTAAATTCTAGCTAGTTAACATACCAGTGCAAAATTGGTGTCAGTAGAATTCAGTGATTCATCACTTACATACAACACCCAGTGCTCATCATAAGTGCCTTCCATTTTTTTTTTTTAAATTTTTTTTTCAACATTTTTTATTTATTTTTGGGACAGAGAGAGACAGAGCATGAACGGGGGAGGGGCAGAGAGAGAGGGAGACACAGAATCGGAAACAGGCTCCAGGCTCTGAGCCATCAGCCCAGAGCCTGACACGGGGCTCGAACTCACGGACCGCGAGATCGTGACCTGGCTGAAGTCGGACGCTTAACCGACTGCGCCACCCAGGCGCCCCCCATTTTTTTTTTTAAGTTTATTTGTTTTAAGAAAGGGAGCGCCATCTGGGAAGGGACCGAGAGAGGGGGAGAGAGAGAATCCCAGGAAGGCTCTTTGCTGTCAGGACAGAGCCCATTGTGGGGCTCAATCTCACAAACCTTGAGATCATGACCTGAGCCGAAATCAAGAGTCAGACACTTCATCAGCTAGGCCACCAGGGTGCCCCAGAAGTACCCTCCGTAATGCCCATCACCCATCTAGCCCATCTCCCGCCCACCTCCCTCCATCAACCCTCGGTTTGTTCTCTAACGTTACGAGTCTCTCATGGTTTGTGTTCCTTTCTTTCCTTCCCCCCTCCAAGATGTTCATCTCTCTTGGGGAAACCATCTTTCTAACATGGGCTGAACACCAAAGCAAACATTTAAATAGAGAAATGTCTTGAAAAGCATTAAATATTGCTGCATTGCCCCCTTTTAACTGGTCCAGCCCAAATAACTAATATGTTTAAAATTCATTCCGCCTTTGGAGAGGAGCTCATTGGAGACGGTGCCGTAACTTCTCATTCGCTCACTCCAAGTGCATTTACTGTGCACTTTCTGTGTTCCAGTCACTGTGCTGGGAAAAGTTTGGGCTTAAGGAGACAAGGAAAGGAATCCCTTGACGTTTACATTATATCAAATGAAGCGTCTTTTTTTTTTTTTTTTTTTTTTTTTTTTTTACAGCTTCTGAGCTCTGTCCCCATTGAGCAGACTCAAGACTGCTAACAACAGGCTGCTTCTGGGTGTGTTATCCCAGATGCAGTATCTCTAGATAAGGCGATAGGATAACCCCACCCCCAAATCAGAGGTAGGCTGTCTGCTGCTTCCACGTCTTTGTATACTGACCTTTTATCAGATGTCTCATACCTAGCAGGCATCAAGAAATGGCTTGCTTGCTTTGGGATGCTAGAGCTTCTCTGCAACCAAGTCAGAAAGAGGACTGCCAAAAAATGTGTCTGCTGGCTTTGAGGAGTCCTGTTATTTGCTGCCCTCTTGTGTCCATGCCGAGTCCCTGACTCAGCTCACCTGGGCCCTGGGCGAGTTTGGGAAGGGAATACCTCCCACAGAAAGCTTCCCTTGGTGAAACCAGGGGAACCAGATGAACCTGAGAAGAGGCGGGGCCAGTGAAATGGTTCCATAGGGGAAACCAGGTGTTCGCTAAAGACTTTCAGACCCAGTGGCTCCGCTGTAGCAGGAAACACATTAGCATTTAGAACATGTTCCGGGAGGTAGATGCAAGCTCTGTGCAAGTGATGGTTTAATTATTCCAGCTGGTGGTGGATGTGGTCTAATTAGCTAAGATCTGCGCCCTGAGGTCACAAAAGGGCTGAGCCTGTCTTTCTTCCCTTCCCTCAGCCAGAGTGGGAGCTCTGTCCCACCCACTCTCTACTCATCCTCCCCAGAGATCATACCCCTTTGTTATCGTGACACAGTCATCCATTACTCCACTGACACGGGACTTTGGCCCTTGACACGAGGTGTGGAACTTTATAGTATGCTCACTACTCCCTCAGCTGAGTTGCAGCCCTCTTTCTAATCTACCTGCCAGCTCCATGGGGGTCAGGGCTTATGTCTTATATTTTGCTGTAAATCCAACAGCATAACACCGTGTTCAACAATTATATGTAAATTTATTCATTCATTCGGAGGATATCAAAATTCCCCGTAGAAACTTACAGCAAATTCTACTTCTTCTACTGTCATCTGAAATTCTATAGCCCCAGACTTCTAATCTGCTCATGAATTTGAAAGCTGCAGTCAGGGGTTTCGTCATAAGCATACTTCCACAGGGGGAGAAAAAAAATATGCGCAAGTGAAAATTAATATCAATAAAGAAAATTCTGTTTCATGCCATGAATTTGTATCCACGGGAGTGACTGAAGCTGAGGGGAGAATGAAGAGTATGTAAACAAGTCTTCTAGGATCTCATGTCTATATTCCCAGTTTCCAAATAAAAACAACCATGAAAAAAAGAAAGGAAGGAAAAAAAAAAACCACAAACCCTTGTGCTTTCTTAAGTGTATATTTTTCTCCTTAAAAAGAGGAGGAATAGTTCTGGAAAGTACGGGAAGCTGCAAAAATTTCCTTCTATAGGAGGGAGCAGATGTAGCCAGATTCCAGGGATGATAAACATGTTTGCGAAACACAACATACAGACATTCAGATATGCGGGGTCTCCTTTTGGCCCTTATTCCTTTTCTTATCCAGCTGCGAAGCTTCCTAAAATCATTTGAGAAAGCCTATGCCATCTCTGAGTTTGGGCTCTGAAAGGAGTGTGTGTTAGTGTGCACATGCGTGTGCACGTGTGCATAGACATCCCCAACACTTTTGCTAAGAATCAGAATGCCCCTTTCCCACCTCTGCAGGAGCACTGAAAGACACATATGTATTGAAATGAATACCAAATGCTTAAGGTGCCTGATGTACAGAGAGCCCTCCATAAATGGTAGTTTCTTCACCTGCCTTTCTGTTTCAAAGCAGACGCATAATCTATCGGATCATGGTCCCAGAATTGTGCACATTTTAAAACCGTATCGAGCGAGGGCCTGTTACTGCTTTCGCTCACTAAGCTTCTGCGAGGCCAGGGGTGGAAAGGCCGCCTTCAAGACAGAATGAATTCCAAACTCAGGAATGATTGAATTAGGTCTGTCTTCACTGATTTTCTATTTTAAAAATAACTTGTTTGAAAAAGTAAAATTTCGGAGGTGCTATAAGGCAGTTATAAAAGAATGGAAACCCCAATGCCGGACTGAAACTCAAAAAGGGAATTAAGTAACTGCTCGTTGAGCTTCAGCACTCACCTGGCATCTGGGCAAATGGAGACGGGGAGTTGCTGACTCCGCTCTGGAAGGCAAAGAGAGTGTTAGTATTTTCTTTAGTTCCGAGTTCAAATTTAAAAAAAAGAAAAGATTAGGGATACATTTGATAAGGTTTATATCCTGATACTAAGAAACATTATTTGGGGGCTGAACTGGGAGGGCAACCTAGGTTAAGAATTCAAGTATCAGAGGGGCGCCTGGGTGGCTCAGTCGGTTAAGCATCCCTCCGACTTCAGCTCAGGTCACCGTCTCATGGTTCGTGGGTTAGACCCCTGCATCAGGCTCTGTGCATCAGGCTCTGTGCTGACAGCTCAGAGCCTGGAGTCTGCTTCAGATTCTGCATCTCCCTCTGTCTCTGCCCCTCCCCTGGTCATGCTCTGTCTCTCTCTCTGTCTCTCTCTGTCTCTCTCTGTCTCTCTCAAAAATGAATAAACATTAAAAAAATAAAAACTTCAAGTGTCAGAGTACAAAGTTTTATGAGGGACAGAGTTAGAAACCAAAGTTCGATTCTAGTAAACATGCCGAAAAGCTCAGGCTGGATGAAATGGAATAATTTGTACTTCATTTTTTTTAGTGTTTGTGGTAATATCAAATATATACCATGTGCTTTAAATACACACATACATATGTTTGGCATTTGGCTTCAGCACTGAGTGGTCACTGTTTTACGGTCTGCCTTTATGTAGAATCAAAGCTCCAGCCAGAGTAGGGACCTTGACTGTGGCTTGTGCTCAGTGCCCAGAACAGAATGTGGTTCATAGTAGACACAATAAAACTGTGTGGAATAAAGATACAGTCCTCAAAGAGCCCACGGTCTAGTGATCATGGGAGGTTGGGGGATGTTGTCTGTTTGGTCATGTCCCCTCAGAAGATGTATGGCAGTCCTAACCCCAGTACCTGTGAATGTGACCTGATTTGGAAATAGGGCCTTTGAAGACACAACTCGTTAAAGTAAGGGGAGGTCATACTGAATGAGGGCGGGCCCTAAATCCAGCGTGACCGGTGTCCGTATAAAAAGAGGAGGGAGAAACACAGAGACACAGACACAGAGGGGAGAAGGACACGTGAAGACAGAAGTAGAAGTTTGAGTGATACAATGTCAGGCTGAGGACCACCGAGGACTGTGGGCCGGCTACAACCAGCAGCTGGAAGAGGCAGGGAGGTGTGCTTCCCTAGATCCTTCTAGAGGGAGTCTGGCCCTGCTGATACCTTGATTTTGGACTTCTAGTCTCAGAACTGTGAGACAGTACATTTCTGGTATTTTAAGCCACTCCGGTTGTAGTTAATCTGTTACTGCAGTCCTGGGAAGCTAACGCAGAGAGTGACAAAGAAACAGACAACTCAGTGGAGTGTGTGAGAAGTGGCATGGTCGGGGAAAGGTGGAGTGAGGGGGGCACCAAAGCTCGTATTGGGGATGGGGTGAGGAGCACATCCTGGGGCAGGTGATACCTAAGCTGACCTCTGAAGGAAGCGTATCCAGGGATGCAGAGTCTTAAAATATACAACTGCAAATTCTGGCTCCACGATGCCCCCCAACAAAGTTGTGTAGGGAAAAAAATAGCTGTTGCAAAAGTTGAGAGTCCTCAGCATCTAGTTCTTTGGATCTGAGCTCTTAGCCTGGCGCTCAAAGTGCTGCAGACCCTCGCAAGTTGGAAGAGACTTTATGGAGAGCCTCGTGCAAGCACCCACTCAATGCCAAGGTCCTGTCCATGTTATTAACGCTGAGTGCATTGAGCTCCGAGGGATGGAGAGCCCAACACCCTCTGTGAAAGCCCATTTCTTCTCTGGGCACTTTCGACTGTCACAAAGCAGGCAGAAGAGAATCATTTTCTTATTTCTCATCTTTTTGGTCCATATACAATAAGTTTAACCCTTCTTCCATATATGGCTCTCCAAATATTCAGAGACAATCCATCATTTCCCCAAGGTCTTAATCAGTTCGGGCTTCTCTACCAGCAAATACCATGGACTGGGGTGGCTTAAACAGGAAACATTTCCCCCAGCTCGGAGGCTGGAAGGGTGCCCACGTGATCAGGTTCTTGGTGGGGAGACCTCTCTTCCTGAGTGTTTTGAGCATGGCCTTCTCACTGTGTCTTCATGTGGCAGAAAGAGAGATCATCTCTCTCATGTGTCTCTTCCATGAGGGCACTAATCCCAATCACAAGGGCTCCACGTTCATAACCCAATCAGCTCCCAAAGGCCCCATTTCCGAACACAATCACATGGCGGGGTCAGGGCTTTAACATATGAATTCTGAGGAGTCGACGAACATTCAGTTCATAGCACCAAACTGGAATTCAATCTCATCCAAGCCAAAATGTTCTCCAACCATTCAGAAGTAGCACAAGTTAATTTGAGCGAAGAAGACTCTGGACCCAGAGTGTATGTGTTTGAATCCCAGCTCTGCCTCTTATTAGCTGTGTGATCTTGGGTACGTGAACATCAAGTTGTATCACACCTGCACGTAGGTATGCACATATCATGCAAGCACATAGAATAGCTCCTGGCATCGAGTGAGCAGGAAATAAGTGCTAGTTACATAGTGCTTATCACTCACATGCGTTCTTATGCCCCTTCAAATCTATGGCAAGTTCCTCTAAACATGCTCTGATTTATGTGTCTTCCTGTTCAATAAGTTAACACTTTTAAGTGGCAGAAGGGAACCACGGGCAGGCAGGGCCAGGAAGGGCAGATGCCTACATCTCTATGGGAAGCAAAGGAAGAAGCAGTGATTAAGCACAGAAGCACTTGTGTTTGGGCACAATTTCCCATGTTGCGGGGCCCATCTTATCCTGGGGTTCCTCCGAGTCCCAGCTCTGTCTGGCTGGGTGTTTTCTCGAAGGCAGGCACCAAGGCCTACACCCTCTGGCTTCTGCGTCCGCCTCCTTCCGGGTGTCCGTGGGCTGTGTCCTGAATGCTGGCCAGGGGAGATGTCCTGCTCCCCTTCTCCCACCTTTTCTCCCTGGCTGCTACCCTTAAGCCGCTCTGGCCAAGGCTGGGCCAGGCCGAAGGCTTCTGTGAGACGCGGACACAGGCGCAACCTGATGGACGGAAGTGTCAGCACCCTATTCTGCTCTCACACGGCTCTTTGTCCAAGCCTCTTCCCCAAGGCGTCGATAAGGCCCAGTCTACGCCCTACACATCTCTGCTGTGAAAGCTTTCCTGTCATTCACCTGTGCCATCAGGCAGTCCCGGGGATCTCCTCACACCCCTTCTCCTTCTGCCCAGGCCCCCTCATTCCCGTGGAACTGGAGCGCTGTACCCTCCCCCAACCCAGATTCAATACCCAAAGACCCTACAGCAGTTTCCCAGTTACGGGTCTCATTGATTTTATTTATGATTTGATGAAAAGAAGCCTCTCTTGTTCGTTTCTCCTACACAGTTTTGCTTTCTACCTGCTGTGGAAATTACCAGTGTGTTTTCATTGTTTATGGTTACCCACAAAATTTTACCTTGTGTATTTAACAAAGACTACTATTGATACCTGAAAACTCCCACTGACAAAGTCCTCGGAACATTGGCTCTCACTAGGCCTCTCCCTAATTTATGTGACTGTGCTATTTTCTGGCATTTTAGGTTGTTTCTTTATATTGCATCTTTCCAATTATACATCATAATTATCATCATTTTTTAAAAAGTTTACTTATTTATTTTGAGAGAGAGAGACAGAGAGAGTGAGCAGGGGAGGGACAGAGCTAGAGGGAGAGAGAGAATCCCACGCAGGCTCCGAGATATCAGTGCAGAGCCTGACTTGGGGCTCGATTCCCTGACTGTGAGATCATGACCTGAGCTGAAATCAAGAGTCAGACGCTTCACCGACTGAGCCACCCAGGCTCCCCATCGTCATTTTATTAAGTAAATCTGTATTAGATTTACTTATGTATTCACTATTTTCTTTGCTTACTCTTCCTCCAGACTATTTTTTTTTTTAGGATTCATTTTCCTCCTTCTGGAGTAATCCTTCAGGGGCACCTGGGTAAAGCCTGTTTGAGATGCTCTCTCCCTTCCTCTCTGCCCCTCACCCCCCCTCTCTAAAAAGTAATCCTTCAGAAAATTCCTTTCCTGTAGGTGATGTTGGTGGTAAAATGCTTCCGTTTTTATTTACCCTGAAAATATCATTTCTTTTTCTCTTGTACTTAAAAGGGAACATTTCCAGGTTCACAAATGTAACTTTATAGTTCTTCCTGTCTCACCACTTCAAAGATGTCACCCCACTGTCTCAGCTTCCATGATTGCTCTTGACCTCATAGTTATTCTTTAGACAATTTTTCTTTCCTTTATGCTTTTTAAAAAGAAATTATTGTGGAAGTATAGTTGAATACAATGTTACATTGGTTTCAGGTGTAAAAATGTAGGGGTTTGTCAATTCTACACATTACTCAGCACTTACCCACGGTAAGTGGAGGTGCCCTCTGTCACCATACAATGTTACTCTAATTTATTGACTATGTTTCCTGGGCTGTACTTTTTTTCATCCCTATGACATTCATTTTATAACTGGAAGTTTGGACCTCTTATTCCCTTCACCTATTTCACCCACCCCTCCCCCCATATATATCTATGTTGAAAGACTTGGACTGCTTCCAAGACACTTGGACTGCTTCCATAAGTTGGCTATTGTAAATAATGTTGCAAGAAGCGGAAGGGTGCATATATCTTTTTGAATTAGTGTTTTTGTTTTCTTTGGGTAAATACCCAGTCATGGAATTACTGGATCATATGGTATTTCTATTTTTAACTTTTTGAGGAACCCCCATACTGTCTTTCACAGTGGCTGTACCACCTTGCATTCCCACCGACGGTGCACAAGGGTTCCCTTTTTCTCCACATCCCCCCAACAATTGTTTCTTGTGTTTTTGATTGTAGCCATTCTGACAGGTGTGAGGTGATATCTCATTGTGGTTTTGATTTGCATTTCCCTGATGATGAGTGAGGTTAAGCATCTTTTCAGGTGTCTATTGGCCATCTGGATGTCTTCTCTGGAGAAAAAATCTCTTTAGGTATTCTGCCAATTTTTGAAGTCTCTGCTTTTTAATATACTCCTTTGTCTTCAAATTTCTTCAAAGTGACCTCATTTTAACTCTGGAAAAGTTTCAACTGTCCTCTCTTTAAATATTGTCTTGTCTGTATCGTCCTCATTCTCTCCTTCTGGGGCTCTGTGAAGATGTTTGTTAAACCTTTACCTTCACCCTCTATACCGAAAACCTCCCATTATACTCTCTATATCCATGATTTTCTGTTCTATCTTTTGGTATAAATTACTATCGACTTCTTCAGAAATACATCCAGTTCACTAATTCTTTCTTCAGCTAATTTGTTTTATCTATCTATCTATCTATCTATTTATTTATTTATTTATAAGTTTATTTATTTTGAGAGATACAGAGACAGTGTGAGTGGGGGAGGGGCACAGAGAGGGAGGGAGAGAATCCCAAGCAGGCTCCACACTGCCAGCACACAGCCCAATGCGGGGCTCAAACTCACGAAGCTGCGAGATCATGACCTGAGCTGAAACCAAGAGTTGGACGCTCAACCAACTGAGCCACCCAGGTTCCCCCTCATACATTGCGTTTTAAACATTGTCAATGAATACATATTTTTCCATTTATATAAATTCCACATGATTTTTTAAAAAAAAATCCACCACCTAGTGATTTCTGTTGGTCTCTAGTTGAATGTTTGCTACTTATTAAGTGACTGTGTATTTTGTATTTGATAGTTCTAATACCTAAAAGCTTTAGGCATTTGAATGTATTGTTTATTGTTTATGCTGACTCTCACTCATCCTGGTTTGCTTCCTTATGCATTTGGCGATCTTTGATTGAAACTCATATCTGGTTAACCTTCATCTGTGAAAATCTGGGGTTCCTGATTTGAGATTGTTTTCCTCCAGGAGAGTTATGTTTGTATTTCTGGGGAGCCAGCTCCCTTCCCGGTTCCCCGGTTAATCTTGGAGTCCCAAGTTCAGCTCCAACCTTGGCAACTGTTTAAGGACTGTCATGCATAAAGCTAACTTGGACACCTGTTCTCAGGGGAGCTTGCCTTTTTGGTGTGATCACCTTCTCATCATCCACTGTCTTAATTTCTCGTCAAACGGTTTCCCCAGCCTCCCATACCAGCACTCCTTGCCCCTCTTCCCCCAGCCTTGGAGACTTCCCTTACTTTCTGCCAAGTCAACAAACTCTTACTAAAATGTGTTTTATGCAGGACCCAGCTTTGTTGTGGGGGAGATCTCCCCACCCCCAGACCATCTAGTCTGACCCAAACAATTGAGTACCTAAATATTGAGTACCTAAATTAGACATAGATACCTTGCTGTTTTTTACACAGCACAAAATATTTTATTTTCTCCTAATTTCCAAATTCTCTCACAGAGATTTAAATTACAATAGAAGTAATTCATAAACCCATACTTGCCATTTCATAGACAAACTGTTAAGCATGTGCCCAGATGTGTTATATGTATTATCTCATTTAATTATCACCACAGTCCCTAAAGAGAGGGAATATGATTCTCATTTCAATGATGAGGGAACTGAAGAGTAGAGAAATAACCCAAGTTCCCAAATGGGTGGAGGTGATGGTGATCGTGGTGGATGGACTCAAATAAGGACCTTTGGAATTTCAGATCCTATTCATTAACTAATATGCCATGCTGTCCTCCAAGCATTTTAATATCTCAAAAATAAAAATAGAAAAATTTCCTATGTAGTTAATTTTTTTAAAGTATATAGGAGACTTGGGGACATCCAGAGAGAGCATGTAATTATACCAAAGCTCACAAAGAAGATTGCCACTTTCCTGTCTGACACCTACATATATATATATATATATATATATATATATATATATATATATATATATCTCCTTAGTCCTCCAATGGATATACTATTTTGGGGGGTCAGCTTTACTGAGGTGCAATTTACATATAATAAAATTCCCAAATTTTAAACATACAATTTGATGAATTTTGACAAATTTTGACAGACTCCTGTGACCCACCACTATAATCATGACCTAAAACATTTCCATCAGATTAGTTGTTTTATAGCGATACTGAGCACTGCCCTCTCTGTGGTGGCCTGGGAAATATTTGGGGGGGTGGATATAAAAGGCAATGATCACGCACCCTGTCAGCTGGCCTCACAGAACATAGAACTGAGTTCCAACGGCCCTGTGTAGGGACTGGAAAGGATCTCCCTGGACAGAGTTCAGGGCCGGCACTTACTCCCCATCTCCTTCTCAGACCTCACAGGTTGAGGAGGAACAGGCTACCACGTGAGTCTTTAGCAGGCACCCTCGCTGTCATGGCACGTGTGAAGGGAAAGCTCACGTCCCCTTCTTCCTGTTTCAAGATACTATGTTCACACAGTTGCCTCTGATCCTATGAATTCTCCAGAAATAATATTGAAATTAATACTGAAGAGCCCATAACTTTTGACCAAGCAAGATGGTATATAATTTTTATTTTGCATATAGCAAACAACAGGATCTCACAATGCCAGGTAGCCAAATTCAGAGGTTTATATTTGAATGAAATTTGCCAGGCTGCAACTTCCTGTAGCTAACGCAGCAGCCTCACAGCTGCCCCAAAAGCCCCTCCATGAAAATGAGTTAATTTGAACTAATGGGTCATCCAGGTAGTGAAGTGATAAGATTAGGAGTTTCACCTTGAGTACATTTATTGTCATTTTTATGACCCAATAATATTTTCGGTTGCCAATCTGGTTGAAGAAATATACTGAAATGTATGTGGAAAAGATCTCCGACTAGTATAAGAGTTTTCACACTGTTATATAATTTATTTCTAAATTCTAATGACATACTTTAGAATGTGGCTCTTTAATCTTAAAGATAATTGCTACTAATTAGTAATTATTACTAATCACTAATAATAATCACAGCCACTCGTGGATAGCTGGGCTTCCTTTTAAATTTCTATTTGTTTTTGAAAGAGAGAGAGAGAGAGAGAGAGAGACAGAGTGTGAGAGGGGGAGGGGCAGAGAAAGAGGGAGTTACAGAAGCAGGCTCCAGGCTCCCAGCTGTCAGCACAGAGCCCCATGAGGGACTTGAACTCATGAACTGTGAGATCATGACCTGAGCCAAAGTCAGATGCTTAACTGACTGAGCCACCCAGGTGCTACCCAGGCACACAGGCACCCAGCTGGCCTCCCCTTTAAAGGAATTCATAGCAGTCTATATATTTAATACCTCATTGTCATCACACCTATGGTTGAGAGAGGGGTTGAGGATACTATACTGTACATTCTAAAACCTTGTTTTAATATCTGAATTTAGGGGGACCTGGGTGGCTCAGTCGGTTAAGCGTCCGACTCTTGGTTTTGGTTCAGGTCATGATCTCACAATTTCGTGACTTCGAGCCCCATGTTGGGCTCCAAGCTGACAGTGTGGAGCCTGCTTGGGATTCTCTGTCTCCCTCTCTCTGCCCCTCCCCCACTTTCACTATCTCTGTCTCTCTCAAAATAAATAAATAAACTTAAAAAAAATAATATCTGAATTTAGACCCATCATAAGTCATACGATTTTCCTCCAGCTTTGAAATTAATGTAAAGTTAATGCTGGATGTAACACAATTAGTCTTTCAGTGGATCTCCATGTTAGGTTGGAATATCTTCTTCTTCCAGAAGAGAATGGGCATAGAGAATCAGATGCCGTACTTAATGTTAAACCATGCAGTAGAACCAGGAGCATTCTGATTGGTGTGAAATCTTATACTGTGAATAAACTATACTAACCTTGCTGTAATGAACTTTGTTAGTTTTGCAAAGTGTGAAACAGGTTTTGATTTGTGGGCCACTTATCTGAGTTCCACGGTAATTAGCCATAGGTAAGAAAAATATTCCACAGTGAATAGGAACTATAGTTAGAAGCATCTACCATGTGCCAGGTGGTTTCTATAAGGCTATCTTATTATAAACTAAACACTATCACCTCAGTTTTACAAACAAGGAAACTGAGCATCAGAGAAGATAAGTAATATGCCCAAGATCCCATGTCTAGTAAATTACGGAACTAGCTGTAAACCCAGAGTCTCTGCCTCCCATATTTCTGCTCTGTCAAGCTCTCAGTGACCTAACAAGCAAGTTCTCTGCACATGCCCCTTCCGTCAAACCAGATATTTCCCGGGCACCTCTGATGTGCATGTCACAGTGCTGTGTAGACAAAATGCCACTCAGAGGCTTGGATTGGGATCCACTTAGGGAGACAAGCCAGTTCGTTCGTGGTAGATTAAATATGGTCACAGTTTCTTTGCAGCCAACCCCCCCACCCCCATTAAGAAGTGGAGTCTGTCCCGCTACCCCTCAGGTCTAGGATGGTTTTGTAACGTTCTCTGACTAACAGCATGTAGCAGAGGTGATGATGTGTGCCCTTCAAACTCTAGGCATCAAGAGCACTTGCAGTTTCACCTTTGCTTGAAATCCTGCCTTACCATCTCCTCTTCAACAAGTCAGTCTCAGCTCCTGGAGTATGACTGACTGTGGAAGTGAATTCCATCACTCCTGCCGAGGGCCAGAACTGACTGCCAGATACGGGAAGGAGGCCATCTTGGACTTCCAACATGGTGGAACCTCTGGCTAAGTGCAACCGCCTGACTGAGCCCCGAGGAACATCCGGCCGACTCACAGGATTGTGAGAAAGAATATGTAAGTCTCATCACCTCCTAAGGTTAGGGTAGGTTCTCATGCAGCAATAAGTAGCTGATGCAGATGTGCCCAGGAAAAAGTAACTCACGGATGCCAATCCAGGCTAGATTATTCAATGTGGAGGCAGAGTGGAGGGGAGTTACTGCCTTGGGGAAAGGTGACTGAGTCCGTTATATTGTGGGAGATATTGGAGTCCTAGTTTCCAAGTGCATGGTACATACTCTACATATTTAATTGATTTAGTAAAAATGTATCACGTGCCTAGTATGCATCAGGATTGTGTAATTTCCAGAAATAAAAAGGATAGGGCATGGGTTCTGTTCTTAGGGAGCAAACAGTTTCATAGGGAAGACAGTTGCACAACTGTATAAATGGGGTTGGGAGGACTAGCATTTCATGAATATTTACTTCATGCCAGATTCTGTACCAAGCAGTTGACATACATGGGTGTGTGTTTCATCATTTTGATCAATGGCTCCTATTTTTGCGCTTTGTGTCTTCTGCTCTGCACTAAATGATTTGTGCAACATTATCATTAAATCCTCACTAATGAAATAGATGGTTGTAAGTTATTATCTCTAGACTACAGACTGCAAAACTAATAGACGGTATAATGGACTTGTCCAAGGTTGCAAAGCCAGGGAGGGATGTAGCTTGATTTAGTGCAGATGGGGGGTGGGGGTGAGCATGAGGGCTGGGGGTGGAGGTGAGTTGCTGTCTTGGGGGAAGGTGACTGAAGACACTATATCGTGGGAGGTATCTGAGTCCAGTTTTGAAGGATGAAAGGAGATCAGTAAGCAGACAGGGTAAGGGGCATTGTACTTGAGGAGAAAAGCAAAGGCTTGAATGTGAGGCTAGCACGTCACAGACATGGAAATGTGTGCAGGAAGTGTGCAGAGAGAAAGCTGAAGAGAAGCTGGTGGAGGGTGTGGGAACCAGCTTATAAAGGGTCCGGTAGCACACAATGGTCGTGGAGAAGTTCCTTAGCTATGCAGACATGGTGGTAGTGGTATTGTAGGAAATTTAAACTGGTGCTGAAAATGATGGGTCAGAAATGGACAATGGGTGAGGGCAAGGGCTCTTGTAACTGAACAGAGATCCAGCGGTGAGGGTCTGATGGTTCTCCTTAGGGGAGGAGTGTCAGGAGGCCAGCAGGTGACTTTTTTTTTTTTTTTTTTCCAAACTCTCTTTGGCTTTGTGTTAGAGCCTGCCTAGGGTTGATCCTCGCCGTGGGCGTGTTGAGGGCTGCTGGCCACCTGTCCCAGTTGTACCAGTTCCCAGGGCTCTTTCTCTCTTTTCTTCTTTGTCACCAACTTCCCCACTGATGCTTGGGTATAAAGAGGGGGCTGGCCCTTCTCCCTCATGCTGTACTTTCACAAAGCAAAAACCCCTATGTTCTTAAATGATTTGATAATATATTGTATAGGTCCAATCCCGAAGCCAATAAAAATTTGTGAGGAAGGAATATCGACAGATGTATCCTTAAAAACATTTGCCACATGTCTACAAAGCCTAGATTACAGAGGAGGATTTATCTCGCAAAGAAACAGCTCATCTGGGTTTGCGCAGTTTGTTTTCATTATCACCAGCCTCTGGCAAAGTAGGTACCATGTAATCGATATAAAACGGAGAACATAAAAGGGTTAAATGATTTGCTTAAGGCCTTCAAATGTATAGAGTTAAAAGGAACACTAAAAGTCTTGTTGAGGTTCTTTCTTGGGGGAGGGGATTTACCAGGAGAACATTAATTTATGCATTTTTATAATAGTGCTTGTAAATACTGAAAACAGATTTTGATGTTCATTGACTTGTTGGCATAGCAACTTAATTTCTTTCTAATAAAGTGTCATAGAAAAATTCTGGAAGACTGTACATGAAACTCAGTATGGGAAACAGAACAAGGGGACTGGGTAAGCAGGAGAGGTCATGGACTTCTATTATTTACTTTATACCCTCTATTCTGTTTGAAAATTTACCATGCATCCTTTTGTAATTAAAACACCTAGTTAATAAAAGTTTAAAAATAGAATTCAGGTCCTTTCTTTATTGCAAATCTCAAAATTAAAAAAACAACAACTGTGATTCCAAGTGTCTTACATTTCTGGTGTATGGACTATTTTACGTCCTTGGGAGAGCTAACACAGTTATACAATTCCAACCTTCTGACAATTTCTTGAAATTCTACTGTTAAAACTCTCCTGCTTGGCACAAAACTATGTCCAGGCTGTCTCTGTGGGAAAGTGATTTCTGTTGCCTAAGTTACAAAAGGAAACACTTTTTTTTTTTTTTTTTACCCCCGGTGTGCCTTTGGAATGCTATTTGTATTTATGTAGCTAAGTAATAACAACGGCAGCCACTGGGATGCTCGTTGATAAATGGTCCTGCACACCATGGCCAGAACAGAATCTGCAGAACTTTAGCCCTTCCAGACGGACTTGCCATGGTGGTTTCACTGCAAACCTGATTATTTTTGCAAGCTGCATGAAAGAATTCACCACCAGGAAATATTTTAGATTCCATGATAGTTAAGCAACAATAACAACAACAACAACAACAACAACCTCAGAACCAATAGAGCAGCTGAAAAAATAAGTTGCTTGCAAAAGGTCTGCCTTTATTATTATTATTTTTTAAGAAATTCTGCAATTGTGAAGGAGCAGGTGGTTGGGTGGAGAACATCCAGAGCCCTGGAAATGTGGTTCAGTTCTATAAACAAGTCAGGATAGTGGGCTAATTAAAGTCAGACAATGGGCTATTTTGAAAGGCATAGATCAAGCATTCATTCAAATGAGTGCCAAGGACATAATATGTACCTCTTGTATTCAAACATTGGCATTTTGAGTTTAGAAGGCATTGCCTGCTCAGAAAAAAATTTTTTTTCTTTTTTAATTCTTTCTGGGCTCATGAAGGGGGTTGGTTGGCAACGTTAACAAGCAATATGCAAAGCGCTGAGCTGTAAGAGGGAGCAAAAGGTTAGGGGCAAGACACTCCCAGGGTGGACCCTGGTCACCTCGAAAACATTACAAATAAATGGAACACTACAAATAAATGGATCTGTCTGCTGGCAATTCAGAAAAAAAGTAGCAAGGGCAAGTGAAATGTACTTATTAAAGAAAAATTATAGTTTTCCTAAGAGATTTAGTAATCACCACAAAAAGAGCAAGTACTTCTAAAAAATAAGAAAAATAAAACACTAGCAAAGCAGAAAGATACACACTGGGTCACCCGATGGCCATCTGCTGTGTGCAGGCAACTGGGGAAATCTTACTGAAGTAAAGTCACATTGTAGGATGAGAGGTGACATAATTAGGAGAGTTTATTTTGAGAGAGAGAGAGCATGGGAGGGACAGGGAGAGAGAGAGAGAGAGAGAGAGAGAGAGAGAATGAATATCCCAGGCAGGCTCTGCATTAGTACAGAGCCTAACACGGGGCTTGAACTATCAAACTGTGAGATCATGACCTGAGCCGAAGTTGGATGCTTAACTGACTGAGCCACCTGGGTGTTCCAAAAATAATTTGTATAGTAAGTTTTAAGAAAGCAGGGAAGAGAGTATGGGTATTTCTTGCACTTTGTATGTCTTCAGAGCTTGGGACCACTGTCCAAATCGTACCCTTCTTCTAACCATGGATTCAATTTAACATATACATGCTCTGTTCTTAGATTTGACAAGACAGTGCTGCAATGGCTGTGATTTCTTCCTTGAAGAAGGAGGGTGTGGCCAACTCCCTAAATTTAAAGCATGGATAATCAGTTCATAGTCTTATTTACAGCTGCTTCTTTCTTCTTTCGGCGTCTTCATTGTTGTAGCACCACCATTAGAATACCATAGTGAAGTGGCCCAAGATATAAATTGCCCAAGTTCTAGTAGGTTTGGGGCGGTATTTCTGGATTAAAATTAGATTTTGATATCAGTCAAGGCTTCTGTCTGTCTTTAGCATGGAATACTAAAAATTGGCTTAGTGTCTAGGAAATGAGACCATTGGTGGTCCCCTCTCTTCATCTTTTCCCATACTTTCATAACAAGTTGACAGCATAAGGAAATTACTCTCCCCTTTCCTTAGTGGCTATTATATTTGTTAGGAATATGCATAGGAGCCTTTAGTGTGTAAAACTATGGGAGACCGCATGGAAACTGGGAGAGCAACTAAACGGTGGATCACCAGGGACAGCAGGCCAACTCAGCTGGTGAGCTCTGCTTTTCCCCAGGTTCATGGATCTCTTTCAGCCCTCAAGAGGGAGCCAACAGGGTCTCTGCCTTCTCACGTGGTGGAGTGGCATTCTACATCCATTCCCAGGACCAAGCCAGGGGATACCAGCTTCTCAGGCAGCTAGATAATACTAAAGAAACTGCACTTCATTGAAAGTCATAGCAGGAGAGTAAGCGATAGGGAAGAAGAAAGGTCAGGGAGAAATGGGTTGGGTGAGGAAGGACCCAGGGATCTCCAGGAGGGCAGCAAAGGGTGCTGCAAGGTCAGATGGTATGCTGTGACTCCGGTTCAGGAAATGTTTGCCTCTTTTTATAGAGAGGGCCAGGTGCCATGGTGAGCCCAAGAGACCAGAGGTGCAGGAGTGGTGGGGAATGACAGGAAATATTCTGGAAGCAAGTTCTAGGACAGAGCTAGAGATAGGTTCTAGAAGGAAATTAAGAACTTTTTGTGTCTAGTTCTTTCTAGGATGTCTGGGTGTCACAGGAAAGGAGAGTGCTGCTTCTGGTTCAGGCTGGGTGTGGCATCATCTAAACAACCTACAGAAGCACTGCAGGGATGGGCGGGTTGAGAGGGAGCAAAGGTCATGACCAAGACACAACATCATGTATGGAATCTGAAGCAGAAGCCCTGAGGCAAAGTGGTTATTCCAAAGCTAGTCCTTCCTTGGACCAGAAATGTAAATTAAAAAGGCAACAGGAAGCAATCCAACAAACCTGGGTCACATCTAAGCTCCATCACTTTCTACCTGACATTTACTCTTCTCATCTGAAAAATAGATGTGAGTGCCATCCTCTCAAGGCCACTGGGCTTCTTGTTGATAAATGACATATATTTTATTATCAATGACATATATTTTATTTTAAAAAAAAATTTTAAGGTTTATTCACTTTTGAAAGAGAGAGACAGAGCACAAGTAGAGGAGAGAAAGAGGGAGACACAGAATCTGAAGCAGGCTCCAGGCTCTAAGTTGTCAGCACAGAGTCCAACATGGGACTCGATCTCACGGACCATGATCATGACCTGAGCCAAAGTTGCACGCTTAACCGACTGAGCCACCCAGGCGCCCCAATGACATATATTTTAAAGTATATAAGTGAAAATATTTATAAGTCTATCAGTAAATGATAATGATTATTATTAAAAATTCTCATCTGCCCCGGAGAGAACTGAGGTGACAGAAGGAGATCTGGGCTTTGAAGTCACCTCAACTGTCTCACCCATACTGA
Source organism: Prionailurus viverrinus (assembly GCF_022837055.1). Lineage (NCBI taxonomy): Eukaryota > Metazoa > Chordata > Mammalia > Carnivora > Felidae > Prionailurus > Prionailurus viverrinus. The sequence continues at coordinate 9,587,881 of NC_062570.1, read as the reverse complement.
TCTTTGACTAGATATTAAAGTTAGTGTCAGAACATTTGCACTGTGCATAATTGGTCTTGGGCTTTATGTGATTTTTCTGTTCCCGATTCCCTTGAAAACTCAACTTGCAAAGCTCTACCTGAACCAGAGGAAAGGAGATATATCTTTCTCAGAACAAAGAGGGGTTCAGCTTGGCTTTGGAAGTTGGGGAGAGGGTGTCAGTGGGTGGGACATGTTCTGAGGTCAGGAAAAGCTATCAAGTCAAATTGAATACTGAAATGGGAAGAATCTAACCCTCCCCTTCTACTCACAAGTATACTGAGGCCCAGAGAGAAGGAAGGAATCGCCCAGGACCACTGAGAGCCAGAAGGAGGGGTTGAAACAGACTGAGGAAGGAACTTTTCTGTTTTGATGTAAAAGAGATGTCTTGGATGTGTTTTCCAAAGCTTCAGAGAAACCAAAGAGATCTTGAGATGCTATAATAAACAGTTGCCAATTCCATATATATATATATTTTTTTTTTTAACACTTCACAAGAAATCCAAATGCAACTCACAGATATGGACATCCCAGTGTTTATACTCGGTGGTAACCGAAGTGTGCATGTGATTGATACTGCAAAACAGCAGCTGGATATATAACTAAACAAAACTCTAACTAGCAGTCTTGATCGAAAGGCAGACAGTTATGATGGATGGCGCTAGGCAACACACATCTGGCTCACAGAGGTTCGCCATCTCTCCATAAAGATCAAACACTTCCAATTACCCTATGCCATAAATGCACTATCTGGCACCCACTTACCTGCTGTTACTCCAAATTTGTCATCGATATGTACTATTGTCAGGCTTCTTCCTGTGTTTACAATGTTTTCCCTCCAGAAATAATTAGGACATATTGTGAACCAAGACACCCAGCTGACAATATGGCCTTATCCTATGTGTTCGGGGCATGGACATTTTATCAGCTCATTTAAATGTAAGGATTTAGGAAAATACACAAAACAAAAGCAATTGTAAGTAGTTATGATGTGGAAAGCAAACATTCGAGGTTGATGTGAAAGAATCATGACAAGTGGAAACAGTTAACTTTTGGTTTGTATATGTATAATACATAGAATTCAAAATATAATCCAAATCCATTTCCCACTTGGGATTTATCTCCTTAACATTTTCTTTAGTTCAGGCCTTCCAAAACACCTCAGAAGTCTTCATGTATTTTCCCTCACATTTACGTAGAATATTAATTTAAAATAACTTTCATATCTATTTCCTTGTTGGTCCTCACTATAGCATATTTTGAGGAGTGAGCAAGAGAGTGATTAGGATGTCCATAAACCAATAAAACAGACTGAACAGCAGACCCTGATCCCAGGCTGTTCATAATCTCTTCCAAACTGCCTTGTAAGTCCCCATTCTGCGGCACAATTTTTACTGCAAACTGATCTCTGTTTCCTACTTAGTAAGTTGAAATTTTCCCCCTCATGCCAGCTGTTATGTACTCAAGGCTTTTAAATGAATCTTTATGATAGCTTAAGAAAAACTTGATTAGAAAGCTCAATAGCCTGCAAATTGTTCATTGGATTTCAAAGCAAAATGAAAAATTGTCGCTATGAGCCTCACTGCGTCTTCTTGTTAAATCCTTTTTTTCCTGTACTATAAATAACTGAGAGTTAACTAAATTTTGTGATGTTATTAAAATTTTTCAATGATTTGCTTTTATGAAACTCAAGTGAAATAGTGTAATTGAAAAAACATGCAAAAAAAACCTACATCAAAAGTCTCATTATTTATATTTTTTGGTACTAGATGTGGGTGAATGGCTCACAGTTTAAATATTCTGCTAGAAAATGTAGGAGTGTGGTAAAGGATGACCCAGAAAGATTTGAGAAAGAAAGAGAAAAACCATTATTTAAAAACAGATGTCCACAGTAATAGTGTGAAACCACAGGATCATGGCTAAGATGTATAGAAATGGTTTTAGGTCCAGTCTTTGGTGAAAATCTCTTTGGTGAAAGGGATTTCTTTCTCTTTGATTCCTACTGCAAAGATGTGAAAAACATTAGAACATTTCACGGTATCAAAAACAGATGTTCTGGAAGGAAATTGCGGTAACGATGGACTAACACAGCCTGTGTAAACTTATCAAAGTGTTGTCGCAAAGAAAAGAACACCAATTTGGGCATCAGATGGATACTTCCTAAGGGATACTTATCCAGAGGGAAGTAGCTTTCATCATATATGTGCATTAGCTTCCTAGGTCTGCGGTAACAAATGACCATAACCTGGGTGGCTTAAAGAGTCAGAAATGTCTATCAGTTCTGGAGGTCAGAAGCCCAAATCAACGTGTTGCTAGGTCTGTGCTCCCTGTAGGACCCTAGGGGAGAATCCATTCTTTGCCTCTTCCAGCTTTTGGTGGCCACCCACATTCCTTGGCTTATGGCTGCATGACTCCAGCCTCTGCCTCCTGACCCCACTGCCTCTTGCTCTTTCGTGTGTCTTCTCCTCTGTGCGTGTGTCTCTCTCAAACCCTCTCTTAGAAGGATGCATGGGATTGCATTCAGAGTGATGCAAGACAAAATCTACTTGGATAATCTGAGTAAGTGCCTCCTCTTAAGATCCTTAACTTAATCACATGTTTTGCCACATAAGGTAACATTCATAAGTTCCAGCGTTTTGATGTGGGATCATTGGGAGGGTCCACTTTTTGGCCAGCACACTCTATGGTAAAACCGCATGGTAGGGTCTCCAACCTCCTCAAGTTAGCCTCTGATTGGTTATTACCCATGCTGTCAGTAGCCAAGTTTGAACATGGTCTTGTTAGGATGGCTTCCCTAACCAAACATATTCAAGATATTCAACCCAGAGCTGCCTAGTGTATTGGCGTGAAAAAGAGAAGGTAGGCTCAGAATCATCCATCCAGTTAGAACCCCAAGTGTCCACCAGCAATGTGATTCTCCATGATTCCGGCTGAACAGGTTAGCATTTGCAATGAGGACAGTAATAGGACCTCTAAGGAATACGGTGTCTTTCTTGAGATACGCAGATATTCTAGAATAGTGGTTGACAGATGAACGGTAAAATCAATTCATGGAGGTAACTTAAGCCCAAATAACCATATTTTGGGAATATAGACATTTAATTACCCCAATTTAAGAGGTCATTGGAGTAGAGGATACGAGTAATACACTAGTGTTGAGACCCAGGTAAAAATATATGCAAACCTGTAGACAAGGCTAAGTTCATGCAGCCTATGCATTTGGTGCCTGAGAGTAAGTACCAGAATTAGGGCGGGTTTGCACCTTTCCTGTCCTAGAAATTCTTTCTCGATGATATATTTTCCTATATTTTGATTTTCCTTGTCTGAATATGCTATGGTCTGAATGTTTGTGTCTTTCCAAAATCCATATGTTGAAATCCTAATGTCCAGTGTGATGGTATTAACAAGTGGGAGGTGAGTAGGTCATGAGTGTGGAGCCCTCACGAATGGGATCAGAAGCCTTATAAAAGAGCCCCCAGAGAGTTCCTTAGACCCTTCCTTTACATGAGGGCATAATCAGAAGTCAGCAGTCTGCAACCCCGAAGAGGGTCCTACCATAATCTAGCCATGCTGGCACCAAAAACTTGGGACTCCCAGCCTCCAGAAGTCTGAGAGATAAAATCTAGCTGTTGATAAGCCACCCAGGCTGTGGTGTTTGTTACAATAGCCCAACTGGACTAAGACAACATGAATCAGGGACTGTTCTACCTCAGATCCCAGTGATCTGTCCCTTTTAAATGTTGAATCAGGAGCCAGAAGACCTGCCATTTGCTAACTATGAAGCCTGAGAACAATCACTTCCCATCTCTTCTTCTCTTCACTGTTTCCATCTGTTCAATGGGAAACCATGTAAATATCAATCTCACAGAGTTCATGTGTCTGTCTGATGAGACGACATATGAAGAGGTGCCCTGTAAACTGGATTGTAGTCTTCCTAGCATGTGGCTATGCTCCTGGTCTTTCGTCTTTAGTCTGATGCTTGGTTATAGGGTCTTATATACATATTTTAAATAAATTGTATTTATTTTGAGAGAGAGCACACCTGAGTGGGGGTGGGGCGAGGGGCAGAGAAAGAGGAGAGAGAGAATCCCAAGTAGGCTCCATGCTGTCAGCACAGAGCACGACGGGGCTGGAACTCACGAACCGAGACATCATGACCTGAGGTGAAATCAAGAGTCAGACGCTTAATAGACTGAGCCACCCAGGTGCCCCTAGTCTTATATTTTTTAAATGGATACACAGATTTTCTTCTCTACCAGGGTTTTTGGTGTTTAATGACATAGACCATGTATTATGTGTTTCTTGTATCCACTTTCACTATAACACTTTCAGTGTCACAGGGCCAACAGCAATAGCTCAACAAATTGTAATCTGGGTGGAGATAAGAACCTTGGCTGTGTGAGCGAACCCCTGCTCTGTACTCTATGGTAAAGTTCTCAACCTCTGGCGAGCAAAGGAATCGGCCAAGGGGCAGGTTGAAAAATGACCATTCCTTGGCTCCCGTCCAATATCTCTACGTTTATATACATGGGACGGGACAAGGAATCTGCAGTTTAAAATGAAATCAAACAATATGTTTACTATGAATTGTGTTTATATTGTTATAGCACTGAGAGAGTAAAAACATCTAAAATTAAAGAAAACATACTATTTGATAGTCACAGATCTCGAGCAAAAATTGTTAGGTAGTTTTAAAAAGAAGAATATATTTATATATACCATTTGGAAATACTACGATTTCTTGGTTTTTTTTTTTTCTTCTTCTGTAATTCTGTCTGGGATAGTGCCTTATCTTTGTATGTATGTCTTGATGATGATGATGATGCCAAGGAGTGAGTTATAGCCTCATGCACACTGGGCAGATACAGTATCTGTTCCTTGACTATGTTTTAACATCACTGTGATTCCTGTCTTCCCAATGCCTAGAACGCCCATTAGGTTTCACAATTCTGACTGTAGCTGTGGCCAAGCCATCCACATTACTTCCACAAAGCTGTGGTTCATTAGAAGAGACTCTGAATTCTCTCACTCTCTCTCTCTTCCTTTCTTGATATGAAATTGGCATGGATATTTGTAACACACACCCCAGATGACTCTAAGCAGCCACTAAGAAACACTGTACTAGGAATAGACAAGGAGCCGATGATTTTGATTTTCTTTTCGTCAGGTAAGCTCCGTTTGTTGCACCAGAAGGGAGGATGTGGTTTAAAATAAAAGAAGACAGAAGATGTGCAGTGAAAGCTCTTGGATGGGAGGAAATAGGATCTGGAGTTGGTTCATTTGAAACATGTCCCAGAAATTTGATCCCCGAGCAGTGTTGGATGCAGTGCCCATATCCTGAGCAGCCACAATGGAAGAACCGGTACCCATTGTGTACCAGCCCCTGTGCTGGGCGCTGTACGTCGTTACCACACTTGCTCTCATGTCCTGCATCCAGCAACGCACGACAGATGCCTGACATTCATGTTGTTACATTTTGCCAATAGACTAAGTGATTATAAACCCATCTTGCTAGCTAATTGCTATTTCCACTCTAGGAGCATTTTTGGAGATCTGGGTGCAACTACTTAAACATTTTAAGTGCAGGGTAGAGCTATTTATGAAGACACGGATGGCAGATAGAGAGGTTTCAGACTTAAGACATCTCCAACTCGGATATTTCCATCTGATTTTGCTATAGGGAGGGTTTTTCTAAGTTGTCTCCATCAGATTTAGAATAACGTGTCGATGAAGATTAGCATTGTCCCCACCAGCTAAGCCTTCATTAATTCACGATTGGGAGAAATGAAAAAGTCAGGACATATCATCCATTCTTTGCCATGAGCTGAGACAGCCAGCCAGTAAGTTTACAGAGCTCTCCAGGTTTTTGCCCATGGGTTGACATTTGTACCCCAATATATATTTTTTAACTTTTATTTATTTTTGAGATACAGAGAAAGACAGAGCAGGAGCAGGAGAGGGGCAGAGAGAGAGGGAGCCATAGAATCTGAAGCAGGCCCCAGGCACTGAGCTGCCAGCACAGAACCCGACGTGGGGATTGAACCCACGAACCGTGAGATCATGACCCGAGCTGAAGTTAGATGCTTAACCGAATGAGGTACCAAATAATGTTAATAATGGTAATTATATAGTGTGTACTAAGTAAATGAGGGCTTTGCCATTGAGAATATGAGACTCAAGAGGAAAGAGCGGAGATAACTAGCTTTCAAAGAGGACTGAGGCCCCCAAAGACTTCAGAATGAATTAAATCGAGACTTACATTAAATCTTGAGTTACTTGTCTGCCTGGATCGTTTTTCCGCCAGCAAGTCTTTGACCGTGTGCTTCACTCTCACACCTTGATACACGCGTTTGCTGTAGTCTCCTGTGACTTAAGCAAATGGAATAGTAACAATCAAATGTGGATAGAGTAATAGGTTAACCTCCCCAGGGACGCATTCAAGGCCTGACAATTGTGACACTGTTTGCTCACTGCAATGATAGACTTCTTGAATTTGCAGTGGCTCCAAAAGAGGACGTTTAGTCTTCCTTCCTTGATAGAAACTCATCCAAGTTCTGTGTAGGCAGAAAAAGCTTCCCCCTATTCCATCTTCTACGCAACAGCTCCTCAAAGTGCCCTCTTTTTTGTACTCTGACTTGTCAAGATTTATTCCTGGAAGGCTTATAATTTATGCTTTAATCACAAGACAGGAATCAGATGCAACTTATTACCTGATGCAAAAGTTAGATTTGCATGCTTCAGTTTATGGAGTGACAGTATTCTTGCCGTATTGTATTTCTACCTGATGTGGGTGAGCAGGTCACCTGGACTGTTTTCAGATTGGGTTCCTGAGAAGAAAATCATGTGTTCCTGTTTACTGTACTAAATTAAGCAGTTTTTATTTTTGAAAATACAGTCTTTCGACACGGGGAGTTGCTGCTTTGAAACTAGGTCAAGGATAAGGGAAGAGTCGTTCATTCATTCAACAGATATTTATTAAGAACTTACTACAAGCACCCACTGAACATATTACAGTGCTCAGTAATTTACCTGCATTATTTCACTTGAGCCATTTTAAAAAGGAAGGACCTGAAGTCTGGGGCTCAGTTATCTGCCAAGGTCTCATAGCTGCTAATAAGCCATAAGAGCTGGGATCCAGACGTGGGTCAGATTCTAACCCTAACAACAGGAAAAATTAGTTGTTTTTTACCATGAAGAAATTACAGAGAGATAACAGACTATAGAGAAAAATGTGTCCCCAAGGTTCTGAAATTGACAACTCTGTTTCTGGGGATAGTGAGTTCCTTGTTAGCCAGGACGGTCAAGCAACGGTAGAAGAACCTTTTGTTTAGTCAATTGGAGAAAGCATTCAAGCAATACATCGTAGTTAAACTGCAGGAATTATAAGATATTTTGTAAGTCTGAAATCACTGTTCTATTGTAGGTTGGATAGTTTCAATTCATTTTAATCGAGCTGTTGCTGGTGTATTAGCAATGCCACCTGGATTCGGTATCAGTGCACTAGGCAGGATGTACCCATGTGTACGCACATGTATACACATATCACCAAAAATATTCTCTCATCTGCTTAAACTGGTAGATAGTCTAGGATATATTTGACTTATGAGTCAAATACCATCACAAGGAGAATAAAAGGAAGGAAGAAAGGAAAAAATAACACAATCCAAACCAAAAGCAGAGTGACCCATGGGATGGAAGAGGTTGCTGGCCCAAAAAGCAGTGCCTACGTGATCACATGTTACTCTAGTCACTGCAGCGGGACAATCGTAACCTCTCAGGCCCATTTTCTTTGTCTGTAAAATCTCTCTGCAGCGTTTTATAAGACAGGCATATGAAAATATGCCAAACTATTAAGTGTTATACAAAATGCCTATACAAAATTAAGAGGAAAAAAAAATCTAGGTTCCAAGGCAATGTATCATTTAGTTTAAATGAAGCCACCACACAAATGATTTCAGCAAAATAAAGTTATTTGAATGGTCCTTTCGGTATAATTTTAACAGGGTCTAATTTTGGCCTATATATCTTTTACTTAAAGAGGCTTGAAGTACTTTCAAATCAGCCTCCAATTTAAAACTTGATGACTTTACGTTTGTTCCGAAGGAAACTAAGCTCTGATTCTAGAGTGTATGCTTCGCTTTTGGAAAAGCCTAAGGCTACATTTACTCATCAATGATGCATTGAAGTATTTCCTGTGTGTCAGGTGTCCCGTCAGAGCTGGGGATGCAAAAGAATTTGCTATCTAGTGGGAGGAGAGAGGAGCTTAAAAAATAATTGTAATGCAAATGTGCTAAGGGCAACAGCAGAGTCACGCCTAGGATATTCAGAAAAACACAGATGTGTCAATTCCTTATGAGGGCGGGGAGGGACTGGGAGGGCAGGGGACAGACAGCACAGGCTGGAGGGATGCTGCGTAGTGATAGGAAGGTGGGCAAGAGTATTGCAGACATTGAGGACCACAGGGGCAAAATCCTGGAGGCAGGAACGGAGCAAGGTGTGTGAGGGAGTGAGGGAGGGAGGCCAGAAGAGAAAAGAAACAGCCTCAGTCATGAAGCTTCTGGTGGGCAAAGGAGTTTGGACTTCATCCTGTCGGCAAAGAATCAATGGAGGCTTTCAAGCGAGGGGCCAATACGGTCAGATTTGCATTTTAGATAGGCTTTTCGGTCAGCTGTGTGGAGGGCAGATTTAAGAAGCACAAAGCCACAGGGAGATCAGTCACGAGGTTCTAGAAGAATTCAGGCAAGAGATAATGGGGTCTGAGTAGTAGGTAGGAGGGCAAGGAGCAGACACTTGAAAATTATTTCGGTGTGGGAGAGAAAGAAGAGGGAAGATTCGAGGGTGATTCTCGAGTTTTCCCCAGGGATTGATCTGGATACATAAGTCCTGGAGCCATCTTGACACTGGTGGTAAAGAAATCAGGAAAGAGGATGGAATTGCTGGTGGGAGGGGGGAGTGCTTGAAAGGTAGAGTCACGTGACGGCACACAAAGAAACGACACCGTCCCGCACACCAGCATAAGCAGACCAGGCTGCTCCCATGGCCTGAGAGGATCAATATCTTGGAAACTCCTATCATCCTCATTCCTGACATACTGGTTGGGGAGCTCTGGACTAAATGGTTCCAGACAGAAGCCTGGGAGCATCCACATGTGAAGTGTGGTCAGAGGAGGAAGAGAGACATGAAGAAGAATATGATTGAAGACATAGTTGGAGAGGAACCAGGAAAAGCCAGGGGAAGGAGGCATCACAGAATTCAGGGGAAGAGACTTCAGGAAAGAAGGAAAAAGTAGGAAGGGTGGCAGAACGGTCCAGAAAGATAAGGAAAGCAGGGCACTCACTGCTTTCAATTCAGTCAACCTTAGAAGAGAAACTCTGGAAGCCTAGCTAGAAGCCAGATAATAATGTCAAGGGCCAAGACAGGGATGGAGATTTCTTCTTGAAGCTTGAATGAGAAAGGGAAGGAGGAGCTGGATGATAATTGCAGAGAAGTACAGGGTCAGGGAGAGGTTTGCATATATATAAATATACAATATATACATGTATATATATGTATACATATACACTATATATATACAAGCAGAAGAGGGGCAGAGAGAGAGAGAGAGGGAGACCCAGAATCTGAAGCGGACTCCAGGCTCTGAGCTGTCAACATGGAGCCCAATGTGAGGCTTGAACTCACAAACCGTGAGATCGTGACCTGAGTTGAAGTCCGATGCGTAACCGACTGAACCACCCAGGCACCCTGCTTTCATTTTTATATCTACATATTTATGGGTGGCAGAGATTTGAGGATATTTGAGTAGGTCAGAGGGAGGGACTAAAGATTTAGGAAAAAGGGAGAAAATGAGGGAATGGGGTTGAAGAGGAAGCAAGAAATTGGGGGCAAGGGCATGAGTTGGCTCTCAACCCCCGAGACTAGGGTAAGGAAAGGCCAGAGAGGGGTGGCGGCCATGTGTGTGGTCAGTGGCTGAGACAGCTCTAGCGTGCAGGGGAGCAGCCTGGAGCAGGAGAGTGACTAGGGCACGAACAGTCAGAACAAGGCAGGGGGCAAAGCCAGACAGACAGGTCAAAGTGAGAATGCACCCCAGTGATCCTCAAAGTGTGACCCCCGGACCAGCAGCACCAGCATCGCTAGGAACTTGCTAGACGGGCAGATTCTCACGCCCTTACTCCAGATGTACTGAGTCAGAAACTTTAGGGCTGGGGCTCAGCAATTCATGTTTTAATAAGCCCCCCAGGTGATTTTGATGTTTTCTGAAGTTTGAGAATCACAGGTACACATAACAGTAAGGACTTTATAGTGCTCCTGTTCGGGTGGGGGCCAACCGTAGGTATTTGTGTATTCCTGGCGGGGCCGAAAGAGGAACGTCTGGTGATTACCAGTGGGAGTGGACACAGGTCTGAGAGAGAGCAGGGGGTGGGGCTGAAGGGGTCCAGCCTGGATCCCCTGTGGGTCTGCAGACAGAATTGGCTTCACTCTTCCCTGAAGGGCTTTTTAATTGGTGATTTCAATCTGACTCACCAATTTGTGCTTTATGTGTATGCCAAAAAGCCTAGAAGGAATACACCTATTTTAAATAAGCTTAACAAATAACCACACGGTAATTAATAGAGGGAGAAAGTTCGTGAGATGGCAAATAAACACATGAGAACTTCTGAAGGTTTGTCGTAAGCAGTCAGTCTTACACACCAGTTGGCACGGACTTAGTGCAAAGCAGGGGCGAAATGCCACAGGGGATGCAAAAGAAGTTTAGAACATGCAGCAGATGTCCTCAAAGAGATCTCAGTTTGGTGAGAGAGGTGAGGTGTTCACATGTGAAAGAGTAGGGGAGGGGCAGAACACACATTGGGTGGTCGGTGACAGTTTTGGGGGAAGGGACGTGATTCAGGTGGACGTGATTGCATGTGGATGAGTTAGGGGCAGGGAGAAAGGTCTCGCGGGCGTCAGGCACGGCATGAAGGAACACAGAGGTGGGCAGGAACAAGGCAGGTGCGGAAAGGGTAGGGAACTGGAGTAATGGGGGTTAATGCCATCTCCACATAGATGAATTTCAAATGGACATCATCCTTTTAGCCCAGACCCATCCGGCCCGGACTTTAGACTTGGATGTCCACATTCACACAGCTGTCTGCTGGACATCGGGAACCCCACGCATCCAAACCTGAACTCCATCCCTCACCCCTCCGCATTTGCTTTGTCTGGAGACCTCCTTTGTCTCAGCTGAGGGTTACTCCCTCCACACCGCTGGTTACTCACTCCCAAAGCTATCGGGATCCTCCTGGACTCACTCCCTCTTGTACTTCACAGGCTGTCCTCGAGGAACTCATGATGGTGCCGACTGTTCCCCGCCTGCACCGCTATTATCTTGCCATCTGTCGCGTAGATTACTGCAGGAGCCTTCAGCATCCCTCACCCCCAGTGTCCCAGTCTATTCTCAGCCCGGTAGCCAGAGGGATCCGTGAAAAAACAAAGCACAACGGTGTCACTTCTCTTCTCAACACCATACTGAAATGGCTCCCCGTTTCAATCAAAGCCAAAGTCCTTAGAATGGCCCCAGGTAACCTTGCTGCACGATACCTCTGATCTCACCTCCCAACACTCTCCCCTTGCTCACCGTACTCCCATCAGTCTCTGAAATGCACCAAGCACACCACTTCTGCCTTAGAACCTTGGCACTGGCTGTCCGCTCTCTCTGGATTATTCTTCCCCCCGTTATCCGCGTGGCTACACCCCTGTGTCCCCTTCACGTCTTGGCCCCAATGTCATCTTTTCAACGAGAACACATTTAGAGTTGCATCTTTCCCACGAAACACTCCTAACCTGCCCCACCCCACTTTATTTTTTCTTTCTATGGACCACTTGTCACTTTACGATGGCCTATATAATTTCTTTATGCGTTAGGTTTATTGCCTACTGCTGTCTGCTGTTTGCTAGAATGTAAGCTCCACGAAGGTGGGGATATTTGCTTGTTTTCTTACTCACTGAAACATCTCAGGGGCCAATGCCTGGATGGTGTCTGGCACATAGTAATTATTTTTAATTATTTCTTAATTATTTGTTGAAAGCATCCTGTTGTTTTGGAGTCGGGGAGGGGTGGTGGTGACATTAACGAACATGTTGAAGGTCTTGAAAAACAGACTGAAAAATTATACTTTATGTTGTAAGTGATGGAAACCACTAAGCCTTCTGAACAGGAGAATCTTGTGATTTTATCATTTGGGGAGAAGATTTGGAATACCGTTTTGGAAGATTAATCTGAAGATAGAGCCTATGATGGGTTTGAGGGCGAGGGACCACAGAGGATGGGAAAAGGTAAAATAGAGGCTAACCAGAGACAGTGGAAATGACAAGGAAAAGACAGATTTAAGAAAACTTTCAAAAGACAACACACACATGCACATACATACACACATGCATATGCACAATAAAAAAAGACCACCAGGATTAAGAAGAACAATCAGGAAGGCAGGGAAGAGAGTCAGTTTTTTTTTTGTTTTTTGTTTTAATTTTTTTTCAACGTTTTTATTTATTTTTGGGACAGAGAGAGACAGAGCATGAACGGGGGAGGGGCAGAGAGAGAGGGAGACACAGAATCGGAAACAGGCTCCAGGCTCTGAGCCATCAGCCCAGAGCCTGACGCGGGGCTCGAACTCACGGACCGCGAGATGGTGACCTGGCTGAAGTCAGACGCTTAACCGACTGCGCCACCCAGGCGCCCCGAGAGTCAGTTTTAATGGGGGAAATAAGAGTTCAGTTTTTGAACATGGTGACTTTGAGGTTGTGCTAGCATAATCAAATTCAAATACCCTATAGATAGGATGATGGCTTTGACCAGCACTTCTAAGAAACACCTTTAAAACTGTGGTAACCAAAACTACAAAAATAAAGGGCTCAAAGGAAGACTTTGTGGCAATAGGAGACTAGGTATCCAAGCACTGAGCCTCAGTGGCAGCTACAGTTCTGATGTCCAGGGGACCGCAGGGGACAGGGAAGGTGGAAGCAGGGAGGAGAGGTCAGAAATGAAGGCATATATTGGGGTGCCTGGGTGGCTCAGTCAGTTGAGCGTCCAACTTTAGCTCAGGTCATGATCTCGCTGTTGGTGAGTTCGAGCCCTGCATCAGGGTCTGTGCTGACAGCTCAGAGCCTGGAGCCTGCTTTGGGTTCTGGGTCTCCCTCTCTCTCTCTCTGCCCCTCCCTTGCTCACGCTCTGTCTCTCTCTCTCTCTCAAAAAAGAAATAAACATAAAAAAAAAATGAAGGTATGTAATGTACCAGAGTGTTAGCATCAAGGAAGTGAAAAAAAGATGGACTATAGAGAAAGGAATATCGTGTCCAGAATCTGGCACCTAGTACATGATCAATAAACACTTGTAGAGTAAATAAAATACCTTAGAGGAAAATGAAGGCACAGAAAGGCTATAAGGTTTGGAAAGATAAATATTCTGAGAATGTGGGAGACAGCATTTTCATGAGAGGGGCAATGAAACCCTGTCACTGGGGCTTCTGAGCCATCAGCACAGAGCCTGATGCGGGTTTCCAACTCATGTACTGCGAGATCATGAACTGAGCCAAAGTCAGACACTCAACTGACTGAACCACCCAGGGGCCCCTCATATAAGTTTTAATTAAGCAGTGGAACCTGGTACAATTTCTTTAAACTGTCACCTGGACTATTCTTGGTGTTTTGAGGATTCTGGAAAGTTCTCTAACCTTTCCTGCCCTCCCTCTTTACAGAGGAGTCAAAAATTCTATCAGTATTCCTTTTCCCAAACATTTTCCCCCATGTGCATTGTCTATTTAAAGAATCCACACCTGCATAAACCAGGAGATGCTTGAGAGTTTTTATTCAAATACCCCTAGATACAAACTTGCATTCAGATCAGTTGTCGAGAGAACAAAGACCCGTGTTTCCGGAGAGAAAGCACAAGCAAATATATTATGAAGAATCAACTTATCCTTTAGAATTTGGAAAAAAAGTTTTTTGTATTGCCATATTGTCATTATGTACATGCAGCAGATTGTCTGAGTCACGTCCTCTCCTTATTGCTGTCTATTCTGATAAAGAATTTGGCCCATAGTACACTTAATGGCACTGTTGCTTTAAAATTGTTTTTGAAAATTAAACATTTTCTCCATTAAAACAAAATAATATAAATTTTAAAATGTAAAATATAAATTATAAAATATATATAAATACATATAATATATAATATATAATATATATAAAGTTATATATATAAATATATAAAATATAAAACAAAATGCATATTAAATTTATATTACAAAAACACATTTATAGTGTTTATTTGAAGTAAACACCGTATTATTTTACTATTTTACTTATTTTACTATTTTTGATAACACCTGTCTGGAATACACTTCTTTGCTGTCCCTAAGCAGGTGCTTGTTATCTAAGGTAAGGGAACAGAGATCATTTGAAACAAACAAACAAACAGAGAATAAAATAGAAAACCATCCCATAACTTCAGGAAAGAGCAATTCATATTTTGGGTTCTATCATTTGGTGACAGAAAAATTCAGATAATAGATGATGGGCTGGCACATGCTCACTCAAGACAGATTAGAATAAAAATCCTGAATGATGGGGGTAATTGATGGACAACATCCATGCTTGTTCCATTTCTTGGCCTGCCAGCGAAGTACCAAGAATAAGGTCTGGGACAGTCCGGTGTCCCTACGGTGTGCGGCTCGGGGGCCCCTGACCACCGCCCTAGCCCAGCTCAGCCTGCCTCACTGAGGATCAGAGCCCCCTTGCCGAAGGGAGGCAGGCACCCACGTAGGAATAAAATGTGCTAGCTCTACACTCTCTAGGGGCTTGGTGTTTGTGATTCCACTCCAGATCTGTGGGGCTCCTGTCATGTCAGGGTTAATATGGGAAACCCCCAGAAGGATACAAGGAAAGGCAAGTTCAGCAATTAATAATGAAGTGTTCAAATATCAACTGCTAGGCAGAAAATAATATATACTATTTATGAAAGCTTCAACTGGAAAGAAAGACTAAAATTTTTAAGTGAGGCCAAATTAGTTAGCATGTTAGGATTTTGCACAAGTTCGGTTCGCTCACAGACCCCTCCCCATGACGACCCTTCTCCCACCCAAAGCCTCACGGCTGCATCCAAAACTTAACACTTGTGTCAATAACCCATTCCGTGCCGCAGCACACCGATGCACTTGTGTGATGGCTCTATCCGCTTATTTTTTGAGATCAGACTTTGAAGAGCTGAGGCATTTACAAAAAATACCAATTTTTCCTTCAAGGTACCTCACAAGGCATTTTTTGAAATACTCTGTCATTATTTGTTAACACTTAAAATTCTAATTTTTTAGTCTCAAATTTGTTCCTGGATGGGTGGGTTTTACTCCATGTTGCCACTCGCATTTGTGTCCTCAAGAGTGAACAAACTGGGAAAGATCTATATTCAGTTTGAACGCATGAGACAACACCTCGGGCTGTTCTCTATCACACGTATGTGGACAGCCCTCCATTCTTAGGCTAAGAACCTAAATCAAGATGCACGAGTAAAAGACCTTTCGAGTTCTCTATAAATCTGGATTCCTCTCCTGCACCTTCCTTAACTTTGAGAGCTTACTGAGAGTTGTTCCATTTAACACAACGTTTCGCTCGCCTGGAAAAGAGTGCTGTAATACCTAAGTCTTCGTTGTATAAAAATGATGTTCAGTAGAGCTGGTCTCCAAAACAGATAGCTACCTAAGCTCTAGGCAGCAAAAGTAAACCTAACAATTGGTAACCAAATGTGAAAGAATTATGAAATCGTTACCAAGAGTTCTAAATTGTTGGTCTCTAGTCGCGTTTTTATACTTTTATATGTTCTAGCCAGAATTTAGGGCTATTTCTTCTTGCCCTTTGCTCTGCATTATGAATTTGTGATGCCAAAAATAAACATTAGGATTATTAAAGTTTTTTTTTTAAATTTTAATAATTGAGAGTGACTCACCATTTTCCATTCTGGATGGTTCTGGTGAATCTCCTTCTTAACGGCAATGTAGGATATCTGGTGAATGTGTTCTCCTTGATAAGGGATCCTGGTCTCTGGAAAGGTCAGCCTGGTCCTGATGGGAAAGGCTTCTGTACCTGTCAGTGATGCTTCTGAAATGACTTGCTTTAGATTTGATTAAATGCAAATCCTTTGGTGTCTGTTTCTCTACAATTTGCATCCCCAATGTGGATTATATATAAGGTATTTTTTTCTTCCTCAAGATTTTTATTTAGTAACAATGAATTTCCACTAGGAACAAACTCTCTTAAAAGTTTATTGTAGAAGCAAAAAATCGACGATTTGTTTTCTGAACAACAGCAGCTTTTTCTATTTCTTTAATTTAATTTGGAGTTAAATTTCAAAAAATAGTGCTTATGGAAAAGCTCATGTGTCCCAATTAGAAATATAGGTTCTATGCCTGTATATACTTAGGGGTATATATCACGAGTATACAGTTTTTAGGCATCTTTCAGATATAGATAGAATTCTAGGAAGACACAAAATCAAAATGAATACAAAATAAATACATTTTAATACAATTGGATAGCCTTATTATACACAAAACATAAATATATGATCTAAGGTACAGGTTCTTAAACCTGGTAGTACCTCAGAATCAGCACCAGAGCTGGTAACAGGTAGCACCTGTGCCCATACCCCATCCAATTCTAATTCAGAATCTTTGAAATAGGGCCCAGATAGCTACATTTTAATTAATTAATTAATTAATTAATCTATTCATTAAAGTTTATTTATTTTGAGAGAGAGAGAGAGAGAGAGAGAGAGAGAGAGAGACAGAGCACAAGTGAGGGGAGGGGCAGAGCCAGAGGGAGAGAGAGAATCCCAAGCAGGCTCTATGCTGTCAGCACAGAGCCCGACAGGGTGCTCGATCCCAGGAACTATGAGATCATGATGAGCTGAAATCCAGAGTCGGAGGTTTAACCGACTGAGCTAGCCAGGTGCCCCCAGATAGCTCTCTTTTAAAACAAACTTGTTATTTTTTTTTTAAAGAGCCTTTTTGATGTATACTCAGTGTCATAAACTCCTCTAGAGCAAAAACAAAACAAAGCAAAACACAGATTTTAGGTACTTTCTGACATTTCCCTTATTCATCTTCAAGAACCCAGAATTGCTTCTTAACGTAATTTTGGTTCTGTCTCCCAGTCCCGAATAGAGTTAGTTCCTGAACACCTTCAGAGTCAGCCAGGATTGGCATAAGACCAACCCTGGAATTTCGGGACTTGACACAGGTATGATCTACTGGTCCTCTAACCCGGCTGTATCTCTCACATGCCCTTACCCCATTTCGGATCAGTGGGATCTGGAGAACAGCATCTGGCAATGTGCCGGATAATCTGCATTTGAAACGTGCTCCTGACCCCACGAAATTCTTAATAAATACTGAAGGTTGCCCCCTACCCCCTGCACTTGCTGTAGCTGATACCTCGGGGGTTTTCAGATAAGTCATCGACTTTCACATCTCTTTACCTTTGTTTACAGTATTCTCTCACATTGAAGCATGCTGCCCTCACTTCGGGGGATTAAAGATCTACAAATCTTTCAAGACTCAGCACCAATTCTATCTTCACGGAGATGAATTTAATGACCCATTTCATGGTGCTTCTCGCTTGAATCTCTCCAAGGGCACTGATTTCATGCTGCTTTCCATGCAGGTCAGTGGTTTGCATATCCGTCCCTCATCCCCGACCAGACTATCTTTCTCTTCTTCTCGATATTCCCATAGCACTTCACTGTGTTGGCGTTGGTGGTGCTGTGCATGTAGTAGGTCCCCAGTGAGGGCCGGCCATACTGAGGGAGCCCTGCCATAGAATCCACCAGAAACAACAGTTTCTGGGTACAAGCAGCAATATCAGGGGGATTTCGTTCTTTTGCACCATCAAGAAAGGTTACCATGAGTATCACCTTTGTCTTTCCATGATCTGAACACACCACTGAAGAGTTTGTAACCATTTCCATTTGGGCTGGTCCTGTATCCAAAACTCAAAGACATGACGATTTTCTAGAGGCAGGTTAATGGAGAAAAGTCCAGAATCCTGCAGAAGTTTTTCAGATATTAGATGTCATTGGAAAAGCTGGAATGCATTGATCTGCAATAGATGCTTGCTTGTACTTTAAAATACCCTTTAGGGGAACCTGGGTGGCACAGACTTAAGTTAAGCATGTGACTCTCGGTTCCAGCTCAGGTCATGATCTCATGGTTTCATGAGTTCGAGCCCCGCATCAGGCTCCATGATGATGGTGCAGAGCCTGCTTGGGATTCTCTGTCTCCCTCTCTCTCTGCCTCTCCCCCACTCGCATTGTCCCTGTCTCGCTCAAGATAAATAAACTTAAAAAAAAAAATCCTTTCTTGTGCTGTATTTGCGTACAACTCCAGAATTGTTTCCATAGAATTAAATACAAGCTAAATAAAAATTAAATGAAAAGATCCCAGAAAGGTTGCTTTCTTATCCCAAGGAAACAAATTTTTGCAGCTTGGAGTGGATGGCTGTTGCTGGCAGGGTGTGTTGGCAACAAGTTTTGTCTGTGTTTACTCTAGTTGCTGGTGGGTTCAGAAACATGGCACAGACACAGTCAGGCAGGACGCTGGGTCGAAGTCAGATCTAGTGATGGTCTGGGGCAGCCCGTTAAGGAGGAGAGTGAAACAAGGGTATGTTTTGGTAGAATAAACACAGATCCACATAGCTCAGGCACGATTAGTATTTGTCTCCTTTATCTTGTATCGGGAACACCCCTCAGATATTCCGACCACAATGTTTCTGTATCAGCTTTTTTATTCATTCCAGGACTGGGCACCTGCTGTGTGGGTTGGGTAGCTCCTGACAACTTGGCAGGGGCTTCAGTGATACATTTGCTCTAAGGTGGTTATGGGTGAGGATGTGGAGGGCAGGTGTGAGGGACCCCAGGGCAGGCCTGCCAAAGCAGGGACCAAGGCACCCTGTCTCCCCCACCCTGCCTTTGTTCCAGGGCTTCCCTATTTCTCAGGCCTGTCTTTAAGGATGGTTACGGGGAGCAGGAAAGGCTGCTCAGTGGCTGTGCTCTACTGGTATAGCGCATAGGGGTCCAGGGACACCCTTATTATAGGCTGTGGGAACAGAAGGGAGAGGCTTCACATGCCTCTCAAATGGAGAAAAGAATGGGCATTGTGACATAATAAGAAATATATATTTGGTCTCTGCACTTGGTTCCTGACACAGAGCTCCTAAAACCTTTGTAATTTCCTGAATGACAGGGACGCTAGGAGCATTTTGTTTTTTTCTAATATTTGGTCTTTGACTCTGGTTCCTGGCTTAGAGCTCCTAAATCCCTTGGAATTTTCTGGATGGCAGGAGCATCTTTTGCTCTAACGAGGTGACTCTCGGTGGGCTCCTAGGTAGCCTCAGGATAGGAGCTGGTCACCAGAAAGACAAGGCCATGATCAGAGGAATTTTCAGCCTCATGCTCTATCCTCTGGAAAGGGGAGAGGGGCTGGAGACTGAGTAAATAACTGCTTTTGTCTGTATGATGAAGTCTCCATGAAAATCCCTAAACTACATGGTCCAGAAAGCTGAGGGGTTGGCGAACATGTCCAGGCACTGGAAGGTGGCACCCTCAGAGAGGGCATGGATGGAAGTTTCACACTCCTCGGCTTAGGTATCTGCTTCATTCAACTGCATCCTTTATAATAAATCAGGAATAGTGAGTAAACCATTTCCCTGGGTTCTATGAACCATTATGGCAAATTTATTGAATCCAAGGAAGGGCTCATGGGACTTCCTGTCGGTCTGGCTTCAGTCAAGGGTACAGATGACCACCTGTGACTTGGAATTGGCATCTGAAATGGGGGGGGGGCAGTGTTATGGGACTAAGCCCTTAGCCTGTGGGGTCTGCACTCACTCTGGGTAGTTAGTGTCAACATTGAGTTAAATTGTAGGATCCCCGTTGGCATCTGCTGAGAACTGGAGAATTGCTTCATGTGTGAAAATCCACACATTTGGTGTTACAGGTGTTGAGAGCAGAGGAAGGAGACACATGTCTTTCCTTTAGGCATGAGCAAGCACATGCCCAGTGGGCCCAATGGGGTTCTCACACGCAGACAGAAGTTTCTTTTCTCCCTATACTTGGATAGGTGTGGAGATTGGTGGGGCTCTGGCGGCTATATGTCTGCTTCTATGGCATGGAGGCAGGTTACTGGGTTCTGCTTCATTGAAGATGGGGTCATCGTAATCCTGATGGAGACCGAGCAGAGGAGGGGCTTGGCCATCATAGTTTGCCAAGTAAAGGTGAGGACAGCTTGAAGCGGACTAGAGGTACAGAGAGGGGCAGGCTAGGTACCAGATATGGCCACTCTAAGCCAGCTGAACTGTCATTTAGAGACACCTGCCTGGGATTTGTAACTGTGTGTGTGTGTGTGGGGGGGGGGGGTACTTGGCCACTTATCATTCGGTCCTTCTACATGTGGCCAGGTTCATGGCCATAGCTTTCCCTTGAATCTGAAAATAACGATTTTGCAAATACTCTGGCATTTGGGCATATGGAAGCTTGGTTGGTAGATTTTCTCCACTGGGTGGGGGGGGGGCACACAACAGGCAGCTTGTATTCCTCAATTTGCATGGGAGGAAACGCAGCCCTGGACCTGCTAGGTCAGAGGAAAATCATTAAATTGAGCCTGGTGTTTTGCCGGAGGCACAATGGAGTTACAGCCATAACTGGTAGGGTCTGGAGGCCCCTCCCCAAGGGGGCTTCTTTGGCAGCAGGACATGCTTCTGGGGGAGGCTGACCCATAGCCATAGGAGAGGGCGAATGAGATGGCCTAAGAAGCCTTCGGGAGGCAGTAATTTTATTTCGCAGGCTACACTATTCTGTGACACCCTCGGGATTCTCCAAGAAGCATGAAAGCGCTCAAAGGATCTCTTCGGCACAGGGGAAGGGGGATGGATTTATCTGCTGAAAAGTACACAGGGCCAGAAGAGAGCTCTTGGACTCTGAGCCTTACACTTGAAGAAACCAGTCCTTTTCCTGAGCCTATTCCCAGAATCCCTCAGAGAGGGGACCTTAGGGATTGGGGAAAAAGCCGAGGGAGCTGGTATGTTTGTGCTGAAGGTGAATGCCTACCCATTCCCATCCCTGGGAAGGTAGGTGAGCCTGCTTGAGGGATTCCGGCTTCCTGGCAGGAGCTTTGCCTGAAGCTTGGCCCGAGCATACTTCCAGGAGGAGCTTGGAGGACGTGATGAGCCGCCATAGCAAACAGATTCTCGTCAGGTGCAGCCTGGTCTTCAGTGATGAGAAGGTCTTTGCCTTTATTTGGATATTGTCTCTCCCTGAAGCTAAGGCGCCATTGATTGTAAGACAACCATGATTTTGTGTGTCACTGCCACTGTGCATTCAACTGGTTGCTAAATCTTGTCAGTCCTGCCTCCATTGTGGGCTCCCATTGAAGGCTCCTTCTCTGGACCTTTAACTTGTTCCAGTCTGTGTTTTCTCCTCTCTGGCTATTGTGCTGGTTTTCTATGAGTTTCTCTATTCCCAACCGCCCCCTTCACTCCCCCTATCCCAACCAACCTCAGAGCTATGATCATTCATTCCCCAACTTGAAATCCTAGAAGATACCCTAGAGCTCACCAAGTGCAGGAACAGGTTCTCATCTGGTCTTCCACAAGGGGGCCCTCACCACCCCCTCAGAATCTTGTTTCGCTTGTACCTTAAACCCTTATGCTCACTGCTTCCTAGGTTTTCCCCACATTTCATTATCTTCAAGCTTTGTCTCACACTGTTCTCTCCACTAGGAACATTTTGTTCTCTTCCTGATTTCCTGAAAATGTTCATATCCTGAGCTCAGCTTAGAACAAAGGTGAAGAAGCCACACTTCACTCGAGGATGGAACCAACGTTGAGAAATGAAAATAGAGGTGAGCCAAAATACACAAGAGAGAACCTAGTCAGCAGAGCCTGGAGGTTTAGGAACTTGAGCAGAGAGACTAACAGGAAGGTGAAAGGTGGACTGTGATGCCAGTCCAGATATGGTTAAGGGCAAGAACTCTTGAGGCTCAAATAGGGGAAGTACTGTCCTCTGCCTTGGTCTGAGTACCGGGGAGGCTTGCTGGGGCTGGGGTGCCTGTAGACATAATCAAGTCTAGGGGCTGAAAAGAACAGTTGGAGGCTCATTCTGAGAATATGTTCCAGAACCTTGGTTCCTGCAGAGTCAGGGGGCTATTACACTGAGCACAATGCTAACCTCAACTGACTTGGGACCAATCTCTGTAGATGGACCGCCACTGAACCTGGCACTGATTGACGCTACATTTGGCTGCTTCCTGGATCTACTTTCGTCTGTGCAGACCTCTCCTGTCTGATCCTTTGATTGCTTGGACTTTCTCCATTCCCCTTAGGTTTCTAGAGGTAGAGAGGAGGGAGCCCAGTCAGCAGCCTGGTTTCCTGGGGCTGGACCCTACCATTCTGAATTGACTTTACCAGTTAACAGCCTTGTCTGTATCAGACGCCAAAGCACGAGCACGGCTCTGCATTCTAGAAGCTGTATTTACATCCTGTTCTCTCAGACTGTATCTCCTAGCTGCCTCTCTTTCCTGTAACTCTCCAATGTGACATGCCTGATCTACAATAGACTTCTTCTGGAGGTGCTGACCTGGCCTGCCAACTTCTCTCCTGCAGAAGTGCACGGGCAGCCTTGGTCTTGCTTGGTCTGTAGGACCTTGGTCTGGCCTCCTTGGGCTGCTCATTAACATGTGCTAAGTAAGACACAAGGAATGGACACCCACTAACAACGCCTGAAAGAGCAAGGAAGGAGGGTTACATGCTGAAACAGTGCATTCTATTGCCCTTCTGTTACTCCAAGGTTTTTGCATAAGATCAGTGGAAACTGTTCTTTGAAAAGAAAGAGCCTTCTCTTTCCCATTTTCCCTTTCTTTCCCTGCTTCTTCACTGTCACTAACTTCTCTACTGAGTCTCCCCCAGATGCTGAATAAGGCCCAAAGATCTCCAGGGTGGTTTACAGTCCTGGGGAGAGATCTTAGGAGACACAGTTTTTCAGTCTATTAGGGAGTATGGGGTTGAGGTCTCCTGGGGTTTGGGGTTCAGGTCTCCTGGATTCTAGTTCTTGCTTTTTTCCTGACAAGCTGGGTAAACCCTTAGACAGGCTAGCAAAAGAAATACATCTTTTAATGATGTGTGGCTATAGGCTCTAGGGAAATATAGAAAGGCTTTGAGTGTGGGTAGGTTTTCTTCTCAGTTCCCTTTTCCAGCCTTGGACAGATCACAGTTTCCTCCTTGCCTTGGATTCTCCAGGGATATCCTTAAGGGGTATTTTCAGTTTAAACCACTAGGTGGTGCATCAACCCTATCAGTGGCTCATCAAATGGCTGGCTCTGACAGCTGGGTTTTAGGACAAGGATTTTTTGGGAGGCCAGGACTGCAATGTATTAGAAGGAATGTTACTCTTTTCTTCCTGAAAATCCTGGAAGTCAACCTAAATATTCTTTCTATGACTGCCTGAGAAGAAGGAGGCCATTTCCCCTGAGTCGTTCCACCTGCCCTTTGTTGCTAATTGGAGTAGGAAATAGGACATACAGGAGGACTGTTCTTTGGGTGGTCCTGGGGTGGGACCTCTTCTCTTGTTCATGAGAGACAGCAAACCCAACTGTTTAAGCACAGGCTCTAGATTTATTGGATCAGATTTAAACCTGCCTCCACTTATAAATTTGTAAACAATGGTGAGTCACATAACTTCTCCTTGCCTCAGTTTCCTCACAGATAAAATGGGGATAAAGAAAGTGACCTGCTTCAGGATTGTTACACTGTGGTAGTGTAGCTTTCATTTATTAATGCTGTCCAGGTTAGATATTAGATCAAACCAAGCAAGCTTTAGTTTTTGGTAGGTTCAGTCTGCCATCTTGCTGGCCCTGGTGAGAGAATATCTTTTCTAGTCTTTTCTCCCAGAGGGAACTTCGGTATGCCTCCTGCCTCCAGGACTAGGGGAGCCCTACCTATGACCACAGAGCTGGTAGAAGATAGTCAGCCTGTTCCTCTGGGCTTCAGCTTCTTCTAGTTGTCCACGCCCTTGGAGGCAGAGCCTCCAGACCGTACGCCAGGGCCCCAACTCAGAGACCCAACTCAGGGCCCCATACCCCTGTCAGCCTGCTCTGGACACTTCCTCCCTCTGTGACCGTCATGCATTTCACTTGGTATTTTTTTCTTTACATTTCTGGGTCTTCTGTTAGATATAAGACTCTTGGCGTCAGTTTGGTTTAAAACATTTATTCGGTGGCTCTTTTGGTCAGACGCTGGATAGTATATTCTATTCCTGCAAGGGCACTGTTCCTGGAGCATGTATCTTCCAGTAGCCTGGGAGCGGGACCCAGCCCTCTGCTCCTAGTGAACAGTAAGGACTGCAAAGTCCTCGTCAGTCCATTGGGTGACCGCAGGGAGAGAACGGCCCTCTCTTCTTGACATTGGGCTGTCCCATATCCGGAGAAGTCTCTGAAAATCACAGAGGGAATATCCTGTCCTCGACTGATAATAACTCTCCTTCCTTAGATTTATCTGAAGTGTCTGCATTTTATGTTCTTCAGATTTGTCTTCCAGTTAGTGGCTTGTTGATGGAATTTTGGGGTCACGTGGGGACTGGAGGACAAAGGGAGACTGAGCATGAACTCCCTGAGGTATCAGAGGAGGCACGGGGGGATCTGTTCTCTGTCACCAAGCGGCTGCTTGCCTTCTTCAGCTGGACAAACAGTCCTTCCCTCCTGACACAAGAGAGACGACCTTTTGGACAGGAGAGGATTTCTGTACCTACACGAGAAAGATGTGTCGTCCTGCTCATCGCTGACAGACAGATTTGTGCCTCAGGTTTTGTGATAAAAATATTGTGTCTTTTTTTTTTTTTTTAGAACATTTTAATGTTTATTTATTTATTGAGAGAGAAAGCACGAACAGGGAAGGGGCGGAGAGAGAGGGAGACAGAGTCCAAAGCAGGCTCCAGGCTCTGAGCTGTCAGCACAGAGCCCGACGCGGGGCTCAATCTCATGGACTGCGAGATCATGACCTGAGCTGACGTTGGACCCTCAACCAACTGAGCCACCCAGACTTGCCCTGCCAACTTTTTTTTTTTTTAAAGCCACTTTTTTTTCTGTAGAAGCCTGCTGAAGGCTGTTGAGTGACCTTTCTGCTGAAACCCCGCAAGTGGGAGCTGGGCCCACAGCTGAAAACAACAGGCAGGGACTAACTGCCATTAAGGAGAGAGTCACCAACTCGTGGAGGGCCCCGGAAGCCACCTCCTCTCTGCTTATTAGGAAGTGATGAACAGTCCCTCTACACCACCACCTGCCCCCACCCACCTCCCGCACCCCCACATCTATGTAAGAAAACAAAGGAGCGAAGGAGGAGGTGGAGAGAAAACAAGCCATAGCCGTGTGGTATTTGTGCTGAGAAGTTATTTCCTCTCTGTGCCCTGGGTGATGGAGGAATGGATTGTACACCACTCCTCTCCTCAGGCCCAGCGACAGGGAGCCTCCAAGGAAATTACCTGTAGAAGGTGGAGAAGGGGAGGTGGGCATCCTGGTCTCCAAGTGGGTGACTTGTTGATGTGCCCTGGCAGGTCCTGTCTGATCTCATCAACGGGGGGAAGAGGACTGGAAGACGGCGGGGCCCAGAGGTATGGCCATGGTGAAGCACATGTGTCTCCCATGGGACTGGAGAAAACTCTGGAAGGTAGCTGGGCTTGCATCACTTAAGAGAGCTGTCCTGAGAGGGGTGCATTGACCCTGTGGCGCTGTCTTCGGCCCTCCTCTGCAGGTGCAAGCTGTGGGCGGTGGGGGTGGGGGAGAGCAGGCAAGGGGCGGAAAAGGTGGAGCCCGGCTTAGGTCTCCAGAGTCAGAGAAGCAAGAGCTCCCGCAAGGGTTCTTTGAAGAGCCGGTGTTTGAACGCCAACCCCATGGGGGCTTGTCTATAGCTAGTTAATGTCACCCTGAGAAGCAGAGCCGCCTTTGGGGAGAGGAGCCACAGAGGCCAGTTAAATAAGAGATGCCCTCTCTCTGCCTACTTCCCCCCAGCATCCTAGAGACCAGACCCTGAAGGGGAGGGGAAGGCATCCCATGCCCTGGTCCTCTCTCAACTCCTGGGGTCTCAGGTTGTGATATGCAAATCAAGTTGGAGATTAGAGTTTCAGTTGGACTGAGTTTTAATAATAGAAAAATAATCAGAAAAGGTTTGAAACCTGCCTGGCATGTCACTAAGGGATGCAAAGGGCCGATCTGATCACGGTTGCTTGAAGGCAGTAATTAGAGAAAAATAAAACTATATCATGTTCCTATACCACTGAGTTGAGACAGAGCAATATACTAATTACAAGCCTTTTAAAAATGATTTGTACCAAAAGAGACATAGGCATCTCCAAAAGAAATATTCATAGTATTAATTAGAGATGTCTTTATTAGCAAGAAGTTACAAACGTTTCTGTTATAAGACACAAATGTTTCCTAACACGAATATCTTAATCAAAAGCGAATTAAAAAAGGCGACTTGGTGTTAGGTCTTAATAGATTTTCACACACTTTGAGATAAGAGTTGAGGGTAAGATTAAGGATTATTGAGTATGTGTCAACTATATTGCAATTAAAAAAAAAAAGGATTATTGGCCTAAACTTGTCTTGCTAGCCTTTTTAGAGTAGGCTCAAAGTCTACCAAGGATTCCAAAACTCATGTCGATTCAACATTCCTCAGTGTAGGCTTACATTATCAGAACATCTCTGGAGCTATTCTAGAATACATCCGTTTGGACTGATTCGGTTCAAATACTCAGTCTCCGGGAGTTTCAGTTCATTCTCTCAGGACAAATGGATGGCTTTAGTAACCGGTCCCCACCCTCCACCACCAAGTCAGAAAAAATGTACCCACCTGGTGTGGGTCGCCGTGTTTGTGCAGACACTAGGCATGCCTTCTCTCAGCCTATAATTATTATTATTGTTATTATTATTATTATTATTATTATTATTATTATTTGCTGGCCATTGGCTGTCAATTGTGACCTTACTTCTTTTTGACTAAGATTCCTCTCTCTTCTCATTGTCCCTGACCATGACTTCAACTTAGTCTAACTTGTTAAATTCTCTTCTTTTGCCAAGACCTTTGCTCTGCCTATTAAGGTCTGCTGTCTGCTTAAACACTTTAAAACTGTGTCACTTTTTGTTTTAAAGCCATTTTGGTATTAAAGAACATGACACGGGGGTGAATAAGGATAGCAGTTTTTGCAAAGAGCAAAGTCCTTGTGGCAGGGCTAGATCTCATTAAATCGGTGTTTTCTGACATATGTTCAGTATATCTTTCTCCCTCTACTCTCTCGCTGCTGCCCTGGGGGTTGTTTGTTCGTCCCCAGCCCACACAGAAGCAGAAACAAAGACTTAAAGGAGCCGCTGGCCTCACTCAGGAAGAGGAGACTGGGATGTAGGCTCATATTTAGGTGGAGTTTCTGCCACCAAGGCAAGGTAAGTCTGAGGGTAGGGGAAAGAGAAGAGCAAGTGGCAGTGGAGGGGCAGACTGTAGTATTTGAAGCGGGGAAGGGAAGAAACCCAGGCTTGCTGAGCATTAGGGATGCCAGGGAAGGTGAGGAATTTGGGCCCCCTGGTGAGAGAAGCAGCAGTAAATGGGGAGACTTCATCCAATGGATCTCCCTTTGGCCTGAGGAAACCTGGGCGTGGCCTCCTTGTTTCCTACTTTAGGCCAGGCTGAGCTGGTCTGCTAGCTTGTGGGCAAAAATGATGCATTTCACCTGAGTTTTAAGTTCTGTGTCTGCTCACTCTAGGGGAGGCTGATCTCTCAATTAAATATGTTAGTTTTGCAGATTCGAATGAATTACAGGGTACAAAATAATATTTTACCTGGGTATTACCATAGTTTTTTGGATGCTCCGTTTGCTCTGAATACAACATTCCATTGATCTTCAGAGTTTACTGCCTGATCTGGATCTTTCTGTTATGAGGGTCGTCCTAAGCAATGCCAGCTTTCTAAGTGACTAACCAGTGGTTTAGCTGGACACTCAGAAGTCAAAGTCTGGCTTCAAATTATATGTTCCAGCGACAGATTCTTGCTTGATTGCTTTTG
The DNA here is from genome assembly GCF_022837055.1 of Prionailurus viverrinus. NCBI lineage: Eukaryota > Metazoa > Chordata > Mammalia > Carnivora > Felidae > Prionailurus > Prionailurus viverrinus. Next base: position 9,559,738 of record NC_062570.1, on the reverse strand, counting down.
TAGAATTAAGTATACACAGATATATCATCAACACTCAGTTTCCAGTATCTATTGAGTCAATTTTGGGATAGGAAGTGCATTTGTTCACGCGTGAATGTGTACGCACATGTATATATGTTACAAAGTAGTAGAAATTATGATTATAGGAAGGGAGGGGTTTGTTGTTCCTGCAACAAAACAGGGTTAAACGCGAGAGAAAATTTGGTATAACTTCTGACTTCCCCCAAATGTAACCACTAATCACCTACTGTTGACCAGAAGCCTTGCCAATAATATAAAGAGTTGATTAGCACATATTTTGTTATATGTATTATATATGGTATTCTTACAGTAGGTGAAGCTATAGAAAAGAAAATGTTCAGAAAATCCAAAGGTAGAAAAAATAGATTTACAATGCCAGATAGTAAAAAATCTGCATATGAGTAGATACATGCAGTTCAAACCCGGATTGTTCAAGGGTCAACTATAATCTGGCTAAAGTAACATATATAGGTAGTAGCTTTATACTTAGAATTATCTTATGGATAAATATTTCTTGGCCCCTGAATACGTGTTTATACAGAATTATAGCAGGACATGATCATAGAGGTGTGAACTAAGGCATTAAGATACAAAATATGCTGTCTACCAAAATGAGATGTGAGAAATAAATGTATAATTAGAATCATGCAGTAGGTAGCCTTTTCAGACTGGCTTCTTTCATTTAATGATATACATTTAAGATTCATCCATGTCTTCTCGTGTCTTGATAGCTTGTTTCTTTTCATCATGGAATGATATTCCATTGTATGGATGTTGCAAAGTTTATTTATCCATTTACCTACCGAAGGACATCTGGCCGCTTCCAGTTTTTGACAATTATGAATAAAGTTGCTATAAACATTTGTGTGCAGATCGTTGTGTAGACATGAATTTCTCAAATAACTTGGGTAAATGCCTAAGAGTATATGAAAAAACTGTATTTAGCTAAGAAACTGCCGAACTGTCCTCCCATGTGGCTGTACAGTTTTGCATTCTTATCCACAATGACTGAATGTTGTTATTGTTCTGCATCCTTGCCAGCAATTGGTATTGTCAGTTTTTTGGATTTTAGCCATTTTAATGGATGTATGGTTATATCTCATCATTTTAATTTGCAGGCTCCTAATGGCAATGGGTGTTGAGCATCTATTCATATGCTTATTTGCTATCCATATATCTTCTTTGGTGAGGTATCTGCTCGGAAACTTTGCCCATTTTTTACTTGGATTCTTTGTTTTCTTATTGTTGAGTTTTAAGAATTTTTTTTCTATTTTGAACACAAGTTTTTTATTGGATAGTGTTTTGCAGAGATTCCTCCCTCCCTAGTCTATGGCTTGTCTTTTCATTCTCTTAAGAGCATTTTTTTGCAGAGCAAAGGTTTTTAAGGTTAGTAAATTTCAATTTATTATCAATTTCTTCTTCCATGGATTTTGCTTTGGATGTTGTATTTAAAAATTCATTGCCAGGGTGCCTGGACAGCTAAGTAGTTGAACGTCTCTTTTTTTTTTTTTTTAACTTTTTAAAATGTTTATTTACTTTTTGAGAGAGAGAGAGAGTGAGAGAGAGAGAGAGAGAGCGAGAGCAGGTGAGTGGGTGAAGGGCAGAAATCAGGACACACAGAATCTGAAGCAGGCTCCAGGCTCTGAGCTGTCAGCACAGAGACCGGCACGGGACTTGAACCCACATATGGTGAGATCATGACCTGAGCTGAAGTCGAATGCTTAACCCACTGAGCCACCCAGACACCCCAGAACTCATATAGCATTTAAATAGTTGTTTCCTGCATTTGCGTTAGTGTGGGTCAAAGCATGTCCCCTCAAACACTGTAACTATATCCAACAAGTAAAAACTTGAAATGTATCATCAAGTATAAACAAATTATAAATATTGATTTTACTCTCTGGTGCCACATTTAGGAAGGAATTATGTTGTATTTCCTATTCTTAATATTTTATAGTTATAACCCAAACACAATGTAAGTACTTCCAAATAATATTTCTGTTTTGTTTTCCTTAAAGGTATAAACTTTAGGTTTCCTCAGTAACATTGCAGTCTATTAATTACCAGCCATTCCTCAGGGCTTGTGATTTTTCCTGTGGGTGTATCACCACATCAATTATGGCTTCCTCTGTACAGCACAAGTGCTTTTTTTAAGGTATTTTCTTTTTATTTTTAAAATTTTTTTAATGTTTGTGTATTTTTGAGAGAGAGAGAGAGAGAAAGAGAGAGAGAGACAGTTTGAGCGGAGAGGGGCAGAGAGAGAGGCAGACAGAGAACCTGAAGGAGGCTCCAGACTCTGAGCTGTCAGCACAGAGCCCAACGAGGGGCTCAAGCTCATGAACCATGAGATCATGACCTGAGTTAAAGTCAGACACTTAATGGGCTGAGCCACCCAGGAGCCCCTTAAGGTATTTTCTATCTCATCTCATTTTAATATCTGAGACAAAATTACAATATGCAACCTCCGATGTACTTTGGTTACAGGGTCTCATAGTTGGTATTCTTGGGAGATGCTTATGTAGTCTCCAGGGTTGTCTAGAACTGCCCTTGTCCAGTGTGAACGATGTGAGCCGTTAAGAATCGACCAACGATATTAAAGTAGTTTGGGAATGATTAAGCATCTGCTCAGTAACATGATTATTTTACATTTTTCCATGTTTGCATTTCAAAAAAAGAAAGATATTGTTGGAATTCACCTCTTTGCAGAAATAAACCTGTTTAGCTGAGAGCGACTAGTTAGTTAACCTAGATCAGGGGTAGGTTAACTTTTTCTGTAGCTGTCTCAGGCCTTCTGGGCCAGACAGTCTGTCTCAATTACTCAACTATACCATTGTAGCATGCAAGCAGTCATAGATAATATGGAAACTAATGAACTGAATTCTAATAAAACTTTATTTATAAAAGTGTCAGCATTTGGCCTGCAGGCTGTAGTCTGCTGATCCCTGGCTTGGAGAGTAGATGTCCACTTCAGACTTTGTTTGTACGTAAGTGGAATTAAACGCTAGTAGGCAACTTGTAAAATCTAGCAGGGAGTGGTAATTACGATGGACGCTTTTGCTACCTGCCTGTCAGGAGGACTCTAAGAAAACTTTCCACGTACCAGAATTTTATCTGAAAAAAATTTTAAGAATAAGAAAGAGCTAGTGTCAAACACCATCTTGTCTGTTCAGGGAAGGAAACAAAAGAAAGGCAAATTCCATCATGGTGCAGACGAGACAGTGGCCCCATGTGTAGCACTGCCTTGCCATCTCTGAGGGAGCCTCTAGTGGCTTATCTGGGACATTGCAGAGGTACAAGAAACACACACACCCAAACTTACACACTTCCTTCATAGGAAAGGCTCTACCTTGTCGGTCACGGTATATTTGTTCTTACTTTAGAAGAAGTTACCCAGTTTCTTAGTCCTGGATGGATGACAATCAGCAAATTAGAAAGGGAAATTAAGAGGGGCACCTGGGTGGCACAGTCAGTGAAGCATCCGACCCTTGATTTCAGCTCAGGTCATAATCTCACGATTTGTGAGATCGAGTTCTGCATCAGGCTCTGCACTGACAGTGTGGAGTCAGCTTGGGATTTTCTCTCTCTCTCTCTCTGCCCCTCCCAGCTCACACACATGCGTTCTCTCTCTCTCTCTCTCTCTCTCAAAATTAATAAATAAACTTAAACAAAACAAGAAAGGAGGAATGAGAAAGGTGTTGCTGGAGGCTCACAACCTGCACGGCCTGAGAGTAAAGGAAAGACATGAGCTTAAAAAAGACACACCAGTTCAACCCCCTAGCCTTGCAGTCATTTACTGCTGGGATCAACAGTCCTTATGTACAGATTACTGCTATTGATTCTGGCGAAGATAATTATGAAATATGGACAAGATCAGTCGGAAGCGTTGTGGAGATAAAGGGATATTGATGTATGTGTGCTTACAAATAGATGTTTTACTCAAGCTCAGCGAGACTGACTGAAGTAACGGCTTAAATGGATATGAAAGAGAGCAATTTTCTGAAGAAACATTCACTGATTGTTTAGCATCCCAAAGTATGGAGGGAGCCACTACCACATATATTTCCTGGAGACAAAGGTGGGCAAGGGCCCTCTGGAATTATAAAACAAAATGAGATTAGGAGCCTAACTGATCTTGACCCCAGGTCAACGTGAAAACCTTAAGCATATTCTGTCTACTATCTTAAGAAAAAGGAGAAAAACACCCACATGTGTAACAGCTTTCCAAAAATGATTTCAATCCAAGTGGTTAAAATTATTAATAAAAAAAAAGTCTTGGCACTTAAAGGCATAAAATTATTTGAAACACTTCATTTCACAATGATGTTGAATAAATAAAGCATTGCTCTCCTTAAGTAAGGCCAGGTGTAGAAACAAATTACTTTTTTTTTCTTTTCTTTCTTTTTTTTTTTGCTGAACGTTTTGGAGATTTGTACTTGCATAAGATTGTTTCCATATAGGACAAGGTGTGGTGGGGGATTAACTGTTATTTGGTAATTGTGATCAATATTAAATACCCAAGAATAATTGATTCTTCACATGAATTAATTTCATGCAAATAGTAAGCTTAGATACCTGACACCAATACAAGTAATGGAATAACTGCCAAACATTCTTTTTTTTCCTATGTGGGAAGCATTTATATGACTGAGACATTATTTGAAATTCTTAAGTTATCTAAGGTTTCCAATCTTGTTGGAAACCAGAATTGACTGCACATTTTTTTGTTTTTAAAACATTTACTTGTTACTCAGACTAATTTAATCTGTGTACTGTTCTTTCCTCCTTTTCCATATGATAGGTGAAATATAGTAGATATAGATGAAGACCCTGTACTCTTCCCTAGTCACACTGTTTCTTACCCCAGAGACAACCTTTATCCAAATTTGTGTGTTTATTGTTTTGTATGTGTATTTTAATTGCTATGTACTATTCCAGTGTATTTATAAGCCATAGTTAATCCTCTACCCATCTGTTGATGGCATTTGGGTTGTCATACTGGTATAAACAATAACGAAATCAACTTTCCAATGTGTTTCCATGCACATGTATCTAGAAGCACTATTTCTGGGTTTGTTTCTCTCCAACCTGGCTTTTTTTTACAAAATTGATCTCTACTGTGGCTGCACCAATGTACAGTCTACTCCGTGGGTGAGAATTCTCACATATCCACATCTTCAACACACTCAATATTATCAGGCTTATCATTTCAAAAATGTTGCCAATCCGATAATATTGAAACTGATGGGTTTTGTTTGCATTTGCTTGACTTGTTAGTAACCCTGAACATCTTAACCATATATTTTTCATGTGTTTGTTAAAGCTCATATTAGGGGCGCCTGGGTGGCTCAGTCGGTTGAGTGACTGACTTTGGCTCAGGTCATGATCTCGCGGTCTGTGAGTTCGAGCCCTGCGTTGGGCTCTGTGCTGACAGCTCAGAGCCTGGAGCCTGCTTTGGATTCTGTGCCTCCCTCTCTCTCTGCCCCTCCCCCACTCATGCTCTGTCTCTCTCTCTGTCAAAAATAAATAAACATTAAAAAAAATTTTTTTAAAAGCTCATATTAGACGACAGAGAATGATAATGAGTTGGGGGGACCAACTCATGTCTAGGAGTTGAATTATTCAAAAATGATGGAAGGGATTACAAGTTGAGGAGACATCAGCAGTGAGGAGAGGGAGAAGGTGTCACGAACCTCTCAGAATCAAGAACATGTGAACAGTGGTTTGGGAGGGGCCCTGGGGACCCAAAGACCCTTACCAGAAGAATGTGGGGCTGTTGGCAGAGGGCTGAGAAGGCAGGGGGCCACAGAGTTTCCATAGGACACAGCCAGGTTTTCATTTAAAGCAAGAGAAGTCGAAGGCACAGAAGAGTTTGCTGATGGAGGGTTGGGAGGTCCAAGGATCAAGCTGAAGGATTTGGTCAAAATTAGTCACAGAGGGAACAGGACAGAGATGAGATTTGGGGGCTAATGGGTATAAGGCATGGTAGGATTGGCCCTGACATTCTTTTAGAGGAGGGTGGAAGCCTGTATAATGGGATGCTCCTCCCTGGATAGTCTGACAGCTCCCAGGGAGAATCAAGGGGATTGTTGCTCTCACTGCTGTTTGGGGCCCGAGAACTTTACATGGTGCCTTCGTCTGGGCCAACATTTCCCATGCTTCCTGCCTGCTAAAAGGCCCAGCCATCTGCAGCCAGAGCCTAGAGCCAGAAGCATTTGATAATCTCTGTTTCTAGAGTAGGATTCGCAAAAGGAATTCAGGATTTAGAAGTAAAATTCACTAAGAAGCTACCCAAAAAAGGCTTTAAAAAATATTTCTGTTTTAGCTGTATAAATATGAGTTATTTTGTTTTCAGTTCAGCCTTTATCAAAAACTTCACAGGAAAATATTTTTATTATTTAAACATGGCTTTCCAGTGGGATTACATTCTATGCAAACATCAGTTCTGAGTGACTCACGGATTGTTTGTCTTTGTATTCTGCATAAAGTAGACTGTGTTTACTTTATGCACATTTATCTACAATTAAAGGGATGCATTTGGGGAATATCTGTGACTAGGAGTACTCGGTGTTTATAAAAAAAATCAAATTTTATACATTTCACCAAAACTTGGTGCTATTGAAAAAAATATGTCTTCTTCTGTTGTGTTGTGTCCAATTTGTAACAGCAAAGCAAATTGCAGGCATTTAAAAAATACCCAAATCGTAAACCTCCTAAATCGATAGAGTATTCATCGTTTCTTGGTAATTAGTGAAGACTTCCAATTTTCCAAGAGTCAGCAATGAGTGTAGACAGAGGAATTAAGGCTGGAACCCATTTGGCCCAGTGTCTTACGTCACTGCAGATGATAGGAAGGCACATCCCACTCCTACAGTTGGCCTGTCACCATGTGGCCAAGTCTTGTCTTGAGTGTCTGCTGTGTTTGCCCAGACAGAAACAACACTTTTCTTGTAATGGCATCTATTTACATACTGAAATGTGCATTTAAATATTCAAACTTTTGGTTTGATAAAAACTATTGTAAGAAATGAGAGAGCCATCATTCGAGAACAGTAGGTCTGACTCCCAATTAATCTTCAACTCTACCCTCTAAGTTTTCTGTATTTATAGCATGAAACTGGTTTTTCATTTCCAATGTTTCAAAGAAATGACACTTGCCACTCAAATAAACATGTATCTAGCTCACACTTTTGGGTCAAGTCGGTCAGTACTCAAGGCTGGGACACTTAGCCAGAGACAAAGTAGCATGCTTCTCGAAGGCTCTAACTGCTAATACTCATTCATTTGACACATGCTCAGTAAATGCCTACTATGTACCAGCACTGTAGACAGGCTGGGGAGACAGCAGGGAAGACATCTGCCATGAGCCTCTGCTTTCAAGCTTGAATTCAGCACCAAAAAGTATCTGAACAGAGAACCCGCTTCCTGGTCTTCTCACAGTGCCCTTGAACTTCCAGCTGTCTTTTCTGGTAAAAGTCCGGGACCAAAGAGCAAGAAATAGCTTTGCTTTATTTACCCTGAGGACCCTGGCACCAACAGAATGTCGACCCTTGAAGCATCCTTGTGAGCATCTTAAGAAAAATCCCAGTTTCACTTAAAGGGAGGAGCATTGGTTTCTTAGAGCTGTCACAAAAAATGCAGTGGACCCTGAACAACCTGGGGGGTATGGGTGCTGACCCCCATGCAGTTGAAAATCTGTATATAACTCTTGTCCTCCCCAATACCTTAACTACTAATAGCCTACTGTTGACCAGAAGCCTTACTGATAACACAAACAGTAGATAACACATATTTTGTTATATGTATTATATACTGTATTCTTACCATAAAGTAAGCTAGAGTAAAGAAAATGTTACTAAGAAAATCACAAAGAAGAGAGAATACATTTATAGTACTGTCCTATAGTTACAGAAAAATATCCATGTGTATGTGGATCTGTGTGGATCTGTGTGACCCACGTTGTTTAAGGGTCAACTAAACTATGAACACAATGGCTTAAAAGAACAGAAATTTATTCCCTCTAAGTATTGGAGGCAAGATATCTGAAATGAAGGGGTCAGCAAAGCCATGATCTGGAAAGATCCGGAAGAACCTTCCTTGACTCTTTTAGCTTCTGGTGGTTGTGGGCAATCCTTGGCATTTCCTGGTTCATGGCACCATAACTCCAGTCTCTGCCTCCAACTTCATATGACCTTTTCTGCATGTCCTGTGTGTCTTCAAATCTCTCTCTCCTTATAAGGGCCACCCAAATCCAGGATGACCTCATCTTAGTTGAATTATATTTGTAAAGACCCTATTTCCAAATAAGGTCACATTCACATATACGGGGGTTCAGACTACAACATATATTTTGGGGGAACACAATTCAATGCACAATAGAAGGGAATGGAAGAGACATTGTAAAATGGGGCCGAGGGAAGAGATGAGCTTGTTTAGAGTAGGGTGAGGGCTTCAGGGATTCCACTCAGAATCAGTGAGGGATGACTGGTCAGAAGGCAAGAAGCAGGGAGGAAGAGTTGTAGCCACGATGCCCATAAAGCAGGGCTCTCATACTGGGATGGTTGGGGGAAAGGTCAGCTCCTATCAGAGAGGAAGGCAGGCTAGATGTGGAGCGTAGTGAATGGACTGGACAGCATGTATTCATTTTGAAGGAGCACTCACTGCGCCGCTCCAGCTGGCTGTTATCACAAGAGAATGGGAAGCAACATTGCCAAATTTTCCCATTTTCTAAAAAAAACCCTGTACACCAAGATTATGCATCATGTCCGGAATTTTAAGTGATGGCAGCTAATTGACAAATGTTGATGCATTGTAGAGATTACAAGTCCCTAGGCAGGCTGGATTTAGACCGCGATGGCCAAGGATCACGTGACTAGGGGAGGCAGGGCACCTGGGACAGGCAAGGAGGACAACAATGTAACAGGCATCTCCGGGTTCTCACTGGCATACTGCCTCTCCCTGATTGCACAGTGACCTGTTCGTGTGCAGAAGCTAAGCCCTGAGCAGTGAGAATTACACGACAGCTTCTGCTGAGCAGGCTTCTGGGAATAGGCTGTCTTCTTTGCTGGAGACAATTATGGCCCCTGACTTCCAAAAGCTTACTGTTCCTTTGAGTGGACATCACTAGTGTACCCAAGATGGAAGGTTTACTGTATAAACCACCTGTGTAGCCCCAGCCTTTACAGCTGAGAGGATTTCCACACACAGAGGAGGTGGCGAGAGGATCCTTCCACATGGGAACAGAGAGGGGGAAGGCATGTGCCGTAAGAACGAAGAGTACGCTGTGACTACAAGATGTGCGGAGATCAGGGACCGGTCTCTCTGTGCTCCAGATTCACCTGCCTCCTCACTCTGTGTCCCAAGAGGTAGACCTCCATGGACTGAATCAACCCTACGCTTCCTTGCCCTTTGGCATCTGGTCAGGTTCAGCCAACGGGAGAAAATTAAAGTTGAAGGAGAAGAAGGTCAAGGTATTTATTCCCCCAGGAGCCCTCATTGTTGGGTTGTGGGTTGGCAGTGGCTGGACCAGAGGTCATGGTTGCTGTTGCCCTGGGCAGCCCTTGTCTTCAGCTATAGGTCTCACTGAATTTCTGTAAATGCTTGTCCTTGCTTGGTCAGGCCAAGGGGTGGTGAAAGCTCTCTGCGGTTGCTAGCTCCAAGATGCTCCACCGATCCTGCTTTCCACTGACTCTGTCATCTTTGTGACTAGTCCCTTCATGGAAGTCTCCTCAATTATTCTGTTTGCGTGTGCCATCTGTTTCCAGCTGGGTCCCCCCGATTCCATATCAGAGCTGTGGTCTCTACAGTCCTCTGAGCAGCAAGATGTCTGCTTCCACAAACGCCTTCCTGGCCACAGAGCTCTTGATGAGTAGCTCCTACCTCGGTACCAGGATAGCTCTGAGATTGCCTTCCTGGTTCTCCCTGTCTGTCCCTCTCCATCTTTCTCTCACTCTCTTTCCATTTTTTATTTTTTGGCTTTCTGTTCTCTAGTTCTCTAGAGCTCAAAATTTTCTCTTCAAATCATGGTTTCTTTCCTCCTCTTTTTCTTGCAGCTTCTAAAATGATTTTCCTTCCATTTCCTTTTTGTAACTATTATTTTCATTCTAATGTAGCTAACAGAGATGTTAGTTTCAGGTATACAATATGGTGATTCAACAATTCTGTACCTTACTCAGTGCTCATCATGATAAGTGTGCTCTTAATCCCCTCCACCTGTTTCCCCCATCCCCCCCACCTCCCCTCTGCCAGCCACTAGTGTGTTCTCTATAGTCAAGGGTCTGTTTCTTGGTTTGTCTGTCTTTATTTCCTGTGTTTGTGTCTTTGTTTCTTAAATTCCATATATGAGTGAAATCATATGGTATTTGTTTTTCTCTGACTGACTTATTTTGCTTAGCATTATACTCTCTACCTCCATCCATGTTGCTGCAAATGGCAAGATTAAACTCCTTTTTATTACTGAATAATGTTCCATGGTGTGTGTGTGTATATATATATACATATATATATATATATATACACATATATATATATATATATATATATATATATACACCATGGAACATTATTATGTATTATACACACACACACACACACACACACACACAAACACACACACACACCACATCTTTATCCTTTTATCTATTGATGGATACTTGGGCTGCTTCCATAACTTGGCTATTGTTGACAATGCTGCTATAGATATAGGGGTGCATATGCCTTTTTCAGTTAGTGTTTTTATAGTTTTTGCCTGTACTACCTGAAGCAATCTACAGATTTAATGCAATCTCTATGAAAATACCAACAGCATTTTTCACAGAGCAAGAACAATCGTAAAACTTGTTTGGAGCCACAAAAGACCCTGAAAAACCAAAGCAATCTTGACAAAGAAAAACAAAACGTGAGGTAACATAATTCCAGATTTCAAGTTATATTACAAAGCTGTAGTAATTAAAACACTATGGTACTGGCACAAAAATAGACCCATAGATCAATAGAACAGAAATAAAAAGCCCAGAAATAAACCCATGCTTATATGGTCAATTAATCTTTGACAAAAGAGGCAAGAATATACAATGGGGGAAAGACAGTCTCTTCAATAAATGATGCTGGGAAAATTGGACAGCTACATGCAAAAGAATGAAACTGGACCACTTTCTTACACCATACACAAACATAAACTCGAAATGGATTAAGGGCCTAAATGTTAGACCTGAAAACATAAAAAGCCTAGAAGAGAGCCCAGGCAGTAATGTCTCTGACATTGGCTGTAGCAACATTTTTCTAGGTATATTTCCTGAGGCAAGGGAAACAAAAGCAAAAATAAACTATTGGGACTACATCAAAATAAGAAGTTTCTGCATAGCAAATGAAACTATCAACAAAACTAAAAGGCAGCCTAATGAATGGGAGAAGGTATTTGCAAATGACATATATGATAAAGGGTTAGTATCCAAAATACATAAAGAAATTGTACAACTTAACACCAAAGCCCCCCCAAAATAATCCAATCAAAAAATAGGCAGAGTACCCGAACTGAATAGAAATCTTCCTTCCTTCCTTCCTTCCTTCCTTCCTTCCTTCCTTCCTTCCTTTCTTCCCCTCTTCCTTCCCCTTTCCTTCCTTCCTTCCTTCCTTCCTTCCTTCCTTCCTTCCTTCCTTCCCTTTCTCTCTTTCATTTTATTTTTGAGAGAGAGAGAGAGAGAGAGAGAGAGAGAGAGAGCATGAGACAAGCTGGTTCCACATCCTTAACAAAGCCTGCTGATGTGGGGCTTGATCCCATGACCATGGATCATAACCTGAGCCGAAATCAAGAGTCACATGCCCAACTGACTGAGCCCGTCAGGTGCCCATGAATAGACATTTTTCCAAAGAAGACTTACAGATGGCCAACAGACACATGACAAGATGCTCAGTGTCACTCATTATCAGGGAAATTCAAATCAAAACCACAATGAGATATCACCTCACACATGTCAGCATGGCTGTAATAAAAAACACAAGAAAGAGCACAAGTGTTGGGGAGGACATGGAGGAAAAGGAGCCCATGTGCACTGTTGATAGGAATGCAAACTATTAAAGCCACTGTGGAGAACAGCACAAAGGTTCCTTAAAAAATTAAAAGTAGAACTACCATGTGATACAGTAATCGCACTACTGGGTATTTACCCAAAGAATATGAAAACACTAATTCAAAAGGATACATGCATCCCTATCTTTTCCTTCCATTTCAACACAACCCTGGTTAGGACCAACCTCTAAACTGCTAGACTGTACTGGGTGTGCCCAGGGGCTCTGTCGGCATTCCTGGGTCTCCTTGCTCTTTTTGCTCAACCACTAGTATATAAACAGGCAGACATATAACCCAGATTGCCTTCCCATTGCTTTGGCCTCAGTTGGGTTGGTTTCTCTTGAATTATACAAGGAAACTGGGTGTTGTGAAAGGGAATTATGTTGGCCTATAACTAAGTGTGACGTGATTTCCATAAAGTCATTTGTCTCCTCTGGGTCTCAGTTTCTTTATGTGTATAATGGAAGGAACTGGAGAAGTGTTTTTAGCAGTATACTCTCTTCTCAAACAAAATGTTATATGTAAAATAGTTCACATTTATAATATTTACACATTATATAGTCAACCAATGACAATGACATTAAGTGACAATTTAAATTGGGAGAGGTGCTGGTGGAGAACAGGTGATGGGTGCAAGCTCAGGTGAGCAGATGTACATCTGGGATCGTGGAACCTGCCCAGAACTCTCCACAGAGACCTAGGGTTCTCAGAACACAGTCTGGTGGCCACTGGGCTGGGAGATCTCTGAGACCTGGTTGCCCAGAGTGTAACCGTGGAAAGCAACAACAGCTTCACCTGGGAAGTTGTTAGAAATGCAGAGTTTTGGCCTCACTCCAGACCTACTGAGTCAGAATGTGCACCTATGCAAGTTCTCAAGTGATTCATTGGCCCTTGACAAGTTAAGGAGAAGGAATCTGGAAGACTGTTTCTCAAACTTGGCTGCATCCTGGAATCACACAGGGCTTCTCAAACCTTAAGTCTCCTTATGCCTTAAAGAGGTTCTTTCCAGCTCTGAAGTTCCATGGCTTTATTTTCTTATTAAACAATTTTTTAAAATGTTTATTTATTTTTGAGAATGGGGGATGGGAGGGACAGAGAGAGGGAGACACAGAATCCGAAGCAGGCTCCAGGCTCTGAGCTGTCAGCACAGAGCCCAACACAGGGCTCGAACCCACCAACTGTGAGATCATGACCTGAGACGAAGTTGGACGCTTAACCAACTGAGCCACCCAGGTGCCCCTGAAGTTCCATGATTTTAATACGTAGCCTCATGAATTGGGGGGTAGAATATGATATTTTTGTTAAATACAAAACTAGTTTGATCATTTGGCCCTGTGTTGTTTTGTTTTTTCTTTTTAAGCCAGAGGCTGACAAGTGATCTAGATAGTAAAGGAAGTCTAGGTTTTCTAAATGTGTGAGCCACCTTTATTATCTTTACTCTATATCTAGATAATCTCTAGGACATGAAAAATTGACATCTCGTGGCCAACAATACATGAAAAGATGCTCAACAACCCTAACCATCAGGGAAAGGCAAATCAAAACTACAATGAGACATCGCCTCACACCTGTCAGAGTGGCCAGGATCAAAAAGACAAGAAATAACAAGCGTTGGTGAGGATGTGGAGAAAAGGGACCCCTCATGTGGACTGTGGGTAGGAATGTAAATTGGTACAGACCCTGTGGAAACAGCCATAAAAAAGAATGAGATCAAGGATGGACCCAGAGGGTATTATGCTAAGTGAAATAAGTCAGAAAGAGAAGGATAAATACCATATGATTTCACTTATGTGTGGAATCTAAAACACAAAAACAAATGAACAAACAAAACAAAACAGAAACAGACTTGTAGATATAGGAAACAAACTGGTGGTTGCTAAGGGGCAGGGAATGGGAGAAATAGGGGAAAGGGATTAAAGAGTTACAAACTTCCAGGTGTGAAATAAATAAGTCACAGAGATGTAAGGTACAGCACAGGGAATTTAGTCAATACTATTGTAATAACTTGGTATGGTGACATATGGTAACCACACTTACGGTGGTGAGCATTTCCTAAGATATTTAAATATTGAATCACTATGTTGTACACCTGAAACTAATATAATGCTGTATATCAACTATACTTCAATTAAAACAAGAAAACTCACTGAACTGTACCCTTAAGATTTATGCATTTCACTCTATGTAAATCATACTTCAATTAAAAGGTTATCTAAAAAAGTGACATTTTGGTAACTTTACAGAATGTATCAAGGAGAGACATCCTCAGTATAAAAGCATTTTCCCTGGTGGGTCGAGGGGGATAACCCTGAGTAACCACATCTTAGACTTCTCACTTCTGTTTTTATTCTCATTAGCTATCTCAAAGTAGCTATCAGAACTCAACGTGCTTTATTTTGAGAGAGACACAGGCAGCGCAAGTGGGGGAGTGGCAGAGAGAGAGAGAGAGAGAGAGAGAGAGAGAGAGAGAATCCCAAGCAGGCTCCACAGTGCCAGTGCAGAGCCGGATGCAGGACTCGAACCCACGAAGCCATGAGATCATGACCTGAGCCAAAACCAAGAGTTGGACGCTTAGCCAACTAAGCCACCCAGGTGCCCCATCTTCTAATGTCAATAAGGGGGAAGCATCTGTAATTGGCAGTCTTTTTGATATTTGAGAAGTGCTTACTCATTTTTATTTCCTTTTAATTTCTACCATAAGCTGTACTTCAATACAGATGCAGCCTATGAATTTGATAATATTGAAAGCCCTGCTTCCCGACATTCTTTCCATTTGTAGAAATTGTATGTATAAAGAAGCTGAACAGGAAGCAGGATGACTGATGAAAATAGCTATTTTTACCTAAGCCAGGAAGCTATTCCCAGAAGAATTACTGCTGGCAAGAAAAATGAACTTTTCTCCAGGGACGTCACTAACACAGTCGGTACATGCTGTCTGACATCTTAGGAGGCAGCACTCAAGTTTCTGCCTGAATAAAAGGAACCACGTCTATCTATCAGGTTCAAGGCTAGTGGACAGCAGATTTTTCAATCTTGAATCTTTAGATCTCAAATATCAAATGGATGAATAAATTATAATGATCCGACTACAAAATGGAGGCTACCACACTTGATGGAATGAGAAATTCACTGACTAGCCTTTCATTTGAAGGAAACTTTGTCTTGCTGTTTGTGACATCAGATCTGTCTTTATTATGATGTTCCAAACACACTGTCCTTCACTAGGAGGGAGTCAACTACCACCTGCTTGTTAGATTACAAACGGGTCGTGATCTTGCATAAACCAAGGCCAGAAGTTTAAAAAAAAGTATCAGGGCACCTGGGTGGCTCAGTCTGTTGAGCGTCCGACTTCCACTCAGGTCATGATCTCAGGGTTCGTGAGTTCGAGCCCTGCATTGGGCCCTGTGCTGACATCCCGGAGCTTGGAGCCTGCTTTGGAGTCTGTGTCCCCACCGTCTCTCTGTCCCTCCCCTATTTACACTCCGTTTGTCCGTCTCTCTGAAAAATAAATAACATTTTAAAGAAAGGAGAAAAAGTATCAGTGTACCTTAAAAAAACCCAAAATGTTGTCTATGGAGGCAAAACAAATGAAATGGACAATCATGTTTTGGAACGTTTGTCAGTATGAATTTAGGAAGAGTTCCAGCTATCAGTGAACTTTCTTCTGTTCACCCAACAAAATTTGCATATTCAACAACTAGTGTGTTAAAATTTCTGATTTTTTTTTTCCTTCTAAGAATTGTACTCGTACCGACATACTGGGTGTTACTCTTTGCCGAGTGAATAGATCTACAGAGCTGCAGTCTAAGGGGCTGTATTTATATTTGTAAAAATAATTAGGCTAAGATCAGAGGGAAACTGTGGGTCCTTTCTACTCCTCAGGGGCTGAATGCAGAGCCCCTTGTCTCCATAGGAAGAGTGGGATAGAAAGCCTGCCCAGGAAGGCTTGAGGCACTCCAAGGGTTGAAACAGCTGGAGCTGTTTGTCCATCAAAGGAAAGTGTAACCAAAACATAAGGGAAGAGGTATTTTTCAAGATGGGGGATGACTCTAGCTGAGAATGACCACTCATCTTCAGTTTAAACTTGTACGGATTCCTGTTGAGGGGCAGACTTTTGAATAATAAGATAACTGATCTAAACCATCTGTCTTAAAAACACTCTGCTCGTCTGAAGAGATGACATTATGCTCTGTTAGGGAGGTTGAAACTGTACCCAAAGCCAGATTCGTGGCTGGTTACAAGCCTATCTGAAAGCTTTAGAATTTCCCCAAGATACCCTCTTTTTGGAGGAATTGCCTAAAATGAGCACACTATATAGTATTAGGAATAACAATCATTTATTTAAAAAAATTTTTTTTAACGTTTATTTATTATTGGAAGACAGAGCATGAGCATGGGAGGGGCAGAGAGGGGGGAGACACAGAATCTGAAGCAGGCTTCTAGGCTCCAAACTGTCAGCACAGAGCCCGACACGGGGCTTGAACTCATAAACCGCGAGATCATGACCCAAGCTGAAGTTGGATGCTCAACCGACTGAGCCATCCAGGCGCCCTAACAATCATTTATTAAGTGTTTACTATGTGCCAGTACAGCACGAGTTTTTGATGCTCTTTTTATGTATCATCCAATTCTTTCTCTCTCAAATTAAAATCTGAGCCACCAATTACACTTCCTTCTATGTCTCTCTTAGCATCCACATGTACTTTACTTTTGATCAAATCTTAGCTCCTTGACGTCAGAGATCGGATATAGGGCACTGACCTTGGAATGCTAAGGCAGGCAACACAGATACCCTTTGTGCCTCACGGAACTTACAGTCTGTCCTAAGGACTCAGCTTTTCATTATGGCTCAAGTTTGCCAAACAGATGAGCATATATTTATACAGATGACACACATTTGCCCCAATTAATAGCCCGATGCTGAGTTAATGAAGACCGTTATGTTCATAGTATATCTGAATCACAGCCCTCGCCACAAAAATCACTTGTTTCTCATTTCTCAGTCCATGAGGGGAGACGAGCAGTTTTACGAGAGATCTTTGGCAGTCTTTCTGAGTTCATGCTGTATCACTGTCACCCCATTATGACTGACTTTCTAACACCACCTCTCTTGTGATTTCTACTCTCACTGATTCTGGTGTTCTAAATGTTGTCTCTTCTAGTTATTGCCATCAAGATGTAAAGAATAAGTCCCCTGTCCGTTGCTGTTAGAGTACTGTTTGTCGAGCCACGCACACTCATTCATTACTAGCCCCTAGGTTGTTGAGCTCTTGTGTTTTACTTCCTCTTGGTTTACTCCACTTCTCACTTCTCACTTTTAGACACGTACCTCTGTTTCATATTAAAACTGGATATATTTCTTGCTGTGGTATTCCAATTTTTCTCCTTCCATAGTGAGTTCCTTGTCCATCTGGTATACCGCCCACATTTTTTTCCTGAAGAGGTAGCCATTATTCCTCATTATTTAGAATTCTTGACCCTGAGGACCTGATGCTGGCACTAATCCCCCTAATTATTCTGAGCTCACTGGACTCTTCCTGGACACTTGCCTGGCATCACCGTAGATATGAAGTTTAGGCTTTGGCTCTGTGACCTTCTCCACACATACACACACATACAAATTGTAAAGTCCCCAGTTATCGAATGCCATCAGTAACAAATGAATGTTGGGATTAACTCAAACGACTGAGAATCCAAACACTCCACTCACCCCTCCACTTCAAGAGAGCATCACTATGTTGAGAATCACTACCTAAGGTTTCCAATTTTCTTATGTAGTCTCCAAATCCAATGGGTATTTTTGGTTTTCAGTCCTTGTTCTACGTGTATTACTTGACTGGTAGCATTTCACACTTCTGACCACTTCCTTCCTGAACTTGTTTACTTCTTAGCTTTTGAGCTACTACTTTCTCCTGGTTGTCTTGCAACCATTTTGGTATTCCCTCCCAGTATCCACATTATTTTGTGCATCCCTTAAACGCTGGTCTTCCTTAGGGTTCCATATTTAACTGTCTTCTTCACTTCTGCTATATACCTTATTTGATTAATGTATTTGGTTAATCCCATTACTTCCAGGGCACCAAACTTCCATCTTCACGTAAATACCTAAATCGGTATATTATACCTGAGTGCCAGACCTAAACTTCAAAGTGCCTAGTAGATGTTGCTCACTTAGATGTCTGTGAGCATCTGAAATGAACATTACAATGGACATGTCCCAAAGTGAACTTGTTTTCATGTCATTTCTCTTTCTCCTGTATTTGCCAACTTTGGTTAAAGGCATGTCATGTCTATTCTAGTTGCTCAAGCCAGATGCTTTAGACTTCCTCCCACTCATCACCTTCAAAATCTCAAAATCCAAACACTGCTGAGTGTACTCAACTTCTCATACTGGCCCCTCTTCTCCATCCTTGAAGTCGTTTCTTGCCATTTCTCAATGGTGGCTCCAAAAATTGCCTTTCACGTGTCCTCCATATATGTGATCACTTTTGTTTTTATCCCTTTTCTCTGCTCCAGTTAGAGTTCTACTTCTCAAATGCAGACCTGAGGATGACTGTCCTGCTTAACGCTGCTCCATGCCTCCTTACTGACAATCAGACAAAGGTTAAACCCCTGACCTGACCCATTAAGACCTCTCCACATCTCTGGCTCTTCCCTGCCATCCCTGCCACACAGGCTATGTGCCTCAGTCATACTGAAATTGCTGCTGCTCCCTGAACAGGCCCTTCTTGCACATGATATTGTGTCTTCAAATTTCCCTAAAAACTGTGTGGATTGAAATGTGACCCAAAATGACAGGCGGGGTCACGATCGGAATGGGCCCCTGAACGCCGGGGCAGTGAAAGGGAGGATAGTCTACAGGAGGATGTGTAACTTGGGCACAAACCTTGAACATGCTGACTTACTCCTTGTAGAAGTGGATGGAGTCTTTTCTAGGAAAGAGGGGGATCTCTAGGGTGATGAAGATGTAAAGTAGCTTGTGGGGGGTCAGAAGCAGAGAAGATAGAGCTCTTGAGAAAAAAAGGTAGATAATCTGCAGCTGTGGGGTCTATACAAGGCAGGGGCCAGGTTATACGATCTTAAAAGTGAGAGCAGGTCTGAGATGATGACACCCTAGGGGCTAATAGATCCTTACAGCAGAGCTTACCACCAGAAAATCTTACGTTGAGTTCTGGGCTTAATGAGTCAGGATTTCACCAAAAGACAGAACAGTTTCAACCCGAAATTGAGGGGTGTATCTGCCACTCAGGCAAAGAAGAAAGTATTTTCTGATAACTAAGGGGTATGACTAATAATAATAACACTTAGAATTTTTGAGTGTTTATTCAGTACTAAGTACGGTTCTTTTTTTCATTTTTTTAATCTTTACTTATTTTTTTTTTTTTGAGAGAGAAAAGGAAAGAGAGAGACAGAATGCAAGTGGGGGAGAGACAGAGAGAGAGGGAGACACAGAATCCAAAGCAGGTTCCAGGATCCAAGCTGTCAGCACAGAGCTTGATGCGGGGCTCAAACTCGCAAACCACGAGATCATAACCTGAAGCGAAGTTGGCCTGTTAAGCAACTGAGCCACCCAGGTGCCCCAGCACCAAGCAAGGTTCTAAGAGTTTTATTCTACTCATTTCATCTTCACAAAACTATGAAATAGGTACTGTTGGTAGCCCCTTTTCATAGATGAGAAGATCGAGGCACAGAAAAGTGAAAACAATTGCCTAAAGTCACAGCCCTATGTGATAGAGTCAGGATTAGAACCCAGAACTCTGTCCCAGAGCCTATTCTCTTAAGCATCTTGGACTAGGAGGCAGGAGTGAAACCAGGGGGAAGCATCTGGAGCAGAGAAAGAACCTATGAAGCAGAGAGGATTTGTGACTGGTCATTTACCACTTTCACACATGCACATGTATGCAGACACACATACTCATGTACACACACACATGCACATATACATGTTCATGTACATACAGCACACACATATGCTCAAGTGCACACACACATGCACACATGGCTCCCCATATTCACACACCTATGCACACATGCATGCTCATGTACACACACATATACACACATGCACGCTCATGTATGTGCGCGTGTGCACACACACACACACACACACACACACAGATGGTAAAGGGCATACTGGGATTTTGCCTTTGAAGAAACCCTCTCATTTCCAGTAACAGCATCCTGATGTTACCCCAGCAAGCCAAAATAGGAATGATGTGTCATCACAGTTCCTTTTATATTTTTTCTCATCTATAGATTTTTTTTTAGCTTAAAGCTAAATATAGATTAAAAATGAGAATTCTGAAATGTGGTAATTCTTGTCATAGCTATTTACAGTACACTTTATTTAAATTTTTTTTATTTTAGAGAGAGAGAGAATACAGGCGTGGGTGAGGGGCAGAGGGAAAGAGAGAGAGAGAGAGTGACAGAGAGACGAAGACACAGAATCCTAAGCAGGCTCCACACTCAGGGCACAGCCCACAGTGGGACTCAATCCCACAACCCTGGGATTATGACCTGAGCTGAAATCAAGAGTCAGGTGCTTAACTGACTGAGCCACCCAGGTGCCCCTTATGGTACACTTTAAAACAGATTAAAAGATAGCTTTAAGATACAAAACTAATGGGAGAGTTTGGTAGATAGTTTGGTCTGATGATGTACAGAGTGATATGAAAGACAGTCCAGAGGCTCTTCAGCTCGAACTAGAGCACATTCCAATTTCTACCTACAGCCCTGTGAGGTGATGTGGGACTCCCTACCTCATACTCTGCCAATAGCAATAGCTATGGAGATGTTGGGACGTCTGGGATCTGGCTTCTGATCTTGTCTGTGGCTACACCTTGTTTAAGAATGACACTTGGAGAGGTACTACCCTGTCTATGCCTCTGTGGGGAGCAGTTGTGTTAGTTGGGATTGTTTGATGCTGTGATGTTTCTGGTTCTCCCCAAATTTGTATGTTGACACCTGACCCCCACTATGATGGTATTGGGGGATGGGGCCTTTGGGAGGTGATTAGGTCATGAGGGTAGAGACCTCCTGAGTGGCATTAGTGGTCTTATAAGAGAGACTGCAGAGAGGTCTGTCAACTCCATGTGAGGACGCGGTGAGCTGGCGGCCATCTACGAACCAGGAGGCGGGCCCTTACCAGACACTGAATCTGACAGCACCTTGTTCTTCGACTTCCCAGTCTCCAGAACGGTGAGAGATAAGTGTTTATTGTTTAAGCCACTCAGTCTATAATATTCTTGTTGTAGCAGGCTGAACAGATGAAGACAGCTGCCAAGAATCAGAATGCCATGTGGATAAGCTTAAGCATGTGTGAACATCACTGAAAGGATACAGGGGTACCTCCCTGAAGCAAGGGTAGGAAGTGTAGCTGGCTTCCTCTTCCCTCCCCCTGCTCATGTCTCTGCCCCTCTCTCTGCCTACATCACTGTTCTCTATTTTTGCAAAATGGCTCTTTCTTCTTTGCACATGCAGGACCTGACTCTAGGTTTATATCCTTTAAGTTCGTGCTGGAGTCTGACCTGACTCTGAATTTCAGAACCGTGGAAGAGAATCTGATGCTTGCGTTAGGCATCCACTCCTGGTTCAGTCAGCTGTGGCTGAGCATGGGGCTGACTGCCTGGCTCAGTAGGATCGTCGGTGCAGAGAAAGGGTTGGGAGGGATTAATTTAAACTGATTTAGAAATGATTAGAAAATGATTTAGACACCTATAATACAGCAGAGAAAGGGGTTATTTTGTATAAGTTACTTGAATGCGCCAACTCTTAAGAGTAGGTTTGTATGAATGGGCTCATACTGACTTGAATGCCTGAATACTGAGGCACAGAATGTTAAAACACTTGCCAAAAGTCACAGTGCTACATGGAAGAGTCTGGATTCAAGTCCAGCACTAAGGCCGTCAAGCTCCAACAGCACGGGGCAAGAAAATGCCTCTCCTCTGTGTTGTATTTACCTGGGGACAGGATGGGCTCTTATGGATCCCACGGACCTGGTGTGTTGCCGAATTGGGTGTGATGGGTCTTCCCATCCCCATGAGGCACGTTTTTCCCCAGGGCCACACATGCTGCTGGGACAGCTGGATTCAGAAGGGTTTAAGAATCAGCCACCTCTGCAACAACTCTCCTTGTGACCTGCCATGTTGCTGATCCTCTCTGCCTGGCAAATTTTCTGTTTGATTCCTTCCTCTACTGTGCTAGTCCATCATGAATAGCCGAGCTGTGAATAGCTGAACCCAGTATTGGACACTGTATAGCTTTTATTAAAACGAGGCTCCTCGGGATGCCTGGGTGGCTCAGTCGGTTAAGCGTCCAACTCTGGATTTTGGCTCAAGTCACGATTTCACGGTCCATGGGAGCGAGCTCCGTGTTGGTCTCAGTGCTCACAGTGCAGAGCCTGCTTGGGATTCTCTCTCCCTCTCCCTCTCCCTCTCCCTCTCCCTCTCCCTCTCCTTCTCCCTCTCTCTCTGCCCCTTCCTCACTCATGTTGTCTCTGTCCCTCTCTAAATGAATGAAGGAATGAATGAATGAAAAATAAAACGAGTCTCCTAGTTTCCATGTAAACTAGTGATTGCACATAGATATGGGTGTGTGTGTGTGTGTGTGTGTGTGTGTGTGTGTGTGTGTGTGAGTGTCGCTTATCACTAACTCCACTCGATGGACTTGCATCTCGTCCAATGGGGACTCCAGATGCCCGCAACTTGCCAGATGTTGTCTCAGAGATGCGTGAGATCTCTAGCTTCCCTACGGGCTGTGCACAAATCTTTCACATACACCACAGGCCTGTACTGGTGGTTGATAGTGTACCAGTATCCTTTAGGCATGGAGTTCTTGGATTTGTGGACCCCTGAGGTGTGCTTAGGTGAGTACCAAGAATCTGTGATTGGCGGTCTCTAAATACTCATGCACTCGGAATATATTTGATCGCAGTATTGCTCAGAAAACAAAATTTTGATCAGAGGCCCATGATATTCCCAAGTGTTTGAACACAGAATGTTATTGTTGTCTCTCATTCATTCATTATAGTGATGGCTTTTATTAATAGATACAAGACACTGTCTATTTATTTTTAACTCGATCTACCTTAAAGATACAAATGGGACTGTGTGTAGGGGTCATCAGGATTTCTCCCTCTTGCTAATAGGCAAGGTGGTGCAGTAGACTCAACTTCTTACTCCTGATTAACTAATTGTATAATCATGGGTCATTTAATTTGTCTGGTCCCCTTTTTCCTTCATTACGACATGAGATTAGACTAGATTATCTTTAAATTTTTGAAGTACCGATATGACTCCTGACATTGTTTATTTTTGGGGGGAGGGGAATAAATAGTATATAAATAATGTCAGGGAAAGTTTTTAAAAAGATACATTAATTCTAATCTATTTCTCAAAGTAGCTTTGACTCCATGGTCTACTTTCTAGAACCTTCTTCAATGTAACATAATCGATTCAACTAATGTGTTAATAGCATCTATTAAGAATACATTGGATACTAGTGGCTTCTTAACCATATGTAATATCTACTAGTAGAAAATTTTAGTTCTTTCTCTTTGTTCTTTTAGTGTTTCATATAATTGGTTAAGTCAAGGATCATAAAATAGATCTTCACAGTTCATTAGTAGACCCCAAAGCAATTTCAAACTGATTTTTTCTTTCTTCATACCTGTTTACTTTAGTATAAACACAGAAAACACTTTATATTCCTACCTTAGAATTAGCAGCTGGAGGGGTGCGTGGGTGGCTCAGTCAGTTAAGTGTCTCACTTCAGCTCAGGTCATGATCTTGCAGCTCATGAGTTTGAGCCCCACATTAGGCTCTGTGCTGCCAGCTCGGGCCCGGAGTCTGCTTCAGATTCGCGTCTCCTTCTTTCTCTGCCCCTCTCCTGCTCACACTCTGTCTCTCTCTCTCCTTCAAAATAAGTAAACATTAAAAACAATTAAAAACAAAGAACTAGCAGCTGGAGTTCCTACTATTCATGGATTAATACAAGTTGGATTTTTAAAAGGATTGCAAATTAAGGAGTTTGTCCCTTAGAGTTGAGAACGTACAAAACTTATTTCAAATTTATATAGTTGGTTGTTCCTGTTTTTTTTTTTTTAAATAAAATTTCTCTCTGAGGCTGACTTATTTGTGAAACCATTTGCACTTCTTCACTACTAAGCCCAGGGTGATGTGCTCCAAGGTAGGCAGTATGCTTCTTTCTTTAAGACCTAGGGAGGCTTGCTTAACAAGACAAGCCCACAGTGATTCAGTCTCTGTCCCAAGTGTCCTTGCGGACAGGACATCTAGTGTTGAAAGGGAGGTGTTGCTCTTGATCATGCCTAGGGCAGAGTGACTGTTCTCAGTCCCCACAGCTTGGAGACAATGTTTCCCAAACTTCCCTGATGGAAGAATAATGGAAGGTATTTGGAAGACAGATGGCTCCCAGGCCACCATCTTGGAGGTTCTGATTCCACAGAAAAGGGCTGGGTCCCAGGAATTTGTGTCATTAATGAGAACCTCAAGTAAATTTTTTTCATCAAGAAGTTCGGGAAAACACTTCACTTTGATGCACCTTCTTCCTTCCTTTTTTATTCCTATTAAATTTATCTAAAATCACAAAATTACGACATGATTATTGTGATCAGTGATGCTCTTACTTTCTGAATGCTTGCCTGAGTTGCTGCCCTTACATCCATCATTCATTTTATACACCATCGCCAGCTTATCCTTCTGGAAATTCAGTCCTCATCACTATTTTCCTGCTCAAAGAACATCACGGCTGTTCTGCTTCCCTGTAGAATTATATCCAGATTCCTCAGCCCAGAACTTAAGGAAGTCAATAAATTGGTCCTCACTGGTCTTTTCAAATTCTTTCTCATCCATTTCCTTCATACAGCCTGGGATTCAGCCATGTGTGGCCATTTGATTGTTCCCATACACATTCTTTAATGTCCTAACTCTTTGCTTTCGTTTATGCTGTTCTCTCTGATTTTCTATATATGTCCATACCTTATCTATCTTTCAGGGGCCAGCTCAAAAGTTACCTCCTGTCTGAAGTGGGACCTCATTCTATCGGTCAGAGAATAAGAATTTCTTGACTGCAAATGGTATGTCAGGCATTGTGCTGAACTCTTCGTATGTATTGGCTCATTTAATTTTCAAAATAATCTGTGAGGGAAATTTCCCTCTTCTGGACCCACAGTACAGTAACTCATTTGTTGGATTCCATATTTGTGAATTAACCCACTCACTTTTATTCCTAACCCTATAACCAATACTCATGGCTCCTTCTGGTTCATTCTTGAAAATGTACACAGTGGTGAAAAATTCAAATCACCTGACACACACCTTCCAGCTGAGGTCAAGCAAGGTGACACTCTGCCTTCTTGTTTCAGCTTTCATGCTGTAAACAGTGTCCTTTTCTCCATCTGTTTAGTGACATGCATTTTTTTTTTTGCATTGTGTTTTTTTGTTAGCAAATTTGCTGTTTAAAATGGCCCCAAAAGGGACACCTGGGTGGCTCAGTTGGCTGAATGTTAACTCTTGATTTTGGCTCACGTTGTGATTTCATGGTTCATGAGATCAATCCCCGTGTTAGGCTCTGGGCTGACAGTGTGGAGCCTGCTTGGGATTCTCTCTCTCTCTCTCTCTCTCTCTCTCTCTCTCTCTGTCTCTCTGTCTCTCTCTCCCTCTCTGCCCCTCACCCACTCTCTCCCTCTCTCTCCCGCAAAAAATAAACATTTAAAAAAGAGAAAATACATGCTAAGTATTATACAGGAAAGAGTTATTGTGGAAGAGAGGATCCCATTATCATTCTTCCAGCAACAGTTTTTGAGAGTCTGTTATGAGATGGTCAGAAGCGGTGGATAAGATTGCGTCCCTGCCCTTGGGTAGCTTGTAGTCCAGTGGGAAAAACAGACAAGCAGGTGGATGTCGTCACAGTGATTCAGAAAGGCACAAGGAAGCTGGTGATTCATTAAGTGATTGCGTCTAAGTCACAGTCTAAGCATTCAATGATTGGATCTGCCATTTAAATTTCTTTTAATGTATGCTCTCGCCTTGAGTTAAGTCCTTGCCTCTGGGAAACTTGGATTCTCTATCTCTGTCTCTGTTTCTATGCCTAATTTCTATTTCTTTATCTTCCTGAAGACCTGTGATAGTTAATGTGTGGTTTTGGGGGAAAAAAACCCCACAAGACATTGGTTTACATTTTCTACTACCACTGACAAGAGAAACATAGGCTTTCTTAGGTCTGGAAGAGGAGAATTGTACAGGCTCTGCCCTGCAAAGCTGCCAGCTCATGAAATAAGAAGACAGCAGGGACAAGGGCAGAGCCCTTGAGGCTGTGGCTATGCTGCCAGAGAATCGGCCATGCAGAGCATCACAGATAGCAATGCTCAGATGCAAAATCCACATGCTCTGCTGTGCAGAATACGGAAGGTGCCTGCACGCCTGGGTGAGCAGCCACAAGGCTCTCGTTCCAGCAGGACTTGGCTTTTCTACACTGGCCCTAACTAATAACTGTGGTTTGGATCAAGACTTTATGGTCAAATAACAAATGAATCACTTTCTTTCTCTTTCCTATTTTGGCAAGAATTGAAAATAATTAGTGATCTATTCAGCAATTCCAAATACCTCTGCTAGTCCGTTTGGTGTATTTGCTAGAATATATTTGCTAGAAGAACTCTGGCTGCTGTCCAATGAAGGCTGCTTTTCTAAGCCATTTCTTTTATCTTTTAAAGGAGGCAATTGCCCAGAAACATCAATTTTAGGGGATAAAGGGGAATGAGAATGAAAGGGAACCTGGGGTTGCTTTTAGGATTTTTCTTCTCAGCCTTCCCTCTTACGCGTTTTAGGCTTAGGGCTCCGACCTGCCTCCTAGACCGGCCAGATTCTTTGCCTCTGTGACCCTCCCATTCTCCTTCGTATCTCCAGGCTGCTAGGCGGCCCCTCTGTGGCTACTCTAGTCCCTGTGGTCAGTTAAAAGACCACCAATTAGGTGCGCGCCCTACTCTACTGTTGTGGTGTATGCTTCAAAGTTGAAATATGATCTGGCCCCTCACCTGGAGGAATTTATTGTCCAACAGGGAAAAGTCACATGAAGTGATTGTAATGCTTTGTGATGTGGAGTGGAATCTGTAAAGCAGCAGAGTGGGTGAACGCTTCATCCCACTTGGAGGAACATCTCACGATGCCCACAGATGCCTCCTTCTCCTGGGCTTGGGATTGTCTCTGAGTAATCTCTTTCTCTCTCTTCTTGGTTGTCTCTAGGTTTGGCTCTTGGAAGGACCCTCCGCTTGTGCTCCATTTCTCTCTGTCCCTGTTGGCCTCGCTGAAGTACATTCCAAAGCCATATGTCAACCTGATTCTTCCCTTTTGTAAAGCTGGCCCTTTTCTCCCATAGCTCTAAGCTAGGATTGGGCCCACTCCCACTTGGGACCTCATTTGTTGTAAATTTGTTTGCTTCCCATATATAATCTCATCTCCACAAAAGGATTATCAACTCCTGAGGCAAGACTATGGCAGTTACTCCCTTAATGTATCTTTCACAAAAACCAATGTAATTTTGAGGCCATAGAATCTGTTCCACGATAATTTTTGATCTTGTCAGTATGGCCCCAGCATTCACATGCTTATTCAGACCTATGGAATCTGATGAAAGCCAGTAATGCTGAGAGGGGTGGTCTGGGGAGATTTTTCAACCAGAAATCATTTTGTTTGTGTATTTCAAGCCTTATTATTTTTCATTTGACCCTGTAAAAATACCTCTTGAGTTTTAGAAAATAAACTGTCTAATTTCACACCCCCAGTGCTTTCCATACCGTGTCCACTTTGAGCAGACCTTCAGAACTAATGTGTAATGTGGTCTCCATCGTATACTGACACAGAAGAAATGGAATTACAACTTTCCCCAACCTTTGATATTCTAAGTCAGGATCTTGAAAGTTGGAGGAAGGCTCTCAGAGTTCAAAATGTTGATCCATTTTGTCTGACTTTGGCCTCTGGGGAAAAGACATAGGATTCGCATAATCTTTCAAAAATATTTCCCTACGTTTGGTGCCTTCTGAGCTCAGGGGGTCTCATTATTCCCTTCAAGGGTTCTTGTGACCTGTCAATTATCTAAAAGCTTTTTTCTCTACCCTGCAGATCCTTACCTTTCTTCCATCCCTCTGTGTGTGTGAGCTGCACTCTGATTTTTCCCTACTCATTAGCACCCCATAAAGATATGGACAGGTCATATTAAAATTAGAGCTATTTGATTTTTTTTTTCATGGTTGTAATGAAAGGTTTGGTGAAGAAAAGGAATAAAATTACTGCTTTCAATACCATGTTCCCTGTTGGTAATTCCAAAAGCATATGGATTGTACTTTTTTTTCACCCAGTAAGGAGAAAAAGCTTCTTTTGTATATAATCCTTAATTAACCCTTTTTTTCTGTGAATAGGGTCCCTTAATAAAATACAAGATGGTTCACTACCCACGTTTTATATATTTCTCTATTGTTGGGGTCCCTTCTCAACTCAACCATGGTGTTCTTTTTCTACTCTTCTCCTTAAGCCGATTCTCTTATGTGAAAACGTCCCAGGATCTCCTAAAATGGTATTTTCAAATGCATTTTCTCCTCCTCCCCTGTTTTCACCTGGAGAGCAAGGCGTTCTTTGTGGAGCCAAACCCAATGCTTCACTGCTGTTCTAACGGCAATATCCTTCACTTCTTCCAGCAGTTATGTTAAGAGGATAAAATTGACTTTGTTACAGAGTAAGGAAGCATTTTCTAACACATTCCTGGGTATTCTTGTTCTGTAAAATGCTTCACAAATAAAGCTTCTGTGGCCATAGAAGTTTGGACACATGGCTTACATACTTATTCCATCCCCTTCTGAGCGATTTCCAATGCACATGTTGGAATATATTAAACATATGAATAAAACCTCTGAGAAATCCTGCCTTTGACAAACCTGTTTGCTCTTGTCTCCTTGTCGTTTCCTGAACTATTCCATCATCAAGCCCCTTTCGTTCTTGAAACACATTTTATCATTTGGCAAGTCCAACTTTGGGAGATTCTGGGGAAGGAATTAGGGAATACAGCTTGCTCAGCCTGGATAAACTGCAGGAATGTGGTGGTGGATTCCTGTATCTGACCTTTCAGGTCCTATTTGCTTTATCAGTGAAATGCAAACTTCACGGGGGCAAGGGCTTTTATCAGTTTTCATCGTGTCACTGCTGCATCTTCAGTGTTAGAACAGGACCTGGCGTGTCTTTGCACCCAGTGATCATTTGTTAACTGGGAGAATGCATGCATCTCTGGGTCACCATGGACGCCATGACTTTCTTAGCTCAGGCTCAGGGGTGACCTTACTTTCAGACCGAAACTGAACTTTTACCAGTTATCTGAATTGTTTAACCAGTGTTAACATTCAGAACGTCCTGAATTCTTCATCTTTAGCAGTGTGTGGCACAAATTTATCCTAGTCATAGCTCTCCATCGTATTTTGACAAGCCTTTCTGTGTATTTGGGGAAATTCTTTTGTTATGAGTCTTGCCTCTGAATCTAGCAGTCACCATTCAAATTTCTAGGCTCTTCTCAGGAAGACGCATGACAAATATGACAGCAGAGTGTTGGGAGCAATGGGCTTTGTTACAGACCAAGCGGTGCAGCTGAGGTCAGCTTTGATGCAGAAATAGAAGCATTGGCGGGGCCTTCGATGAGGCAGTGTGGATTGGTCTGGGGTGGCTGTGGAAGGTCAGCAACTGCCTTACAGGCCAGTTCTGCAGGGCGGTCTGAGCCTTGTTCCCGGAAGCTCAGCCAAGAGCCTGGTTTTCCAGGACCCAGAATTTAATGCACTCCAATACGTTTAAATGTCCCTGCTAAACATGATATCTACTCCATCATTCCACGAGTTTCAAATTCCCATTTCAGAAGCCTGTCTTCTTCTTTTTAAAATTTTTCATTTCTTAGTTTTTAATTTAAAAAATTTTAATTCCAGTGTCGTTAATATAGACTGTTAGGTTAGTTTCAGGTGTACAATATAGTGATTTAACAATTCTGCGCTCTCCTCGACACTCATCATGGTACCTGTACTCTTAATCTCCCTCCCCTATTTCACCCATTCCCCCCACCGACCTCCTCTCTGGTAACTACTAGTTTCTTCTATAGTAGTTCTTCTTCTATAGTTCAGAGTCTGTTTTTTCATTTCTCTCTCTCTCTTTTTCCTTTGTTCTTTTGTTTTGTTTCTTAAACTCCAAATATGAGTGAAATCATATCGTATTTGTCTTTCTCTGACTTATTTTGCTTAGCATTACGCTCTCTAGCTCCATCCATGTTGTTGCCATGGCAAGATTTAATGCGACTGCTAGGCCGTAGGGTAGTTCTATATTTTTAATTTTTTGAGGAACCTCCATAATGTTTTGCACCAATTTGCTTCCTCACCAACACTTGCACAAGGGTTCTTTTTTTCCACATCCTCACCACTTGTTTTTTCTTGAGTTTTTTATTTTAGTCACATCCTCACCACTTGTTTTTTCTTGAGTTTTTTATTTAGGTATGAGGTGATACCTCATTGTGGGTTTTTTTTTTCCATTTAAATTCAAGTTAGTTAACATATAGTACTGGTCAGGAGTAGAACCCAGTGATTCATCTCTTACATATGACACCCAGTGCTCATGGCAGCAAATGCCCTTCTCAGTGCCCATCACCCATTTAGCCCATCCCCCCACTCACCTCTCCTCCAGCAACCCTGTTTGTTCTCTCTGTGATTAAGAATCTCTTATGATTTGTCTTCCTCTTTTTATCTTATTTTATGTTTCCTTCCCTTCCCTATGTTCATTTATTTTGTTTCTTAAATTCCACATATGAGTGATATCATATTTGTTTTTCTCAGACTTACTTATTTTGCTTAGCATACTACATTCTAGTTCCATCCACATTGCTGCAAATGGCAAGATTTCATTCTTTTTGATTGCCAAGTAATATTCCATCACACACACACACACACACACACACACACACACACACACACATATATATACCACATCTTCTTTTTCCATTCATCAGTCAATAGACATTCAGGCTTTTTCCATAATTTGGCTATTGTTGATATCATTGTGGTTTTGATTTGCATTTACTTGATGATGAGTGATGTTGAGCACCTTTTCATGTGTCTGTTGGCCATTTGTATGTCTTCTTAGAAGATGTTTTTCCTTATTGCTAAAGATTTCTGTACTTTATAGCTGCCCATACCATTTCTCTTATTTCATTTCCCTCTTTTAATTAATTATATATGCACACAAACATTCCTCCTTTGCCTCTTTGTCTTGCCTGTTTTTCTGGGTTTTGATCATACTGTGTATGTAACTCTCCCCTTCTGAAGGCTAACGTCTATGATTTGCCTTTTACAATGAGTCTCGTAAATGACTTCTTTCTATGCCTCTCTTGTACTCCAGAGATTCTTCTTCACTGAAGTGGTCATGCTTAGGATCTATAGGATTCTGCTTCCCCTTAGGTGGAATCATCTAAGTTAAATTTTAATAATTTGGCTTAATATCACAATCATTTTATCTGCCAAACACAACTGGGAAGGGAATAGTGAGATAAGATTGAATTTGGTTGCTAGTAAGAAAGATACAAAGTAAAAGTAATTAAAATAGATCAGAGATGTGTTTTTCCTCTTAAAAGAGAAGTCTAGGGGCACTTGGGTGGTTCAGTTGGTTTAGCAGCCGACTTTGGCTTAGGTCATGATCTCGTGGTTCATGAGTTCAAGCCCCGCATCCGGC
The DNA here is from genome assembly GCF_022837055.1 of Prionailurus viverrinus. Lineage (NCBI taxonomy): Eukaryota > Metazoa > Chordata > Mammalia > Carnivora > Felidae > Prionailurus > Prionailurus viverrinus. Next base: position 9,527,896 of record NC_062570.1, on the reverse strand, counting down.
TCTGTGCTGACAGCTCAGAGCCTGGATCCTGCTTTAGATTCTGTGTCTCCCTCTTTCTCTGCTCCTCCCCCATTCGTGCTCTGTCTCTCAAAAATAAAGAAATGTTAAAAAAAAAAGAGAGAAGTCTAGAAGTAGGGTAATAAGGTAATAAGTCTGAGGGCCCAGTGTCCTTATTTCTGCTCTACTGCCCTTAGTAAATGGCTTTCATCTTCAGGGGAACCTGATGCTCACAAGAGGGTTGAACAGCTACCGCTCTCCCATTCCGCCTCCCATATAAGTCAGTCAGTCCCCTTTCCAAGAAACCACACGCCATGACTTCCACCCGTATCTTATCATCCACTTCTATCTCTAAGAGATGCTTAGAAATTTAGTTTTATAGTTGGGCAAATTGCCACACCCAGTGATGTAGGTCTCTGCTTTCATTCAAAGGAAGAAGGGAATACATATTAGGAAAACAACTAACAGTCTCTGCTTTGAAGATTTTTTTTTAAACTTTACTTTTTTTTGTTTTAAAAATTTTTACCATTGTTTTACAAAAGATGCTGTTGACTATAAATCCAATGGGAAGATGTTGTGAAGGTTTCTCACAAAACATATCTGTTATAGGAAACAATCATGGCTCAATTCTTTGCATTTGGAGGAGTGTCCAGAAATTTGTGTGGTCTTGTGGGCCAGAAAGTGGGCACAGATTACCTGCATTTGTAGTCACTGTGAGCAACGTTGTCCTCTAGGATATAAGCTGTGCTTAGTTTGTTAGTATAACTTCTGATATGCACTTAAAAGACAGCCCAAGATGCAAAGCATGTTCCAAAGGAAGCATTTTAATAATGCTCCATCATAATTAATTCTTGAGATTATTCACAATTCAAGGCATTTTGAGCTTTTATAAAAGATTTACAACTTTGAACACAAAACAGAGTTAGCTTTCCCTGGGCTTATTATAAAAACCAAGTCATAGCCACCATCACAGAAAATAGTTTTGTTATTTCTTCTCGTTCCTGGGTAGATAATGGGAGGTTGGGTCAGGATGGTCTCATTTGGAGCAGGGTCTGCTCAAGAGAAAGACACATGATGCAGAGAAGAAATAGTCAATGCTGATGTTGCCTCCATAAGCTATGTTGGCAGGAGCTTTCTCTTACTATTTTTAAAGTGACAGGTTTAAAGCTCAAAACCAAAATCCAGCAATTCTTAACACTTCTGTTATATAATTACCCTTTTTTTAAAAAAAAGAAAAAAAAACTCTACTCACTTGTAATCTACCAAAAGTCAGCTTCAAATCATTCATAGTACCCAGATATCCAAGAGTCAGAGTATTAAGCCATCTTTTTTTGCCGGGTTATTTACTTGAACTCATAACAAAGAATTCAGACTTCCGCAAAATGCTGTGTAATTCTTGCCTTTTCTCCTCCTTCCTCCCACATAGTTTTTCCTTGTAACAAACAACTGGTTCTGCTCAGCCAGAGTGATACATCCATAACCCCCCCTGATTTCCCTTCCTCTCGTGGCTTTCTGCTGTATAAAAGGAGGATGCGGTGGGGGTGCCTGGGTGGCTTAGTCGGCTAAGTGACTGACTCCTGCTCAGGTCATGATCTCATGGTTCATGAGTTCGAGCCCTGCTTCGGGCTCTGTGCTGACAGCTCGGAGACTGGAGCCTGCTTCGGATTCTGTGTCTCCCTCTCTTTCTGCACACTGCTCTCCCACTCATGCTCTTTCAAAAATGAATAAATTTTAAAAAAAATTTTTAAAAAGGAGGATGCAGTGATGACTGCTCTATAAACAACTGAGGAGAACTCTGGCTTTTACCAAAATGGGGAAAAGCATTTATCATTCGGGGGCGGGGCATGACTCTGTGACCCATTTTAGAGAAGTGGAAACACAGTAGCACCATACTGTGGGAGAATGCAAGTTGCCAAGGAAACCGGTGATTATTAGCTGGATTAGTGCTGGGTGCACGGAGGTGCGCCTGAACTTGAGTTGACACGGAGGAGCCTGGGTTCAGCACTGACCTGTCTTCCCAAAGCAGCCCCGCAACAGGACTGCCAACAGGAGCCCTTCCTCGGGTTTCACTCAGTCGGATGTCTCATCAGCCCAAGAATCCTGCACCTCTCACAGGTATTCAAAGAACAGGCTGGGTGCCAGAGAAGCAAAACACTCTCCGGCGCTGGTGAATTTTCCACTGAAGCCCAAGCATGGCTCAGCTGCGGTGGAGAACTATGCGTGTCAGGGCTGAGAAGTCGCTTCTCCGTGGGGTTTGGAGGCATCCCAGCAAGGGAGGAGATGGAGTAACGGTGGGGCTGGGAGGCGGGCAGGGTGGCCGCACGTGCACCCAAAAGGCACACCAGGGCAGCGTTGGACTCCAGGCCACACAGCAAAGGACAGAGCGGAAGATGTAGCTCCAACTCCGCGTCGGCATAAGCCAGGCTCATGACCGCTGACGCCATCCCTCACCCGTCTGAGAAAATCAGACTCTATGTGCTTTACGGATCTGCCTTGGCCAACTCTGTTCAAAGTTATTTCATCCTTGTATCGTTTTTTTCTAACTTGCAAAGAAACAGATGCAATGAAAACACGAGCAAGATGTGCTATCAAGTACTTTCAAAGGAGAGAAGCCATTCTCCAGACAGTTTAATGAGGAACGTAGAAGAGCGACCAAAGTTTTGTATAACATGGGGTTGGGTTTTTTTTTTTTTTTCCAGATTTTACTTGGAGTCGGGCATCTGATGCATACGTCAAGCTAGAGCAGTGATTATTTTGTTTTGCATTAAAATTAATTTGTCTATTTATCCGAACTCTAAATTATACGGGGGGGGGGGGGGGGAACCGTGCAGCTTAAATCATCTTCCAGTTTTGAAGGGAAGTGTTCACTGTTCATTCATGAAGCCTTTTCAGCAAGGTACCCACAGGCTTTTCAACTCTTTTATTTTTTATTTTTGGGACAGAGAGAGACAGAGCATGAACGGGGGAGGGGCAGAGAGAGAGGGAGACACAGAATCGGAAACAGGCTCCAGGCTCTGAGCCATCAGCCCAGAGCCCGACGCGGGGCTCGAACTCACGGATTGCAAGATCGTGACCTGGCTGAAGTCGGACGCTTAACCGACTGCGCCACCCAGGCGCCCCGCTTTTCAACTCTTGAAATGAAGTAAAGTGCCGGTTAAAGCAGAGTAGAAACTCTGAGCTTAAATTCTGGGACTGGCCTTTTGCTTTTTTTCTTCTAGACCCTCGATACTGACTTTGTGCGACGGGCAGCCTCGTGAGGGGGAAAACTAACTCGAGCAGACTGATGAGACATTTGGAGGGGCAAGATCCTTAAAACGTAAAGTATTTCAGAATGTGGAAGATCACGAAGAAATGCACGGCGTGGGACGGTAGATTACAACAGCTTGGGAGCTCTGATAAGACAAGGATGACACGGTCAAAACGATATTTTTCCTTTTCAGAGCACAGATTACAAAAGTTGGCTGAGAACAAGTATCTGCGGTTTCTTTTCCTAAAATCCTTTAGCTTCGCACTTTTCTGGGTAAGTCATTGCTATTCTTACAAACTTTTCATTTATATCTTGGCTTGCTTGGCACCTGCCTTTCTCGGTAACGTTGACATGATCTATTTTTCTCTCTGTGTGTGTGTTTTATGTGTACACATCCCCTTTTATATAGAAGTTTATATAGGGTAGTTACATGGAAGAGAGAGAAGCAAGAAAATCTTCATTTACAAATAGGAAATCACCCTGGAATCTGGAAAACTAAAGAGACAATTTTAAAGGAGAAAGGGGGAATGTCTGGAACACAGTAGGCACTCAATAAATGGTTGTTGAATAAACATTCAACAGAATAAAGGAAGCTCCTCCTTCATTACAGGATCGTTGGTATTCTATAGAGAATTACACAGGTGGGGAAAATGATGGCACACACGAACCCGGGCACACGCAGTGACCGCTTTTTCTCTGCCGTGTCATTCTTACAACCTCCTTGGGAAATGAGCCTGTCAGGGGTCGTGGCTATCCCCGTGCGGATGCAACCTGGAGTCTGCAGAAACTTGCTTAGAACTGGTCAGCGGCAAGGCTGAGCCACCGCCCGAGTTAGACGGTCCTAAATTCTGTGCGTTTTGTCACTTTCGATTTCTGTCCTGTGTGTGTGTGTGTGTGTGTGTGTGTGTGTGTCTGTCTGTCTGTCTATGTGTACAGTGAAGCACCCTAGCTCTCAGCAACTGCTCCGATTACGGTCTGAATGTTCATATTCTCCCCAAATTCACATGTTCAAGATCTCATGCCCGAGCTGATGATGGCGGGACGCAGGGGCTTTGGGAAGAGACCAGGCCATGGTCTCTACCCAACACCAATAAGATTTGTGTCCTAATAGAAGAGGCTCAAGAGAGCTCCCTTGCCCTTCTGCCACGCGAGGACACAAGAAGTCTGTGACCGAGAAAAGGGGCCCTCACCCAGCTGAGAGCCTGGACTCCCAGCCTTCAGGATCATGGGAAGAAATTTCTGCTGTTGCTGAGCCACCCGGCCTGTGGAATTGGGTATCTGGCCAGAGAGGGTGAGGACAGCTACCCGGCACAAGCCAGTGCATGTGCTGGTGTCACCCCCAAGGTGGTCACTTCATTTACATTTGTTTCCATTTTCCAGCTTCATCTTCACCCCTCACACTGTAATGTCTGTTCTGTGTCGACATTACCTGTTCTGGAAGAGTCACTGAAAAACACGCTCTTTGAAAGGAGAAAGGGGGCTGAGAGAAGCAAGACAATAAGGTTTACTGCAAAGCTGTGGGTCTGCTGCCTTTGTGCTGGAGAATTTTCTTAGGCTAAAACACCCATCCCCGGCATCTGTCCTCTCACACATGTGCACCACATTTCAGAAGGACACGAGTGAGCTTAATAATAACAAACATTCAGGCCTCCGCGTCTCCCCTCTGCTCAGCGACCGGCTCTCGATTCTTCATGTGGAAACGACCAGTCCAACAACCAGCAGGACAGAGAGGCGGCAAGGAGTTTCTTGGCAGAAGCAGCAGCTCAGAGAACTAAAACAAACTCCCACGCCAGGGCGATGTTGTTCCTGGACCTCGGAGAACACAGCTGAGATGAGGAGGTCTGAGTTTTACCAGGGAGAGCCTCTTTCTGAGCGTGACCTTTCCCTATGGCGTGCGACCTTTGGAGACAATGGAGCATCGGCTCCGTTTTTCAGATGGTGACTCCCCTTCCCCCTTCGTCCTCACACATTTGTGTAAGACTTAACATCTGCCGGGGTCTTATGCTCTTAACCTTTTCTTCAGTCCAGGAGTTGACCGCAGGGAGAAAACAGCACCATTTTCTGTTTCTGTGATGGATTGTGCCTGAGAACCGTTTGTGCTCTGGAGAGAACTCAGCGACATGTCTGATTCTGCATGCTGTTGTTCTCCGGCAACAAGGGCCCAAGTGCTCGCCGTCTTGGGAGCTCCTGCCTCTGCGGAGAAGGGCTGCAAAGAGCTGCTGAGTCCATTTTCAGGGACTCAGTACATACAGGGGTGGCCTGAGCTCTGGGGACCCACGTAAACAGGGAGATCTGGGCTTTCTTGTACCGGGGAGGAGGAAATGAGCCAGAAGAACCCCTCAGCCCTTGGCCCACTTAGTCTTCTCCTCAGGGAAGGGGCCAAAGGTACTTCCTGTCACCTACGCTCCTTTGCTTTCCTTCGTGGCATCTTGATTACGATGGATTGAACGAGACCCTCCACATGCTAATCTAACAAGGGCAACCATGAATACCAAATGAAAGAGATATCGTGACCTCTGAGGTAGCCAGGCTCCATCATGAATATTGATTGGGATCTTCTCTTAGGGAGGTGTTATTTATTTATTTATTTATTTATTTATTTATTTATTATTTATTTGTTATTTTTAAAAAAAAATTTTTTTTAACATTTTTTAATTTTATTTTTGAGACAGAGAGAGACAGAGCATGAACGGGGGAGGGGCAGAGAGAGAGGGAGACAGAATCGGAAGAAGGCTCCAGGCTCTGGGCCATCGGCCCAGAGCCTGACGCGGGGCTCGAACTCACGGACCACAAGATGGTGACCTGAGCCGAAGTCAGATGTTCAACTGACTGAGCCACCCAGGCGCCCCTATTCATTTATTTTTTAAATATGATTTATTGTCAAGTTAACTAACATACAGTGTATACAGTGTGCTCTTGGCTTCGGGGTTAGATTTCCGTGATTCATCGCTTACATACAACAACACCCAGTGCTCATCCAACAAGCACCCTCCTCAATGCCCGTCACCCACTTTCCCCTCGCCTACCCTGGCCCCCCCATCAACCCTCAGTTTGTTCTCTGTATTTAAGAGCCTCTTATGGTTTGCCTCCCTCTGTGTTTGGAACTACTTTTTTTTTTTTTTTCCTTCCCTTCCCCCATGGTCTTCTGTTATGTTTCTCAAGTTCCACATATGAGTGAAAACATGTATCTTTCTTTTTCTGACTGACTTATTTCACTTAGCATAATACCCTCCAGTTCCATCCACATTGTTGCAAATGGCAGGATTTCATTATTTCTCATTGCCAAGTAGTATTCCATTGTATATATAAACCACTTCTTCTTTATCTATTCATCAGTTGATGGAGATTTGAGCTCTGTCCATAATTTGGCTATTGTTGAAAGTGCTGCTATAAATTTTGGGGTACATGTGCCCCCATGAATCAGCACTCCTGTATCCTTTGCATAAATTCCTTTTAGGGAGTTTTAATACCCCCCCCCACATACACACCAGTGAAACAGAGAGGGTAGGAGAGGAGCAAGAGGACATTGAAACTGAGTAAAAGACTGCAAAACCCTTGAAGCAGGGAAGGAGGCAGCCTCTGACAAGATAAGCTAGTCACCAGAGCTGTCACAGTATTTTGAGCAGTGATGACCCATTGTTTCCTTTCTGGATTGCATTTTTCTTTAAGAGCTATATTGAGGTATTGTTCACATGCATTTAAAGTGTAAAATTCGATAGGCTTTGACACATGGATGCATCTGTGAAGTCACCATCACAGTCAAGATAATAAACATGTCCATTTCTTCTAGAAGTTTCCCCTTGCCCTTTTGGAATCCTTCCCTCCTGCCCTTCCCTGTCCTTTTTCTTTCCCTAGCCAAGTAGTCTGCTTTGTGCCAGTGCAAAGAAGTTTTCATTTTCCAGAATTTTATATTAGTGGGGCTATACCACACATGGTCTTCTGATCTCTCATCTTCTACGTAGTGTAATTCTGCCATTCATTCACATTGTTGTGTGTATCAATAGCCATTCCTTCTTGCTGTTAAGAAGTATACCATTGTATGAGTATGCCACAGCTTTGGTTTTTTAAGAACCCCATTCACTTGTCAGTGCACATTTAGGCCATTCCCAATTCTCTGCTATGACAAACAAAACTGCTCTGAGCATTTGTATACAAGTCTTTGTATGAATATGTGTAAATTTTCATATGCTTCTTTCTGTTTATATATCTCAATATCCCATAGGTCAAAGAAGAAATAAAAGGGTGAGTGTTCTGAACCAAATAAAAATGAAACTGCAACCATTACAATTTGTGGGATGCTGATAAACTGTTATTTAGAGGAAAATTCATAGCACTAAACACCTACAAGAGAAACAAAGAAGTTTTCTAAATTTGTGACCTCAGTTTACACATTACAAAAGTAGGGGAGGAAAAGCAAATGAAATCCAAAATACAGAGAAGATAGGAAATAATAAAGAGTAGAATGGGAATCAACAAAATTGAAAACAGAAAAACAATAAAGAAAATCAAGAAAAGCAAATGTTAGTTCTTTGAAATTGATCAAATATAACTGATGAAATTCAAACAACACTGATTAGGAATAAAAAAGAGAAATTACAAATTACCAACATTGGGAATGAGAGAGGTTTCATCAGTAAGGATTCTACAGATATTGAAAAGATAATGAAGGAATATTATGAAAACTTTATGCCAATAAATTTGACAACTTGGATGAGAAGTACCAACTTCATGAAAGATACAAACTATCAAAGTTTATCCAAGAGCAAATAGGTAATCCCAACAGACTGTATCTATTAGAGAAATGAAATTTGATGCTCAAAATTGTCCTACACACACATACAAAATCCAGGCCCAAATGGCTTCACTGATGAATTATACCAAATATTTACATAATCAATAATAGCAATTCTCTATAAAATCTTCAAGAAATTGAAAAGGAGGAAATATGTCCCAATTCATTCTATGAGGCTAGCCTTACTCGGACATAAGTTAAAACATTATAAGACAAAGTGTGAACATTACAAGAAAAGAAAACTACATAGTTGAAAAGTTTCATAACAAAATTTTGTTAAATTGAATCCAACAATATACATGAAAAACAATACGTCATGACCAAGTGACGCTTATCACAAGGATGCCAAGTTAATAAAACCTCTGAAAATCAATCCATATAATTTGTCATAACAGACTGAAAAAAAATTAAAAAAAGAAAAACTGATTCTCTTAATAGGTGCAAAAAAAGTATTGGATAAAATTTTAACATCTATTCCTCATAAAAACTCTCAGCCACTTAGGACTAGATGAAAACTTTCTCAATTTGATCAAGGGCATCTGTAGTTAATATCATATTTAATGGTGAAATGTTGAGTGCTTTTCCTCTAAAATAAGGAACAAAACAAGGATGTCTGCTCTCACCAATTCTGTTCAACATTGCACTGAAGGTTCTAGACATGTAATACAGCAAACAAGAGATCATAAGAAGCATGCCTTATAAAGGGGAAAGAAGATTGTCTTTATTCATAGGTATATGATCATCTAGGTGGAAAAATCTTATGAAATCTACAGAAAAGGCATGAGAACTTGTAAGTGAATACATGATATAAGATCAATATGAAAATGAATTGTATTTCTTTATACTAAAATGAGCAATCAGAAACAGAAAAAAAACCCTTACTATTTACAATCATATCAAAATAGGAAATATTTAGAGGTAAATCTAGTAGAAAATGTGCAAGACTTATAACTGAAAACCACATAACATTTATGGGAGAAATGAAAAAATCTAAGGAAATGGAGATATAGAGGTCACATTTATAAACTGGAAGACTCAATGTCATTAAGACGTCAAGTCTCCCCAAAATGATTTCTAGAAGACTCAATGTCATTAAGACGTCAAGTCTCCCCAAACTGATTTCTAGATTCAAACTATCCCAATCAAAATCCTTGCAGATTCTTTTTTGTAGACATTGATTTTAAAATTCCTTTTGAGGGGCGCCTGGGTGGCTCAGTTGGTTAAATGTTCCCCTTAGGCTCAGGTCATGATCTCACGGTTCATAAGTTAGAGCCCTTCATCCGGCTCTGTGCTGGCAATGCAGAGCCTGCTTGGGATTCTCTCTCTCCATCTCTCTGTGCCCCTCCCCCTGCTTGTGTTCTCTCTCTCACTCTCTGTCTGTCAGATAAATAAATAAACTTAAAATTTTAAAAATTTAAAATTCCTTTTGAAATGCAATGGACCCAGAATAGACAAATAACTATGAAAGGACAAAGGGAAAGTTGGAAGACTTACAGTACTGACTTCGAGATTTATTATAAAGCTGCAGTATCTGAGATATTGTGGTAATAGTGTAAAGATACCAATCTTCAATATGTGTGCACCTAATAACAGAGCTACAAAACAAATGAAGATAATGCTGATAAAACTCCGTGGAAAAATAGGCAAATCTACAACTGTATTTGGAGATTGCAACATTTCTTCAGTAACTGACAAAAAAAAGTAGACAGAATCTCAGAAAGGATGTAAAAGAACAGAAGAATATAAATTAAGCATCTTGACCTAATTAACCTTTATAGAACACCATGTGCCAGAACTACAGAGTACTCATTCTCAAATGCATATGGAACATTCATCAATATAGACCATATGTTGGGCCATACAATGAGCCTCAGTAAATTTTAAAAAGAAAGAAAGAAAGAAATCCTACACACTACAATAGAATTAAATTAGAAATTGATAACAGAGCTATCTAATTTATTAACAGCCCTCTAATTTGCTTGGAAATTAAACAACACACTTGTAGATAACCTAAGAACAAAGGGAGAAACCGGAAGGAAAATCAGGAGATACTTTGTACTACACATGAATGAAAACAGAAGGTATAAAAAACTTGTGGGGTGCCTCTAAAGCCATGCATAAGGGAAGTTTATAGCTTTAATACTTACACCAGAGAAGAAGAAGAAATGATGAATTTTTCATTTTAAGAAGCTACGGAAAGAAGAGCAGATTCAACCAAAGCCAAAGAAATAATAAAGACCTAAGAGGTAATCAATTAAAATAGAAAATTTATGAGCAATAGAGAAAGCCAATAAAGCTAGAAGGTGGTTCTTTGAAAATTTCAGTAAAATTGATAAACACCAGGTAGATGTATCAGGAACAAAAAGAGAATATGCAAATTACCAATATAAAGAATTAAGAAGTAAAACTACTACACACATTCAAAATTCTAATGCCCAGAGATACCTGGGTGGCTCAGTTGGTTAGTGTCCAACTCTTGAGTTTGGCTCAGGTCACGATCCAGGCTGCGCTGATAGCCTAGAGCCTATCTGGGATTCTCTCTCTCTCTCTCTCTCTCTCTCTCTCTCTCTCTCCCTCTCCAGCTTGCACTCTTTGTCTCTTTCTCTATCTTTCTCTTTCAAAAACTAAGTAAACATTAAAAAAAATTTTAAGTCCTTTACCTATGGAAAGCCCAGTTGGTTACATTGGTGAATTCAATGAAACTTTTAAGGAAAAGTAACACCAATCCTAAACAATTTCTTTTTGAAAAATAGAAGAGGAGATAATATTTCCAAGTTTATTTTATGAGTCCAGAGTTACTTTGGTGCCAAAAGTAATGACATTATAAGAAAACTACAAACCAACCTCCATCATGAATATACATGTATAAACTTTATCAAGTTCCTAGCAAATTTAATTCTGTGACACATAAAAGGGATAATACATCACGGCCAACTGGTATTTATTTAATAAATATAAGATTGGTCCAAGATTTGAAAATCAGGATCAGTTAATGTAACTTACCACATTAAAAAAAGGCAAAAATCACACAATTTCCATAGATTGAAAAGTATTTGTCAAAATTTAACACCCATTTATTAAAAAAAATCAATAAATGTCTCAGCAGACTGCAAATGAAAAGAAACTTTTTCAGTCTGATAAAGGGCATCTACAAAAAACCTATAGCTAATATCATAATTAAAATGGCATAATTCTGCTAATGAAATCTGAAAAACTTGCCCATAAGATTGAAAATAAAGCAGAGATGTCCACTCTCGCTATTTCTACTTGACATTGTATGAGAGGTCCTACCTCCAGTAGGAGGTAAAAGGCATAGAAGAAAAAGTAGAAGGTAAAGAAATAAAAGGCACATAGATTGAAAAAGGATAAAAAAAGCATCTTTGTTCATAGACAACATGTTGTATACATAGTCCTAAATAATCTACATAAAATCACTAGAACTAATAAGTGGGTTCAGTAAGGTGGTGGTATTCAAAGTCAATATACAAAAAGTAATTGCATTTCTACATGCTGGCAATAACTTCTGTAAAATGAACTTCAATATAATTTAGAATAGCATGTAAAACCACAAAACACTTAGGATTAAAATTAACAAAAGATGTGTAAATTCTATATACTGAGGAAAAACAAAAATACGAAAATGTTGCTGAGAGAAAGGAATGAGGATCAAAATGAAATGAAGAATTATACCACGGTTATGGATTGAAAGATTCAATATGGCTGAGGTGATGGTGCTCCTCATGATTCCAGTCAAAACCCAGTAGGCTTAATGTGTGTGTGTAGACATTGGCATGTCATTGCTAAAATGCATTTAGAAATTCAAAGAATGTAAAATAGCTACAATAATCCTTAAAAAGAAGAGCTGTACTAGAAAGCTGCATTGTATAGACACAGTGTGCTGTCGGTATAAAGACAGACAGTGAAACATAATAAGAGTTCAGAAATAAAACTACACCTTACGCTAAGGAACCAAAGCAATTGAAGGAGAAAATAAAAGCCTTTTAACAAACAATGCTGGAATAAGTGGATATCCATATAGAAAGGTGACATTGAACCTATACCTCACCCCATACACAAAAATTAATTACAGATGGTTAATACATTTGCATGTGAGAGGGGATGAAAATCAGCCCTTGGAGGGTAAAATTTTCTTAGATATTACAATAGTTTGTTGTCCTCCAAAGAACAGATACATAGTATATCTGTGGTTATAACACATTTCATGTTTGGGAGGTTGGGGTGATTAGAAGTAGAGTATCTAAAGACTCCTATGGAAGTATTGTGGGTTGAACTGTGTCTCCCAAAACTTATACAGAAGCCATAACTCCTGGTACCTGTGAAAGTGATCTTATGTGGAAATAGAGTCTTTACAGATGTGATTAGGAAGCTTAGATGAGGTCATACTGGAGGAGGGGATGACTAGTGTCCTTATAAGAAGAGAAGAGATATAGAGACAGGGGAGAAGGCCATGTGAAGACAGCGCAGAGATTGGAGAGAAGTGTTACCAGCCAAGGAATGCCAGAGATTCCTGGCAAACCATCAGAAGCTAGCCAGAGGCAAGGAAGGATCCCCTCAACAGTGCTGTCAAAGAGAACAAGACTCTGCCAAACCCTTGATTTTAAACGTCTAGCCTCCACAACTGTGAGACAATGAATTTCTGTTGTGTGAAACCCCCAAGATTGCTACTGTGTTAAGACAGCCTTGGGAAGTTCACATGGGGGATGAAAATGTAAGAAAGGTCAGGAAACATTGGTCCAGAAGAAAACATAGGAGAACAGTTTTGTAACTTTTGGTTAGGCAAAGATTTGTTAGATGGACCCAGAGAACACTAGCCATAAAGGAAAAAGATAATGACAAAGAGGACTTCATCATCAAATTACACACTTCTGATTACCAAAAGGTTAGATCTGTTAAGAACATTGTTTTTTGTTTTTTTTAATTTTTTTTTTCAACGTTTATTTATTTTTGGGACAGAGAGAGACAGAGCATCAACGGGGGAGGGGCAGAGAGAGAGGGAGACACAGAATCGGAAACAGGCTCCAGGCTCCGAGCGATCAGCCCAGAGCCCGACGCGGGGCTCGAACTCACGGACCGCGAGATCGTGACCTGGCTGAAGTCGGACGCTTAACCGACTGCGCCACCCAGGCGCCCCAAGAACATTGTTTAGAAAATTAAGAGAGAACTCACAGACTTGGAGAGAATGTTTGTCATAGATAGCTGACTTATAAAGGACTTACAAACAATATATGGAGCAGTACCATTCAATAATAAAGAGGAAACTCAATTCACTTGTGAGCAAAAGACTTGAATAGACAGTTCATAAGGGAAGGTATTTGAAGGGTCAATAAGCACATGAAAAAATGCTCAACATCATTAGTCATCAGGGAAACACAAATTAAAACCACAATGAAGGGGGCGTCTGGGGAGCTCAGACGGTTAAGCATCCGACTGGATCTCGGCTCAGGTCATGATCTCATAGTTTGTGAGTTTGAGCCCCGCTTCAGGATACACACTGTCGGCATGAAGCCTGCTTGGGTTTCTCTCTCTCCTTCTCTCTCTCTGTGCCCCCCCCCCAAATAAATAAGCTTAAAAAAAACCCCACAATGAGGTACCACTACACGCCCACTTGAATGGTATAAATAAAAAGACTGACGACACCAAGTGGTGACCAGGATGTGAAACTAGTGGGAGTACACAGCTACTTTGGAAAACGGTCTGCCATTTTCTCATTAAGTTAAACATATACCTAGCCTATGTCCCAGCAATTCCGCTTCTAGGTGACGACCGAAGAGAAACGAAGACAGGTCTACCATAAGAGATGCACACAAATGTTTATAGCCAAAAGCTGAAAACGACTCAAAAACGTCCACTCTCAAGAGAATAGATCAGCAGACTGTAGGGCATTTATATAATGGGTACTACTCAGCAGTAAAAAGGAAGAAACCACTGACAGTCTCAACAACGTAGATGGAGCCTGAAAACATCTGGCTGAGTGAAAGAAGCCACACTCAAAGTGTACCTACTCTACTCTCCCATTTATACGACGCTCTGGAACAGAAATTGCCCCACTCAACACTGACAGACACATCAGACCAAGGGATTCCTGCCTGGAGTGAGAGGCGCGGGGTTTACTTCAAAGGGGCACGTGGGAACTTGATAGTGATGGAGCTGCTCCATCCACATCCTCATGGGAGTGGAGGCTGCATGTGTGTCCGCACAGGTTAAAACTCATGAAGCTAATAAAGTCGTTAATGTCTGTGCATTTTGCTGGCCCACGTGGCTGAGGCCAGGAAAATGGCCATTTTCCCTGATGTGGCTAAGTCAGCTTGGAGAACCCCCAACAGGTGAGCGGGTACCCACGTTGACGAAGCATCGAAATGTCTAAGAGTGGAAGCCTCTTTGCATTTTGATAGCTGTGTGGATGCAAGGGCCAGTGTCATGTGAGGACGTGGGCAGCTGAGTGTCAGAACGTAAACATATGTTCTCCTACGTCCAGGACCATCTCCCCAGAAGCCTAAACTGTTTCACACACCTGGTGGTTCTGTAGGTAAGTCAAAGGAAGCACATCATGAGCCTGTGCAAAGAAAGTCAGTTCACATACTGGCAAGCCTTACTGAAAGAAGCAGTAGAAGGGTCTAAGACTCCCATACAAGGGTGCCTGGGTTTAGTCGGTGAAGCATCAGACGCTTGATTACGGCTCAGGTGGTGATCTCAGGGTTTGTGAGTTCGAGCTGCGCGTCAGGCTCTGTGCTGACAGCAGGGAACTCACTTCAGATCCTATGTCCCCCGCTCTGTCTATCCCTCACCAGCTTGTTCTCTCTCTCTCTCTCTCTCTCTCTCTCTCAAAAATAAATAAGGAAATAAATAAATCTCCCATACATTTACAAGAATGCTGACTGTGTTGAGACAAACACTTTCTACAAGGGACCCCAGAGTTTCTCTTAAAGAGTCTACATTTGGCATGATCATTATATTTGTCCCCCCACCCCCCACCCATTTCTTGTTCACAAGGATTTTCCTGAGGGAAGTGGCAATCTACTCTCTACCACTTTTGTTTCCCCTTATCTTTGTGGAAAGGGTATTTTAGCCTCTAATTCCTTTTATAAAGCTGACTTTGATTGATGGTGATAACTATAGTTGTCCTCTCCCGCACAAAGACCTGGTTGGAGGAAAGCCACAGCTAGTAACTAACAAGCGCACGTTGTTATGGCTCAGGGTCAACATTGCAGGGGACCTGGAGGCTTACAATCAAATCCCACTTATTCTTTTCACCCTACTTCAGCAGCATTTCAAAAGCAGTTTATTTCATTGGCAGGTGGTATGATTGGTGGATTATTTAACATTTCTTTGTCAGCTTGTAAAGACTTTAGGTAATTTCTTTACTGTAGCTCAGTGGTTAGAATTGCATTACATCCAGAACCCAGCATTTGATATAATATTATCCATTATATTATACCACATATATATGTACATATATATATCTGTGTATATATATATATATATATATATATATATATATATATTTCTTATTCAAATTACATTCCAAACTGCTTTTCAAGATTAAGCCTATGACAACAACATGTATCTGTGAATTGTTCTTTCAATGAGGTGACATATATTCAGCTGAAAGCAAACTCTTTCTCCTCCAGAGTCCTGAATCATGTGGTGTCCTGCCTGGCCTGGGGTTAGAGCTGCTAAGCATTCAGAAGTGCAAGGCCACATTGCCCAAACCTGTTTGTAGTTAGGTAGTCAGCAAATCTCTCCCATCGCTTAAAGTGGCTATCTCCTAACTTGTAACTCTGACTTCTCTCCTGGGAGGGTAAGACAGTAATTTTGTGGGGGCACAGGTGGAAGAGAAGATATACTCCTCTGGTCGTATATTCCATGGTCCATCCTGTGGGTACCCTTTGACTGACCTCTGTTGTGGGGTCTCTAGTTTCTTCTGTTGACTGTAACTCCTCTTTCCCCATTTCTTAATAGAAGGCCACTCCGTATAGGCACAGTGTAGGCATTCAGTTTGTGTTTGATGAATAGACTGAATGCCTGCCTGTTTTGATAGCTTCCCTTCTTCCAAGGGATGTACAGAGCTCTCTCCTGGGAGGCAGTGAGTTCAACACAAAGCTCTATTGATTTTGCTGGACCTTTGCCAGTCACCCAGACACTCATATTCCAGTTACAAATTTGTTCTTTACTCATTGGCCAGAATACCCTGGCTGCTGTAAGTATAATCATTATAAATGTAAATATAATCTTTACAAACGTCCCCTCAGGCATGTGCTATGGGAACCTTCTAAAATCTTTTCTCCAGGAAGCCAACATTTATTGAGCCAGGCAGTGTGCCCTACCTACATCATCTAGGTGTTTGACACTCATCATGTAATGTAACCCAAACGACTAGACGATCCTCATTTTACAGGTTAGGAAACTGTGGAGCGAGAAGCTCAAGGAGCCGATCCACGTTTTCAGGACAGGTAGTGTGCTACCAATGCTCTTTTCCACTGCTCCTTAAGACACAGGTTTCTCTGATATGGCAGAGGATGTAACATTTCTTTGTCATGGCAGGAAGCCTATTAAATATTAAGCACACAGTGCTGATGCAATTGAGTGATCCCACTCTGTTCTCTGGGCTCCACAGGGGAGGGGTGTCACAATGGTCAGGTCTGGGCGTCCTGACATCTTGTGAGGACAGTATGACCCCGCACCCCTGCCACCCATGCCTCCTCACAAGCCTCAAAGTCACATTCTGTTTGTCACTTTCCTTTAGAACCACTCCTAAGTGTTTCTCTCTTTAGGTGTTTGCAACCTGTGTTTCCAAATTAAGAAGCAGGCTATGCACTTTCCTACAGACTCATTGAGAACCTGCTGTGTGATGCTCCTACCTGCCTGCTTATCACTATCCTCAGATTTCTGTGATCTCTTGAGTTTTGCTCTTTGGCTTAGGGCAGAGACGCATTACCGTCGCAATAATGTCCGGTGAGATACGTTTTTTTAATAGTTGCCTGTACCAACTCTGAGGAAGCCACAGGATTCACTTTGATAAGCGAAGTTCTTTGAGAACAGAAGCTTTGTCATATTTACCTATGTGTCTCTGGTGCCTGGCACAGTTCCTGACACATAATAATCAACAAGTGTTGGCTTCATAAGGAAGTTAGATGTCATTGTCTGGTACGTTGGAAAGCAGGGTCGAACTCTAGTACCCAAATGAGAGGAACATCTGTTTCTGGAAAGCCACATTTGCTGCCTAGTTCCCCCTTCCATTTATTTAAGATTGAGCTGAGATAACATAATTGGCTTTAAAAAGGCCATTTTCCTCTACTGCTACTCCACTTTCTTGTATATTTCAAAGATGTGACCTGTTGTTTTTCTGAGTCCTTCTGTGTTTTCATTTCATATGAGAGAGTTTCATTTGGGGAGCTATAGAAATTTAAAACTATGAAAATTCATGTGAATTCTGGAAACCTAAGCCTGGACAGCAATAGAGACCCAGACTATGCAGCTATGTAAGAAAGTTCAATAAACAGTTCTGCTTAAAAGGGTAGGACTGTTACAGAATACTTGGTGAAATACTTGTCTTTCTGCCTGGGCTCACTATTGAATGGTGAGCTGACTATCGAACGGTGCTTCTCCAGGAAAGGGCCAGGCCTTCACTGATTTCTGTTTCCCCAGCTCATCACTAGCAATTTGAACATAGTAGGTGCTTGATGAGTGTTGACTGAATGGATTTGTGAGGGGATTAATGAAGGCATCAAAATGAAGTTTCTTTTAATCTAGAAAGTAATCTGGATCAAGAAGCCCAGAGATATAAGAGATCTATTTCTTGGGTGTATATTCTTTTTAGGTGTTAGAGGGCGAAGGGAATAGCTGATCTGTCTGGGTCAAGGCTTCTGTTCAGTGCAGGCAACGTAGAAATGCCCGTCAGAGGTGAGTGCTCTGTGCTTGGCCCAGCTGGGCCATCTGTTTATGTAAGTGCACCCTCACCCCACGTGCTTAAGGAATATGGTACGTGTTAAGGGATGACGGATACCATTTGACTGCTTACCATTCGAAACACTCAATTTCACTTATTAAGACCAGTGGCCAGAAGGTCTGAACTCATGGCAAAGCTTAAGCATAGAACACCAAAAACAAACAGAGAACAAGTAACAGCTGTGGCATCCAGGACTATTTACAATGTTGTCACATCCTAGCTTTGCCAGGGGCCTGGCTACTGCTTAGAACTGCACAATAATAGAAAGTCATGTATATTATTTATACACTTTGTATACAATGTATACATTACACAGAATGCAGGAACATAAGCAAGGCTCCCAGAGGGGTGACATAGGTGTGGCTGAGTGTGAACGAAAAACCACCGCCTGGGCTTAGATCATCAAATTCTAAAACAGAGTAGGATTGGTTTCTACAAACACTTTGAAAGCATAATTGGGGGCATGTTAAGAGGAATGTGGTCCAGAGTTAGGGTTCTTGCTTTCTCCATCTGAGTTATGGGTCGTCTTCTTTCTCTACCCTCACCCCCAATCATCTATCATGTATTTATCTATTGCTGTCCATCTGTCGACCATCTATCTACATATCTATGTATGGATGTATCTGTTGTCTATCTACCTACCCATCTATCTACTCAATGAAGTGGGATGAAATCACTTACAAGATTAAGAGTACAATACCGTTATAATAACTTGGCCTTCTTACTCTTGTTCCAAACACGCATATTTGTTTAGCTTCTATTGCTTAAAACACTTCTTTCGGTGTGCAGTGCTCATCTGAACAAACTTCCCTCAAGTTTTATTTGCCCAAACATATTAACTTTTGAAATGTGGTATCAGGTCTTCTTCCCTAGACCATACGTTTACGAGGACAATGACTTCCTTGTGTCCCCTGCTGTTTCTGTAGACCTAGCCTAACGTTTTTATTGTTAGGCACTCATAAAGATTTATTCAGTGTAAGATTACAGGAACAAAAGGATGAAATGAATAAGCGAATTTAGCAAACATATTTGAAGACAGCAAAATACCTACTCCACTAATACCTATTAGTGTAGGTCTTGGAATCGGACGGACATGAGTATATATGGACCTTACTTTTTATTAGCTGTGGGAATGGGGATAAATGCTACCTTCTCATTGCCGATTTCCCCATCTCTGATGCATTTTAAATAAAAAAAGCATTTTGATCACAAAGGCTGGCTCCCTGGCCTCCACTAATTACCTTTCTTTATTGCTTGCTAATTCTATACCATTTTACCATTATGAATATGCAAAGTTGGCAGAGTCCCAGGGAAATTTCACTATGGGTGGAAGTACTATGTTCAAGAAAGTACTTTGATTAGCAAGCTTCCCCTTAGTAATCATTCCATTTAGTTTTTTGGGGGAATTATCTGATCTTCAACAAAGGGTTTAACATTTTTAGAAAGCGATGTGGATCTTAATCTGAACAAGATATGATCCCAGTACACTTAATTACCAAGACTAATGCATTAGGTCTGTTGAATTTAAAGCAAAGGAGTGTATGCATGTATCCTGGGGCCTCCCGTGGGGCTTGGTTCTGGGGAGGGGAGTAGTTCCTCCCCAGAGGTGAGCAGTAGTGAAGGGGGCATTCAGCCTGCACCTCACATTTGCCAAGATCTCCCCACTTTACAGTTTTAGATATTGTCTTACAGACACACAATCATCGCAATCATGTGTTAAACGTGCTGATTTGTTAAATATAACATTTAAAGTAATATTCCACAAGGTTACTAACTCTTTTTTGGCATTCAGATTTAAAAAATACTATTAAATCTTCAAGAAATAGAAACGGCTCGTTTTCTGTCAACGTCTGAAAGCCCTATCTGAGGCCACCTATGTGTTTATGAGATCAGCTTTTTCAGAAGAAGATACGCTTTGCACATGCCATAGAGCTGGCTTGGATTCCTTTTGTCTCAGAAAAGTAAGGCAGAGATCTCTTTGCCACATTGCTTTTTTAACCACCCGAACACTAGGTGATATCCAGTAGTCGGATTAGTGACAGTTTCTCTTGACCCAAAATTAAGTGCTCTTGACCTGTGGCTTGCTATACGTAGCCCCTCTGTGCCGGATGTAGGACTTTCCTGGCACTGTCTGCCAGTTGCAGAAGCCTAAGCTCTTGAGAAATCTCACGTGAAACTGCTTCTGGCAGTTTGTTTCTGTATCTAGGTAATTTGGACAGCACTGACATATTTTAGGAAGGTATTTTTATTTTTTTTCAATGTTTTTTTTTTTTTATTTATTTTTGGGACAGAGAGAGACAGAGCATGAACGGGGGAGGGGCAGAGAGAGAGGGAGACACAGAATCAGAAACTGGCTCCAGGCTCCGAGCCATCAGCCCAGAGCCTGACGCGGGGCTCGAACTCACAGACCGCGAGATCGTGACCTGGCTGAAGTCGGACGCTTAACCGACTGCGCCACCCAGGTGCCCCAGGAAGGTATTTTTAAATATGTACATTTGTCTACTTTTTTTTATGTTTCACTTTTGGTTTATATACTTTGCTGTCAAATTAGTAGCAGTATTATGTAATATAAATAAATATATAATAATATAAATTTTGTATATATACAAAGTTGGAATCTTTATCTCTTCCTTTTGTTATTGTGAAATGACCCTCTATCTGCAGCAATGCTTCTTGTCTTCAAGGTAATTCATTACCTTTCTCTACAGCTTTTCTTTTTTTTTTTTTAATTTTTTTTAATGTTTATTTTTGAGACAGAGAGAGATAGAGCATGAACGGGGGAGGGGCAGAGAGAGAGGGAGACACAGAATCGGAAGCAGGCTCCAGGCTCCGAGCCATCAGCCCAGAGCCTGACGCGGGGCTCGAACTCACGGACTGCGAGATCATGACCTGAGCCAAAGTCGGAGGCTCAACTGACTGAGCCGCCCAGGCGCCCTTCTCTACAGCTTTTCTAGATCTACTGGGTTTTTCTTGGGTTGAACTAAAATATTTTGTGATGGTCAAAAAGTAGAGACAAGAAAGTTCACGGAAAGCCAGATTACCCTTATTTTATCCGAATACATTTACTACTGATGCTCTATGAACTGAACAACTGTGATCTTTCCTGCTCTGCACCCCTATGTCTATGGCTATTGTAAGAGCTGCTTTGTTCTCACGTGATCTCACCCCTGCAAGTGAGCATCTGACCTGAGTGAGCCAGGATCATATTTTGCAGAGTTTGACTAGAACTGAGAGTGCCAGTCCTTATTTGTGCTAGGAGCTGTAAAAAGTACCTAAGAGATCTGGGTACCCATGTTTCCCATTATGAGAAAGAGAGCTGTCTTTAGTGAGAGAGTAGAAAACTTAATCTGAGAGATGAGGGGTACAGGGGATGGGTAGGTGGGATGTCATTTGCATTATTAGTTTCAATAGTCTGGGAAACCAGTTGGGTTTCTGCTATCTCAAAGGTCCTCATTTGTCTCCGTCTTTCCTGGATCCTGAGACAATAGCCCCAACCTTTTGCTCTAACTAGCTGAAGTTGAATTTCTATCATTTACAACCCAAAGAATTTTTATGAATATGTTCGGCAATGAATTTTCCGCTTTGGCTCTGGGAAGACGCTGGCCATGGTTTTTAGAAAATGAATTTCGGCTAGAGGCTCAGTGGCACCAGCTACAGCTCAGCTCTGGAATTTTAAGAAACAAGATGTTAGGCAGGGCCATCCAGGAAAGTCCGTGTAACCTCTTTTAAGCAATGCTGTCTGGAAAAGTGTTTTATCTTATGGGGTGCACAAACAAAATCTTACCTTTGGCTTATGACCAAAGCCACTATGTGCAGAACCTCATCAGTGAGCACCAGTTGTGAAACATGACCCTACAGCGTGATGCCAACCTCTCTAGGCAAACACAGCAGTCAAGAGCATGAAAACCAAAAAGAATGTGCATGATGAGCGGGTGAGGAAATGAGTTTGAATTAGCTTCACTCTGAGGCTTTATATAACTGCAGCAGTATTTGGGGAGTATTTATCAAATCCTATTTCTTCCTTTTTGGGTGATATGAAATTACCTTCAGTGGTTGAAATTGGCTTTGCTCGTTGAAGGCTTGATTTTGTTACCCCTGTTTCTCTCTTTCAGGACTCACAGATAGCTGCCCGGTTCCTACAGTCGGCCAATGTTCCACTCCCTGTGGCAGTAGAAAAATATCACAACCAATAAATCAGAAATATTCCAAACAGACTCTAGGTCCAATATTTGTGTCTGTTTCACTGTAAGAGTGTTATGTTTTGGGGGGGCGCCTGGGTGGCTCAGTCGGTCAAGCGTCTGACTTCAGCTCAGGTCATGATCTCACGGTTTGTGAGTTCAGGCCCTGCATTGGGCTCTGTGCTGACAGCTCAGAGCCTGGAGCCTGCTTCCGATTCTGTGTCTCCCTCCCGCTCTGTCCCTCCCCTGCTCAGGCTCTGTCTCTCTCTCTCTCTCTCTCTCTCTCTCTCTCTCTCTCTCAAAAAAAAAAAAAAGTAAATAAACATTAAAAAAATTTAAAGAGTATTACGCTTTTCCCCTTGTCAAAGAGTATTATGCTGTTTCAAGGAGGGGTGAAATCACAGGAAATGAGGCTAAGACATAAGTCAGTCATGAATTACTCTTCTCATTTCTGCTTCTTAGTCTGGCCTGTCAAAGTAGCAGAAATTAGGAATTCAGATTATATAATATCATTGGACTTTAGAGAAATATTTACTCAGTAATGTCTTATGAAACTTTATTTGCAAACTTCAACTCCCTTTGGGTATGACTATAAATCACATGATTGAAACTGACACTGAAAAATACCCAAGTGCCACAAAAATAAGTGAAAATAAGGTTGAAATAGTTCCTTTTTTTGCTACCGTAATTAGAAAATGAAGTATTCTGCATAAGTACATTTTCTAAATAACCGAATATAATTTTTTAAATTACTGAAACTGAAGATTTTAAAGATTTTTAAAGAAACGTTTCTAAGACAGATCATGCATTTCCTTGTCTTACTATGTAGAATAGAAAACACAATAAAACTTATTTATTCAATAAATATTTATTAAGCACCTAGTATATGCCAGGCACTGTGAGAGGTCCCCAAGCTATGAAGGCACACATGATCCTGAACCCCATGAAGGTACATCTTAGCCATTTTCTAAGGACTCATGATTTTTGATGAATATGAATTACAGACCTGATACTTTTTTTAAAAAAATTTTTGTAACGTTTATTTATTTTTGAGAGACAGAAAGATATAGAGCAAGAGCGGGGGAGGGGCAGAGAGAGAGGGAGACACAGGATCCGAAGCAGGCTCCAGGCTCTGAACTGTCAGCACAGAGCCAGATGCGGGGCTCCAATACACGAACAGCGAAATCATGACCTGAGCCGAAGTCAGATGCTTAACCGACTGAGCCATCCAGGCACCCCACAGACGAGATGCTTCTAAGTGCTTCTGACTTACATAGGACTCAACACCTTGTTAGTTTTGTTGTGGTCAAATCCAACAACTTTGTTTTGCCTCATGACTTCTAATTTGGGAATCTTATTTAATAAGACTTTCTACATGATTAGGTCACAAAAGAGATCTATATTTTCTTCTTTTCCTTATCATTTGATCCTTCCAAGTACAATTGTATCTAGCTCTGTATATTGTACAACAAAAGAATACAGTTTTATTTTTATTCATATCATCACATCATTTTTTTTCTTCTGTAGAGGTCCTTATGTATTCTCTGTTAGGGGAAATCCAAAATATTGTATAGATTTTGCTGCATTTGACTATTACTGGCATAGAGGAATTTTACTGAATTTGTAAGTTGATCCATCTGACAGTAAAGCTAACCTCTCACATCACTTCTTTTTGATTACTTGTTGATTCTACTGGCTTTTCTGGTTAGATGGTAATATTATCTGCATATGATAAGAGTTTAGGTATTTTTTTTAACATTCTTTATATCTTAGCTTTTTTGTCTTAGAGTTAACTCACTAACCAGGAATTTGTAACGTAATGTATGTAATGTATGCAATGGTAAGCATCCTTATTTTGTTTCCAATCTTAATGGAAAGTTTTAAAATTTCTCTGCTAAGAATGATGTTTGCTTTAGGTTTTTGGTACTTCATCTTTATTAAGTTAAGGAAATTTCCTTTTTTATTGCCAGTTTTTTGAGAAGTGTTTTAAAATTATAAATAGTTATTAAATTATATCAAATTATTTTTTCGCCTCAGTCAAGATAATCATATGATTATCTCATTTAGTTTAATCATATGGTGAACTACACTGAACCAACCTCTCTGCCAACGCTTAGTTTCTGTTGCACATTTCCTCATGTAACCAGTTTCAGGTAGTTAGTCTTCTCTACTTTTCTTTTGTTCTTTCACTCATTTCTCCCTCTTATCTTTACTGTTTCCTTATTTGGTCCTCTGGGGGAGGGGTGTGCTTGTTGCTACTTTTTTCCAGATTCTTGGGTGGAATGCTTAGCATTTGTCTCCAATATTTCTTATTGCTGGCAAATGTGTCCCAAATGAGAAATTTCCCGCTAAGCACTTGTTTAACTGTGTTCTACCAATTTTGGCTTGCAGTATTTCCTTGTGTCTCTGTTATAAGTATTTTGCAATTTTCCTTAGGATATTCTTTTTAACCAAAGGGTCATTTAATAGTACGTTACTTAGTTTTCAGCATAGGAAATTAAAGGAAAGTCTTGTTGCTGAATTCTAAGTTTATTGCATGATGATCAGAGAATATAGTCTGTGTGATGCTGGTTATTTGTAATTTAACACAAAGAGTTTTGTAAATATTCCATGTTTGCTCAAAAACAATGCACATTCTCTGTAGGGTATAAAATTCTCTACATCTATTGGTTTGAGCTTATGAATCATGTTATCCCAATATATAATCTTTTACTTGCTTGGTTTTTTGTTTTTACTCAATTTAAAAGTTTCTGAAAGGGCTGTGTTAAAGTCTCCAATTACTGATTTTCACTCTGCAGGACAATGCTTTACATATTTATAGAATATATTCTTAGGCACATATATGCTCATTATTCTTACATCTTTGAATTACCATTCCTTTTACTAACATATAGCATCTTACACAACTCAACCAGGGAAATACCAGGGAAGTAAGAAAATTCTAGATGGCACAAACATGCAGGGATTTAGTAACCAATCCTATGTAAATGAGAAGATGGCTCCCATTGTTAGCTTGGAAATCTGGGTGGATGACAATAGGAATCACTAGGATAAGATACACAAAGGGCAAGAAGGGGTAGAAAAGATGAAATGAGTAAACCTTTATTCATCTATTTATTTCCTCATTAAGTAAATATTTATTGAGTGCTTATTATATGTTAGGTAGTACACTAGGCATATTTGCCCAGAAAGTTTTCAGGTTACGTTTAAGATAAATTAGCCCCATAACCTCATCAAAGTTTTGCTCACAAACCATCAAAGTATAAAGACAAATCATAATGTAGAGATTCATTTACAAGAAATTGAATGTAATGGACTTTCTATAGTGCATGGCACCTATAGAGAATTCCCAGGCTAGAAGTAGGTTTAAGATCAACAGATTAGCATGATTTACAAGCTACAACTTGATTCCAACTAAAAAATAATGAGTTTATTCTTACAAATGAAATGATCCTATCTATTAGCACCAAACTGGACCTATAGCATATCCTCTTTGAAGGTTTCAATCTTCAGTGAGTGCACGAATTACCTGGATGCTTGATAAAAATGCAGATTCCTGAACTTCAACCCCAGAGATTCAGGAGGTCGGGAGGGAGCCCGAGTGTCTACATTTAACAAGCTTCTCAGCTTATTATGTATTTAGCAAGCTCCTCAGGTTACTACTGTATTTTGAGAAATGCTGCTGGACACTTTACTAATTCAAATTACTGAATGTTCATAAACAAAGAAACAGAATCCAAAAACTTACTACCTCCAAGGCTGGGAATGGACAATTGCCAAACATGTAGATTTATTTAGATGAGATCTTGTTTCTCAGGGACCACAAATTTGCTTCTTAAATACATTTAGAATGTTTAAAAAATGTATTAATATCGTCTAAGGGAAATAATCTCCATAGAAGGTATGAAAAACATAATTTTCTTACATTTCCAGCTACACGGTCTCCAAACTAGCCTTGTTTCTATATCTGCATAAAGGCTTTATTTTAATTTTATTTATTTTTAAGGCTTTATTTTTTTATTGCTAGGGATTCCTCTTTTAATAATGTCAGACTCAGTGACCACACAGATTTTTTACTAGTCCCTTCCATTGTGGAAGAGGCCCATCTTGTTGTTAGTTTCCCGGCTTAGGAAAGAGAGGGTAGTGAGCAAATTCTCTAGTTTTCTGTTAGCTGAGAAGATAAAAATTTACTCATTTTGACCCTGCTAAAATATTATTTTTCGCCTCTAGAAACTACCAAAAATCAGCAGCAAGTCACAGTGTCCTGTGATTTCTGGAAGCATCTTGGGAGCATTCTGGGAAAAAAAAAATCCCATGATCACCCTTTATCCATAAGGAGATTTTTTTCTCTCCTCCCCACACCCCAACTTAGGAAAACACTCTAATTTGCTTCCTGCTGACAATTGAAGCAGGTTTGGGAAGCTATTCAACTTTAATAATAAAAGACTCTATGTAGATTATAATCTGCTTAAATTCAGAACTGTTCTAGGATTAAGACACAGAAGTAAATTTGAAAATAGGGCTAAAATTGAATCAAGTTTAATATCCATGGTATTAAAGGGATAAAGACAATCATTATGTATTAGCAGATATGGACCTTTGGGCTAGGATAACAAGGTTTCCCCCAAACTGAACACTCAACAGATAGTGTAATGAATAAGCGTATATGATAGGCCATTCTGTTTAGGCCATCCAGTTAGAGAATTATAAAAATTTATGGGCAAGCAGTGTACAAGGGATTTTTCACAAAATATTCTGAGCTGACAACTAGATTAAATGGAAAAACATGTACAAGATTGGAAGAGGGCCATTGTGAATGGAAAAGTACACACTGCAACCAAAATGAGCATCATCAAACATGGGGCTGTTGGAGGACTTGGATTTAACCCAACAACGAATGACCCTGCAGCAGAATGAAGGTGAAGACACATACCAGGCTGGCAGACGGAGGAGGACACAGGGGTGCCCACGATTTGAAAACCTAGGGGCACATAGTATCTCCCATGATGAAAAGTGACTGCTATGTTTTAGTGACTGTGTCAGGTGATTAGAGCCTACACTGTCTCTCTTACCTGCTGATCTCATGATGCCTTATCAAAATATTAATGATCTTTACTCAGTAAGAACTATTAATACTAAGCCCAGGGGGGCAGTCAGTGATATCTCCAGTCTTCTAAATTCAACTACTTGGTTGATTAATTGTTCTGGAATTTTGACAGGGACTGGTACTGGCTTTACTGGCTTCTCACGTTTATAGCCCATTCTTTCTTTCTCTTTGAAAACCAGAATAACGTTTGCCGGTCTTAAGTCCTGGTTATTAGAAAATACATACTTAAACCACAGTGAGATCATCATGAACATGTACTGGTAATCATATGCTGCCCGGGGGTGGGGGGTGGGGAATATAAAATGATTAAAATTGTGTTGAAAAACAGTCTGTCATTTTCTTAAAAAGTTAAACATACACTAACCATATATCCAGCCATTCTACTCCTAGGTATTTACCTGAGACAGTTGAAAACATGTACACACAAAACTTGTGTGCAAATGTCTGTAGCTGCTCTATTTGTAATAGCCAGGTACTGCAGTCAATCCCAACGTCCATCACTAAGTAAAGGGATAAATGAACCACAGTATATCTATGCCGTGGAATACTGCTTAGCAATAAAAAGAACTATCTGTACACACAACAACATGGATGAATCTCAAAATTGCTATCATTTAGCAATTCTTTCAGAAAGAACCAGAAAAAGAAAGAGTGTATATTACTCCACATATTTAAAACTCTAGAAAATATGAACAAATCTATTGTGACAGAAAAGAGATCAATGGTTTCTGGTGACAGGGGTGGACAGGAAGGGAAAGATGGAATTATAAAGGGGTACGGGAAACTTTTGGGGTGATAGATAAATTCTTGATTATGACACGGGCTTCACAGGTGTATACATATGTCACCAGTAATCAAAATGTATACTTTACATATGTGCAGTTTATTGCATGTCAATTATGTCTCACTAAAGCTCAATAAAACATAAAATAAAGTGATTGCCTTTCACCGTTAGTGTTGGGAACAGAAAGAAGGCATCGCAGTTAGACATGTGTAGGGAGGTCCAATAGCATGTGCAGAAAGAACCATTAGGGTTTCATGATCCCTGCTCAAACTGGTTTCACCCATAGTTTTAGCGAACAAATATATATTTTGTAGCTGGCAAGCAAGGTAAATTATATGATGACCATGAAAGCTTTGGTATGGTGACAGCCATACAAACAAATGACTAAGTAAATAAATGTCCCATTAAATGAAAAATAGCACCAACTTAAGAGAAAGACGACCTTACTTCCCCTTGGAGTTTCCTCTGACACATTATTGACAAGTGGCTCATGTTGGGTCGGGTGAGCCTCTGTTTGCCACTCTGACGTTGGATGATTATGTATACTAATTGGGCATAGAAATAGAATTTTGTGAAAACGCCCATCTTGTGAAGCTTCTTTGTTCTAATTTCTAGCATAGATTGCCTGCTGCTTGAACCCAAAGTATATTCCCTCTTACTGGCCCTTAAGCCAGGGGTCCTTATTTTAAATGCAGATTCTGAGGCCACAGCGAAGACACTGAGAAAGTCTGAGGAAAGGCCCAGGAATGTGCATTTTATAAATAGGTGGTATGAGACAGAGGGTCTGAACACCATGCATGATTCTCTAAGCCTGAGGACAAAAAAGGACGTCTCATCCGTACCATCCGTCCACATTACAGACTATCAAATCTACAAAACAGCTCCTTAACACGTTACCAGCTTTTTAAATCACAGGGTCTTTCCACATCTTATCCCTTCATGGGGAACACATTTTAAACCATTTGTATTGCTTCGCCTACCAGAAAAGTCAGTCAAAAACAGGAACTTTTCACAGCATTTACTGCTCTATCATCAGCCTTGGAGGTTTATAGATTACTGAAATAATTGCGATATTAGAGGATGGGCCCCCTGCTCTGCATCTGCTATATATTATTCTGCAGGCATAATAACTTCGATAAGCTTGTGTACAAGCAATTCAACTTCAAATGTGGGTTGGTGGAGGCACTGAGTACCCTAAGTACAGATTCCAGAACATGTTCGAAATAACCACTACAAGATGTTCTGGAATTGAGCTATAATGTTAGCCTAACAGATATTGGCAGGCATTCTTTTTTATTTGATAAAACAAATAAGGCAGTGGAATTTATTGCACTATTTAGTAGGGGAAACAAAGCAAAAACCTGTAAGAGAAAACAAAGAAGCTCTTTTGCTTTTAACAAAGAAACTAATGTAAATACCTTAAAAACTGCTTATCATCTTGGGCAACTTGCCCACATCTGGACCTCAGCATCGCATGCGTGGACTTCCTCCTCTCCTGGGCCCTACCCCAGCCCTCTCTCAGCCAATCGATTGCAACATCCTTATTGGACTGACCTGCACAGAATTTCTCAGCTCGTCCTCTTGTCTCCATGGCCTGTCACCTGGGTCAGGCCTTCCTCACCTCTCACCTGACCATTTGCTATAGCCAAGGCCAATGCAGCGTTAAGTCTCCACGTGTGGTCTTCAGACCTGCAGCATCAGCACCTCCTGGGAACTCCTTAGGAATGCAAGTTCTCAAGCCCCTCTCCCGACCTCCTCCAGACTTCCTCCAGAGACTGTGGGGGTGGAGCCCAGCCATGGCTGATTTAACAAGTCCTTTGGGTGACTGCTCGCTCAAGACTGAGAACCATCGCTCTGAGCATTGTCCCCTTGGTGGGTCCTCTTCCTAGACACAGTTATTTTACCCACCACTGACAAAGAAAATTTCCAAAGCATAGATATGATCATATCGCTCCCGAGGGTGAAAGCCTTCAACCTCCCTGATTGTTAATACTGGCAACATGGAATGTCTCCTGGGCACTCCCTCTGTGCTAGGCAGAGTGGCTCTGGCTGGGCATAATGGATATTTAGGACACGCACGAGGTGTGGATGTGTGACCACCTACTCTTTGTGGTATCTGCAGTGGTCCCCATCAGTGGCTCCCAGCCCTGGATGCACAGTAGAGTCACCTGGCAGGCTTAGTAAAAATATACCACCCAGGAACAGTTAAGTGGGTCTTGTATCATGTTTTCAGAAGCTCCCTGAGACGATGTGTGTGAAACTGGGGTTGAGAGCCACCAATCTCTGTGACCCCTATCTTCTCAGCCTGATTCTCCCACAGCTAAGGTGGCTTTGTCCCCATCGGCAGTGGCGGCCACTGCCTTGCCTCTGGCTCTGTCATCCATCTCGTTCTTGGGCAAAGGAAGGTAAGAAACTGGGGGGCGGTGGCTGAGCTGACTCGGCATCCTGTCATCTACCATCCACCCAGTGTTTCCAGTTTAGAAACTGCCCTGGCCTCTCTGCACTCCACTTTCTACACCACAGCCTGAGTGAGGTTGTTTAAATCTAAGTCAGACCACAGTGGTCTTATGCTCAGACCCCTCCCTCCACTGGGCTTCCCATCCCATTGACAGTAAAAGCACGAGTTCACCCCATGACTTACGTATCTTCTCCTTTTCCCCCACCCCTCATGCCATTCACCTATTGCCTCTCTGGTCTTATCAAATAGTACTGTTCCTCCAGCTTACTCCACTCCAGCCACCCGAACTCCTCACCATTTCTTAGGCACACTCCTGCCTCAGGATCTTTGCACGTGCTGCTTCCTCTGCCTGCAATCATCCTCCCCTACTTAACCACTTTCCTTCCTCCTTTACCTCTTTCAGGCCACAGCTGTTATCTCAGTAAGGCCTGCACGGACCATTCTATTTAAAATTGCTAACATCTTCTCCAGGTTCCCTGCTTTCATCTTTGCTTTATTTATTTATGGTGTTTATTATCTACCTCTCAACACAAACTTCGCAAGGGAGGGAGCTTTGTCTGCTGTATCCCAGGACTTAGACAAGTGTATGCACACAGTGAGTGCCTAATAAATATTGCTAGAATGAATGAATGGCTGGGCCCATGCCCGTCTCATAGTCCACAGTGGAGCCTGGGCCTCTGTCTTGACCCCTAGGTGGCCTCTCCTCTATCCCAGGCCATCTAAGACAGGATCTCTCCTCTGGCCTGGCCTACAGGGGTGATAGAACTGCTTGGCACACCAGCCAGGGTGCTCATCCCTCCTGCCACATCTAGTTCTGCCTCTGCCCTGCCTGCACTCCTCTGTTAGCCCACTGGCTCAGCCCAATCCTGCTGCCTATTTCAACAGGTGCCTATTGGCATGTGGTCGATACACTAAGTATATTAGTCTATACCATTCTGGTGGAAAACACCAGTGGGCAGGCCTGTCCCATTTATCTCGGGAGCTCTAACAGAGGATCCATCATGTATCACCAACACTGAACCAAGATCAAATGTTATATCTGTTTATCTGTCTTTCTATTGTCCATCCTCCCTGGACTATAAGCTCCAAGGGACAGAGATTTCCATTTCTTATTGTTGTTGTTTATTGTGGTTCTCCAGTGCCAACACAGTGACTGACCTATCGTCGTCACACATTACATAAATATTTGTTGAATGAATAAATGCATCCCACGGTTATTGGTTAAACACGTCGCTGCCACTGCTGAGTCCTCAAGGTATGAAAATTAAATAAGAAAAGCAACACAGGGCATTGATTCCATTTCAGAGAATTTACAGAGTGGGCTGCCAGGATTCCTGGTTCACACCCTTCATCATTCACACCCTTTGTTGCTTGGTCCTGAAAGGGGAGTCAGCAAGAAATAAATCACACATGTGGAAAGTCACTTTAGGAATGCTAGTAAAGGTATAAGATAACACAAATGGAGTTTCACAGCCATATATTACAAAATCAACAAGCACCTATCGCAAAACCTGAAAAATTGACATCTAGACATTTGCAAACTTCCAGATGTGAGATGACAGGTGGGACCAAGCAGATACGTAATTGATATTTTTACTTTCCATGGTGAGACGCAGCCTTAAGGAACTTAGAAGAACAATTGTAAAGTAAGCTACATTCTCTTATGCTGAAGAAAAATGGCGATTTATGGTGCTTTCCTATGACGATATTTCCTGGGCCACAACAGCCTTGGGAACAGAAAGCAAAACAAAAGAAAACAAAACATCTGACACTTCTGATGGTCACAGAAGTGCTGGTTCTTTGTCTTGCCTCTGACGGGAACAGGAAGTACAGGGACAGTGTCTTGTTCTGGGGATACCGTGAAGGAGACTTGCGTACGTCATCTCATCTGGTTGTCCTAATTGTCTATGAGGAAGAAGTAATTATTCCCAAGTAAAAAATAAGGAAAATGAAGTTCAGCAAAATCTAAGTGACTTTAAGGTAGGAATTTGGGGACACCAGAAGGACGGACGTTCCCTCTGCTTTCCCTTCCCCCTGACCTCCACGCATCACCCACCCCCAGGCTCCTCCCCTCCTCAGCTATTTGCATGTCTTGCTCATGGCCGTGGATACACTTACACTAACACGGAAGCATAAATATTTAGTGCAAACACAGGACATACTCATACTAAAAATCGTTTATTGCTTATCTGAAATTCGAATGGAACTGGCTGTCTTGTATTCTTATTTTCTAAATCTGACAATCCTATTTCTGGTATTCCTTTGGAAAGAATTTCTCTTTTTGTGCCGCGATAGAAGAGGATTTAACTAAAAATAACAGAATGTGGAGGAAAACCGTAGGAAGTACTTGTACATCTTAATCTATCATCTCTCTCACCTCATTAGCCTGCAGTGCCACTAACCAGACTGGGTCTTAAACCACCATTATTTGTGAGCTTGTTTCTCCCCCAACAGATGACGAGAGGCTGCGGGGAGGAGGATTATTTGCACAACCCGTTCCATGCGTTTCCTTAGCACGTCATTCAGTGCCCTCACAAAGGGGCACCATCTCTTGGAGTCATCCAAGCAAACTGGGCCCACCCAGAGGAATGAGGGAGGACAAGGGCGGGGGGTGTGGATGATTGGCGGGGAGGTATGACCTTACCCGAGTGGGAAATATACTCAGTCCTGTGTACGGAATACACAGATTCCATATTTGCAAATTCACCTGCTGGCAAACATTTATTTGTAACCCCCTAATCAATACCTGTGGCCCTTCAGTCATCATTCACAGATGTGCACAGAGCAGGAAAACGTCGGAGTCAACGGACACGCACGTTCCCAGCCTAACCTAGAGAGAGCAAGGGGAGGCTCAGCCGGCATGTTTTATCTCTCCTAGTGCAAACAAGGGTCCTTCTTACAGTGTATTAAGTACCACGTTTTCCACATTTTTGTACTTTTTGTGGGTGATTTCGTTGTTTGGAATGGCCCCAAAGTGCTGCCTAGTGTTTAAGCACGGAAAGGCTGTGATGTGCCCTGTGGAGCAAATATGTGTGTTAGATAAGCCTTGTTCAGTCATGAATTAGTCATGCTATTGGCCATGAATCCAATGTTAATGAACAATTATATATATATACATACATATATATACACACACATATATGTATATATACGTATATATATGACATATGCACGATCAATATAACATAATATATAATCAGCTATATACATAATAAGTCATCTTTAAACAGAAACACTTAATCAAACATGCTTAGGTGTCGATCTGTTGATGAAAGTATGACCATGGCTCACGGGAACATGGCTCCCCTAGGAGCCATGATTCAGTATTCTCTCATTTAAGGTTCATAGCAACCTGACACCCTAACTGCTGTGCATAATGAGAATCAACTTCTATCTCCTAGATTTTTTCATTTCTAGGATCATGACAGTTAATTCATCACGCTGGCATATGGACAACTTTGGGTCAGAGAGATAGATTACTAAAACACTTCTCTCAAAAGAGGGAAAAAACCTGGCAGACCGTGATATTAGAAACTGGAGAGGGGATCCAATGGACTTGCTAGTTTTTCCCAAAACTGAAGGTGATCCTTTTGAGAACATTCCAGAAGCAAGCCTTCCTGTTTCTGGCATTGGCTTTTTCTTTACAAACTTAATTTTTATTCCTACTTCTCAAGGAGAAAGTTTCCTGGCAGCAGGTGATGGTACTGATGGGATTTTTATCTCGGGATCAGATATGTTTTTGTTCGGCTCCGAGAAAAATCCAAGCAATGGATTGCTTCAGAGCTTGACAAGCATAGGGTTAAGATGTCCACGAGATTTTTATTAATGTAGCCAGGAGAGGCCAGAAAAAGCCGATTTATCGATGTCAGCCCCCTTAACCCCATTTTGCCTGAATGACTCAATCATCAATTGCACAGGATCTTGTTTCTTCTGGGAATGCTAAAGGCTGTTAGAATTAAATTACCACCGCTCAAACATTTTGTACTTGTTGCTTTTGAAAGAAAGCCTTGTCCAAAAGGCCTCTTATCTCCTGGAGTGAGGTACAGAAATCCTTGAACAAAACCAGACAGGTGGATTAGAAGATGTTCTCTGAGTCCTTCTTTCTTTTTTCTGAAGTTAGACAGAAACAGGCTCTTCAACCCCTGACTGGGTGGGAGGTGTTTGTGAATCAGCAGCTCCTTCTTTCAATTCCCTCCTCCTTCAGTGCGTCAGGCTCAGCAGACTCAGCCAGGGGCAGAGTGGTGAAGGGACTTGCCCGGATTTTGCTATTTCTTTACCTCCCTCATCAAGGTCTCTGGTGTTCATTCTCCATCCTCACTTTTAGGGAAAAAATACCAAGTAAAGGAGTTTCTGAAGTATAAATTGATACAACCATTTTTGGGGGCAACTGGCAATATCAATTTGAATTTGGAATGTGCCTACCCTTTAACCCGGCAATTTCACTTTGGGAAATTTATCCTACAAATAAATACACACACAAATATCTCTGGATACAAATGACCACGAAGTCCTGTTTTTAACAGTAAAGAAAAAAAAAGAATCCCCAAAACAACAACAAAAAACCCCTAGAATTAACCTACAATGTCATGTGTGAAATCCATTAAAGAACAAGGCATCTCTCTCTGTACTGACTTGGAATGATGTCTGCTAACCAAACATGGCAGGCTGCAGGAAATGTACGTATAGTCTAGCTGTGTGAACAGAACATGTGTGCTTAGAAAATGTGTCAAAGGATGATCACGATCTGTTAATCATGGTAATCTTGGTGGCCATTTGAATTGGGAAATGGCAGGTTGGGGGGAGGGTCGGAGCTGAGGGGTGGCTTTTCATTTGTATTTTACATATGTTTTATTGTTTATTTTATTACAGTAAACATCTCTTACTTTTATGCTGCTGTAAAAACACATTTTACGAAAGATTCCAAAAAGTTTTATTTTTCATTCTAGGAACCTCTGTGGAGAGGTAATGAATAACACCACCTCTTGGATAATGACACGTCACAGCGTTGGGCCGCTGCCGTGTTCATGATGTGCTGACTCTATGGTCCACTTCATTGATGCTGGATGGATTTAGATGCTTTGCGCCTCATTCCTGGGCTACCTTTCATATGGTTATCTGTGACACACTGAAGAACAGGTATGGAGAATATTTAGCCATGAAAGGATTAGCTGCCAAGAAGTGGGGTCCAGTTAGATGGGGCCTAACTGGTGTGCAAGAGTGGGGGGCTTAGAAAGTGATCACTCAGTCACTGAAACTTAATGACCTTGACCAATGTGATTGGTTCTGAAGTGACACTACTGAAAACTCGTCCTTGACATATAGCAGGAGCAAGAAAGAGGGCAAGTAAAATGTTGCAATGATCTGAATCCAGAAGGAGAAATCCAGAAACTCTGCTTTCAACAGTTTCATCCATAATCGGTTCAAAAGACATTTGTGGCCTAGTCACTGTATTTGTTGACGTGTGCTGTGTAAAAATATATTCTTTGAGCTTTGACCAATTGATTGATTCATTCAGTTATTCAGCCAGCATTGATAGAGCTCCCGCTATGTGCTAAGCCCTGGGTGTCATTTAAATAGTAAAACGATCACTCACTCATGCTTAGCAAAGCCCACGAGAAAATACTCAAGCATTTGAGTGCCGAGGAGTCGAGCATAGCTGAGGTGTGAAGTACCGACTTCCATCACTACAAATCAACACTGGCGTCTGTTGTAATATATTGCTTATTTGAAAATGCTAATAAAGAAACTTCCCTGAAGGTGACAGGCAAAATGTCCTCATTCAATTTTAAGCTGTCCTGTTTCAAAACAAGTAGGAATCAGATGAGTCAATAGCGCAAAAAAATTCTTTCGGCCAAAGTCCGCAGACAGAAACTGGGAACCGTTTTTATTTCAGATCTCCAGGAAAATATCAAAGGAGAGACGGCCTCATTCAGAGGAAAGGATCCATATGATCTACAAGGATCCCTCAAGGAGAAGACAACAGACAAGCAGGGGGTGGGGGGACCAACATAAAGACTCACCTCTGAGCAAATGAAAAAACATAAACAGGCCAACATAGGAATCTTGTACGAGGACCTGTGAGAGCAGCTTCTGATGCTTCCTGCCAAGCACAGAGCTGATCCCAGCTCCTCTGTGGTTCTCTTCTGGACTGAAATAAGAAAAAGACAAATTCATTATTTCTTCTGCCTGCCTAAGAAACATATTCCTCCTCCCCTCTCAGATATCACCTATTTCACTGCCCCCCCCAACCCCTTTCTGTTAACCAACAATTTTTGCTGAATCTATGAGTCTGTTTTTTTGTTTTGTTTTGGGTGGTTTTCTGTTTTGTCTTTTAGATTCCACATATAAGAGAAACCATACAGTATTTGTCTTTCTCCATCTGACCTATTTCACTTAGTATAATACACTCCAGGTCCATCCAGGTTGTTGCAAATGGCAGAATTTCATCCTTTTTTATGGCTGAGTAATATTCCATTGTATGTATATGTATAGGTATATATATGTACAGGTATATAGGTATATATACATATTACATATGTATATGTATACATATATGTAATACAATAGTACATATTACATATACATATTACATAATACATAATACATATACATTATATATATATATATATACCACTTCTTCTTTATCCATTCATCTATGGATGGACACTTGGGCAGCTTCCAAGTCTTGGCTACTGTAAATAATGCTGCAATAAACATAAGGGTGCACATATTTCTTCCAATTGGTGTTTGAATCTCTGTTTTGACATGGGTTCTCAGTGCTCCAGAGAGAAGAGAAACAAAGACATGTAAATACAAACGTTCTTCACCCTGCTCTCACCCACCTGGAGGTGAACTTTGGGTTGCTACTTATTGTGTGACAGGCAGTACGCTAAGTATTTCAGTAAAAATACTCAACATTTACTGAGCCCTTATGAACTTTTGGGTAACTTTAAGTTTTACATAGATTAAGTCACTTGATCGTCATAGTTTACCTGTAAGGTTGGTGTTCTTACTCTGTTTCACAGAGGAGAAAAGTGGGGCACTGAGAGGTTAACTTATATCTAAGATACCACAGTGAGGGTTTGCACCTGGGCAGTCTGACTCCCAAGTCTGCTCTTGTATGTGATATGACAATGCCTCTCCATTCTTTATCTCACTTAACTCTTACCCCAGACATCTGCCCTAGGGACAATTACTCTCTTCATTTCACTGATGAGGAAGCAATGCCCTGAAAAGGCTGAGTGAACTTGCCCAAGATCACAAAATGTTTCATTTTGGTAGACTACCCTGGATTCAAACTCAGATTTATTCAGTTCCTATCATTCTCTTTTATAGCATCTTGTAATTTCCTTCACTAACCTACATATTTAAAAGACTGTACTAATATCTTCTAGGTCATGGAGATGGCTTGCTGTTGGACTAATGAGTTGAGTGAGGTCCTAGGTTTCCCACTGAGGAGCTGAGTGACTGGGTTATACCCCATGGCACCTCTCTGCCTGCCAGCCATTCTCTACCCTCCTCTGCTCTTCCCTGTGTTCAGGGACCACCTCATCCTGCTCATTTGTCCTCTGGCCTCCTGTTGGGTTCAGCTAATGGGGTATTTAACACAGTGCTTACCCTTGTCCTTCCTTGCCCCCTCCCCCCCCCCCCCCCCCCCCCGCCACTGTGGCCACTGGTCCCCTTAGGTGGCTCTTCTTCTATGGCTCTCACTCTCCCTGGAGGATGATAACATCATGCCTCCCTGCTAACCCACCACCCAGCCCCTTTGAGCCTAGAGGTGATAACAGCTCTCCTCCACTTGTTAGTTTCTGGGTGCTTCATCATGTCTTATGGATGGGTGCACTATTTCCTGACAGAGCTCTGACTGACTGAAGACCCTTAAACAAGGCATGCAGATTTTCGGCCTCAGTTTCCTTTAATGTAAAATAGGGATATGATATCTACCCAAATGGTACTATCATATTTCAATTGCTCAGGACAGTGCCTGACCCAAAGTAAGTGGGCACTAGATAGCAGCCATTTAAATGATCATTTTCATCATGACTATTCCATGCCCTGAGGTCCTCAGGCACTGATCACCTATGATATGTGACTAGGCAGGATTATCATAAACAGCAGGAATTCATGCCTCCTTAGCAATCTCAGTGGGAGTACAAAAGTGGGTCTCCATGACCCGTGACTCTGTGGCCAGTACACTCTTTACCTTTCACTAAGGCTGGCCATTAGAAATAACAAAGTTTGGTTTTTTCGAGATCATACTTTTTAAATTGACCACATGCTGTGCTTAATTCTTAAGTACCTAATTCTGACAGTGACTTTAAGGAGTGGTTCCCAGTTATAACTCACATGAAGTGGCCTACCCAGGGTCAGCCACAGGCAATGAGGCTGAGATTAAACTCATGCCGAACTCACATCTCTCTCTCCCTGAAGCCTGGTTCCTCGGTCCCTGTGGGAGCTGGAGGGGGGATGGCCATCAACAGCAGGATCTCCCCGCTTCCTTCCAAGAGGAAGCTCAGCTTTCTTAGTGGTGCATATCCAACAATACAACACTCTCCTCCTTCCTTCCTCCCACCAAGCCTACTTATTATTCTGTGATACAGGAGGCAAACTGGGTCCCCCAGGGTGCCTAATGAGTTTGGTAAGCCAGTAAAAAGGGCAATGCTGAGTCTTGAGGTGGGTGTGTGTGATTAAGCTGTGGGGACTTCAAAGTGAGGTCAGGGGTCTGTGGAATCCATCAAAGGAAGCTTCTTGCCAGGAGCCACACAGAAGGATGACAGAGCAAGAAGGACTCCTGCGGAGAGGGAGGGCTGGCTGGGGGCTCGAGAGGGAACAAGAGGCTGGTAAGGCAAGCACAATAAAAGCGTCAGCAGGGATGAGGCCTCTGCATCCCCACATGAGTGATGGGGTTCCTACTAATGAGAAGCTTGGAGACAGAGTGGGCCCCAATGAGCCCCGGAGGCAGAGGAGGAGATGAGGGGTGCCCGTGCCAAGAGTGCTGACAGAGATCTTGGCTGCAAAGCCACCCAGGACAGGGAGCTCAAATTTGCTTTCTCATTAGCTGAAATATTTGGAATAAATAAACGGATGCCTCTGGAGCCCACGTTATTGCATTTGGAATCATCTGTCATCAGGGTTGGGAGAAGGAAAGACATTCATGCCTCTGAAGTATATCCATTTTGAAAATACTTGAATAGACTGGTCACTTGCGCGAAAGAAAAGATGTACTTATATAGGTTTTCCCCTCCCCACCCCCCATGCTCAAAGAAAACACTCCATGTGTATGTTAACCTTACAAAAAGAAAAGAAAAGAACCCCCCAGGCTTTCTTGCTGACTAAGAGAGAAGGAGTAGACAGTTGTCTCACTGAGGATACTCGGCAGGGAGCTGGGGACCTTGACATAACCTTAACACATTTAGTGAGGGGAGTCTTTCTCCATATGACATCTTCTAGGGATGGGCTTTGAGAATCTCTAAATAAACCTCACATTGAGTAAATACCTGCAATACATACATATTGGGCCTGTTAGCCCATGTTTGTTGGGGTCTCCCTGCTTCTTGAGAACCAGACAAAATTGGCCTTACTTTTCTGTGGATCAATAAGGGGATGACAGTTTCCTGGTCATCTTTGGGTCTTCCTCAGTCGACAAACCATTTCATCGGCCTGTGTATCCATTCCTGGTGTACAGAAAGCTAAGACACAAAACCAGGCTTCTTCCTTCACTCCCCCAGAAAGACTCACTTCCCCAGAAAGACTCACATACAACAGGGTGTGTTGTGCGTGCAGTCAGATCAGCTGGGGACTTGGAGGATCAGAGGAGTTATCTCCAAAGCAAATGTGAACAGACTTAAAATTGGATATTAGGTATCCTGTCCTGGAAAGTCCTCTGGGAACCCCATCCTGGGGATTTTACCGGATCACTTCATATCACAGGTGCCCCAGCCTCAAATCAGATGGGTGCCCCCCCCCCCCCCCCCGCCCCGGCTTCCCATATTTCTCTGTTGTTACTTCCTTCACTCATCACACACACCACCACTGCCACCACCGTGGTCATCACCACCATCATCACAGCCATTATCGTCACCACCATCCCCCCCCCACCACATAACCACTATCACCACATCATCACCACTGCCACCCATCACCATCATTACCACCACCACCACCACATCATATCACCGTCACCGCCATCATTGAGGGCCCTCGCCAGAATCTCACCATGCTGACATCCTCATATGAGACTTCCACCCTCCAGAACAGTGAGAAAATACGTTTCTGTTGTTTAAACCACCCACTCTGTGGTATTTTGCTATGGCAGCCTGAGATAACACAGGTATTTTCCCAGATAAAGTCAGTATATCCACCCCCCCAGCCACCAAAAGTAATTTTGTTATTGCTATTAGTACAATTGTCTTTTGACCCCTCTCCTTCTCAGTATACAAGTGTCAACAAAGAAAAAAATCTAATTTCTCCCTTCAGGGTCCTTTGTAGATAGGAGATGGCTCTGGATTTTGCCCCTAACTGGCTGGTTGGGCTCAGGTGTCTGATTTATCATTCTAAGTGTAAGTTCATCTGCAGATTAAGTGCAGTAGTTGGAATAGATGATTTATGGTGAAATGTATGACTTGATGATTTACAGAGACAGCAACTGTAGATAATCCCTGAACAATAGCAAAACCTTATGAATAAATGTAGTATGAAGGCTGGGAATGCAAACTGTTGGCATCTTCTCTTGGAGATAATCTGTGAATCTGGAAGGACGATCCTGGGAAGGTGCTCCACACCTCATCTCATTGAATTTCACTTAACATTAAAATCAGGATTGAGTATGAAAGAGGTTGATAATGTGTTTTCCTTATAATACCCCCAACTTAGGGCCTACTTCTGTGAGGCCCTGGGATGAAATAGTTGAGACGTCTTTCAAGTTATTCCATTAATCTGAACTTTTTCTTTTCAGAAGAAGGAAATGTTTCTATCCTGCATCATTTAAATTCTTTGTCATTCTCTAAGTATTTATGGAACCCTTAATAATATCTCCTATTATGCTTGGTAACATGATCATTTATCTAAAAAAAAAAATGTGTCCTCTGAATCATCTGAGGATCTTGATAAGAAAAATTCTCTAAATCTCTTTTTAATTACAGAAGATTCAGAAGTCCTTTGTACACTGTGCTAAAGCACACTTCCTTCTCGGCATTTGCTCCTTCTCTATCAATCCAGAGGAATGCAAGAATCCAGAAAAAAAACCATTTGGTTTTATCTGGGTCAGATCTAAAAGACTCCTCATGGGAAGCATGAATTTCCTGCCTTGACAAAGATAAAATGATGACCAACTCCTCTGAATTTGTAAAACAGAAAGTTTTGGGACAGCAGCAAGTTGGGTCAAAAGCCAGCTGGACAATCCCTTTTAGGAAAAGAACGTGGGATCTTGAGTTAGGAAGTGAGAGTTCTGGTCTTGGCTCTGTCACTTGGGTGCTATTTCTTGCTGTTTACAGGGACATTCATAATATTCTCCCCCAACAGGGTTGTCCTATAGGTTGTGGTAATACAGGTGATTGATGTCTTTGAGAAAGGCCAATAAATAGCTCCATCTTCCCTGATTAAACTCTGAACTAATTGACACATAACATAAAAAGAGTCAGCCAGCTTTTACTGACAAAAGCTAGGCTGGTAAATATAGCTTAGTGTAAGAGCCAACAATAGTATGCTAACTTCTGACTCCCCAGTTTCAACCCTGCAACAATATGGAGCTGGGGAGAGACATTTCTTTCTAACCTTGGTGATTCATACTGGGATATTTCATGTGTTAGATTCTTTGCTTCAAGATACAGACACCATTCTGTCTAACTTAAGCAAAATAAATATGTCAGAAGAATAATGAGGACTCACAGAATGGACGGGAAGAAATCCAAACCACCCTAGGGCTGCGTTGGGTTGAGGCTGGGTTAAGGAGGCCAAAAGACAGTATCATGGCAGGATGTTATAGTGAAGACTCCGGCCTGTTGATGACTAGAGGAACAGCCATGTGTGGTCCCTTTTTTTTTTTTTTTTCTGCTTAAGACTCAGAATACAAGTCAGGAGTGTCTAAGTGGCTTAGCTTGGGTTGCATGGCTCTGCATGGACAAGAGTGAGTGGAGCCCTGGGTGGGTCCCATCAGTCTATAGGTATTGTCAAAGAGTTGATCCTGATAAAAGAGATCAGGCTTCTATTAGGAAGAGGAAATAAATTTTAAAAATCCAATGCAGTAACTATCATAGTATGAACTTTCCTTGCCTATGAATCTCATCCAGGGTTTGTAAACAAGGATCTTTAGAGTCTGTCCTGAGGCTACATTCTTAAGTTTCTAGGCTCATTTGTCACTTTTTTCTTCTTT
The DNA here is from genome assembly GCF_022837055.1 of Prionailurus viverrinus. Taxonomy (NCBI): domain Eukaryota; kingdom Metazoa; phylum Chordata; class Mammalia; order Carnivora; family Felidae; genus Prionailurus; species Prionailurus viverrinus. The sequence goes on along the minus strand of NC_062570.1, from coordinate 9,484,996 downwards.
CTGCTGATTGTTCCTTGCACACACTAGGTCTTTTCATGCTTCTATACCTTAGTTTTCATCTGCCTACAATACTTCTCTTACTCCTCTTCTTTCTTATACCTGGAACACTCCTACTCATCCTTCAAGGCCCAAGTGTTATGGTACTTCTTACCTTCCTTACAATGCAAGGCAGAATTAAACCACCCCCTTTCTCCGTTTTTTGTGCCATCATATATATGCACATGTCTCTATTATTATACTTATCATGTTGTATCATAAGTATTTATTTATGCATTAGTCATAATGACGAGGGCAGGGAATATGTAAACCTCATACTTCTGTGCCTCACACTCAGTAGTGATTCAGTATGTTTGGTTTCTGTTCCTCAAATATTCACTTTAAGACTGCTGGTATGAATACTAGACAGGATATCAGAGAACTGACTCTGTCCTGGCTGACCATATTTGTGGTCACATATTCACAATGTCTTAGTTTCCTTACCTGCCTAATAAGGAGGTTGTACTGAATTAGCCACTTATGAAATCAATAGTATCTTTAAAAAGATAGAAGTTAATTTTTCTCTCTTATGCAAGAAATCCTGAGATAAGCAGCCCAGGTCCACTATGGTGACACCACAAAGTTACCAGGGACATAAGTTTATTCCAGTTCATGCTCTGTCCTACTTAGAGTGCTGCCTCATAGCCCAAGATGGTTGCCTGAATCCATCCAGGCTTTCTCAGTGAAGGAATTAGAAGGGAGGAAGGGGCAAAGGAAGGGCCATCCATCTCCTTAGGGAAACTCTCCAGAAGTTTTACAAAACACTTCCTATATCTTATTGGTCAAAACTTACTTAGTCATGTGGCCAAATCAGTGCAAAGGATGATGGGATATATAGTTTTTTATCTGGGCAACAATAGTGTCCCCTAAACATACGGGTTCTTTCAAAGTTGAAGGGGAGGAAGGATAATGAGAATAACCAGCAGTCTCTGCCATACTGGAGTCTTTGGTTAAAGTTGTTGGAGAAGGTTTCTCAGAAATTAAAACTAAGCTTAAACTTGTTGTTATTGTGGTTTTTAGAGTACATAACTTATTCATTTAAATTCAAGTTAGTTAACATATAGTGTAGTATCAGTTTCAGGAGTAGGAGCAGTAGTGATTTAGCACTTACATACAACACCCAGTGTTCATCCCAACAAGTAGCATTAAAATTAAGCTTAAATTTGAAAGATGAAAAGGATTCGGTTATACAAAAAGCTATATAAAGAATATCTCATGAAAAGGTAATAGCAAATGCAGTTTCCCCAAGGTGGTATGGTAGAGATCATGTTATATGTTCATTGATTGTTCACCAACTCCTTTGTCATCTTCCTATTTCACGGCATTCTGGAAGACTACATCTCCCAGTGTTTCTTATCATTAGGCTGAGGTCTTGTGATTGAGTCCTGACCAATGACCCTTGTTTTATTTCCAGAGTTGGAAAAGCCTTCTTCTACTTCCTTTTTCTTTTCCCTTTCCTTTCCTTTCCTTTCCTTTTTTAAAGATATTTTTTAAAGTTTACTTATTTATTTTCAGAGAGAGAGAGAGAGTGCACATGAGCAGGGGAGGGGCAGAGAGAGAGAGAAAGGGAGAGAGAGAATCCCAAGTAGGCTCTAAGCTATCAGTGCAGATCCTGACCCAGGTCTCAACCTCACAAACCATAAGATCATGCCCTGAGCCAAAATCAAGAGTCAGATGCTCAGTGGACTGAGCTACCCAGGCACCCCCTCCACTTCCTTTCTCATAGCAATGGTGAATGTCACATGTGTGGATGATGAGTTTCCAATATGGAGGGAGCCCGGATCCCTGAAACACTTTCTGGAGGAGAGTATATCAGACTCTCATATGAGTGAGTAACACTAATTTTATTAAACCACTGATCTTTGGGGTTGCTACCTCAACATATGCTACCCTATTTTGGCTAATATAGGTATGCTTAGAGAGTAAATAAAAAAGCAAGTAAGACCGGAGTACAGAAAGCAAAGTGTAAAGTGGGAGTGGTGTAAGATGACATTGGAGAAGGCAAAAGTGGAAGCAAGGAAACAGGTAATGAAGCTGTTACAATAACCAGTAGATATGGTGCTGTTTGGCCACCGCAATGGAGAGAAGTTAGCAGGCTCCAGATACATTCTTGAGCAAGAAACGTTACTTTTTTTTTTTTTTTTTTTTTAAGAAAAAGGAAGCTAAAAGAGGAGGTGTTTTGATTAAAGACACGGTGGAAGATTTAGATCCATACCAATTAGTCTCCCCCTTGCTTCTACTGTAGCCCCAAGATTTCTCTGCAGAACCCCAAGATTCACGGAGACACAGTTTGAAAAATCTCTGGGCTATATGATGCTGAAGGTCTTTCCAGCTCTAACATTCTGTAATTTTACTGACTTCTTACTTAGAAGAGATACAGCCTGGCCTATTTTCAGTCTGGATCTTTTGTAAATTAAATGTTAATTTGAGGAGCCAGATTTAAAAAAAAATAATTACTGAATTAAATCTTCAGACTATTGAGCAGAGTGCCAAAAAATTAGATGCCTGATAAGAACACATTTTTAAAATAATATGGAATATTTTTTTCTGATTCAACAACTAACATATGTTCCTTATGTGAACTCTAAAAAAAAGAAAATTACGGAGAGAGACAGAGAGATTATAAAAGTTACTTAGAGTCCCACAACTTGGAAATAACCCGGATTCATTTACATGTCGGTTAATCAAGGTGAAGACTGGAGTTGCCTGGGGCACGGGGCAGGACCAGGGAGGGGATAGTGCAGGCTTTGCAATGAGAAAGAAAAATGTATACTGTGTGGATGTCTACTTGGATCTCTAGGGGCTCTGGGCTTAAAGGCATACATTTACAAGGACACAGAGGCACACGTTTATATCAGACAACTCATTTCGAAACATTTAGAAGCAGGAATTTGGAGGAACTAGAAATAACCTATTTACCTGACTTAAAGGCTCTGAAATACGAGCCTATAGTGTGGAAAGCCAATAAAAGGCCAATGGATTCATCCTACAGAACTTGAGGGGTGTGTGGATAGGGAAATGCAGGGGTTTGGGAAAGTAGGAGGTACAGGGTGGGGCTAAAACACAGGTGGATTGTTGAAAATCCTCATTTATATTAGCAGTTAGGCTCCCATACCTTCTCCCTCAGGGCAACTGCCCCTCCCAACTCTGGCGGGTGGTGGGAGGTTTCCTTCTAGAAAGGGTGAATCACACAGGTTCTCAAATTGGAGAGGCTCTACACAACTGAGGGTGTGACAGGGGCACTTAACTGAAAACAGAGGATGTCAGCTGGAGATCTGCACACCGGAAGTGATAGCTCCCACATCCGGCCTCCCTAGGCCTCCTGAGTACCAGCAATGAAGCTTGTTACCACGTCCCTAAGCCTAAGCTAGGAGACTGGAACATTTCTGTGTGCGAAACATCACGCGCCCAAGAGTGAAGTGTTACGGAGACTACTTTTTGTGACTCTTTAAAAACACAGTTGTGTCCCTAGACCTTCTTGCAGTCAAACCAACAGCCAACAAATGCCACACTGAGAAATTTAATTTCTTTTTTTTTTAATTTTTTAAAAGTTTATTTATTTATTTTTGAGAGAGAGATGGGGGGGAGGGGCAGACTGAGGGAGAGAGAGAATGTCAAGCAGGTTCTGTGCAGTCAGCACAGAGCCCTGTGTGGGGCTCGAACTCATAAACTGCGAGACCGATTGAGCCACCCAGGTGCCCCAGAAATTTAATTTCTAACAAAATTCCCACAGACAAAGTCTTCCCACAAACAAAGACTTCTAACAAAGTCTCCACAAATCAGCAGATATATGAAGAAAAACTTAACAATGAGCTGAACAAACAGGGAAAAAAAAGTGATTGACCTTTCAGTATTCTCGGAGAAGTGAGAGTAGAAAATGTGCCCACGAAAAATAGGTTTCTTTAAAAAGGAAAGATCTTGGATATTAAAATGGGATAGCAGAAATTAAAAATTCAGTGGAAGGCTTGGAAAACAAAGTTGAGAAAATATTTCAAAATATATCTCCCTGGGTGCCTGGGTGGTGCAGTCATCAAGCATCTGACTTCGGCTCAGGTCATGATCTCACGGTTTGTGAGTTCGAGTCCCGCATTGGATGAGCATGAGCCCCACTTTGGGTGAGCCCTGCTTCTCTCTCTCCCCCCTCCCCACCCCTTCTGGGATTCTCTCTCTCTCTACCCTTTGCTCATTTGTGCATTCTTCCGCTCCTGTCCACCCCCCCAAATCTCCCAAATGTAGTGAGAAAAGGCAAGAAAATTAAAGAATTAGCTGAGGAGTTCCACAAGATATAAATGATACAGGTTCCACACACAGACACCAGAGGAGATAATGAATTATTAAAGGCTTACTCTAAAAAAAAATTATGTTTTATTTATTTTTGAGAGCAAGAGAGACAGAGCACGAGTGGGGGAGGGGCAGAGAGCGAGGGAGACACAGAATCTGAAGCAGGCTCCAGGCTCTGAGCTGTCAGCACAGAGCCCCACGCGGGGCTCGAACTCACAGACTGTGAGATTATGACCTGAGCTGAAGTCGGACGCTTAACCGACTGAGCCACCCAGGTGCCCCTTAAAGGCCTATTCCAAAAATATTGTCCAGACTATAGGAATTAAGTTTTGAAGAAAAGGCAGCATGTTTGGTCAATAAGATGAATGATGAGAAACAGAAACTAGAAGCAAAACAAGGCATATTATCATGGAAACGTTAGGACACATTTCTCTATAGAAATTTCTCTAAAGAAATTTGGACTCACATCTCATTGTATAATTGGAAAACCTTCCAGAGATTGAGGAGGCAGATAGGTTACACACAAATGGCTGGGAATCAGAATAGGACCAGACTCCTGAAAACAGTATGGGAAGGTAGAGACAACGGAGTTACAAAACAGAGTTCTATATACAGTCTAACCGACAACCAAGCATAAAAGTAGAAGAAAGATATTTTGGGACCTGAAGGTTGTTAATATTTTTAGGTCCCAGGCATGCTTTTTTTGGAAGCTCCTAAAGGATGTGCTTCCTTAACGACTGGACATCATCCAAGAGAGAAGGCCAGGTGTCCTGGAAACAGGGTTTAGAATGAGTGGAAGGCAATTCCCAGGGGGACCGAGAAGAAAGGTCTCAGGACAACTGATGAGTGGCATCCGTCTGGTCCAGTTCAGAGCTGCAGGAGAGAGCGCTCCATCCAGCAGGGAAGTCTGCAAAGGAAAGACTCCACGGTCTTTTGGCGTGCTGGAATTCTGCTCTGGTAGAGAGTGGGCCTTGAACTTGTGACAGTCACACACTGAACCGACCAACAGGACTCGGGGAGGAAATTGTTGATTCCAGGGAACGAGATACAACGGAGGAAAGGAAATGAAACGAGAATACGCTGCCTGGATCTACTTTGCATTGTCTTTACAGAGTCATACAGTGTAAACAATAAACATTGATTAAATTGAAAAGGGTGCAAGACCTATTTCAGAAGAATAGGAGATGACTTACACGTTGGTGCGTGTGGGGATGACGGGTGGGGCTGACAGGGGAAATCTCCTCACCCGCAGCAGGAATCAGGAGAGGTGGTGCACGTGTAAACATTCATAAAGGAGCAATACGAACAAGCTGTTTAGAAATGTGGAGGTAAACACCAGGACAGACAGCCAGAGACATCGAAAAGTGTTTTGCTCCTGGGGAATTGGAATTAGGAAAGAAGACGGATGGGCAGGTGTCTGATTTTTTGTACATTATCTTAATTAATAAGAATGAAATGAAATTTTAAAAAGACATTATTTTGGGGCTCCTGGGTGGCTCAGTTGGTTAAGTGTCCAACTTCGGCTCAAGTCGTGATCTCACGGGCTGTGAGTTCGAGCCCCGCGTCGGGCTCTGTGCTGACAGCTCAGAGCCTGGAGCCTGCTTCAGATTCTGTGTTGCCCTCTCTCTCTGCCCCTTCCCCACCTCATGCCCTGTCTCTCTCTCTCTCTCTCTCTCTCTCTCTCAAAAATAATAAACTTAAAGGACATTATTTTGCACATTATTTTAATTAATAAGAATGAAATGAAATTTAAAAGGAAAAAGCACTATCTTAAAATCTAACATTTGGACTCACATCTCACTGTATAATTCTTATGGAATTATAAATATTCTGATTTGTTAGCCAAACATCTAATGATCTGAAAAAAATTCCAAAGGAGGAAAGTAGAAAAGCTACAAAGTTTCCTGTTCCTTTCTCACAAATTATTTGAAAAAACCATGCAGTCTATTTGAAAGTATTTCATGATATCTAAATATATTCAGAAGGACATTCAAGAAATATTTTTGAATAAAAAACTGAGCATGAGTAGTAGTAAATGTTCCAAGTTTTTAAAATAATGAGGCTGTACTTTTTTCAACCATAAAAGTTATAGATTATGTGCCGTCTGTATTTAAATTCAATGCTACTTAACACAGGGTCTGGCCATACATATGGGAGATGCTCGCTAAGTATTTGGAAGGAATTGACATTTCTGAGTGCCCTGGAGACCTGACTGTGCCAAGAATTAAGGGTGGGGGTGCTCTCTGTTGACTTGCTACAATTTGATTTCTCACTTTTCTGTTGGAATGAAAACGGAATTCACAAATTCCTAGAGGCTTTTACTAGGAGTGAAATTCCAAGCTTTTATGATCTTTGTCTGTAAAGGAACTTACTGGACTCCATGCCTTAGATTACTGTCCCGCATCTGGATTCTAGATGGATTCATGGTTTTCCTCATAGTCTATAAATCACACATCCAAAATGAAACCTCTTTAATCCTCTCCAGCCCCAGCTGCTTGTCAGTATCTTGTTAGTAAGTGAAGAACATTATCATATAAAAAGCCTTTTTGAGTTAGGAAATATTTTTTGTTTCCCCCCATTCTTATTTATATGAATCTTATATGAATTAATTGTGTTCTTCTGCAATTAAAAACTTCCTTTCCTACTAGACCTAAGATACATACATCTTTCTAGATGTTATTGATGTTCCTGAATATTTTGTTTCAAGTATGTGATAGACAATAATTCTTATATTGAAAAAATCTTCCTTTCCATGTATTGTTAGTGCTGCTGATATTGTCTTTTTAAGTAGTGCTTTCCCACTTTTTAAACTTTATTTTTACTATTACTTTTTAAACGTTTATTTATTTTTGAGAGAGAGAGTGAGCATGGGGGAGGAGCAGAGAGAGAGAAAGAAACACAGAATCTGAAGCAGGCTCCAGGCTCTGAGCTGTCAGCACAGAGTCTGATGAAGGGCTCGATCCTACGAACTGGGAGATCATGAGCAGAGCCGAAATCAAGAGTCAGACACTTAACTGACTGAGCTATCCAGGTGCCCCTCCCACTTATTTTTAAGGCAATATTCAATCAATACATACTTATTGTTTATTGGAAGTGTAGGACAAAACACCACCCAAAACATAACACCTTCTAGAATGCTCACCATGAGATACTGTTCTAAATATTTTACTTATGGGGCACCTGGGTGGCTTAGTCAGATAAGTGTCTGCCTTTGGCTCAGGTCAATGATCTCATGGTTTGTGAGTCTGAGCCCTGATCAGGCTGTCTGCCCTCGGCACAGAGCCTGCTTTGGATCCTCTGTACCCGCCCCCTCTCTCCTCTTCTCTGACTTGCACTCTCTCTCAGTGTCTCTCTCAAGTAAATAAACTTTAAAATAACTAAATATTTTACGTATAGAAACTCACACAATCCTCTTGTATTAGTTTTCACTGCTGCTATAACAAATTATCACAAGGTTAGTGAAATAAAACAATATACATGCCTCATCTTACAGTTTGGTAGTTTAAGAGTTCCACGGGGTCTCACTGGGCTCAAGTCAAGGTGGCAGGAAGGCTGAGTTTTGTTTCTAGAAGCTCTAGGAAGGAACACTTCCTTTCCTTTTCCAGCTTCCAGACTGTCCACGTTCCTAGGCTCACGGCCTCTTCCTCCTTCTTGAAAGCCAGCCACACAGCACGCCTCAAACACAGCTTCCATTGTCACCTCCCTGTCTCAGACTCCCTTCTTCTACCTCTCTCTTCCACTTTGAAGGATGCTTGGGCCCAGCTCAGTAACCCCACATAACCTCCCTATTTGAAGGTCAGCTGATGAGCAACCTTAATTCCCTCTGCAACTTAACCTCCCTCTGCTATAGAAAGCAACGCACTCAGTTTCTGGGCATCGGGATTTTAGGCATATTATTCTACCAGACCTCTTGACACTAAAGTAGCCACGAGGGCTACTGTTGTTTTTGCCCCCACTTTGTATACAAGGCATAGAGAAGCTACGCAAATTTCCTGCAATCACAAAGCTACGCTTTGAGGGGCGCCTGGGTGGCTGAGTCAGTTAAGCGTCTGACTCCTGATTTCGGCTCAGGTCATGATCTCACAGTTCGTGGGATTGAACCCCTCATCAAGCTCTGTGCTGATAGCTCAGATTCTCTCTCTCCCTGGGATTCTCTCTCTCCACCACTCCCTCACTTGTGCAAATGTGCTCTCAACCTAAACAATAAATAAATAAAACTTAAATAGAATAAACAAACAAACAAACATAAAAAAAAAGCAAAAACAAAAACACAAAGCTAAGGTTTGAACCCAGGCAGTCTGGTTCTGGAGCTGTTGCTCTTAACAGCTACCTTGACGTCAAGATAACTCAACATCAGTGTACTGTTGTACTTTTTACTTTAATGTCTTTATTTTTGGGTATTTTTCTTTTTTTTACATAATTGTTAGATAATGATTATCTAACATGTTAGATAATGATTATAATTTTGTAGCCTTTTTCCTTATTCTATTTGTAATTAACATTACTACATGAACTTGGCCCTGTATCCTTAAAATGTCTGTATGGCCTTCTAGTTCAGCGTCAGGGCCTTTGCACGTACTGTTTCCCCTGCCTTCAGCGCTCCTCTGTATATCCACATGGCTTACTCCCTTTCACTTCACTGGGAAAACGTCATCTCATCAAGCAAGCCTCCCTGACCACTGTTGCTAAAAAGCATAAACTACCACTATCGGTGCTCAAACCCTGCTTTATTTTCTTCATAGTACTTATCACTAATTGTTTTCATGGAATGTACGTTAAGTATGTACTCATTATTTGTCTCCCCTACTAGAATGGAATCTCTACACGGACAGGGATTTTATTTTGCTCATTGATGTAGGCATTCAGTAAGTATTCTTGAATAAACGAATGAAGAGTAAAAATTTTTTTTTATTTTTTATTTAAAAAAAAATTTTTTTTTCACCGTTTATTTATTTTTGGGACAGAGAGAGACAGAGCATGAACGGGGGAGGGGCAGAGAGAGAGGGAGACACAGAATCGGAAACAGGCTCCAGGCTCTGAGCCATCAGCCCAGAGCCTGACGCGGGGCTCGAACTCCCGGACCGCGAAATCGTGACCTGGCTGAAGTCGGACGCTTAACCGACTGCGCCACCCAGGCGCCCCAAGAGTGAAAATTTTTAATCACAGAAAGCATTTATGAAGCTGCTACCCTAGCACGTCTCAGCTGTCCTCGTGTTCTCTTCAATACCCACTTGTAAATATAATTTTACGTATTTAATTATACCATAGTGGCAATTACATGTGCAAATGTTTTAACGAAATATTAAATCTTAGGTGTGTATCTAACCTTTCACGGATAATTTAACCTCTTTGAGCTCATTTCCTAGTTAGGAAAAGAATATTTAGATTATTATGTTAAATATAATAACATAAGTAAAGTACCCAGATAATCCGTGACAAATAGTTGTTACTAAGCAAATTATTAGTTTCCTTTGCTTTGATTCCGTTTCCAATATATTGCTCTTACAAAATAATGCTTCACTGAACATTTGTTATTGATATTTTTGTATTTATTTGCTTTTGGATAAATAACCAGGAGTGGTATTCCTGTGTTGGAGTGGCTCAAAATCTTAACTAAATTAATAAAATTCAATCCACTTAGGATAAATATTCATCTCGGTTTTAAGTGTGAATTTCCCTAAGGACAGATAACTGGTATTTTTCTTTATATTGTATTTTATTTAGAGTATAAGTGTTTTATTATTTCAGAAATATTTTCTTCTATTCCTAATAATATTTTAAGTCTTCTGAGGTATAAACTCTATTTTATGCCTTAAAACTATTCAGTGTTTTGCTTAAAATTGGGAAATGATTTCAACCCTTTCTGGGACAAGTGGATTGCTCACTTACTCTAGCTCTGGATCTCCTTTGAATTTCTTAGAATTGATGCCCAAATTATTTCCTTCTAAGTTTTTTTTTTAATTTGACAAATCTTTCTAATTTAATAGTTGCTCTTAAAAATAGATTCATCATCAGTTTGTTGCTATAGTTGTTAATATCTTTTCTGGTCTTAATTTAGTCACAGCATCTGTGCAAATGGTACAAAAGTTATTTATTACTCTATCATCCAGAGGGGACGCTTGATTCCTGACATTTATATTCCCTCGAATATAAAAACCAGATAAAAAGAAAATCAAACTTCATGCTCTGGGAACTGAACAGATTGCTTACCATGGTTAGTAAGAGAATGCCCTCCCCCGCCTCCTCTCCCTGAATTATAAATACTTTTTCATGGATTGTGTCCCTGAGTAACCAGATAGTTTTCTTTTACATCGAATTTGTTAGAATAATTTGAACTGGGGAGAAAAAAAAAAAAACCTGTTGGGACGGCAAAATAGCTGAATGGTTGAGAGAAGAGTCTTTGAAGCCCTCAGCCCTGGGTGGGTCATCGACATCTCTGGACCCTCGTCAGTCACTTTGCCTCTACCTGGCAGACTCCTGAGCTGTCCATGACGAATAGCGGTCACTAACTAGCTCACAGCTTGCGCAAGAAGTAGATGAGTAATTGTATGCAAAGTGTATGCAAAATATCACACATTTCCTAAGTGCCCCCAATGTTACCTATTATAATCCTAAGGTAGAAATAAAATGAACTGCGCATGCAACACTGTGTCCATCCGAGTCATCGCTGCAAGCTTTCACAGGGTCCCCTGCCTTCTCATTGCACCTCTCCCTATTCCCCTGAGGATTTGGATGCTTTACTGAACGGGCAGGCATCAGTGGTTGTTTTAACTTCTGCACTTAATTATACTTTTGAAAAAGGCTTGTTCTTCCTGTTCTAGCATAATAGAGAGAACTCTGGTTTAGTTACACTGATAGTTACATAGAAACGCAGACTCTACATGACCAATAGGATTAATCAGGGCAGGATTAGAACTCAAGCTGAAGAGATTGTTACCTTCTCCTTAGAGGGAGCTAGATGAGGCATAAGGAAGGGCTTCCCATATTTGGCAGACCCCATACCCAGGCCATATATGATCATGTCAGACCACCAGTCAAGGAGCAGAAAAAAACCTGAGATTGTAGAACAGAAAGAAACCTCTATTATGAGCCTCCATGCCACTGAGACTACAGTACTTAGTTTCATTTGATTTGAGGAGCCTCTGTCTTTCCCCCCAGATTTGTCCCTGAGTTCTGGGCTGGGGGTAGGTGATGCTGTGCTAAGGCCTGTCACCTGTCACCTACAGATGCTGACATTTGTGGGATGCCCTTCTTCACACCACGTTTATCTCCGATTGGTCTCTGCAGGTTGCTGACTGCCTGGTGCATGTGCCTACCTGAAAGACTTTTTAGGTGCCTCAAATCTCTTTGCTCCCTCTCAAGTGCCGGGGATTTAATCTGAAGCTCTATTTCCATGCCAGGCCGCCAGACGCTCTGAGGGACTGCCTGGGACCCTGGATGACCCTCTGCCGCTCTGGGCTGTCCCAGGGTTTCTCAGCTGCTTTCAGGCCCTGCGAGGACAAGGACATTCTGCAAGGCAGCTCTGGCCAGGCTTTGCTGACACAAGGGCACCCAGACTTTCTCCTCTGGATCTGTGTCTCTTGGGGTTCCGGGTTCCCCTCTTGATTCCTCACTCCTCTTTGGAGGTGCTATCATTTGTCAAGCTTCTTTTTTTTTTTTTTTTTTTTTTTTTGAGACATCCACAAGTTCTACACAAACCTTGCTTCCTCTCAGACTCTCTCTTTCTAGCCTGGCCCAGGGAACCTTCACGAGACCTCAGGATGGGAATGCTTTACCTGACGCAGCACACATTCTTCCAAATCCACAATGTATGCTTTCTATTTTTCTCCTAAAGTCTTTTGAGTCACAGGAAGTTGTGAGATGGCGGAAAATGTAAAATAACAAGCTGTCGAAGACCAGGAAGGGAGTGGAAATTTAAAAGGGAAAGCTTTTAAAGACAAAAGTCACATCAGATGCAGTAAAAATTACCAGAAAAATCGAGTTCAATATTAAGGAACATGTCATACATTTTAGAGAAGCTCATCCCAAATGAAAAAGGTAGAAAAAAGGGTCCTTCTGGTTCCTTCTCTGAAACTCAATATTGGAGACACCATGGAAGCAGCAAGGAAGGCTATGATTCTAACATTTCACATTAAACGCTGGGATATCCCTGTGGAGACAGAGAGGGACTGTTTCCCCCGGAGGGAGAGAGGAGCAAGTATGTTGGAGGAGGAACCAGCATCAGGGGGTGAAGTTGGGGAGCTTCCCAGCGGTGTTCTCTTTCTCCTCCCACCTTACATTTGAGGACCTCTGCTTGTCTCTTCAACAGCGGATTAAAAAAAACAAAGGCAAAAATAAAAACAAACATAAAACCAAAAATTCCCCTCAGTGCCAGCCCAGTGCTGCCAGGGTCAAGGCCATGTTGGTGCTCACTCTGGTGAGGGGGAAATGACAGCCAGACGGCAGAGTGGTGGGTGGTGCTGGGCATTTTATCACTTTCCCCCCCTTCACATTTAGGGCCAGGGAATGAAAGTCAAGGCAGAAAACTTCTCATGGGGTCAGGGGATAGGAGCGATACAGAAAAGGATGGGCAGAGGCAAGTTGTGGAACCACGGTCTTCCACTTTGGTGTATGTCTTTTTCTTCTCCAAGCACATAAGGAGAGGCACACCAACTAAGAATGAGCATTTGGCTCCTTCTTCCATATCATATTACTAACCAGGGAAATATAGCTCATAGCTGACACTAGAAAAAAAAAGACTATACAAAGAATAATCTATACCATGTACAACAGGATTCATGGCCCTAACAAGACAAACACTTAAAAAAATGTTTTTTAATGTTTATTCATTTTTTGAGAGAGATGGAGACAGAGTGTGAGTGAGTGAGGGGCAGAGAGAGAGACACACAGAATCCAAAGCAGGCTCCAGACTCTGAGCTGTCAGCACAGAGCCCGACGAGGGGCTTGAACCCACGAACTATGAGATCATGACCTGAGTTGAAGTTGGATGCTTAACTGACTGAGCCAGCCAGGCACCCCACAAGTCAAACATTTAATAATTATTTATATCTTCAAAGAGATTTGGAAGAATATTGTTTTTTTTTTTTTAAATTTTTTTCAACGTTTTTTATTTTTATTTTTGGGACAGAGAGAGACAGAGCATGAACGGGGGAGGGGCAGAGAGAGAGGGAGACACAGAATCAGAAACAGGCTCCAGGCTCCGAGCCATCAGCCCAGAGCCTGACGCGGGGCTCGAACTCACGGACCGCGAGATCGTGACCTGGCTGAAGTCGGACGCTTTACCAACTGCGCCACCCAGGCGCCCCTGGAAGAATATTGTTGAATAAATAACAAAACAAGCTGTTATGAAGCAGAATCAAGTGGAAAAAATTGGGTAAGAAAAATATAATTACTGAAATAAGGAACTTAATATATGAGTGTACGACTTACAGATACAGCTGAAAAATTAGTGGGTCACAGGATTAAGCTAAGGAACTCCCACAAAAGGCACCAAGATGGCATAAAGAGATTCAAAATCTAAAAGAAAAAATAAGAGATATGGAGGATAGAATGGAAGTGATACCATCCAAATGACAGGTGCTTCCAGAAAGGAAAAAATATATGTAACAGGGAAAAAAGTATTTGGAAAAAAATTCCAAGAATCTCCTTGAACTTCAGATTGAGAGAACCCATAGCCAAACAGGTTAGATAAGAAAAAAAATCACACCTGATGCATTAGAGACACTAAGTACAAACAGAAAAGTCTAAACGTTTCCATTGAGAAGGAGCATATCACTTACAAAGGAGTAAGACTCATAATTGGCACCTGACTTCCCAGAGAAATACTAGATGCAAGATAATGCAGCAGTGTTGAATTTTTATGTAGTGAATGTGCCATCCAGGTAAATTATTATTTAAATATTAGGAGGCAATAAAGATGTAGGATGTAATAAAGAGATCCTAGTTATATGCAACCATGGAAGTTTTACTACATGGAGATCCTCTTTGAAAATACTCTTGGAGGAAGTTCTCTGAGGAAAAGAGGAATCCAGAAGAACGTGATAAAATATGTGGAATAAAAGGGTGGGTGTTTGTGTCCCCTCAAAGTTCCTATGTGGAAATCCTGTCCCTCATGTCATGGTTTTAGGAGGTGGTACCTTTGGGAGGTGATTAAGATTAGATAAGTTCAGGTGGGTAGAGCCCTCAGGAATGCAGGATCCTAACAGTCCCTCGGGAGGGATCTTGCTTCCTCTCCCTATCCTCTGTTCGAGGCTACAAGGAACAGGTGGATATCTGCATCCCAGAAGAGGGCTCTCAGCAGAACCTGACCGTGCTGGCATTCTGATCTACAACTTCCAGTCCCCAGGACTGTGAGATATAAATATCTGTCACTTAAGTCACCCAGTCTATAGTAAGTTGCTATGGCAGCCCGAACTAAAATAATAAATAAATAACTCATTGACGCTCATTATTATTTCCAGAGAAAGGATTAAAAACATATACTCAGAATGATCTAGAACTAAATTACAACTGATTAAAAACATAGTTGGGGAAAAGGCTTGTGACCAGAGGAATGTGAAGGGCTTGTTATAGTGATTCCATTTTGCTATATACACATAGGTTTACATAGGATACTGTGTGTGTGTGTGTGTGTGTTTAATGTGCTGCGTGTTTCTCTCTCCTTATTTTTTCCTAAAGTTTACTTATTTATTTTGAGAGAGAGAGAGAGAGAGAGAGAGAGAGAGAGAGAGAGAGAACACATATGAGTGGGGGAGAGTACTTGTTATGTAGTGGATGTTGACATTAACAATTTAAGAAATTGAAAGATAAATATAAATTCAACTTTTGATCTTAAATCGGGCATAACCATTAAATGATACAAATAGAATGTGCAACTTTCAAATCAGAAAAGGAGAACATGATCTATTTTTTCAAGGGCAGGAAAACAGGAAAAGGAAGTAGAAAGTACAGTAAATAGAAAATATGAAAATTGTGGTGGAAATATATTCCAATATACAAATGGGTTAGCTTACTGAACAAAAGACAGCATGTTCTAGGGGCACCTCAAGTCAGTCGGTTGAGTGGTCTCAGTCGGTTGAGTGGTCTACTCTTGATTTCAGCTCAGGTCATGATCCCAGGGTCGTGGGATCAAGTCCCACGTTGGGCTCTGTGCTGACAGTGCGGAGCCTGCTTGAGATTCCGCACTGCCCCCCCCCCCCCCATTCCTTGCCCCTCCCCAACTTGTGCTATCTCTCTCTCTCTCAAATAAAATAAAGTAAAAAATATAAAAAGCATGTTCTATGAATATACTTTTTAAAAGAAACACATTTAAAACTAAAGAATACAGACAATTTGCAAATAAATATATGGAGAAATACAAACTAGACAAAGGTCTGACAGCAATTTTGATATGAAAGGTGGAATTCAAGGGGAAAAATATCGTTAGGGTAACGTGGAACATAAAAGAACAATAAATCCAGAAACTACTTAGAAACATATATGTAGCCTACAAAAGAGGCTAAAATAAAAGCCACCAAGAGAACTATGGGGGAAAATAAATAAAACCATACTTAACAGCCACACACTTAAACATATACCTTTCAGAAACTGCTAAATTAAGCAAAATGTAAATGCCTTACACAATAACTTTGGTGAAAGAGAAAAATCACTAGAAAAACTGCAAGACAAATGAAGACACATGTTAAATTTGTGGGCCCAGCTAATGTGGTACGGAGTGAAATGTAGAGCTCTAAGAATTATTTATGAGAAAACAACACAGACAAAGGCAAGATTGGCCATTTCATAAACTGGACAAAAGATTAACAGAGCAAACTGAAACAACGAAAGAGGAAAGATGGGATGAATACAAGGGCAGAAATAGATGAAGGACAGGATCGCAGCAGCTAGTGACTGCCAGCTAAGAGATGAAAAAAAAAAAAGAATTCAGAGACAGAGAAACAAAGATAAAAAGTCTGGGAGTGGACATCCCATCTCCTTAAATGTGGAACTGAGACTAAATGTGAGGATCCCAAAGACAGAAGAGAATGCGACTGTTGTAAACCATCCTTTGTTGGAACAGTAAGGACTTTCACTGTGTTAGGCTGAATGATGCCCCCTAAAGGTTAACCACGTCCTCACTGCTGGAACCTGAGACTGTTACCTTTAATAGCAAATGGGACTTGGTCGATGTGATTACATTCGGGATGTTTGGGTGGAGAGATCATCGTCCATTATTGGATGATGCATGCAATCACATATATTCTTATTTTTTTTAAGTTTGTTTATTTATTTACTTATTTAGAGCACAAGCAGGGGGAAGGGCAGAGAGAGAAGGCTCCAGAGGATCCGAAGCAGGCTCTGTGCTGACAGTAGAGAGCCTGACGTGGGGCTCAAACCCACAAACTGTGAGATCGTGACCTGATCTGAAGTCGGATGCTTAACTGACTGAGCCACCCAGGAGCCCCTCACATCTGTTCTTATAAGCCAGAGTTAGAGGGAGACTTGACACAGAGGACAGATGAAGAGAAGCCATGTGACCACAGAGGCAGGGACTGCAATGGTACAGCTGTGTCCCGAGGAAGGCTGGCCACCTCCAGAAGGTGGAAGAGGCAAGGCAAGGACCCCCTCCCAGAGCCTCCGGAGAGTGTGGCACTGCCAACACCTTGATGTTGGACTTGATTCTGACACTGATTTGGGGCTTCTGGCTTCTAGAACAGGAAGTGAACAGATTTCTGTCGTTTAAGCCACCAAATATCTGGTAATTTGTTACAGCACCCATGGGAAAATAATATCATAACCAATGGAAATTTGAAGCGGGAAGAGGGGGAGGGAGAGGGAAGAAGTACAATGCAGTAATTCCCTCCTCCTCTCCATCAGAGTCAGTAAGTATTGTTTAAAGTTAAATAAAAAGACCTCTAATGACCCCACCCCTTAACATTTCCGTATTTTTTGTACAAATAGTTATCTTTTGTAGAATATCTCTGATGTTTAGAAATTCATCTGTTGAAATCCTAAAGCCCAATGCGATGGTATTAGGAGGCGGGGCCTTGGGAAGGTGATCGGGTCGTGAGGGTGCATGAAGGGAACTGGTGCCTCAGCAAGGCAGAGGCTTGCTCCCCTCCCACCTGTGAGGACACAGCAAGAAGGTGCTGTCTACGAACCAGAAAGCGGGCCCCTTCCCAAACGACAGATCTGCTGGTGCCATGCTCCTGGCCTTTCTGGCCTCCAGCACTGTGAGGAGTAGATTTCTGTCATTTGCAAGCTACTCCCTCTGTAGTATTTCATTGCAGCAGCAGAAATGGACTAAGGCAGGAGGTTTGTAGAGGATGGAAATCAGGCTGTTCAAGAGCCCATTAGCATCCCATCACCGGTTTGTGTCGCTGTCGGGGAAGAGGAGGGTGAAGGGTAATACTCCCTTTGGGGTGCTGGCGGCCCCGTGGCTGAGTAAGTGCAGACTGGCTTCACGAAGTTTCCAAAATAAAGCAAGTGACACTCTGTGCTCCCTCAGACTGCCCACATTCCCTCAGGTTGTTAGCTGCTTGCCAGAAAGCATCTTTGAGTGGCAGGGACACCGTGCTTCTGTCGGTCCCCAAGGGGGTCTGGCGCTGACTGTGCACTTACCATAGCAGATTTGTGCCTGACGGTCTCTAGGTGATGGTGGAGAGTGACACTGTTCACAACTAGCCCTCTTTTCTTCCTCTGTTGTGACACCCTGGGCCACTTGCATGGTTAACTGCCCAGCACAGGTAAGGAACCAGCTGGTGCTGCGGAATGACCCTGGAGTGGGGAGAGGGGGGAAGGAAAATTTGAGGTTTATTTCTGTTGGGCCTCTAATTTGTTGTGTGCCCCCTGAAAAAGAATTAATCTCATTTCCTTGTGTCTTTCGTCTCGTCTATAAATGAGATGGTTCGACCGGAGCAAAATTGTTTACGGTTTTATCATTCTGTGACACTGACACGTAACATTTAAGCAGCGGCAATGTTCTGGATGCTTCCACCTGTATATGTGCAATTATCATAAATAAGAGTAGTCAGCAGTGATCCTTTTGGAAGGTTGGAGCTGAAACTCTTCAAAGTGCTTTTGCAAAAATATTATCTCAAGGTAAATGACATGTATCTCTCTATTAGGTGGTAAAGGACAGGAATGGAATTTATAGGCCGCTGCTGCTTTATGCCCATATTTTATTGACTTCGTTAAACTTTGCATTTAAACACGGTACAGGTCTGTAATTTATCGGAAGATTAAATGGCAGTGCCACGTGATGCAGGCAGATGAGACGGAAAGGTTACATTTGCATGAATCCATGCTTTTGTTTTCAGTTTTAGGTTCTGAATTATAACGGAACCCTTTCCCCAGCCATTAACTCATTACACATATGTCTTGATTAGATGATAATCCGTTTGGAACTAGGAGCTGTTTTTCCTGCTCTTCAAGAAGCACTCCATCAACGGTTGAAGGGAGGAGGGCTGGAGGACATCATCGTACCATGTGCGTGGACACTGCTTGGACTCACGGTCTAGTCTCAGTGCAGCCAGCCCTCTGTTGGTGGTCCATTCTTCAGGTGATTTTGCTCACCTTCCCCCCATTTCCCTTACATATGGTTCCAAGCCCTCATCGTTTCCCAGAAGCCACCTTTACAACCCTTGCTGCCTTCGCTCTCAGCAAAGGACTCCAACGCCTACGCGAGTGAGGAAAACGAGGTCGCACCAGGGGAAGGGTGCTTACACTCACTGACACTGTGCTGAGTACAGGTTGGTGCCCACAGACTGTAACACCCTCCCACAGTGCTATTAGGTGGAGCAGCCGGCTGGCTGGGAGTTCTGGGATCTGGGAGCCCATCACCAATCACATTACACCTGGCCGTGTTATTGTTGGCATGTTACGGCAAAGTACGCGATCTAGTGTTGTGCTCTGTGTCACAGACCCGAACTCCTCCAACTCTTATTCCTCCTTCCTTAAAACCTAGGAAAATGTCTGTAGACCTATCCCTTCTCTCCTCCCTCTGACAGGATCCTTCTTTTCCAAGGCCCCCTTGCAACAACGCATTTGATCATATCATCCCCTGCCTTCTGTCTCCAAGAGCTTGCTTTTTCTCTTGCATCTTTAGTTTCTCTCTCTACTTGGTTCCTTTCTGTCAGTCCAATTCATTCTGGTGTTCATTTATTCAGATCAGATTGAATTACTGATCCTAATTCTTCCCTCCTCTTTCCTAGGATTCGAGGTCCACCCCTCTGCCACACAAATTGTGGTATCCCCTTGCTTTCCTTTCTCTGGGTCTGTTTTCTCATCTGCTGAATGCAGCGGTGGGACAAGATCAAATTCTTTATAGCTTCAATATTCTGCAACACACTGAATATTTAATCAGCAGCAATAATACAGACATTCCTATCTGTATATTTGTTTCTTGTTTAGTGTCATAATCCCAAATAATAGTGGGCAGAGGATACTTTCTTACCTCACTGATGTTGGGCTTGCTCACGGGACTTGCTGTGACCAGTGCAATGCACATAGAGAAGGTAGTGTGCCAATCACGGCCAAAGCTTCAAGAAGCATGGCATGATTCTGCTTGCCTTTTTGTTTTCCAGTGGTCTGCTAAGAGGAGAATATGACCCAGGCAGCTTCTAGCCCAAGAAGAATGAGGAAACACCTGGTGCAGAACTGAATGCAACCCACTGCTTGGAGCCAAGCCCAGCCAAGCTCATCCAAGATCAGCTGAACTCAAGCTGACCCACAGATCCAGGGGCAGGAAAGAAATGCTCGTTGTTTTAAGACATTGAGTTTTAGGATGATTTGTTATGCAGCATTATTGCAATAAGAACTAATGAATACACTACCCAATCCATTTTTTTCCACCCAACAATTGTTTATTGGGTAACTAACGGGTGCCAGACACGTGTAGGCTTCAGGGTGGTTGCAAACAGAGGCAGGTTCTGGGCTGGCCTTTTTGGCCGCTTGTCACAGGCCTCAAGGGTGGGTGGGGCAGGCTGGCTTTCACCTGTAGCCGGACGACATCGGGTGTTCACTGAACTGCATATCCTGCCTTTTCATTCTCTGCATCCTGTTTGGTATTGCTTGGGCCAAAGCTTTTCCATCTTAGCTACAGATGCATTACATTGTTTTCACTGGAGGCCAATAATTTCATAATTTTCTCCGAGAAAACTCTGTGTCCTCATTTTTGTTGTTCTTCCCCTGTTTTCTTTTCTTTCTTCCTTCTTTCCTTCCTTCCTTCTTTTCTTTTTTCTTTTCTTTTCTTTTTTCTCTCCCTCTCTCCCTCCCTCCCCCTTCCTTCCGCCCTCCCTTCCTGCCTTCCTTCCTTCCTTCCCTCCGTTTCTTCCTTCCTTCCCTCCTTTTCTTCCTTCCTTCCCTCCTTTTCTTTCTTTCTTTCTTTCTTTCTTTCTTTCTTTCTTTCTTTCTTTCTTTCTTAGAAAGAGAGAGCACGCACATGTGAACAGGGGAGGGGCAGAGAGAAAGGGAGAGAGAGAATCCCAGGAAGGCTCCATGCTCAGCAGTGAGCCTGATGTGGGGCTCAGTCCCATGACTGCAAGATCATGACCTGAACCGAAATCAAAAGTCGAATGTTTAACCGACTGAGCCAGCCAGGCGTCCCATCCTCTGTTCAATAAAAGTTATATGCATACATAGCGTAGGGTTGGGGGATCCTATAAGGCTTGTTAAGAGAGACGGTCGCTATCCGTGAGCAGCCCCCTGGTGCTCTCATCCATCATCCCAGAAGCACTTTGACTTCTTTCACCTGATTACCCGGCATTTCACCTTCTTGTCTCTAAATAATAGACTTATTGCTGTGTCCTGATCTGTCACTTAAACATATTTTATATTGACTCCTGATGGTTGACTATGAGGATCCAGCTCTTTCCTCCCTCCTCTCCCACCAAACACATTTACCTGGAGTATCACCTTTTCCCCTCAGTGATATTATCAGTTGATAATTTTATTTACGTTATACAGTATGTTCAGTATTTACATTATTATGGTTACACCAGTGCTTTTCACAGCTGAGCCATACAATAAAATGTAATCGCTTTCCCCTTCTGTGGTAGGCAGCCTCTAAGACGATCCCCAGTGATCCCTGTCTACTAGTACTCAGGGCCTGTGCGTCCCCTCCCCTTGAGCAGGAGCTGGGGTCCCTGACTTGCTTCTAACAAATAGAAAATGACAGAAGAAATGAGATGTCACTTCTGAGATGAGGTTACAAACGGACTGGCTTCCATCTGTGGCACTCTTTTTTTTTTTTTTAAGTAATCTCTATGCCCAACGTGGGGCTCAAACTCATGACCCCGAGATCAAGAGACACATGTTCTTCTGACTGAGCCGGCCAGGCGCCCCCGGGGCAGTGCCTTTGTTCGCTCACTCTCAGTGTCTAAAGATGTCTTCCTGAATTCCCATTACATAATTTCAGAACTGGTGTGAAGGGATTTTGTAGATGGAATTAAGGTTCCTAATCATTAAGGTTCCTGACCTTAAAACGGGGAGAGTGATGAACTAAACGTTGGTGTTCCCCCCAAGTTCACATTTTGAAATCCTAATGCTCAGTGTGATGGTATTAGGGGGGAGGCCTTTGGGAGGTGATGAGGTCCCAAGAGTGGAGCCCTCATGATAGGACGGTGACCCTGGAGAGCTCCCTCACCCCTTCTGCCAGGTGAGGACAGAGAGAAGGCTGCAGTCTGTGAACCAGGAAGCAGATCCTCCCCACACACAGCAACTCCCAACGCCTTGAGCTTGAATTTCCCAGCCACCAGAAACGTAGGGAATGATTATTTGTTGTCGATGGCGGTTTTATTACAGGAGCCCAAATGGATTAAGACAGGCAGTTATCCTGGGTCATCCGGATAGGCCCACTGTGACCACATGTGCCCTTAAAAGCAGAAGAGGAGGCAAAGATGAAGAAGAAGAAAAAAAGGAGGCAAGAGATAGGAGGCAAACGGGGAGACCAGAGATTCGAGGGGTGAGAAGGACTCACCACTGTGGGCTTTGAAGATGAAGGGGTCGGTGAGCCGGGAACGTGGGCAGCTTTAGAAGCCGAGTGTGAGCCCTGATCGGCAGCCAGCGAGGAAATGAGGACCCAGTCTTAGTTCACATGGAACTGAATTCTGCCCACAACTGGAGTGAGCCTGCAAATGGATTCTGCCCCAGAGCCTCCAGCCCGGCTGACATAGTGATTTCAGCAGAGACTCTGAGCCCACCTGGACGTCCGACCCACAAAGCCGTGTGATAAGAAGGGGTGTTCTTTCACGCTGCTAAATTTGCTGGGATCTTGACAGCATCTATCCAGAGCGACGACACTGCGGGAAGCCAGCGGCCAAATTCTGAGCAAAGGGAATGGGGGAAGTGCTGATGTCAAGGATTCATCGCGATAAAGCGATGTTATTGAGTGAAGCTTTCTCAGAGGATTATGAGAGATGTCATGCATTCACTCAGCAAATGCTTATGGAGGGCATGCTGGGGCTACCGCCATGAGGGAGACTGAGTTCCTGTTTTTATGGAACTGACATTCTAGTCAGAAAAGAGGGTGTGTGGCTATTGATTATTTTTGGGCTCTGTTCTTGCAAGTCTATTCTTAACCACGGGAGACTTACTCACAGATGGCTTAATGCTTTTATGAAAATCCAAGATTATTCGACAAGCATTTGAGAAACATTGACTAAAGCCTCAGATCGCACCAGGTTCCAGGGATCAAATATGCGGTAGACAGTGATTCCAATCCTCACAAATCCTATGTAGGGAGAGGAAGGCAGACACGGAAGTGCATAGCTACTGCATAACGTGAGAGGAGAGGAGAGGGGCAGGAGGCTCAAAGCGCAGCGGGTTTAGATTTCTAGAACACTGATTCAGGTGCACAATAATTAGACATTTTGACTTCACAGGCACTGGCTTTTTCTCTCTGTCCCTCAAAACAAGGAAGACACCATATTTCTTCTCATTCTCTTATTTCTGATTGCAGTGCACAGAGAGAATGCACTGCCCATGAGCACTGTCCGAATTTTTACTTGTGCTCATAAAAATCAGGGATCTATTAGATATTTGGCCTTGAGCTGGACAGAAATGTTTGTGCCATAGCAGATTCAGATTTCCTGAAAGGCTTGGTTGCTCGTTTTGTGTTAGTGAGCACTACAATTTTCTGACATGTGCTATTCTCAGAGTAATCTCATCACCATTACTCATTAACTAATTCAGCAAGAGAGCATTTGTTTGGGGGAGCCTTGAGTGTGTTTTAAAAATAGCTACATATTCAGGTTTCCTTGATCGTGAAAGAAGACAACAAAAAAGGAAGCTGTTGGTTTTATGCACAGAAATAACGGATTTGAAACCAACCTGTTTTGTTTTATATACAGACGTGCACATAGATGTGTGTAACTTGCACTGAAATAGTTTTATATAAGTTTGCATACAGAGCTCTCTGTGTTCTTTTTGTTAAATATTGCTCGATGGTGGTTTTATGATAGGAGCCCAAATGGATTAAGACAGGCAATTATCCTGGGTCATCCGGATAGTTGAGTTTTCTCATTAAGATCCAAAGAGATGAGAGGCATAGCTTCACATTTGTGACTCTCCTCTATTGTTTGTTTGTTGATTCAGTCAGCAATTACCTGCTACATGCCTCGCATTGTGGTAGGTCTTAAGGATATACACATGAACGTAAAAGGGTCCCAGGTTTCAAGTAACTCTGATTGAGGAGCAGGGGTCTAAGTTAATTTCTGGAGGAGAAGAATAAGTAAAAACTTCCATGTCCTTGAGAGAATTTGGACCAGTGACAAGATGATACGCCAAGTTCTGCAACAAAAAGAATTCGAGGTAGGGGCAAAGCTTTCTCCCTGCGAGAGTGTTATCCTAGGGGACACAGAATTGCCGTAAATAGGATTCCATTAGAATGAGTCAGGCAGGAACTGGGAGTAAAAAGTGGGTGGGAGCCCTATTTAAAGAAACTGTATTATTTAAGGTAACGTTTGCTAGCTTTAAAAAAATAATAAAAGCAAAATGTATAATGCTCAAGTCGTATACATGTGTGTTTATCAATCATGTAAAGCTAGAAATAAACATGCCTCATCGGTAGAGACTTCACTGCATGCAGTGACTCAGTGACCAAGGCTCCTTCCATAGTGTGCTTTACTACCTGGTTCCAAGGCCCCCGTGTTCTGCACCTAGTCCCCAGAAGTGACAGTGCAGATGTACGTGTGGCACTCTTACAGTTGAGGCTTGGAAGCAGCACTGAGTGCTTCTTGCTCCGGTCTACTTGCTAGAACTCAGTCACGTGACCTCACCCCACCAGAAGGAAAGCCAGGAATTAGATGAACTGTAGAATGAGAGCGAAGGAAGAGGCCAAGCCTTAATTTCTGCCACAAAAGCCTTAAGCTGAATCCCACTACTTTGGGGCCGGAAAGTCCTGGAGGGTTTTGCACCTACTTGTGCTCTTCTTCTCTGGCTGGAAAACCCTCCAACTATTTCTTAAACGATGCACGTTCTAGGTTGGTCAACATTTTTGTCTCCTGAGTCTGGACTCTTTGTCATTTGTCAACATCCAGCTTTAATTTTTTTTTTTTAATGTTTATTTATTTTTGAGAGAGAGAGAGACAGAGCACGAGCAGGGGAGGAACAGAGAGAGAGGGAGACACAGAATCCGGAGCAGGCTCCAGGCTCTGAGCTGTCAGCACAGAGCCTGATGCAGGGCTCAAACCCACCAGAGTGGGTGAGATCATGACCTGAGCCAAAGTCGGGCGCTAAACCAACTGGGCCACCCAGGTGCCCCAACATCCAGCTTTAAATCGTGGGGTTCAGAGAGGAGTAATTCTTCCAGATCTGGTTAACGGTCAAAAGCATAGTGTTACAAATATTTCCTCATTAGCTTGATATAGTCCCAGATCACATTACCAGATAGCTCTTCATAATTTTCATCATTTATTTCTTTGTTTTATTTTGTAAAGGGTCATGGGTTAGAAAGTGTAGACCATGTTTTGGTGACACCAACATAAATCTTCTGAGTCACTGTGACTCTTTCTTGTTCACCATGGTATCCCTGTGTCTCTCCCAATATCTGGTACATACTAGGTATTTCATAAGTATTTAATGAATGAAAAGAGTTTTTCAGCATCTTACAAGGTACCTTGAACATAGCAGACAGTTTCATATTTTCCATTTCTTATCCTTCTGGGCTGCATTCCAGGTGATATCTGTATATTGGTTTTTCCAAATTAATTCTTTATCTCCTTAATGGTGTATTGTTGAGTGGGTCATCTGTTGATGAAATCAAAAATTTTTTTTTCCATGTCTGTGTTTTTAATTTCTAGAATTTCTTTCTGTTATTTTTGCCAGCTGATTTGCTTTTTGGATTTTGTTCCTTTATTGCTCTGTCCATTCAAACATGTGGATCTTGGAGTCTGTTTCCGAAGCTCTAAGTCTGTAGATTCTGGCATCTGAAGGTTCTGACCTGTGTCATCCTCTTCATGCGTGGGACATCCTCTGGTTGTCACAGTCTACCATTGGAGCTTCAGGTATGCTGAGGGTGGGCACACTGGTGGTTGTTTTGTTCTGTTTTGTTTTGTTTTACTTTGCCTCAGTAGAGACTCTATGCATAGAACCATTTTTACATTAACTTTTTATGTTAATATCTCATTTTAGGGTTCTTTCACCTTGAGGATAGTACACACTCGGACCACACACTCAAGGTATGAGTTTGCAGTTCTTGTTTCTCACAGAGGACTGGGAATAGAGCCCAGAGCTTTAATTTCCTCCTCAGTGAGCTGAAAACCATGTCCCCCTAAGGCATGTATCTGGTTCTTAGGACTTGCCTGTCATTTCTTCTTCACTTTTGGCACCCTTTCTTGCTTTTTTATGTTTAACCATGTATTAAAAACATGTAAAAAAATACATTCTCCCCAGCATTTCTAACGGGCTTGCAGCAGGCACTGGGGTTTCCCACTGCGGTGGACACTGTGATACGTGGCCCAGAAACCCCTTCCCTGAAGGATTTGTTGACCCAGCTGCTGGCAGTGCTGGCTGTAGACAGTCTTCAGCTGTCAGCCCCTTCGGGGTCTGCCTCAGCTGCAGAGAGCCGCCTCGTCCAAGGTCATGCCCCTTTCCCTGGGCGGCCCCCATCCAGGGCTTGATTCATGTGGGAGTACGGGGGCTGGGCCGTCTTGGCCCAACTTGGGACACTTCTGAAGAGCCTTTCTGGCTCTAAAGCTCCTCATGAGTTTGGTCAAGGAAGCTATTGGGCCTTCATGAGTTCGCATTTTTCCCCTGCCTCCTCCCTGCCCTTCCACAGGTGTTCATTCCAAGGACACACCCGGTACACATCCTGTCGCCTGAAGTCCACCATCTGCTTCCCGGGAGCCAGCCTGGGACAGCACACACCGCGAGATGCTGCTCTCTGTTGACCAGAAGTCTCACCTTTGAAGGCACTCAGAAAATGTTTCTATCGATGCTCTTGGTGTAAATGCAGACAGCTGCCAGACCCGGCATCTCGATGCATCCTCCTATACTTGTGGGACACTCATCCATTTGTCACTGTGCACACTCATTTTTCTAGGGTTTGTTTGTTCTTTATATTTCTGCCTTATGTTTCAAGCTATGATGAGCATTTAAGGTTTTGATTTCTTTCTTTTTTTTTTTTGCCATTTGATCTCCTCAGTTGATCACCTCCTATACCTTCATCCCAGTAACTGATTTAAACTTTTATAATTTTTTTAAAAGTTTATTTATTTTTGAGAGCGAGAGAGAGACAGAGTGTGAGATGGGGAAGGGGGAGAGAGAGGGAGACACAGAATCTGATGCAGGCTCCAGGCTCTGAGCTGTCAGCACAGAGCCCCACGTGGGGCTCGAACCCACAAACCGTGAGATCATGACCTGAGCGGAAGTCGCATGCTTAACTGACTGAGCCACCCAGGCGCCCCGTGATAAAAATATTTAATGTGGAGGATGAAGAGCCTCTCCTGATAATTCTTCTTTGGAGCACAGAACCACTATCTGGACTCCAATTTCAAATCGTTGTGAAGCTGTATACTACAGACCATATTTTTCATTTTACTTTTAGTTTACTAAAGTGGTTGGCTACAATTTAAATGAACGAATTGCTATATTTAATTTCAAACTCAATAGCCAGAGATCAAGAGAACACCAAGAGATGCTTTATGAAGTAAATGAATTCATGAAATCCAGTTTTGTTCTGTCTACCAAATATTCCTCATTTTAAAACTTCATAAAAAAGTAAGTTGGCTAATTTGATACGTGTTATTTTCAGTGAACATACGTGGGCTCCTGCCGATACCTTATTCTTTCATAAATGCCCACAGGTGCTGAAAATGTTAGCTGTTCTTAATATAACTGTGGAATTTTAAAAAATATCTATCATTTGTCCTATTCTGAAAAGTGAACACAGGTACAACATTAGTGATTAGGTGTCCTGTCAGTCAATGTATTAGTTCTATATGGGCCTTAAAAATCTATAAAAGCTGACAGTGTTTTGTATCTTCATTTCAGGCAAAACATAAGCATATATACTGAGTTTACGGTATAAAGTTTGAATTATGAATAAACCAGAGTGTTTAAACACACTGGAAAGATTTGCTATTTTGGGTGCTGAAATGTCTTTCACTGGAAGCCTTTAAATAATTTTAACTGAAGGCCTTTGACAAAACAGTTTGGAAACCATTCTTGACCTAATTTTTATAAAACTAGGAATAACATTTTGCTTCCTTAACACACAAAGGACATCTTTGTAAAGACAATAGCCAACATCATTCTCAAGGTTAAAACACTGGAAAAAATTCCAGTTAAAAGACCTATCTGATCTACATCACCACTGATGTTTTTCTGCTTTTTTGGACAATGCAGTAAAATGCAAACCAGAAACTAAAGCTATCCTTACCTTGATTTGCAGATGGTTTAACAACAAACCCATGGAAAGCAAAATAATCAACTAAAGCATTCTTAAAATTAATAAAAGTTTACTAAAGTGGTTGGCTACAATTTAAATGAACAAATTGCTATATTTAATTTCAAACTCAATAGCCAGTTTTAAGAGAGGAAAAATACTGCATTCGTAGTAGCAACAACAGAAACATCAATAAAAACAAACCATAAAATTCACAGGATTAAAGCCAACAATAATTGTGTAGTACAATAATGAGGGTGACTAATACTACATTTTACTGGAATCCAAAAATAACTGAAGAAAAGGAGAGGTACAATTTTCCAGATGGTAACATATACATCGTGCAGAAGTAAATTCTCTCCAAATTAAAAGTCCTGGCTTACTCCAATAAAAATCCTAATTAGGAATCTTCTAAGAAATCTTGTCTAGGGAAAAGAAATGGATTAGAATAGCTAAGAACTTGTTTTTTAAACAGGGTAGAGAAATTACTGGGGTCCCCCTTTAGCCGCAGGTTTGACTGAGTTCAACTTGGAAGAGTAGAGGCGAAAAATAACCTTATTCTTCCTCACTGTTGACCCTTCACCCCTGGCTTTGCAGGCTGTTTCTTTTCTAGTCCTGGGATGAAAACATGGAAGGTTTTCTAAGTTTCTAGTTACTTTTGGATTTTTAAAAATGCATTTTGGTTACTTCAACGATAACATTCTCACCTAAGTGATTACAACGTCCAATGTAGTGTTAAATTAAAACTCTAAGTTTCATTTGAAATTATATCCTCTCTTCTCCGTCAGCCGGGACCAGCAAGTTACAGTAATAGAGGCAAAGAAAGCCACAGGCTTCCTGGCTGTTAGGGACCTTGTTCTTCTGCCCTTTGATTTACCATGTGCTCTGGCTCTGCAGGGGTTAAAGAGAGGGACGGAGGAGGAGAGACCGGAACAGGAAAAGTCTTGCTGGCTGGCAGAGATGATTATCAGTGCCATCCAGGTGTGCTGGGACTTTGTCTCTACTCCTGATCGTCTCTCTCATGGGGAGCTTTCAGAGGGGAGGTTCTTAGCACACACCATGGTTTTCCTCCACAAGCCACTTCTGGTTCTTCCTCAGCCCCTGGGCACATGGCAGGCACCTGCCAGCCTTTCGGTCACCTCTCTGAGCAGTCGTCTTAGGCAGGAGTCAGGACACCTCTCCATGGCCACCATCTGATTGGTGGGATTCACTTCTCCTAACTGCACCCCGCAAACACGAGGGGACACGGGTCAGATCTCCGCACAATGCTCACGGAGCCCCCTCTCTTGGCTGAAGGTGAAAAAAACCTCTGTCCCTGCTCCGTCCATAAAAGTGGCAAAATGGAGGGCAGCAAGTGCCATGACAACTCTCTAAAAAGAAATCCTTCCTCTTGGTTTTTTTAAATGTCAGTACCTTTATCCCTTGAGCTAGGTAAGACTAAAGTCTTATTAATCTCAAACTTACTTTGAGCTGACTGTGACAGACTCGAAGGTGGCCCCGTAACCCCACCTCTTGGTGTTCATGCCTTTGCAAGGTCCCCTCCCTAGGAGAAAAAAAGTCCATAAAGGCTGTTAATTCACAATTCACAAAGAAATCAATGTAAATGGCCACTAACTGTAAAAAAAAATTTAATATCAAGTCAAAATAAGATATCAGTTTCCAATAACAAGGGATTTCTTTTATAAAATAAAATGCCAACAGAATTTACAGATTAAAAAAATGACACTAATTAATATCCTCATCAAAGTGCAGTGATACAGGAATGATCAGAACCTGTGGTGGAAATGTAAATTATTACCAGTGTTTTGGAAAGCACTTTGATGATAACTCTCAAGAAATTTAGTAGAATCCATGCCTTTTGGCCAAATAACTCTACTTTTAGAAATCTATTATAAAGAAATCTAGAAAATGGTCAAAGAATTATGTAAAGACTTTTCATAACAGCATTGTTTCAACTAGCTAAAATTTAGGAAAAAATACCGAATAATAGTAGACGAGATGAAAATAGATGATTCATAATGCATATATGTGACAAAATACTAATCAAACATTAAAAATCTTTAATAATGTGAAAATACTCCTCTTTGTAATATTCATAGAAAAATGGACATAACATCCCTCATTAAAATTATTTGTTGGGGGTGCCTGAGTGGCTCAGTCAGTTGAGTGTCTGACTGGCTCAGGTCATGATCTTGAGGTTCGTGATCCACATCAGGCTCTGTGCTGACAGCCTGGAGCCTGGAGCCTGCTTTGGATTCTGTGTCTCCCTCTCTCTCTCCCCCTCCCCCGCTCACCCTCTGGTCTGTCTCTCAAAAATAAAAAAATAAACATTAAAAAATATTTTTTTAAATTGAGTGAAAGTGCCAACTATTTTTTTTTTCGACATTGTGTTAAGTCCTGAGCAATTAGTGGTGTCGATTTTGTTATAGATCTATACAAGGAAACATCACCATATTTATCACTGGTTTTTCTGAGTAGTAGGATTATTATATTTTTTTATTAATTGTCTTATGGTTTTCTGCATTTTCTAAAATTTCTCCATGCACATGTGAGGCAATAAATTAAATCTTCAAAATTTCATTTCTCCTAGTACCTTCATCAGAGTCCTGCCCAAACACTAGCCTGCGTCAAGACTCTCGGTGACACGGGAGGTTTGGTCACACAAATCATCCTCCGGTTTAGCACCGGTTAATGGGGTGTGGGAATGGTGAGTGGTTAAAAACAAGACAAGCTTACATTTTTGGATGCAGTGGAAGCTCGCAAGTGTTGCATAAGGAGAGCTTTTGGAAGAGGACAGTGTGGCTTCCTGAGATTCTGCAAAGCGGCGTGTATGTTTGAGCTCCCCGAGCGCCTGGCTGCCTAGCAACTACCACATAAAGTCATCTTTCTCTCCTTTAAAAAAAAAGTCTAGGCTATGCATGATTTAAATGAAGATGTTCTAGTTCACTGGAGCTTGGAGAGCAATTACTTGTAGCTGTCTTTGGCATTTGTGCCAGGCACATCAGAAAATAAAATGTAGAGGCTGTGCACGCCCTGTGTCTTCATCTCCAACATGTGGAAAGAAGTGCCGTGGAAGGAACAGCTGTTCTCCTGGGGCCTTGCTTCTCTCTTGCAGACTGACCCCCACCCCCACCACCCCTGGAGAAAGTGGGGAATAGCACAGTTTGGGCTTGGCTGACCGGGTGAACCTTCTTTGAAGGCCACGAGCGGGGAAAGGGTGGGAGCAGAGCAGAGGGCACTCAGGTTTCCTGAGACTGTCTCCCTCCAGCATCACTCTTTTTTTTAACATTTATTTATTTTTGAGAGACAGAGAGGCAGAGCACCAGTAGAGGAGGGGAGAGAGAGAGCAAGAGACACAGAAACCGAAGCAGTCTCCGGGCTCTGAGCTGTCAGCACAGAGCCCTCCGCGGGACTGGAACTCACAAACTGCGACATCATGACCTGAGCTGAAGTTGGACACTTAACCGACTGAGCCACCCGGGCACCCCCAGGGTCACTCTTCTGCCCTGAGAAGCCCCAGAAAAGCTTTCTAAAATGTGGATGAAATAAGGCCTTCCTTCTGTAGTCGCTTCAGCCCCTTGCCCTCATCCCATAGAGATTTAACATGACCCTGGAGCCTTCCTCCTCTGTCCTGCTGTCCGCGTACCCGTGCATGTTGTGTCGGATAGCGCTTCACTCGATTCACTCCTTTCCTCCAATGAGCAATGGCCTTCCTCCAGGGCCGCTCAGATCCCCAATCCTGCTCATCGGGCGACTCTATTCCTGCCTCCGAGTCATCTTCAGAACAGCGCCTAGGTCGCGAAGCCATCTTCTGTAGCTCTTACCAAAGTAGTGTGTGCAATAGGGACTTCGACATTGCAATAGCAGTTCAAGGACCGACGAGGGAGAGGAAATGGTCTATGTGGCAAAATGGCATTCCTCTTTCCCTTGCGAAGGTAAAAGATATTAATGATTTTATATGCCTGCACTAATTTTATGGTTAACAGTAAAACTGATTTTAATTAGGGACTATTGTTTGTAAAAACACTAGTCTGTAAGGGGTACGTGAAAAAGGAGTATGGCATCCTGCTCTCCAAGTTGCTAAGAGGTTAGTGGGAAAGACATCCTAGTAAGCAAGTACTATAAAGGACAAAGAAGGTGAGGCACAGTGTTTAATGCAAGCTGTAGAGGGAGAGAACAGCCTCTGGGTCTCAGGCAGCAAAGCTCATATCATGGCACTGAGGGGCTCTGGGGGCGTGGCTGGATCTGGATCTGGAGCAGAAGAACAGGCCACATGGGTGGGGGTGGAGGTGGGGGTGGGCGTGGGGGGCGGGCAGAGAAGCTGAAAAGCCAGAGGAAAGACTCTTCAGGGGCCAGGCAGGGAGGTACTAAACATAATGACAGGAATTCCAACAGGCGAAGCCTGAGAAACCTACAGGAAGACAAGAAATCCCGTGAAGTGGGCAAAACCTGGGGAATCAAAGAAGCAGACGCCTTCCTTGACCAACAAGACCAGGAGAACCGGCCTGCAGAGCAGGGAGGACAGAACCACATCGGGAGCCTGACCGGGAAGAGGACCCCAGAATCAGCAGCCCCCAACAGGGCTGGCGGGAGGGCGGCTGATGGGAGGGTGCTACCATTTCTCTAGCAGCTTCTGTGTCAGCCAGCATGCCATTGCTGAGAACTGGGAAGGTCTGAGGTTTTACCCTATCATGTCAGCCTGCCAACTTCCTGGAGGCAGAAAGGGAGGCCCAGCAAGGGCCCAGCAAGCCGGGAGAGTTGAGGGGTGCGGGGCAAAGGATGGCCCAGCAAGAGGCATAGCACCCCCATATGTGCACTGGTTTCCCTTGTTCAGGTCCCACGGGAGTCCCGCGGATGGGGCCAAACAGATGCCTGTGCACACAGCAGTTTCCCTTATGGGGAGGGATGTGGAGCTAAGGGAGCCCATATTTTTTTTAGTAGTAGTAGCAGTAATGTCAGTGTTTTAGGGGGAGCCTTGGGAGGTCAGTCGGTGAAACTTCTGACTTCGGCTTGGGTCATGATCTCATGGGTCGAGAGTTTGAGCCCCACATCTGGCTCTCTGCTGTCAGCACCCAGCGTGCTTCAGATCCTCTCTCCCTCTCTCTCTTCCCTCCAGCAGGACATCCGTTTGCCTGTCTCTCCAGGGTCTTCAGGATTGACTCACTATCCTGGGCTCTGTGTGGCTGGGCAGCCTCTCTGTCTGTCCAGGTCCCGCCTCCCTCCAGCACTGGGAAAGATGGCAAGTAATTATACCCAGAGATCCAGCCTCAAGCCACAGCTGCTTGTGGATACTGTCTGGGCAGGCAGTTTCCTGGATCTTATACAACAATGCGCTTAAGAAAGAATCCATCTAGGCAGAAATGACAGTGCTAATTTTATGCTACTTTAACATTAATCATAATTCTCTCTTATGCTCAAGGATTTCTAGAAAAATTCATTTGATCCGTAAGATTTAATCTTAGCACTTTCAGCAATGCTGAAGTTTCTGCGCATTTGTGAAACAATGCAGCCCAATATTTAATTCCTGTTGCTGTGTGGAAGTCAATCCTTAGTTGCCACAAATAAATTGTTATGCCTTGCTGAAATTCCAGTTCCTTTTTTCAAAATCGTTTATTTTTAAATGTCCTTTTTTTTTTTTTTTAAAAAAAATGTCCTGTTAAGGACATTTTATTATCCATCGGCTTCTAGACCAGGAATTAATTTCATTTGGGAGACTGACAGGGTACGAAGCTATAGACTGACCCCTCGGTTGGTAGTAGTCGATCCCTTAGCAAAGAAAAATTGGCAAGAGAAAACTGAAAACAGCTGATGTCATTTATGATTGGTCACTTCTCCATTCAAAATTAGCAGTTCTCTATCTAAATTCTAGAGCTTACCACTGTCAGAGAAATAATAGTTAATAATGAAAGCAATGCTACACAATAACAATGAAGCTTAACAACACTGTCTGCTACATGTGAAGGCACTTAATGCTGAGGGAAAAAAAATTAAAAAACAAAAGCAACAGCCAAACACTGGAAAGGTTTCTTGAGGCTTTCTTTCGATGACACCTGGAAACTTATCTGGAACGTCTTACCTGGTATGGCATCAAGTGAGACTGTAATAATGAAACTCACCACATTAAAATTTATGATGCCCTTAAGAGACACAGCACCAATTCATTTTTTTCCTACAAAGTCTTGGTTTAAATTTCTTGAATATTTCCCAGAATTAATTAATAATGGCTTTAGACCAGAAGACATCCTTGGTAACAGGGCTTGGCAATTCTTTCAGAAGATATAGTTCTTAGGATTGGACAAGCTGGTGATCCATACTAAAGAACTCAGAGTTTAAGTTGACGTATCGTTTAAGTTAATGTATGTAGGGCAGGATTACATTTATCCTAACAAATGAGCATGGGCCATGAATCAGAATCACACGTAGGCAAAGAAGTGTGAGTGGCTTGGCCAAAGGCCCTAAGTGCTATTAAATAATTGCACAGATAGTGTAGGTCTTTTGAAGGTGGGTCTACACAGCATATCCTCCATATGCCTAGGACATTATGTTCTGTGAACTTGTATTTGGCCTATTCTGGAGTTGGGTATAGTACAGTGAACAAGAACTTAAACTTAAGGATCAAAAAGAGAGAGCGAGAAAGGGAGGGAGACAGAACGTCAGGATCTCTGAGTTCAAGGGAGGGCTTATTCACTTGCTAGCCAGTAATTTAACATCTTCGTCTCTAAAGATTAAGAAGGGGAAAATAAGAGCACCTACCTTCTAGAGCTCATGGAAAAAGTTTTTAAATGTTTCATTTATTTTTTTTTTTTGAGAGAGAGAGACAGAGAGAGCGCAGGAGGGGCACAGAGAGAGGAGGACAGAAGATCCGAAGTGGGCTCCGTGCTGACAGCAGCAAGCCCAGGGCGGGGCCCCAACTCCCGAACCTCGTGAGATCACGACCTGAGCCAAAGTGGGACGCCTAACCGACCGGGCCAGCCAGGCGTCCCTAGAGCTTACGGAAAATTAAATAAAATACTGCACATAAGATGGCTAACATAGTGTCCAGCACACCGTGTCTGAGACTTGTTCATTGAACACTCAGTCTTGTAACTATTAACACTAGTGTTATACTCAGCAGTCTTGAAACAAATTAGGAGTACTGACCATCAAATACACTCAGAAGGAAACCGTAAGACTGGGAAAGTCAGAATGAATAGACTGGTCTTGGTCACGTATCTGCCAGGGAAATGCTAAGGGCTGCATTTCAGAATGTAGCAACTTCACCAATTGCTTTAAAATAAATATGAAATCAGAGAAAGACAGATGATAGAAACAAGAGCAACTTAACAAAATGTACTGATCAATTCATTCTTTTTTCATTCAACAGATGGTTTTTGAGGGCCAAGTGCCTACTATGAAATACATGTATGCTGAAGTCATGAAGGAAACGTCAGTAATCATCCCTGACCTCCACTTAAGTTGTTGTTAAGGGGAGAATGAAAGAATTGATACTTGTTTATTTAAAATCAATGACAATTTATCTATGCAAACTTCAAGCTACTTTCACATTTACTTCTAGCTGTACTGAATACAGTTCCAGGCAAACAAATAAATCTAGTTGCCAAACTGTTGTTGCAAAATTCTTATTGCTTATGTTATGGGGCCTGATTACTCAAGCTTTCTTTCCCTGAACATGGGTTTTTATAAGAAATCTTGCCTGAAGATGGCATCAGTACTTCAGATCACCACTCTTTCTTTCAGAAAGTGGTGGACAAAGATGACAAGGATGCCATGCCTCCCCCCTTGGGCAGTGTTCTTCAGTGTTACTAGAGGATGGCATGATCCAGAAAGTCGCCTGGGTTTGTGCGTGCAGTGGGAAAAACAAGAGATTCCCCGCCTGAACTGCCCCCATGAATCAATTTCCAGTATGGGACACGTGCCTAAATGCTAACGTGAAGGACAAAGTCCGGGCTAGATGCTCTACTTTTAAGTGGGAGAGATGGACCTGAAGAGCACAGATTTCCAAGAGCAACCTGAGTATTCTTTCCAATGAATTCCACTTTTGAGAATCTTGGACCTCCTGCTCCATCAGAAGGAGGCATATGAAAACCCATGTTTACCCATCTGGAGGAAAAACTAGTTCAGGGTAAGCTTGACAGAATGAAGAGGTCATCATCCCAGAAATCTCCCTTCTCATGGAAGCCCACCCCCTAGTTAATTCTGGGTCCGTATGCAAGTGTGTGTGTGTGTGTGTGTGTGTGTGTGTGTGTGTGTGTGTGATGGAGGATGGAGACCTGGGAGTTTGATCTAAGTCTTCTGGACTTTACAGCTTGTTCTGAAGAGAGACTTCTGGAACTCTGCATGTGAGAGCAAGATCTACAGCCAGCATAGGTCTGACTCATGGTAACTCCAGAGAAGAGAGGCAATCGCAGGGAGTGGAACAATCAGAAAAAGCTCCTTGAAGGAGTTGGGATGTGATGCAGGCCTGAAGCAATGACCAGAATCTGGAAAAGTGGAAGATCACTGGGTCAGGTGCCCAAGTATCTGTGTTTCAGTTCTACATCTCCCACTTGACTAGCTATGAGACTTTGGATACATTTCTGCACTTAATTTTCTCCTTTGCAAAGGAAGATGCTGGATCCAGGATCTGAGGTCACTTTTGGTACCTACCATATACATTCAATAATAGTAAAAGTGTTTGGCAAGTACTTTATCAGTGCAGTTTCAACGGCAAAGACCCATGTTCTTGTTCCAACTTCAGAGTTTGCTGCACTTACACTGTTTGTGAAAATGTGAATTTATTTGATGACCTATCCAATTACTTGTCCGATTCAATAAGTATTTATTAAGTACTTGCTGTGTGACAGGGTCTGTGCTAGGTGCAGAGCCTACAGAGATGGGTCAGACATAGTCCACAGAAGAGCTCAGTATTTAGGAAAGTAAAACACTGCTGTAAATTCAATAAATAATTATGTTCAGAATATAGCAGAGGGAATGATTAGGTACTGGGCAGACGAGGCCTGGGAAGCGTACTCAGAGGTCATGCTTCTGAGCTGACTTTTGAAGGATTAAAGGGTACTCCCCACAAAGGGACATTCCAGGCAGAGAAGATAAATTCAAAGGCACAAAGTGATGCACCTCGTGAGTGCAGGGATCTCTAGGGGGCTGGGTGCTGTGAGTGAGAATGTGTAGTTGGGAAGTCCAGAGAGCTGTGGGTGGGGGTGAGAGCAGGAACGGATTGTGGAAGATGCAGCCAGACAGGTGCTTGACATAAAAGGTCAGTGGTTTGGGCATGAGGATATGTGGCCAAAGATGCTAGCTTATCCTCCTAAGTTATTAGTCTAAGAGCAGGAAACTGTATGGCAGGGAATGCATGAGTCTTCTCCAGCCACCATAACAAAGTATCACAGACTGGAGGGTTCACACCACAGGTTTACAAGGTGTTCATGGGGCTGGTCTCTGCTGAGGCCTCACCCCTTGGTTTGTGCATGGCTTGTCCATGTGTCCTCACATGTCTTGTCCATGTGTCTGTGTCCCCACCTCCTCTTTTCAGCTCGTGAGGACACCAGTCACATTGGGTTAGGGCCCAGCCACATGACCTCGTTTTATCTTAATTACCTCTAGAAAGCCCCAATCTCTGAATATAGTCACATTCACATGTGCAGAAGGTTAGGACTTCAGCACATGAATTTGAAGGGGCATGACTCAGCCCACAACAGAGAAAGTCACACACTCAGAATCACTAGAACCTGAACCTTTGTGACCAGCCCATACAATCCAGAAGCTTATCAACTGTTTGGTCTGGTGAAAGGGGTGTGCCTTTTACCTCCTTCCAAAGATTCCCTCCCCATCCTCTATTGAAAAGCCTTTCCTGATTAAGTGAAAGCTAAGTGACCATTTCCCCAAAGCCCCAATTTCTGGACCCAAGCCACAAACGTAGCAAGCATGGGATTCACAGAGTTGCCTGGTTTCCTTATCTTTCAAGGCCCAACTCAAACACTGCTTCCTTTGTAAGCGTCCTCACACCCCCTTCCCTGGAGCAGAGGACAATCTCCTCTCCTCTGTGCCCCCATGACACTTCATCTGCACCTCTCAGGGAGTCTCTCCTTGCGGTTTCTGTGCCTCCACCGCCCTGGAGTAAGCTGAAAACACCTCCACCTTGTGTGTCTCACTCCCTTGAGGCCAGAATTTTCATTTTTGCTTTATCCAACACACGATAAACATCAACACTGATAAAAGAATGAATGTAGTTTGTTGCAACATTCTTTATGGAACTTTGGCACCTGGATCACCTGGGTCACCCTTTCCAGCCTCATCACTGTGTCTCTTGCCATGTTAAGGGCAGATAACCCTGGTCCTTCCTGGAGGATTCGCTCCCAGAGGAGGAACTTTAGTACTCATGTTAGGTACTAAGCATGGAACTGCAGACTCGGAAAGAAGGTGATCTTGTGATGGAGTAAATGGGCCTATCCTTCGAGGAGATGGTGTATAACTCACACAGAAGGAAGGCACACCGATTGTCTTCTACAGATATCATAATGAATTCTATTCTTTGACAAAACAAAAAAACAAACCTAAAAGATACACAAAATATTGCATCCTTGCTGTTTTTTCTGAGTCACCGGGATTTTCAGTCTGGGGCTGGATGACTCCCATTGGGGATAGAGTGTGGAAAGAAAGTTCTTGTAAAGAACTCCATGGTCAATATGCTTTCCAAGTAACTGCTGGTGACACCTGAGACTGAACAGAAGAGAGGAGCCCACGTATATGCACACTTCCATTTTTCTTTTTATTAAAATTTTTTTTAATGTTTGTTTATTTTTTGAGGGGGGGAGGGGCAGAGAGAGAGGGAGACACTGAATCTGTAGCAGGCTCCAGGCTCTGAGCCATCAGCACAGAGCCTGATGCAGGGCTTGAACCCACGAGCCACAAGATGACGACCTGAGCCAAAGTCGGAAGCTCAACCGACTGAGCCACCCAGGCACCCCTCATGTTGCCATTTTTCAATGGGCCCATAAATGTACAGTTGTGATTAACAAAATTACCATTCCTCTAAAAACCCTTACTGAATCTTCAGTGGATTTTTGTTGTATTATTTCCTCAACTGCTTGATACTGACAGTATTCTGAAGAGGTCTTGAAATTACCTGAAGTTATAAAGGGGAACCTCTTAAACGAAAAGTTCGGGAGCCAACTAATTTTGATATGAGTGCTTGTCCTTTGTGAAAAAAATGGAAATTTCTGCTCCAAGCATTGAAATGAGCAGCTAGTGAGAATTTTAAGATTCTGTTTCCATCTTTTGATTTTGATGACACTCTGTTTTCAGTGTAATTCCTTAGAAGGGCTCTAGGGTAGGGCCGGGAGCCAGGGGTTTGTTTATCTTTCAGCCCGTGGTGACGAACTCCAGGATTCCTCTACAGGACACACTAGCACTAGCACAGAGTGCAGACAAAACAGGATATTACTTTCTGATTTAGTTCCCTGTGAGAATTTCCCAAAGGGCTCTCGGGTTGCCTCTTCTAAATAATCTGCATGGCAAAGTGGCCCAAGACCTGCCCTGTGACCACTTTGCATATTAGTGTGAATGGGTGTTGCCAAAAGAAGAAATTATTCACAAAGAAGAAGGATTTAACAAAAAAGGAGAGATGCTGGACGGAGCAATAATGAAAGCACATATTGGTGAAAGGTATTTGTGCGTGGCTTTGAGAGGAAAGATGTATGTTCACAGACATTAAGGAAGACTCAAACTTCTCTTCTATTGGGGAGGAGTGGGACCAACTCTAGACAGAATCACACTTAGAGTCAAGGGCATTGTCAGTGTGTTTGGCACCAGCTTTACCTTCCTCATCATGTTGGACTTGGACTAATCTATATGCCACGTTGAATTCCCTGAACATATCCCACAGGCAGGTTGGGTGAAGGGTGGTGGGGACAAGCCTAGGCTAATTCACCCTAGCATCCCCCCACCAAAAGGTCCAGAAAGAGCAGTGAGTGGCTCCATCCCCCATCCCTCCTCCTTTTCAGGACTCTTGATCCTTTAACTCGCTCTAAGCCTGTGCTCAGGAAGGACTGTGGAGAAGCTGGTTAAAATGCAGATGGCTTCTCATTGGCTACAGGATAGGAATCATGTCCCCTCTAGTCCCAGATTAAGTTTATGGTCCTGGGGCACCTGGGTGGCTCAGTTGATGAAATGTCCAACTTCTGCTCAGATCATGATCTCACAGTTCGTGGGTTTGACAGCCCAGAGCCTGGAGCCTTCTTCGCATTCTGTGTCTCCCTCTCTCTCTGCCCCTCCCCCACTCATGCTCTATGTCTCTCTGTCTCTCAAAAATGAATAAATATTAAAAAAAAATTTTTTTTAAAGTTTATGGCCCTTCACTCACCCCAGCCCCTCATATAGCTCCGGCTACGGCCACATTGCAATTTTCATTTGCTCACTGAATCCTCTTGACTTGTTCACAAGCCTTTGAATAATGCCATTCTGTCCGAAATGTTTTTCTCTAGCTGACAATGTTCTTATTCTTGGAGAGAAAACTTTCTTAGAAGCATCCCTGACTCCTAAGGCAGGCCAGTTGCTTGGCACATGGTAAGCACTCAATAAATTATAGGTGTTATCATTGTTAGGCTCTTAGCCATCCCCAACTCTGGATTTCCACAGCCCTTGGT
Organism: Prionailurus viverrinus; assembly: GCF_022837055.1. Lineage (NCBI taxonomy): Eukaryota > Metazoa > Chordata > Mammalia > Carnivora > Felidae > Prionailurus > Prionailurus viverrinus. The sequence goes on along the minus strand of NC_062570.1, from coordinate 9,444,175 downwards.
CCAAACGCATTAGAGCACCTAGTGTTTGCAGATCTTTCTCCCTCATTAGTCTGTTTTGTACATCTAGCACAGTTCCTGGTACAACATTTGTTAAATGAATCGGGCTCAGACTCAAGTACCCAGAAGCACCATTGACGAACACATTCAGAAGACAAAGTAGAATAAAAGGGAAGGGTGGAGACTGGGGAATGGAACTCCTGGCTTCATCTACTTTACTCTGAGCAATTGCCGCTATGCAGGAATACTTTGATTTAAAACACAAACGAAACCAAAAAACACCGTAGACCTGAATTTTTCTGCATAGTCTCTAAATTTTAAAATCTTCGCAACAAACATGAATTTTCAAAACCACGGAGTAAGCCAAGTAAAACATTCCTGAAAGATGCCAGTTTCCATCTTGCTTAGAGACTGGAGGGGGTGGATGAGTGTTGACTAGTCTCCAGATGACAGCCACTTCTCCCGGAGTCAGGATGGCCCCTGGAGGTCTTTCTGCCAACATCAGGAATAGGACCACTTCCCCTTGCACTCTCTAGAGCATACCACAGTCTTCTACTTCCAGAGTCTCTACGGGCTTTCAATCTACTGACAAGCTGCCTGGCCATAGAATTCCCTGCCTGTGTTAGGGATTGGCTGTTGACACCATTCAAAGGCAGGCTTTGCGTCCCTCAAATGGGCATGTCTGTCTGGGAGTCTGGACAACACCACCTCCGAGTAGGAAGTGGCAGTGAGGAAGGGACTCTGATGAGAAGGGTGGAGTCAACCCCACCTTCCAATGGGGAAAGAAAACCTGGTTGGTCATTAGGGGGCTTAGACTTCAGACCTGAGAGTGTTTGCAGCAGTCTGAGTGATCGTAGGTTCTTTATCTGTGTTTTCTCAGTTATTCTTCACCACAACCCTGAAAGGCAGGTATTTTTATCTTTATCCCATTGATAAGGTCACAGAACTTGGAGAGAGAATTCACCTAATACCCCACAAGGACAGAGCACAAGGCTGGGGACTGAACCTTGGTGGTCTGCACACCTCCAAAGTCTATGATCGTGTTCATTCCTCCACGATGTCCCCCGCACGAGGCAGAGTTTAGCCTGGGAGGGGAGGGGGAAAATGCCTTTCTCACTTTCCTCTCTTATCCCAATGTAAGATTATGTAACTGTGCAGAGACAGCCAATTCCCCTGCCCCTGTTTTCCTGATTCCACAGTCCCTGCAGCCCTAGCAGGCAGAAAAGGGAGAGCTCAACTTCTTATGATAGAGATGCTTCTTCAATTCTATTCAGCCCACCGCTTCCAAAATGTACTCTGGTTTGTTTTTTGTTTTTGTTTTTGTTTTGTTTTTGTTTTTGTTTTTACCATGGAGCTCTTTCTCAGAGCACTTACTTCATATTCACAGTCACAGGTGTTCCATGGAATGCTCTTTGTTAACCGTTCCACTTAACTCTTAAGAGGGCAGTCTCTTAAGAGGCACAGTGCTTAAGTTCCTTGTGGACCAAAGGGAACACTTATGAGCAAGCAATGAAGCGGACTTCAGGCTAGGAGAAGGCTAAAGTGGGGAGACGTGGAGTATAAGAAAACCCAGAGGGACAGGTTTATGGTAATATATAGGCTCAGACTTTATGAAAAGCACAGACAATGCTAAAAAGAGAATGTTTAAGAAAGCACCTTGATTATGAGAAAGCTTGTCAACGCCAGGAATGTCTTGCCATGAAAGGCCAGGAAGGGAGGGGCTGGGAAATATTTCTCGCTGTGGGATTTCAAACAGAATAGCTTCCCCTTGGCAAGTCTCTGGTGGGGATGTTTCTAGAGTCAGAGGATAGATTAGATTATCGCAAGATCCTTAGAAAGCATCCATTTTAGCCATAACTTAAAACCCCGCATCTGAAAGCTGAAGGCCAGGGAAGTGATAACAAGCAAGCAGCTTTGTGGCAGAGCTCAGCCCTGCACCCTCATCATACAAGATTGTTTTCTGCCTTTAGCCCCGTTCCCCTCTCGAACCTTCCAAAGAGATACAGACACCCAGCGACCGCACGGGGCTGCTTCTCGTGGCAGCCAAGCAAACACGAGATGTACGATGACCACAAATGGTCAGCCTCGCTGGGGAGCACGCCTCAGGGGAGGACTCACCCAAAATAAACAAAAGACAAGGGGATTCGGGGCTCCTAAATGTCACAGCAAGGCAAATTCCAACTTCTTGTAACTTTATGCGATGTTATAATTAAAAATAAACATGCAAGCCTGGGCACTCACCCCTGGGTAAAGATTTCACGGTGTCTTGTGCTGTGACAGGCCATTAGTTAGAGTAATTAGGCTGTGTGTGTAGCTCTCTTGCACTGCCTTCTCGAGGCGGAGCAGGGTGGTGGCTGCAAGTGGTGGGGGGACTCATCTAAGCCCTGAGACACAGTCATGCTGGGAGGGGAGGTGGGTGTCCCCCTGGCACTGATGAGAGAGGGTCCTTGGACCATCTCCAGGAGCCTGGGGCTGCAGCCGGCAAGCCTCACTAGTTAGCACTGACAGGCGATGAGTCATTCCGGCTTGAATGAGGCTCATTATTCAAAACGAGGTGCCAGAGTGCCAGTTGGTGTGGTTGGAAATAAATATATCCGAGTGTTTCAGCAATGCCAGCTCCATTCCTACTCTGAAAAATGTCAGATGCTTCCTACCTCACTGTCACCGGTGAGCGCTCTACAGTGTAAACAGAAGGCTTGGTTTAGTTGGGTTTAGCTCTCTGAGAAAGCAAGTGGCGATAGTAATGCCCACCTTGCAGGGCTGTGAGGGGTAGAGACGTTGGAGCCAGATAAGCATCCAGACGGGTGCCTGGTCCCACACGGGCATGCAGGAAAGAGCGGTTCGGCAGCACATATGAACGCTGACCCCGGCTCTCTGGAGCTTAGATGGACTTGGGTGTGAATCTGGGTTTTGTTGCCTACCGTATGGAATCGGACACCTTATTCCAACTTCATGTTCCTTGTCTGTAAATGAGCAGAGTAATAATTGTCTTACTATCTACCTTGCAGTATTGCTGAGAACACCAAAGATAATGCACAAAAGTACCCAACACAGCATCCATATGTCATGGGGCGTCAAATACTGATTGTGGCTAATCTAAATATTTAGATAGAACTGAAATTCACTTTTGTAATCCAGCCAGCACTATTCTGCCTGGTCTTTCCTTTGGCCACCATCTTGAATGTGTTCCCTCAGGTTAAGACTATATACACCTGTGTCAATGAGAAAGAAGAATGATCACAGCTAATACTTGCTCAATACTAATTTTGTGCTACATTCTGTTCTCACATTGCATGCACAAACTCTTTTGGTCTTTATAACAACCCTATGAGGCTTTGCAGATGATAAAGCTGAGACACAGAGGAGAGTAAATGATCTCTGTGACCGTGTCGTGTGTCCAGAGAGTGGCCGCACAGAGATCACACCGAGGCGACTGTCCTAAGAGCTATTCCCCGCTACCCTACTACCTCTTGCAAGATTCAGATACTTTCCCCCTTTCTCTCCTTCAATTAATTCAGGAAATTTCATGGGCAGAATATTATGTAATCATAATTGCAAACTATTGAGTAAACCTTGTGAAATAGTTGTTGATTTCTGTGCTTTTTCATCTGCATGGTAGCCCCATTTTGCAGATGGACAACAGAGGCACACAGAGAAAGGCTCCTGAACCTTGATGTAGTCCCTGTTGCTTAATCTCAGTGCTGTTTCTGCATGCTCAGAATTTGAAATTCCCTTTCCTGAGCAGCTCAGTTCATCGCTTTCAGCACGTGTGTATCGGGCCTCACTCAGCTTCCTGAATACCTGTGGGATCAAGGTACTCCCTAATTCACTTTTGCTGTTGAAGTGTTTTTTTAAGTGATTCTGGTCTGGGCAGCTAAAACTTAAAAAAAAAAATTGGTTTCCCACATATATGCATAGAATTCCCTTCCTCTGCTTGGAATCCAATTGGATATACAAAATTAAATTTTTTTTTCTGATAAAAATCACGATAAAATAGCTGGAGGCTCTGTTGTTTCAGCTATGGATTCTTGGTTGTCACTTGCATGACAGTCAGTAAAAGATCATGCTGAGTAGGCTAGCAGCAATAGTCCCGACGCCTGCCTTACACCTCACGTAAATGCGTGCTCTGACAAAATCACTTATTAGGGACACATCCGGGAGCCAGGCAGTCTCACCCTACACCGTTGATGCATGCTGTATTCCCTCCCTCACTCTTACGTGAAGTCCCTTATTTGTTCCGCACCGTTCCAGCTGACAAGGAGATTGCCATAAGCAGTCACAAGACATTGGGGCCGTTGAAATTCAGGGCAAATGTTCTCATTTATTTTGAAAATTTAACATGTGATAAATCACAAACAAATCAAAACTTTTGTTCAACCCAACTTGGCGCACTCCCTCTCTGGAGCTTTTGCTTACTGCTTCTTCCTTATTAGGACCAATATTTTCTGAGACTTATCTCCAACCTCAGAAACAAGCTAGAACACTGGACATGACAAATGTATTCCTAGAAAACCATATATCTGTGATATTCCACAATACACAGTTCCAAATATATATGTGATTATCTAGGGGAACTTCTTGATTTGAATGATAGGGTTTACTAGCAGGAGTATTCAGCCTGCTCTTTGGAAATTTGTTTTTTTGAAAATCTACTCCATATCAACCTGTTGGTGAGAAGAAGCTAAAACCGTGTGGGCCTCATGTGCAGAAGGCCTACAGTGTTGTGTCCTGGACAAAGGGCAGGAGTTCAAGTTCTGTGCCATAAACCAGCTGCATAACTTTAAATAAGAGTTAAGTTCTCTGAGTTTCGATATACTACTTCTTAGGAAAAAAAAATTGGGATAATAACACAGAGGGGTGACTGTGAGTATAAAATGAAAAATAAAAAAACAAGAAAGTAGTTTGTAAATCCACAATGCTAACCAATTGTTCAAAATTATGGGCTTTGACTTGAGGAAAGCTGAAAAGACTAGATCTTGTCCTGGCTCCAAATGATCCCCCTTCCCTGCTGCCATGACTTCCTGGTACGCCCACAACAGTAGTGCCTTGGAGTTAAGGTGAGTAAACCTGAGAATACCTTGCAGATGTGTGATGTATGTTTCTGGAAGTGGAGACCCATTAAGGCAAAGCTTCCCTTCTACATTTGTCCCATTGCTTAATAATGAGGATGGTTATGTAACATGCTATTAAAATGGACTTCTTTCTGGCTTCAAAGGCCCAGGGCAAAAGGCCAAGTACCCCTGATTCCAAAACAGTGGTTAATCCATCTATGCAAGACTTTTTAAAAAAAGTGGCACATAACTCATTTGGGTACCTTTGTCCATCATCCATTTAGAAGGATCAACTCAGAGGCCAATGCCATAGAAGATGTCCATGTGGAGATGCCAGAGAGCTCTGTGTCCCACCCGCCCACCCCACCCCACCCCACCCCACCCCACCCCACCCCACCCCACCCCACCCCACTTCTGGGAGTGGAGAAGAAGAGTGATACTGCTTTTGTCTCATCAAGCTAGAGAGGGTGCCCTGAGAGAACTCAAGCACCTTGCAATATGCCTGCCGCATTTAGTGGAGCATGAGAACCAGCAGGAAGGCTGTGGCTGGATCAGAGTGAGGCTGCCACATTGAGAGGAACACCTGAGCTGGGAGTCCTTCCTCTCCCAGTGGAGTGAAGATGAATGAACACCTCTCAGGGACCAGGTTGGGTCCATGAGGGAGAGGACAGACCTTGGGCTCCTTTGAATCCCAACCAAGAGGACTGCTGAGGAGCCATGTGACCCCAAGAGGGGGGCACTCTTGCTCAGGAAGGAGGAATTGCAATGTCTGACTGAGAAGAGTCAATGACTTTTGAGCTGTGAGCTTCTGCTTTCTTTTCAGGGCCGTTGTCACCCAAGGACCCCACTGGGACCATATCTGAGGAGGCTACAGAGTGCCCTGGGAAAGAAGTAGTTGGCAGGGCATCTGCCACCGTGCTCGGTGCTATCTTCAGGACAGGTGTGTGCAGCCAAGAGGCAATATTCCTGACCCTCGTCTCTTTCCTCCTTCTTTCCTTCCTTCCAGCCTCCAACTCTGCAGGCCAGAGGCAACCTGGGAGGGAGGCAGAGACAGAGGAGAGCAAGGCATGGAAGAAGAGAAAAGTCAGATCTTCCCTGCTTCTTTGGCCATCTCCTGGCTGAAGCTAGAGAAGGAGGAAGGTTTGAATATGGTAGGGGCACCTAGGTAGCTCAGTTGATTAAGTGTCCAACTTCAGTTCAGGCCATGATCTCACGGTTCGTGAGTTTGAGCTCCGCATCAAGCTCTGTGCTGATAGCTCAGAGCCTGAAGCCTGCCTCAGATTCTGTGTCTCCCTCTCTCTCTCTCTTCCTCTCCCCCAGTCGTGCTCTGTCTCTCTCTGTCAAAAATAAGTGTTAACAAAAATAAACTCAAAACGGATAAAGGACCTGAATGTGAGACAGGAAACCATCAAAACCCTAGAGGAGAAAGCAGGACAAAACCTCTCTGACCTCAGCCACAGCAATTTCTTACTTGACACATCCCCAAAGGCAAGGGAATTAAAAGCAAAAATGGAATTATTGGGACCTCATGAAGATAAAAACCTTCACTGCAAAGGAAACAATCAGCAAAACTAAAAGGCAACCGACGGAATGGGAAAAGGTATTTGCAAATGACATATCGAACAAAGGGCTAGTATCCAAAATCTATAAAGAGCTCACCAAACTCCACACCCAAAAAACAAATAATCCAGGGAAGAAATGGGCAGAAAACATGAATAGGCACTTCTCTAAAGAAGACAGATGGCCAACAGGCACATGAAAAGATGCTCAACAGGCACATGAAAGTCGTTCCTCATCAGGAAAATAGAAATCAAAGTGACACTCAGATACCACCTCATGCCAGTCAGAGTGGCTAAAATGAACAAATCGGAGACTATAGATGCTGGCAAGGATGTGGAGAAATGGGAACCCTCTTGCACTGTTGGTGGGAATGCAAACTGGGGCAGCCGCTCTGGAAAACAGTGTGGAGGTTCCTCAAAAAATTAAAAATAGACCTACCCTATGACCCAGCAATAGCACTGCTAGGAATTTACCCAAGGGATACAGGAGTGCTGATGCATAGGGGCACTTGTACCCCAATGTTTATAGCAGCACTTTCAACAATAGCCAAATTAGGGAAAGAGCCTAAATGTCCATTGACTGATGAATGGATAAAGAAAGTGTGGTTTATATACACAATGGAATACTACGTGGCAATGAGAAAGAATGCAATATGGCCTTTTGTAGCAACGTGGATGGAACTGGAGAGTGTTATGCTAAGTGAAATAAGTCCTACAGAAAAAGACAGATACCATATGTTTTCACTCTTATGTGGATCCTGGAAAACTTAACAGAAGACCATGGTGGAGGAGAAGGAAAAAAAAAGGTTAGAGAGGGAGGGAGCCAAACCAGAAGAGACTCTTAAAAACTGAGAACAAACTGAGTGTTGATGGGGGTTGGGAGGGAGGGGACGGTGGGTGATGGGCATTGAGGAGGGCACCTGTTGGGATGAGCACTGGGTGTTGTATGGAAACCAATTTGACAATAAATTTCATATTAATAAAAAAATAAGTGTTTAAATAAATAAATAAATAGATAGATAAATAAAATGGCTAAGAATGTGGAGTTACAGGATTATGACTAAGGAGCGGATATTCACATTGTTAAAGGGACTATTCTTTGGAATCAATGTGACTTAAAAGACTTATTACCCAAGAATGGTGAGGGCTGTGGTTTGTGGTATTTCTTTTAATTAAATGTTTTTGCTTGCAAACATTTTTCATGTTCCTTATTTAATTGCATTATCAAAGAACATGTTCTGAATGATATTAATTCTTTAGAAAAGTTTGATACTTCCTTGGGAGGCTTCATTTCTGAGTCTGTGTTCCCTTGGAACAACCTGTATGAGCAGCTTTGGTTGCTTAAATTTGACTTACTTTATTCATACCTGTTCCTACTCAAGAGTAGATATTTTAAAATCCAAGAGCCAGCATTCCAGAGACTAATATTCTTTGAACAGAAAAAACAAGTACTAATGCCTGGCCATTTTTTTGTAATTGATTCGTGTCTTTTTGAAAAATAGAAACATATTCTTTATTTGTAAGTACAGGGATATATATAGATATATCAATATCTCCACCCTTGTGATTTAATCTGTTAACTATATATATATTCTCACAACTTTCTTATCTGCTTGCTCTTTCTAGAAGAGTGTATTAAAATCTTCCACTATGCTTACAGATTTATGAATTTCTCCTTGTAATTAGATCAACTTTTATGTTAGGTATTTTAAGGTTAAGTTGATAGGTGCATAAACATATAATGCTTGTTATAACTTTTGGTAGAATATCATATTGATTTTTATATAGTATCCTTCTTTATTTAGATTAAGATGTATTTCATTAATTAAAGTTGTTAATTTTGTTAATTCTACAGAATCATACTTTAAATTCTATTTTGCCTGGTATTTAATATCACTGCACCAGATCTTTTCAGTTAGTTGTGCCTTTTTCCCATTTGCCTTTTCAATCTTTCTGTGTAAAATTTTCTTCAGTTGATTATTAGTAAGTAAGTAGCAAAGAACTTTATCTTGATTTGTATCTAATATAAAGACCTCTGTCTTACAGCAGACTCCAGAACAAGGAAAATCATCAGGGATAAAGAGAATCACTACATCATGACAAAAGGGTAAATCTCCAAGAACCACAAGCAATCCTTGATGTATATGTACCTACCAACAGAAAGTCAAAATATGTGAGGTAAAAACTAATAAACCTACAAGAAATAGACAAGTATACAGTTAAGATGCCAAACTACTCTATCAGTAGTTGACAGATACAACAGTCAGAAAGTCAGTAAGGATACAGTGGAAAGGAACAGCAGTATGAATCAACTTAATCTAACTAACATTTAGAGATTACTTCATTCAACAGCAGAATGCAAATCCTTAAATTCACATGAAATATTCGCAACCTAGACCAAATTCTGAGCTATAAAAACACACTTTGACAAATTTAAAATAGAATAACAGAAGGATAGCTGGCAAAATCCCTGATATGAACATTAAACAACATACAGTTAAATAATACATGGGTCAAAGGAAGATATTTCAGAAAAATTAGAAAATATTTTCAATTCAATTCAATGAAAATAGAACATCAAAATTTGTAGGAGGCAGCAAAAGCAGTACTTAGAGGGAAGTTTCTAGCACTGAATGCATATGTTAGAAAAGAAGAAAGTTCTAAAATCAATAACCTAAGATCCCATTTTAGGAAATTAGAGAAAGTGTACATTAAATACAATGTAGGACAAAAAAAGAAGAAAGAATGAAGGAAAGAAAAAGACATAATAAAAATCAGAGCAGAAACCAACTAAATAGAGAACAGAAAAACAATAAAATCAATGAAACCAAAGTCTACCTCTTTGAAAAGATCAATGAAACCGATAAGCTTCTAGCCAGGCAAGAAATGGAAGAGGAGACCTCACTCTTCATCCCATGGACATTAAAAGGATAATAATGGAATATAAGGAATAATTCTTGGCTCAAAAATTTGACAACTTAGATGAAATGGACCAATTATTTGATAGAATCTCTGTTTCCTAACTTGTGAGTTTATTCACTTATAGTATTGTGGCTATTTATATATTTGAATTGTTTCTGCACTCTTTGTGCTTCCTGTTTATCCAAAATTTTCCTTGTTTTTTTTTTCTTTCCTATCTCTTATTGACTTAATCTAGTTTTTCTTAATACCCTTCTCCATCCCACTCCCCCCACCAAATTTGGAGGCTGTACATTCTGTTTCCAGAGTTTAAATGGTTTACCCTCAGAAAGACTATCAGTCTGCTAATTTTCCTTTATTGTCCATCCCCCCCTTCTGTTTAGTAACAGAAAGGCTGATTTTAGTTGGATTTTAGTGGAGACATGGCTGCCTAGAATGAAGAATGCACCTCCCAACTTCCCCTGCAGCCACACGAGGTTACAAGTGACCAGGGGATCTAGCATCCTAGAGGTCACAATGACATTAACAATCGCAGGTCAGGTGGAGTCGTGGAGGTGAAAGCGTGATCTGCATCAGGTCCAGAGAAAGTGAGAGATGAACAATGAGAGCAAACGTTGGAGACAACTCTTTCCAGGGAGCTGTTTTGCTTTTTTAACGTATTGAGGTAAAACTCACACAACCTAAAGTTCACCCGTTTAGAGTGAACATTCCCGTGGCAACTTGGTAATTCACAATACTGTGCAAACCCCTCCAGCTGGTTCTAAAATGTTTCCATCCCCTCAGAATACAACCATGGACCCATTAAACTGCTTCTCTGCATCTCCCACTCTCTCCCTCCCTGTGGCAACCACAAATCTGCCTGTCTCTACGGATTTACCTCTTCCAGATATTTCATATAAATGTGGTCGAGGAGTTCGCTTACTTTCTGCAGAGGGAACACAGAAATGAGGCAATAGCACAGGGAGATGGAGGCACCACGTAACTAAAAGCCGAGCCTCTGCCCTTTCCATTCTCTGGTTGAGAGCTGAAGTCTCTGCACTTCTCAGAATGGTTGCAGGAATCTCTCCCCACTGACCACTTCGAATGTCACCTCCATGGCATTCTGTTTACACAGTTCCAGGCCTCTCCTAGGGGCTGCTTCCAAGGGGGGGGCGGGGCAGAAGTGAGGGAAGGGCCCTCTATTCTCTCTGGATCCCAGCAGTCCTCCTCTAGGATGTTAAAATGACACCTACCATGCCTTTAAAGATTCTTTTAACTGCTCTGTATCTATAGATGGGGACATACCAGTTGAGAGATGAAGGTTCCTAAGCCTAGCCCACTCCTCTTGTTAAGGACACAGTAAGAGAGCAATCAAGGTGGGCTCACAGGGGATATTGGGAATCCACAGCCAGAGCAACTGAGATCTTCTAAGGCCATGCATGGTTTACCTTCTCCACTGACGAGCAACGCTCCCAAATTAATTACAGCCACTGCGTATAGGTACATTTCTTAGCTAGTGCTATGCCGATTGCTCTCTGTGCTTCGTCTCATATATCTTCACAACCACGTTGTTGTGTTGTTATTACTTAGGTGGTGTTATTAATAGTACTCCAATTTTATAGATGAGGAAACTGAGGCTCAGAGCAGGTAAGTGATAGGTGGGATGCGTGTTAGCATGACTTTAAAGCCTGGGTTAGCCAATGCACTGTGCTGCCTCACTTCTGGCTGAACCCTAAAGGCATCTCCAAGATGATGGCAGGGCAGTGGTCTCAGGAGAGCTTGGCAAGAGAGCCCTGCACATCCCCTTGGAGGGGGCCACACATATTTTTTATTCTATCCAAAGCAACTTGAGTGACTCAATATTTCCTTGCATTTTATGCATGTTGCTTTGCAGCTAGAATTGGTTGGCTGTTCTCCTTGGCACTGAGCCAGGGATTTTTCATTTTTCTCATGTTTGCTTTCAGCCACTTGAAGGTTGCATTCTGTCCTTATTTGCTCCCAAGATCTGGTTAGGCTGCTGTGGCCCATCCATAGCTGTTGACTTACTATTTCTTTACTTGACATTTCATCAGCCTCCTTTCTCACTTCCCACCCTTGGGATACATGTTCAAGTGCAGCTTTTCACACCCCCATTCACACTTGCTCTCTCTCCCCCCTCCTTCTGAAGGCTCCCAGCTCAGATGTCAGTTGTGGGCCCAGGGACTGTCTGTGGCCTGGGCCCCTGGGCCTGAGGCTGTGCTCTGCCTGGGTGCATCTGGCCGCAAGGTTGTGTCTTCCTGAAGGTCATTTTTAAGGAGGCTGGGGATATGGTGGCACAACTTCCCTCTTCTGGGCATGTGGGACAAACTCAGAAATTTCAAACAGGGTTCAGTTTGTGGCATTCATAGTGAAAAAGGTACTGTCCTGTTTTGGTAAATGTAAAGGTAGGGATGGGGCACCTGGGTGGCTCAGTCAGTTAAGTGTCTTGCTCTTGGTTTCAGCTCAGGTCATGATCTCATGGTCATGAGTTCAAGCCCCACATCGGGCTCCGTGCTAACAGTGTGCAGCCTGCTTGGGATTCTCTCGCTCCCTCTCTCTCTCTGCCCCGCCCTCCTCTTGTGTGCATGCTCGCACACTCTCCCTCTCTCTCTCAAAATAAATAAACTTAAAAACATTTCAAAATAGGGACAAAACAGATGGTAGCCGGTAGACTCTCAACCACAAAGAGATGTGTTACAAAACAGGGGGAGAGCACTAGGAGGTGATTTAAAACGTGTTTCTTTAACATACTATAGTTCAATGAGATATTACCATTAGGGGAAGCTGGGAGAAGGGTATATGTGAATTCTCTGTACTATTTCTGCAACATTTTTTTGAGTTAAACATTTCAATTTAGATGATGATAATAATAAAACAACAACAACAATAGTAATATTTTTGGAACTTATATCTACATTTGTGCCTCAATTCCTATTTTTATCTATACTGATTTTACTATAGATCTTACTACTTATTTACAATTGGGAATTGGGAAGAGTCAACCTGTTATCCCACTCAACACTCTGTGGCTTTGAATTGTTCATGTCACACTCTCTATTTTAAAAAAAACACACTTTATACAGCATTTTGAGATATAATTCACATGCCATACAATTCACCCATTTTAAGGCACTAATTCAGTGACTTGTTGCATATTCATAGGATTGTACAACCATCACCCTCAAAGAAATCCCACACCAATTAGCAGTCACTCCTTCTTCCTATTCTAAATATCTCATATAACCACAGTCATAAAATATGTGATCTTTTGTGAGTGGATACTTTCACTTAGCATTCTGTTTTCAAGGTTCATCCATGTTGTAGTCTGGGTTAGTATTTTATCCCTTTTTGTTACTCAATAATATTTCATTATGAAGATGTAACTCATTTTAATTTTTTTTAATGTTTATTTATTTTTGAGAGAGAGACAGAGTGTGAGCAGGGAAGGGACAGAGAGAGGGAGACACAAAATCCAAAGCAGGCTCCAGGCTTGGAGCTGTCAGCACAGAATCCGATGTGGGGCATGAACCCACGAACCGTGACATCATGACCTGAGCTGAAGTTGGATGCCCAACCGAATGAGCCACCCAGGCGCCCCTGTATCTCATTTTATGTATCCATTGGTTGGTCAGTAGACATTTGGGTTGCTTCCACTTTGTGACTATTATGAAAAATACTTCTATGAATATTCACACACAGCTTCTTGTGTGACATACGTTTTCATTTCTCTTAGGTGAAACATCTAGGAGTGGAATTGCTGGTCATATGGTAACTCTATGTGTAACATTTTGAAGAACGACAAACTGTTTTGAAAAGAGACTGCACCAGTCAACATTTCTATCAGCAGTGTGTAAGAGTATCGGTTTCTCCTCATCCCCACTGATACTTGTCACTGTCTTTTCCATTGTCGCCGTCCTATTGGGTATGAAGTGGTATCTTACTACAGTTTTTATTTGACTTTCCCTGATGACTAATGACATGGAACATCTGTGATTATTGGCCATTTTTAATATTTTTATTGAAGTAATGCCTATTCTTCTGATCCTTTGCCCACTTTCCAACTACGTTATCTACCTATCACTAGGTTATAAGAGTTCTTACGTATTCTGAATATAAGTCCCTTATCAGATATATCATTTATAATTTTTTCTTCCATTCTGTGGGTTTTCTTTTCAGTCTCTTGAAGTCTCAAAATCTTCATGGGTATATGCCAAAATATGCTGACTGAAACTCAGCCCCAAGATTTGTTGCAGGTATTATGGGTAGAAGCTGAAACATTTTACTTGAAAACTGCTAGAGGTTGGTTGTCATGCTGAAGGTTAGAGTCAATACTTCTTGGGGACGCCTTTTCCTCTGCTCAGGCAGAGTGGACTAAATACACCTTTAGCAGCACAAATATAAACCTAGTCCTGACTCATTGCACTGACGTGACAGTTTCCTTAATGCTGAGGCTTTAAACAGAAAAGCTGGGTTCTTTTAGTTAATGTAAACTGCTCTGTATGTTTTAGGCAGAGCAATGTCTTTGCAGATTTCCTTTTGTTCATTTGGTGGTGGGGTGGGTGGGGAAAAATGTTTCTTGGCGCTGTCTACTCTATGCCTGTGCCTTGGCTCTTTCTGACGGAGATGGATGGTGTTTGTGTGTTTATCCTAGAGTTGTATGTGAGAAATGAGCACAGAGAAAGGAAGCCATATGAGCTGTTTTCACAAGAGGACTTCTGCTATTCGGGGCTCACCTAGGGCGGCGTTGGGGGGTCGGGTGCCAAAGGGCAGCACCGAATCAGACAGAGGGTGAGTGTCCCTTCTCTGCAGTCTGGGGGGTGAGGGCAGTGAGGGCGCTGCTGAGACATCCCTGGAACAGACTCTGATGTTTCTGCAAAGGCACCTTCAGTGTTAGCTTCAGGGGGTCTCCCAGAGCTCACAGATCAGCAGCCTAGGAGGAGACAGAGCAAGAGGGCCCAGGAAAGGGCAGAGCAGACAGCACATACTGACTGAAGACACAAAGTTGTGATGTGTCTCGGGAACAGCTGGGGTTCGCTTGGAAGGGGAGGAGCTGGAAGTTGAACAGTCAAGCTGGACCATTGTCACTTGTGCCTTCTAGGCTCAGGTGACTGCGGCGAAATCCACAGTTCACCTTTACAACAGGCGGGTTGGGTCAGATGTCACACAATGGCAGCCTGGGGGCCAAATATGGTCACTCTGTGGACATATTTGGTTGGATCAACACAACTTTTAGTTAGATTTGAATTTTTTTTAATGGTTATTTATTTTTGAGAGAGAGAGACACGAGCATGAGCAAGGGAGGGGCAGAGAGAGTGAGACACAGAATCTGAAACAGGTTCAAGGCTCCAAGCCGTCAGCACAGAGCCCGATATGGGGCTCGAACCCACGAGTCATGAGATCATGACCTGAGCAGAAGTCAGATGCTTAACTGACTGAGCCACCCCAGTGCTCCTAGATTTGAGTTTAAATGGCAGTGAGGAAGCCTTATTCTCTCTTCAGTTTGCCACGGACCCTACCACTTCTATTACTCATACTGGCCTGATTCACATATTCATGTGACCCATCTAGCCTCAAGTATCTGTGGATATTTGAGTTATGGAGCTCTTGACTAGAGTCTCTCAAATGACCTATATCTGAAATTAAGTGATTCAAAGTGATCTTAACAAGACGGCTTTGAATATCCCAGCCCACAAATTCCTATAGTCACCTATACAGGGTGGAGATATCCTTTAGAAGTCTTTAGAAGACCGCTACACTAAATAATGATCAACCTACTCTCTAACATCCAAACCTGCTCCTAGGACAGGTTCCAGAACCAGTTTTTAATTCTCACCATAGATTTGAATCCATGTCAGTTTGTTCCTCCTTCAGAAGCTTCTCTTTACCAGCCTCATCTCTAACAAATGCGTCCTTGGTGATTGACTGTATTTCAAATACCATGAGCAGATGGCAAAGGCATTTTTTGGGTTAAAGATGCTTTCCAAGTCTCTTGGAATTTCACCACACAGGAGCTGTCTATTTTGTGTATCCTAAGACCAGCCCTGAGAGTTAAGGAGACAGGATTGAAAGAGAAACTTATTTTTCTGGAGATGTTATTTCTGCCCTTCTTAAGAACATACTATCAAATTACAGGTGAGTGGTGTTCTATACATTTTGAAATCATCTCATGCAATCATCTCATATGATTATACCTCCTATGAGATCATAGGACAGACAATATTGTTCTTATTTTGCACAGGACAGAGGTGAAGCATGGAGAAATTAAGAGCCTGTTCAAAGACACAATTTAAGGGACTGAAACATAAAACTTCATGAGTTCTCATAATATATTCAAATGAAAAAATTTTTAAGTTTATTTATTTTTGACAGAGAGAGAGAGAGAGAGAGAGCGAGAGAGCGAATGAGCATGAGTGGGGGAGGGGCAGAGAGAGGGAGACACAGAATCTGAAGCAGGCTCCAGGCTCTGAGCTGTCAGCACAGAGCCCAATGAGGGGCTCGAACTCACAGACCGCAAGATCATGACCTGAGCCGAAGTTGGATGCTCAACCGACTGAGCCACCCAGGTCCCCCTCAAATGAAATTTTTTAGGAAAACTGAATTTACCC
Organism: Prionailurus viverrinus; assembly: GCF_022837055.1. NCBI lineage: Eukaryota > Metazoa > Chordata > Mammalia > Carnivora > Felidae > Prionailurus > Prionailurus viverrinus. Next base: position 9,428,047 of record NC_062570.1, on the reverse strand, counting down.
CAAACTATTCCTTGTAAGTGATATTTATATAAGACTCCTAACTCCTAGTTTTATGCTTTCCCCCCTTTCTTATTTGTCCTCGGGATTTGGATGTCTGAAAACGGGGGCAGGAATTGTGATAGAGAGAAACAGGACTGAATATACCCAAGCTCACTTCAGTGTGTAATTTTATGACAAATTGCTGAAGGGATGTTCTCGGATGAAAGGTTAAGTGTGGTGGTGTTGAGAACCACTGGCATATAAAAAGCGTAATAAAATCAGTGTAGCGTGGAAAGAGAAGACAGCCTACCATGAACTTGATCTAATAGAATCAAATCAAATAATATCCAAGCCGGATATAAGAACTGCAATCTCTGATCAAGATATTGCTGTGCAGATAAAACCTGGCCCAAGGGGCTGACCATGGTTTGCATTAGCAATGCTACATGCCCAGGGAAAAAAGAGATTTAAGGAGGTGCATCGGCCGAAAGCGTGTGAAGTTCAAAGCCAAGAGTAAGAAAACAATTAGAAACAGACATCTCTGATGGATGGTTTACATAAAAGTATAAGAGCTCTTCAAAAGAAAGACATATAGCTTATGAGAGAATTTTTAGGGGAAATTCACTTTTCCTGGGAAAAGAGAATGTAGTATTTGAATGAGTCTGGTAGGTGAGCACCATGGAAGAGTTACAGAATGCTTAAAGATTTGTACATCACACGGGGGGTTTGTCCTTTCGGCGAATGTCTGCCTGGGAGCACAGGCCTGAAGAAGCCGGTCTGCAGGCTTGAGCTTGGTGCTGTCGTGAAGGTCCCTTATTAATTTTAGATAATCCCCTGCGTAGTAGCAAGAACTTTGATTCTGGGGAAATGTTGACTGTTTACAATCACAGGAGAGTGAATTCTAAGAAATTGTGCAACACTAAATTGTCAGTCATAGACAATTACTAAGAGCTGTAATTGAGGGATAAAGCTGTCATTCAGAAGAAACAAATGGCTGGGAGAATAAACAGGACTCTCATTAGTGAGTCTTCTAATGTATTTTCTTCTGCAGCAGCCCATCAGTTGAGAATCACCGTGTTCAGTCTTCTGCAAGTGAAAGGTGTTGTCAGAGCATTTCTTCTTCTGGATCAGAGTTCTGATCACTGGGCGCGCATTCATACCTAGGTTTTCTCCTGCAATTTTCAGTGGGCTTCTTGTGTTCTCTCTAGGCATGCTGGGAGGACTAAAGAGGGATGAGCCCACTGAAGGTCGTCCACATGAGAGGTGGAACCCACTCTAAGGAAGGGAGGACTGCGCAGCAAGGGTGTAGATAAGGGACATGCTGGTAAGTGCAGAAGGGGAAGGGCAATTCTAAATTAAAGCACTTATCAATCAATTGCCCAATGACCCACTAACTATGCATTCATATCTGAGCATTAGGTTTAGGGGACTGTAATCACAAATAAATAAAAACTAAAAAGATTGGCTTTCTAGGATCTCCATGAGCTACAGGGAGCCCAAGGGGTCAGCAGAACTGTGCCAGCAGAACTAGGATATGGCACCCTTGTTGGTGTGAGTTGGGGAGTGTTGGAGAGTGGATGGTTAGTGGATGTGGTGGGGACATTGATGAGAATCAGCTCTCTCTGCTGGCGCCAGCAGCAGCATCCTCCAAGGTCAAGGATGGAGAGCCAAGGCCTTTGGTACATAGGCCAGCTCTGCATGATCGGTGGCCACGGCAGAGGCCCTGACTGGGCTGGCAGAAGCCATTAGCACAGATGTTCCTGTCTCACTGGCAGCAACAGAAATTATTCCTGTGGCCCAGAGCAGGAGACAAAAGTGAGGAGGGTCAGGGGCAGGTGTGTGCCAGCCAAAGCACCAGCTGTGCCTTCCCAGAGCTACCTGGGAAGAATTTCAAGTGTCTCAGCTTTCTTAAAGATTGGGTGTGAGCACATCCTAAGAATTCTGTTGTGTTGCTGCAATCTCATTGTCACCAGCAGTGTGTGGGCTGGGGAAACACAGAGGATACAACAGAGAGAAGGAAAGCCAGTGTCTTGTGAGTTACATGTGTGATTTTAGGGGCAGAAATGATGAATGGGTGATACACCTTGGCTGGATCCTGCCACTAAAATGGTTTGGCTTTGCTTGGAGGTATTTATTTTCCAATCAGTTGGCAAGGGGAAGGGCCAGAGGGAGAGTGAATCCTCTCTCTCGGATTCAGGTGGTGAGTAATTCCTCCCTTCTTGACCACGGGGAGGAGGCTCTGAAGCAAAAAACAAAACAAAACAAAAAAACAACAAAAAAGGAGTCTACAAGATGTGGGATAGGCAGTAATGCCAAACTTTGGTAGTGCAAAAGGAAAGAGTTGGTGTTGAATGGAACAAGAAAACCAAATCACTTAGGAGCATATTTGTTTTAGGTTCATAGAGATTGTGGAAAGGAGAAGGAAGGACATTTGGATTTAGGAGTAAGTGGTCATGATTAGAGGCAGGTCAGGTGGAGAAGCAAGGAAAGGTTCTGGCAGTAAATACAATAGCACAGGTATTATATATTCTTTGGAAAGAAAAGCTGGCTCCAATTGCCCAAATAAGAAATAATTGAAGCGTAAATGGAACTATCACAAGATATAGGAGGGGCCAGATGAAGAGTGGCTATTGGCTCCAGTGAGAAGCAGCAGTAGGGGGAGGAGGCTGGAGTCTCAGTCATCGTGAGGTCTAGCTCAGTCTCTACCCAATCAACTACCAACTGGTTGACACTTAGATACTGCTAAGCTAAATGTGGTTTCTGAGGTTATATGCTTGGAAATAGTATCACCAAATGGTGTTTGCATATTTCTTGTTCTTCCTCCTTTCTCTGAGTCAGTTTTTCAAAACTTGTTTCTGGTTCCAAAGCATATTTTTCTCATTATAACATTATCAGATAAACATTTTGATTTGCCATGCTTCTCTGGTTTTTAAAAGGTATAGGCCAAGACAGTTCAGCTTCCTAAACAGGTATTCCAGACTATTTGGACCTTACTGCATAAATTGGGCCATTGACTGAAGCAAACTCTTCTTTCTGATTTTTCACTTAAAGTTGGGAGTCAGTGGTACTCATGAAATGGGCTGATGCAGCAGGAGAAATGAACTTCATGATTCAGCTCAGCTCCTCATCACTGGCCCTTCTCACTGTTACCTGATTTCAAACTTACAAAGCCTAATAATTGTAAACAGATGTGCTCAACTGGGTTAAGCACAATGAAATACTGTTATGCACAGGGTCACAGAAAACATCATTTTCTGAGTTCTCTGTGCCCTAACACAGGGCCTGAGTGGGAAAATGACTAATAAGAGGGGTTAGCAAACCATCCATGCCCATAAGAACCACACTGGATATTAGGCTATCATGAAGGAAGTAGTGATATCATGCAAAAACCCTTGGAGCAGAACTTTGGGTTCAAACTCCAGCTATGCCAGGTGATCTTGAGAATATCACCTAACTTTCCTAAGTGTCAGTTTCCTCATCTGTAAAGAATTTCTTGAGTTCCTGTCCCCATTGTGCCTCTCAAGATAATCAGGGTCAGTGTTCTCACTAACATTCTTCTCTCTGCTCATCAGTCCACCAGTATGAGGAACCCGAAGAGAGCAGATGGGAATCTTAACTTGGAACCCTTAAAAGTCTCTTAGTAGAAGTGTCCCTTCCCACCCACATGCCAACAACCAGGACATCTAATCTGGCAGAATCCAAGAGTGTGGGAACAGAAAGCCGAAATTCCCTAAGTGGTCTCTGGGAGTGATGGCGAGAGAGGCCAATCTTATATTCACCCCTTGATCCCAGGAAAGAAGGTTTGCGGTGAAACCAGATCATGTGATCACGTGCCCACTGGTATGCCTTCTTTGCTAAAAATTTGGTCCAACAGTCTGAAGCGATGTTGTGCAAGATCCCATGCTGGTAAATCAGGCCTTAAGTCATTGTGTGTGGTGCTGGCAGAGGTACTGAGGGCAGGCGGCGTGAACCCACACCAAGAGTCGCACGATCAGTTCCATAAGGATGAATGGCTGTCCCCTGCAGGGTAGAATGCTCTGATATAATCCACCTGTCTCCAGTGGCTGGTTTCATCATGGGCTGATGCCATGTTGAGGGTTTAGTGTAGTCTCTGCTGCTGGCAGTTTGGGCACTCAGCTGAGACAGTAGCTAGATCAGCCTTGGTAAGAAGGAGTCTGTGCTGGCAGGCGTAGCCTCCATCAGTAACTGCCCATTTTGCAAGCACTGGGGTGGCTAACATCCAGGAGACAAGCTGTGCTGGCCTACTGTCCAACTGTCTGTTGAATGCCTCCTCTCTGATGGACATCAATTTAAGGCAACAAAGATCTACATGCTTTGCACTCATTTTCAGTGGTCCATTCACAGGCTTCTTGCCCGCAATTCCTCATCTCCCATCTTTGAAGCTTGCTCCTCCTGGACGCTAATCAACCAAAGTCATTTACCGTGTACATCCTAACCCAGCTTCTCTCTCCACACAAAGTAAATGCCCACCTGTATTTCTTGCACTTATACCCATGGATAGAATGTCCCTTTGCTACTTGTCCAGCACAGTCATCCCTGAGTGCAGCAAAAGTGCAGCAGTAGTCCATTGTTGGCTCAAACCAGCATAATTGGCTCACTTGTGGACAAATCAGCCCCAATATTTTTCCTCCTTGACTTGTTGGTCATAGGGAACACAATGGGAGGGACATGGGACACATTCCCATGTCTAAGTTACACAGAGGTAGATGCCATGGGAATATGGGCTTATGTGCTCAAGATGCTTACTTGTGCTCCACGAACCTGCCCAGGCCCAATCCTGATTTTGCCATTTCCATTGTGTGATATATTACTAGTACGTTCACTCAACCTTACGGTAGATCTGATAATCCCAGATCACAGTGAGTCGCTCCAGATACACTAGGGGCCCTGTGGCCTGACAGAATTTGCTAACTCTCTGACACGAAAGGACAACTTTGCTCCACAACTGTAGGGTTCTGTGATTCTCCTGCTGGAATGTTCCAGAGGCTCCAACAGCATCCTTATATACCATGGTACCTTCAGCATTGTCAGATCTACTGGCTCATAGGCACAACTCATAAATATGCAACTCAATGAATTTGCACAAGAAAACATACTCTTGAAATCACAACCCAGGTCAAAGAATAAGATGTCATTAGCTGGCTCTAAGTTTTAAGAGAATTTGTCAGGTAGCTTTTTATAGTGAGGAACATAATACAAAAGAAATCGTATGCTAAAGAAATCATAGACACTGTCTTCACACGGTTGTTTTTTACGTTGACCCTGAATAAACACCAAAAAATGTAGTATTGCATTCTGTAGCTGTTTTATGGTGAGCAAATAAATACAGCACAGTTTCTACCTTTATGGAGCTTGTGGTCTAACAGGGGAAATAGGCGTTGATCATTAGCCATTATGCAAATGAATATATAATTGCTTCTTCTCCCTCAGATGCCTAACTTTCTGTTAGTTTGATCTCATCCTCTCAGCCCAATTACTTTGGGTTATGACCCCAGACTTATTCTGAACCTCTGGTTCCTTTGGTCTTTGCATCCAGACTTAGTCATGGTATTTGGACTTCTGCTTTCTTATACAGGCTCTGGCTGACCTCCCACCTCTGGTCCCTAGGACATTCTAGAGTCTTAGAAGAAACTATTTGTTCCAACTTAGGCCCTGGTGGAGACCAACCCCTGCCTCAAGCTACTGTGCTCCTGGTGGTGGGATGGAAGCAGCAGGGACAGAACTGTCCCCTGGCTGTCCTGATGCAGGAGTGACCTCACTGCCAGAATCTGGAGACCAGCTGACTTTCCAGCCTTTACAGCTCAGCTCAGCACAGCACAGCACAGCAGCTGTTGCCATGTCCTTTTCCAGCTGGTCCTGCCACGTGGCTTGGGGCAGTCCTCCCGGAAGCTCCGTCTTATGGCCGTTTCTCCAGCCTCTTCCTAAATCCTGCGGATTACCTAAAATCTCAAATTAATCTCTCTTCTGCTTAAAATGGAGCCTTCCATTTGCAACTAGGAACACAGAACCAAATGCATGGTGGGGCCTGTTGGAAAGGCAGAATCACAGAATGTCAGAGCTGGAAGGAAGCCTTAGACATTAGGCTAACTGCCCCATACCAAACTGGTGTTCCTGATCCATTCTAGCTCCTACAATTCAGAGGGATTTCTCAAACGCAGAAATCAAATCCTATAACTCACTTGTTTCAAATGCTGTTTAAAGTCCTAGAGTGAAATCCAAACTCCCTAACACATCTCTGAAACCTCATATGCTGTAGGCCCTGCCCTACTTCTTTGACTTTATTTCCTACCAGTCTTACTCTGCCCATGGCGGTTGACCTTCCTGGCCCCTGGACGTGCCAGCCACAGACCTGCCTTACAGCCTTTGCCCTTGCTGTTCCTTATAATTGCAATAATCATCCCCAAATCCTTGGATGGCTGACTTCTCATTCACATACCAGCTCTCCAGAGCCACCTTTCCTAACCATCCTATCTTAAGAAGTTCCCCTATGGCTTGCTAGCCCATCACTCTTTTATTTTCTTTACTGACCTTGCCATTTCTATAATTACTTGTCTTTACCTGTGTATAGTCTGTCTCTATGAGAGCAGGTGCCCTTGAGCATCTTGTTTTCTGCTATATTCCCAGTGCCTAGACTAGAGCCTGGTGCATAGTCGGTGCTCAAATAATAATTATGGGATGCACGAATAAGTGGCTCTGGAAATAGTTGTGAAGGGCTTGAGATGTGAAGCAGAGAAACCATATAGAAGGAATGAGAAAGGGAGCCACTCGGGTGGGAGACGGCAGTACCAGTGGATACAGTCACACGTGCTTGATGACAACAGATCTAAAGAGGAGTGTTCATGCTGTAGAGAGCACAGTTTGCATATTATTATGACACTTCCCTGGAAGATTAGAGTTAAGTGTCTTGCTCTAACAAAATTAGTATGTTCTGAACAATCTTCTATCTGATGCAAGGGAAGCCCCTTTAGGAAGGGACACTTGTTTCTGTTCTGTACAGAGACATCACATGGGCTTGCAGTGACCCTGAAAAGACCCAAAAGGAGATACAGAAGGCTAAGAGGCATTTGGCATCCTTGTGCAACAAGGGAGAGGCTTGTCTGATGCAGCTGAGCGATGCCAGTCTTGAAAGCCAGGCAAAGAAGTCTTAATTTTGTGTGTTAGTAAATTAGGAGCCATTACAGATCTTGTTCCCAGAGGGTTCAAGGGGTCTGCTGCTCTCCACAGGTGCCTGAGAAGAAGTCCAGGAGGTTCTAAATGAGCAAAAGGCCATTGGAGGTATCGCCACAGCCATCAACTTGTGTTTTCCATGGTACTTCTGGGCTGGAAGGGATGGGACATAATGCACAGTGCCTGGCACATGGTAGACAATCAGGAAATACTTGCAAAATGAATATATTAACCAATAACCTACATAAGTCATAGCATGGAAAATCCCTACTGGACCTAGTTGGCTGTAGATGACTGTGTCCACACAGTCATGGGGACAGACTGGCAGAAGGAGGTACGGAGAAGATACACGTGTCCCTGGGAGAATGATGACCTCTGCCATCTCCTTAGTGAACAAACGGGTCTAGAAGACAGAGTTCAATTTGCAATCAGTTGCCACAAGGCCTCGTAGGTGGCTCTTTTCTTTGTACCTCTATTTTGTACCCATGAAGTCTCCTGAGGTGGGCAAGGCTCACAGAGAAAGAGCAAGTCAAGAATTACCACCAGTAGGTGAAAATGCCTCTGGGTAGAATGCACTCCCTGTCTTCATTTTTCTCTGTTCCTTGGCAGTTTCTATGAACACAAACCACGTATTTTTATAACTGTTCTTCATTAAAATCATTGAGGGCTGAAAACAAGACAGCAGGCTGGAGCTGACATGACTGCTGAGGGATCTCACTTCTGTGCCTTGCCAGAAAGTCCAGGAACAGAGACTGAGGCTTGGCCAGGCCAGTGGGGTGAGGGATCCGGGTTTCCCTCTTTCCCTCCTTCCTCTTTTCTGTCTTTTCCTCCCTCTCTCCATCCCTCCCTCCCTCCATTTATCTGTCCCCTTTGGACTCCTCCATCCGCTTCAAGTTCTTCCTAAATGCCACCTATGTTACAGATATCACACCAATGCTGAAGACAAAGAAATTCATGAGACACCCCATCCTTACGGTGTGTATACACTTCAGCCTTTCCTTGCAATTTAGGGATTGCAAATTTAGGGATTCGGCTTCAACTCAGACTTAGGAGTGAAGGCACTTATTTTGCGTTTCAAGGCTGTCAGAGCTCAAACGCTGCTGGGCCCCTGTTTGGCCTGCTGAGAGGTGAGCATGAAGGGTAGCCAGGAGAGCTTGAGTGAGACCTGCTTCTCTGCATCTTGCAGGTAATTTGTCCGGCCAGGCTAACAAATATGACTCATGGAGACTCAGTCATGGGCGTGTGTTTTAGTAAGAATCACTGGATGTTGACCAGAGATTGTAAGTATCTATGAAAAGGAGGTGCAGCTTACAATCACCAGGAATGTTATTTTGCCCTTTCAGCTTCCTTCAAGAGGAAGAGGGCAACAGACGATTCAACATGTGCGAAATGTAACAGGGTTTTTAGACACAAGTTATCAAGTAGAGGCCTCTCTAATTTTCGGGGCTATTTTATATTATTCAGAGCTGTTAATAAAGACCACAAAGGCCACTGGGATCATTTCTTTGTAGAACATGGCTCAGAATTTCTGTCTTTGTTGGTATAGAGAATAGAAAAGCAAACTGTTAAGTTCAGAAGCTGAGGACAGCAGATCAAGGTTCTGGTGACAGTTTAGTCACAGTAAGTTGGGTGGCTTCGGGCAATTAGTGAACCAATTTGTCTGAGTCTTGGCCTTTTTACTATTAAGTGGGTTCCACAACATTACCTCCCTCACCTACTTCGGTGTTACAAGGATTCCCTGAAACAAGAGCATAAAGGTCACTTGAACAATGAAGATTCCTGCTCAGCTGGATGTGGGCATGGTAAACTGAGTTGTGTCCGAAAATAAGGTAGGAAGATGCCGTGACACTTAGCTCAGGGACCAGTGACTCTCCTGAGATTAGCTTGAGATCCTTCCTCCTTTGCATTTTCGGCCTCTATGTTGGATTTTCTTCCTCTTTCATGGCTTTCACCCAAGGTTGGCCCTTTAAATGAGAGCTCCTCATGATCTGACCTGTACTAACCAAGGAAACAAGAGTCCTGTGACTGTTGGCATCGTCCCTGCCATGCTCCTTTGCCCCCAAGAAGCTGAATTCAAATGCTCTCTGGCCATACTGTGCCCTCTTCACATAGCTGGTATGTGAGCCCTCCTGGCCTCTGTCATTGTCCCTCCAAGTCCTGATTCCTGACACAGGGGCAGTCCCTCCTTCCCAAGTGACCACCTTCTTTTCAGGGGCTCTCTAAGCAAACTCCTCTGAAATGTGTGCTGGCCAGGACTCGATGAAGTCTTTATAGCTAATTCAAAGCCCCACGAGAAAGCTAATCAGTCTCGTGTTTTAAATAGTCATCTGGCTTTGGGCCAGCGCCTACCTACCCTTCCTAGGTTAAACACTAATCTTACTCAACAGTTTTAGCTCTGACTCTTAGGTTTCCCAAAATTAAACCCCTCACCCTCAACATGAATTTGCCATCATTTTTAAGGATGAAAAAAATCTGCCACAGACATTAAAGGTCATTTCCAAAGAGGACTCATTTGAGCGTTCTGAATTATTTATCATTGAATTGTGACTTAACCACTGGAGGTTTCCTGTTTATAGGGCAACCCTTATTTGTATTCAGTCATTCTAATGTATTTGGATTAAAAAAAAAAAAGTAACCTATGTGATAATCTAGGCTGTGGTCATCCCATAGCTAGTTGCCCATCTAAGGATCTTGGATATGTAACCTATTTGTTTCCAAAAGCATGTAAAATGTTTACAGCAAACATGCCTATAATAGAGCTTTTAAAATAGTAAATTCAAAACCATGAACAAGTTGGGGGGATAAAATATTCATGAAACAGTTACTGGTTTTTGCACATGAAATTGAATTACTCATGAATCAAAGAGGAAAAACGCTTTGAAAGACCAGAACTCAGTCTATCATTAAAACAGGAATATTTCAGGTCTGTAAGAGAAGCAGGACAGAGCAGCTAACATTTGTTGGCACCTACTCCATCACTGCCAAGAACTTTCATGTACGTCACCTCTACCCCCGCTAGGCTGTGAGACTCCGGGCAATCTACCTAATGTCTCAGGGCAGGTAACCCCTTACCTGCAAATGGGGGTGATGCTGATCTCTGACTCATCGGTTTGCTGTGAGAATTCAGTGAGATGAGGATAAGGCTCTAGCAGAGTGTCTTGCACATTGTAAACATATAATAGCACCTGTAGTTCCTGGAGCACCTTCCAGTAAGGTGTCATTACGTCCACTTGAGAAATAAAGGTGCATCATTTCTAGAGTTGTCACTAGTATATGCAAAAGCCAGGATTTGGGTTTCAGGTCTCTTTAATTAAAAAGTCTATGGCCTTTCTACTGTACCTGTCAAAAAGGAATTTGCTAAATGAAGTGGGTTTTTTTTTTTAATGTTTTTATTTTATTTTTGAGAGGGAGAGAGAGAGAGAGAGAGAGAGAGAGAGAGAACAGGGAGGGGGAAGAGAGAGGGGAGACACAGAATCAGAAGCAGGCTCCAGGCTCTGAGCTGTCAGCACAGAGCCCAACGCGGGGCTCGAACTCATGAACCGGGAGATCATGACCTGAGCTGAAGTTGGACATTTAACCAACTGACCCAGCCAGGCGCCCCTCTTTTTGTTTTAAGAATACTGAATGACATAATAGCAATATAGGAAGCAGACGTTCTGGGGCAATTTCTTAGACTCTCAATAAGAGCCTTGAGATCAACATTAGACCATAACTCAGAGAAATGGTTTCTATAAGGGGCCAGGCCTCAAAGCCCAGATCTCCAGGGAGCTAAATTATTGTAGAGAATGGGGCCCTCTATCTCCTCCCACACTCCTAACCCCGGCTGGTCACATAGGTGTTTTATAATATTAGCGATAGCTTAATGGGCCCCATCATGGCAGCACAAGGGTTTCCATTAAGAATAGAAACAGCTCTAGCCCTCAGTTACATCCTCCCCTTGGACTGCTCTTGGATGAGGTTAAGAGGAGCATTTTCTCCACTCAACAGCAGCCCATCCCCAAGCTGCCTCTTTGTTTTGCTTCTAGTTTTCACATCCTTGGCAACAGTCTCCTGCTAGGCATTCTGGGCCCTCAGCCTCCCAGGATTCTGGGACATGATTCTGGCAGGCCCTGGGAGAGAATGGATATTATCCTCCGGCCTGTCTCCTTGACCAGTTTACTCTGCTGGAGCTGGCACGTGGCCAGTGGTGAATCAGAGGATCCCTGCTATGCCCTGGACCACCCTTGCCCTTACTGCCCAGGTCTTACCTTCTGGGGCTCATAGAAGGAGAAGTCTACTGAACCTAGGTGCCAATCTAACTCTTGCTCACTTCTGACCTTTACCAGCTTCTGTTTTAGGCTGTTTCTGATCAGAATGTCTCTTGGTTGGACAACTGGCTCTACTTGCCCTGATCAAGGTCTCTCATTTCCTACTGAATCATGATGCCTTTGATTAAAGAACTCTAATTGATTGAGCACATAAGTTTAAGCCACTATTGATTACATAGGCTATTTTGTTTGATCCGCACAATAAAACCTAGGAAGTACGTAAATCAAAGCTCAGGGAAGAGAATTAACTTGCCAAAAGTCTCTCTGCTTGTGAATGAAAACAGGGAGGGGCTGAAACCCAGGTCTGACTTACTTGGAAGCCAAGGCGCTCTTACTTTACTGCCTCTAGAACGTTCAGGTTGGTGGCTCTCTGGGCAGAAGCAATGCTTAGAAGATTTCAGTGGCCATTATCTTGTCTTCCTGGCCCTTAGATTTAGAAAAGACTATGTCCCAAGAAATTACTGGTAAAGAGTCTCCCAGTCTGTGGGTGTCTTACCCCAGTGACTAGTATCATCCACTGCACGTGAGCACAGACCTGCTTCTTCTTCAGTAATAATATGTGATGAAAACAGGCCCTTCTACCCGGTAGACGTCGCGTCTACCGACACAAGCCAATTCATTTGGCCATTTTCAGCATGGAGGCACAGGGACTTCTGACTCACTGTGTACTGAATTATAATGTGGGAATCTTTTTTCTTTTTTTTTTTTTTAAATCAAGGCAACTGTGGGGCGTTGAAGTCTGAATTTAAGGGGATGAAAAGATAAAATGCAATTTCCAGCTTGAAATTATTTCTTAAACTCCTCAGCAGGCTGGATTTTCACTCCTGGCAGGTTTTTGTCTCCTCAGATGGAGGGTTGGCAGCTCTGACTCAGAGCCTGTCCTAAGGCAACACTGTAGAGAAACTGCCTTTGTTGTGTTTATTTCTTGGTTTCTCATCCCCTCCTGCCTCTCTCTCTCTCTGCTCTCCTCCAGGGACCCTGAGCTCTCATGCCTAGCAGAGCTGAGGGGGGAGCAAAGAGCAATGACTCTGGAGTGGCGGAACCTGGTTTGGATCTCAGCCCTGTCAATCGTTACCTGTCAATTACTGGCTACCAGCTAGACCTTCACTTCCTCATTTATAAAGCGGGCACCATAAGTACGTAACACGACCCTGTTCGGAGACCCCAAGAAGATAATGCAAAGGAAGAGCTTTGCCCACTGCAAGAATTTCACAACTGCTGATTACAGATTGTTTTTAAACTTGTGATCCTCTCTACCTCCCCACCCCCATCTACCAAGGCTTGCTCTGCTTCACTCGAATATTCAACAATTTCTCCCCTATCCCACCTCTAGTAAAGTTTACGACCCTGCAGGTCACCTGAACTGGTGACAGACTAGAGGAAGAACAAGAACCGTAGCCACGCTCTCTGGGCGTCAGTACCACAGTCGGCACCTCCCAGGCAGCGACAGGGCAATGGGGCAGTTGAGTGTGAGATGCGGATCCTGCCCTGCAGTCGTAGGGAGTGACCACACTTCCCCAAATGGAGGAGCCTCATTGGCCTCTTATCCTGTCTCTGGGAACTGCAAGCCTTCCCTCTGTAGTCGTCTGTAGTCTGGTTTTAGCTTAGCGGTCACCAATAGCCAAGGCCCTAGGACATGGCCATGTCCCAGTGAGACTGACCTGGTGGGTGCCCTTTGCCTTTCAAAGGATGAGGACACTCATAAGCCCACCGTCTTCAAACAGAACCTTGGTGGCTGGAGGGGCAAAGATAGGGAGGAAGGGAAGGAACCAGCACCACTGTTTGGGTGGGGAAATCCTGCGAATAGATGTACGTCACTGTCAGTATCTTAAGCGCTCTGGAAAGTACTGCAGAGAAGAGAGCTGCTCATCTTCAATGCAGTACTTTCTGACTGTATCTGACAATAAGACCCCTCTCTTGATGATGCCCCCACATAAAACCTAATAGCATTCCACAAACACGCTCTAGGAAACAACGATGCAGTGTAAAGGGCTGTGAATCAACAAACAAATCTCTTGACTTGGACTTAAGACCTCATCAGGTAACAATGATTCCTAAGAACAGGCACTATCTCAAGTGTTTTACATGTCAACTCATTTAATCCTTACAATAACCTCACGAAGTGTTACCGGCTCATTTTACAGCTGCAGATGCCCAGGCCCACAAAGGGTATACACTTTGCCCAAGGGCGAATGGTCACGAAGGGGCAAACCTGGGAACGGAACCCAGGCACTTTGGCTCCAGCCTTGTCTATCACCAACACTCAGCGAATATCCTCATGGATTAGAGAAAATAATTAACAGTAGCACTTTGTAGAGCTTTTTGAGGTTGAAATGAAATAATACAGGTGCTTCAATCCTTCACTTACTTGAATTATCTATAGGATGGAGGATACAGGTAACGCCCAGCTTATAGGTTTTGTGAGGATCAAATGGAACGTCATACATGTGAGCTCCGTAAACTGAACCTCTCATTATTTAGGGGGAAAGGGGATCTCTTGGTCTGTCAATCAATGGTAGGTGAGAAAAAACCCAAACATATTGGTCACCACATTTTCTGACTGGGTAAGGAGATTCTTGTGTGTCGGGTACAGTGTGCCCTGATGTGAAAGCTCGGGTACAGGCACGACCTTATTCTAAAGTTTCTTGTGAAGGATACAGAAGAGATTCTCTTCCTGGAAAAAAAAAATGCTAAACAAGGGGTATTACTTTTTTTTTTTTTTCCTCAAGGAGCATACGGTGCTTGGAAAGGGGGATCATGGGCTACAGAGTAAAATGAACTGTGGGCCACTTTGCCCCCTTCTTTCAGCTGTTGATGAGAAGCAGTTGTAGGGGAGAGGCGATAGCTCACCCCAGCTCCCGTATGGTGATTTAAGGAGCCGTGATTCTACGCTGTACCCTATTTCACGCCTTGAGCAGAGCTCACCTACCATAACACTTACTGAACCATTTTCAAATGATATGTTCATTTGCCTGACCTTCCCATCAGCCTTAGAACTGCTTGCAGAGAGTGAATGTGTTTTATTTTTCTTAAAACAGGCCCCAGAGCCTACCCCAGGATGGAAGTACATTCAAATTGGTCTTTTGCTCTTTTTTTTTTTTTTTATGAATTAAAATGTTCATCTATTTGCGAGAGAGAGAGAGAGAGAGAGAAAGAGAAAGCGTGAGGGCAGACAGGGAGACACAGAATCCAAAACAGGCTCCAGGCTCTGACCTGTCAGCACAGAGCCAGACGCGGGGCTCGAACTCACAAACTGTGAAATCAGGACCTGTGCTGAAGTCAGACGCATAACGCACTGAGCTACCCAGGTGCCCCTGGTCTCTTACTCTTTTAATGGCAACCACAAGTATTTAATCCTAACGCTGTATGTGAATATACTTCCCAGAGTATTTCACAAAGAAAAAAAAAAAACAAGGTGCTAATTTTTAAAACTTGGTTAAGTGTAAAACATCTTCTTTATTCCTTCCCTTTGTCTGTGTGGCCTCGTCTGACCTTCTCTAGTCAGTGTCCTGAAAAATTCCTGTTGTCGAGGGAATCTATTGAGATGAAAATTCATGGTGTCAATGTCCCTCTTGGGAGCAAAAGAGATGCTAGCATGATATACTTGTACGAACATACATACGTAAAAACAGTTTATACTTAAAAATCAATTTCCTCCCACTCTCTTTCTTTTTTTTAGTAGTTATTTAAATTATAAAATTGCTACTTGCCCATACTTGGGACTTTTTTTAAGTGCAAAGGACTATCCACTGAAAAGTGGGTCTTCCTCCCATCCTATGTCCCTAGCCCACACACCAAACATCAACATTAGTAACAGTTTCTTGTGTAATCTTCCAGAAACGTCTATGCATGTGCAAGCATTTAAGTATAAAAGTGAATATAGTATACATCCCTTTTCACTGTACACAAATGAGCTCATTTTATACATGCTGTTCTGCATCTCCTTTAACAACATTTTTGTAATGTTTATTTATTTTTGAGAGAGACAGAGTGAGAGTGGGGGAGGGGCAGAGGGAGAGGGAGACACAGAATGGGAAGCAGGCTCCATGCTCTGAGCTGTCAGCACAGAGCCCGACGTGGGACTTGAAACCACAAACCATGAGATCATGACCTGAGCCAAAGTCAGATGTTTAACTGACTGAGCCACCCAGGCACCCCCTGTATCTCCTTTTTTTGTTTTTGTTTTTAAATATACAACAATCAATCTAGGTAGGAAATAGTTGCTTATCGGCACCTTACTCTTTTAACAGCCACATGAACTCTTTCCTTTGAGTTTATAAAGATTTAACAAATGTCCCTTTAATGCACATCTAGGTTGTTTGCAAAATTTTGCTCTTAAAAAGAGTATTGCAAACAGCATGTTTGTGCCTGTAATTTTCTACTATTAATATTGCCAGATTGCCCTCTCACATTCCCACCTAGCAGACTGTGGCATGCTATTTATTTGTAATCTTGCTAGCAGTATGTTTAATGTTTTCCAGTCTGATAGGTGTAAATGGTGTCTCGTTGTAATTAAAATTTACTTTCTTCAACTCTGAGCAATATAATCAATAGAATCAATCTTTTGCGTTTTAAGGGTGCCGGTTTTTGGGTTTTTTTTTTTTTTGAGCTTTATTTAAGTAATCTCTACACCCAGTGTGGGGATCAGATTCATGACCCCAAGATCAAAAGTCTGCATGTTCTTCCCACTAAGCCAGCCTGGTGCCCCAAGGGGGCTACTGTTTCACTTTTTATGCATATACACTGTCCCTTCCTATCCTTAAGCCAATTTTCTATTGATCTGTTGGCCTTCTAACTTGTTCGTATGTAAAACTCTGGATATTAAGAAAACCCACCCTTTGTCTGCGATGTGTGTTGTAAGTATTCCCCCTAATTTGTCATTTGTCTTCTGAGTTTTTGGGTGGCAGATTTTGTCAAATGAAGTTTAAAATTTGTATCAAGTGACATTTATGGATTCTGCTTTTTATGTCATACTTACAACGTTATCACTCAGGATTATATTTTAAATATTCCATATATTTTTCCCAGTTATTTCCCAGTTTTGTTTTCTACATTTAAATCCTTGACGAATCAGAAACTTATTGTTGGTAGAAGAAGTGAGGTAGGAATTCAGCTTTATGTTTTCCAAATAGCCTGCCAGTCATCTCAGCACCGTTAATGTGTTTCTTTACAAATGCATTCGTGTCTATTTCTAGACTATTCCATCGATCTGATTATCTACACTTGTGGCAGTGTCACATTTTCTTTTCTTTGGTGTTTAAGGTTTTTTAAAATTTATTTTTTGGGGGGGGGAGGGGAGAGGATCCAAAGCAGGCTCTGTGCTGACAGCGTGAGCCTGATGCAGGGCACAAACTCACAACCCCCTGAGACCATGACCTGAGCCGAAGTTGGACACTTAACTGACTGAGACACCCAGGTGCCCTAGCAGTGTCACATTTTCAAATTACAATAATTTAGGCCATCCTCCCAAACTTATTGTGCTTTTTAATAAATTTTCTGGCTATCTCTCCATGCCAAATTTTTCTTTATGAAAGTTAATAACATCAGGGGGCAGGCACCTGGGCAGCTCAGTCAGTTGAGTTCCTGGGTTCAGCTCAGGTCATGATCTCATGATTTGTGAGTTCGAGCCTGACATCAGGCTCATTGCTGTCAGTGCAGAGCCCGCTTTGAATCCCGTCCCAGACTCACACTCTCTCTCTCTCTCTCTCAAAAATAACCATGAAAAAACAAAAAAGAAAGAAAGTTAGCATCAGTTTGCAGGTTTCAAAAAAATCCTATTAGTAATCTGATTATGATTAAATTAGTTACATATTACTTTAGGAAGCATTATGGTCCTTAAAATATTAAGCATTCCTCTACAAAATATGGCTTAGTTATTTAAAGCTTCCTTTGATTTTCAGCAAAGATTTCTTCTTGTAGGTTTTTGTCATATGTCTACCACATTTCTCTTTAAGTTTATTTCTAGGTATTTTTCCTCTTTATTTTTTTTTAAAATTTTTTTTAATGTTTATTTATATTTGAGACAGAGAGAGACACAGCATGAACGGGGGAGGGGCAGAGAGAGAGGGAGACAAAGAATCGGAAGCAGGCTCCAGGTTCTGAGCCATCACCCCAGAGCCCGACACGGGGCTCGAACTCGCGGACTGCGAGATCGTGACCTGAGCTGAAGTCGGACGTCGGACGCTTAACCGACTGAGCCACCCAGGCGCCCCGGTATTTTTCCTCTTTAATAGAAATTATGAGTGAGACCTTTTCTTCTATATTTTCCTGGTCATTTGATACTTTGGCTCTTCTATATATTTTCTTCAGTCATCACATCATTATACCTAGTTTGCACGGGAGGATGCATGAGGACTTCATTCCACGATCTCTTGCATATTTGAAAAAGTCTGTTTGCGTGACTTACCCTTTGAAAGAAATTTGGGTCATTCATTCCTTTCTAATAGCCATTGGATATTAAGGACCCATGGCTTTTCCCATGCAGGAGAATTCTCTTGGGGGAGGTAAGGGATGCTAGATTTTATTAAATTTTTTCTTTATTCTCGAAATGTGATAACTTCTTTGGGATATATCTTGGAGTTGGTTGTTGTGTATATTTTTGTTTTTCTGAGATGAAATATACCATTTAAATCTGTACAGATTCTACATTTCTTTTACTTCTGGAAAATTTTTCTTCTTAGGTATTTTTGAATATCTTTTTTTTTCTAATTCTGCTCTCATTTTTCTCTAACACAAATTCAAGAATTCAATCTCTTTACTTATACTTAGTCTGTCTTTTGCTGACATGCCAGTAATTTACTTAAAAAGATTTTTTTAATGTTTGTTTATTTTTTAGAGACAGAGAGACAGAGACAGAACATGAGCATGAGCTGGGGAGGGGCAGAGAGAGAGACACACACACACACAGAATCCGAAGCAGGCTCCAGGCTCTGAGCTGTCAGAACAGAGCTTGACACGGGGCTTGAATCCACAAACAGTGAGATCATGACCTGAGCTGAAGGTGGACGCTTAACAGAGTCACCCGGGTGCCCCAACTTTCTAATTGTTTTCAACTCATGATTTGTATAGTTTGGACTTGCGTGTTTTTGTTTCAAGTGTGTCCTCCATGTCCTGACCTAGTATTTTGCCATTTTGAACCTGGATTTCATTTCTTTGATGGCTTAATTTCCTTCGACTTCTCTTCTGAACTCTTTCTGCTTTCTATCAACTAATTCTCTAGTCCTATAATCTCTTATTTTCTCTTACCTCTTTCTTCAGTTTTCTTTCTCAAGAGCCTGTAATTATTTAGTTTATGCCATGGGAAAAGTACTTGTCTGAAATTTTCCCATTTGATGGAATAATTATATTTGGAAATTTGTTCTTCATCTGTATTTGTATTTGATCAGCTGCTGCCCCTTCCCCTCCTCCTTCTTTTTCTTCTTCCCACTGTTATCTAAGTTTCGAACTCACATTGGTTTGTTTCTGATGGTCATTTGTCAATGAATGGGGGCCAATCCACCTGAACCAGTTACCAGAGAACAGTACTGGGGACAGGCTGGTTGGCAGCTTCAGTTCAGGTGCCTTGTCTCATGCACATGATGCCTTCTCAGTATGCTGCCTCCCCTGCCCACGAATACAGCTATTCAGCTTTTGTTGTTGTTCCTTAAAGATAAGAATAAGATAAGAAAGCTGTGCAACGAAACACTTTGTGTAACAGGTGTTCTTGGTAGTGACTTATCTTGTTGGAGTCGACTTTGATCAAGAGCTGCAAACCTGTTGTTTCTTGTTCTCTCCTCTTCCTGCCATGCTTCTAGTCTTCACAGGTGACACATCTGTGCGGGGCATCTTTCCCCATTCCCTCTGCCGGATATCCCAGAATGTGGAATGGATTTGGGGATGCTCCTGGGGCCCTCTCTCACCCATAGGCATTGAAGATTTGTGTCTTCAATCATTGGATGGATCTTTGCGTACCAACTACAGTTTGAGAATTCTGTATCCTACTCATTACTTGTATAGGTATGTGTTTTTCCTGGGAAGCTTTCATTTTTCTTAACAGTTTTTGTTTGGTAACATGTGGGTGATTTTTCCCCTGACTTTTGTTGAAGATGGTGTTTCTTCTCTGCTTCTCACTCATTTTGTAGTTTTTTAAAAAATTTATTCATTTTGAGAGAGAGAGCAAGAGAGCGACTGCAGAGCATGGACAGAGAGAGAGATAGAGAGAGAGAGAGAGAGAGAGAGAGAGAGAGAGAGGGAGGGAGAATCCTAAGCAGGTTCTGCACTGTCAGCACAGAGCCCAATACGGGGTTCAACCTCATGAACTGTGAGATGGTGACCTGAGCTGAAATCTAGAGTCAGATGCTTAACCGACTGAGCCACCCAGGCGCTCCACTTTTTGTAGCTTTTAATTCACTTTAGAGAGGAAAGAGACTAAAACCTTTAACATTTTAAGCAGAAATCCCTTAACATCTAGCATGTATTTTTAAAAAATAAAAGAAAAAATATCAACTTCTGCATTTTTTATTGTCTTACAGTTAGAAGAGTTGCTCACAGTTGGTGTGACCTTCAGAACAGTGATCTTTTTATGTGGCATCTGACTCTCAGAGTAGAGGACAATGGTTGCTCACGCTTGCCTGGATCCCCTTCCTTTTTATGCTGGTACTAATGTTCTTCTTTTCCTTTGGGGAAAATGTTCCTCCCTCATGCCACATGGTTTTGGTGCCATGTCAGTCATGCAGACATCACGGGACATGGGCATAAGGCCCAAGGCAAGAAATCCCATGGAAATTAGAATCCAGATGGCCACCACAAAACAGAAGAGGGGATACTGGCCAACCCTGGAGAAACAGTCTGTAGGTCACTGCTATGATATACCCAGAGGGGACTTGCTTCCTATCCCTCCCAAGGCAGGCTGTTTGACTATTTATTTGATTCTGCAAGCTATCTGTGTTCTTTCCACGGATTCTCTTCTCTTGTTTATGTACTCAGAGTAGGCTTCTGTTGCTTGCTCTCAAGTATTCTAATTAGTGCCTTCAGGGGGGTTCTGGAATCTTCCCACTGTATGCTACTGGGGAAGTGGCAGAACTGGGGTTTGCACTCCGATTTTTAAACTCAGTTCTGTGACCTTTCTGCTCTGCAACACTTGAGGTGAACTAACTACATAATAATCATGTCATACGTTCGAACTGGAATGGGTATAGTCTGAATATTATTTCAGGATAGTCAGACAGGGAGAGCAGAGAATAAGAATCTGGGTCTCCGTTAGGCGGGGGCAGGCAGAGAGGAAACAGCCTTAACTGCACACACTAAGACCAGAAAAAACATACAACCTAAGAGGTGAGTCAGGATGAGGATATAGTTTAAGTAAGAGCTGCTTTGGGGGTCAAAATATGGTGTGTGAGGGGGTCGGGCAGAGAGTGAGGGGGCAATGCCATCTAGATGGGCTGATTCCCATAGCCACAAATGCATGTGAAAAATGGGCAAGAAGGCAGCTGTTGTCAGAGCTCTGAAAAGGATGGACGGACCCTTTTGCCCACTTGTTCATTCACCAGGAGCAGCAGAACAGCACAGGCTTGGGACACACACACACACACACACACACACACACACACACACCTGCATTCAAATCACAGCTGCAGAAATGATTCACCATGAGACCTAGCAAGTTCCTTACCCGCTCTGTATCTCAGCTTTCTCGACTGCAAACTGGGGATAACAGGATCAACCCCATAGACTTGTTGGAGGTCCAGGACAAAACATGAAAGCTGTTTAATTAAGTGTTCTGTCTGGAAGATTACAGGAGCTCCATAAAAGGTAGTTGTGTTGCTATTAGTGATAAAATTAAATAACTATAATAAATCTCCCAGCCTCTTCCCACTCCGGTCCATCCTCTGCAATCTGCCAGTTTCCCTCCAAACATGAACCTGGGTGGCTGTCAATCTGCCCACACATCCCAGATGTCTCTGCCTCCATTCCCGGCTTCACCACCCACCACCCACCACCCACCACCCACCACCCACCACCCACCACCCACCACCACCTTTTTCCTCAGCTGCACGAAACTTCCCTCCGTTTCGGTAAGGTACTTTCAAGTTGCCTGGCTCTCCTGTGTGATGCTCCCTCTGCCCAAATGCCCTTTGCCTTTTCCCACTTGACCCCCTCTGCTCCCCTGTCACTATCTGCTCATTTGTCACCTCCTATCTGAGACCCTTCCTGTCCCCTCAGGCAGAGTTAGGTGTCCTCTCTTGTGTCTGCAGCACATATCCATACAGCAGCCATTTGAAAGATTGAAATGTAATAATTACTTTATTATGTGTTCAGCAGAGTAACTATCACTTATCAGGAACCCCTCTATGACCAGAGCTCTGCTTAGGCACTTTAATATACCTCTTATTCATCACCACAATAATTCTATCAGCTGGGTGACATTCCCTCTACTTCCAAGCTCAAGACATAGAGGCTGAGAGAGATCAAGTACCCAGCAACATGACCCAGTTAGTGGTGAATTCAGACTCTCTCCCATTCTAATGCCGGCATCTGAGAAAAATGAAATGAGCAATGTTGCCAAACAAAGATATCCAGTTCCAAGTAGGAGAAAAAACACTCAACATTTTAGTATGTCCCCTGATTCAGGTACATGTATGATTTTCATATGCTTTTTGAAACTCAATCCCAGCCCAGTGCCATCATCCCCTTGGTCTGAACCACTGGAGGGAAATTGAGGGTGAATTTGATCATGCCTTTGCCTGTCTAGACACATTTCTTTCTGGGGAGATGTTAAAGTTCAATGTGTCTAACGTCCCAGCCATCCCAACACCAACCTGCACGGTCCCATCTCTACCTGGGCTGTAGGAAATAGTGCCATTTCCTGTGTGCCTTCCTACCAGAGCCCATGTATCTTCCGAACACCCTGCTGAGGCTGAACTTACTCAGTGAGTGGGGCCAA
The DNA here is from genome assembly GCF_022837055.1 of Prionailurus viverrinus. Classification (NCBI taxonomy): domain Eukaryota; kingdom Metazoa; phylum Chordata; class Mammalia; order Carnivora; family Felidae; genus Prionailurus; species Prionailurus viverrinus. The sequence goes on along the minus strand of NC_062570.1, from coordinate 9,405,652 downwards.
GCACTTCTTCATTCCCCATTCATTCTCTCATATTTACTGAGCACCTACTGTGTGCCAAGCATCACAGGTTGCCCAGAGCCTCTGCCAATGGGCACGGGAACTTAGTACAGCATACCTTGCACCTTTCAAAGGTAAGGCACATAAATAAGTGTTCAAGCAAATGTCACCCTTATCAGAGACTAACTTGTCTGGATGTCTTATGCTATGATTTCCTTCACATGAGGGCCCTGATGACACGATTACTTTGGTGACAGTAACACTTGCCAAATTATCTCTCAGAACCTGTGAGAGATTCTCAGATTGAAAGATTGAAATGTAGGGGCGCCTGGGTGGCTCAGTCGGTTAAGCGGCCGACTTCGGCTCAGGTCATGATCTCGCAGTCTGTGAGTTCAAGCCCCTCGTCAGGCTCTGTGCTGACAGCTCAGAGCCTGGAGCCTGTTTCAGATTCTGTGTCTCCCTCTCTCTCTGACCCTCCCCTGTTCATGCTCTGTCTCTCTCTGTCTCAAAAATAAATAAACGTTAAAAAAATTTTTTTTTAAAGTAAAAAAAAAAAAGAAATGTAAAAATTACTTTCTTTATTATGTGTTCAGCAGAGAACCTCAGATTCTCACCTGTGGAATCACTTCATTTGTATTCAGGCCTATGTGTAATGAGCTTGCATAAAGAGGAAGGCCTTCTTGAGTTTACAAACGACAGAGGAATGGACTCACCAAATGCCCTGCCATCTAGCCTGAGACTGAATTTTTCTTCCCTAGGACAAGAGAGGTAAACTGTGCTATTAACTGGTGCGGCTGTAGTCAGAGGAGGAGGGGTCTTGTTAATGAAAGACCCTCTCATTCTGATGTGCACATCAATGGGCCTGGATCTGCAAAGTTGGGTCTGGAGTTTGTGGGTAGGAGCTGGAGAGAGATGAACGGTTCCACATAGTAACGTGAAGAAAGCTTTGAGTTCCCAACATTGAAAATCACTGCTGGAGTTTCTCAGGTGCACTGATATCACTTGAGTGCATGCAGCATTATTACTCTGCAAGCCGCCCCAGACAGAGGGGACGTCCCAGGACCCAGGCATGGCACGAAACCTCACAGCCCCAGAAAGAACAGGAAACCTTGAGAAGGCTCTGAGTTCAAGCTTCCCACCAGCTCATGGGGACAAAGACTTGAAAATTAACTTGATTTGGAAGAAATATATTCGTCTTGCACGTCTGGATCTGCGTACTGATCCTTCACACTCATTCCTAAGTTTCTTTCTCTCATTCACTTCACTCAGGGGCCAGAATGGAGTTTCCCTGGGTTGGAACTCCTACTCTTCTACTAGCTTGCTTTTTGATCTTAGGGAAACTCACTTAACCTCTCCGAATCTTAGTTTCCTCTCCTAAAAAAGTTTAAGATAACAAGAGCTCACTGACTTGCCCGTGAGATTGGCTTGGCTAGCCCATCATACTATGATGCCTGAGGTTAAGTGAGGTAATGTACGGGCAGTGCACAGCACGTGCCCCGCTCTGTAGCTGTATTGCAATTATAAAAGAATGTTTTGTAGGACCAACACCCTGAGAACTCTGTGGTATCCAGAGGGTGCTCTGGTTTGGATTTGGTTCGTTTATTCTCTTGAGTTCCTACAGCGCTTCCCACAGGGCCTGCCAGCTCTCACTGCGCACTCATGCTCAAGTCCCGCCAACTATCTGCCCAGAGACATACCTGCCTCTCATAGCTGCCCGTGTGGGTTCTCAATGCTCCGGTTTTTTCTCATTGCCTCAGATGTGCTCCGTTTTATTGTTGACTCAGGGCCTTCATTCATGCTGGTCTCTCTACTGAGAGCTCGCTTCCTTCCTTCAGTGTGGGTTATATCCTTGTATATGCTCCTATGACACCTGAATTTTTCTTCTGTAACAATGCTCATACTTACATAATGACTTGCATATTATCTGATTTCCTTATTAGATGAAAAACTGCATGAAAGCAGGGGCCACACTGGTCTCATTCTTGGCTGGATAATTATACAGTGCCCAGGACATGGTTTGCACTTCTTAACATTTGGTGAATGAATGGATGGATGTTCTTCTAAAATACCTCTAATCACTCCTCTCTTGATGTATGCTTATTAATTTGTATATATTTCCTTATTCATATCTTATTTGCATATGGCCATTAGGGTCCAGGAAAAAGGGATGATGAATCCTATACTAACTGATAACTTTGCTTTGTGGATTTCACTTTTTTTGAGAGAGAGAGAGAGAGAACTAGCAGGGGAGAGGCAGAGAAAGGGAGACAGAATCCCAAGCAGGCTCCACACACTCAGCATGGAGACCAATGTGGGCCTCGAACTCATGAACCATAAGATCATGACCTGAGCCAAAATCAAGAGTCATTTAACTGAGCCACCCAGGTACCCCTGAATTTAACTTTTATTACATAAATAATACACACTTGTAGGAAAGTCATAAAATATGAGTAAGTAAAAAGAAGAAAATGGAAATCATGAGTAATCCTACCACCATTACTATTTTCTTAGATGTTTTTTCAGTATTTATCCCTATAAATTTACAAAAATGGAAATCATCCTCTACAGACTATTTTGGAACTGATCATTTTGCTTAATATACTGTGAACATATTTCAACATCAAGAAGTACGATCTCCAGCCTATTTTTTTAATGGTTACATTGAATGCCATTGTAAAGAATAATTTATCTAACCAATCCCTTATTGGTAGACAGACTTTTTTTTTTAAACCATATGACGGACTGTGGTATAGAAAGCCACCTTGTAACTTAATCCCTGTGCACATCCATCACGATTCTCTTAGAATGATTTCCTAGAAATAGAGACACTACATCAAAGGGCATGTTTGTTTCAAACCTGGTTAATATACTTTGTCTAGCTGCCCACAAAGGTTTCAGGTATGTACATTCTTTCCAGCAAGGTAATGATGGAATCTTGTAGAGAAACTCTGAGTACCCTAGTATCCTTCCCTGGCTCACTGCCTTGCCTGTGAGATTGGCTTGGCCAGCCCATCCTTTCAATACCTCTAATCAACCAGGTATAGTGTTCAGTTCTTGGCCACTTGTTTTCGCATGGTTTGCTCTCTCTCTCTCTCTTTCTCAGATTCCAATTATTTTCAAACAGTTTCACACATATTCTAGTTCATAAACAAACTCAATGTGCTGAGATCTCTTCTACTCAGATACCTAACTCTTGCACTGTCTGAAGAGAAGCCCTACAGTCTCATTAACAAACAGTATTAATCTTCACCTCCCAGTGCTTCAGTGAATAGAAATGTTTACTATCCAATTTAGGAGCGTATAATTCTTCCTCTTTACAGGAACTGGAAGAAACCTTTCCATAAGAGCAAAGGGTTGTTACTCAAGATGACCAACATCTTTTTCTTAAGGTCAGCATTGAGGGAAGCCGCATATGGTTTACAGGTAAATATTTCTTTTTATAATTAAAAAAATTTTTTTAAATGTTTATTTATTTTTGTGAAAGAGACAGAGCATGAGTCGGGGAGGGGCAGAGAGAGAGGGAGACACAGAATCCAAAGCAGGGTCCATGCTCCAAGCTGTCAGCACAGGGCCCGACATAGGACTAGAACCCGACACAGGACTAGAACCCATGTACTGTGAGATCATGACCTGAGCCAAAGTCAGACGAGGTCACCCAGGCGACCCAAATATTTCCTTTAAAAATGTAGCAAAATTCCTTTGCTCAATATATAATTTAGCACTTACTCTGCTAAGTGCCTATATCAGTTAATCCTCACAACAATCCTCAGAAGTATATTATTATCTCCTTTTACATACAAAGAAAATGAGGTTTTGACTCTTTGGTTCATTCATTCAATAAATATTTACTGAGTGCCTACCGTTGGGTTTAGCAACATGGGAGTTACCGGTCATCTTATTTAATAAGAGTTCTTTCACTGGAGGGAAAACTTGATTGGAATGGGTTCAAGAAAGAATAGGAATGAATAATTTGGAGATGGTGACCATTTTATAGACTGCTATTTTATAGACCTTTGCTGCAAAGGGAAAGAGGAGAGTGGGAACTTAGGGCTACACAGGAAAGTGAGAGGTCGAGGGGGCTTGTAGTAAAATGAGATCACAGCATGCTGGGATGGAAATGGTTCAAACAGAGAAGACACTTCGCTGATGTGGGGGAGAAAGAAGTGGCAGGAGTTGCTTAGCTGAGAGCAGAGAGCCAGTCTGCGATAACTGAGACGAGGGAACTGGACGACGGGTGTGGGTAAAGGTGGAAGCCCGTGGCAGTTCTCTGTTTTGGTGCCTTTGTTCTTCCTCAGGAAAGTAGGAAGGAATTCAGTAACTGAGAGGGGAGGTGGGAGGTCTGCAGGAGTAGGAAGAGCATGACGTAGGTAGGAAAGTAGACAGGGAACGTAGCAGGAAGTGTGGGACGGCTGCTGGGTGGCACCAAGGACCCAGCTGAAGATGGGAGGCATACGTTTAATGAGGCTGGGCAGTAAGACTGTGTGTTCTTCTCCAGCCACGTCCAACTGTACAGGTGCAGGTGAGGAGCAGGCAGTGGGGCGGACAGAACTAGGTTTGTGGCTTTAGTCGAACAAGGATGCCCACAGCGAGGGAGGGCAAGGACATGAAAGGAACAACTACTGAATGACCATGGAAGTTTGAAATGGGTAAGATACCACAGAGACCCGCGGTGCCTCACGGAAACGAGGACCCAGAACCTTCCATGGACATTTCCCGCATGGCACAAGACAGCACTGCAAACATTCTCCTCCCTTTCCCCTCCCGCTCCCCCTTCTTACAGAAATAACAGTGAGCTCGGGCAGGCTTCGCCAGTTCCGTGGAGAACATATGGTTGCCGATGAGGGGAAACAGACAGGGCCGGCTAATGGGAAAACGTAGGGTCCCTCATGGGTCTGGAGTTTAAATATCAGTTTCTGGTGTTTGTGCCTGTGTGGTTTTCTCCACGCAACTGATCATTATCTTTCCAGGTCCACACCTCTCTTGGGGGTGCTTGGTAAGGGTACCCGCCCTCTTCAGATATTAACCATCCTCTACTAACAAAGCCACGACAGGTCTCATGTGGTGTTGTATGTGGGGCAGAGTTAAATCCAAAACAGACACTGAGGCACATTGAAATCGTGAGGCAGACTGACGACAGCCCAGGAATGCTGAGATTGAGGCCGGCCTCCTATGTGACTGCTGACAGTAGGAATGTTAACCCTGCATTTCCTGCCTGGAGTCTGATTATAGCAGGGAGTCATGTTCTCTCTCTGTCTCTTTCTGTCCATCCCCCCTCCCAACACACACAGTCACCCCCCCCCGTCCCTCTTTCTCTCACATACACACCCACACACCCACACACACCGTCCTTCCCTCTCTGTCTCCTTCTCTCTCTCTCTCTCTCTCTCTCTCTCACACACACACACACACACACACACACACACTGTCCTTCCCTCCCTCTCTCTCTCTCTCACACACACAGTCCTTCTCTCTCTCTCTCTCTCTCTCTCTCTCTCTCTCTCACACACACACACACACACACACACACACACACACACACACACACTGTTTCTTTCACATCCACACACTCTCTCTCTCATATGCACATGTGTCATAAAGCCTGGAGGAGTGTGTTCAGGCTTTTTGATAGCTGTGTGCCTGGAGGCCGCATACTATGAATTTGGAAAGTTGTGAGAAGAACAGAATCTCTGGTCCTCAGAGATTAGAACGACCACTTAGATGAGAACGATCAGAGAAGCAAGAGGATTGGTCCTATTGCGAAGTTTTGGATATTTTGGAATGGTCACACGATCTCGCAGTTTGGATGCCTTGGGCGACCTAAATGAAGGGCCGGGTTCTGTACCCCAGTCTCCCCAGCAGGCCTCATGGAAGGCTGCACCTTCCCTCTCAGAGAGATAGAGACACTGGGCCTCCATCCAGGAGGGATTTGCCTCGTGCATTTCAGAGAAAAGCAGGACTCAGCCAGAGACACATAATTTAATACTGAGTTTATCTAGGAAGAGAGAAGCGGAAGGAATAGTGATGGTGTGTGTGTGTGTGTGTGTGTGTGTGTGTGTGTGTGTGTGTGTGTGTATGTGTCCGGGTGATCCTGCCCTCCCTCAGCACAGCTACCCATACATACACCCACACCTCCACGCACACACACGGTGGCACCCCATCCTCCATACCCACATGAGAAGTGCTGTTCTTAGGGTTTTTGGATGGCCCCTTTCTAAATGTGCACACTCTCCCTGAGTCATTATCCAAAATAATAATCAACAATGCCATCAATGGGGATTGACTTTTTAGGGTTCCTGTTGAGTAACTGAATCTGAATGTAATTGTATGTATTTAATAACTTTCTGTACTTTCTAGTTTAAATCCACTAAAATCACATTAGGGAGGATTCCCCAAAGAGAAAATCAACTTGACAAAAAATATTCGTAAGCTGAGAGCCAGTACCCAACATTATAGCTACTCTGGGCTTTAAGTGGAATTATGTGCAACCTGGTTTCTTACCATTAAAAGTCTGCTCCTGGCTCAGGAAAACATACTGGACCTAAATAAAATGCCTTCCTAATGTTCAAGGAATTAGCTCTATCCTACCCCATTTTACCTTCCTATATCTACCTTATCATCTCTAGAATGTTCTTTTATCTGCCCCATCCCATTTCTAGTTGATGAACTGAGGCAAAGAGGAAGGGAAGAAAAGAAAGAAGGGAAGGGTGGAGGAATAAAAAGGTGGAGAGAACATACAGTTATGAGCACTTAGAATGGGTCATGGGACTCCACAAACACCTACTATGTATAGGCAGATTCTGCTCAAGTGTTGTTGATGTTGCCCCTTCCATGTAGGAGATGATGGTCAGTGTCCGTTGGGTAAGTGATTGCCACTAGCTGTCATGCTAGCAGGCCTGGATCAATTAGTGATTGGAACTCAATGTAAACAATTACATAATTTATAGTTTTGTGCTGTTCTAGTTTAAAGTCACCATAAACAAAGCATGATGCTTGCACAATATGAGGATTCTCACCAAAGGAAACAGTGATATGACTAAAGCGTTCACGTGTGCTAGGCTCATGCTTGAGTCACCACCAGTTCGCCTGTGACTCACGTGAATGTGAGTAAACACACGAATGTGGCCTACTCACATCTGGATTCTGATCATGGGCTAACCACACAAGGTGCTTCAATGCCCTTGCTCTGGAATCAAGAAATATACGCTGAAAATAAGAGGACTGAATGCATGTCAACTTCAAAAGACACGCCAGCTTGGTGTCCTTACAACTGCCTTGCTTTGGGTGGTTCGATTTATCCAACCTTTACCCACAGGCTCAGAATGTGCAGCAGGAGATGAAGGCCAATTGGGGGAACTTCTGAAGTTGGTTCAAAGGATGAGCAGCTCTCATGAGGAAAAGAAGCTTTGTGTTGCTGGCCAGCAAATGCCAAGTGCCTCCTCCATTCCATTCCATGAGACAGAATCCTCATGGTCCCCGTCTCTTAGAGTTAGCCACAGGAGCATGGTGTGGCTGGTGCTATTGCTGTCCTGCACATACTCTCTTGGGCCTCACATGTCAGCACCTGGGGCACTAATTTCTAACTTTTGGCGTCTCCCTCTCTTTGCCTGGGGGTTTTCTCTGACCTCCAGGAGTGATCTGCCCATAGGAATGGCATTCTGGAAATGTTGAGGAACAACCAGTGATAATTAACTGATGGGAAGAACGGCTCCCTTGTGTACCGGTTGGGGTAGCTCTGAGGCTCCTACTTTACGCTGTCTTCTAGAATTCCCGAGTAGGGTTCAGTTCCAGGTGACCACAACAGTCACTTAACTGATAACGCATCATTTGTTGGTTGGCTTCTCTTCTCCAACACACTTCCCCACTATCCTGCCAGTGGTTCCTGGAATCACCTCCCAAATAAATTGCACTTAAATCCTAATCTTAAGATCCACTTCTGAAGATACCCAGACTAACACTCAGGCCATCTTTTCTCACCACAGTTTTTCTCACCTTGGTAGAACCAGAAGCTTAAATAGTTGGAGTTCTCTTGATCTTTGATTATAAACTAGTGTTGAAAATCCAAACAGCCACAGAGACAAGGCAAGTTACATAAATAGGAGAAGCAAGCTGGATAGAGATTATGTGAACCAGATGGTACGTATGCTGTCTCAAAGAGCAGCTGCAACTAAGCCCCAGCCAATTGTGGCCATGTGGAAAAGTAGGCCCAATGTAGCTGCATCAAGTTTTTCGTGAGAATCCAGAAATCCAGATTTTTATGTAGAATCTCTTAATATGTAAATGTTGGCCACAAATTTCAGATGCTTTTATAACGTTGAACTGGCCAAATAAAACACATCTGTGAGCCATATTTGGCCCAGGGGCCACCAGTTTGCAATCCCTGTTACAGAACTACGGCCCTTAGCTAGAAATTCATAGCTGACACTTAGAGTAACAAGAGTTGCTGCTCTTAAAATGAATTTTCACAGCTATTGTCACATTTCTTTAACAGGTCTTATTCTCACCCCATCCCTAAGTGGTTGTAGCCAGCATTGCATATCTGCTCAAGAAACAAAGGAGACCCAAGTGGAAAGAGAACACTAATCAAGGACTTGGCATGGAATGGTGGTCTGGCTTCAGATGATGTTCTTAGAGCCAACTGGAAAGGAAACCACCACCCAAATCCGTCACGACGTGTGCTATCACAGTGGGTTTAAATGGGGTGGAAATGTTGTGAGTTTAATAGAAATGGAACTGCTGAGACGTACATATATATCTGGGTTTAGCTGATAGCTCTTTCAAGGGCATGGTGATGTCAAATATGTTTGGCAGCTTCGATTCTCTTAGCACCCACATTTGCGCTGTTCTAAAGACAGGGGGTGATTGGAAGCATGTGTGCTAACAGTAACCACGCATAATGTGTGGAATGAGGGAGAGTGTGGAAGTTTTACTCTGACTCTCATGGTCCTAAGCTAAGCTAACCCTTTCCACTTGTGTGCCGGGGGAGAGAGAAGCAAAGCGTTACATCACTTTCCTTCTTCTTCTTCTTTTTTTTAATGTTAGCAAAAAACTTGGCTGCCTAGTCAACCTTTCATTTCGGTATTCAGGAACCAAAGTGCACAAATAATAGGAGTTGGGATCCTGTCAGGCCATCTCCTCCAGTAAGAAAAATCACTATCAAGTGGTTCTTTTAGTTCTGCATGTGGACCGGCCACACACTGGTTTTGATAACTGCACTATGGTTGTGTGAGATGGTAATGTAAGAAGAAGCCGAGTGAAGGATATGTGGGAATTTTGTGAACTATGTTTGCTGAGTCTAAAGCTGTCTCAAAATAAAAAAGTTTAGGAGCGCCTGGGTGGCGCAGTCGGTTAAGCATCTGACTTCAGCCAGGTGACGATCTCGCAGTCCGTGAGTTCGAGCCCCGCGTCAGGCTCTGGGCTGATGGCTCAGAGCCTGGAGCCTGTTTCAGAATCTGTGTCTCCCTCTCTCTCTGCCCCTCCCCCGTTCATGCTCTGTCTCTCTCTGTCCCCAAAATAAATAAACGTTGAAAAAAAAATTAAAAAAATAAATAAAAAAGTTTAGTTTTTGAAGACTGTTATCAACAAGATTCTGGTGCACAAAAGGGCTAGACCAGGTAAGCAGAACTTCCTACAAAGTCCTACGTTTGTAGGCTTTTGAAGGTGGAGGACCTTCACATACTAACATAATAAAGAGAGGTGTGTTTTTGTTCTGTTTTACAGATAGAAGCCAAAGTTCAAAGAACTTTACTTGCCAAAGTTTACCCAGCTAGTGAGTGCACGATGATGAAAGGTAGGTGACTGTTATTTCCCAATGTGAACATCTTCTGGTGATTAAATGCTTTACGATGGTGATTCTCAGGCACAGGAGAAAATAAAAAAGGTAAAAGGGACAGATATAAAAGGCTAGATATAGGTTGTCCAAGTAAATGTAAGAATGTTCTGAATAATCAAGATGATCTTTCAAATCGGTAGGTAAAGGATTGCTTCTCCAAGACTGTTAAGACAGCCGAGTCCATATTTTGTTTGTTTTTTTTAAGATTTTTAAGAAATGTTTATTTATTATTGAGAGACAGAGACAGACAGAGCATGAGCAAGGGACAGGCAGAGAGAGAGGGAGACACAGCAGGCTCCAGGCTCTGAGCTGTCGGCACAGAGCTCAAACTCACAAACCACAAGATCATAACCTGAGTTCAAGTCAGATGCTTAACCAACTGAACCACCAAGGCACCCCCTGAGTCCACATTTTGAACAAAAATTAGTATGCCCACATTATCTCCTGCCTCCTCCCAATTTACAGAGAAATTGAGTTGGAAGTGAAAAAATGAAACTATAAAATGGCTAGAAGAAAATAAAGTCACTTTTACTATATAATCTTGGTGTGAGCAGTATTTCCTAAGAAAGGTAGAAACCTTAAGAGAAAAGACTGATGGATTTACTTAAATTAGAAGCAAACACATTTTTATGTTCCAGAAACTACCCACAGTAGTTTCTGCTTAACCCCTGGCAAGCACTAATTTGTTCAGCAATACTATAATGTTGTCATTTCACAAATGTTACATACATGGAATCATACAGTATTTTTTCTATGCTTTGGCTTTCAGCCTGGCTATTTGCAATGAATTCTTTGTAGATAACATAGAGTTGGGTCAGGTGCTTATAATCCCTTCTATCAATCTCTGTTTCTTAATGGTGTATTTGGACCCTTTACATTCAATATAAATATTGGCACATGAGGGCTTAAATCTGATATTATATTTCTTGTTTTGTTTCATTTTTCTCTATTTTCTTTTTCCTGCCTTCCTGAGGGTTACCTGGATATTTTTTTTTTGAATTTGATTTTCACTTTTTTTTTTAAGTTTATTAATTTTTGAGAGAGAGACAGAGAGAGTGATCAGAGGAAGGACAGAGAGAGATGGGAACAGAGGCCCTGAAATGGGCTCTGCACAGACAGCAGAAAGCCCAACCCGGAGCTTGAACACCCGAACTGTGAGATCATGACCTGCGCCAAAGGCAGACACTTAACTGACTGAGCCACTCAGGTGCCCCGGATTTTCACTTGTATTTAGTGTTCTTTATTATATCTTGTATATCTTTTTTTTAGTGATGCTATAGTTATTACAGTATATATACAACTTACCAGAATCTTCTAGTATCAACTCTGGGGTATAGAATAGGAGACTTTCCTTCCTTTATGTCCATTTATCCTTCCTCGTTTATAATTCCCTTGCACATTTATAACCACATCAGTTGGTGTTACAATAATCAGTTGGTGTTAAATACCTCTCTCAAAGAGGAGAGGTAAAGTCTATGTATTTACTCATGTCTTTTCTTACCACGATTTTTACTCCTTCCTCATAATTCAAAGTTCCTTCTTTTATTGTTTCCTTTCTGTTTAGAGAATTTTCCTTAAGTATTCTTTTAGGATAGATCTGCTGGCAACAAATTCTCTTTGTTTTCTTTCGTAAGAGAATCTCTAGATTTTCTCTTCATTCTTTTTTTTTTAATTCCAGTATAATAAACATACAGTGTTGTATTAGTTTGAGGTGTATGATATACTGATTCAACCATTGTATACATTTACTCAGTGCTTATCTCTTACTCCTCTTCGCCAATTTCACCCATCCCCACCCCCCCACCTCTCCTCTGGCAACCACCAGTTTGTTCTCCATAGCTAAGGGTTTGGGTTTTTTTGTCTTTTTTTTCTTTGTTTGTTAGGTTTGTTTCTTAAATTTCACATACGAAATCATATGTATTTGTTTTTCTCTGATTGACTTATTATACTTAGCATTATACCCTGTTGATTTCTCCATGTTGCCACAAATGGCAAGATTTTATTCCTTTTTTTGGCTGAGCAATATTCCATTGTATACATATACCACACCTTCTTTATCCATTCATCAATTTATAGACATTTTGGCTGCTTCCAAAATTTGGCTATTGTAAATAATGCTACAATAAACATAAGGGCGGATATATCTTTTCAAATGAGTGTTTTTGTATTCTTTGGGTAAATAACCAATAGTGGAATTACTGGATCAGATGGTAATTCTATTTTTAATTTTTTAGGAACTTCCATACTGTCTTCCACAGTGGCTGCACCAGCTTGCATTCCCATCAATGGTGCATGAGGGTTGCTTTTTCTCCACATCCTTGCCAACACTTGTTTCTTCTGTTAATTTTAGCCATACTGATGGGTATGAGGTGATATCTCATTGTAGTTTTTTAAATATGTTTTGTTTATTTTTGAGAAAGAGAGAGAGAGAGAGAGGGGAGGCGTACAGAGAGAGGGGGAGAGAGAGAATCCCAAGCAGGCTCTATGCTGTCAGTACAGAGCCCGACATGGGGCTCCATCCCACAAACCATGAGATCATGACCTGAGTCCAAATCAAGAGTCAGATGCTTAAGTGACTGAGCCAGCCAGGTGCCCCTCTCATTGATAATGACTGATGTTGAGCATCTTTTCATGTGTCTGTTGACCATCTGTGTGTCTTCTTTGGAAAAATGTCTGTTCATTTCTTGTGGTGTTAAGTTTTTTACATATTTTGGATATTGACCCCTCATCAGATGTATCATTTGCAAATATCTTCTCCCGTTCAGTAGGTTATCTTTTTGTTTGTTTGTTTGTTTGTTTTACTGTTTCCTTTGCTGTGTAAATGCTTTTCATTTTGGTGTAGCTCCAAGAGTTAATTTTTGCTTTTATGTCTCTTGCTTCAGGAAACATATCTAGAAAAATCAGAAAATATCAGAGAAATTATTGCCTATGCGCTTTTCTAGGAGTTTTATGGTTTCAGGTGTCACATGTAGGTCTTTAATCCATTTTTATTTTATTTTGGTGTATGGTTAAAAATGTGGTCTAGTTTCAGGGTGCCTGGATGGCTCTGTCGGTTAACTGTCGAACTTCGGCTCAGGTCATGGTCTCATGGCTTGTGAGTTCAACCCCTGCGTCGAGCTCTGTGCTGAACAGCTCAGAGCCTGGGGCCTGCTTCGGATTCTATGTCTCCCTCTCTCTCTGCCCCTCCCCCACTCATTCTCTCTCTCTCTCTCTCTCTCTCTCTCTCTCTCAAAAAATAAACATTAAAAATTTTTTTTCAAAAAAATGTGGTCTAGTTTCATTCTTTTGCACATAGCTGTCCAGTTTTCCCAACACCATTTGCTGAAGAGACTTTTTCCCATTATATATTCTTGCCTCTATCATAGATTAATTGACCATACAAGCATGAATTTATTTCTGGGCTCTTTATCCTGTTTCATTGATCTATCTGTCTCTCTTTGTGCCAGTACCATACTGTCTGATTACTACACCTTTGTAGTATGTCTTTAAATCTGATACTGTGATATCTCCACTTTTGTTCTTTTTAAAGATTGTTTTGACTATTTGGGGTCTTCTTGTTTCATATACATTTTAGGAATATTTGTTCTGGTTCTATGAAAAATGCTGTTGGTATTTTGATAGGGATTGCATTAAATCCATACTTTGCTCTGGATAGGATGGACATTTTAATAATGTTGGTTCTCCCAATCTGTGAGCATAGAATATCTTTTCATTTGTCAATGCCATCTTCAATTTCCTTCATCACTGCTTTACAGTTTTCAGAGTACAGATCTTTCTCCTCCTTCATTAAGTTTATTCCTAGGTATTTTATTATTTTTGGTGTAATTGTAAATGGGATTGTTTTCTTAATTTCTCTTTCCACTACTTCGTTATTAGTGTATAGAAATGCAACAGACTTCTATACACTGATTTTGTGTCCTATGACTTTACTGATTTTATTGATCACTTCTGGAAGCTTTTTGGTGGAGGTTTTCTATACAGAGTATCATGTCATCTGCAAATAGTGAAAATGTTACTTCTTTACCAATTTGGATGCCTTCTATTTCTGTCTTGTTTGACTTCTATGGCTAATACTTCCAATACTATGTGAGAGCGGATGTCCTTGTCTTACTTCTGATCTTAAGGGAAAAGCTCTCTGTTTTTCATCATTGAGTCGGATGTTAGCTGTGGGTTTTTCCTATATGGCCTTTATTATGTTGAGGTATGTTCCCCCTAAACGTATTTTGTTAAGGGTTTTTATCGTGAATGAATGCTGTACTTTGTCAAATGCTTGCTCTGCATCTACTGAGATGAGCATATGGTTTTCATCCTTTCTTTTGTTGATGTGAAGTATCACATTGATTGATTTATAAATTTTGAACCACCCTTGCATCCCAGGAATAAATACCACTTGACTGTGGTGAATGATTTTTTAAATGTATTGTTAGATTTGGTTTGCTGGTATTTTGTTGAGGATTTTTGCACCTATGTTCATCAGAGACATTGGTCCCTAATTTTCTTCCTTTGTGGTGTCTTTCTCTGATTTTGGTATCAGGGTAATGCTGTCCTCATAGAATGAACTTGGAAGCTTTCCTTCCTCTTATGTTTTTGGAATAGTTTGAGAAGAATAAGTATTAACTCTTGTTTAAATGTTTGGAAGAATTCACCTGGGAAGCCATCTGGTCCAGGACTTTAGTTTGTTGGGAATTCTTTGGTTACTGATTCAATGTCATTGCTAGTGATCAGTCTGTTCAAATTTCTGTTTCTTCCTGATTCAGTTTTGGGAGGTTATATGTTTCTGGGAATGTATACATTTCTTCTTATATGCCAATTTGTTGGCATATAATTTTTCATAATATTGTTTTATAATCCTTTGCATTTCTGTGTTGTTGGTTGTTATTTATCCTCTTTCCAATTTTATTTTAATCCTCTCTCTTTCTTGCTTTTATTTTACTTTTTTGATGAGTCTGGCTAACGGTTTATCAATTTTGTTGATCTTTTCAAAGAACCAGCTCCTGGTTTCATTGATCTGTTCTATTCTTTTTTTAGTTTCTGTTTCATTTATTTCTGATCTAATCTTTATTATTTCATTCCTTATACTGGCTTTGTGCTTTGTTTGATCTTCTTTTTCTAACTCCTTTAAGTATAAGGTTAGATTATTTATTTGAGATTTTTCTTGCTTCTTAATGTAGTCCTGTATTGCTATAATCTTGCCTCTCAGAAGAGCTTTTGCTGTATCCCAAAGGTTTTGTATTTTCACTTTCATTTGTCTCCATGTATTTTATGATTTCCTTTTTGATGTCTTGGTTGACCAATTCATTGTTTACTAACATGTTATTTCACCTCCATGTATTTGTGTACTTTCAAGATTTTTTTTTCTTGTGGTTGATTTCGAGCTTCACAGCATTATGGTTGAAAGATATGCATGATATGATTTTCATCTTCAATCTTTTTGATCTTTGTGATATATTCTGGAGAATGTTCAAGTGCTCAATGGAGCGCGTGAAAAGAATGTGTATTCTGCTGTTTTGGGGTGGAATGTTCTGGATATATCTGTTTAGATTCATTTGGTCCAACGTGTCATTCAAAACTATGATTTCCTTGTTGATTTTCTGTTTGAATGATCTGTCCATTGATGCCAGTGAGAGGTTAAAGTCTACTATTATTGTATACTATCAATTTCTTCCTTTATGTTTGTTAATAGCTGCTTTATGTATTTGGGTGCTCTCATATTGGATGCATTAAAATTTATAATTGTTGTATCTTCTTACCAGATTGTTTCCTTTATGACTATGTAGTGCCCTTCTTTGGTTCTTGTTATAGTCTTTGTTTTCAAGTCTATTTTGTCCAATATAAATATTGCTACCCCAGCTTCCTTTTCACTTCCATTTTCATGATAAATGTTTTTCATCCCTTCAGTTTTAATCTGGAATTAGGTCTGAAATGAATCTCTTGTAGGCAGCATATAGATTGGTCTTGCTTTTTTATCCATTCAGTCACCCTATGTCTTTTGATTGGACTATTTAGTCCATTTACATTCAAAGTAATTATTGATAGGTATGTATTTATTGCTATTTTGTTACTTGTTTTATGGTTGTTTTTGTAGCTCTTCCCTGTTCCTTTCTTTTCTTGCCATCTTTTCTTATGGTTTGATGGCTTTCTTTAGTGATACACTTGGATGCCTTTCTCTTTATTTATTTATTTATTTTTTGTATATCTTCTACAGGTTTTTAATTTGTGTTTACCGTGAGGTTTATATATAACGTTTTATGCATACAGCAGTCTATATTAGGTTGATGGTCATTTAGGTTTGAACCCATTCTAAAAGAACTAAATTTTTACCACTCCATCCATACACACATGTTAGGTATATACTGTCATACACTACATTCTTTATTTTGTGAATCCTTTGGCTGATTTTTATAGATACACTTGATTTTGCTGTTTTTGGGCTTTCACTTCCATACTAGTTTTATAAGTGATTAATCTACCACTTTTATAACATTTATATGTGCCTGTGAATTTTTTTTCTTTCCTACTTTTCTTACTCCTACTTATGGTTTTTCCTTTCCACTCAAAGAATCCTCTTTAACATTTCTTGTAAGGCTGATTTAGTGGTGATGAAATCCTTTAACTTTTGTTTGTCTGGGAAACTCTTTATCTCTCCTTCTATTCTTAATGATAGCTATGGAGCAGAGTAGTCTTTGTTGCAGGTTTTTTTTTTCCTTTAAGCATTTGAATGTATCACCCCATTCCTTTCCGGCCTGTAAGGTTTCTACTAAAAAATCTGCTGATAGACTTATGGGGTTTCCCTTAAATGTAACTGCTTTATTTCCTCTTGCTGCTTTTAAAATTATTTCTTTATTACTACTTTTTGCCATTTGAATTACTATATTCCTTATTGTGGACCTCCTTGGGTTGATTTTGTTGCAGGCTCCCTGTGCCTCCTGAATCTGGATCTCTATTTCCTTCCCCCAATTCAGGAAGTTTTCAGCTATTATTCCTTCAAATAAATTTTCTTCACCCCATCTCTCTCTTTTCTCCTGCTAAGATCCCTATAATGCAAATGTTATTATGCTTAAAGGTGTTGAATTCCCTTAATCTAGTCTCACTTTTTATTATCCTTTTTTTCTTTCTTTTTTCTGTTTGGCTTGATTGCTTTCCATTACTCTGTCTTCCAGCTCACTAATTCATTCTTCTCCTTCCTCTAGATTACTATTTATTCCCTTTAGTATATTTTTAATTTCAGTTATTGAATTCTTCCTCTCTCATGGTTTCATTTTTAATTTAATTTTTTATTTTCATTTATTTCTTTATTTGACAGAGAGAGAGCAGAAGAGAGGGGCAGAGGGAGAGAGAGAAAGAGAGAGAGAGAGAAAATCTTTTGTTTAATGCTTATTTTTAAGAGAGAGAGACAGAGCATAAGTGGGGGAGAGGAAGAGAGAAGGAGACACAGAATCCAAAGCAGGCTCCAGGCTTTGAGCTGTCAGCACAGAACCCAACGTGGGACTTGAACCCATGAGCCCGTGAGTTCATGACTTGAGCCAAAGTTGGATGCTTAACTGACTGAGCCACCCAGGTGCCCCAGGACCCCTTCTTGTAAGCCTTCCTGAAGCTCCTCCTCACCCTGTCCCAGGGAGAACCCAGCCCTGAGATAAGCTGAATGCACCCCAAATCATGCACTCAAAGGGCTCTGGCTCCTATGTCACCAACCTCAGGTAATGGGGCAGGTAGAAACCCCTTACTTCTCTTCCACCTCCCTGGGCTCTCCACTGTTCAACCAGCCAGTGAGTCTGACTAATTCTGACTCCTATATATGCTCCGCAGCTTCTGTTTCTATTTTATAGATGAGGAAATTTGTTCTGACACTGACCTTTTCCACAGCTCATGACCTGAGCTAAAGTCAGACACTTAACAACTAAACCACCCAAGCACCCCGAGAGAGAGAATCTTAAGCAGGTGTCATGCTCTGCACGGAGCTCAATGCAGGCCTCAATCCCACAACCATGGGTTTACAACCTGAGCCAAAATCAAGAGTCAGAGGCTCAACTGACTGAATCACTTAGGTTCCCCTCTGATTGGTTCTTTTTTATATTTTCTCTCTTTTTTTGAGGATCTCACTGAGGTCTTCCACTCTTTTCTCAAGTACATGATTATCTTTATGACTCGAACCTATGAATTCTCTAGCAGGCATATTGCTAATCTCTGCTCTGTTTAGCTCTCTTACTGTGATTTTATCTGTTTCGTTTTGTCTAGCTTTCTGTTTGTGTTAGGAAAATCAGTTACATCTCCTGCCTTTCAAAGTGGTGCCCTTATGAAGAAGAGGTCCTGTTGTACCCTGCAGTGCAATGTCCCCTGTTCACAAGAACTTGGTACTTCAAGGGTTTGTCCCTTGTGTTGCATGCACCCTACTGTTATGGTTGAGATGTGCTTGCCTTCAGTCCAGTCATCTGCAATGGCTCCTTTTACCTGTTATGGTCAGGGTTTGGTCCCTGTGTTATTAAGGGGCCAGTCTGGGAGCACCTTGGGATTGAATTGGGTCAGACCTGATGTTTGCCAGAACTGCAGTCACACAGAACTGTAGGATGCTTTCCTGTGTTGTCCCCCTAGAAGCTTTTATTGGTGGGTGGGTCTGCAGTCAGACCTGAGGACTGCCCCCAGCCCACTGCTAGGACTGCAATCAGACTGTGCATGCGTGGTTGTGTTTCCCTCTACCCATGGAGGGAGTCACTTTGGAGTGGTGCTGGCCAGTGGGAACTGCTTTCACAATGTCTTGCATCAAACGGACTCTGGTGGAGTGGGGTGAGCTGGATGGAGTAGATCCACAGGAGAACTCAGAGGTGGGGGTTGCTGTTAGCAAAATTAGTGGCAAGTGTTCCTGGTGGTTCCTGTTGGTTCCTGCAGGCGTGTTTGTATCTAGGCTGGGAGGTGATGGAGAAAAATAGCACCATCCATCTCTTTTATTCTTGGAGAAGTCACCTAAATGTCCCTGCGCAAGTCTGAGATTAGTAAATATATCTCTTTCCCATAAGCCCCAGGCATTTTTCAACCTGCTGCTTCTATGCTGTATCTCAATGGGGCTATTTGTTATGCTGTCCTTTTAAGGGCAGGACTCAGTTTCCTATTGTCCTCCAGCTCTCCCAGAGCTGAGCCTACTGATTTTTAAAGTTCCAGGTGTTAAGCCGTACTGATTGTAAAAACTCATGAAGTTAAGTGCCTCTGGTTTTCAAAGCCAAATGTTATGGGGATACATCTTCCCAATGCAGGTCCTTCATGGCTGGGGTACCTGGTGTGGGTTCTGCTGCTCTCCTTTGTCCATTCTTGCATGGTTTCTCCCCATGTGGTTAGTCTCTCACAGGTTAATTTTTTTTTTTTTTTTTTTTTGGACCATGTATCCACCCTTCCTATGGTTTTTGATGTGGCCTCTTTTTTAGCATTAGCTGTGGAGAGTCTGTTCTGCCTGTCTTGGGGTCATTTCCTGGGTTATTTTCACTGGCTTATCTAGGTGTAATCTGGTTGGAGTTTGCTCAGCTTCTTGAATTTGTACATTTCTATCTCTTGTCAAATTTGGGAAGATTTCAGCCATTATTTCTGAGTACTTTTTCAGTCATACCCTTTCTCCTCCTTTCTTGGGCTCCAATGACATGAATGTTAGATCTTTTATTATAGTCACAAAGGTCTCTGAAGCTATATTTACTTTTTTTTCCCATCTACTTTCTGTTGTTTAGAGTGGGTAATTTCTACGACTCCATCTTCTAGGTCACTGATTTCTTTCCTCTGTCTCCTCCATTCTAGCATTGAGCCCATTATTCTACCACAGTTGTTTTCTTCAATTCTAAAATTTCCATTTGGTTCTATTTATTTTTTTTATTTATTTAATTTTTATTTTATTTTTTTAATATGAAATTTATTGTCAAATTGGTTTCCATAAAACACCCATGCTCATCCCAACAGGTGCCCTCCTCAATGCCCATCACCCACCCTCCCCGCCCTCCCACCCCCCATCAACACTCAGTTTGTTCTCAGATTTAAGAGTCTCTTCTGGTTTGGCTCCCTCCCTCTCTAACCTCTTTTTTTTCTTTCCCTCCCCCGTGGTCTTCTGTTAAGTTTTCCAGGATCCACATGAGAGTGAAAACATATGGTATCTGTCTTTCTCTGTAGGACTTATTTCACTTAGCATAACACTCTCCAGTTCCACCCATGTTGCTACAAAAGGCCATACTGCATTCTTTCTCATTGCCACGTAGTATTCCATTGTGTATATAAACCACACTTTCTTTATCCATCCATCAGTTGGTAGACATTTAGGCTCTTTCCATAATTTGGATATTGTTGACAGTGCTGCTATAAACATTGGGGTATGAGTGCCCCTATGCATCAGCACTCCTGTATCCCTTGGGTAAATTCCTAGCAGTGCTATTGCTGGGTCATAGGGTAGATCTATTTTTAATTTTTTGAGGAACCTCCACACTGTTTTCCAGAGCGGCTGCACCAGTTTGCATTCCCACCAACAGTGCAAGAGGGTTCCTGTTTCTCCACATCCTCTCCAGCATCTATAGTCTCCTGATTTGTTCATTTTAGCCACTCTGACTGGCATGAGGTGGTATCTCAGTATGGTTTTGATTTGTATTTCCCTGATGAGGAGCGACGTTGAGCATCTTTTCATGTGCCTGTTGGCCATCTGGATGTCTTCTTTAGAGAAGGGTCTGTTCATGATTTCTGTCCATTTCTTCACTGGATTATTTGTTTCTCGGGTGTGGAGTTTGGTGAGCTCTTTATAGATTTTGGATACTAGCCCTTTGTCCAATATGTCATTTGCAAATATCTTTTCCCGTTCCATTAGCTGCCTTTTAGTTTTGTTAATTGTTTCCTTTGCAGTGCAGAAGATTTTATCTTCATGAGGTCCCAATAGTTCATTTTTGCTTTTAATTCCCTTGCCTTTGGGGATGTGTCAAGTAAGAAATGGCTGCGACTGAGGTCAGAGAGGTTTTTTTCCTGCTTTCTCCACTAGGATTTTGATGGCTTCCTGTCTCACATTCAGGTCCTTTATCCATTTTGAGTTTATTTTTGTGAATGGTATAAGAAAGTGGTCTAGTTTCATCCTTCCGCTTTAATTTTTTTTTTACATTTATTTATTTTTGAGAAACAGAGTGAGACAAAGTGTGAGTGGGGGAGGGGCAGAGAGAGAAGGAAACAGAATTTGAAGCAGGCTCTAGGCTCTGAGCACAGAGCCTGATGCGGGGCTCGAACCCACAAACTATGAGATCATGACCTGAGCCGAAGTCAGACGCTCAACTGACTGAGCCACCCAGGTGCCCCATTTGGTTCTATTTTATGTCTTCCATTGTCTTGATGAGATTTTCAACTTGTTTGCTCAGGCTTTCTACATTTTTTCAATTTTTTTTCAAGCGTTCATAATTACTCATAGACTCATCTTTATAACAGCTTCTTTAAAATGCTTGTCAGATAGTTCTGAAATTTATGTTATCTTGCATTGGCATTTATGGTCTTTTCTCATTAGTTTGAGATATTCTTGATTCTCGGTATGATAAGTGATATTTGATTGAAACCTGGACATTTTCATATTATGTTATAAGATTATGACTCTTATTTAAACCCTTCACTTCAACTGTTTGTTGCTGCTGCTGTTGTTGTTATTGTTGTTGTTGTTGTTCTGACACTGCTCCAGCAAAGGAAAAGTGCATACCATTTCATTACTGCTGGATGGGAGTGTGGGTTCTAACTTCCCATGTGATCTCCACTAACAATGAAATGCAAGTGACCTCATTGTTGCTGGGTGAGGATGAAAGTCCTGGCTTCCCATTCGACCTTTTCTGCTATCAGCCTGAAGGGGTGTTAGGGCACCTCATTACTGCCTTACAAGGGTGGAAATCTAGCTTGCCCAGTCATCCTTCACTGGCATGTGTGGAGGTGGTGTTTAGCTGGAGGAGAGAAATTATTGTCTAAAGTTTTCTGCATTGTTCAGCTGCTTTTTTCCTACTCCTATGGCTATGGGGACCAAGCTTTTGTTGGGGCTCTTACTGTCTTTGCCCATTGCCATTTCCCAGTTGCTGGTTTCTTCAGCTCCAAATCTGGAATATACGAGGTAAAAAGAAGACCCAGGGAACTCACCGCTGTCTTTCCTCAGATCCTAAGATTCCTGGCTGTTCAGCCTTCCTCCCTTTAGCTCTTAGAGTCTTCTTACGGTTGTTTTACACATAATGCCGAGTTTTTATTTGTACTTAGTGGGAGGAATATTAAATGTACTCCATATTTGTAGATGTGGAAGTCCCAATATTGTTTTATTTATATCTATGTTTTATTTAAATTTTTTTTTAGTTTATTTATTTTTTTTTTGAGAGAGAGAGAGAGAGAAAGAGAGAGAGCACGAGTAGGGGAGGATCAGAGAGAGAGGGAGACACAGAATCTGAAGCAGGCTTCAGGTTCTGAGCTGCTATCACAGAGCCCAACATGGGGCTGGAACCCACAGACTAGGAGATCATGACCTGAGCCAAAGTCAGACACTTAGCCAACTGAGCCAGCCAGGTGCCCCTATTTATATGAATTTTTAAGATGTTCTTAATGTTTATTCATTTTTGACAGACAGAGTGTGAGTGGGGAAAGGGCCAAGAGAGAGGAAGACACGGAATCCGAAGCAGCCTCTAGGCTCTGAGCTGCTAGCACAGAGCCTGGCATGGGGCTCAAACTCACGGACCACAAGGTCATGACTTGAGTCAAAGTCAGACACTTAACTGACTGAGCCACCCAGGTGGCCCAATTTGTATCTGTTTTTAAATGCCAGTCTTGGAAGGCCATAAGTCTTTCAGAAACTTGAGTTGAGTATGCCTTATCTCATTTATTCTGATGGCAATCCTATAACGGAGGTAATGTCTTTTAAGTGATTTTTAAGACTCAGAGAGGTTACACAAATTTCCCAAGATTATACAACTGATACGTGATAGACCAGAATTATAAGCCAGGTCTCTTTAAGACAGGAACCAATAAAATGTCTGTAATCTTTGGCTCTGACCTGTCCCTGGCATCTTCATTGATATTTACTAACTTTTACTAAGCATTGAAATATATAATAGGAAGTTAGGTTTGGTGTGTGTGTGTGTGTGTGTGTGTGTGTGTGTGTGTGTGGTGAGTAAAGCAAAGATTCCCATCAATTGGTAAGGTAAGGTGCAGTACCAGCATGTGAAAGAACAAAGACCCTAAGACATGGAGGTGCCAGGAGAACCCAAGTTCCCCAAGAAATCATACAGGCCTTGACACTGGAAGCAGGTGGAATCCGTTCAAGGCATTTGTATTTACCTAGAGCTTAAGGACAGTCTACCTTTCTCAGGGGACTCTGTCTTTATGATGAATGAGAATGAGACTGTAAAGGTATATCTGTGAGTCTGGGGAGCTGTGCTACCAGGAGATCAATTCCCACCCCAAAGGACAGAGCAACTTGCCCCACGTCAGTGTTTAAATTCAAGAACCCATGTCCCCTGCCTGTGTCCTGATTCAAAGATGTTTCCACTATGAAAGGATAGACACAGGAGTTCTTTTGCTGCTAAAGGGTAAAAGATATGGAAAATATTATTTGGTCTAAATGAATAGAAGAAAATGTACTGCTTCCTATTAGTCATCAATGTATCTTGCTTTAACTTAGAACAAAATGATTAGGTCTGATGACTGAGGCCTCTTCTCTCTGTAATAGATAAGTCTGCATGCACGGTCAGGATGAATTTAGATTAGATTATCCATTCACCATTTCACTTGTATACAATTTCTACAAGAATCCTTCCCATATTCCAAGTAAAGCATCCCAGCCCACTGGAAACAAGTTACCTTTCTGCATTTCTCAACTTACTTTTCTGGTGTGCTGATGAGTCACATTGATGGTGAGTTGCCAAAGGCTGAAAACTAAAAATTTCTCAAGAAAGCCACCTTCTGAGGTCTTTGCTCTTTTTGAACAGAGAGTCACCTCTGGTTTTTTGGTATCCTCAGCCCTTTCACATGGTCCTCAGATTTATCACTGGCTCTAATAATCCTGCTGTTACTTGATAAAGTATACATTGCAAACAACAAATTAATAAGAATTCAGAAAGAAATATTATTAATTGGATTAGAAAATTAAATACTGCAATGTAGTTCTTTTCAATATTTTGAGTGGGAGCATTAGAGCTGACAATCTTCCAGGTTTTAATTAAAAGTTTTAATGATCGGGATACCCGAGTGGCTCAGTTGGTTGAGCATCTGACTCTTGATCTTGGCTGGGGTCATGATCTCACTGTTGTGAGATCAAGCCCTGAGTTGCGTTCTGTGCTGAGTGTGGAGCTTGTTTATGATTCTCTCCCTCTCTTTCTCCACCTCCTGTGCCACTCTCCAACCACTCACACTCTCTCTCCAACCCCCCCCCCCCAAAAAAAAGTTTTAACGATATTGCTTCAGGATGAAGTATGCTCTATTATTCCCAGATATTGTCCCTTTCAGAGTGACCACATTTAAAAGAAAGCATCAGATGGCATAGGCCCTGCAGAAGTGCCTTGTAGGTTATCACCTATCATTCTTATATGCTCAATAAACATCTTAATTCAATGAAGAGTTTTTTAGCTCCTACCAGGTGGAAATCATAGTGGTTTTGAGAATAGATGCCAAGTAAGATGTGGCCTTAATAGCACACTCTGTTGAAAGAACAAAAAATAATAGCAAACTTGTATGTGGTGCCAGAAAGTATTCTAACTGCTTTCCTCCTGGTATTTTCTGATTCAATCCTCACAGCTACCATATTTTAGAATCATTCCCATTCATCAGAGGAGAAAATTGAGGTTTAAGAAAGATTAGTCTGTTGCTTCACATGACAGTAAACTGCAGAATTGGCAGAAGAGTCCAGATGTATTTGATGTCCAAATCTGACCTTGTAATTGTCCCTGGAAATGATATTAGAAATACTGTAACAGAGTTCAAACAGAGGGGAAGAGGCTTATTGTAAGGGGGGAAACCCTGGCATCGGGCTGGACCTTGAGGGGAATGTAGATCTTCCACTGGAGGGAGAAGCGTGCCTTCCAGACGAGGATACTGCTTGAGCAAAGACCTGTAGCTACTAGGGTGTCTGCACATTTGGAGTCTTGTGACTCGAGATTGGAAAATTTCCTAGAACAGAATTTGGGGAAATCTTTAAAAGGGTGCTTGAAGATTTTAGACTCTGTTCAGAGAGGGTGGCAGCCTTAAAGGATTTTGCAAAGGGAATTGGCTTGCTCCAAGCTGGGCCTCAGGAAGATAATAATGTGCACAATTAGACACCTGCATTTGCTTAGCCCCAGAGAGCTCACGGGCTGCAACTCTTTTGCTCCAAAGGAATTCCTCATGATTTTATCTGCAACAGCCCGGAGCTCCTGCCCGGCTGGCATTAGGGTGTTCTGAACGGCTGTGTTTTGACAAACCTTGGCCATGACTCCCTAACACGAAGAAGTGCCCAGGTTGCTACTCCCTCTGCAAGCAGGAAGTGCCCTGCCTACTGTCAAACCTCATTCTCAAAGACAAGCCTTCTTTCTGCCCTGACCTCCTCCTCTGTCATCTTCTCCCTTTGGGTGGTGACTGTTAACCTACGGAAGTCTCCTTCGCGTGTTTGCAGGAAGTTGGTTTTTAACCCAGAGGAGGTCACCAGCAAGCCTGGCCGGGCCAGAAACCTAGAAGATGAAACCGGGCATCCACCTGCCACCACTCAGGCTGTCACCTACCTGCCCCCCTGCACTGAGAGCCGAGAACTCTACTTGGAAATCCTTTAGGACATTCCTGAATAAGATGCCACTCTTTTTCAACACCCTAATACACACATATGCCATGGTGGTAATGATGGGGTGGCTTGTGTTAATAAAAGTCACATGAAATTATAACATTTAAAAATAAAAACAGGGTCGCCTGGGTGGCTCAGTCAGTTAAGCATCCGACTTCAGCTCAGGTCATGATCTCACAGTCCATGAGTTCAAGCCCCGCGTGGGGCTCTGTGCTGACAGCTTAGAGCCTGGAGCCTGCTTTGGATTCTGTGTCTCCCTCCCTCTCTCTGCCCCTCCTCTGCTCATGCTCTTTCTCTATCTCAAAAATAAATAAAAATATTAAAAAAATTTTTTTAAATAAAAATAAAAACAAAGTGCAAATGACATTCTTCAAAAACCAAAACATAAGTGCAGGCACACCTGTTAATCTTTGCGGATGCTGGGGAGGAAAAGAGGTGAAGTACTGTTTAAGTTGTGAACAAGCATTAAAAAAAAACACACTCTAGGGTGCCTGGGTGGCTCAGTTGGTTAAGCGTCCGACTTCAGTTCAGGTCATGATCTCATGGTTCATGGGTTGGAGCCCTGCGCGGGGCTCTGTGCTGACAGCTCAGAGCTTGGAGCCTGTTTCAGATTCTGTGTCTCCCTCTCTCTCTGCCCCTCCCCACTCATTCTCTCTCTCTTTCTCTCAAAAAAAAAAAAGTCTCAGGAAGTCTCTCATGCAGGGTCCACACGCCCAAAGCATTTCATGGAAACCCCAACCAAATTCAACCAAATCACCCATTATTTGGGGAAGAAGGTGGCACAGGGAGGTCAGTAACTGTATACTGTTGGACTAAATTTAAGCATTATCTTTTATTTTTTCTTAACTTTTTTTTTTTTTAATTTTTTTTTTTCAACGTTTATTTATTTTTGGGACAGAGAGAGACAGAGCATGAACGGGGGAGGGGCAGAGAGAGAGGGAGACACAGAATCGGAAACAGGCTCCAGGCTCTGAGCCATCAGCCCAGAGCCTGACGCGGGGCTCGAACTCACGGACCGCGAGATCGTGACCTGGCTGAAGTCGGACGCTTAACCGACTGTGCCACCCAGGCGCCCCTATTTTTTCTTAACTTTTAAAAAACTGTGTTTGACAGCCCAAGGAAGCTAACGAAGAAAGTAAAAGAGTTTCTTCCCCAGGTGGGGGTAGGTAATTAAAGCAAAGAGCCAGGAAGAAAGTTCTTAGCTCTTGTAGAAGACAAGCATCTTTTCCCTTAGGACAAATAGCACTGATCTGTGAAAAGGGAAGACAAGTGATGGGAAATTCTGAAGAAATCGCAAAGCACATGGCATGTGCAAAACACACCCATTCAGGTTGAATTTATTGTGGGGGCATTTACTTGCACTCTAAAACAGTTTGGATTTCTTGAAAGCAGTTCTCTTAGTTGAAAAGTTTTTATGTTTCTTTTACAAAGCATGAGATCTTCTTGTGTCTGTTTAAAACACATATACCCAGGGTGCCTGGGTTGCGCAATTGGTTAAGCATCTGACTCTTGGTTTCAGCTCAGCTCAGAATGTGATCTCACAGTTTGTGGGTTCAAGCCTTACCCTGCACTGCTTACCACAGGGCCTATTTGGGATTTCTCTTTCCCTCTCTCTGTCCCTCCCTCTCCAAAATAAATAAATTAACTTTAAAACACACGTACCCATTTCAGGTCCTTCTCTTTAAATCTTTTTTCAGTTATGGGGCACCTGGGTGGCTCAGTCAGTTGAATGTCCGGCTTCGGCTAAGGTCACGATCTCATGGATAGTGAGTTAGATCCCCGTGTCAGACTCTGTGCTGACAGCTCAGAGCCTGGAGCCTGCGTCATATTCTGTGTCTCCCTATCCCTCTGCCCCTTCCTGCTCATTCTCTGTCTCTCTTGCTCTCTCTCAAAAAGAAATAAATACTGAAAAAAAATTTTTAATGTTTTTTAGTTGTGTTGTCAATTGGAAATTACTGGCTTCCATTTCTCAGTGTCAGGGACAGCAAGCATGAAGGATTTTCAAGTTTAAACTGAACTTTCTCAAGTCATTTTATCTTTATCTTTCCACTCTCCAATTCTGCCATTTACAGAAACCCAAAGTAAAGAAGATGAAGACAAACTACAAAGATCCATTGTTTTTTGAAAATCACTGTGGCATTGGGTAAGCATGCCTCCGTTCTCATTGTCATTTTCTGCATGAAACTGGTTAGCAGATGGGTGATTGAGAAATCTTGACAGATGTGAAGGTGGGAGCCTGAAATCAAACCTGACACAAGAAGGGCCTGATGACGTAAGGGACACTTCTATCTGTTTGTCTGCAGTGTGTGTGGCCAATACAAGTTTACAGCTGGCCAGCAGTATGGCAAGAAGAACACCACTTTAGGAGCAAAATGCCATATTGTACTAGGAGGAAGGAATAGGAATATCTGGGATTCACCTCTAGGAAACAAGGAAATGATGGTTTTTCCTTATTATTGGCTATACTCTATGTGACCATCAACACTGTCAGGTCCCTGGGGCTGTTGGCCAGTTGTAACTTGTCCACTGAACACAGCTCTGGGTATACCATCCATCTACTCAGAATCCTTCAGTCTCACCGCCTTGGGGCAGTGTTTAACTGCCTTGGTCTGATATTTAGAACCCTGGGCAATTGGGTTCCCATTAGTTACTCAAGCATTACAGACACCGCAATGCTGGGCATTGGTGGATGAATAAAATTGCCTTGGCAAAGATGGATAAGGAAGCAGGGAATCCAGGTGCAAGGCAGAGATAGGCAAAAGTCTGTAACTTTGGAAGAGCAAGGTGCATCTGGAGAATGGTAAGTTATACAGTGTGACTGGAATATAACATACGTGGAAGGACCCAGAAAGATGAGCTCTCAAAGAGAGGTAGGGTGGTGCAGTGTAGGGTCTTGTGAGCCATGCGGATGAGGTTGAGTTTTATTCCTGTAGCCACTGGAATAAACAGCAAAGGATTTTGCAAAGAAAGGTGTTATTATCAAGGCTGGCTTTTAGAAAGGTGACTGGCAACCCATGGAGGTCCTGATTGCAATTGCCAGAAAAGGCCAGATAACTGCCAGAAGTCTTCTCAAACACTGTAATTCCACAAAAACATTTTACATTTGTTAGAAATTATGGAGATTACCAAGTGGCCCAAGACATCATGGTGAAAATATTTAGACAATTGGCAAACTCCTCTTTCTCTATATGCTATTTCCAAAGGAGATAATCTTTAATCCTCTCTTCCATCCAAATTATTCCCTGTCTTGGAAAAAAAATGCCAAAAATGTTTGGGAAAATGCACTCCACCCGTGTTTTTTGGAAGGGCTGGTTATTTAGCTTCTACGTGAGCCAAATTTTAATCCACAGGAATTTTCTTAGAAAAGCGATATTGCCAAAATGTTCCTCCAGTACAATTCTGGTGGGAACCCGTGGAAGGTGAATGTAAATTACTGTCCTAGAATGTAAACGGGGAAGGAGAATCTTAACCACATGAAATGCTAAATAATAAAAATGGGTTTTGAAGTACTTGACACTTTGTTAGTCCATGTTGAAAATTCAGAGCTACTCAAAAAGCAGGAGGACTTCAGAGCTTACATAATCTAGATTTCTACCAGGTGCTTATTTGGTGATGGAGATTCTTCAAGAACATTCCATAAATATTTTTGAGCACTATGTGGATCACTGCACACATTTTGGTGAATAACACAGACGCAGTCCCTGCCCTCATGGAGTTTACATCTAAAATAAAGATACAAAAAGACAAAGAGGCACTAATGATAATAAGATATCATATAAGAATAACAACTCTGGTGTTAAAGAGCTTTGGTGAAGGAAGTACACAGTGTTATGAGACCATAGAGGGTAAACTTGGGGTGGAGGGATGGGGCCACAGCCTTGAGGAAAGTGAAGCTAACATCTGAAGCATAAGCAGGACTTAGCCCAGCAAGACATGGGCCAGGAAGACCAGAGTGGGTACGAGTGTGAGCGGCTTTCTAAGACAAAGACCCAGGGTCAAGAGAAAGAACTGCATTTAGCAAACCACATAGTTCATCCCAGCTGGAATTTATATGTATACTGTGTGTGTGGAGGTGAGGGTGGTGTGCAGGTGGAAAGGTGGGATATGATGAAGCTGGAGAGGTAAGAACGGACCAGATGCCACCAAGTTTTATGATACTCCTAACGGAATTTGGGGTTTACCCCAAGGGCATTAGAGAACCACTGACTGCTTTTAAGCTTTTAAGCAAAGATCCATATTTGAATCTCGGAAATGTCACTCTGACCATGGAGTAAAGAAAGGATTTGTGGATGTGGGCAGGGTGGAGGCAGGATGCCCAGTGTCAGAGGATGTGATAATCCTCAAGAGAGGCAATGGAAGCCTCAACAGAGAGAGTGGAAACGAAGACAGAAAGAAGGAAATGGATTTGAGAGGGATTTACAGAAAAGAGACAAGACTCTATAACTGTTGCTCAGCCTAAGGTAGAAAGGGGAGGTAAGGGTAACCCCCAGATTTCTGGCTGGGCTCATGGCAATGGCTACTGACAGAGGGCCCTGAGAGAGGAGAAACAGATGAAGGGGTGAAAACAAGGGGGTTCAGATTCATTCCTGTTAAGTTTAGTGTGTCTGACGGACCTTCAGAGAACCTAACAGGCCACTGGGCATATGGAGCTGGACTGAGGTTTGAGTCATTAGTGATAGGGTTTGGAGTAATGGGGGTCTGGAGCCAAGGGCCAAAAATGAATTATTGAGATGTCTTTGGTGCAAAAAGGGGACAGGACTCATGGGCAGAAAGTGCTGCCTCCTACCTTGAGGAGAGACTGGTTATACACTTGGGAGTTGGGGGAGGTAAAGTCAAGAGGAAGTTTCCAAAGAGGTTTTCATATGCTAAAGAAGATTCAATATACTGGAGGCCTACCTATTGTCAAGCTAGGGTTGTTTTCCCTCAAGCAAAGCATTAACATTAAGATAGTAAGGAGTTCCTAGAGAAATATGCTCCCTGCTTAAGTATTGTCAATGGGCAGCAGGTTATGAGGAAATTTAATTGTATCTGCCATTTCCTTCTGCCTTTGTTTCCCACATCAATTAGCATACAGATGGTCATGGGAGACAATGCCTGTACAGAATGCTTAAGTCTTCTTGGTAGCAGAACTCCTAAGCATTTACTAGTACTGCTTAAAATGGCCCATGTCTCAGTCCTTGGTACCACAGCCTAATGATCCACAAAAATCTATTCCACCCCATATCTAGGATCCTAACAGCATCCATATCTTTCATCATACATAGAATCATCTGTCTCCCCTCAAATAAATCACAGATTTCAATCAATTACTTTACCCTCAGAGCTCATCTTGAGTCCATCATTCTTCACCTATATTTCTGATCTGAAGAAAGCTATACAAATTTTGTGACATTATCTACCCACATAAAGGCATAAAAGGAGAATCCAAATGAGTAAAATCAGGACATGTGGTTTCAGGAAAAATAGCTGAGTTATGTTTTAAGGGGATTTATTTAGGTCATCTGATACTTAATTTAAACTGCATGCTTCCTACTCGCCTTTTAATTAATTCATCTTTTTAGCCTGCCCTGACATGGTCAGAACTTATTTAGGATCCCTTGTTCCCAAAGATCAAATTGCTTTTCTAAAGTACATTGAGTTTCTAAAGCTTGGCATCTCTGAGCTTCTGGTGCCAATACAAAGAGCACATACATATTCCAACAATCCGTGGATTGTTGTTAGTGAGAGGCAACGGTCCCGGCCTTTGGGAGGAAGGGCACAGCACATTTCTTCATAGCGGGAAGTGATGGAGCTATTATTACTTTCAAGACATCCCTGGTTTGTCCATTCAGAGAGGCACAAGTCAGGCTCTGTGACCCATCCAAAGGATGAGGCTGTGAAAGTGGGTCCCCTGGTAACACTTGGACTGCCAGGCCTTCCCTTGCATCCACCCGGCAGCAGAAGGTTCCCAGCACTGGAGAGTTTGTTAACCCTGACCTCTCCTGTCACCATGGAAACACAACACAGCCCAGGGAACTTCCTCTGTGATTATCATTCAAACTGTGAAAGAATAGAATAGAATAGAGTAGAGTAGAATAGAATAGAATAGAATAGAATAGAATAGAATAGAATAGAATAGAATAGGAAAAACACCCGGAAAACTTCATTGCTCATTTCAAGTTGCTATTCTGTAGAACAAAGGAACTCCCAGCAATTTCTTTGAAAGTTTGGTGTGGGGGTGGAAGGGGTGCAGATGGGATGGGAAGGAGGAGTCTGGCCAAGAACTGCTGAGGCAGCTTAACAACTCCCACTCTCAGGAGTTAAGGCTTACCTGTAGTCTATTAAAGTAGCTGGAATAATTTACAATTACCCCCCAAAAGAATAAAATAGTTAGGAATACACTTAATCTAGCAGGTGAATGAGCTGTACTCTGAAAACTATAAAACACTGATAAACGAAATTGAAGATGACACAGACAAATGGAAAGATATTCCATGGGCATGAATTGGAAGAATTAATATTATCAAAATATTCTTAAATCAATCTATAGATTCTTAAATCAATCTACAGAATCTACATTCAATCCCTATCAAAATACCAAGTGTATTTTTCACAGAACAAGAACAAACAATACTAAAATTTGTATGGTTGTATGGAACCACAAAAGATCCCACATAGTCAAAGCAATCTTAAAAAAGAAAATCAAAATGAAGTATTACATTCCAAATTTCAAAATATACTACAAAGCTTTGGTAATCTAAGCGGTATGGTACTGACACAGAAAGAGACGCATAGATCAATGGAACAGAACAGACAGCCCAGAAATAAAGCTATGCTTATATGGTCAATTCATCTATGACAAACAAGAATATACAGCAGGGAAAAGACAGTATCTTCAATAAATGGTGCTGGGAAAACTGGGCCACTTTCTAACATCACACACAAAAATAAACTCAAAATGGATTGAAGACCTACATATGACACCTGAAACCATAAAAATCCTAGAAGAGAGCATAGGCAGTAATGTCTCGGACATGGGCCATAGCAACATTTTTCTAGGTATGCCTCCTGAGGCAAGGGAAACAAAAGCAAAAATAAATTATTGGCACTACATGAAAATAAAAAAAATTTCACACAGTGTTGGAAACCATCAATGAAATAAAAAGGTAATCTACTGAATTGGAGAAGATATTTTCAAATGATATATTTAATATCCAAAATATATAAAGAACTTACACAACTCAACACCAAATAAACAATGTGATTAAAAAATGGACAGAGGACCTGAATAGACATTTTTCCAAAGAAGATATACAGATGGCCAACAGGCACATGAAAGGTTGCTCAACATCACTCATCATCAGGAAAATGCAAATCAAAACCACAATAAGATATCACACTATACTTGTAAGAATGGCTAAAAGGACAAGATATAACAGGTACTAGACAGAATGTGGAGAAAAAGGAACCTTTTTTCAGTTGGGAATATAAATTGGCAAAGCCACTGTGGAAAACAGTATTGAAGATAGAAATATCATATAACCCAACAATTCCACTACTGGGTATTTACCCAAAGAAAATGAATACATCATCTGGAAAAGATATATGCACCCCTATATTTATTGCAGCATTATTTACAATAGCCAAGAAATGGAAACAACCCAAGCGTCCACTGATAGATAAGTGGATAGGGAAGATGTGGTTTGTGTGCATAATATTATGCAGCCATAGAAAAGTATGAGATCATGCCATTTGCAACAATATGGGTGCACCTAGAGGGTATCATGCTAAGAGAAATAAGTTAGATTGAGAAAGACAAATGCCAATGGTTTCACTCATCTGTAGAATAAAAATGATGAACAGACAAACAAAAAGCAAAATCAGACACATAAAGACAGAGAACGGACCGATGGGTGCCAGAGGGGAGGGGGTGGGAGGATGGGCCAAATGGGTGTAGGGGAGGGGGAGATAGAGGCTCTAGCTATGGAATGAATGAGTCATGGGGATGAAAGGTTGGGTTAGGGAATATAGACAGTGACATTGTAATAGCATGCATGGTGACAGATGGTAGCTACAGTAGTGGTAAGCAGAGAAAGAAGTGGAATCACTGTGTTGTATACCTGAAACTAATGGAACATTGTGTTTCAACCACACCCCCCTCCCAAAAAAAACAAAAACAAAAACAAAAACAAAACATAACAAGAATCCAGAAGCCAAATACATAAACAAAGTACCTAGAATAATGATGCTATCCTTAATACCATTTGACATGAGTTGGATTTTCACCTATAGGTTGCTAACTAAACAACAATCATTATTATTTCCCCATCACCCCCTTGAATTGGAACCAGAATTTGATAGCAATGAAAGAGGCTTGATTTCCATGTATAGTAGGATTGCTCCCATAGAGCTGGAAGGAACCGTAGAAAGATCTAGTTTCCAGTCCATGAACTGCTTGGAACCGCAGGCGAAATATACTGTGTGTGTGCACGTGTCCCTGAAAACTGGGCTCGCAGGCTTTCCCCGTAATTCTACATCCAGGACAAATTAATGAGAACGTACCTTCCTTTAACAGACCAGTAATATGAAGTCCAAAGAGATCATGTCCTCTTGCGTACTCTCTTCCTTCTGTTGCTCCTCTTGCTCCTTTCTCTGCCTCTTCCTCCTCCCTCTTTTTCTCTTCCTGAAGTGACAAACCTGCATAGTTAGAATTTTGCATTGGTCTGAGTTAACGTGAAACAAGAATGTTGAGTGCCACAGGCGAGGCCCGGGGAAGATAAAGGGTGGGAATGAAGCTGGAAGGATGCCCGGACTCACAGTGAAGCCAGAGAATCTAGACATAGACTCATGATTTCAGAAACGCACTGTGGGTTTTGACCAACAATTACTGGCTGAGGCCCTGGCAGCCCTGGCGATCAGGACCTGGTGTGTTCTTTATATGTGTGACCTAGGCCGCTAGTTGCCTTGCTGAGGAAGTCTTCCCTCTGCCTTCAGGAGTGCAGGAGATCAGCAAGTGCTGAGGCCGGGTGCCCCCAGCTTCTCCAGGGAGAGAATGAGACTGGAGACCTCTGAGAGTTCTAGGAGCTCCTGCCTGAGTTTGACTCTGCCCTTTGAAGAGTAGAAAAGATGCACTTGGCTCACCTTGATGAGGTGAATGTAGTGTGCTTTCATTTGTGAGGTCTTATCACGTGCTGCTCTTGTTTCTAAACCTTGAACTCCCTAGGCTTGCTGATACAGAGAACACACCCCATGGGCTTTGGAGTCAGATATGTGTCCATCCGTTGGAGTAGTGGCTTCAACACTGCTGGCCTAGGGCAAGACTCATAACCTCTTTAGCCCTTGGTTTCCTCATGTGCCATGAGGCAACCACAATAATGCCTACTTCAAGGGATGGTTACAAGAGCTAAATAAATAAATGCACGTAATGTGTCTGACGTGGAGTCTAGCATTTAGTGATGGCTTCCAACTACCTCTCACCCTGTGTCTGGCTGTTTCAACAACACAGACTGGTTCATAATGTAGAGAATTCTGGAGTAAGTTTTCTGTGCTGTTTGCTCTGAACTTAAGGATACAAAACAATATTCCAAAACCATATTCAAGGCTCATTAAGTCTTTGCTTTTTGTTGAGCTTCTTAGGTGAAAATCAATGCACGGGTCTGGCAAGAAATTTTTTGTCACTACATCCACGGTTACAAAGCACTTTGTGACTTCAGCAAATGCTTCAGGAAGCATTTCCTAATGTTTTCTGACTTGTCAACTCCTTTTATAGTAAAATCTTGCAAACCCTCTTAGGAAGTTTAACAATTGTTCTATCATTTTTACATGATATGTATTAAAATGTTATTTTAAAAGGAAAATAGATATATTTTAGATCCATGTTCTAAATTCTTAAGCTAGGTGCTGAGAATTTGTGTATTTATTGTATTATTATCTACTTCTTTGTATTCTCTAAATATTCCATCATAAGAAAATATTATGCCAATATTTTACTCTTCAGAGTCTAATAATTATTTAAGGAGAAATTTTTTATAATATCAAGTGATATACACTCTTTGATTTACTTTAACTTAATTCTATATGAAAATGAATAATTTATGGACAAATAAATCTTAGTATGACTTGATATCATATTTGACTTCAGGACCAAAAATATATTAAAACAAATTGGAGCCTTTCCTATCTTGGTATTTGGAAACTTCTCTTTTGTATTTACAAAACATTAACTGGTATCGTTTTTAGATGTATAGAATTTTCAGGTTTTTATATTTCCCTTCAACTTTCTGTATTTCAACAGTGGAATTCCTTACAAATTAAACAATGGATGACTAAGAGTAAAAACAATATAAAACAGTATATGGGTCAAAAATATTGCTGCAGCTACAGGGGTTCAATGTGAGATAAATATCTGAGTGAGCCATGAAAGCCTTCATCTGATGTCTACCAAATCCTGTGTGCTCAGAGTAAAAAAACATAGGGACCAACAATGACATGACCTCCCTTTAAATTTTTTTCCATGTCCCTCCTATTCTAGGCTCTCAGCATTGGATGAGATTTTATTCCTCTTGTTATCTCCAATGGCTACACCAAGTGTAGCATGGTGTAGATATTCCGTAAGTGTTAGGGATTTAATGGACTTGAATGAATTTCCACTGAGTGGCAGATCAGACAGTAGATGTAGGGAAGGCAAGAGTTACAAGTCAGAGTCAGTGATAATCTGGAACTAGAATCATAGAAACCTAGTGTTGCAACTATCGGGCATGGGAATCAGAAGGAGTACTCAGGTATCTGGCAGGCACCTGACACTAGACCCACACCCACAGGAACAGGACACAAGGCAATGCACCTGACCTAGATGCAATGCTGGAAGAGACAGCACTGTCTTGTTCAATAAGCGTTGTTCCTACGGGACATGATGGTAACTGTTCACTGATAGGGAAATAGTGAAGCAGAAGGAATGGGCGGTCTCACCTGACAGATGGAACACACTGACCAGAGGTGAGGGATTGCTCCTAAGTCCAGCAGTTGATTAGTAAAAGTATGATTCAGGGACCAATACTAAGTCCTTGCGAGGGAGGTTGGTAAAAGCGAGGCAAGGGTTTGAAGCGAAGAGGAGTGGAGAAGGCAAATTTACTAGCAGCAAGAATAACGATGCCTCGCTAACAGGTGCCAATCACCAATCTCTGCATCATGATGTCTGACTTGATCCCGGAAGTGTGGTTGGGGCTGGACCTGCAGGTTGCCTCCGCAGTGACAGGAGAGGAAGGAGACAGAGGTTAGGAAAAAGGCTTGGTCAAATGTGAGCTCTCTGTGCTGGTTCTTG
This sequence comes from Prionailurus viverrinus, assembly GCF_022837055.1. Lineage (NCBI taxonomy): Eukaryota > Metazoa > Chordata > Mammalia > Carnivora > Felidae > Prionailurus > Prionailurus viverrinus. The sequence continues at coordinate 9,368,764 of NC_062570.1, read as the reverse complement.
TCTTGTTTCCTGAGGCCAATCATTTTAACTGATGTGTGACTAGCTCTTTGAACTTACTCTGTATTTTAAGACTTGTTGAGTGAGTGTGTTATAGACTCAACACTGACTGTTAAGGGAATAAAAGTTTATGCTGAGAATAAAAGATTTCTAAGACTTAGGTAAATGACACATAGGCATCAATTTATATCCTAAGCAATTAGGCTTCATAAACTACTTTTTGTTTTGCATATTTTGAAGATATTCCATTAGGTGCGTACAAGTTTATAATGACAGTATCTTTGTGATGAATTGTTCCCTTTATCATTAGGTCATGACCTTTCTTCATCCCTCACAATTATTTTTGCCTCAGAATCCAGAATCTATTTTTTTCCGGTGCAAACGTAGCTAGAGCACTTGCTTCTGATTCGTGGCTCTCTGGCGTAACTTACTCTGCTATTGTAGTTTGAAAGTGTCTGTATCCTCGTTTTTAAGTGTGTTTCTCGTAAACATCACGTAGCTGACAAACGGATGCTCTTTGTTTTTTCAAGAAAGTTTTATTTCATTTACATTGACTGTGATTAAGGAGATACATGAATTCATCTCTGTCACTGTATTTTGTGCTTATATTAATTCTTCATCCTGCTTTGTATATTTTATCTCCTTCCAATTTCATTTGGAAGAACTTTCTTAATTAATCTTTTTCTTCAACGTATTTGGAAGCCATCTATTCCATTTCCTTTAAAATTACCCTGAAACAAGTCTCTATCCTCTTGCCAGAAAAATACAAAGACCTCACAAATTGTAATTTCACTAGCTCTTCTCCATTATGTCATTTGCTACATCATTTTTATACTCCCAAATGAGGCACTGTCATTTTATTGTTTTATACAGTAACTGTACAGACTTTTTCACATTTCTACTGGTTCCACTGCTAACCATTCTTCCTGGCATTTCACACCCATCCTTCTCATTGAAATTTCTTCTTCCTGAGGTTCAACCTTTGGAAGTTCCTCCAGTGAGACTCTCCTTCAGTGATCAACTCTGTTCTTTTGATTGCACAAAGATGTCTTTGCCCTTCTTCTTAAAGAATAGTTTAGTAAAGGGTGAAATTACATGTGGATAGTTAACTTGCTGTCAGCATATTGAAGATACCGGCTCTTGCATTTATCACACTGGGTTTACATGAATTTGATCCCCATGTTCACTAATTGGCTGCAATTCAAAATAAGGAGGTTTTTTTTTGTGTTTATTATTTATTTTGAAAGAGACAGAGAGAGCACAAGGGGGAAGGGGACAGAGAGAGAGAGAGGGAGAACCCCAAGCAGGCTCTGTGCTAGCAGAGTGGGGCTCAAACTCACAAAACTGTGTGATCATCACCTGAGATGAAATCAAGAGTCAAATGGTCAACCAACTGAGCCACCCGGGCACCCCCAAAGTAAGAATTAAAAAAAAAATCAATCTGCCATCGCCTACACTGTAATGGAATCCAAATTTATGTTTAATATAGAAAATCTATTAAAATTATCATTTATAACCCTCATCCTTAAAAAAACAAAAGGCTTTGAATTGACTATTCAAATCTGAGAAATTCTTCAGGGACATACTTCAAGAATTTAGTTATGAAGATACAGATTTATATAGCCTTAAGAGGAAGGTAGCTCTTTATTGAACATTTTCCTTGAAACTTCCAATCTTGGAAAAAGTAGCAGCAGCATAGGAGAAGGACATCGTTTTAGTATGTCGAATGTCAGTGTCAAATGACTTAATATTAGGCTGTGGCTTTAATGTAAAATGTGCACTAATAAACAAGTAAATTTGGTGTAGATTTTCAATAAATACTTAGAGTCAGCATAAAACTATTTATGACAATTTTAAAACTCAAGTAACATTTCTGTACATTCTTTTTTCTTGTCTTTTTTTTTTTTAGTGAGAGAGAAAGAGAATGTGCACATGCACGGGTGGGGGAGGGATGGGGGAGGGAGAGAGAGAATCTTTATTATTCTAATTTTTACTTTCTTTTTTTTTTAATTTTAATTCAAGTTAGTTAACATATAGTGTAGCATTAGTTTCAGGAGTAGAACCCAGTGATTCATCACTTACATACAACACCCAGTGCTCATCCCAAGTGCCCTCCTCAATGCCCATCCCCCATTTAGCCCATCCCCCCACCCACCTCCTCTCCAGCAACCCTCAGTTTGTTCTTTGTATTTAAGAGTCTCTTATGGTTTGCTTCCCTCTAGTTTTTATCTTATTTTTCCTTCCTTTCTCCTATGTTCAACTATTGTGTTTCTTAAATTCCATATATGAATGAAGTCACATGTTGCAAATAGCAAGATTTCATTCTTTTTGATTGTTGAGTAATATTCCATTGTGAATATCGTGAGTAATATTCCACATCGTCTGTATGGGAGAAAGAGAATCTTAAGCAGGCACTCAATGCACAGCTCGATGCACGGCTCAATCCCACATCCATGAGATCATGATCTGAGCAGAAATCAAGAGTCAGTTGCTCAACAGACTGAGCCACCCAGGCACCCCTCTGTACATTCTTAATGTACTTTCCACTTTTCATATTATACGTCTCTTTTTTCTTATGCCAGATGGGAAGGAGTCACCCTTTCTCTCTTTGCAAATGTTCTTTCTGCTAACTGACTATAACTGCCAAAAAACAAATGTAATAGAGTCAAATATGTATTTGATTTATTGGTCTAGGTGGTTCTTTCTTAAAGAGAAATAGACATTTATGGTTTAAGGCCCAGTTTAGAGGGTAATTTAAGGTTCACTTTCTTCCTTTTACATTTCTTCTTTCCTTCCTTCTTTTTTTTTTTTTTTTTGTTGTTTTTGAGACAGTATATGCAATTCACCTTTTGTTTAAAAACACAAACCAAAAAACCTCTGTGCCTGTTGGGCTGGTTGGCTTTCCATTCTACTCCACTTAATTTAATAAAACCGTTTCATATCTGCTGAAACACAAAGTATAATGGCTGATGCAAAAGCAGAACTCAGCAATAGGACGTTCAGGTAAAAGCTGGGGAAACCGAGGAGGCTTCACAAAGTACATCAATCACATAGCAAGTGAGTTGTACATTAAGTGAGAGAGGAGACTCCTGCTTTCTCGTTCCTTCTATTTCATCCATCACTGGGACTCCATCATGAAGCCTCACGAACCCACTTTTTGTTCACTTTCCCCTCTTCGTGTCCATGGTCATTACTGTTGTCAACACCATCTTTGTTACTTGCTTCAACCCAAGCTTGCTGCTTTTCAACCTGCTCTACACATGACCTAAAACACACTTGACCTGACCAGCCACAATCCTGCTTAAAATCCTTGGTTTTATTATTACTTTTCTACCCTTTGAGTGTCTGGCACATAGTGGTTGCTAAATAAATGTGTGTGTGTGTTTTTAACCAGAGAAGAAAAAAGGAGACAAGAAGTAATGGAAAGATCAGTACATTAATTCACTTAATGAATATGGGAACTTCCACTACGTGTCCTGCACCGTGCGTGGTGCTCCCGAGGGTGAACACAATAGATACAGGGTTCCTGTCACAGGGAGGCTTCGGGCTCACTCGTTCCATGTAAACAACTAAACGCCTAAAGTGCCCAGGCAGTGACTACGTATGGGGTATTGTCCTAAATGTTCTATGGAAGTGATTTCATCTGGTCTTCACAACCATCTCCAGTGAGTTAGGCACTCTTATTATGCCCATTTTGTTCAGGAGACCACCGGGGCATGGCAAGGTTAAGGCAAACTTGACGGACAGACCAGAACCCTTTTTTTAATTCAAATCTATAACACACGGCCAGCATCCAGTTCATTAGAACAGACCAATGATTTCTGAAGTGGTAAGGGGATGTTGCACAGCAGAGGCATCACCGAGCAGCCAAAGAGAACTGACTTCCAGGGTTAGGTGTGGCTATGTCTGTGCTGGATTTTCAGAAGCCTCCAGAATTCCTGGTGCATAGTAGGAAGGGGATTCATTTCTGTACCCCTTAGCCTTCTGCATAAAGCACGGTGACCAAGTTTGCTCTCAGTCCAGGATTTTCAGCTTAGAATTTATCCGACTACCTATTTTGTATTTTTTTTTTGAAGTCTTTAAGTTTCCAGTTTTAATACCTTACTGTATTTGTTCTTTTTTTTTCTTAAAGAACAAATTTTTTTTTATTTTTTTTGAAATCTTTAAGTTTCTGGTTTTAATACCTTACTGTATTTGTTCTTAAATTATACCCTTTGAAAAAAAAATTCATGTTTATTAATCTTTTAATATTTTTAAATGTCTTAATAGTCATTATCCTTAGTATATTTTTACGTTTATTTATTTATTTTCGAGAGAGAGACAGAGAGAGCGAGTGAAGGAGTTAGGGGAAGGAGGAAGGGAGAGAAGGAGAGAGAGAGAGAGAGAGAGAGAGAGACAGAGAGAGAGAGAGAGACAGAGAGAGAATCCCAAGCAGGCTCTGCACTGATAGTGGGGCTTGAACTCATGGGGCTTGAACTCATGAACTGTGAGGTCATGACCGGAGCTGAAACAAGAGTCAGATGCTTAACCGACTGAGCCACCGAGGTGCTCCTATCCTTAATATTTTCTTCCTTATTATTATTCACTTATTTTTTTTACTATCTTTCAATTAAACTTTTAAAGATACTTTGTACTTTCCACCTCACATTTCTGAATTTGCTTCGTTTTTTTGCTCTTCTCAACCATGTCCCCAACTTTATCTAATTTTATTTTTTTAATAAAGTGGTTAATTAAACGGGGTTAAATCTTATGCCTTTGTGAGACTTTAATCTCAACTCTTGCATAAATGAGGGGAAAAGGCCTCGTGGAGCATGAATCCCAGGACGTGCTTCTGGGGATGATTTGCGGTGAGCCAGTCCTGAAGGCAGAGATCGGTGTGGGCCGGGCTTTGTGTGCCAAGGAGGGGCGAGGGGAGTGGGGAGCCCTGAGCGGGTGCGTCAGGAAGCCCAGCTCTTGCCCAGGTTCTTTCACTAACTGCCCTTGTGGCCTCTGGCAGACCCCTTCCCTCCTCTTCTCAGCAGGAGCAGGAAGGGGCTGAAATAAATCATTTCCAAATGGGTCTTTCCAGCTTCACTATTGTGTGTGCCCTGTGATTCAGATGCTAGCGGATTAGCAGAACAAAGCAGGGCATTTTGATGGAGTCATATTAAAATGGCATAGCAAATTATGAGAACACTGCTTTTTATTACTTAATAACGTTCTCAAAAGAAATCCTTGATGTATCCCCGACCCTGTGCCTAAGCCTTGCCCTGTTCCTCAGCCTGTGAACCCCATCAAAATATCCCTGGCATCAAAATGGCAAAGTCACAATAACACGAGCCCTTTGCAGAATGGCAAGGCTTTTATTTCTACAGAACTGGGTTTGGATTCCAGGCTCAGTTGCTCACTTATCCCTTAGCTGTGTGGCCTTGGGAATGAGGCTCTTCAGCCTTAGTTTCCTCATCTATAAAAGTAAATTACAGTCCTGACACTGAACATAATAAGCTTAGAAATGAAATGTGCAAAGGGCCAATGCATGCTTCATCACATACAGAAAGGAAATAAAGTATAAGGGAGTTTAATGGTCCCCAAAGAACTTCCTAAAAGAAAATCATCTGTGCTTCACTAAAAAGTTTTTAAATCATGATTTGTAGGTGGGGAGGGTCTTGGGTTTCAGAAAGGCCGATGGCCCCAAGACTGGGAAGAGGTCATGGGCTCAAGAGGGAAGGAAAAGCAGAGATCAGACAGTCAGACAGTCTGAACGCGTACCGAACAACTTATCAGATGTACAAAGGGTAGGGAATGTTTATGAAAAACAAGCCCCCACGTCTCACTCGCTCCTATCCCCAGATCAGAGCCTTGTTTCTGAGTCAGAGCTGAAAATCAGCCTTTAGAAGTGTTATTGCTCACCAGGGGCATGTACTAGGATGATACAGCAACATTACTTTTGAGCTCTGTGGCATTGTGACCTCATCTGGCTTAGAGGAATCTCAGAAAGACTCATTTGTGGCTTTAAGTAGTGACCAAATTGGCTAAAAGTCCCAAAGATAAAACATGTTTGACACGTTGCTTCAGGAGGAAGTTTGGAACACTTGGTGAACTTCTTGAGAAATAAGGTAATCTTGTGAAATTGGGTCATCTGGTTGCCGAATTCCTGAGATCCAGCAAAGAGAGTATGGGCGTGTGTGTGGGGGGGGAGGATGGGTTGAAACTGGTTGGATGATGATGATGATGATTTCTTGAGAATCACAAAGAGAAAGAATGCATTCAGGTTCTAGAAAACTGTCCATATTCTCAATTTTGGAATGGCCCTCTACCTCTAAAAGAAAGCTTTACCTGGAAAATTATCTCACTTTCAATTTTCATTCTTTTGAAAAAGTAAGTGGGCACCCACAAGATACTACAAGCTATTGGAGGCGTTCAGTATATCAAATCAGGTAAGACACAGCCATTCCTGGATTCAGCTGACAGTCTTATGAGGATAAACTCATAGATAGCTCATGGTACAATCTAATGTGTTGGGTGCCATTTCAGAAAATTGAGCAAAGTACTGAGGATCACAGAGGACAGATCAGTCAACTCTGCCTGTGATATTCATAAACAAAGTCTTCATAGAAGAGGTAATATACTACTTCTGGTTTCTTATAATAAAGGTAATTTAGGACATAAGCAGGGGAGAGATTTTAGTCAGGTGCAAAGCGTGTACAAAGAACACATAGAGTCGGAGACTGATATGGCATAGAGTCATGGGCCTAATACGGACTGGAATTTGACAAGAAGGCTGTGATGGCAGGATCTTAAACTGCAGGGTAGAGTTACAGGAGGGAGTGAGTCTACAGACACTTGGAGGCTAGCATTCATGCTAAGCTAGAGTGTTTGGATTTTATCTATAAATTCCAAGAAGGCCAAGAAGAGTTTTTGTTGTTTTGTTTGGTTTTCTTTATTAACCTGCCATGGGACATCATGGTTTTGTTTTTAGTCATACACATTCAGTGGAAGAAAGATGTTTAATCAACTGCACTCAGGAGACTCTCTTAAAGTTAACGGTCTGGTCTTGGAAGAAGGGATAAACACCACCGTTAGAAGAAGTTGGAGGTAAGTCCTCACACTGAGGTGGAACAGTATACACGAATGAGAGATCAGACGTAAGGATGTTGAGACGAGCTAGAAGGAGATCTTGATGATGGCAGCAAGATTTAATTTTGAAGGCGGGCTAAAAGACAGCACCATAAATCGATATGAAAAATAACCTCATTCTTCATTATACACATGTTCTCTTGACATGTTTTTGCTCATACAAGTGGAGGAGAGTGTGTGCACCTATTTTTTTTTTATGCGGGCAAAGATATTTTGCTTTAAGAAGATGAGATGGGGTCTGGTTGCAGCCTACTCGTAAGTGTAGGACATCACACGTGCCAGAGATGATCACCAAAATTCATGATCTCTTCTTTCTGGGCACATGGCTGGATTCCATGTCCTAGCTTCCATTACAGTAACGTGTGGCCCTGTGGTTGAGTGCTAGCCCCTGGAATGTGGGCAGAAGTGACATACACTGATTTCAAGCTTGACCCATAAACTTCAGGGAGCAGTCCTCCGTGCTCTGTTTCCTCCTCTGGCTGGTTGGAATGGAGACAGCTTCCATGGCATTAATCAAAGCTACAAGGTGAAGATAACAGAGTCTCCAAGAGCTTAGGTCCTCAAGTGACTTTGCAGAGGCTTTTCACCTCCTCGGTATTGTTACACGACTAAAAACATAAGCATAAGTTGAGGTCTGTTCGTTACAGAGATTACTCTACCCTATTACATCAAATTGTCACATTGATTTGTTAATTTAATGAATATCTGTTGAATATTAATCGTGCACCCAGCACTATATTGGGTGCTGGTGATGGAGTGAAGAACAAAGTATATGAACTGTCTTGCTGTCACAGAGCTTACGGCCCAGGAGGTGAACACCAATTTTATATGTTTCAGCTCAGTGTGCCTCGATGTACTATTTTATTACATCAAAGTATACTTTTTATATTTAAAAATCTCCCTTCACATAATATTGATTTTTTTTTGACAGAGAGACGCACACGTGCAAGTGGGGTGGGCAGAGGAGGGGGGAATTCCAAGCAGTCTCCACGCCCAGAGCAGAGCCCGAGCCCCAGGACCTGAGCTGAAATGAAGAGTCAGACAATGTTTCACCGACTGAGCCACCCAGACGCCCCTCCCCTCACACTGATTTTTAAAAACATGATGAGTGCTATTAGTGGTTTGAGATGATTTTCGTAAATAATCAAGAACCAGCAAGGTATAGAGACAGCTGATGTGTAAGCTCTTTCCAAGTTTCTAGTCACTTTAGAAATTTTATATTTTATTAGTGTCATGGCAGAGTTTATAGTTATCTGCGTGATATGATTTATGTTACCAATATCACCAGCTTAATGCTTGAGCTGACTTTTTCATTAATAGAAAACATGTTCCTTTGACATTAATAACAGTGAGAATTAATAGGCATTTATATGAACTTCTGCTTCTGAGAAAAGGTTTTTAAGCTGAGTGTGTGTATATATTAGTACAGAACAGGTCTGGGAGGGGGGTAGACGGGGTAGGGAAGTAGCCCCTGATGGATTCCAGGTTGCATGGGTTCTGCTTGAGTTGCCCATCAGAAATTCAGGAGGTTCTGTGTCTGGTAGACAGCTGGGTTCCTGACTCGGGGGGTCTATTTGTAGGTTGGAGAAAAGAAACTAGTGGTGAGGAGCAGATTGAAAACACAAAGAGAGGGACTGATACATGGGGCTGCAGGCTTCTTTCTTACCTGGGAGAAAGGTCCCAGGAGTTGCTTGGTTCCTCTGGACACTCCCTTCAACACTCCGTGAGTTCAGATACACACTTCACACTTAACACAGCATACACTTCTTGTGATGAGCACTGAATAATGCACAGAATTATCAAGTGGGTCAGGAGTCCAGGCACAGCCGAAGTGGGTCTCCTTCTCAGGGTCTCATACGGCCACAGTCAAGGTGTTGGCTGAGACTGCAACCTTATCCAAGACAGCTTCTCTTCTGAGCTCAGGGGCTGTGGGCAGAATGCAGCTTATGATTAGGTCAGGCTCACCCAGGATAATCTCTTCTGATCAGCTTAGGGGCCTTAATCACATCTGTAATATCCCTTCACCCTTGCCATAGAGTGTAACCTAATTGTGAAAGTAGGAGTGATAACCTATCCACAGGCCTGCCCACACTGAAGGGGAGGTGATTACACAGAGTATGCTTATCAGGAGTTGAGACTCTTGGAGGTTATCTTAGAATTCAGCCCACTACAGGGCCATGGATATATTCATTTATAGAGCAAGTATTTTTTGAGCACCTAGTATTTGACAACTGTTCTTACGGTATCTTTGAAGACAATAAATACTTTTTTTTTTTAATCTGAGAGAGAGAGAGAGAGAGAGAGAGAGAGAGAGGGAACAAGCAGGGGAGGTACAGAGGAAGACGGAGGGAGGGAACCTCAGGCAGGCTCCTCTCTCAGTGTGGAGCCTGATGTGGGGCTCCATCTCCAGACCTTGGACTCATGACCTGAGCCAAAATCAAGAGTTGGACACTCAACTGACTGAACCACCCAGGTGCACTGACAATAAATATTTTTAAAAAAATAGAGCAGAATCAACAGGATTTGGACTGCCAGAAGTTAGCGTGGCAAGTGTCTGTTTTAAGTGAGGTGTTAAGGTTTGGTTTCATGGAGAAAGAAACATCTAGCACAAGACCCCTTATAATAACCACAGTTCTCCCTTTACCTACACCCAGAGGTCTTCAGATGTTGTCTCAATTTATTTTCCCTTAATCCTTAATCTTTATTTTTGTAGGACTAATGAGGTAAATTAAAAATCCCTACATTGGATTTTATTACATGTAAGTTAAGACTCCACACACCGGGGTGAGCCAGAAGGCAAAAATCTCGTAAGCCCAAAGAAACCAGGGAAACCCGCTGCTGTTTCAAAGGGGTTCAAAAGGCAGAAATCTGTTGTTCAAAAAGGAATCCAGCATGCTCACATTTGGTCCCATCACTGAATCAGGAGGACACTGGGCCTGCCCAGAGCACACAGTTCACTGGTTCACCAATTTCATTCATCCCATGCAATATACAGAGAATTTGTTATATGTTAGGCTTCACAAAAAGCATGAAGATTTCAAAGATAAGTAAGGTGCAATCTCTGATTTTGAAGAATTTACATAGAGTGAGACACAGAATCATGTACAGATAGTTCCAATTATGGCATCCTGTCAGGAGCACCAACAGCTACTTGCTACAGAGACACAACACTCTCCCTGGGGTATCTTAGTGGAAAAGTGGAACCAAAACCCTTAACAATTTCTAGATGAGCTCTCTAAAATGTGGCCTAATATGATTTTGACAGATGTATAGTATTCTACAGGCCCAGGGTGGGGCTGGTGAAATAATCGCATTTACCCACAAATGGCTCCCTTGGGCTGAACCTGGGAGAGGAAATGGTAAGCCAGTGTTGTCACTTGACCAGAGAGCCCAGGAGGGAAGAGCAACAGAGTGTTCAGTATTGAAAAGTCGGTGTTTGTCTAACCAGAAAACACAGCAGTACCACAGACCCTGCTACTAGGAAGCTAGGGAAACAGCAGCCTCATCAACTGTCTCGAGTGTGTTCTGTCATAGCCCTTGTGCGAGAACTGGACTGTCCACAGTCTTGTCTGCTCTGGATCTTAACACATCAGTCCCTGAAGATTGGCATGGCCGATGATGCTGTATCTATGCAGGGACCAGGCTGCTCAAGGGCCCTTGTATTTGCTGGCTATTGCAAGGGGACAAACCATCCTGAAATACAGTGGCTTGAAACAACAGTCATCTGTCCACCCCACAGTTCTGCTGATTGGGCTCACTTGGGCAGTCTTCCGGTCTCGGCCAGGCTTGGCTGGTCTCAGCTGGGGTTTTTCACGGGCTAGCAGTCAGCTGGTGGGTCAGCTGGGCTGGTGCTTTATGACAGCCTTGTCTGGGACACCAGGGCTGACTTAGGCTCTCCACACAAGGTCTCCCCTCCCAGGCTTATCTGCAAGATGGTCAAAGGTTTGTAAGAGCAACAAGAGGGAGATAAGAACTCATTTTTGCTATATTAATGACACTGATGACTTTGGTGCCAGTCAATTTTCTTTTTTTTTTAGTATATATTTTTTTAATGTTTATTTTTGAGAGAGACAGAGTGTGAGTGGGGGAGAGGGAGACACAGAATCTGAAACTGGCTCCAGTCTCTGGGATGTCAGCACAGAGCCCAATATGGGGCTCAAACTCAGGAACTGCGAGATCACGACCTGAGCCGAAGTCAGATGCTTAACTGACTGAGCCACCCAGGCGCCCCCAGTTAGTCAATTTTCTATATAACAGCTCCTTGACCTGGGTTAATGCAGAAGTGACATTCCACCTCACCATTTCCTAAAAGCTAAGCGCAATCCAGGGACATACTTCTTTTGTTTTTCCAAAGGTAGGAGACATAGGAAAGATTAAAACTCCAGGTCAGAGAGTGATTCGTCTGACATTCTTTTTGAGCAGCCTGCTGCCAGTGATGTTTACAAAGCACGTTGGACTGGACGCGGGGGTAAAGCTACATGGTGCTAGCCCACGAAGATGTCAGCCTGAAGGTGAAGGGGGCCTGGAGTTTGCCCAGCTGAGAGGAAGGGGTTTTCCTCACACACAGCTGTGTGACCAGTAACCTGCTCAGATGGCTCCAGAAGTCCCTCTCTTTAGCTTTCCCTCTGCCTGAGTCTTCCCACCCTCCCCCATTAGCCCTTGTGAGATTTAGTAATACAAGCTAAGCGATCATTCTCACAGAAAGGTAAACCTCCATCAAGGTCACGGGTCATTCTTCCAATGCTCTGGATTATCCTGAGATCAATGAGAATTCACTGTATATAAGTTCTGGTAGTTTCAGGGAGCTACTAAATTATGCCCCCTTTCCCTGTGAAGTGAACATATTTTATTCACCAGAAAATACCATCCAGATGTCATTGTGTTTGACAGTAATTGGTTCAACAGTATCTACCGAATACCCTTGCACCGGGCACTGTGCTGTGAGGTGGGAGCACAGGCATGGTCCTGGCCTCACGGAATTGGGGGCGGGGGGTGTCTCACAGAAGATGCACTGAGCAAGCATTAAAAGTACCACGATTGTTAGGAAGAACTGTAAGCTGTCCTGAGAACATAAAACGGGGGGATCGCGATTCCTCTCGGGGAATCAGGGCAAGTTTCCCCAAGGAACAGCTGTTTCATGTGAGAGCTGAGGGGTAAGTAAGAATTTGTCAGGTTAAAGGGGTGGTGGAAATGGGAGACCACGTGCCCCGCGGAAGAAGGAACGTGTATGAGTGCCCAGAATCAAGGCATCCAAACAACTGGAAGAAACCTCGCTGGAAGGAAAAGAAGGCTAGGAAAGCAGCACATAGGGATGGGTGCCCATAAACCACATTAAAGTTCTTATTTCTAGTCACTGTCGTTGTTGTTGTTATTAGTGGTAGTAGTATTAAATCCTTCATCATTTACAAGTAAGTTTCTTTTCAAAGAATTTTTTTTTAATGCTATTTCTAATACCATTTGGGTCTGTCCCTCTATCTTCAGATACACCTACTTCTCTGTCCCTTGGCCGGTCTGTGTCCCCTCAGTGTGGCCTCCTGTATGTAGTTCTTGACAATGCTCTCTTCCCGACCTTGGGAATATCTTGAGAGCAGGATCCTGGGAAACCTCACCCCTACACTCAATTTGTCATCTCTTTGGGCAGATTTCAATCCCTACAACTACTTTTCCCTCTAGACTATTTGAATTAATGGTGAAAGTAAAATTTCATGAGACACTAAATGAATGTTTTACTCCTATGTAAACACCTAGAATTTAGAGCATTCTAGTAAAAGCAAGGGGAAACCGAGCTAAGCTAAAGAGACCCCTCTGGTCGGCTTGCACTATTCGTTCCCGTTAAACTCTGAATGTGTGTTACTTCCCATGGCCACCACCCTCTCCTCCCAGGGAGAGGTATCTATAAATGAAAGAAATCAGGGGACAGACTTTCAAGATGGTTTTCATTTTCCAAGGCATTGGGCTGGCTTCTTGTTAGTATTCTGGAGGCTGCTATATCAAGTAATAAATAGACCCTGGTATTTACTAAAGAGTGTTAGGTGGTGGAAACAACCTGGGCTCAGAGGCCTTGGGTTCAAGTTCTCATGCTCTTGGTTGCGGGTTTGTGGCGTCTCTGTGCTACAGCATCTCCATTTACAAGACAGCTCCTTGTAGCCCTAAAATCATAGCTATTCACAAGCTCACATACACTTACTACCTTCTGTGTTGAAGATTCTGTGCTACTAGGTGTTGAGTATTCTAATTCACTTTGTTGACAAATAATGGATGCCAGTTTAAAGTCCACATTTAGAGTCGCTTCACGGCGTGACATGTTCATCTCTGTCAGGATTGGTTAAAAAGTTCTATGTCTAAAGAATGTGCACTTCGGTGCCATGGAATAAGACAGAGTAGGGACTTTGCTTTTCTTTCTGACTTGAATCAGCTTTGGCCTGTTTTTTATTAAGGTGTGAAAGATTGATGCCGGCCACTTAATTTACCTCAGATGGTGCAATCCAGTTTGTACCAGTGGATGACCTCCACTTGGAAGATACAGGATTTTTTAGAAAATACTACCAACTGGAAGAGAACAGAAGGAAGGCAAGAAGTTTCTCTTTTGTCTTTATTGTGTCCAAGTGAAAATTCGGCCAAACGATAACCGTTATTTACCACAGAACTACTGTGGTTTTTATCCCTCCAAAATGTCACTTGATTATCTTGATACAGCACAATGCTACTTTATTGTTTTGCTACAAGGCAGGGTCCCTGCCCTAATCACAATAGAGAAACATATTTGATCAGCCTCTTTTTCAAGCTGCACTTCCTATAAAGCAGCTACTGAATTATCTGAAACTGACATGAAGCCATCAGCCAAATAATGCAATAATGCACTAAAAAAATATTTCCTGAAAATAAAAGGTCATCGTTGGCTAGATATCTGGACATTTAAGAGATGGTGGGAACATGAAGGCTTGGGTACATTCTCTAATGTGTACAGGGTGGATGTGGTGAGAAGAGGGGTTGATTCTTGAAATAAAATCAACTGCTATCAACAACTCTGAGTCACTAGCAAAAACAAATGACATGTTTTCTGTGATCCTTGCAACATCTCGTAAATTGACCCTAATCAACAGAAAGACCGGGTGTTGTACAGGGTATTCCCTAATTTCTTCTTTTATTTAGCAGACATTTATGGGAACTCTCTACTGTGGCAGGAACAACGGCTGCTGCTCAGGGCTGGGCAGGCAAATGTGACTAAGAACTCAGCTCCACAAAGAGCCTGGAAGATCTAGAAGTTTCTTACAACAGCGTGAGATATGTGATAAGACCTTATGTACATATGTGCTTGGCCTGGGAGTCAAAAAGCAGTAAAAGGTTATCTCTCTGAGTGCCAGAGGTATTTATGATAATAAGTATTATAGCTAGCCAGAAGCTTCCCTTAAAGGCACAACCCAGAAATTGCAAGAATGGCTTTCTCTCATAGCCCATTGGCCTCAACTTACTCTGACTGCAAAGGGTGCTGGGACATAAAGTCTCCAGCTGAACAGCCATTGCCCCTTAAAACACTGGAGTTTCTATTACCAAGAGGAGCAAAGGGAATGACGGTTCAAAGGGGGAACAGTAAGCAATTTCTGCACATGTCATTTTTATTCCGAGCTTTCTTGAGATACAATTGACATATGACACTGTATTAGTTTAAGGTATACAATGTAAGCACCTGACGTATTCAAAAATATTAGGTATATATTGCATATGTACAATATGATCACCACAATAAGTCTAGATGGCACCCATCACCTCACATAGTTACAATTTTTTTTCTTGTGATGAGAACTTTTAAGATCTCCTCTGTTGGTAACTTTAGATGATACACTACAGTGTTGTTAACTGCAGTTGCTGTGCTGTACATCAATCCCCAGTACTTCTTCATCTTATAACTGGGAGTTTGTACCTTTTGATCATCTTTACCCATTTCACCCACCTCCCACCTGCCTCTGGTGATGACCAATCTCTTAAGTATTTGAAGGGATGGCTGAGAGAATCACTTAGAACCTCAGGAATGGAAGCAAATCCAGGGGTCATCTGATAGCCTCTCTGGGGATATTTGGACTTTCTCTTCAATATTCCCATCCGCCTCTCCCCCAGCACTCTCAGGGGGTCACCTACCTGTTTGGGCACTGGCAGGGATGCGGCTTGTTTGCAATACTGCTCTTCTGGGCACATTAACTGAAAAGAAATGAGCCCTACCATTAGAAGCTATCGTCACCCTATTTATATCATCAGTTCTCAGAAGCTGGATCTTAAAAATGAGAAGTGACACTGTAATGGGATTAACGCATCAGCTAATGTAATGGACTCCTTTAGTCAAAACTAAAAGCCATTTAGGGGAAGCACATGAAAGCCATCCATCTAGTAAGGAAAATGTCTCTTCTGAATCCTCAGAAAAATTGGGATTAGAGGGGGACCGCTAAGCTGTAGGGGGTACACCCTTTAGAGGTTTCTTTCTAGACAAGAATTGTGGAATGGGCTCTGCCATGGCCCTGGTTTACTGATCTTCATAATGAGCACTAGAGACAGAACCCTAAGTGACTGCTGACCCCCCATCCATTGACCTTGACTATCCTCAAAGGAGACACATGGAACAGAAGACACTAAGTAGCCGAGTTCCTTACATCTTTTGCAGACCTTCCCTCTGCAGAAAAATAGGAGCAAGAAGCTTGAAGGCAAGATATGCTCCTTAAAAAACAAACAAAAAACTTTGCTATTTGCATATACGTTGATGAATCCTTTAATTAAAGCAATTTGACATTCTAAGGTGTTTTCTCTAATGGCACACATGCACTTCTGTTTCTGATAGGCTGGAAAGTAGGGTATTATCAGAAGATCTGGCACAATGTTGGGTGGATTGTGTGCATAGTTTTAATTGAATTCTCATTTTATTTTTAACTTCCAGAACAGATGGAGTCTGGGGACCAAAATAATCCCACTCTTCCATAAGTCCTTGAAAATGAGTGGCTGTGATCCCATCCATCATTTGATCGGCATTTATATAGATCACCTACTCTATGCCTCGTGTCTGGGCTGCAAAGGAGAGCTATTTTTGTTGCAATAGTCCTGTTGTGGGATTAGCGCTTTGAAGGTTTCAGCGATGGTCACTGCTGGAGCAGAAATGGGTAAATTACAAGTAGGTACAGGAACAGGATGTGACCATCAGGTGGAGGAGGAGGCTCGCAGGACAGTGAACAACCAGCTGGCTGTGGCTGGCTAACTAAGGCCGCTGAGGAGACTCAATGAGCTCGGTAAAGAACACCAAGGTCCATCAGTGATACTGCTCCAGGAAGCCATAAGGAGGAGCTGCTGACAGAATGCCTCATGTCGGCCATCCCTGCTGAAGGGATAGAGAAGGCTGTAGGTAGAAGACGGGGCTCCAAAGAGCAGGTGGACACAGGAACTGAGATGATGGACTCAAAGTTATTTAATTTGAGCATCAGCTTATAGACCAGAGAGATATAACAAAGAGATAGCGAGTAATGAGGAACCTTCTAGCAGGAATCAGATACTCTGCAAGTATTTATTGGCACCTGTCTGGCTGGCAAGGAAAGGGGTTGTAAAACCAGAGGAATATTTATGGGGCTGACACGGGATAAACCCTCTCCTCTGGCTCAAGTTCGCTCTAGGAATACCTTCTGGACCAGGAAATGACCCGGGAACCGGAGGAATGTACCAGCCTGGGGCTCTTGAACATCCTCCAATCTCAGCCTTGCAAACTGGGTGACAAATCGTGCCACCCTCTGGCCCCTGCCCTCTTTTCCTACCCAGGCTGTGCAGCAAGAGCACACAGACCTTCTCCTCTGACATCACTGTCCTCCCCCTCCTCGTCACACCTCGGCTGGAGGCCCACTGCACCAGACAGGCTGGCCACAGGCAGCTCTGGGGGTCCTGGCCATCCAACAGCTGCCCTCCCCTGGGGCAAGTGACTTGGCTTGGGCGTGACTTCAGGCCATTTTCTGAACAAACACTCCCTCAGCACCTTGTGCCGGGTACTGGTTGCTTTAAGCACCTTATAACATTAACTCACTTCAAAGGTACACTTATCTCGATGAGGACAGAGAAAAGTACAGAATTGTGGGACCGTTATATTGTCCCCCTGAAACTACTATACCACTGTGTTAATTATACTTGAATAAAAATATACAAAAAAGAAACCCCCTCTCTGCAATAGGTCATTTTGTTATTTCCTTTTGACAAATAAGGCAACTGAAGCACAGTGAGGTTAAATAGATTGCCTAAGCTGGGCGTGAGCTTCTAGAGTGGGTGCTCAGCCTCAGAGATCCTGGTAACCCCCCCCCCCTCACCGCCCCCCGAGGAGGCAGCACAGTCCTGCCACCAAGCCTTCCGGGGGACGGAGCAGGCTCCCAGGCAGGTGTGTGCCCCTGTGGCCATCTGTTAGGTCAGCACTGTTTCTGAAATCCACGCACTCCTGCGTGAGAAGGGTCCCCCATCTTTCTCTCTGATCAGGACCAACTTTCCCTCTCGTTCTTCCTCCCTTACTTCCCCTGAAAATAAGATTTTTGTTCATGATTATTATTTGGGTTGGGGGATCCTAGGGAGCAGAAAATTGTCATAGGAACAGCAAGTGGTCTGCCCTGTGTTTCAGGAGGGAAAAGAGGTTGGTGCTGCCTTGTCTTAGATAACGTTTTAGATCTGGCTCTCAGGGGGTGCTGACAGATGGGCCCAAGATGCTTGCTTGATGTGACACTGTTTCTTTTCTCCCTGAAAAGTATTCAGTTAAGCTCTGCTTGGAAGGGAGGATCTGTCCTTTCCCTTCCACCCCCCCCCCCCCAGGGCCATCCACAGGACAAAATCATCAGCAATGTGTCTTGTGGCCTGAGCTGTTTGTCCGGTATAACCCCTGCAAACTGGGGGTGAGGGTGTGGAGGTGGGGGGTGTGTGCTTCAACAGAACCAGCCACACACCCTCACACATCCTGACACCCTCATCCCCCTTCCGGCCCGCCTTGGAGACAGTGTTCTGGGGAGCAGCCATAGACACCACTTCCTTTCGTCAACCATCCACCTCAAGGGCCTGCCAGCCCAGGGCCAAGTCCCACCCAGTAGAGGTGCTCCCTCCTCCTGTGGACCACCTTTAGCTATAGAAACACTGAGAAGAAATAGAAAATTTAAAACTAAATCCGTGCTTTCTTTTTAAACCCTGGGTCTGATCAAATTCCTAGGCACGGCACCCTTCTCATTGAATCTATACACAAGGAAGGCATTTGGGACATGAGATGTATTATATCCTATTTAGAGCAAACCTACAAAGGGCAGAGAAAGGGGAGGGGAGCTGATTCTTCTAAATCAGCTTGTCTGTCTCTTATTCCTACTAATTTGGGAGATTACAGGAGGCAGGGGGTCACCCACTGCTGAATTCCCGGGTCCTGGTGCCTGGTAAGCACTTGGTCAATATTCACTGAAAGACAATGGCCTGACTTTCAATATGAGTAACCAAGGGAGTCCACTAGTTTCCCAGCACAACAGCCTGATCCATTCTTTCCTTTTCCAAACTTCCTTCTCAAGAAGCAGCTCAGAACTACCTGAGCTGTGGTACCTTCAGGCTGTGTACGTGGATTACCCCTGGGGCCCAGAAGGGACCACAAGGCAGGGACGACATCATGGTAACAAATCACCAATCCAGGGCAAGGACACACCGAGAAACCGCAGCCACCAAATTGACTCCCTAAGTAAAGATATATTCAGAGTTGAGAGGCCAGGTCCAAGTCAAAGTCACAAACAGGAGACACAAAGTAGTTCTTCCATCCCAGGGCACAGAATTCGAACGGAGATGGGGAGCCTGAGCAAAATCCAGAGGTCTGCAAGGAAAACTGAACGTGCCCCAAATTAATCTTAGTATGTCAAACACGTTCGAAACTGATCTCATCCACTCCCCTCTCGAAGCTTTGTTCTCATCCTCAGAATCCCCCATTTCTGTGGAACCTCACGCATTCAATTCCTTGCAGGAGAAGCCAGGGAACATTCCTGATTCCTCACTACGTTCCAGAGATTTTACCTGTTAAATGTTTCTCGGATCTGCCCTTCCTTCGACACCTGCTAAATGCTTCTGGGTTGCGCCCGTCCTCTGTACTTACTTCTGCGATTCATGCCCTAGTTAGAGACGATTTCTCTCCTCTGGGTTACATTACCACCTGTCCTCCGGGCCTGGCCCTCCCAACGCCTCCTTCTCTAGACAGAATGATCTTTCCAAAACACCCATCTTCCCCAGTCACTTAAATAGAACCCAATCACACAGAGAATTGGATTTAATTAGCGTGCCCTACAACGGCTCTGTGGCACTAACCTCCAGCCTCCTCTCCCATCCTCATTCTTGATGCTCCAATAATGCGATGATCCGTGGTCCCCACACGAGCTCGTCTGTTCGTGCTCCCATGACTTCTCTCTTGCTGCCTCTCTGCCCAACTTCTCACCTTCTTTTAAATAGTTCTGTGGCTTCAATTTTTTTATTTACTAAATTATTAAAAGGACTGATTTTTTAAAAATTTTTTTTAATGTTTATTTTTGAGACAGAGAGAGGCAGGGCATGAACAGGGGAGGGGCAGAGAGAGAGGGAGACACAGAATCTGAAGCAGGCTCCAGGCTCTGAGCCGCGAGATCATGACCCGAGCTGAAGTCGGATGCCTAACCGACTGAGCCACCCAGGCGCCCCAAAAAAGGACTGATTTTTAAAAAAGTCAGTCAACTGCTATTTCTGGTAAAATGTTACACTTTGTATCCCCAAAACCTGAGTGATGCAGAACAGCTAGAAACACTGAGTGAAAACTTTCTTTTTCTTTCTTTCTTCTTTTTCTTTGCCATAAGGTAAACTTATTACTTGGGAAAAATTTAGAAACATTTACACAGCAGAGCATATCTATCCTAAATGAAATCACATAAGAAAGAGATTACAAAACAAGAAACAAATGGTTGCAAAATGTCAACTCCCCTCAAGTGATCTGTGAGGTTAGGGCTGACCTAGTAAAACTTTACTGAGTTTAGCCTGGGATATTGTTTTGTTCAGGTTTTTCTGGTGTGTATGTGTGTTATTTAAAAAACTCATCGAAATTTATTAAAGTAAATGCTACATTACTCTGACAGATTTCTAATGACAGCTCCTCACATATGGGAATGGTCTTTGTTGTTTTAAGTCTCCACACAGTCATATCAAACTTCAGTGGTGGTTTGAGCCACAGTGGATCTTTTTTTCCCAAACAAAATATCACACTTACACCATCTGATTCTGTAGAGTCCAATGAGGTGGAAATACTATGTTCCTAAGACTCATATCAGTATTCTCATAAATGTATTATGAGTGTATTCTATATTCTAAAACACTATCTTAGGAACTAAAATTCTGTCAAACTTCAATAAGAACAAACGTAGTATCAGTTAAGTAACAGCAGTGACACTAAAAGGAGGCTAAGTCAAAATCGCTTATAGAGAGAAAAAGCAGGAAAATGTTCTGCTGACTCCAACCTGTGTGTGAGCCCTGTGTCCTCCCAGCTTATGTCCTCCTGAGGACCAGGTGATGCAGGGGCACCCTGCCCGTGTCGGCCTCTGTCGGGGGCTGCTCGTTCAACAGTACAGGAAAATGGGCCACTCGAAAGAAGCTGGCATATTGTGCAGGGGAGGTCCAGTGAGATGGGTCGACAGGAAACGGCCGGCCATGTACTTGATCCCAGCCACCACACAGGTGACCCCACTCTAATCAGCAGCCCCACTGAGACAGCTTGTAGACAAGGGGCTTCCCTGGACCAGTGAAGTGACCTGTTGTCTCAGAAACGTCTCTGAGGTGGTTATATCTTGGCCCATCTGTTTCACTTGCAAACTTTCATGGTGACCTTCCTGTTAGCACTCATACCTTTCCAACCGAAATGTTGTTTTCTGGGCCCTGCTCACAGCCAGGAACCTGTTCTAACCAATCCCCCGCCCCCGCAACTGAGGATGGCTCGGCTTGGCTCAGGGCCTGCAACCTAGGACCTTTCCTTCTGCAAGTTAAGCTCCTCTTTTCTGACTGGGCTTACAGTGAGAATTGGGCAACATCTTCTAGGTTACACAGTTGAGTCTGTTCAGTGACCCTGACTGCAGAGGGCTCTCCAAACTTTTCCAAACCCTGAAGACCTACCTAAACTAACTTGTGAGAACACAGTCACTCAGAGAAAAGTGCTTTCTCTTTCAGAACGAGTGTTAGCATCAAGGATTCACTTTCTGAGGGCAAGTTTGTGCTTTGACTCTTGGCTACAGACTCAGCCATAGAATAAAGAGAAATATAAAACTGTTTCAGCATTGGAAGCTCCATCAGCTTTCCAGTTGGGCTGAAGTCAGTGGTTAAATGAGTCTCCTGGAGAAAACTTATCTCAGCAGAGGTAGAAATGGGTTTCTTTTCTTAAGTTGGCCATGAGCCTTCAGTGCACTGCTTTTCGAGGCCTATTCTACACTGTGGACAGCTGGCTTGGGGTCTGGGATCTTGGGGTTCTGGGAGAGATGTAGGTTTGGAAACTGCTTCCTTGTCGCCTCTTCCCTCTACCATATTGTGGAAACATGAGCTCCAAAGTTGAGATCAATGGCAAGAACCCTCCGTACAAGCCGGCAGCTGCTTGGCCCCCTCACAGTGCCACAGGGAGTGCAGATTTGGCAGAAGTTCCCCAGCCCATTGATCTCAGAATCCAAGGGGGCCATTTATGACTTGTCGGGCTGTGTTCTTTCTCCTTCCCTCGGATCTTCAGGCATTTAAAATCCTCGTGAGGCAAATAAAGGGGTATGCGATCGAAACCACCTTCGTGAAAAGCTAATGGGTGCTGTAGGGCCTCTTTCTACCCCAGAGCTCCCAACCACCTTCCTGTCACCCGCCACCCCCCTCTGTTCCTTCAGTGAGCATTTATGGGGAGCATATTAGGTACAAGGTGCAATGGTAGGTTCCGTGGGAGACACCTCTCTCTCTAGGCCTTCCTGTTCTCCACAGAATCTTCTTTACCACCAATTTCCCCCTCTTTGGTTAATCTGAAAGCTTCTGCTGAGAGTCGTGCTTTTACACAAAGCCCGAGCGCCCCTGGAGGGTGGCAGAACTCTGTGAAATGTTCCAAGCTGTGCTCAGTAGAAACATTCCATTCAATCTCTCAGTCTTTATCACAAGAACATTACAAGCTGTTCCCATCAAGTGCAGTCCAGCCAGAGTGAACGGAAGCAGCAGTGTGGGGCTTATCAGACACCCCCTGCCTATTGCCTCCATTTGGACTTAGACCTTGAGGGGGTGAACAATGCCACTCTGTCCCCACAGTGGTCTTGGCCATGGGAGCATAGGAGCGGTGCTTCTGTGTTCCTACAAGGTAAAATCTGCCTCAGAGTCCTGTTCATCCATTTGCTTCAGGGAGGACAACGGTTTTATCAAGAGCTACAAAATGCAAAAATGTGAGAACCAGTGTTCTGTAAGTTATTTGGATTAAATCTCGTAATGGTATCTCTGACTATGTCATTTAGATGACTGTGGCCTCCGTTTCTCATTTAAGCAAAGCCGGAAGTATGACAATACCTGACTTCAAGATATACCACAGGGGCACCTGGGTGGCTCAGTCGGTTAAGTGTCCGACTTCGACTTGGGTCATAATCTTGCTGCTTGTGAGTTCAAGCCCCACACTGGGCTCTGTGCTGACAGCTCAGATCCTGGAACCTGCTTCAGATTCTGTGTCCCCCTCTATATCTGCTCCTCCTCCGCTCACGCACAGTGTCTCTCTCTCAAAAATAAAGGAACATTAAAATTAATATATAGATATAGATATAGATATAGATATAGATATAGATAGATATACCACAAAGCTGGGGCACCTGGGTGGCTCAGTCAGTTAAGCATCCGACTTTGGTTCAGGTCATGATCTCACGGTTTGTGAGTTCAAGCCCCTCATTGGGCTCCACACTGTCAGTGTGGAACCTGCTTGGGATTCTCTCTCTCTCCCCCTCTCTCTCTCTGCCCCTCCCCCACTTGCTTGCTTGCGTGCGCGTGCTCTCTCTCTCTCTCTCACTCTCTGAAAATAAACTTAAAAGATATACTACAAGCTGTAGTAATCAAAACTATAGTACTGGCATGAAAATGGACATAGCTTAACAGAACAGAACAGAATAGAGGATCCAGAAATAAATCCATGATTGTATGGTCAATTAATCTACACCAAAGCAGGCAAGAAAATCTCTTCAATAAATGGTGCTGGGAAAACTGGACAGCTCCATGCCAAAGAATGAGACTGGACCACTTTCTAATACCATACACAAAATAAACTCAACATGGATTAAAGACTTAAGTGTGAGACTTGAAACCATAAAACTCCTAGAAGTAATTGACATCAGACATAGAAACATAATATCTGACATCTGAAACATTTTTCTAGATATGTCTCCTCAAGCAGGGAAACAAAAGCAAAATTAAACTATTAGCACTACATCAAAATAAAAAGCACTTTTTGTTTTAATGTTTTTATTTATTTTTGAGACAGAGAGAGACGGGAGCATGAGTGGGGAAGGGGCAGAGAGAGAGGGAGACACAGAATCTGAAGCAGGCTCCAGGCTCTGAGCTGTCAGCACGGAGCCCGACGTGCGGCTCAAATTCATGGACTGTGAGATCACGACCTGAACTGAAGTCGGATGCTTAACCAACTGAGCCACCCAGGCGCCCCAAAATAAAAAGCTTTTGCACACCAAAGTGAAAACATTAGATGTTTTAGGAATTCTCTAAGCTTGATGCCTGATACAATATCTGGCACTTTATGCATACTCAAAGAATATGTTTCTTGAATAAATATGTTGATTAGGACATGAAACATGATATATAAGGAGCATAATGCACTTTGGAGGTCACAGCATGAGTTCAAATGTTAGAAATGCCTGAGGGACAACCAGCATAGGTGACCAGCTGACAGCTGGAAATGTGAGTCTACAGGTCAAGAGAAAGACTGGGGTGGGCTCCCCTCTTCCATGAAGGCCATCTATGGTCCAGCCTTCCCAAGCACAGTGTGATATGCTTGTGCATACATCTTGCAGTTGCTATCTGTGATGATTCTCATTTATCTCCACCTTGAGAGTGTGAGCTCCTTGAGACCAGGGGCTATATTGCGGATCAATTTTATCCCCAGGACTAGGATGGTCCATGGTACAAGGCAGATACTCAAGAATGTTTGTTGACTGAATTATCAAATGAATCCTGAGCATGGTTCTTGGCCCACCCTCTTTCCCTACATCCAAATTTTGAGAAGATCTGTCTATTCTGCTCCTCTCTCTTGGGCCTCATGAAGCTTACTTGAGCTTTGACAATAGCCTCTGATGAGTCCATTTGCTTCCAGTCTTGTCCCTGCTCCCAAATTCATCTTTGACTCCCCCCTCCACATGCCCCCCGCCCCCCTACTAAAATGGCCATGCTAAATCAAGATCTGCTTCAGGTAGCTTTGCAGATTAGAAGCCTGGAACAGTTCCTCATTTCTTTTGAGATAAAACCCAACCCCCTCCCTGAGGCATGCAAAGCCCTTTAGAATCTTGCTTCTGCTTATACCCCCTTCACCCCATTTGCCAGGCTCTTGATTTCAGGGAAGCTTAGGTTTCTGGCTCAACTACTTATTCACAGAAGTTCAAGGGCAACTTTTTTCATCTGGACAACAATTCATCAACTACAAAGCAGGTAAGCTACCACTTCCTATTTCTGAGATTATCATGAGGATCAAATTATTAAAAAAACAAAACAAAACATGTAAGGTGCTAAGCAGAGTAACTAGTACATAGTGCAGGTTAAATCAATGTTTGCTATTACTTTTATTATTATGGACACCTTTTTAAAAATATTTCTTGCTCACTCTCCTTTGTGCCCATCATAAACTGTTTCTCCTTTCTTCTCTTTGTCTAATTCATTTCTCAAGATGTAAGACTCAATTCATATTTCATTTAATCAAAGAGGCCTTTCTTGAGCCTACCATCTTACATAAAGTTTTACGGATTCCTCAAGAACTATGTGCCTACCTCTATTTATTCCAGTGTTTTATAAGTGGATATTTTAAGTTTATTTATTTATTCTAAGAGAGACAGAGAGAGAGCACAAGTGGGGGAGGGGCAGAGAGAGAGAGGGGAACAGAGGATCCAAAGCAGGCTCTGCACTGTCAGCACAGAGCCCTATGTGGGGCTTGAACTCAACGAACCATGAGATCATGCCCTGAGCTGAAGTTGGACGCTTAACCGACTGAGCCATCCAGGCGCCCCTATAAGTAGTTTTCTTTATAAACAGTTATTAAATGAATTAAAATTAGTTACTGGTCTTATCTACCTGTTCCACTATACCATGAGACCCTCAAAAGCAAGAGGACATTTCATATAGTGTCTAGCATAAGTATTCAATTAATGCTTTATGTAGGGAAGAAGGAAGGAAGGGAGAGAGGAGCCTTTAAGAGAGGTGGGGAATGTGGGGGGATAGGAGTTCTTTTAACAAATTAATGTTCAGTTCTAGAGATGCTGAGGTGACTAGCAAACAGATAGGTTTAGGGTCTGGAGCTCAAGAGAAAGACCAGGAGCAGGTACAGACTTGGGAGATGCAGTATAAGGGTGGTTCAAGGCCCAGGAGTGAACACAATAGCCTCGGGAAGATGTCCAGAAGCAGGGGAAGACAAGGAAGGACTGACTTCTGGGAGGCACCGTATTTCAAGGGCAGGCAAAAGAACGCCCAGCAAAGGAGAATGTGCTTCCCCCCTTGAACCTAGGTATGGTTTCAAGATCCCTCACTTGTGACCTGAATAACTAAGATTTCAGGATGCAGAACATTCCATCTCTCCTTCAAGGGACGACAAACTAGGTTAAGTAAATGTTATTGAGTCATATGCCAAACAGCTGTGTCCTTCTCCAGTCCAATTTCTCACCGCTGTTCCATAGGAGACTTGGCCAGGTCTCTCCCCTCTCTCCCCACTTACATGCTCTGTTTCCTTCCTCCTCCTCCACCCCCACTATTCAATCCTGGAGTCTTTGCTTATGCTAATCTTCTCATCTAAACTCTCCTCGTTCTTCTCTATTTATCCAAAATCCTTAGCCTCCAATGTTTCTCCAAAGGTCCACTCCCTCCATGGAGCCTTCCTTGGTCATTCCAGTTCACAGTGACATCCCTGTCCTCTCATGTCTGGATTTGTGGTACCCACACTTACACTGTCATGTTTGTTGGCTTGGTTGTTCTTAAAGTGACCCACCTCCAGAAAAGAAGCTATGTCCTGAGACATAGTCTTAGGTCATAACTCACAATTCATAACCAGACAGTGTGTGCACATTCTTGTCTCCCTTACTCTGGGAACTTTTTACCCACTGCTTTTCTAGAGACTTCTGGGCTGGCCTGAGAGTAGAGTTCTGACTTTGGCCTGGGTGGTCTGGCATCATCTGGATGAGCAGGACAGCTACTGTGGCCTCGAAAGCTGTCCTGTGGCCTCAAAGAGTTAAAACACCTCTTGCAGGGTTCAATTTCCAGAGAGGCAGCTCTTTCAAGGTCAAAGTTAGCAGAGATGATTCATTCCTAAATCAGACAATTCAGTTAAATGCAGGGCAAAGAAGGAATGTTGGCAAATAGAATGTTTTCTCTTTTAAAGGGGTTAAGTTGGTGACTTAGGGACACAAACAGGACTCTTCATCCTGGTAACCCTGGAGTCTGACATACAGAGTCTGGCTATTGGGGACAAAGGTACCCACGGGCTGGGGAAGAGAGGGCTGGGCAAATTCCAGGTAGGACCACTCCATCTGGTCATGGACGAGACAGGTGGCTGGTAGATGTAGCCCCTTAGCTATAACTCTCCCCTGGGCCCCATTTGCACACTCAAACTGTGTGCCAAACCAAGAACAGACAAGTCTCGGACACTAAGACCAAGGCCCAGGCCTCCCATTTGGCCTGAACTCTAATAAGTTCATAGAATGCTGGGTGTTCCCAGAGCTAGATTTCCATTTCATTTCATTTCTTACAAAAATCCCTTTCGGAATGACCTGTTTAAGACAGCCTCAGTCAGGGCCAGTCCTGCTTTCCAGAGAGCCTGCATTGCCAAACGGAGCACGTGTCCAAGGAAGAGGGGACAAAAACGTTAGCTGCCACTGAGTGGGTGATGTCAGGGTGCCAGACAAGGCAGTAGGACACTTATGAACACCATCAGTGATAGGAAAAGTGGGCGTCGTTACGTCCATGTTGCAGAAAAGCAAACTGGTTCAGGTAAGCCAGACGTGTTTTCAAAGCCCAACCCCACCATTTTCATTTAAATCTTTCCTGAGGGCCTACAGTGTGCAGAGCATTGATCTGGGGATGCTACATCAGTGAATAACACAGAGAAGACCCCTGCCATCACTGAGTTTATGTTTTGTAGAGCAGTAGGAAGGGAAGGGAGGGAGGCACCAATCAAGCAAGTGATAAGGTAATTTTAAATGGGGCAATTACGAATAAAAAAAAAGGGATGATTAGGAGAGGGGCCGGTAGCTTTAGATACTAATGTGTCCTGGGTCACAAACAACTTATTTGCTGGAAAAAGCTATTTAACTTCTCTGGGTCTCAGCGTTCTCATCCAGGCAGTGGGTACACTAATTGTGCCTGCCTCATGGTCACTGTGAAGATGAGTGAGCTGTGAAGTTCCAGGCACACAGCAGGCACTTGGTAAGAGCTGGCTCATTATTATTATTAGGTTCAGTGACTTATCCCAAATCATTCCAGGTCGCCTCCTGCCTCCAAGGACCAGTGCACGCTCCGGGGCTGGCATCAAGGACTGCTTCTTTTTCTTCAGTCTTAGAGGGAGCACACAGGCTTCAAGGCCAGAAAGATCTGAGTTCAGATCCAACTCCATCCCTTCATACCATTTTGACCACAGGAGGTTACTAAACTTTCCTGAACCTCTGCCATCTGTAAAATCCCATTACTACGAGGCATCTCTCCAAAGTGGTGCCAAGATTATTCCCGCAAGAGATGAACGTGTGCTGAGTTCTTACCAGGTACTGTGCACATTTAGTGCTCGCGACAGAAGTTCCCTCCTTCCTTTCACTATGAAGGCCATACCACTAGCACAGCCCAGGATTAAATGATCTGGTCTCCCATGAGTTCGGAACAGGGTTATCATACCTGTTGCCCGTGAGGGATTGGAAGAGAATGATGGCAAGTCTGGATAATGCCGGTGGGCACGATATTCATTCATTTGACACACATTCTTCAAGTGTCCTTTGTGTGCTATGTCTGGGATTATCTAGATGACCAGAGCTCTGTCCCTGCTCTCCAAGACTCATGGTCTATGATGACAACAACTTAGGGCTGTGTTAGAGGGGTGTAAGTAAGATACTTTGGATGCACAGAGGAAAAACATGCTTAATTCCATCTAGAGAGGGCAGGAAAGGTTTTATGGAGGAAGTAACATTTGAGCAAAGGATGAATTGTTAAATTTTTTTTAATGTTTATTTATTTTTGAGAGAGAAAGAGGCCGAGCATGAGTGGGGGAGGGGCAGAGAGAGAGAGAGGGAGACACAGAATGTGAAGCAGGCTCCAGGATCTGAGCTGTCAGCGCAGAGCCTGACGTGGGGCTTGAACTCACGAACTGTGAGATCATGACCTGAGACAAAGTCAGATATTTAACCGACTGAGCCAGCCAGGCGCCCAGGATGAGTAGTTTTCTACGCTAAGTGGAACACTGTAGAAAGAAGATGCTCTGGGCAGAAGTAACAGACTACACCAAGGCCAGGAAGGGAGACAGACAGCACTGGAGTTCAGCATGGCTGGATCCCACAGCAAGGTGGAGAAGTGATAATGAAGGGAGACAGGGCTAAAAATGTGGGTGTCATCCAAGGAACAAGGGCCTTAGACAAGCCATGATGAAGCTGAAGAGTGGCCTGAAGGGCTCCCTACACTGTCAGGAGAACCAAGGAATTGTGAAGGACAAATGAATGAATGAATGAATAAATGAATGATCCCTATGACACCTGACATTCCAGAAAGTGCTCTTGTGCATAGATTGTTTCACTTAAAAAATAAGGGAAATTCTTGTGCTCCATCGAAGAGTTTTAAAAAACCTTTACACCTGGCATCATCCATGAAACCCGACATCATTCAGCCGAAATCACTTCATAAGTAGGGGTATGGGAGGGAGAATGTGGAGGGGCATCTGCGTGAGCCAGGGAGCTGCCCTCACTTCAGCACCCTCCTGAACCAGCTGACAATCTCAGGGCACACAGTGGGATCGGTGCTGACATACTTCATGGGCCCCAACTGACTTTCTGTGACATGCTGCCTCTTCCCGTGGAGGGGGCTGTGTCTCTACTGGTAGGCAGGGGGCTCACAGGTTGGAGGTCTCCAAACCTCCAGTGCAACAGAGAGGCCACTAGGCCCAGCGGAGCAGCTCCAAGTTCATGGCCTGGGACTGGTCTCAGCCTAAATCCACACGTCACCACTTAGCCGTTGTGTGACTGGAGGAGTACCTGTAGTCTGAACTTCCCCTTCCCGGTGTACAGAGTGTTCAAGTGTCCCAGCGTGCCCGGGGACAGCCCAGAATTCTGCCTGCTGCTCTGCTGTAATGGGTGACAGGGCCTCCTTTTGCTCTCAAAATGATCAACTCATGATACGACCCCCTCACTCATCTTCCCCATCTCTGTTCTACTGTTGCTAAGTAGGTGAAACGCATTAACACTGTTTTGGTTGGGACCGTTTGTGGGGCAAGTATTTACTAATGTAAACGGCAGAGGGAGTTTTGGCTCACCTCACTAAAAATACAGATTTTCAAGTTCGAGGCTGTGGGATGTGTACTTTGTAGCTTGGCACAACTTTCTCAGTATTCTTACTTTTCCTCCTCAGCCTCTTTAAACCTTGTCTGGAAATCTGGTTACTTGTACGCATGGTGGGGTGAACAGAACATGAGGTTTGGAGCCGGAAGACATCCTAGTGGACTCCGAACTTCCCTGGGTATGAATTTCCTTGTCACACATACATCACTGGGCGTCCGTAAGGGTCCAGGGAGACCCTCCGTGTGGAAATGCTCTGTAAACACAAAGCAGGTGAGTGGGTGTAAAAGGACAGCACAGCAGTTCGTAACAAAAGCTACCTTGCTTCCAAACGTGTGCAAGACTGACCTCTGATCCTAATCTTCTATAGAGACCAAAAGAATAAACACTGTTGGGGTTCAGAAATGGTAACAGTTGAGGAGCACGACAGGACGTGCCTGGAAGGTGGACATGAACGGGGAAGAGAGAAGATCAGGGCATGCTTTGGGATTTCTTCCACAACGATGGAGTGACAACAAAGTGTTCCCAATTGTTGGGGTGACTGGAGTGACAGCGGAGAAGGGCGGTTGAGGAACACGGACCTTGGACCGAGACAGCCTGGGTTTGAGGATTAAATGGGATCATGGAATAAGATGCGTAGTACAGTACCCGACACACAGAGAGTGATCAACGAGCAGGTGTTCACTGTGATTAGCATGTGATTCACCCAGGCTGGGTGGCGCCTCCTGCAAAGGGCTTAATGCCTGGGCGCTGACTCCACATCGTCACCCTCCTCCTTTTGTTGATATGAACAAGTGGGGATGGCAACCATCGAGCAACATTTGGTGGCAAAGGGTGATTCAGTAGGACCCAGGGTTGGATTATTTCCTGTGCGCAGTGGATTTCACTCACAAACTGCTCACAGAGGAAAACTTCTCACCAAGATGGGACATCTTCCTTCGGGGTCCCTGGGGTGTGAGAGGCATGAGGGGTAAGTGAAAGGGTCGGAGGGAGGAAGTCTGGCTACTCCCTGAACTGCCAGAAGTGCTCCCCTGGGTTTCCGACATTTGTTGTGTTTGTTCACTCTGTAATGTCGGGGAAGGTCTGGGCGTGTTCAGTAGACATGCTTTGGGAGGCCGTGCTGACTCTTGGAGCCACGTCCTGGACCCCACGGATGGCTGCACAATCCCACAATCCCACAGGTTATGTCCAGACGATGTGATGGGCATCACCTGAGCATCTGCTGCAGTGGACAAATGCTCTTCCAAAAACGGGTCAATCTCATAAAGGCATAGCGTTAGGGGGTTCCTAGGTGGTGATGAACACTTCTGAATGTGTGTGATAGTGCAGACACCGATCTCTGCGTGTGAAGAAATTATACAGAGCTAGCACACGCACACGGGTACATGTAAACCTGGTGAAATCTGAATGAGGTCTGTACATTGTACCAATGTCAGCCTCCTGGTTTTGATATTGTACGAAAGTTATGGGAAAACACTACCTTTGGGGGAAGCTGGGTGCAGGGTACATGGGAACTCTCTGTACTGTTTTTGCAATTTTCTCTGAGCCTGTAAGTATTTCAAAATTAAAAATATTTCTTAATGGATCAGGCTCAAAATGGAGTAATTACTCTATGTTTCCCACTGTTTATGTTTGAGTAGGAAATAGGAAAATTAAATTAGTTAATACATGCAAGAGAACCTAGAAGAATGCCTGTTTATTTTTACTACCTTCAAATTCACTTAGTCTACTTTCTTAGATGTTTATTTTTTACAACCTCCAGGACCTTTCTGTTAAAGTCTTTGGAGATCAGCCCTGACTCATCATCCAGCCCCGCTGTGCCTAAGAGCAGTACGTGTCAGTCTCTAATTACAGGCAAATCACCTCAAAATATTTTCTTAAAATATAGGTTTGGATGTGGTTGGTCAGGGTGTCCATAGATAAAGTTCCTGACTCTGGGAGCTTTCACTGACAAGAGAGGACATGAGCCTTCTCACACAAGCTTCTGCCATAAATGTTTCTACAGCCCAGATAGAGGGGATATATTTGGGGACCCCCATGAAAGATGGTGAATCCCTAGGTGACTGATACAGCTCCTGCCCTTCTAAGCCAGAAAAGACCCTGGGAAGGCGGGCCCTGTTGTTTCACACATGCTGTTTCACTGATTCTCATTATGCATTCCATTACTGGGACTTCAACCCCAATGCTATGCTAGACTCTGAGAAAATAAGGAGTAAGATATACCCCCTGCCCTCAAGAAGCTTCTGGTGGAGGGTACACAGTTAAAATGGAGTGTCCTGGGTTTCAGGGGAGGAATGCAAATGTGCTCTGAGAGCCTGGAAAAGAGGCTTTCAATCAGATCAGGGAGGACTTCCCAGAGAGGGCGACCCTCACACCGAAGAAGCTGAAAGCAATCCTAAGAATTAGCAAGGCAGGTGAGAGGAGAGGAAAGGGAGGGCAGCATCCTGCCAGGCAGGGGAGACAGTGTGAGCAAGGGCACAGGAGGTTGAGAGACGGGAGTTTCTTCGTAGAACCAGCCAGAGTTAGGTGGGGCTGGGATAGGCCTGCTCATCGCAAAGCGGCAGGAGATGGTGGATAAGCATGGCCAAATTGCTTTGGGAAACTGTGGGTGAAATAAAGCCTGACCACCTTTATTGTGCAGGACATCTCACAACCTTTGGTACGTTCTTCACATCACACGTGTCCTAGAGGGATGATCATATACAGCATTTCCCCCCTCTTGTGGAACAGAAACGCTTCACATCAAGACATCCGGCAGGGCGTAGCTTCTCTTATGCATCCGTGGGAAACACTGGGCTACTCAGACAGGTTCAGACCAAGACAACATGAAGATATTTTTCAGGGGATCCAGAGTGCTAAGTAACCTTACTTTTTTGGCCAGAGTTTCATGGCCAGCTACTGAGTCATGCTGTGCTGGGCTAAGCTAGTCTCCCCCAGTCAGTCTCTGTAGCAGGACTACAGGGGTTCAACAGTCTCCCATTCTGTTAGCATGAGGGCATCTGCCCAAGCCATGGGGCCGGCTAAGGGTCCCATCTCTTCTTGGTCAACTAACTCATCTTCCCAGGTGTCTGCAAAAAATTAGAGACAGACAAGGCATCTTGCCCCGTGAAAAGAAATGCTGAAATGGATCCTCTTGGCAGTGATTACTCAAAAGGAGAACAATGAAAAATCAAAAATTAATCAAACCTTGAAATATAACCAGGGCTGGGTTATATTTCACAATTGGTGAAATTGTATTTTGTTTTCATAATAAGAGCAGGACTGATGATTTTATTATATATATACATATATATGTATATAAATATATATATATAATTTTACATATTTTAGAATGCTGGAGTGGGTAGAAAACACTCTGGAGTCAATTTGAGCCCCGAAAATAAGATCATAACAAATCACGAGCTCAAGCCCCCACCCCTCACCTCCTCTACTCCTGCATGCCCCACCCCCACAGTAGTTATAAATACTTCCAACCAAGAAAAATATTTCTCATACGCCTTAGAGTAGGATTTACTGCCTCGGTTCTCCACCAGCAATTCCTCGATTATCGGCTCACTAAATATTTATGAGGGCTTTTCCAAGGTACAAATGCTCTGAATTCAGTCCCCATGGCCATTGCACCAATGAAATGTGTGACATTCAAGCTCACTCTTGCTTCACTAGTCCTGTCTGTAAGCCATCCTTGCCTATATGGACTTCAGGTGTTATACTTTAGGGTTTTTACTCTTTGAAACAAATAGTAAATACTGGTGGACCCTAGCTAAAGAGGAGATAGTACCTACCTGGAACACTGAAAAAGACAGGAGATTCATCAAAGAATACAGAGCACTGCTCACATTTTGAGGTGTAATCTCAGGCGGGAGCTTTAATGGATTCTTAGGTCAGACTTACAGAAGCATGGGTGCCCACAAGACGGGTCAAGTATGGGAGAGCCCTCTGTAACTGACCTGGCTGACAGTAGATTGTACCTCACAGGTCCTTAGCTCAACAATGAAAATAATTTTTTCCCTCTGCTCTCTCATAAATCCAGCCCTCAGCTGAAAGGTTGTGTACCTGACCTCACCTTTGAGGAAAATGGGGTGTGGGAAGTAATGGGACACTGGAATGTGAGCCTAGAGTTCAGATCTGAAAAGCTTTCCCTTGGTGGGGGCGGAGAATGGATGCGGAGCCCTAACACCAAGCATCTTCTCTTTGTCTCCACCACTTAGTCCCCTGGCCTTCATCCTCTTCAACTGGTACCACCAAATACACATGATCTGAATGATCTTCAGGGTCACTAGACAGAACCAGCAAGGTCGTCTTTCTGTACTTTGAAAGCCCAACCCTTCCTTTCATAATTTCAGGTAAAGCTTTATGGCTGCAGCAAGAGAATAACCACGCACATACACACACACATGCA
This sequence comes from Prionailurus viverrinus, assembly GCF_022837055.1. NCBI lineage: Eukaryota > Metazoa > Chordata > Mammalia > Carnivora > Felidae > Prionailurus > Prionailurus viverrinus. The sequence goes on along the minus strand of NC_062570.1, from coordinate 9,334,495 downwards.
CACACACACACACACACACGCACACACACACACACACACACACACACATGCACACACACACACACACATACACCCTGCCTCTATGCCTGTTCTTTTTATAGGCTGTAGCACATCTGTTCATTGTAAGGCTGCAGAAACCTAAAACCTGAAATGTTGATAGAAACAGATATGTTTTATACCATGTGCTAAAAGAAAAATTAATGAGGCAAATATTGTTCCTATGGCCAACGTGGGATGGAAAAAAGTGACAACCTCCATCTATATCACTGCAATCATGAGGCAAGAGATGAGACTAGCGAACAAAGTCGTCTAATTTTAATCCCTCCGGGAGGAAAACTGCATTTCTGTTAAGGAGGCGGCTCTTCTGAGGGCCGCGGGAAAGGGTGCCAGAGATACATGCGATGGCTCCACACGTGAGTGAGCGTTTGTGCTTACCCAAGGCCCGGCCACATCCCAGGGCCTGTCCCTAAGTCCTGGAGGAGTCGGGGGTGGCAGAAGTCACCAGGGAGAGGGCCGGGCCAGGAGGCCTGCGGGGAAGCTGTCAGGTTCATTGGTTTTGTGCCAGGATGGAAAGAGGTTGGGCAGACGTCCAGAGAGGAGCTTGGTAGAACTGCCTGGGATGGCAGTGAACTATGGATTGGGAGTCAGAAGTTTACCCAGTGGTGTGAGGGTCTGGGGATTCCTCACACCGCGGAAACTTGACCTTCAACCTCAATAAAGGGACTCGGCCGCGGATGTGGGAAAGGAGAGAGGGACAGACTGAATGGTCTGAAAAGCATGGGGTCCCAGAGGGAAAGAGGTCAGCCCATGTCTCTACGAACAAAGCCCTCAGAGGTCTGAGTCCAGGTCAGGGGAGCAAGATTGTAAAATGCCCCTGAACTCTCAGGACTGGGCTCCTGTTCCGACCTTTCTAAGCCCGTTGTGGTGTTTGTGGGGCTTTAGGGAGAATGGCTGGCAGGTGGGGGCAACAAAGCCAGGGATGGGAATAAGTTACAAAAGGCAGGGGTCGGAGGGCTGGGCCTGGGTGATCCCAGAGTGGGGGTGGGCCACGGAGGGGATGCTGGAAGGTGATGATGGGGTGCCAGAACAATGAGAATGCCATGGGGGAGGAAGAGGCATCGTTGGGGTAGACTTGTCCATTCATTTCGCACGCAAGGGCTGTGCCATGGAGACTGCAGACACAGACCACAGACTGGAGTGTGCTTGCCTGCCTCTCCCCCACCAGCACCGGCCCCTGTAAGCCCTCCCCCCACACTTGCTAACAACAGAGGGGGCTGTGGGTCTTTGTCTTAGAGCTGGAATACTCCCCTTCCTGAGTCCTTCCCACCCACCAAGCCAGAGGCTCTGCCCCTGCAGTGAGGGAACATCTGTGCCCTGAGACAAGGCCAGAACTGAACTGATTAATTTACTAATCCTTTAAAATCAGCTCCAGCTCCCAGAGTGAGAAACAAAAACAAAAAAAGAAAAAATAAAATAAAACAAAAACAAAAACAAACAAACAAAACAATAAATTGCCCCTTTTCTTCTTCTTCTTTTTTTAAAATGGGAACTTGAAGAGGAACAAAAGAATTCCCTGAGAACCACTAAATTTGTGCTTATCTTACTGGGGGCTCTTCTCACCTTTTTGTACCAAACTTCCCCAAATGCCTATGTGTCCTTTTGAATTCCACCTGCTGTACACCTAGGAATGGTCTAACCGGCCCATCATTCCTCTGAATATACACAATCTAAAGATGCAAAGACAATCCAGGGACTTAAAAAATCCTCCAGGGATCCAAGTCAAAGTCTGCATCTGCTTAGAGTCTTGATGACTATGAGATCCACGATGCTCGTGGCTACAGTGCCAGGCTCTGCAGGAAGGTCTGAGTTATTGGGGTATCTTCCCTACTTAAATAAGAAAGAGCCAAATGTATAACATGCAAAATAGTTCAATGCAAAATTGCTCCCACCACTGGGAAATGGAGAGAGTTGCAGCTCCAGAGACAACTTTATGGGGTCTCCTGGCATTGTGGAGCTTATTAAAATCATAGATCACAGAGCTGAGGGCTGAAGGGAATTTCAGCCCTACTTCCATTATTCTCCCTACTCCCCTAAGTAAGAGTCGCTGTAATCTCTCCGTAAAAGGTAAGATGGTGGAAGAGATGGCACAGTGGACATGACCCTGAACTGACCCCCATTGTGCCCACACTTCCTCACCATCCCGATCCGTTTGCCCCTAGGCTTCCACAGCAGTCCATCTGATGGTTTCTCTGTCCTTGGTGAGGGTTCGTGTGCTTGATCAAAACCCTCCATGTGTGAGAAAAGCCGCCTTTTCTCCCATCTCCTCCTTCCCTTTCCCACTACCTCTCACCTCTTCAAGAGGAAAAACCACCTATTCTCTCTCTGATTTCCCACTCCTCCCATTCTGCCAGTCTTCTGTCACTTCTATACTGGGCTCTGAGGCAGACAGCTCACTGAGACTGAAACTGAGACTGAAACCAGTTTTTGTACTGGTTATTTCACCTTGAGCAAATCCCACCGCCCTGACCTGTCACCAACATGCCCTGAGGTCTGGGGAACAGTCTCCCACTCATGATGGAAGGAGTGGGAGGGAGCTGTCCTGGCAGTCATTGAGTCTGGGTTCTAGTTTCAACTCTAGGTTAACAGTGTGGGTAGGCTTGGGACGATCCCTGAATTCCTTACCATATTCCTTTTTAAGTGAAAATAAAACTCATTTCACAGGATGGTCGGAAGGATTAACAATGATGACGGAAAGGCTTTGCCTCTGTAAACCACAGACAGATGTCATGCAAGGTATTAGCTTCGTTATTATCCTACCCTATTGTTGAGGTCCCTAACATGGAACCTGGGTAAGTTGGCCCTATGTTAGGCAATGCCCAGCATATGACCCCCCCTCTCTAAGGATTGATCTCCTTTACAGAGTGGGCCTGGGGAATGATATTTCTCTTCCCCCATCTTTCCCTCCTACTCAAAAGCCATTGACCACAGGCGTGGTCACCTGACCTAAACAGATGAATCCTATTCTCTCACCAGGGGGTTTAGAGTTAGGATTCTGAGACCCTAGTCAATATCTGATGCTCACTTCAATGGAGGACACAAAAAGATGAGCGATGAGGAATGGTTATATTTGGGTCATACACAAAGAAACAGAAAAAGAGAGAAGTAGGAAGCAGCCACTTGCATTCACCTACCTTTGCATCCAAGGTACAGGCTCTAGAACTATGAATGCTGCAGCAGGAGATGAACCAATGGATCCTGGATGGGCTAGGATGGGTCCAATATGCGCTGGTGTTCCCCGGCAAGGGAGGGGGTGCATCCCCTGACATCCAGACTTGCTTGATCCCCACAGCGAGGCCATGGTGTTCTCCTGTTGAACAGAAATCATTTCACATAATGTCGACATCAGACACCACTCTGTGACCAGGATGGATCAACACAAAAAACAAGACCACTTCATAACTATGTCTGAATACAGACAAAACGTGAACATTGTCCAACTACAGAAATGATCAAACATCCCCCCTATTCTGGCTAACAGAAGTGACTGCTGACTCTTTACCAATCACAGCCTCGGGCTGAGTCTAGTCCTCCCCTCCTTCTAGACAAGATAAGCCCATGGAGAGAACGGAGGAGGGTACTTGTTGGGATGAGAATTGGGTGTTGTATGGAAACCAATTTGACAATGAGTTATATTTTTTTAAAAAAAAGATAAGCCCATGTAATTCAAACAGCCTTGAAAATATCGACCAGCTCTCCCCACAATGACTCTAGGCACTTTTTAGAACATCAAAGGTATAAAGGAAACCATTTCTACACTGCTTGTACTCTCCTGCCTTTCTCTCTCTCCATAATAGCCTCACAGCTTAATTGTCACTAATAAAAAGTCCATTCATATGTCTTAGTGCTTCTAAGTAAAGCAATAATGGGGGGCCTGGTGCCCTGCTTCTCATCACAAGATAACAGGGTATAATTTCTTATATTTAAGCAGACCTAACTATCAGGAATACAACAACATTCTTCTCACTTTCACAATATAATCACGTTTGTATCTTGATGAAAAAAAATAATTTGTGCGTAAAAATCAATATGGAGCTCTTTTTTTCTGTGTGCAAACACCAATACCTCCCTTGACCAAAGAGAGAAGAAAAATCAATATTAAAACAAAGGAAACATTGGATGGTTGATGTCTTTGACTTTTTCAAATTCAGAAGAATTTTCCAGATACAGAAACCTCTTAATTGAAATCTCTCTTCTGTTCAAGTTGGCATTCTGCAATTATGATGACAATAAATGCTTTCTATTCTGGATGAAAGCAAATGTTCTCTGATCCCTGGAGCGCAATAATGGAACATTCACTTTTAGGTTATGGGACATTGATATCTTCCCTGGAAAAAGTTTAATGGGTTAAGAAGCAGAAACTGTTCCTTTCTGGTCACCCCTTCTCTGCAGGACGTCTAGGGATAGACCTCACTATTCCATATCAAAAGCCACACTTCTTTATGTTTTATATTTTGGGTTTTTGACTAAGATTTCACTTTTTAAAAGGTGCTTTCTTGTCAGTAACAATGAGCAAACTGAGTCCCTGGATCTCAGATTCTAAATATCATTTTCCACTAAAAAGAATCAGACCTCACTTAAAGAAAATGAAAAGAAAGAAAGAAAGAAAGAAAAAAAGAAAGAAAGAAAGAAAGAATAAAACAACCACCACCACGACAAAACACAATACAACACAACAAAACGAACACACTGATTCCAGGCCCTGGGAAGTAAAAGCACAAGGTGACCTGCAAGCCTATGAAATCTTGTTGTACCAGAGACAAGGAAGTGCTCAGAGACTAAGGGGTCTATGCCAAAAATATTCATAAAACAACTTAAGGGGCATATATTGGCCAAATCAAATTTAAAACAAAACAAAACAAAACAAAACAAAACAAAACTCCATCCATAGTAGTTGTCAACACCAATAGAGAGAAAGAGGATCATGGGACAGGGAGGAAAGCCCTCCTTTACAGAAGAATACCAGCTAAATAAAAGTGGAATGAATCACAGAAATAGGAAATTGCCATCTTTCATCCTTACTATGATAATTGTTTCAGGGAAAGACCATGGACCTCAAGGGGTCAAAGAGTGCAGTGAGTGGACAATTTGGCCACTACCAAATACCAATGCCCATTTTGATTAACTAATTACAAAAAGGACAGTAGATCCTAATGAAGGAGTGACCCGGTAGCCACCACCTTAACCCTGGGATCCAGGCTGGTGTCATTTAGAGGAAGTCTGGCAGCACGTGACTACTAGCAGCTCGCAACAGGAAACACGAAACAACACCAACAAAGTGTTCTTTTTTTTTTTTTAATTTTTTTTTAACGTTTGTTTATTTTTGAGACAAAGAGAGACAAAGCATGAACGGGGGAGGGTCAGAGAGAGGGAGACACAGAATCCGAAACAGGCTCCAGGCTCCGAGCTGTCAGCACAGAGCCCCACGTGGGGCTCAAACTCACGGACCGCGAGATCATGACCTGAGCCAAAGTCGGCCGCTCAACCAACTGAGCCACCCAGGCGCCCCACACCAACAAAGTGTTCTTGTTGGAAAGGATGGCTCTGAATCTGAGTCTCCAGAGGGCCCTTCAATTATAGGAAATACAGGAGATATAAGAAGAGATTAAATGACACATTGGAAGCAATTAGAACAATCCACAGTGTGGGATACTCTAATAAGAAAACTGGCCTGATGCCAAAAAATGAATCTCATTAAAGAAAGAAAAAAAAATTCTAGATTAAAAGAGATGAAAACCTCGCAATAGCCAAATATAGTTTATGAGCTTTGACTGAATCCTGGTTGGAAAATAAATAGCTATAAAACATATTTTTTGGACAAATGGGAAGATATGAACATGACTGGATATTGGAGAAGTACTGTTAATTTCCTTAGGTACAATAATGGTGCCATGGTTTTGAGGAAAATGTCCTTAATCTTGGTAGTTTAAGTATCATGTTCTTTGCAACTTCACATTTATTTATTTATTTATTTATTTATTTATTTTTAAATGTTTTATATATTTTTGAGAGAGATAGAGAAACAGAATAAGCAGGGGAGGGGCAGAGAGAGAGGGAGACACAGAATCCGAGGCAGGCTCCAGGCTCTGAGCTGTAGGCACAGAACCCAATGGGGGACCACGAGACCACAAACCTGAGATCATGACCTGAGCCACCCAGGCACCCTACAACTTCACTTTTAAACCCGTTCGAGAGGACAGGAGGGGGAGGAAGGAAATTGGGAGCGAGGAAGCAACAACTCTGGCAGAATGTTAAGAATTATTAAATTGGGGGCACCCTGGTGGCGCAGTCAGTGAAGCATCTGACTCTTGATCTCGGCTCAGGTCATGACCTCACAGTTGGTGAGATCAAGCCCTGCTTCAGGCTCTGTGCTGACAGCACAGAGCCTGCTTGGGATTCTATCTCTCCCTCTCAAAATAAATAAATAAAGTTGAACAAAAAAAGAATTATTAAATCTAAATGGAGGATCTATGAGGTTTTATTGTTCTCAGCTTTTCTATTGCTACCAGTTGAGTTCTCCAGGAGGCTGACTCTGAGATAAAGGTTAGCTGAAGGGGGGCAGGCAGGTGGTTTATTAGGGCATGCTGTTAGGATCATCATTGTTGGAGAGAGGAAGGAAGCAGGATAGGGCAGAGGAAGGAGTTGGACTCTGTTACAAATACAAGCACTCTACTGCGTCGATCCTTCTGGGAGTTTGGAGCTGGGATGGCCCTTGCTGGTTGTCCCCTGTTAGGGTGAGGGAGCAGGGCCATTATTCTCTCTGCCCTCCACCCCCTGCCAGGGTGTCAAATGACTGACTGAATGACTTCAGTTCTGAATGGGAGATCTGGGTGACACAGCACAACATTCATAAATTTGGAATATTTTCTATTAAAAGCTTGGGGGTGGGATGTAAAAAGGGGTTGCTTTGCCCTGAAAACATTGGATAACCACTGGCCTACATTCTCTTCATCCTTATAAAACTCTTCAAATACTGGGGCGCTTGGGTGGCTCAGTTGGTTAAACTTCTGACTCAGTTTAGTTTCAGGTCATGATCTCATGGTTTGTGAGTTCGAGTCCCATGTCGGGCTCTGCACTGATAGCCCAGAGCCTGCTTGGAATTCTCTCTCCCTCTCTCTCTGGCCCTCTCCACTCTAAAATAAATAAAAAAATAAATAAAACACTTCAAGTACAATTGACAACCCCACTTTAAAGACGAGGGAACAGGGGCAGCACTAAGTCAAATCACCATCCCAGGGTAAGTGGTAGGGCTAGAATTCAGATCCACATTGTCTGACATCAGAAGTGTGGTATTGAACCACTGCACTATACCAGCCCTCTACACTCCTTTCCTCAGTTTCCCCATTCCTGCCTGGTCCATCTCTTACTGCCCCAGTTGCATGAGAAGGAGTAGCTCTCATCTGGTGGCTCATGCCATTTACAATGATTCCAAATCTTCCTCCACAGAAATCAGTATCTTCCCCATTCCAAGCCCATTCCCATGTTGTTTAATTAGGAAGGAAACTGATTGTGCTGTTTTAGCCTCCATGTGTCCTTCAGAAGGGCCCTTGGGTTACACCAAGGAAAGGGGCCAACAGATGTGGTTTTAAACTCTGAGTGTCACTGGCACGTAATAGGAACTTGAAACACGCTTATCAGATGGTTGAATAAAGGAAGCTTTAGTTGAATGCAGTAGGGAAATGCTGCATTTTAAAGGAGTCATAGAATGGAACTTTTTGCTGATATTTCCTGAATATCAGTGTTCTTACTTCATGGTTTAATGACACCTTGTGTGTGTGTATATGTGTGTGTGTGTGTGTGTGTGTGTGTGTGTGTCTGTCTGTCTGTCTGTCATACAAGTGCGAAGGAGAAAGCTCTCTCTCTCTGTCACAAGAACTTAAGAGGGCCCCAAAGCATGGTCACTTGAGCCTTGAAGCATTAAGACTTCAGTAACATAGCTTGTTCTGTCCACACACGTGTCATTTTCCTCCCCAGTGTACCCATACGTCTCCAGAATAACCCACACATTTTCAGGAAGCCACTTTGGAACCACCACTTTTCTCCTCCAACCCTCAAAGTTGTCACGGATTTTGACTAGTCATGCCTTGCTCCTTTCTTTCTGGTAACTCTTCTCTCTAGGATCCTATTACTGCTCTTAGATTTAGCTTCTAGGAGAATCTGCCCACACATGTATGTGGTTTCCCAGATAATCCGTGTCCAAACCTCAGTTGTAGATATACTTGAAGTTTTTATTTCCATTTCTCCCCTTCAAAGGGCTCTATTTATCTTTATCAGTACATGCATTAGGGGGCAGAGGAAAAGGCATCATCATTACATATGTTGTGTGTGTTCATGCATGTATGTATGTGTGTGCTATACACATATACATAAACATTTGCACATACACACATCTATATGCAACTCCAGACATGTAACATGATATGGTTAGTTCTCAAGTCATTGAATCCCCCTACACAGACTGAACAGCTCTGCCTCATAAGTTCACTCAGAGCACAGGGACATTTTGATAATTACTCAAAATTTTAGTGTAATTTATCTGCCCATTCATTTGTCTTCCCCATGAGCCTGAGAGCTCCTACTGGGAAATAAGCCTTATAACTTCTTAGTCTTTACATTCCCAGTGCCTGGTAAATAGTTGTTGTGTGCATTAATAAAAGAATCAATGCCAATCGACCATATCATTAAAGGGTCGCAGGACACGTGAGTGGTAAAGGGCTCTCAGGTCCTCCTGCCTCCTGCCTAGACAAACCTAGACAGTATTAGTCCTCTCAGATTTTTTTGTGCTCTTTTTAGAATGGAAATTCTTGGGGAAAAAAGTCCTTTATTTGTTCCACACAAAGACAGTGATGTTAAGAACTTCATAATTGTTTAATGCTAGTCAGAAATTTTATTCATGGCCTAAATTTAAAAATTGCTTTCCATTATTATCCCTCAAGTGTATGTGTGTATGTTTTTATATACTCATTCTAGTTTGTAAGCTCTTCAGAGAGAGGACTGGTCAATCTTCATAATATATTTATATGATTCCAACATATGGCCATATTAATCAACATTAAATTATAAGTAGCTATAGCTGTCACTTTAGAACACTGCTTTGGGAACAGCCATTAGCTGATGAACAAACAGCAACTCTATGACATTATCTATGACTGTCTCTAAACACCTGGCACTATAATTATTTGGTAGAACTGATGTTTGTAGTAGTAAAAGAACTTAGTGGTTGGTTTGAACTTGTTTTGTGCGACAGCTTCTAATTCAGGCATAGGCACAAGGATTTCTGGTTCACACACAGCCCTTCCCCTCTTCCCACACCCCTCCAGGACCCTGTCGCTTTCCAGTACTATCTTTCAATCCGGCTAGGGCACCATGGTCTCTTGTGGGCTTCTCTCCAGATTTGCTCCATGGGTACCAAGAGGAGGGTGGAGCAGACTCAACCTTAGAGAAGATGGGGATCAAAGGAACTTGGATTGCTAAATAGCAGTGAGAGGAAGAGCTAGGGGTATGAGGAGGAGAGAGATGGATGGAACTCATACTGTGGAGGGCTTATCACGTGCCAGGTATGATGTCAGACATTACGTCCATTCTTGCACTTAATCCCCTGAAAAATGTTATATTTAACATTTACAGAAGAGAAAATGAAGTTCCAGTTTCCAATGTCACACAAGGATGTGGCAGAACCCAAGCCAGTCATCTCTGATCCTGTCCGTGATAATTGGCTGGGAGCCCTGGTTTTTATAGCCAGCTCACTTCTCACTAAAGGAGCAACCTCAAATAATTTCACTGAATGAAACACTTTGAGGTTTTCTTCCCAAATATATTACTTATTGAAAACTTATAATCACTAATCGTCACATAATATCCTGTACTAATAACTGGCATCATCCATATCTCTTTCTACACTGTGAGAGAGTAGGCTATCACATCTCCCAGGAAGATCGCTATGCTCTCTTGCTCACTTCAGCTTGGTGGAAAAGAATATCTTTCCCTTAACCCCACTCTTGGCCAAAGTCTTAGTTAAAAATCACTTCATTTTAAATTAAAAAAAAAATCACCCTCACTCCATCTTGTCCGCACAAAAGGAAATTAGAAGGAGACACAGGTGTCTTAGGGAACCCACAGTCAGAAAGTATGATCAGTCCTCAAAAGGGGCTGGAACCAGGAACTGAAGAGTCAGTAGGAAGTAAATCAGTCTCTCTCTCCACCCCCTTCCCTGCACTCGTTCTACACATCTCCTTCATCCTTTGCCCTCTCCATGCATTTGACCTTCTCTATTTGGGCAAGTACTTGGCTCATATGCAGTCTCCCACTTCAGCTGTCCATCACTTCTCAGTTCAAGCATCTCATCCAGCCCTCACTGAGCTTCTAGGTCCTACCTGTAAATTTTCAGAAGATGGAATCTGATTGGGCTGCCTGAATCACATGGTCACCACAATCTCCTCAGGTGTGACTGTCCAGGCAAATGACTTGCCTCAAAGACCCTGTATTCTGAGAAAGGCTGGTTCTGAACAGAGTGTGGGTACGGGGAAGACATGATTAAAGGAGGAAATGGTTGGAAATCTGCTATGGCACGAAACAGAGTAAGGCCTGTGAGTATCGTCAGTGATAACTGAAGAGCCTAGAACCAGAGAGGACCAGGAACATTCCTATTAGCACAGCCACTACCAATGCAATGACTGTGGTGAGAAATTCTTGGGCCATGAGGACTTTAACCCAAAGTTATATTTCTGGCCTTTTTGACTCTTTGATTCCATCTCTTCCTGTCAGTATTTGACCCGTTGTGAAATAACAAAAACCTGGAAACAACCTGAAGGTCTATCACTATGGAAACGGTGAATCAAATTCTGGAACAGTCAATGTATAGAACACTGTGCATCTATTAAAACAAATAAATTGGATCAATATGCATTAAGTTGAGAAAATATTCGGCATTTTATGAAACTAAAAAACATTGCAGGGGCACCTGGGTGGCTCAGTCGATTAAGTTTCCCACTTCGGCTCAGGTCATGATCTCACAGGTCATGAGTTTGAGCCCTGCATCAGGCTCTGTGCTGACAGCTCAGAACCTGGAGCCTGCTTCGGATTCTGGGTCTCCCTCTCTCTCTACCCCTTGCCTGCTCACACTCTGTCTCTCTCTCTCAAAAATAAACATTAAAGAATTTTTTAAAAAACATTGCAGAATAATGTATATAATATCCTATTTTGTAAAACAAAACAACAACTACTACAAAGCAAAGTTTTAGCCAGCTACAAATGTGTAGGTGAGTAAGGATATACCAAACTGTGAACATTGATTACTTTGGGGGCAGGGGAAGGGGGATTAGAAAGTAAAAAAGAGAGACAATTAATGTTTTCTTTATATACGTCTGAATGACTTATGAGAAGACTCACATGCTTATACTTGTAATTTTTTAAGTTTATAAATGAAGTAGAAAGATCTTTTAAATTCTATATTTAAGAGCCCATCTCAAATGCCACCGTTCCTGGCCTTTTCTGATCCCCTAGGGCGTTCTGTGCAAACTCCCACATAATGTGGGTTTCTCTTATAATTCTGATATTGTGCCTGGAATGATAGATGTTGCCTATTTCTCTCCACCTTACTTACACTGTAACTCCATCAGGGAGCCAGTTCTGGACACCCCACCCCCAACATTAACAACATTTAAAATGGTATATTCTACAGAAGAGGTACCTGGTAAACCTTTACTGAATAGGATTAACTCAATACTTAGCAATTTTTCCAGCATGTCCTGTATGTTGTCTTCAAAAAGGTAGATTCTTTCTAAGAATTTGCCTTGCCCTATAAACACAGTAATCTCTATTTCTAGTACAGTGGTGTATTATTTTCTAGTCATTTCAAGGTAATTTATATTTCGGTCCATAATTTGAGGGGAAACCAAATGAGTCATTTTTTTTTTTAATATTGTGAGCTGATAACTCAGTGAACTCCAAGCCGCCATAAGTCTTTAAAATTAATTTGGGGCACCTCAGCTGACCTTGGCAGGCACAGTCCACCAGGTCTGGGTCTTGGAAAACCAAAGCAGTGATTAACCCTGTCAGAGATAAAATGGCTGATGTCAAGCTCCTCCAAATTACAATCATGCTTGACCTGCTTTTCTCCTTCTGAATGAACCTTATTACTGAGAAACCATCATTCAAAGGACATATAGTTAAACATTTAATAAATCTGTGATCAAAATCCAGGAACAGAATTAAGCCTTTGATGAAAGTGACATAGAATGGGAGCAGAACCAAGGTAGAACACAGAACAAAGCCAAGGGCAGGATGGGGAAGGGGTTTGTCTTGAGACGGTGGTCAGAAATTCTGACTCTCAGTTGTCCTTTGGACGATGCTTTCACTTGGATCTGGTGACAGCAAGTTTGTAGGGAACCAAAGAGTAATCTCAGTGGGCATTTAAAAAGCTTCTAGGAGTTAGATCATGCACTGTCAATAATGCAGGCCCTTGAAGCCAACCTTGAACTCACCCGTTGCCATACAGCAAGAATAATTTGTCACTGTGCAATACAGACTCAGTAATAAAACACCATACCTCTAAAAATTACTAAAAAAAGAAAAGACCTGGGGAGGAGGGATTGGATAATGTATACCAAAAAGGAAGAACAGAGGGATAACGAGGTGAGGGGCAGCAAGGTGAGAAAACAATGGAACAGGGGTCCAGAGACATGTTTCTGCCTCTGACACGAAAATCCCCATTTGTGACCTTAGATATATCATCCCACCTCTTAAAAGCCTCAAGGGGATGTCATTTGTTCCTCACACTACAATGTGCAAAAGAATCATCTGGGAATCTTTTTGAAATGCAGAATCTGATTTAGGAGATCTGGGGAGGTTTTGTATCTCACGGGTTCTGGAGTGATCCACTGACCACACTCTGAGAAGCAAGAAATATGATGATCGCTGGATTCCTTTCCAGCTTTAAAATTCTGATTCCTAAAATAGAATCTCCACCTTCTCATGTAGACCCCTCTGGGTAGCCCCTGCCCCAGCAGAGAGTGGCCTCTGACTTCAGATATTTAGTCTGCTTCTGTTCCCAATTTAACAGGACATCAATTCTCGTGATCACGTGGGATTCTTCTTTCTCTTCACCCAAATGAAGGAGAATGGAAATTGAACAACCCACCCTTTCTCATTTTTGAAGCTTAGAGGCAAGCATATAGCCCTTTTTTTTACTTTCTACTTGACATTTGGAAAATCGAGAAGGAGAAGTTACAACACTTCAGCCAACCTGGTGATATTCTAGACATTTCCTTCTAGTGCTTTTTCATATATATATGTATACACACACACACACACACACACACACACACACACAGATACATGTTTTTTCAGCATGGGAATTATAGTGAATACACAGGTTCATGCTAACTACAAAATTGTATTTTCTCATTTCATGAAAAATCTCTGAAATTGTGATTTTAATGACATCACAATCTTCCACCATAAGAATGTCCACTATGCAAATACCAATTGTTGGACATTTAAGTTTTTGTTGCAATTTTAAACAATACTTAGGTAAAAATCCTTATTGTTTTTATAGCTACCATTTGTTAAATATCTACTATTTGCCAGACACTGTGTTAAATGCTTCATATACATCACATCATTAATCCTCCCAATGACCTTTCAAGATGAGTATTAGTATGATATCCATTCTATTGGGAAGGAGACTGAGACACAGAAAAGTCACATGACTTATCGGGATCACACTGATAGTCAAGGGTAGAGGTGGAAACACACTCAGGTCTGTCGGACTCCAAAGCCAAGATCATGACCACTGTGTGGCATTTCCTCATACATAAACCCCTAGGTGCCTCTCTGATTATTTCAATAGGATCATTTTTTTGTTTATGTGTATATGAATTTTTTTGTTTAATTGCAAAAGTGATACAGCCTCAAAGAAATAATTTAGGCAATGTATGGATGTAAAAAAAACAAAAAAACAAAAACAAAGAAAACCTATATCCTCCTTTCTCTCCCTTCTATGATTTCTTGAGGTTTTTTTCCTTGCTCTGTGTTTTCTATGCTAACGTAGCATATGGAAAGGCAGAAATCATGTGTTTTTTACAATTCCATCTCTAGTCTCTGACACAGAGCTAGCTAGGCCTTAATAAATATCTATTGAAAAAATAAATGAATAATTGAATAATTTTTTAAAAATAAAAATGGAATCTTGCCATACATTTTTCTCTGAAATTTCTATTTTCACTTAACAAATCTCAAGCAACTTTCCAGGGCATAACATATAGATATAATTATTTTTAAAATAACTGTATAATAATCCATGATGTGGATACACCATAATTTATTAAGTAATTTGCCATAATTCAACATGCATGGTTATAGATTTGGGGGTTACTATTGATGTTGCATTGAATACCATATGAATTTTCATATACTGATACTTTTGTTTCTTTAGCATAGTTTCTATAATTAGGATTATTGATTCATAGAGGATGTATATTTGAAATGTTAATATGTAATGCCAGGGAATTTTTCTAAAATGCTTGGCCAATTCACATTCAAACAAGTAGAATGTAAAAGTATCCACGCTCCCAGACATTTACCACCTGATCAAACTTTTACATGTTTACCAGTCTGGTGGGTTAAAAAACATCTTGGTGTTTCGATTTGCATTTTCTTTATTGCTAGTGAGTTGAATGCCTTTTTAAATTTTTTTTTTAATTTTTTTTCAACGTTTATTTATTTTTGGGACAGAGAGAGACAGAGCATGAACGGGGGAGGGGCAGAGAGAGAGGGAGACACAGAATCGGAAGCAGGCACCAGGCTCTGAGCCATCAGCCCAGAGCCCGACGCAGGGCTCGAACTCACGGACCGCGAGATCGTGACCTGGTTGCAGTCGGACGCTTAACCGACTGCGCCACCCAGGCGCCCCAAGATGTGAACATTTTAAATGTGCTTGACATTTAGCCAAATTATTGTCTTCCAGAGGTGATGGAATAACTTACCCTCCCACAAGCAGACCAGGTAACGTCCAAAGGAGGTATTTTAATTTAAAAAGTAAAGGTATTTGACAGTTTGAGAGTCTCTGATGATTTCCTTGGGCGTTTCTCACCTTTCCTTGAGAAAGCCATGTGGCTTTTTTTTTTTTTTTCCCTCCCTTCAGAAAGCTCCTGAAGAGACGTTTTCTTCCCCTGGAAGGAAAAGCCAAGGTGGAGGGAAGCACTTTCAGCACAAAAGACCTGCAAGGGCAGACAGGAGCTCTAGTTGGAGGGTAAGGGCATTTCCAAGAAGACAGGGGAACAGGAGAATGAGCACTAGTCTTGTTTCCGGAAGAATAGAGAGAGCTGGTCTAGAATTTGAGGGCAAGTTTATACTGGTGTTTGCTGTGAGGCATGGCCTTGCCCCATTGCTATGGGGATGTAGGGTGGGAAGGATGATATTGCTCTGTGGCATGAGCTCAATCTCTCCTGTCACATTCTAGGAAGAGTTGGCCACCAGTGGGCCTCATCCAATTGCACAGAATTTAATTCAAACAAACACCATTCAACATTTGTCATAAGCGAAGCCCTGACAAGGGGAACAGATTGCTGCTCTAGAAACTGCATTATTAAATAGAGTACACATCAAGACTGTTTATAAAAACCCTAAACCAGAGTAAGGTGTGAACTGTTTGGAAGGTGCATCAAGCTATGGTGAGTTGAAACAGAGAGGTTGCATCCACTTAGTAGGATCAATGAGGCTTCCTGGACACAGGTCAGGAGGTTGGAGTGGCACCTGAGTTCTAAAGAAGGTGTTATGTTCCCCCACCCAGCCACTCTCAGAGCGTCAGGCGGCTACCAGTCCATGTGCTACCCGCACAGGTCCATCCATGCATTGCCCTTGCATCAGTCCTAGACCTACAGGCTGATTGGAGTCAAGGAGGGCATGTAACCATCTCTCTTCTGAAGACTGAAATTCAGAGGCTCAGTTTAAATTGGGAGCATCTGGTGTGTCCCCAGCTAGGTCAAGCTGGGATCAACATGGCTGCTTAAGAAAACAGCTGGTGGTGACCTCTCTGGATGTAGACATGGCTGGGGCTTTGTATTCTGCTGAGAAAAGGGGGAGCGAGATGTTACACAGGAGAGGATGAATGAAAGAGAAGAAGAGTAAGGAACGGGCAGTTTGGTTGTGAGACGGTTCCTGTTCTCTTTGGACCTCTGGGATCCTGAGGGATTGGTCATGAGCCCCACAAGTGGGAGGCATTCCAGAAGAGGGGTTTCCAGAGGCCGTGGGCCCCTGGACTAAGGTAGGATGGTTTCAGGGGAGGTGAGTGCTTCGGGGCAGAGCAGTCCAGTTCTCTTCCTGGCCCCCATGCTCACTGGGTCTTAAACCGGAGGGCAGCTTTGCCCAGGACGGTGCGCACCAGAGGAGCTATTTGCCAGAGAGTGAGTCCTCATGGAGGGCATCAGCTACAGCTGGACCATACCCCTGAAAGCTCAAGAACAACAGGAAGACTGGAGAAGGGAGGGCGTTGAGGTCCTGCATGCTGCCCCCACGGCCGAAGGCCTCAGGATCTGGGCATTAGTGTCAACACAAAACTCATTTGTTCCTACGCTTTCCTGAGGCCTGGAAACAATTAGTTACCCGGGGGATGGTAATGATATCCCACCTAGAGCGGAGTAAATTTAACAAATGCCCATTGCCTTTGGAGAGAACAGGACTCAAAACTTCTTCCTCAGTTAAGACACTCAGCTTTGTTAGGTGAAGCCTTCCAGCTCCAGCTGAAAGAACATCCCATATCCCATCCTGATGTGCTGTCAATAGGTTCTGTTCAAATCCCAAAATTAGAAGCTAGATTCCTTGGCAAGAACATCTAGGGAGGTCAGAGTCACTTTCGCTCCATTAAATGCCCATTGCACAGTGTTTATTAGTAGTTACATATTAAACCCTGAACGTGGAAGATGTTTAACACCTATTAATTTGGTTTGATTTAATGTATGAATCTAGTGCATATAATTTCAATTAAAAAAATTATGTAAAGTCCTATAGTTTGCATTTGTTATACCCATGAGGACAAGTGATATCCTCCTTCCCTCAACACTTTTCCTTTCTCCCTCTTCAGCTATTAAGCTGTCAGGGAGACCTCTCGCCTACTTACCCACAGGGAGACCCCATGACTCTCACACAAAGGTCTGTTCCAGTGTGGCAGGAAGGAGAGGTAAAAGGCACGAAGCTTCCTCTGGGTGCCAGACCTTTTTTCTCCTTTCTTTCTTTCTCTCCTCCTCTGGGCTCCCTTCTTACCAAAACACTACAAAAAAAAAAAAAAAAAAAAAAAAAAAAGTAAACCCTATACTTCCTCTAGGATCTCTCTCTCTCAAATTTGCTTGTTTGGTAAAGACACATTTTGGTCTGCCTTCCCATCTGCAAAGACAAACTAAATCCAAGATGAAATTAACACAGGCTGTTTATTCACGAGCCTGCAGCAAGGGAACCCCATCTGCCCTCCCTTGCATTTCAGCAGGGGCTCAGAGGTGCTAGTTAGAAAAGAGGGCAGGTTTTGCAGAGTGAAGAGAAATCCCGAGGCAAGATGCTGATTGCCCTGCTTTCTGCTAAGGTGGGGTGTGGAAGCTGGGGAGACTTTCTAAGTGATCTGAATTCTCGGCAGTCCATGGTCAGCTGCAAAGGGGCAAGTGAGGAGCTGGGGCAGGGGGGAGGGGTGACATTTCAAGACAGGAAGGGTTTATTTTTGTGGCCTTCCATTTCCTGGAACAACTGGGGGCCAATGGGTGCTCTTTCATGGTCCTTAAGAAAAGCTGCACAGCATGGCAGGCAGTTTCTCACATCAAAATCCAACCATGTAGAATGCATGTATACATATTTTGTATATGTATATATATATATATATATATATATATATGTATATATATATATATATATAGTATGTGTGTGTGTGTGTGTGTGTGTGTGTGTGTGTGTGTGTATATACATATATGTATGTATGTATAATCTTTTGCTGGAAGAGAACTAACATCTTAATTCTAAACTGGAGCTAGCAATAATTCAGAAATGCATTCGTTAGAAAGAGTTTATACTTCTTTTTTAAGTGCCTTCACTTCACTTGGCTGCATGAAGTCCAGCCTCAATTACAACATGCTCCCCACATGCCGGGGTGTCCTAGAGCAGGCAAATAGGTCTTCTGCGTCCCTCTCTGCTTGTCCTTTGCAGCTTAGGCTCTGGCATGTGACATCTCCCTTCCTGTGAGCATCTATCTGCTCTCCTCCATCTGGAGACAGACGTCTTCCTGGCCTCACTTTCACCTGTACCCCTTCATCTTCCACGTGGGCCCATTTCCTGATAGGGATTATGGAGAGTAGGCTGGGACTCTTTGAAAAGCTCCACTGAAAGTCGCTGATGGCAGAAGGAAATGATAAAACAGACTCTTGTAGTGAATGTTCAGGGCTGCTAGGCGTAAGGAGGCCCTAAGGAGGCTCTTCTCCGTGTGCTCCCAAAGACCACAGTCTTGAAGGGATCATCGGTCTTCTCTCCAGGGAGAATACCCAATAGCATGTCTCCTGAAGAAAAGCCCAAGGCCAACCATCATAAGCCTCCCCACCTCCAAAGAGGAAGAACTGCCCCTTGCAGTCCCTACCCACCTCCGCTGTCTGGATTTGCAGTCCCCAGGATTGACCTTGACCTCATGCAAGAGTAGATGTCAGTGGTGAGGCTCCTTCTCCTCAGAGAAAGCTCCACCCTCACTGACAGGGGTGTGGTCTTATCTTCTGGCTTGCCTCAAGATAATTAACTTAAACAAGAACACAGCAGTTCAGCCTCAGAACATTCCAGGCTAATCTATCTTAAGGAAGACCAAAGGTTTGTCTTTGACAGGGATATTATACTAGAGTAACTACAAGGTGCAAGAATTGAGATACACTTCATTTTGAATCCTTCTGACAGCACTGTTAGGCAGGTGGTGCTAACCTCATTTCACAGGTGAGGAAGCTGAGTTCCAGTGCTGTTCAGTAACAAGTCCAGCATACTCATCAGCTGGAAGGCTGAACTCTGCTGTTTCTGCTTCCAAAGCCTCTGTTCTGTTCGCATGGCTAAGGGCAATGCCAGATGTGCTTTTAAAAAGCAGTGGTCTCTCCTTACTGGTTATCTGCCTGATGCCCCGCTGAGTCCTTTCGCTATAGATTCTGCATGAACATTTCTCTTCTTTCAGCAATATTTATCTGTCTCTCCCTCAGTGAATTTCCAGAGTCCGAAACCTCCTTCTTCCCTCCTTCCACTCCCTCCTCTCCCCCTTAATCCCTTTTCCCTCTCCTCCCTCTTGTCCTCCTTCATCTCCTAAATGGAGAACAACACTTGTGTTTTCCTACCCATTTGTAAACCTTACTCACAAGAAGTGACTGGCAGTATGATTAAGGGGTGAATCCCTTGTCTTTTCCTGAGAATACTTTTGCTTTCCAAGGAGACCAACATGGCTGTCACTGATCCCAGATTTCTGGTACAGCTTAATTTCTTCTAAAAATGTCAGAGTTCAAGGGCTGTGTCCATATAAATACTGAAACCGTGAGCACAAGTTACAGGTCCTTGGAGAAGAAAAGTTGCCTAATTGGGTGGCCAGCTTCCAAAAGTTCTCTTGGTAATCCTTCCTCATGACTGTTTCTCTTTTACAAAATCATTTCCAGAAGAGTTTGGAATTTGCCTTCTGAGGTGTAGGAGCCCCTATCTCAAAACACACTCCACTAGCAAAATTATCTGAAACAAATTATTACTGGAAGCAGTGAGCGCAGGGCTTGGGTCCAAATGTTGGGAATGTGCTTACTAATGGTGGCCCTTTAAAGCACTGCGGGAGAATAACAGCTTTATACATTTATCAGAGTTTTCGTTTTTGTTTTTAAATCACCTCAAGGACTACTTGTACAAGCAAAATAAAGCAAAGAGCTGAAAAAAAGTTGCCTGGATAACTCAGGTTTAAAAACCTACCGTAGTGGGGCCTGGTGGCTCAGTCGGTTAAGCATCTGACTTTAGCTCAGGTCATGGGCTTGCAGTTGGTGAGTTCGAGCCCCATATTGTCTGCTCGCAGAGGTGTGGAGCCTGCTTGGGATTCTCTCCCTCTTCCTTTTCTCTCTCTCTCTCTCTCTCTCTCTCTCTCTCTCTCTCTCTCAAAATAAATGAACTTAAAAAAAACTCTACAGTGGAAATAAAAAGGTGGTGCCACAGCCTTGCTGGCCTCATAACACAGGTCAGATTCCAAGGTGATAGCTCGGATTCCCCCACCCTGTGACATTGGGCAAATCACTGAGCTCTTCTGTGTCCTCTGTAACTCTTTCCTTCACTCTGCCTATAGAGACATTTTTTATAATTCAGTGGTACGAAAAATGCTCAGCACATTTCCTAAAGGAAAAGACCCCTCCTGCCCTCTGGGTTTGCAAGCTCTGTTCCAGTGCTTCTTTCTTTGACTCCCTGGGAAGGAGGGAAGATAGAGGGTTTCCACTTTGATTTCCAGAGTATTTGTTGCTGATCTGGGCCCATTGTTGACTTGGCTCTTTTTACCTCAAGTTGTGGCCCCAAATGTTTTAGAAATGTGGAAGTGAGAAAGGACATAGTTGAAGAAACTTAGGGAATTAGGTGGTTTGTAGGAATTACGATCAGTGATTCTCTGAGTATCAGCTCTGGATCAGTGACTTTTGGTTTGTTAAAAAACAAAAATTCAACTTAGTAAATGTGAAGATCTAAGTGGCTTTATTAGGCCATTCAAGAATTGGTCAACATCTCTTCTAGCAAGTAGAAAGGAGCCCCAAGGAGCTACACAAAATGGAAGGGTTGGATAGGCAGAAATGGAGTAGGACAATCAGCAAAAGAAAAGGAAGGATTGTTTTAGGCAAGGTCACCATCCCTTAGGGAGAAGGACAGAGGCTCTTATTAGGTGGATTACCTCATCATCCTTTGGGGGATAGAGAGGACACCCATGTGACAAATTACATCATTGGTGCTGACCAGAAAAATTCCTGACTGACCAGCTAAGACTACATTTGTGCGGGGGCAGGGGGGGGGTGCGTTGAAACTGCAGTTAGGTTAGGTATTACACCCTGGTTTGGTGACTTGACCTAAGTGACTCCATTTTGGGCCTATGGTTTTCTTTTCCACAGTTCTTATGCTCAAGTATTTGTATATTCCTTGGTCATAAAGAAACTATTATCCATTTGCCCAGTTACCCTCCAGTCTTCCTTCTGGATTTTTATATTTGCACAGGCAAGTCTTAATTGTAATAATATATGCTTTAGGGGAAAAAATGCCTGGATTGTAAGACACTGCCACCATAAAGGCTAATAGAACTAAACCTAGTTAGAGCTGGCAGAAATGAAATTCTACCTCTAATAACTGATTCCTAACTAATTAGAGATCAACAGGGTGGCTAAATATAAGGCCAGCTCACAAAAAGTCAATAGCATTTCTCTATAGCAGCAAAATCCAACTACAAAATACAATCAAATTAGCATTCACCATATTGGCCAAAGTTATAAAGCACATAGTAACTGACAAAGAAGGTCTAAAACCTCTATATTCTATTAAAGAATAGAACAAAATCCTGACTAAATGGAGAGATAGTTCATTCTCTTGGATGGGATGATTTAGTTCTATAAAAATGGTCCATTTGTGCTGAAATTAATCTATAAGTTTAAAATAAATTTAATGCAATACTGATCAAAATTCCAGCAAGATTGTTTTGAGGAATGTGATACAGTTATTTTAAAATGCATGTGAAGTGACCTCAGAAGATGACAGATTAGGGATTCCCAGCCTCTGTTCTCCCCCTCCCTACAAAAACAATAATTTAACAACCACACACCAATGAAAATCACTGAGAGAACCCTACAGTACAATTAGAAGCTGCAGCAATCTGGAGGAGCACAAAAACTGAGGATAGACACACAGAAAAGCATACAAAGCGTTTTACCTATTTTACTTCATCTCCCAACCTGGCACAGCTTGGTGCCAAGAGGACTCCCCTTGGCCATGACCTACCACCTCCAGGGACAAGGAGAGCCGGAGGACCTCAGCAGCCCTTGCTGCCACCAGGGACTACTGTAGCTTTTGCCATTAACGACCTCTGTCATTGTTGCTGATGCTGATTCCAGTTGACGGAGTTGCTCAGAACACAGGCTACAGCACTCCCTACAGTAGGAGCATACCCTCCCTGCCCCACCACACACACACACACACACACACACACACACACACACTCGGCAAGGATGCCTGCTCTCACTACTTCTACCCAACACAGTTCTGCAAATCCTTGCCAGAGAAATTAGATAAGAAAAAGAAATAAGAGGCACCCAAATTGGAAAGGAAAGATAAAATTACTCTGTTTGCAGATTACATGATATTATATATAGAAAACTCTAAAGACTCCACCAAAAACAATTAGAACTAGTAAACCCATTCAGTAAAGTTGCAGGATACAACATCAACATACAAAACTCAGTTGCATTTCTATATGAGCTATTGAAAAAGGAAATTAAGAAAACAATTCAATTCCCAATAGCAACAAAAACAATAAAGTATTTAGGAATAAATTTAAGCAAAGAAAACAAAGAGGTGACAGTCTTGAAAAAAGGATATCTACCTGCAGAAAAATAGATGTCTCCCTGCAGAAGAATAAAATTAAGACCCTTATTTCATACCATATGCAAGAGTCAAGTCAAAATGGATTAAGGATTTAAATGTTAAACCTGAAGCCGGGGCACCTGGGTGTCTCAGTCAGTTAAGTATCCAACGTTGGCTCAGGTCACGTTTCTTGGGTTTGAGCCCCGCATCAGGCTCTGTGCTAACAGCTCAAAGCCTGGGGCCTGCTTTGGATTCTGTGTCTCTGTCTCTGTATCCCTCCCTGCTCAAACACTCTCTCTCTCTCTCTCTCTCTCTCTCTCTCTCTCTCTCTCTCTCTCAAAAATAAACATTAAAAATTTTTTTAAAAAAATTTAATCTTTATTTTTGAAAGAGAGACAGAGACAGAGACAGAGACAGAGACAGAGTGTGAGCGGGGGAGGAACAGAGAGAGAGGGAGACACAGAATCCAAAGTAGGTTCCAGGCTCTGAGCTGTCAGCACAGAGCCCGATGCGGGGCTCAAACTCACAGACTGCGAGATCATGACCTGAGCCAAAATCAGATGCTCAACCGACTGAGCCACCCAGGTGCCCCTAAAAAAGTTTTTTTTAAACTTGAAACCATAAAACCCCAGAAGAAGCACACTGAAAATTATAAAAATGAATGAAGGAAGTTAAGACATGGATAAATGGAAAAACATCTTGTGTCCATGGATTGGAAGAATTAATATTGTGAAAATGTCCATACTACCCAAAGTGACCCACAGATACAATGCAATCCCTATCTAAATTCCAATATCATTTTTTCAGAAAATTTTCAGAAGCTATCCTAAAATTCATATGGAACCACAAAAGACCTCAAATAGCCAGAGCAATCTTGGTCAAGAAGAACAAAGGTGGAGACATCACACTTCAAATATATATAATTTTTATTAATCAATTTTACCTCAATAAAGATGGGGAAAATGTGTGTGGAAGACTATATTCTTCCATGAATAGCTAAGTCAACAGGGATCAGCAAGAAGAAAGCAAACTCGCCCTTTTGGCTGTGATCATACAACAAGCCCCGTTAACAAAAACAGGATGGTACTAGTACAAAAACAAACAAGTAGACTCATAAGATAAATTAATGTGCTCAGAGTAGACGCATGCACTTATGGGAGCCTAATAAAATGATAAAGGTAGCAGCACAAAACAATGCAACTAACAAAAAACCATTGGTAGATGGTGAGAAGAGAACTATTGTGGGGGTGGGGGAGATGATGTGAGGGGAGATGGTGGGCAGGTAAAGACCAAATGGGAAAGGAAATCCTTGAACATTACCACACTGGTGGGTTTTGCCCCATCTATGTAAAATGCAACAGCTTTATTATTAATTTTTTTAAGTATGTGACAATTCTTTGAAGGGGACAAAATATTGAACTGTCCTCGTTATGTCTGTAATTGCAAAGGAACCACAGAGTGGTACCACTGGCCGCTTGGGAGTGTGGCTATTGAAGACAGACACACGTGTGACCCTCACGCGCTGCCGTCCCAGGTGTCTGGCTGGGATACAAGTTAACTGAGCCCGTGTGGTGCTCCCCTCTCTGAGCTGGGCACTGCGCAGAACAGAAAGAGTGAATTCAGTGGGAGGGAGAAGGGCTGGAAGTTGGAGAGAAAGCAGGACCCCAAGTTTAGTGGTATAGGCTGGGTGAGTGGGTGTGAATGGCCTAATGCACCGGATCTCATGGATCTTCTGGGTTCCAACTCTGCATTCTGGACTTCTTGGATCAGCCATTTTAGCTGAACTGACTGGATCAGTGTGTTTGAATAAACAACTGTGAGCGGATCTTTTGTCCTTGAGTTCACTGAAGCTTTAGATGCTTTGGCCTAGTTTCTGGTGCCTTAAATGACATCACACAGACTCCCTTCATTCTGGCAGAAAGGAAGGGGCACTGGACCCACGCACCAACAGAAAGGCTTCTCCCCCGACAGCCCCCGAAGCCATGTTGTGAGGTCACGTGGACCACATGGGCACACGGAGGGCTCAGACCCAGCTCTTTGGCTTCAGCCTCCCAGGACGGTCACCTGTTGCTGCATGAAACTGTTGTTAGATGAACAATCCCTTGAAATAAGCGGGCCATCAGTTGCAACTATTTCCAGGATGAGATCCTTGTTATTTATTTTTTAAAGGAATGTTTTGGAACAGGAGAAGGGGAGGGGAGTTATTTTTCTCCTTTTCTTTTTCCCCCAACTTAAATTGTCTGATTTCCTCTACTGTCTTTATCAGTTTGCCAGCACAGGCCAAGGTTAAGTCTTCCCAAAGTGACTGCTCATGAGATATTATGTTTACTGTGACCCCAAGCTCTCTTTGGCCCCTTCTGAAGGCAATGTGACGTCATGAACAGCTTTGGGCTTTGGAATCAGATGGGCTCCCTGTCCAGCCTGCCTCTGACTCCCTCCAGCTGTGATTGAGGGTAAATCATTTGATCTCTCTGGTTCTTTGCTTCCTCTCCCGTGGAAAGGGGAAATAACATCTACCCCACAGTGTTATCGTGGAGATTAAATAACAATGAAGATAAAAGTGCATAGTGCCTGGCATACATTAACTGCTCAAACAAAACATAGTTCTGCAGTTTTGTTTGTTTATTCTGTGCCATATAGCACTGGGCAAGATGTCAAAGTTAAATCAAGCTCCACTAAGAGCCAATTAGGGGAAATGGGGCCAACTGGCCAATTAGGAAAATTTCCTCTTATATAAAAGAGCAAATATTTGCAATACAAGAACTTTTTGGTTTCTGTTGTAGGTTGGTTTGTTTTGGTTTGTAAGTGCAAGGTGACACTTGAGTGGGTACATTGAGATGCCCAGGCCATTCCCTGCCCCATTATGTATGTGCTGGCAGGTAAATGATGGTGCAGTTCTTATTCTGGAACCCACTCGATCAGACAGAGGGCAGAGAAGGCACAGGCTTTCTGTGAGCAGTCCCTACAAAGCTGCCATTACAAGGACTTGGCATCTTCTTCCAGAGTCTTCGTTTTGGAAAAAGTGATTTCATGCCCAAAATAAAGACCTGAAAAAAATGTGTTTCCTCCCCCCAAGCCCCAAATACGTTCCTTCCAGAAAAATCAAGAGAGCTAAAGTATTCCTCTTCTATTTCTTCAGATATGGAAGGTTCAGACTACCTTTGCTAGGTTATGGAAAGGCACTTTTAAGTGCCCCTTTCTACTGTGATCTAGTAAAATGGTCCACAGGCAATTGGCAAGCCTCAGAATATTCTTTAATTAGTTGTAGTGGGCACTGGTCAGGACAGCCAGGGCCTAACTGGGTTGCAGAGATCTGACACAACCAGAGAGAGACTTCGGGCCTCATCGAGGCCAGTCTTGTGACTGATTCTGCCCGGCTCCTTGAGTGAGTTTTGGCCTGCCATACCTCGCCCACCATGGGTGTTTTCTAAGCTGAGTTCTTGATTCTGTGGCCTAGATGATGGGCCTTGGCCCTCTACATTAAAACATTCTTTCTTTGTTTCCAGAACTCACTTTGCTCTCTCTCATCTCTGGGTCTTTACACATGTTCTGTCCTCTTCTTGAAATACTACTCCCAAAAATCTCCCCTTCACAAAATTCACTTCTTCACTGAACAAAATCTCATTTATCCCTTAAATTTTGGCTTAGATGTCACATCTTGTAGGAAGAGTTCCATCTCCCTTCCCCCAAAGCAGATCAGGGTTATGTGGCGAGGGTCCCAGAACACTATGAACTTCCTCTATCAGGGCATCCACCATGGGGTGCAGTAACAGCATGATCACGTGCCCACTTGGCCCACTAGCCCTGAGTCTAGGCGGTCAGGGTCATGTACCGTTATTCCCATGAAATTCTCAGCACTTGCTCAGTGCCCAACTTACACAAGTGCTCACTGACACAAGCCAAGTTTTATTCACCCTGAGAACAGATGTGCCCAACTTACTTTTAGTTTCCTCCAACCCAAAAGCTGAGCCCTTAAAAATGGACTGACAACATAAGAAAATGTCCAAAGAAAAAAGAAAAAGATTCTATGTTAAGAGTTCAAGTCTACTCCACTTCTTAGTGGCTTCAGGCATGTAATTTATCACCACCTGGGCTCCAGGGGCCTTGTTTGTCAAAAGGAAACAATAATGCCTTTAAAAATGTGAAGATATGAAGCTCTTTTGAGTTTCTTTCAAGATAAAGGATTTTACTCCATGAACGTGTAATTATTCTCAGTAGGAAGGAGGAGGCATAGCTGAGGAGAAGCATAAAGAGGGGGAATAACCCCAAGCTGGTTCTTTTGTGTCCTAGTGTTTCTGGTTCTGTGCAAACACGTGGAAGCTAACAAGTGACTTACAAATTTTACAATCTGTTTTTCTCTAAGCAGGTCGTGAACCTAAACCAAATTCACATCTTTTAGACTCAGAAATCACTCCTTATTAACAAGTAGTTTGGGATTAGGGGGAAAATTTGGGCTGGGATTAAAAACACAAAAGCCATCTCAGACCCCAAGCAGTTTCTGGCAGGTGATATTTTGATGATTTTAAGGTAACCAGATTAGAGATCTGTGGATTGCACACCTTATGAATTATGTAGATTTTGAAGTGAAAGCTTTGAAAAGTTTTGA
Source organism: Prionailurus viverrinus (assembly GCF_022837055.1). Taxonomy (NCBI): domain Eukaryota; kingdom Metazoa; phylum Chordata; class Mammalia; order Carnivora; family Felidae; genus Prionailurus; species Prionailurus viverrinus. The sequence goes on along the minus strand of NC_062570.1, from coordinate 9,307,263 downwards.
AATTAGAAGTTCTCTGGCAAAATGTGTTTTATATACATGGTTGAACCAAAACTGTGCAAAAAAGGCCTAAAAAATGGTTATTCTGAAAACAGCTGCCTTTTCCTCCTGTCCATGTTTAAACTTCTCTTTTTAAAAATTTTGTGTAAAAAGGATGAAATTTTGAATGACAAAATTCTAGATTCAAATGCCTTGTAAAAACTAAGCTACAGATCAAGTTCCTTAATGATTCTAAAACTATGTGTGCTCATTTTCAAAAAGGCAATGATAGGCCAAAGGCCTTAACAGAGAACTCACCAAAAAAGATATGCAGGTGGAAATAAGCTATGAAAAGATGCACAATATTATATGTCATCAGGGAGATGCAAACTGAAACAACAGTGAGATACAACCATACACCTGTAAGAATGGCCAAAGATCTAAATGCTGACACACTAAATGGTGATGAGGATGTGGAACAACAGGAACCACCCTTTCGTGGCTGGTTAAAATGCCAAATGGTATGGCCCTTTGGAAGACAGTTTGGCGATTTCTTATAAAACTAAATATAATCATCCTATATGATCCAGCAGTCACACTGCTTGGTATCTACCCAAAGGAGTTGAAGACTTGTGAACATACAAAAACCTCCACGCCCATGTTTACAGCAGCTTTACTCATTATTTCCCAAACTTGGAAGCAACCAAAATGTCTCTCAGTAGATGAACTGCGTCTGGACAATGGAATGTTATTCAGCACTAAAAAGAAATGAGCTATCAAGCTATGAAAAGACATGGAGGAACAATCAGTGCACAGTACTAAGTGAAAGGGGCCAGTCTGAGAAGACTACATGCTGTGTGATTCTAACCATGTAATGTTCTGGGAAGGACAAAACTATGGAGACGACAAAACGAATGGTGGTTTCCAGGGGTGTGGAGGGAAGGGAGCACAGAGGAATTTTAGGACAGGGAAAATACTCCTTACGATACCATAACCATGGATACATGTAATTATACATTTCTCCAAACCCACAGAATAAACAACACTGAGGGGGAACCGTAATGTAAACTATGGACTTTGGGTGATTACGATGTGTCACGGGTTCATGTATGGTAACAAATGTACTCCTCTAGTGGGGGATATTTGATCATGGGAGAAGCTGTTTATGGGTAGTATCTGTAAAATCTCTGTACCTTCCCCTCAATTTTGCTGTAAATTTTAAATTGCTCTAAAAAAATAAAGTCTCAGAAAAATGGTGACAAGCTTTAACCCGGCACGATTATTGTAAAATTAAATTAACCAATATTAATACGTACTTAGCCAAGCACTTGGAGTAAATAGTAGCTGCTTGGTGTTACAGCATTTTTTCTAAGCAGCATTTCTTTTGTAGCACAAACAAACAAATAAGGAAACAAAAACATACAGTAAATTTCAAATCAGACAATGTTCTAGGAGCACAGGTAGCTTCTCAGTAAGCTTCTTACTGTTTGTACCTCAATATTTTATTGGAGTTTGCTTTAGGAAATACCAGTGACCAGTAAACACGGGCTTATTTGTTTATAAAGAAGCAAACAATAGAAACTGAATGGCTAAAACAAAATGTCTTGGGAAAACGTGGTGGTGGTGGGAAGGACAACTCACAGAATCAAAGAGAAAAGCTGGAGAACCAGGTCTCAACAAGGACAAAAAGCATTTCAGCCCCAGCATCATGGGAAAACAGGAACTGCCCGCCATGGACGGATGTATGTGGTTCACAGTCTGAAGAGCTTTTTAAAAACACTGTTGTAGATTAGTGTTTTCACCATTTAGTATCCCCTATTAGTATTCTGATTGAGTTATTTAAAGGAAGTGATTATCCTCCCCCTGGCTGGGAATGGCTTTGAGTAATGGTCCTCACTTTTTGCTTAAGAGTATGACTATCCTAAAAGTTGAGGATGGAAACAGAGCAAAGTCCTTTTCATAAAAATTTTAATGTTCTGCATTTGGGGCTCGCTTGGCTCCTATTGAGGGATTAAAAATAATGAAATTTAGATGTTATATGACAATAGTCACTTTTCCTAGTTACTGGTTTAGAAGGTGGATTTGTTTTACTTTAAATATTATTGATTTTAAATTTGTCATGGGAGTGCCTAGCACCAAAGGACTAGACAGATTTTTTAAAATTAATTTTGAGTAGATGGACATAATTGAATTGGCAATTGGATAAATTTGGGGGGGTGAATAATAAATACTGAAACTTTTAGTGGGCCAAGTATACACAATGTCTCTTGCAGGGCACCTTTGATTTTTGTCCCACCTCATCCTTGTTAGCACCTGTCTCTGAGATATGCAGGGTGCCTGGGTGTTCTGACACTCAGACACTGGAATGGTTTCCATGGAGATGTGGTAACAAATTCTGTGAAAGTCGAAATGGGAGTCAGGCTGCTTAGTAAGCAATGCTGAATTGCCTCCTCTGTAAGCTGGGCTAGTGCCTTAGTTTGGAGGGGAAAGGCTTGTCTTAACAAACTGAATTTATATAAAATTAAACAGGCTCTGTGTTTGGGCCATATCTGGCTGAGGCCTATCATGGCATAGGATAGTCAGTATGTGAGAGGCCAGGCCCCTCTGTACCATCAGGATCTACCCACTGGCAGTGTTAGTGCCAAAGGGGACTTTCCCGAGTAGAGCTGTCCTTGGGCACGGCTCCAGACCTTCTCAGCCCCTCTTCTTCCGCTGGCCCTGATGTGGGAACCGCTTTGGACAAGGCTCAGGCAACTTTGTGCAGGCTCCACCTCACAGCACCTACCTGGGTCCCCACCCCCACCCAACCTTGCTACCTGCCCTGGAACATCTCTGAGGTGTGGACACGCAGAGAACAGGAGCTAATGAACAACTGCCACCCTGTTCACGGGTGATTGTGGTTGCCTTACAATATCCCATAGGACTGAGCTTAATGGTGGCCAGTTCAATATCCATCCTTTGGATTTTCCTCCTTCTCTGTTTTGCACCCTTGTCCCTCTTTCCTGCTCCCTGGGATCACTTTCTAAGTGAACTACCTGCACACAAGCCTCTCTCAGGCTCTCCTTTGGGGGAGAACCCAGGCTGAGACACAGCCGCCTCAAAACTGTCATCTAAAATAAACCTACCCATGTTGATCACTTCCCTGAATAGTGTAAGATTTTCTCTTGTAAGACTTAAATTTAAAGGAAATATTAGAATAATAATATTCAAATCTTTGCATTCACACACACACAAAAAATAATTCCTATAAGTGGCACTTCATGTGTCATGTATTTATTAAACTGTGTTCTCATTGTTCTATAACTTCAGTGCAACTTTCCATTAGAATCTGTAGCCCCCCAGGCAGACATCTTGGACAGACGAATTGGTTCACCAACCTTGTGAATGAGGCAATAGAGCCCAGTGTCAACAACAGTGACATTCTCATTTCTAAAACACCAGGGCCTCAGGATTTAAAAGATTAAGCAGAAAGAAAGCAGTGATTTGTGGGCTAGGATGAAGGAAGGAATCTAAAGAGATTATGGACCCATTTATTACCAGATTTCACCAATGGGACGTTTTGTCTGAAGACTTGCTATCATTAACATTCCAAGTTACTAATTGCTTATGATATGCCTGCATCATGCTAGGCCCTATAAGGGTAGAAAAATAATAAATGTTTCCAGTCTTCAGAGAATTTGCAATTGAGTGGGGGGAAAAGTAATTGGAAGACAGTGTTTGACAGTAAACAGAATCAAGGCCTGAAGTGCTTGAAGAAAATGAGTTCTCTATGAATTAATAATAAGGAAACAATTTTGCCTAGAAAGAATCTTCAGAAGAATTTGCATTAAATTAGGAAATGGTTGAATTTAGCTGATAGAAAAAGGTGACGGAGATCTTTCCAGGCAGTGGGAAGAGCATGAGCAAACAAGGAATATCATTCATTCAGCCATTTGCACCCACTTTGGGCTAAGCATCAGACTTGGTTCTGGGAACCTATGAAGAATAAGACACACTTTGGGGAGCTTGGGGGGCTCAGTCGGTTAAGCGTCCAACTTTGGCTCAGGTTATGATCTCACAGCTTGTGAGTTGGAGCCCCACATCAGGCTCTGTGCTGACAGCTCAGAACCTGGAGCCTGTTTAGGATTTTGTGTCTCCTTCTCTCTCTCTGCCCCTCCCCCACTAACTCTCTGTCTCTCGAAAATAAATAAACGTTAAAAAAAAAAACACATTTGGTCCCCAGCCCCTGGAGCTGGAAGCATTGGGGGATTCGTGAATGAGCTAGGTGTGCATTAAGCCAACATCCATGGGACAAATGTTGCTCTGAGGAGTCCCTTGAAAGACAAAATAAAAGAAATGTTGATAATTTTATGAGAAAAAAAATCTTTTGTAGGTTTTTACTTTTGAGGACTAAAATCTGTCAATTGAGGATAAAAGTCACCTTTCATCATGATCCTACATTTCAAAGTCTGTGATACACCTTTCCTTCTCTGGAGAACCAAGAAGTTCAACCAGCAGACAGCTGCCTCTTTGATCAATAAGCCCCTTCCATAACTTTTTTCTTTCCAGAAAAAATAAATAAGGACAACATTCCATATTGATATTCAGGACTTACCCTTTATTGCTTTTCTGATCAGAGTCTCAACAGATGCATGATTCTAGCTACTAATAAAAGCCTTTTTCAGTAGAAGCCTGGCTTGAGGCTTTAGATAAACAGCAGTTTGGGATATTCTCAAGCAAGATTTATGCCCAAATTCTCTCTGATTACTGCAGTTTTTCAACCTGTCCTTCCAAATTGGAGATAAAGTGAAGCAAGTGGATATAAAGTGAGGAAGACTACTTAAAGTTGTAATAGGGCATCAACCTTGCTCTTATCATATATTGAACCAGATCTTGAACAGGTACTTGAGACCTAATGGGGCATCACTGGAAAGAGGATCCAACTGCCACCTGGTCTCAGCTGAGGATTGAGTGGGAGACCTGCCTCATTCTGCCTCATAAAATGCTGATTATTGCTTCATTTTATATATTCCAAAGATAGGGGGGAAGCACAGAACCAACGTGGTCATTGTTGTTTTATCGTGACAAATATTGTTTCTTTTTGAAGAGCACAGAGAGAGAAGTGATTTGTGTGGATTATGGCTTCCTGACTTCTGATTACATAACACAGGAAGCCAGCCATCCGCGTGAAAACGGAAGTTGATTTAAGAGCAGTTGGTGGCCGTATCTGACATGAATTTGATGAGTAAGATAGAAAGAGACTCTGACGATGTCAAAATAGATTTTTAAAAATTGACGGCATGAAGGCTCGGAGAAACTTCATTTTTATCTGCTCAGTACAGTGACTGGCACCTGATCCCTTGTCCTTTCCTTAATTAGCCTTATTCTCTGGTTCACAAACTGGACACAGGTCATGCAAAGGAGTGAGAAACGTCTCCAAGTTCAGTTTAACCTTTACCAAGAATCTACTGATTACTGGGCATTCTGCTATCCCAGAAGACACACGCATCAATTTGTTCATTTAAAAAAAAGAAAAAAAAAAGTAGTGACCATAGCTGTGTGCCTGGCCCTGGGGATGCAGTCACAACTAAGACAAAGCCCCTCGGGAGTGAAGATTCTAGTGAGAGAGCCCGACTCAAGAGTTTACAGGTGTGTTCATGATACACTTACAGGCTTATCCTCAAGAATCTGATAGGCAAATGGAAGAAGTCAACATATACAGGATGAGGGAGACCAGCTGGAAATAAACAAAGCCAGAAGTCCAAGAGTCTGTGGTCAGGTGCTATGGCAAATTCACCTTGGCTTATAATTCTTGCTCCTTTGATTTTGGGACTATTGACTTGCCATCTGGTGACATTCTATATATTCTTTCATCACAGATGTGTTTACAGTCTCTTTGTGTGATTTGAACATAATCATATAGTCCGGGTCAAGATTCTTAAAATTTTTATACTTTGCTGTTGAGCACTGGGTAGAAATATAGGGAACCAAGCAAAGTCTTGGTACGAAGATGTGCAAAAAGCCCTAATCCCTCTAAAGACTTTTCCAGGGCTAATAGGTTAATACTACTTATTCCAAGATGCTAGAAACCCACAAAAGCAAAGGTAAGATCACCTGTTAAGACCTTTGAGTCCACCCACCTCAGGATCAGGGCCACACTTGCAGACTCGCCCTTTCCATCTCTCCAATTAAAGCTATCCTTACTCGTTGCCAACCGACTCTGCCTATACCCCCTCCCCTTCTTTTCTGGGAGGGAGTGGGGCAGATGAGTTATGAAACAGGCAAAAGCATTCACTTTTTTGAGCCTCTGTCAAAGCTGAACCTTCTGAGCTGAGCACGAGATCTCTCGCCACCCCCTCCCACAAGTCCTCGTGCATCAAGTCTAGTCAGGCTTCCTCGTGGTCTGCAGGGGAGCCTGGTCTCCTTTCTCTGATGTCTCCCAGAAGGTGAGTGGGACAGGAGATCCCAGTGCACCAGTTCCCAACCGAACCCCTTACTTCACACACGCACAAACAGCTGGGAGAAGAAAAGAAGCTAAGTTTAAGACAAAGTCTGCAAAAAAAAATCTACTAACACAATCCTAAAAGCATGTTTTCTCCAATAAATCAGTAAAAGAGATAGTTTGGTTTCTCTGTTGTTCTTTCTCTTGTACGCTCTCCCCACAATTTTCTGAGTAAATGCCCAATTAATTGTGGCACCAGCATGTTTTTATTATTTTTAAGCCAAACTTCATGAGAGAACTGCTCACTCATTTTGTACTATGTGTCACCTAATAAAGGTAGGACTGTAAGTACACTGACAAGCTTCCACTCAGTGTGCAGAAGGCTGGTCCAGGTGGGACCTCAGCGTTAGGACACTCTTGCAGCCTGGCCAGGTGGAATGTGATGGCGGGACCAAAGATAAAGTTTGGTTCCTTTTCTGTTATTGTGAAACTTATTCAGTATTCTGCAAGGTGGTATTTTGAAAAAGAAAGCAGCTCTTTTTTAAGTGAGCAATTATGGGCTAGGAACAAAACTAAAAATAGAGTTTCAATCTAGATCACAAGGGACTATGACAGATGCACCTGAATGCATCTTTCCTCTAAGGGCTGATGGATAGTGACAAAGTATGGATTTGGGATAATGAGGATGAACATACAAGAAAAAAGAAGTAGCCTATTTAAGGAAAGAAGTGTGAAGCTGATCTGGTGTAGTGATTAATGGCAATTTGATACACTGCAAAGAATTTCTGAACTTCTTTTATTTATTCACTTAGACTTCTTTTATTTATCCATTTGGCACATATTTTTTGACACCTCTTCTGTGCTAGGGACTATGCTGGCAAATAGAGTGATGAACAAAACATGTCCTGTCCCTCTTAGCTTTCAATGTACAAAATATTTTTAATTAAGGCGTCTGATGCCTACTTCCAGAATAAGAAAACCTGTCGACCGGCCATCTGCAAAGAGCTGTACTGAGGATGGCAGGCAGTGCAGAGGCTGTCTCCATCCAAAACTACAATTACTTGCACCTTAAGCATTCTGGGTCCCTCTCTGTCTGTATTCATCTTAAGGTAAGTAGGTCCACGCAGGTGTGGTGATGGTCAAAGAGAGGGACTGACTGCTTGGTTGATCCCGGTCTTAAATAATCATACCAGAACGGTCAAGGTGGAAAAGTCCCTTCAGTGTATAGATTCACCAGGAAATTCATTATGGGTACTAACTATCAATAGTGTTGAAGACTCACGCACTATTGATGACTATCACGATGGCCCATACAATACAAATTAACAAGGCTTTACAATTTACAACTTCCTTTCTTAAATGTTACCTATAATACAAAAAAGTCTCAAATGCCTGGGGAGTTGATACTGCAATCCATTTTTATAAATGAGAAGAAGGGGATTTGTTCCAATTGGGCCACTTGTAAACGGAGGAACCAACCCATGGTCTCTCCTGTACGCGGGGGCTCTCCCCACCACAGCACAGCATCTTGAATATTAGTAAACTACTTAGAAATGCACCTATTTACCTCACTTAGGTATCTCCATAGTGCCTGAACAGTGAGATATTTTTACTGGTAGCCTGAGTATCTTGAGAAATTTCGTGAAGGAAGGTGTGGGAACAATTCTGCCAAGGTGGAAATTAGATTTTGATGGTGGCGTATGAGATTATCATTTCATTCACTACTGCGAAGTGATAAAGCATGAAACAAAGTGACAGGGAAAATATTTCCAAACCTTGCCATTCGAAAGGCTACTGGAATACTTGGCGATTATAAATTTAGCATAGTGGGATTCATTTTCCTTTTGAAGTGAGAAATTCTTTTTGGAGGACAAAATGCTGAGACTTTTGACTGAGGGTAAAGCGATTTCCCCATACTTTTAACTATTGGGTTATATCAGTTAAGAGCTGGTAAAATCCCAAGTTGAACAAAATGTAATTTTCAGAAGCACCAACCATGGCATTTCTCATAATTCCCAATGTGGTTCTGTCACGCCCTTGCTAATGTGGCACCCCTGTGTGTACAGGCCCTTGATTGTGCTTTAAATACATTCATTCTCTCATATAAGCCCACACTAATCCTGCCAGACAGGTTAGGTGACATGTCTGTGGCCACAGAGCTAAGAAGTATGGGAGCTGGAATGACACCAGGGGCGAAGGTGGCTACAAACCCTTAATACCAATGGTTTTAAACTTTGTCCTTCAGAAGTGCCTTGGGACCCTGGAGGGTCTCAGGGAAACAGGGTTCAGGCTGTTCATCACTGCTTCTTACAGAGAATTCTCTGTGTTTACCTCTTTTATATATATTGGTGTTCCTCAAGTTCAGAGCTCACAGCATTGATAGCTCCACTTTGATGCACAAGGAAAATTCTTTACTTGACCTATAGCTAATTGGGTCCCCATTCAAAGCCTCATCTGATGGCAAGCAGAGAAGACAAAATTAGATAAGTGTCCAGGGGAGTTTAATCTTCAATCTAAACATTTAAGTGTTTCTTTTTAAGGTGCAGTTTCAGAGAACTACCTTGCCCCTCTTTCCATCCTTGGAAGGCTTCTGGGTGTGTTGGGGGAGGGGTGTGGGCCTTCCTGTCCACAGCTGGTGCTATGCTCCTCGATTGCCTGGGTACCAAGCACCGAGATGTTCTCCAATGCTGAAGAAACTTGGGTCTATTTTTTCCGCTCCAGCATGCTCCTGGCAAAACTCCCTGGCTGAAATGGCCTGCTTCTCATGTAACAACTCTTCTGAGGTCTGGCTGTGATTCTCATTTGTTACTAGTCCAAGCCACCAGTTTTGCAGTCTTTATTAACTAAGAGACACCTCATCCCCAGGAAGAGGACCCCCCTCTGATGAAACTGGCTGTTTAAACCAAGTTAGACAATAAGAATTTCCCTGCTGGAAAGACCTGCTGGTCTTAACAAATCTATTTCAGAAAAGTTGTGAGCATAGGATCCAGTTACACATAAAATAAGAATGATTGTTTTTCCGCACTCAGTGAACCAGTGATTTGACTATGTTCATAACTGATGTGAACCAAAAATTGCAGAATGTTAGTACTAGGAAGTGCCTTGAAGGCGATCCACACCCTTCCCCACCCCCCACCCCCCACCCACTATACAGGATGAAGACTATAAGGTCCAGAGATGAAGTGGTTGGCCACGGTCACATCCCATTACAGCAAAGTTAGAGCCTGACTGAGGCCTCCTGAATTCAGGTCCAGTCCAGCACATGACCCTGCCCATCAGTTATAAACCTGCATCAGCGAGAACAGCTAAGCCCTATTCCCAACACCTGGGCATAAAAGTTACACACGCATTACACTTTTACAAAGTTAACCCATCTGAGAAGATGACTGCAATTTATTTTAGCACATAACATTTTTCTATGAAATCTGTTGATTCCAAAGAGATCAGCTACATTTCTCTTTAAATAATCTGTCCTTAAGTCTCTGATATTTTTGGAAGGCATCTGAGAGACCAAGGTTGAGAAGAAAATGGAGGTGTGCAAATCTGCTCAGAAGTATTTTTTTCAGGGGCACCTTCGTGGCTCAGTTGCTTAAGTGTCCAACTTTGGCTCAAGTAATGATCTCATGGTTTGTGAGTTCAAGCCCTGCATCAGGCTCTGTGCTGACAGCTCAGAGCCTAGAGTCTGCTTCTGATTCTGTCTCCCAATCTCTCTGCTCCTCTCCTGTTCACACTTTGTCTCTCCCTCTCTCTCAAAAGTATATAAACATTAAAAAAAAAAACTTTAAAGAAAAGTATTTTTTTCAGTCTTCAGGTCTTTATCTCTATTCAATGTAGCTTTAAGATAATGCCACCTTTGGGGAGCATGACAGAAGATTTTCAGCAGAAAATATAGCCAGTAATGAGAAACATAAAAAAACAAAAAACAAAAAGACAAAAAAACACAATTTCCATGAATACAAATGTGTTGCCTAAATATCGTATCTCCAATTTTCCACCCAGGGAATTATTCAAAGTAAAATGTAAAAGTGATTATTTGGGGAATGAGATATCATGCTTTGGGGGCAGCAGGGAAGGGGGCTTTCATAAAGCTACAAAATGGCTATAAAAACATAGAAAAATGTTCTAGTTAGAAGTGCCCTTTCCCCTGCAGTGCAGACTACTGATCCTGGGTTCCCGTAGGAAACAGAGACTGAGGCAAAAGTTTATGAGCTGTGGCCTTATGCAGGAGGGTAATCCTCGGGGAGCAAAGGATGGAGAACAAGGCGGGGTGGTGAAACCCAGTGGGGTAGGATGGAGGGACTCTGGGGCAGCTTGTTGTGCCTGTTTGTTTTATTCTCCAGATGTACACACTTGCTGGCTTTCAGAACCACGTGATTCTTTGATGACTTGTGTTGCTTCCAAGACCATTGAGTCAGAGACCTCCAATTCCATGCCTCCTACTGGTCAGAATCCACCACACCAGGCACCAGCAACCCCTAAATTCTCCTGGGTTGGGTTACCTGCTTCCCAGGCAGCCTGTAGGGAGTCTCTAGTGAAAGTGACCTATTCCAGTAGTCAAGAAGTATGAGGGTCCCTCACTGGAGATCGTTATGGGTTCAACTGTGTTCCCTTCAGATGTTGAAGTCCTAACCCCCAGGACCTCAGAACATGACCTTATTTAGAAATATAGTTGCTGTGGATGTGATTAGTTAGGTGAGATCATACTAGTGTAGGATGGGTCCCTAATCCAATATGACTCATGTCTTCATAAAAAGGGGGAAATTTGGACACAGACACACATAGAGGGAAGACAATATGAAAACATACAGGGAGAACACCATCTACAAGCCAAGAAATGAATGCCTGAGGCTACCAGAAGTTAGGGAAGAGGCATGGAACAAGTTCTTCCTCACAGCCTTCAGAAGGAACACCCTACTGAGACCTTGATCTTGGACTTCTAGTCTCCAGAATTGTGAAACAAGAAATTTCTGTTGTTTAAGCCCCCCAGTTTGTAGTACTTTGCTACTATGTTAGGAAATTAATATGGGGAACTTCCCATTTCCTACTCCCATCCCATAGAATGCCTCCCCTAGCCTTCCTCCAGTCTTGTCTAAATCTTCTCCATTTAAAACTGGACTGTCCTCAAAGGAGCTTCATGTGTACTTTTCCAAGGCATCGTTCCCCTCCCACAGGTACCTGCATTGAAATCTTATTTGTTATTGTCCCCTGTTGGGGAAAGCAAAAAAAGCATGGAGGTCAAAGGCATCAATTTGGCAATCAGAAAAAACATTGTTTATCCCTCACTCACTGTACGATTTTGGGGAAGTTCAAGAACCGTGAACTCCTTGTCTGTTAAATGGGGTGCTAATGTTCCTCATTTTGTAGGATTAAGTGAGATTGTAAAAGTAAAGAACTTAGGACAATTCCTGACACATAAGCACCTCAATTAATGATAGCTATTAATAGTAGTAGCTATTAGGGGAGCTTCAGGCATTGAGGAGCAGGGGTGGAGGAGTATTCATGGAATCTTTTCCGTTCTCTGAAATTAGACTAGACGGCGGCCTACTCACATGTATAGTAATGATAAGCCAGACAACCACATGACCCCTATATGCCTTTCAGAATTCAATATAATATTTTAACACTGATATGAAAGGGCTTGAAAAGCAACAAGATGTAAGTGATACTCAAGTACTAGTAATGTCTCCTGCATCTTCCAGAAGGCAGGGCATCTCTCTAAATACAGGTTAAGTACTTAGGGTCAATGACACCCAACACTGAGGTCAGAAGACATAGCTCCCCTTCTAATCACCCAGGTGACCCTGTGCCAGTCAGTGTCTCACTCTCTGAGCTTACATTTCTTACCTGTAAGGTATCATGGAGGTTGGTGTGGGTATTCACAAATATTTTGTGCCCCTCTCTGGAAGATGTTTATAATTCCCCACCCTAATAATACCAAATTTGTCCCTATGACTTGCTTTGACCAATAAAAGGTGACTAGACATGCTGGCAATACCCTCAGGTCTTTTCCTGACTCTTCTGTCCTGAAAGCATGTGTTAAGATGGAGTTTCTGTTGGCCTGGACTAGGTATCTATGGTAAGAAGTTCACATTGATAGTATAAGATGACCTTGGACCATAAGCAATAAACTAACTTTGCTGTTTTAAGCCAGTGAGAAATGGGGTTGTTCATTGGCAGAGCATGACCTAGCTCATTGAGACTGATGCAGGTGAAAATCATACATCTGCATCACGGGGCTTTGATAAACAGCTTTGCACATATAAAGTGCACTGCAATTACAAGACAATAGCTGAGGGGAGGGGGGGAAGGAACTTTTTCCATGACCTACTCTTCACCAAGGAAATCGTGTGATTAATAACTGAGTGTTATTGATCTGAGTAACTCAAGGGGAAAAAACCCACTGATCGGCCAAACTTCTTTCTCTCAAAGTAAACAGAGGAAAGAAGGAAATATGAAACAAAATTACTCACAACTGATTGAAAACAAAGCACCTTGGAAGCTTGTTTAAATCAGGCTGCCCTCCCATCTGCTGCCTCAAGTCTCTACCTTTTGGTTTTTGCCTTTTCTGCATGATTCAAATGTCTACAAGGGCTACTTGAAAGTCACACTTCTCTTATATTTGAAAGGAAATCCATCAAATATCATCATGAAGTCATAATATTCTAGGGAACAAAGAAAAAGAAAGAAAGAGAAGGGAGAGAGAGAGGGAAGAAGGGGGGAAGGAGGCAAAGACCAAAGGGAAAAAGAAAGAAACAGGAATCAGTTATTTTAGAAGGCACTCATTGTTCCCTGCAAAGCTCTGAATATGCATCATTTATTGTATAAAGAGAGTAACATGGGTTTTTTTATCTATCTGGACCATTCACCATGTGGTCCATTCACCAGTGATCCTAAAGGTAGCTTCCATTTTGCTGCCCTCAATGCAGAAAGTGTTAGCATGGGACACTAAAGGGAAAAAAAAGATAAACCTCAAACACAGTTGACCTAGCATTTTGCTTTTGTATTTACATTTGAATAGGTGAATGCCCAAAATTCTGGTAGTTCACTTCAATCTGACTAATGAAATCACACAGAAGACTTCCCCCAGAAGTATCTAATTTCCTCATTCTCTACCCTGCTTCATTCCTCCCGGCTTCACTCCAGAGGAACAATATTAACTCATAGATTTTTTTCCCCTCAAAGTCCCCACGAGGACAGAATTGCCTTTTCTCTTTTGAAAAATGCCTCCCATTTGACTTGCACCTTGCTGGGAACAAGGTATCATTTGTTTTAAAATAGAGGCAGCCTCAAGTCTCCATTCCTTCCAATTCTTGCTGAGTTATAGGTTGAAATTAAAAGAAAACAAATGATATTAATGTTAACCAGGAAGGCTGCTATTACAGGGACACTGAGCAGGAGAGGCCTGGGGTGGAAAAGCTGAAGGAATCATAGCTCAGAGATGGGCTGGTTTAGGACATCAGTTAGTCCTGGCCAGTGCACTTGGAAACGCGCTGCTTCCGGAATGAATACACAAGGACTTTCAGGGAGGTATGGGACTTGATGGAGTTCAGGGGCCGCTCTCATTTGTATTAAATTACTTCCTTTGAGGGGTTTCCCTTCTTGACCCAGACAGGAAAGATGTCTCCTCCTTAGTGAAGTCAGAATGAAAAGTGGAGAGCTGACCTAGGTGTTGCAAGTAGGACAAGAACACTGGGTGCAAGTGGATAACTACCGGGGGGTGGGGCTCCTTCTCCTTTAGGAGATCCTGAATAAAGAGCAAGGCTCATGCTTTCCTCGAGTGGCCTCTAGAAAGCGCACCTGAAGAACTTGAACAAGGAGGCCAAAAATGTGTCATCTGAAGAGAAGGAGGAGACAAGCCACGGACTGAGAGAGAAATATTTGCAAAACTCACATCTGATAAAGGACTGTTACCGAAAATATACAAAGAACTAAAATATACAAAGAACTCAAACAAAAACAAAACCAAAAAACTTGAACAATACAATTAAAAACTGAGCAGGTGATATGAGCAGACACCTTGCCCAAGAAGATACACCAGTGACAAATAAGCATACGGAAAGGTATTCCACATTGTATGTTCTCAGGGAAATGCAAATGAAAACAACAAGGAAATACCACAACACACCCATTAGAAAAGCCAAATCCAAAACACGGACACCACCAAATGCTGGCAAGGGTGTGGAGCACCAGGAACTCTCATTCACTGCTGGTAAGGATGGTACAGCCACTTTGGAAGACGGTTTGACAATCTTACAAAATTAAGCACACTCTTGCTACATGCCGCTTGGTGTTTTTTTTTACCCAAAGGAGTTGTGCAAAAATCTGCACGCTGATGTTCATAGTAGCTTTTTCATAATTGCCAAAACTTGTAAGCTAACTAACATGCCCTTCAGTAGGTGAAGGGGTCAAGTGTGCCACATCCATACAGTGGAATGTAACTGAGAGACAAAAAAGAAATGAGCTATCAAGCCATGAAAAAAACATGAAGGAAATTTAAACACATATGACTAAGTGAAAGGCGCCAATCTGACAAGGCTACGTACTGTATGGTTCCAACTCTATAACACCCTGGAAAAGGCAAATTTATGGAGACAGTAAATCGGTTAGTGGTTGTAAGGGATTAGGGAGGAGGGAGAATAAATCAGCAGCACACAGAGAAATTTTGAGGCAGTGAAACCATTCTGTATGATACCATAATGGTAGATACACATCATTAATCATTTGAAAAACGCATGAATGTACAACATTAAGAATGAGCCACAGTGTGAAAGGTGGACTATTGGTGATTATGATGTGTCAGTGTAGGCTTGTGGATTGTAACAAATGCACCACCCTAGTGGGGGATGTTGATAATGGGAAGGCCATGCATGTGTGGGGGTGGAGGGTATAGGACACCTTTTGTATTCTCTGCTCAGTTTTGCAATAATAGAACTGCTCTCAAAAATAGTCTATTTAAAAACAAGAGCTATCTTGGATTGTGAGCTGCCTTTTAGCAATCCTAGCATCCAAGAACTACACTTCCCAACTTTCAAATATTCTTTCCCATATTTCCATAAACCTTTGGAACCTACTAGAAGCTCCACCCCCACAAATTCTTCTTTCACTTTTTAAAGAAATGGTTAAGGGTCTATTAGGATTGATCCTTGTGATCAGTGATACTCCAGTAACATGGTGTTTCACTAACACACTTTTTTTATTTTGTAAGATCTAAAATCTGTATTTCTCTTAAAATAGATGGCCATCTAGTATAAGATGGCAGTCTTATACTTGTCACTGCTTTTTCTTTATCATATAAAATATTAGTTATAATATATAATATATTAAACAATATACAATATTTTATTATATAAGATATATTTATTATATAAAATAATAATGCATCTTACAGTCAGTGTCTTAGATTTCACACAACATGGTAAAAGGGTAAACAAAAAAAATGTGCAGCTTCAGCCTGGTAATGGAGACAGATTTAAATAAATAATCGTGCAAATAAAGTTACAGTAATAACTGTGGTTGGTGCTTTGAAAGGATGGTACATGGTGCTGTATGGGGTACCTGGGGACCAGGTAAGGCTTTCCAGAGGAAGTGGGAATGGCCTGAGGACTCAAAACTGAAGAAATAGAGAGAGTTAGTGAGATAATGGCAAAGAGGATGAGTAGTCAAGGGGGAGGTGATTACAGGTACAAAGGCCTGAGAGCAGAAGAGACTCTGGGGCATGGAAAGGTCAGCGTGAAAAGAGGGCAAGTGACAAGGGAGGGTGTGATGTGCAGCGAGCCTGGGAATGTAGGACTGCTCCTTTGATGCACCCAAGTAAAATGTCAAATCAACAGTGTGTTCTATGGGTCAGAAACTCAAAGGGGATTTCTGGGATGGAGAGAAACATTATTGAGTCATCTGAATCAAGGTGGTCATGAAAGCCCTGGGTGGGGATAACATAACCAAGAGATGTAATTCTTGGGCTGCACTTTAGAATCTTCTGGGAGGCTTTTAAAAATCCCAATGGCCAGATTGTCCACACAACTAGTTAAATAAAAATCTCTGGGAAAAAAAATCTCTGGGAGATCCCAGAATCATTGGTTTTTAAGGCTACCCACGTGATTCCCCAGGTGCACCACTGGCTGGAGGGAAAACATGGAGCAGAAAGTGAGTGCTAGAGGGGCACCTGGGTGGCTCAGTCGGTTGAGCAGACTTCAGCTCAGGTCATGATCTTGCGACCCGTGAGCTCGAGCCCTGCGGTGGTCTCTGTGCTGACAGCTCCGAGCCTGGAGCCTGCTTTGGATTCTGGGTCCTCCCCTCTCTCTGCCCCTCCCCCACTTGGGTTCTGTCTTGCTTGGTCTCTCAAAATTAAATAAATGTTTAAAAAAATTAAAAAAAGAGAAAATTAGTGCTAGAAAGAAGAGTTGAGAATTCTGGTATTTATGGCCTGGTGGAGGAGGAGGAGGACAAAGGAGATAGAGAAGGAATGGCCAGGAGATCCATGGAAAATCAGGAGACTGTTGAGCCACAAAAGTCAAGAGGAAAAGGAAATTGTCAGCAGTGCTGAATGAGTCTGAGTTAAATAGGTAAGGACTGAAAGCATCCTTTAGGGCCAACACAGATTGGTCAATGGCAACCTTCTCGGGAGCTGTTGATGGTGTGATGGAGTCAGAAGCCAGATGACCCTGAGGACAGAGGTGGGGGTGAAGTGCTGAGGATGGCTTTTAGAAATCTGGCTGCAAAGTGGACGTGTTTTGAGGAGATCATGGGGGTAAAGTTTTATTTTGGTTTTGTAAATGACTACTATCTGAGCATATTTGAAAAATAAAAGAGAACAACAGCTCTGATCTACACGTTCCAATAGCATGCATGTCCCGACAAGTGGGGAAATGAAAACCCAGACATAGGTGAAGGGGCCGGAATTTGATAGGAAGAGGGGACGGGTCCTCTATTGTAATAGCAGGGATGAGAGGTGGTGTGGGAGACAGATAAGTACATTTTTATGGGCCGGAGTAGGAAGAGGGTGCAAGTTTCATCTTGCGTATGAAAGCAACTCAAAAATTCCATATTAACTCATGTCCCTAGTTTGGCTTCAGAAGGTATTTTTCTCGTAAGGACAGTCTTATCCTTGGGCCGCTGTCCCTGTGTGATAATTATGTTATTGGCTGGCATTAGTCCCTGTTCATATAACCGACACTGATTCGTTAAATCATGTAAGTAGGAGGGGCTCTTGGGTGGCTCAGTCGGTTGGGCGTCCGACTTCGGCTCAGGTCACGATCTCACAGTCCGTAAGTTCGAGCCCCACGTCAGGCTCTGTGCTGACAGCTCGGAGCCTGGAGCCTGCTTCACATTCTGTGTCTCCCTCTCTCTCTGCCCCTCCCCTGCTCATGCTCTGTCTCTCTGTGTCTCAAAAATAAATAAAAACGTTAAAATAATTTTTTTAAAAATCATGTAAGCAGGAATGATTCCTTAGGTGACTAATTAGGGATGTTACACCTGAAGTTAAAACACATACACTTATCCAACAAAGGGGTGTGTGGTGCCCCCCCCCCCCCGGTGCCAAATAGTGCACTGACTACTGAGAACAGCACACAGAAAAGCAAACAAGACAGAGAATTTCAAATTCCCTCTCACCACACCCTTATCCCGAAAGTCTCATCATCTAGACAGAAGGCTAATGACTAGTGAGTCACTTATAATGATTAAAGAGTCAAATCGCTGCACACATACTCTAAACTCTTCAGCTTTGCTGTTGTTGTTTGAAAGGCACTATTTTCTTTTCTTTTATTAAAAATTGTTTAATGTGTATTCATTTCCGAGAGAGAGAGAGAAAAAGCACAAGTGGTGGAGAAGCAGAGGCAGAGAGAGGGAGACACAGGATCCGAAGCAGGCTCCAGGCTCTGAGTTGTCAGCACAGAGCCCGATGTGGGGCTCGAACCCACAAACCATGAGATTGTGACCTGAGCTGAAGTCGGAAGCTTAACCGACTAGCCATCCAGGCACCCCTCAAAGGCACTATTGCAATACAAGAGGCTTCATATGTGGTAGCTCTTTCAGACACAGTAGCTTTTGAAAACAAGATATTTCTAGGAAACGTGTTAACCTAAACACCAAAAGCCTTTATTATCAATGTCTGTTGAAAAGGAGGACAGTAGTTTTATGTTCCTCCAGAAAATCAGACAAAAATTACTTATTCATGGAATTATAAAACCTCCTGGTTGGGATGATCCTTCCAGGTCATCTTCTCCAGTATCCCACCTAAAGGTTGAGTCTCCTCTGGCTTGAGGAGAAGATGGCTGGAGGCTGATGATAAAAGACTGGGGGTGGGGGGTTATGGACAGGGGCTGGGGCCAGGGGAGGGGCCTCAAGGGCGAATGTTAGGGAGATCACACTCTTAGTGCACAGACCATCCCTCATCCCACACACACATATACAGGACTTTCTTTCATTCTGTTTTCCTTCTTTAGCCCAGTTGGGATTGGAGTCAAGAGAAAATGATGATTCATTTTTACAATACAAAAAGATAGATATATTTTCCTGTATTGTACTTATGGTGCTTTCCATATAAACACTTCATATTAATAACTGAATAAAACAACAACCCAAATAACCTTCTCTGCCAATTGGTAAGTAAACTACCAGAGTGTAAACGAACTACTTCATGCCCTCTTCCCAAAGAGATCAGGACGGTTTACAAAATGAGCTTGGTCCTATGTACCATGAATTGTGCTAGAAAAATCAAAGATACATATGATGATTCCTGCCCCCGGAAGTTCATGATCTATTAAAATTACAGAGACCAAATATTTCCAACCCAGTGATAAGTGCTGCCCTAAATGTATGGTGTGGTGATGGGTAGGTGGGTGTGGCCTGGCCGATGTGGGTAACCGCAGGGTCCAGACTGGCCACAGGAGCACAGGGCAAATGTCAAGACAAGGAGGAAATGCAAACATTGAGTGGGAGGCCATGGGTTGGAAAGCCAGAGAAGTGAATCTACACCAGTGATGACAAGGAGGGCCTAAGGTAGATGCCAGGAACTAAATAAAACACAGGCCCAAAACTCAAACCCTCAGGGTACTGAGACCTGGGTGCTACAGTTCAAAGAGATGCAGGAAAACATGTGGGTGAATACTGGAAGCAGGGGCTCTTGCCCAGTTTTGGCTTCCTGACCCTTCCCAATGTTTGGCACAGGCAGAATTGGCTTCATTGGAAACAGCAGGGTAGACAGATGAGAAAAGAGTTTTTAGAAGTAAAAGAAACCAAGGAATTCAGAGAAAAGTTCCTGGTGATCCTAGATGAAGAAGATGTCTTAGAAGTGCAGAAGGCCTAGGGCCATGATCTTTAGGAAGATGACTATGGGTGTGTCTATCACCGCTGAGGCCTGAGATACTATGCAGTGAGCACTCTGTGTGGAGAGATGTTTCAATAGCCTTTGACTCTGTATGTAAGATTCAGTTATGGACTAAACTGTGTGTATTCACCACACACTATTGGCTGTTAATACTCCCAGTTGCTGGCATGTGTAATAAAGTTACACCAGTCTACAACCTTGAGACTAAGAAATGGAAGGAAAATTCATTTGACAGATCAGATAATTCTTAACGGGATAAAAGAAAGATATGCTCTGGTTCCCCTTTATTTTTATTTTTTTTAACTTTTTTGAAGTGTTTTTGTTGTTGTTTTTGAGAGAGAGAGAGAGAGAGAGAGAGAGAGAGAGAGAGAATAAGTGGGGGAGAGTCAGAGGGGGGGAATCCAAAGTGGGCTCTATGCTGACAGCAGAGAGTCCATTGAGGGGCTTGCATTCATGAACTATGAGATCGTGACCTGAGTTGAAGTCAGACACTTAACCAACTGAGCCACTCAGGTGCTCCTCCCCCTTCTTTTTAATGTGTCCGTTAACAACTTGATTTGGGAGGAGGGGGGATGAGCTAGATGCCCATATATGCCCATATATACGCAGCAAAAAACAGAAAGTTAAGAGTTCTCTTAGATGCCAATGACATGGCTTTATCATTATGAACTACCACTGGTTTTCACAGACATTAAATACCCATTTTTATTATCACCATTAAGACAGGCTTTGGCTCTACTGTGCTAAAACTGAAGTTATTTTAGGAAGATTCTTAACAGAGCCAATAACCCCAGAGCAATTAGCTGCATTGATGTATCTAGATGGACAGTCCACATCTATTTCGTCTTGAAGAGTAGTATTCCAAGGAGCTAAATTTACCAAATCCAGACCTTGTATGGGTGTTTTTGTCTAGGCTCAAATAACCATAGCCATGCCTCATGACAAAGAACTGTAGCGTCTCAACTTTCCATTTTTCTATGAATTGCCACAGACTCAAAGTTACTTCCCAAGTGAAATCTTGGCCCTGGTTGCAGGGACTTTCCAGCTCTCTTCAATCAAAACTGGAAATGGCCTTCCATTCAGGCAGATGTTTTTTGTTTTTGTTTGTTTGTTTGTCATGATGCTTCAGTTCCCAGTGTGGGGAGATGATGCTCTCTCATGCCTAGCAGTTGAGAACAGGCCCATCCCAGCAACCTGTTGAGAGAGACCATCTTGAACTCACTGTCAGAAAACCCTTGCAAACCTCTGGTAAAAGAGGTAATTCCTAAAGAGAATTAATCTGGCAACCCAGATTTCCTCTAGGTTCTGTGGAATTTAATCTTAGCTTAAAGCAAACAAGCCAGCAGAGCAAGCTTTGGTGTGGTGCCAGCAGAACCACTGTAAAAAGAAGTCTTGAAGAAGAACATGGCTATGTTTAATATGAAGGTGATATTGATGAGTATTTGCTATTCATTACAGTGCATCTTTTGCAGGGAAATCCACCAAAGATTTCTCTCCTTGGGAATCGGGGTGTGTGTGCATGCACGGGCCTGTGTGTGTGTGCATACCACTCGAAACAATTTAATTGTGGTGAATAATTTCTGAAAAGTGTATAAAATAACAGAGTTTGGCAAATGAACAATCTTGTGAAGCCCCACCCAAGCCAAGCACCCCTCTCTTCCCTCCTTAATACTCTCTCTGCCCCTGAAAGGTAACTAGTATCTTAACTCTTATTATAATCACTTTTTTGCTTTCCTTTATAGTTTTGAACTTACGTATGCTTCCTTGGCAATACAGTTTTCTAAACACACATACTGTTTTAAAATTTTTTTAATGTTTTTTTTTTTTTTGAGAGAGAGAGAGAGAGCGCGCGAACAGTGGAGGGGTAGAGAGAGGAGACACAGGATCCGAAGCAGGCTCCAGGCTCTAAACTATCAGCACAGAGCCTGATGTGGGGCTCAAACTCACAAACCATGAGATCATGACCTGAGCCAAAGTTGGACACTTAACCGACTAAGCCACCCAGGCTCCCCACACACATACTGTTTTATACACATTATATATATCGATATTATGTAAGATTCATTCATATTCCCGAATGTACCTGTAGTTTGTTCATTTTCACGGTTATATGTTATTCCCATGTCTCAAAGTGCCACAATTTATTTACCCATTCTACATTTGGTATGTATATACATAATTCCCTTTTAGGAGTTAGTGAGAACAATGATGTTCTTGACAGTCTTATATATGAAATAGTTTCTTTGGTATACACACTTTAAATACCGTTTATGGCTTCTGGGTTAAAAATAAATAAATATTCTATATATACATTATGTATGTATATTTACTTATTTATATAAAAATTTCCTCTAGAAATATATATGTATACATATATATACATACATATATATACACATTCATATATATACATATATATGCATATATGTATACATATAAATTTCTAGAGGATATATCTATCTATATATATACTTATATATTTCTAGAGGATTAGTATTCAGTATATTTGGAATGACCTATTTTGTTTCTCTTAATCAATGGATTGGTTTTACCACATTGGTTCTATCATTCCTGCAAACAGTCATGCTTCCTTCTTTGCATTGGTCACTAGAGAACTAAAAGCTACACTTACTGTCACCTGTGCTCTGCAGAGGGAGGTTTTGAAGTCGGGAAGTGTCTCTGGGGTTGCTGTAGGAAGAAGGTAGGAAAAAGGGGGCACCTGTCCTATCCTTGTTCATCCAAGCAGAGTAGTTTTTACTATTAGGAAATATTATGGGCACGCAAACAAGTACAGAGGAGAATACACAATTGTTTCTATCCACTGTATATGCTAGTTTTCCAAACACATTTTTATTTTAAGAAAAACTTCCATAGACTTAAAAAAAAAAGGTGTGTGTGTGGGGGAACCTCTGATCTCTGATCTAACTCACATAGGGGAAAAAGCACAGGGCTGGGATCGGAAGACCTGACTTGGTTGATCTGGGCTTGGTGTAAGTCACTTCGCCTCTCTGACCCTGCTTAGTCCTTAGTATAGTGAGGCTCAGTTGATTAGATGATGAGGTCACTGAAAGAAATTCAATGAAGAGTCTTTCGTAAAATTCTGAAGAGACTCAACGATAGCATAAAGGGAACCATCAGAGACTACTGTGGCCTAGACTCTGGGGTCTGCACCAATAGATGCAGAGAAATTAATCTATGCACCTTGTTTAGGAATCCTGACGTTAATATTTGACTGATATTTTTGTTCTAATTATTTGAAACCTTTTGATCTATGACATAGGTGAATTTTTTTTTGCTGTTTAAATTCATATGGTTCAGGTAAATTTTAATATAATACTTAAGCACATGGATTTGAAGCCAAATAGAGTGAATTCAAGTTCAATCCCTTGAAGGCTTAGGTGCCCTGTTCATGAGATAGGGTAATAGTCATACCAACCACATTTGGTGGTTATAAAGATTAAAGGCAAAATGCTCAGCACCCAGTAAGTACTAGCCGATATCAGATTATTCTAATTCACAGTCTACTCTTCTCCACTGATCCTGTCATCATCTTGGACAACATTAATATCTATGTTGACATCCAACACTCAACTGCCTGTGTTTTTAATCTCTTCCTTCCATTGACATCCATCTCCTCTCCACTTCAGGTACACGACTACTCCACAGTCCTTATTATCAACTGGCTGCCACCTCCAGAATATCCTAACTGAAAGTCACAATTTTCCCTCCATTTTTTTAAAACACAGCTATACCAGTTAGGGAACACTAGCTGCTGTAGCAGATAAAACACAAAATGTCAGCATCTTATGACAATAGAAATTAATTTCTGACCCTCTTAAAGTCCCCAGTGGGTGCCGCTGATTAGTAGGCGGCTCTCATCCAAGCAGCAATTCAAGGATGCAGGTTCCTTCCATCTGTGCCTCCAACATCTTCACCGTGTGGCTTCC
Source organism: Prionailurus viverrinus (assembly GCF_022837055.1). Lineage (NCBI taxonomy): Eukaryota > Metazoa > Chordata > Mammalia > Carnivora > Felidae > Prionailurus > Prionailurus viverrinus. The sequence continues at coordinate 9,283,592 of NC_062570.1, read as the reverse complement.
AAGGCTGATAAAGAGAGGAAAGCCAATGGTGGATTGCACGAGGAAGTTTTTATGGATCAGGCCTAGAATTGGTGCCCCACAGACCACTAGCCAGAACTCAGACACATGTTCACAAGAAAGACAAGGGAAAATAATCTGTGGTCCAGTCGGAAAAAAACAAACAAACAAAAAAACCACAAAAAAACAGGCTTGATAAATAGCTAGTCAGTCTCTGCGATTCCCTTATCTCACCTAATCTTCTATCTTCAGCCTCACCGAGATGTGGAATCCTTTAATCCTACTTCCTCCTGACAGCCCTCTCCCCAGTCTTCCTTGCCTTGTCCAGCCTACTCCCCATGACTGAACACCTGAACCCTTTCCATGCCAATAACTCCTTTACCCTCTTGTCATTTTCTTACACATATTTGCAAAAGTACCAACCACAGATCAATGTAACCACTCTCATTCTCAGCTCCGGTAACTAGGTTGCTGGCTGCTCTTAGGAAAGCATACACACACACACACACATACACACACACTCACACACACACACGCACACACGCATGCACACGAGACCAGGAGCATTGGTGCCATTAACATTCATATTTCCCAACATCATCCAGGCCCCTGGCGTTACTACGTTATTTCTAATAATTCTAATATTCCACATAGTTCTGATCATTTCTTGTCCTCTTTTCCCACAGTGGCTACAGCAGTCTGTAATCTCTCTAAACTGATTGCTATCTATCTTCCCAGTTAAGGTTCAGTATATAACCACTTCAAACATGACAGGGAAGACAGAAGCTAGCATCCTGGGTCCACAGAGATCAGTCACTACATTGCCTTAAAAGGTAAAAGTGCTCCCCTAAGCAATGTATTCCTAAAGCGCTTGTGCAGGGAGTGTCTTGGGGGCCCTCTCAGGGGACATGCGGTTAAAGGTGTGGGTTTGTGAACCTTACTGGACAAATCCATCCTAATACTGTCATCGCCCTAAGTCTTTGAATTCTTTCTTCTCCATTATAACAATGAAGTTCTGGCAACTTATTTTCATTTAGCATGGCCCATTACTGTATCTAGGTTTTATGCAGTTAAGCAAATAGGCAGAATATACTGAACCAACACATTGAATTCAGAATCTCTGGCTGGTTCACACGTATTAACAAATTCAGTCGTGTTTAGAATTATGTTCCTCTCTCCTTGATCTTGTGTGTTCAGAATTCTCTCCTGCTGACCTTTGCTAGATCTTGCCGAAATAATTAGCAAACTCTCATAATTCGATTTGGCATGAAAATAATCTCCTGGGCTTAGTTTTGTAATTGGGGGTGATACACTCTGGGATAGGACTCTAAAGAAGCTGGCAGGGTTTGGGGACATGGGTACAGCTGAGAAAGAGGGGAATTGTCTCCTTAGTCAGTCATTGTGATGCTTTTACTAGGAAAAACGGCTTCATCAGATGGGGGAAAGGGCTGCTCTGCATGCAGAGCAAAGAAGGTTCAGGGGAAATTGAGGGCTTAGAGGACTCTAAACCATCTGTGATGGATAATTTGATGTGTCATCTGGACTGGACCATAGGATGCCCAGATATCTGTTCAGACACTATTCTGTGGTGTGTCTGCGGGAGTGTTTCTGGACAACATTAACATTTGAATCAGTAGACAGAGTGAAGCAGATTGCCCTCCCTAATGTGCGTGAGCCTCATCGGATCCACTGAAGGCATGAATAGAACAAAAGGGCCTTTTTTTTTTTCCTTTGGTAAGAGAGTAAGGGAGAATTCACTCTCTCTGCCTGTCTTTGAGTTAGGGCATTGGTCTTCTCCTTCCTCAGCCAGACTAGAACTTACACTTTTGGTGGTACTGGGCCTCCAACTTGCTGACTGCAGATCTCAGGACTTCTTAGCCTCCATAATTGTGTGAGCCAATCCCTTATAATCAGTCTTTCTCAATCTCTCTCTCTCTCTCTCTCTCTCTCTCTCTCTCTCTCTCTCTCTGTTTCTCTCTTTGTCTCTCTTTCTGTATATACACAGAGAGACTCTCTCAACCCAGACTAATACATCATCCAGCTCTTCCCATAGGTATCTATTTTTGCTGAGGGCTCACCTTTCTGATACATGCCATCAATGTCACATAGGACACTCAGTAAAGAAGTGATATTAACTACTCTGTAATTCAGCAATCTACAGGAGCAAACTTGGTGTTTGGTTCTAGTCTTTCAACCTTACATAATTAGATAATTCCCGATTTTCAGCCTGTGCCTGAATCAGAAATTTGAACTTGATATTCTCCCTGTTACAGATGTCCAGTTCAAACAGAAGCATCCTGTCCATGGAACATGATTTTTTCGAGCTTTCTATAAAACTGTATAGCAGCTGTTACTTGGTCCCCCCAAGCCTTGCCTTCACAGGACACTCCATTTCAGGTGACCATGGCTGATAATTCACTCATAATTAACTCTATGCCATGATCTACTCAAGTCCCTTTGGCCAGGTAAGCAACTGATCCCACATTTCCCCATTTCCCTGTTGTTGCAGGCCAATTTCTGTATAAATCCAATTCCTTTGGCCACAAATAAAGGGGATCCCTCACTTGCCTAACTTTAGAAATCAGCAATCCCATGGTAGTGTGGCTTCAGGGTTCGTTATTTCAAGGGCTTGAATACCACCCAGAGGACCAAGTGCTTTTTAGCCTTCTATTCTGCCATCCTCAGCACAGCAGCATTGCCCTTGGGGAAGCTCTCTTGCTGGTCAAAGACGGCTGTTGCAGGTCCAGAGAGCACATGCAGATATCACAAAGCACAACAGAAGAACAAGGAAAACTTTTCCCAGAAGTACCCCTACCGCATATCTTTTTATTTTATTTTTTTTATTTAAAAAAAAAATTTTAACGTTTATTTATTTTTGAGACAGAGAGAGACAGAGCATGAACGGGGGAGGGTCAGAGAGAGGGAGACACAGAATCTGAAACAGGCTCCAGGCTCTGAGCTGTCAGCACAGAGCCTGACGCGGGGCTTGAACTCATGGACCGCGAGATCATGACCTGAGCCGAAGTCGGCCGCTTAACCGACTGAGCCACCCAGGCACCCCCCCCTACCGCATATCTTATTGGCCAGGATTAGGTCACAATCTGTGCCTAAAATGATCACTGACAGCAAGAATGGAATATAACTACTCAGAAGTTATCTTTGAGCTAGAGATAGGACCATCTTCCCCAGGCATATGGCTATACAGAGGAGGAGAGATAGCAGGACAAAATCAGGGCTCTGTTAAGGGAATTCAGGCTGACTGGGTAACCAATAGTGTCTGCAGCAATGATGATGATGATGGACAAAGGATAGAAAATGGTCAGCACCTGAGTTTTTATTCTTGCCACCCAGCGTCCTGCCCGATGACAGATGAGACTGTCATTCAGGAAAGTGGCCAACATTGGGGTAGAAAGATGGATCAGAGAGGACAAGGGACTCATCACTTCCACAAAAGACAACACCCCCATATCCAGAGTGAGCAGAGAAAGATAATTTCCCTGTGAGGAAAGACAGTTAGGTCTCAGTGCTGCCCTGGAGAAAGCTCTCAAGCTAGTCTAGAACCCCAGTGGTCCAGACCCAAGAGAATAAGGCTGATTACCTCTACCGTGGAGCCTCCTACTCCTGCTTACAAGAATATTTCTAATCTTATAGTTCATCCAGAGGAAACAGTATCCCCGTATTAAACCATAAAAAACAAAACACGAATGTACATAGCACAGAACTCTTAGGCTGTGGGACAGAGCCCAGTCAGGTGCCCAAGAGAAATTTCTTGGCTTCTCTCATACCCTCAGTTGATTCCCAGAAGGCAGCAGTCACCATCCAGAAAAGAATGAGTCATCATACTTTCAAAGTAAATGAGGAGAAGAAAAGATGGGGAATGACTGGAAGAAATGAAAACCTGCTCCTCTTTGCAAACATCCTTCACCTTTCTCCTTGATCTCCTGAGATTTTGTAGCCCCAGCGTGCCTTTGAGGTTCACCTGTATACACCTCGGGGCCAGGGAGAAGATGAAACAGAGGCGGAAGCCTAACAAAGAGTATGACCGGCCCCTGAGGACAGACTGCAGGTGTCCGACATGTTTGTACAGCTTGGGGAACCACTCACATCTTCATGTGGAAGCTACCTTGAATCCTGTGTTCTGTGTGGCTGGCAGGGTGGCGAGGACAACGTGTCCACGCAGCCTCCCCGTGCCACCTCCAGGCACAGCAATGTGGGGCCAAGACCGCTGTGCTCTGGGCCGAGCCCAGATGCTCACACCAGGTGATGCTGTGACAACGGGTCAGTCTCTGGAGGCCGCTTCCACTGAGCCCTTGCAGCCCCCTGCAGACAGAGAGCAGCATTTGCCATTTTGCCGGATGTCCTTGTGAACTCACCCGTTACCCTCCTCACCTCTGCCCTCGGCCCTTGCCTCATGCTCCCCTCCGGAGACTCTCAATATCCTAACCTCTCTAGAGTGCTCAGGGTAGCTGTTCTGCATTCATCACCTGATTTTGGTTTTCCATCCTCACGACGGTTCCGAGAGGTGGCCAGGGGGCGTGTGTGTACAATGATTCTGGCTGTGCAGGTAGGGATGTGTGGCTCAGCGGGGAGTTGCCTTCTGTTCCCCCAGATCACACACCAGATCACCTTGTCCTTCCAGCACTCGAGGGCGCCGCAGGATTTATGGTACCGGGAGAGAGTCAAAATCTCCAAATACTGGTGCCGCAACTGGAAAAGGTTTTGGAGGTGGCTGGCCCTATTTTTAGTAATGAAGAGTCAGAGGCACCGAGGAAGACTTGAGCAGGTAGGGGGAACCCGGGGCTCCGGCTGCTCCCTGCCCTCGCACTGCCTCTGCTTTGGAGCCCTTTTATTTCAGACTCCATTCTCTTTTACCAGGGGAAAATAATTAAGTGTATGAGCAGTAACTCCTGATTTTGAAGCCCTTCAATTTAAAGCCATGGGGAGGAAATAATTAAATTGAATCCAATTCACAGCATTTAAAACGCCGATATACACCAGGGCCTTCTCCCCCCACCCCACCCCCTGCACCCCCGCCTTCTTTCCAGTGTGTTTATGAACAGAATTAATCATCAACGCGTTCACCTTAGCAACCCACTGAGCTGGAGTCGGAATGAAACATCCTGTGCAGCAAGAATCCACTCAAATATTCAAATAGAGGCTAACAGACTAAAAAATATTCCATCTAAATGCATAGAATATTTCCTGCATGAAGGCAGATCACAGATTCCATTGTCCTGTATGTTCTTGGTGGGGCGCTCGGCCTGGCCACTTGGGAGAATCTAAGTGCATCTCAAGAAGCTGAAGCAGAGTGTATGAAAATGCGCCGGATCTGTACTTGGGGTTTTAAAAACGTTTGTGAGAGGTCAGTGTTTACTGGCCAAATTGAGCGTTTTGACCTTGTTTTCTATTTTTAAATGTCTGAGCCTCTCCCCTGTGTTGATATAAGCATCTGCTGTTGCCTTGGAGAATAAGCACGTCGCTTCTGGATATCTGACCGAGCAGGAAGGAAACCAGTCTGAGGAGTTAATTTTGCTGGCAGGGTTTAACCCAGAGGAAACCTGCTCTTCGGCCGCTTTCTCTGGCATCGCTTCTTTGACTGACAATCACGGGATATCCAACAAGCTTCGGAATCTACTTATAGGCTGTAGAGGCCACACAGGGGTGGAGACGGAGGGAATGGAAATAAAGCTTTTTATACACTATGTCACTGAATTCTTCCACTGGCCCTGGGGAGTAGGTGATGTCTCCATTTTACAAATGAGGAAACTGTGACTTAAGAGAAATTAAGTGGTTTGCAAAAGGTTAAAAGGATAAATAGAGGGGCATAACTCGGTTTAAATTCCAGAGCTCTTTCCACCATATGACACTAGCTAATATCCTCATTTATTTTGTTTTTAATTATTGTTTGTTTGTTTGTTTATTTATTTATTTAGAGCATGAGCAGGAGAAGGGCAGAGAGAGAGAGAGAGGAAGATAGAGAATCCTAAGCAGGCACCACACTCAGCATAGAGCCTGACGCAAGGCTAGAACTAACAACCCTGGGATCACGACCTGAACTGAAATCAAGAGTAGGTCACTTAACCTACTGAGCCACCCAGGTGTCCCAGTTCTCATTTACTTTGAAAGTATGATGATTTTTCCTTTTCTGGAAGGTGACTGGTACCCTCTTGGAATCAACTGAGGGTGTGAGAGAAGTCTCTTGACTCCCCAGTGGGCACGTAACTGGGCTCTGTACCACAGCCTAAGATCTCAGCCAAACCTGGTGGCCACTCCGCCCATGGGCACATCACGCAATGGAAGACAGGGCGAGGGCATGGCTCTCACACTCAGCCCTGAAAATATGTTCCCTGGATCTGAGAACCAACTCTAAGCACCCACCCTCGGCGTTAGTGCCTGGATTATTTCTCTTTCTGTTCTGCAAACGTTTTCTGTGCATCTCCTCCTCTGCATCCAAGTGGCCCCACCTCTGGCTGAGAACACCCTGCCTCTGGCTTTCTGCATAGGTCATCTTCCCTGGCTTAAGCTCAGCGGCAGTACCCCTTCTTGGGAAGCATTACCCCTATATCTTAGCCCTCAGGGCCGGCCCTCTTCTCAGAACAATGCTAGATGTCTCCCTTGTGCCATCTTAATCCTCACACCCACCTTGACAGTGTCTAAGCGAGATGAAGAAACAGATTCACATCATGATGTGCCTTTACTTCCTGCCTTACAACTGCAACTCCTGTCCACCTCTCCAGCCTCATCTCCTACCGGGCTCCAAACACTCTGGCCTTCTTCTCATCCCTCGAGTACACCAAGCTTGCTCCTGGCTTAGAGACTTTGTACTTGTGTTCCCCCAGCCTAGACCCTTCCATCACCTCACCCCACAGTCTTCCCAAAGCCAGAATATTCCTTGTCGTTCACGTCTCAGCTCAAATTCCCCCTCTAGGCAGACCTTCCTGAACACACTAAGTAGTTTCCTTACCCAAATGCCCACTCTTACTCCCTAACATAAGCGCCTGTTCTACTTTCTTGATGGCACCTGCCACCATCTGACATCACCCTGCTCATTGATTTCATTGTGTGCTTATCACCCACACGCCCCACTGGATGTGTGCTTGGGGATCACAACAACCTTGTTTCCCACTGGTTCTTCCGTACCCAGGACGGTGTCTGACTCCATAAGTATTTGCTCAATGGATATGAAAGAAAGAAGGAACAAAGGAGGATAGAAGAAGGACAAGGGGAAGTCATGGCTCCAGTGCTGTTATGTGGTGCTCTATCATCTTCGACGTCCTTTTGTGTGCATCATCTTGTTTGACTCCTATAAGAGTAATTCCCATCTAGGTAAGATAATCCCCATGGACAGGCAGAAATGCCCATCTGTAGTACTCAGTACCTTCAAGCACTGTGTTCTTTTTTTTTTATTTAAAAAAATTTTTTTTCAACGTTTATTTATTTTTTTGGGGACAGAGAGAGACAGAGCATGAACGGGGGAGGGGCAGAGAGAGAGGGAGACACAGAATCGGAAACAGGCTCCAGGCTCCGAGCCATCAGCTCAGAGCCTGACGCGGGGCTCGAACTCACGGACCGCGAGATCGTGACCTGGCTGAAGTCGGACGCTTAACCGACTGCGCCACCCAGGCACCCCTAAAATGGAATTGAATGACAAGTGAAAAGAGAGAGAGAGAGTATTACACGATAAGTTGCAGAGGCAAGATCTGAACTCAAGTAGTCTGACTCCAGAGCCCATGCTCTTAACCTGTACACAAAGGCCACAGATTCAGAGAAGTGTCTTATACATGATAAGGGACTCAGAGATTTTGAATCTTTGAATATCAGATTCCAGACCTTTGCTGCCCTTGCTTTTCCTTCCATAACACACCAAGTACCTAGTTAAGGAACTGGAGGGTAGCAGAGGAAGGGGAGTTTGTGAAGAAGGGAGAGGCCAGGATGTAACTTCCCCCATTTCCACCATGGACTGGATGTCTCCCCTTTGCCCTTCCAAATCCACTCTCCATCCTTCTCCACCCTGCTGAGTCCTGGGAGACTGATCTGCAAGGATGACACAAAAGAGCACCCTTGCCCTCTTGCTTCCTGCTGAGTTCAGCCATCAGAGAACATTGGGAAAAAAGTGCCAACTTGTGGCGGAGGGAGGAGGAAAGTTATCTAATCCCTTCTTCTTGGGGAGGGCAACAGTCACATCTCCTGTAGGGCAGCCCTCTCCTCAAGGCTCCCATTTCTTCAGTCTGGGGGCAATCACCCTCCCCTGCCTTCAAAACCTATGCCTGTACTCAAGTCTCTCCTCAAGTGATCCCCGTGTGTGCCTTCCATTTGTGTCCCATTAGAACTTGCCTTACCTACTGCACTAAAAGTCTCCCAGGGAGAGACTTTATCTGGCAAGTCTTCTGTTCTATGGACCCAGAGCAAGTGAATGGCCCATACGTGTTCCCTGCTAGACAGTTCTATTTGGTGCACAGGCAGGTTCTTCACTTCCATTTCTTTGTATGCTAGAGGGAATATAGCTCTTGAGACTTTTCTTTCTGACCCAGGTGATTTCTCCATTAGGAGGCCAGTCTTTCATGAACTCCCACTTTTGTGGATCAAGTAACTGGCCCTTTGCCTTCTACAAATTTAATTTTCAACAGATGTTTTTGTTACTCCTGTAACTGTTATGGGGACTATATATAGTCTTATCTCTATCTGAAACTATATCAATTTAATCATTGTTTCCTGATTCTCTCTTCCAACAGGGGCCACAATAGCTATCTTATTCACTCCTGAATCTCTAGAGCCTTGAATGTCCAGAACTTGGTACATGGTAGCTTCAAGAAATAACTGTTCATGAATTGAGAGACTTTAAGTGTATTTTGGTGATTAAGGAGTGGGGGAAGGTCCTTGTGGTACCAAGAGTCCATTTCTTTAGGCTACGGAAAGAGTCATGTAATTTCTACCACCTCAGGAAAACATAGTGAATAAGCATTTAGTGGGTGGGCCAATGAAGAGGTATATAGGCATTTCCCAAGGCTTTCATTCATACTAGGCAAGCCAATGCTGTTCTAAGTACCAGCCATACTTCTGAATGAGGAAATACAATTTAGGAATGGGGAAAACAATCGAAAGAGGGTTCTGAGCCCCAGATCTTAGTCTGTTACCCCAGCATGTACAGACCACAGGGTAAGATGTTGCTCGAGGTGACTTAAGAACAAGGGTTGTGGTGATGTACAATTCTGTGAATATGCCAACAATCATGGCATGGTACACTTTCCATGGATGAATTGTATGGTAAGTGAATTACATTTCAATAAAGATATTTTTTTAAAAAGAACAAAAGGAGCCCAATCAACCTGGTTACTGAATTATGTTTCAGTGTGGCACATGTATTCTTAACAAGGGGAAGCAATTCACTCTAAGACTATAATTGGAATCAGAGATACAGGTAATTTATTGTCAGAAAGGATAAACATATTTTTAAAAAATAAGCAAGAGGCACTCAGAGTGGTTACAGCCCCACACATTAATTTTTACAAATGAGTCAAGCGACTTGCTCAAGGTTGCACAGCTAGCTAGGAGCAAATCTGGTCTGAACCCACCGGTCCCTGGCCACCAGTGCATTGTCCTTCCTTCTACACCAGTGGTAACGCACAGTGGTGAAAGTTGGGGAAAAATGTATTTCTGAATTCAAAAAAGAGAGGATAAATAAATTCCTGAAACTATAGATCATTAAATATGACATCAATCTGAATCCAATTCTAAAATGGATTTTAAAATATGTGGTGTGTGAGCCTTTAGAAAAGCAAGGATTATTACATGACGTCAGCATGGATTATTAGGAAGGAGACTCACAAAACTGTTCTACCTGCTTTATGAAAAAGGTTCCAGTAGATTGGGGGATGATAGAAATGCTTATTTTACTTAACTGAAACACTTGATACATTCTTTCATGTTTTTTTCTGCAAACAAGATGCAAATGTGACCCAGATAATGGTGAAGTTTGGAAGAAGCATGCAGACATGGTAAGCTGTCCATGTGAAAACTATACACTGGCGTTAACTGAAACATTCGCATAATCTTGGGCTGCATTAATAGCAATAGGGATCAGTGCATTTTGTGCACATCTGGCATTTAAGACAGACATTGACACAATGGGATATCTTTGCAAGAAGGTGGCCAGTGGGGGTGGTGGGGTTTGTCTCTGAACAACATGCCATGGCTCGCATGACGACTGGTTGGAAGAATGAGTGCCCCTTCTCCGGGAGAAGAGACTTGGGGAATTACGGTAACTGTCCTCAAACACTTCAGAGTTGCTATGCAGAGATGGGTTGCACCTAGTCCACGAGGCTTCAGAAAGAGAACTAGGTAGGGAGTGGTCTGATGGAGAAGGAGGTCTGGGTGGAATGCAGGAAATCAAAGCCACATTAACTGGCATAACTGGTATCACTCTGTAATCCTGGCCTCAAGCCTAAGTCCTAAAAAATGCATCCCTAGATCGAGAGGTAGCTGAAGGCTAATTATTCAAATGATATGGTCTTGGATCTGTGCAAATTACTTTTACAGACATTATTTTCTATTATGTTCTCAGGTTACACAGGGAATAATCCATACAAAAATAAACTTGTGCATTTATTGGAAAAATATGATTGCAGATATGTCTCACATATAGCTTCTTGTTCCCTGGGTAATTTCCTTTTGACCTAATTACAAGATAAACCTTACTTCCCTTCAACGACTGAAGACCTCTCAAACCTGATTGTCTTCCCACATGGCCTGTCTTGCTGAAAGGTAGCAACACCCACCTGCCATGCACTCTAGACTGTCTCCGTATCTTTGTCACCGAGTTCTCCTGGTTCATGGCTGTAACACGCCCACCCAGCTTCTCCTGGGGCTACCATCTTGGTTTCAGTAGAGTAAATGATATCTAAGACAGGCAAGAGGTCATCTCTTCACTAAGATGTTCTCACAATTGCCTCGAAAATGCCTCCTCAGTGAACACTAGGCTGGCTACCCTACTCCAGATTCTCAGCCTGTCTGCCACCCGCACACCTCCCTGTACCGTTTACCCTGCTCTACCTTTTGTCTTTTTTCCATATAACTTACCACCTTCCAACACACTATGTAATTTATTTACTTACACTTATTACTATTGACTTCTTTTTAAGTCTCATTTTAAAAGTCATTTAGCCTTGTCATTTTATTATGAACTATTTCAATCATACAGAAAATGAAGAGCCTATTATAGTAATCATATGTGTAACCACAACCCAGTTTTGTTAAATCTTAACGTTTTGTCACTTTTACTTCACATATATAATTTTAAAAGATATTTAAACCATTAGAGAGGCACCTGGCTGGCTCAGTTGGTACAGCCTATGACTCTTCATCTCCAAGGTGTAAGTTAGAGCCCCACATTGGGTGTAGAGATTACTTAAAATCTTTAAAATCAAAAGGGGTGCCTGGGTGGCTCAGTCGGTTAAGTGTCCGACTTCAGCACAAGGCATGATCTCACGGTTCATGAGTTCGAGTCCCATATCAGGCTCTGCGCTGGTGGTACAGAACCTGCTTGGGATTCTCTCCCTTCCTCTCTCTCTGCCCTTCCACACTTGTGCTCTCTCTCTCAAAATAAATAAATAAGCTTAAAAGAAATCAAAACATTAGAGAAGTAGATGATGCATCTCGCATAGTCCTCTCTTCCTTCTGGAGGCAACCACTTCCTAAACATGGTGGGTCTCCTTCCTCTGTATACTTTTAGTTTACTGGCTATGACGTATCCAGAAATAATACTGGGTTACACATATTTAACATTATAAAATGGATATCACGCTGCACAAATTATTTTGAAGCTTACTATTTTATACAACTGTTTGTTTCTGATACTTGTTCATACTCATCCATGGAGCTCTAGTTCATCACATTTCTGTTTCCTCCTGCCTGAAGGTAAGCTTCATGAGCTCAGGAATATTTTTCTAATTCTTTTCAATGCTATATTCCAAGCACCTAGAACAGTGCCTGGTACAAAGTACACACTAAAAAAATATTCACGTGTATTTGTGGGTGAATGAATGGACAGTGCAAGTAACACGTTAGGGAAAATGGTGAGGAGTATGACCTGGCTAAAGAGGTAGGATATGATTTAAAAAAGAAAAAAAAAAGTACTTACATGAGAGGACTCTCCTCTAGCTACAAATGAATTGAAACAAAATGAATTGAAATGAATATGCAAAAATCCAGGAAAAAATTCCAAAGTAAGAAGAAAAAGGAAGAAGAGGAGGAAGGGCAGGAGAAGACAAGGAGGAGGAAGGAGGAGAAGAAATCAAGGGAATTCCATATGCCAGAAATAAAGAAGGAACCCAGAGATGGAGAATTAAAGAGCTCTGGTGCTGCTGTAGCCCTGGGGGTGTCAGACAAGTATACTGGCTCTAGACCCTGAGGTTTAAGGCTTTAATGCATATGAAGGAACAGGAAACGTGGTCCGGACCCACCCAAGTATGGGGGTCAGGGGAGGATTGAACAGAAACCCCTACATAAAACCAGAGCCTCAAAGGGCTACCCTGACTGTGGAAGAGAAACTAACACCACCCTCTACTCCACAAGCCAGGGAAGAAAAAAGGAAATTTTCTGCCTGTCTGAGACAGTACATGGGTAGAAAAGAATGGTTCTCAAGGGAAGAATCCCCAACTTCGTGCTTCATGAATAGATGCAGTCAAACATAATTACCCCCATTGTGCAAGAACCCCAAGCAAAGAGATTAACGTAAAATCTGGTCCTAGGCTACTGGAGTCCACAAGACACTAGCAGAAGCTAACACACGACCATTCTGAAGGAAGTGTCTACAACCTGGTATGTGTGGGACTCCCAGAGAAAAACATCCCTCCTGCAGACCACCTCACCCCACAAAATTATAAACTAGAGGCTAAAACAAGCTAGTAACACAAAAGATGATAACAGCATGATGAAACAGACGAGTTTGGAAAAGAACCAAATAGAACTTTTCAAAACGAAAGAGTTCAGTCACTTAAATTCTCATCTAAGAGAAGTGGCAAGAGACAAGTCATCTGAAACCAGGTAATGGATTTTGTATAACACCCAAGGAAGTCTGGACTTTATCCAGGAGTTGCTGAGGAGCCTGTAGCGGGGTTTAAGCAAGGCAGTGATATTGTTACATGTATGGTTTAGAAAGAAGACACCGGAGACCTTGTAGTAGAAGGGAGGCCAGAGAATTAAAATCAGGAAGACCAAATAAAAAGCCATATCAGTGAGGTGTCATTCAATTACAAATGACAGGACCGACAACTGTATATTATTGGCTCCCTCAGACAAGAAATTTCGGGTTCCTTAAATCAGGAAGTGAAGGCGTGATCAACACGTTCAGTGATGCAGTCAGAAAGATATCTGATGTAAATGGTCCTGCTGTGTGATCATCTTCCTGGTCCCATCTGTGAACTGTGGCTCTTTTGAACAAGGCATTCTTCACCGCTGTGTCCCAGGCATGTGGACCGTCACATCATGCCGTTGATGTGCGTGTGATTCGTGTCGCTGTTTGTCTCCTTCTGCGTGGTTACGCTTCAGGCTCCCTCTGTTTGTGGCCTGCACTGGGTACATGTAGAGACATCCAAGGCCCAAGAGTTCCAGAGCTGCTTTCTTGTTGTTGGTTCTTTCACGTGGGTTTTTTAATACCTTTTTTGTTCTTCTGCTTACCTCGCAACAAACTGTCCATTTTTACAGTTGATCTAGACGTTCTGAAGTTCTCCTCTCCCTGTCTTCAGTGACCTGGTGAGACCCCGGCTCATCCCCAGCCTCTCCAGTCTTCTTTCGTTCCTCCACGGGGTGCTGGTCCAAGCTGGACTTGACTCTCTTCTCTCAGTGATTCCTCTCAAATGATGCCCAAATCTGACAGCAACCACCATCATGTCTGTGCAGATGAACCCCAAATCTGTATGTTCTGATCTCTTCCTAAACCTCGGACCTGCAGTCCTACTGGAATGTCCGGCCTGTATTTCAAACTCATCGTGTCCTAAACTTATCACGTCACAGGTATCCGTTTCGTAAACCAGCTCTTCTTCCTCTTACCGATGTCTCCCATGTCTGCCCTTTTGTGGGTGCACATGGAAACGTCATTCCCAGGCCACCTGGGATCCGACTCGAGCTGCCATCTCTGACTCCTCCCTCCCCTTAAGTTCCACATTCACACTGTCACCAAGTCCTGACCAGCCCTAGGATGTGACCTGCCTTTTCGTGGCTTTACTGCAGTTGTGATTTGGCTTTTGCCCATCCCAAACCAGGGAGGGGAGAGACAGTGCAGACAGACAGAGATTTGACCTGAACAGTGACTTAGGAGGACAGACTAACTGGTCTTTGGGAGCCCAAACAGTGACCGAAAGAACAGCAGCCTAATGAGACTGGATAAATGCACTCAATTGGACTGGAGATACACAAATATCATAAATGCTTTGCTGGAGGGAGACCTGAGGGCTCAGAGTCAAGGAAAGCACTTGTAGTTATAAAATAAAACTCTGTGGGGTTTGTGAGCAGATGATGGGACCTCTAATAAATGGCTATGACAGACAGCAACTCCGGGGGCCTTGTGGGTTTCCAGAGACAGGGGAAGGACCTCAGAAAGGCCAGGCACGCATCAATGACAGACAGAGAGCAGAAGGCCTTTCCAGATCTGCCGCCATCCTGAGCAAGGTGTACATATGCAGCAGAGCTGACAAGTCATAGGTAACAGCTGTCAGACTGTTGTTGTTTTGTGTTCATCAAACAGGCTAATGCGAGTCTGTGATGAGATTCCCCATCCTGTTCCAGATCTTCCCAGAAGGGCTAGGAGAGAGAGTGGGGAATATGGAACAGAGCCCATGTTCTCCTGTGTTCCTGTGTCTGTGGCTTTTCTCCTCTACACGATGGTCAGGTCCACAGAAGAGCTGTGTGAGTATCTGTGAGGCCTACCGCTTTGTGGAATACCAGCCTTCTTACTTCCTTCACCCCTCAGGTCCCTGCTTTCGCAGTGTGCCTACCAGGCGGGATTGAAAGACTGTCTCCATTTATTAGTCTGCTTGTAGGGGAAACATGATAAGAGGGAAAACACAGTCGACACTTGATTCAGACCAGGCCGGGCACACCAATGCTGTGTGCTCAGAAGTGACAGGACCAGCTGAAGAAACACATACTGAGGGGGAAATCCCAGCCCCAGAATGCCAGGCCCTGCCCTCCAGGGTAAAACCTCTCTGAGAATAGAACAGAAAAGAAAAGAAACCCAAGTTTTGCTGACTTGTGCACATTCCAAAACATTCAAGAGATAGAAAAAGAAAGAAAAGTAACATCTGTCAACTTAAAAATAACTGCGATGGGAGCAAACAGAATCATCTTTTCCTAATGTCCAAGAAAAGTTTTCAAACCTACTGAATGCATGATTGACTAAATCACTGAGGAGTGAATGCATTTTTGTCTTCTGCAAACTCCACCCTTGATAATCAAACACAAAGTATCTAAAGAGACTTTTAATCTACATCAGGAATATAGTCTTTAGCAATGTCCTGTCCCTGATAATTGGAAGGAGCTCACTACACATTTGTTGGAAGGAAGGAGGGAGGAGGGAAGGAAGGAAGGGTATATTATTACAGTGATGTGCAGATTTCTACCATCATCAGTGAGTGGCCTGATGAGAAAGCATGGGCTTTAAAGTCAGACAGACCCGGGTTCAAGTCCCACTTCGGCCAATCACCGGCCATGTGGGCTCCACCCTCTTCCTCTGGAGCATATTCCTATCCTAGAGGTGGTAAAGGATGAGGTCATGAGCACGAGCTCTGATGCCAGGCCCCTTGGGTCAGGTTAGAATACCAGTTCTGCCACTGACCAGATTATGACAGGGGCAAGTTAATTGCCTGTCTGTGCCTTAGTTTCCTCAGTCACAAACTGGGGTCTGATATTACTCCCTCCTTTGTGAGGTTTTGAATAATTAAATGAAATAGTGTGTGCAAAGCACATAAAATAGAACTGGTACTCCATTACTCACTAAACATTAGCCTTGTTATTATATCCTCAAGAAGGTAAGCCTTTGGGAAGTAGGGACTCTGTGGGTTTCACTTATAACTGTGTCCTCAGTGGAACCTCACACATGGTTTGCGCCCATTCACCTTTCGGAGTAAAGAACAACACACCCTCTCAGGGTTGTTATGGGGTGTTATGTTGTCTGAACCTGTAAAACTCCTGACACTGAGTAGCCACTCCATAAAAATTGATTACAACCTCTCTTCCTTGATCTCACAGGGCAATCCATGGGTCCCTACTTTCTAAGAGTTCTCTCTCCTTTGGGAAAACCATACATCTTTCTCCTTAGGTACATGACTGGGTAGCATTTTCACTGTTATACACTGAGCAGGGTCCTCTTTAGACTGAGGGAAACTAGTTATTTGGTTTTCATTGGCTGCAGGGATTATCTGTTCCAGTACTCATAAGTGAAGCACTTCTCTGCTGGGGCTTCTACCAGAGCTGCCCTGGGAACAGCACTGCCCATGTGGGGCTCTGGACAGCATGGGAAAGGAAGGGGTACCATGCTGATTTCATCACCAAGTTGTCAATCATGCATGAATACTAGACAGGCGCTTCAGAACTGCTGCTTCATCAGAGATCCAAATATGACTTCTCCTTGGCTTTGTGGACATAAATGTTACATTCTCCACCACAGAGGAGGCCAAAAAACAAAACAAAAGTCCTTTCATCCAACAATTCCCTTCCATAAATGCAAACAAACCAAAGCAAAAACCACTTCCTGTCTCTCTTCAGCCTGGGATGCTATAACGAAACATCATAGGGTGGGTGGCTTATACAACAAACATTTATCACTCACAGTTCTGGAGAATGGTAAGTCTAAGCTCGAGGTGCTGGCAGATTTGGTGCCTGGTGGGAACCACTTCCTGGTTTGTTGGCAATGCCTTCTTTCTGTGTTCTTTACAAAATGAGAAAGAGCAAGAAAGGTCTCATCTCTCCTTCTTAGAAGGACATGAATCCTACCGTGGGGACTCTACCCTCATGACCTCATCTAAACCTAATTACCCTCTAAAGGCCCCAACTCCAAATACCACTGCATTGGGGAATAGGGCTTCAACATATGAATTTGGGGGAAACACAAACATTGAGTCTATAACTGTCATCCCCTTTCTGAATCTTCAACAGAAATTATCTTATGGCCCCAAGAGCATTAGAATATTAAAATCTTAATATGGAAGAAACTCAACTGTCGGAGGATTCAGGAGACGTTGAGGGTGCTGGAATAAGGTCAGGATGACTTTGGACTGGGGTCAGGAGTCTCTGAACCCTGCCATTGACGAGCTATCTCTCCTGTGAGGTCTCTACGGGCAATCGACCCAGTGCTGTAACCCTCAGACAGTACTGGTAGATGCCAATCTACCAGTTGTCTTGTGGGACTTGTCTTGTGGAAACAAGAATTAGAAAGGATTAGACCATAGCATTAGAGAAATGACGAGAGCTTCTCTCAGGAAGAGTCATCCAAGAACTCTCTCCATCCAGCTTCATGGAGAGAAGAAACAGAAGGGCTCTTCCCACTGCATCTAGCCTTGAACACCCACCAACAGTAGCTGGTAAATGTCCCTACCCTTCCTTGAGCACCACTTATCCTTGGTCATGGAGAGGAATGAAATGCTATGGCCTAACCCTGGGGAGGACTGAGAAAGAGGCCACGGTTTAGAAACCTCCCAGGCATGCCTAAGCCTGGATGATAAAGGACAAAGAGTTTAGAGCCAGAGAGACCTTGATGCATTCTGGGTCTTCCACTCCCTAACTGTGTGCCCTTGTAAAAATCACTTCACTTCTTTAAGCCTGAGGTTCTGCATCTACAAAATAGGTAACTCCTATCACATAGAGTTGTTATGAAAAGTAAATGAGATAACATTTGTAAAGCTCTCTGGCAGACTGTCTGGAGCAGGGTTGAGAGCTAAAGACATGGTAGCTATTGTTATCGTTATATAAAATGCAGGGGTCACTTCTGCAGCATCCCTGACAAATTAATATCTAATTTCTGTTTGAATATCTCTGGAGACAAGGTGCTCGTTGCCTCACAAGAAAACCTATTCTATTACAGGGTAGCTGCAGAAAATTGTTTTTGGTTATTTGAGACAGGTATCTTGTGCTCCCGCCTCTTTCCCTCAAGTAATATGAAAGAAGTACACTGTCTTCCATATGACAGTCTTTTACATACTTGAATGCAGCTGCCATGCTCCCCTAAGTTTTCTCCAGCATCAATAGCCCTTAGTATTCTTAGTCATTTTATGTGAATTAGTTTCTCTGCTTTTCACCATCCTGAATGCTGCCCATCATCCCAAAGAGATAATACAAAACTCTCTAATCATTGGTTTTCATTTTGTTGTCACATAAAGGTGTCTCTCTAAGACATCCACACTGATATTCCATCACAAATACTGACTAATCATGGGAAGAAAGTCATGCTGTCCACAGCAAAGTGAGTTATTAATAAAACTGCCTAGACCTGTTAATTTGCCCATCCAACTAACGTTCAGTGATCATCTTGTATAGTGTCAGGCACCTGGTTAGATATTTGAGACACACAGATGAACAAGAAAGACACTGGCTTGGCCCCCAGAGATCCCACAGTTCAGCATGAGACACCAAGGGCCAGTACACAGGCAATTATACTGACTCCGAGATTGAACGTGCTGAGAAGGCAGACTATGAGCCCTGTGAGGGCAGGGACCTATCTCTCACTCATTCTGCATTCTTAATACTCCATACAATGCTATTCTCATACTGCAATGGACTGAATGTTTATGTCCCCCAAATTCACACATTGAAAGCTAATCCCCAACGTGATGGCATTTGGAGATAGGGGCTCTACGGAAAATGATTAGGTCATGAGACAGGGACCTCATGCATAGGATTAGTATCCTCATAAAAGGGACCTCAGAGAGCTCCTTTGCCCTTTCCCCCATATGAGGACACAATAAGAACTGTCTATGAACCAGGAAGCAGGTTCTCACCAGGCACCAAATTTGCAAGCACCTTTATCTTGGACTTCCCAGTCTCCAGAAATGTGTGAAATAAATGTTTGTTGCTTAAGCCATTCAGTTTATTGTGTTTTGTTATAGCAGCTGAAACAAAGACACATATCATGCATTTCCCCCCTAGCTGCCAGAGTCATATTTTTTAAAATATAAATCATATCATGTCATTTCCCTGCTTAAAAATCCCCAGTGGCTTAGATTTCCATGGCATATTATGAAGCGAAAAAGGCAAGGTGCAGAATGATATCTAGAGTAACATGTCATGTATGCAACAGCAAACAAAGCAATGTATTTTCTACGGTGATAGATAGACAGATAGATAGAGATAGATCAGATACATAATTTTGAAAAAGAAAAATCTCCAGTGGCTTTCTAATGCACTCGGAAAAATCAAGCATCTTACACTCACCTATGAGGCCCCAAATATCTTCCTCCACCAACTCAGCCTTTCCTATACCTCTCTCTCCCTCACTAAGCTTCAACTACAAGAACTGGCATTTTCCTCCAACATGCAACATTCATTCCTGATATAGGGCCTTTACATGAACTATTCCCCTGTATGGAATTCTCTTCTCCCTTATCTTCATAGGATTTACTCTTCTTATTCAGAGTCAGATCTCAGCACACAGGTTACCTCCTCTAGGAAGACTTCCCTACCATCCAAAGTAAAATAGTTGCCATGTTATAATTATTTACCTTATTTTAAATTCTCTGTTTGGCACTTTTCTACATCTCAAATATCTCCTGAATGTAGGATCCTCGTCTGCCTTGTTTGCCAAGGATCAGAACATTGCTTGGCACATAACTGGTGTTCAAGAAATAAGTGCTAAATGATTTAATAAACTGTTGTTGGCCCAATACCTAGCAGAGAGCCTGGTGCCTGGGAGGGGCTCTTTAGACACTCTCTGAGAGAGTGAGTGAGTTGGGATGGAAGAGAGAGCAGCAAAAGTTCACCCAGTCACTGGAAGGTGGAAACAAGACTTCCCTCAGAGCATGGTTTTGTTGTGTGTTCATCTGCCACCATTCAACTGTCACTCATTTCATTCTCACACATGTGGGAGTAAATTTATTATGGACCTTATTAAGGTCTTCTAACCTGCTCTGGTGTCATGGCCATGCCGATGGGAGCCAGATAATCAAAGGAGTAACCTCAAGGTTACATCAGCTATAGGTCAGGGCTCCCTCCTAGCCCAGAGATACCACTGGTTGCCTAGCTACTGCCTCATGTGGGCTGGCGCACTCTGCTGAGACCTCACCCCACCTGTCTGCATAGTCTGCCTCCAGCTATCCCACTGCCCACAGCTAGGACAACCCCCACCACACGCCCAGTCACCAGCACTTCCTCCACCACTAGGATACCCTAAAACTCAAAACTTTGGGGAAAGAGACATCTTTTTTCTCTTTTTTCCCCTCTAAAAGTAATAGTTAATTATTACTAAGACAATGTTCCTGTTTGAATAATAAATTATCATGAAAGAATCAACCTTTCATCAATTCATAGAGGAAATCTTTGGACAAACATGAAAGACAAAAATTTAACTATTTAAAAATGGAAATATCTATTCTCTATCATTGAACAATGAAGGCCTGATGTTTTGGAATACTGAAAACTATGAGTGCATTTTTAAAAGGTGATAATTTTCTATGTCACTTCTGAATATTCATTGAATGTCAGAAATATGCAACACAAGATAAAAAAAAAAAAGATGTTTTAATTGCACGTATATTCCAGTACAACCTGCTTCTCTTTACTAACAAGAACCTGTTAACTTATTGATCATTACACTTTCAGCATGTGTTTCCATATGGCTTAGCAGCAACCTCCCATGACCACGGTGAACAGCATGGAGGGTTTCATTCTGCTAAATCAACCTATCAACCGTCAAGTCTGCAAATGACCCTCCACGCCCATCCTTACAGCTCATTTTGGTCCACTGTCCTCCCTACCCCACATCCCAACCACCCTGCTCTTCATTTGCTATCTCCAGTGCACCCTGCTTTCTCTCCTCTCCAAGACTTTGGCTTTGCGGCCACCTTCTGACTAGAACACTCGTCCCTTCCTTCCTTGCCTTGCTAAACTCTACACACCCTTCAGGTTTCAGCTTAGATAAACTCCTCCAGGGAGGCCACATGCTCACCCCTCTGCTGTTACTCCCATAGTACCATTCCCCTCTTGTGTCAAATCTCTTTACATACTAACTGAATGTTTGTCCTCATGTTTAGTCTATAAGCCCTGGGAGGACAGGGACAGTGCAGGTTTATATGTCACTGTCTTCCTGGCACATAATAGATGTTCAATAAATAACTGTCCAATGAATTAGGATATTAAGAACTGAGTGAATGAATGAATGAATGAGTGAATGAATGAATGAATGAATGAGTGAATGACCTGAAGCATTAGGATACAGATTAGAGCTTTCTGCGGCCCATTTACAGAAGGAACTGGTACTTTCATTGTATTTCATCTCGAGTCAAGCTTAATTTTTACTAATGTAAATAACTACTTTCCCATGACAAACGGAAGCAATAGAATTTATCACCTTTGGAAACAGTCCAGTGGAATTAGTCAGAGTATGAACCTGTCCATGTGTGGCAGACCGAAAGCTAGGACAGTCATTTTCATAAGTTATGATGAGATCCTAGAAGATTCCTCTCACATTTGAGAAGTTTGATGGGAGAGGATAAAAAGTGCTGGTGGAACCGGTGATTGGTAATTTGATGGCACAGTCAAGGAAAGATGCTCATTGATAAGGAAGTCCTGATCATGCTTATAAAGTAGCCTTTCTCACTCCTCTTTGACCACGGATGCCTTTTTGGGCAGGCTGAAGAGTGACGTGGTTGAGAACATGAGCTTAGGTCTGGGCTCAATCCTGGATTTTCCATTTCTAGTCATATGACTTATTCCCGTGGTCAGAGCTCAGTTCCATTTCCTCATCAGTGAATGGGACTAGAGCCTTCCTAGTATGCCTGCCTGTATATTACTGAGGCCAGAACAGCCAAAACCTGCACCTGCATGTCCATGGTTTCCTTCTAGCAAGGATTTCTAATGTAATTTAGGTTCTACCAATCTGACGCATTTGGTTACATGGTCAGTTCTGTGTTGTTTTCCGGGAGGCATTCCTGAAGGACTAGCTTAGAGCCTGCTTCTCTAACCCTCTCAATGATTCTTTAAGCGTCTAATTCCCTGTTTTAAATCTGTTCCTACTTAGAATAGTGAGGGTGATTTATGTAACCTGCAAGTAAAGCTTAACTGATACCCCAACCACGCAAATTTCTGTGAAAACTACATTAGATAATGTGAGTAACATTCATGTTACGGGGCTTAGCAAATAATAAGCATTTAGCTAAAGATACCAATGTGTTTCCACTGGACATTGCCTGGATAGTTTTTTTCTCCAGAACACTTGAGCTTTTAGCTATGGTGAGAAAGAGACTTGTCTTTTTTTCTGACCCAACAGGGTCAAAAAGATTGATGCAGAGATGGTGTCCTTTTGAGGAAAGGAGAAGGTAGACAAGGGTACTTGTTTTAAATGGTTTTGATCTGTGCTCAGACACTGAGCATGAGAATTTTCAAATTATAATAGGTTGTGTGCGAGGTAATTGTTGCAATAAGAATGGCAACTCCATTGATGGGGGCATAACTCATGACCAGTTGTTAAGACTCCAGATGGAGAAGATTTTCCACTATGTTCCCTAGTATCATGCAAGAACATGGCCTTGTCAAACAACAGACAGTGAGCAAACATTTTAAGCATGGCAGGTCTGGCCATCAAGGATAGGGCCAAATAGGAAGCTGGGTGGCCTCAGCCTGGATGGCTGCCTGTCAGGGCCCCTCCTGTTGTTCTGATTCTGGGCACCTGCTTCCTCAACTCTTCCAAAGCAATTGGGGGGCTCTGCCTGTGGACTCCTTGGCGTGTACCTTGGCTCACAGATGGTATCCCTCTGCCTTCATCTAATTCCAACTTTTTTGACTTAGCCTGACGTGGCCTGACTCTGAATGCATGGCCTATATCCCCTCAGGTCTACCCAGTAATGGCATACAAGCAAGGCTCAGGAGACCCAAGCCCCTGTGCACCCTGGCCCAGGCACATCTGTGACTGAGGTAGGCAGAAACAAATGGTGTCCTCATTGCCATTTCGCCTGCAGCACTGATGGCAGCTGCAGACGGATGGGCCTGGTAGGGAAAGCTACTTCCCGATTGAGGTTGAATTTTTCCCCAGGTGGCATGGGACTTAATTCTGTGAGGTCCTGTCTTATTTTCTATGCTTCCAAACTTAACTATGTCAGGTCAGTTTTTTAAAAGTGACCTCAAATTTCCAGTCAGAACAAAGTCATTATGGCAGCTGTTTAAATATACCTACTGTTTAAATATTACTGTTTAAATATACCTAAATCTTCTCATAAA
Organism: Prionailurus viverrinus; assembly: GCF_022837055.1. Taxonomy (NCBI): domain Eukaryota; kingdom Metazoa; phylum Chordata; class Mammalia; order Carnivora; family Felidae; genus Prionailurus; species Prionailurus viverrinus. Next base: position 9,260,180 of record NC_062570.1, on the reverse strand, counting down.
ATGAAACAAAACAGATAGGTAGACTAGAATAGCAAGATTTAAAAATAAAAAGGATAGCATCTTGAACAAAATGAGATGACAAGGCGTTCCCTGAAACCCCGGAGCGTAAAGTGGTTAATGCCAGACCACAACCCACGACAGAACCCCCTTAGGACATGTGTGGAACCAGCACTCATGGAGGCGGTGGACAGGACAGAAAAGAGAGTTCTGATGGTCTCAAGAGACTTGAAACACTGGAATTGCATCAAATGCTCATTCCCAACGAGAAATGAGCTCCTTCTCAGTGGAATCCTGGGCAAGCCAACCTGGAAACAACCAATTGGTAAAAATCGGGGAGATACCCACAGCTGTAGTGTGTAGGTGAGAGCAAACAAGATACACTGACACCTGTGAGAAAATCTCAAGGTCCCGGGCAGCCTAATCCCCCAAGGGCCTCAGGAGTAGCCGGAAGCTTTCCTTCTGGGAAGATACAGACTCAGAGAAAAATTGTTATGCGTACAGAAAAAAAAAAAAAGAGCAGTGTAGAAACAACGGTGAAAAACCGAGAGAAGAATTCAACTCCTACGCGGAAAAGGGGGTCCAGAGGAAGTAGGACCATTGAGCTGAAAAGCTGCATTTTTTTAAATATAATTTATTGTCAAGTTTGCTAACATGCAGTGTATACGGTGTGCTCTTGGCTTCAGGAGTAGATTCCTGTGATTCATTGCTTCCATACAACAGCCAGCGCTCATCCCATCAAGTGCCCTCCTCTATGCCCATCATCCATTATCCTCCTCCCCAACCCCCATCAACCCTGTTTGTTCTCTGTATTTAAGAGTCTCTTATGGTTTGCCTCCCTCTCGGTTTGAAACTATTTTTCCCCTTCCCTTCCCTCATGGTCTTCTGTTACGTTTCTCAAGTTCCACATATGAGTAAAAACATATGATATCTGTCTTTCTCTGACTGACTTATTTCACTTAGCATAATACTCTCCAGTTCCATCCACGTTGTTGCAAATGCAGGATTTCATTATTTCTCATTGCCAAGTAGTATTCCATTGTGTATATAAACCACATCTTCTTTATAATACTTCAAGGCAACAACATGGGGTGGGGGGAGCCTTAGAACCACTTCCCCAGGAAACTACCATGACCTTTCTCCAGAGGAATCTCCTTCTCAAAGGATAAGGGGCAAAAAGGGGGGGGGGCATCTCAAATAAACAAGATAACATGAAAAAGCCCCATATAAGGATGGTGTATGAAAAAAAAAGAGAGAAAGTAATCATTGATGAATACATACCAGAAAACCATGACCATGAGGCTGATGAAAACCACAGTGTAATATTACAAAAGGGTTACGGTAAAGGTAAGAATGGTATGGAAACTATGAAAATTTAGCATAGCTTACAAGTAGAAAATACCAGAAATGAGACAGCATGAAAGCCAGCAGGATATGTCAGAGTTTAGGAAAAAAATTATGAAAAAAAAAGGGAAAAAAACTCACTTCAGAATGAAGTCTGAAACTAAAGGAAACATAAGAGACTTGGTAAAAGAGAGAGTGGACAGTAAGAAAAATGGAAGGCAGAAAGAAGAGAATGCAGAAATCAAAGAAAAATAAGAAGGTACAAAAGAAAACAATAGATATAGAAAATGGATAAGAAAAATTCAATATGTATGATTAGAATCATCCAAGACAAATCCAGACACAGAACTATCCCTATAAACTATAAAACAAGATAGTTTTCCTGAAATAAGAGAAGACTCAGGCTGACATATTGAAAGCGCACACCATGTATTTATTTCAGAAAATTGACCCAGAGAGCCATACCAAGACATAGTCTCGTGAAACTACGGAAATTTAAAGGTAAGGGAAACATCTTTTGGGCACCTGATAAAACCAGATTAAGTCACTTGTTTATTTTTTAAAGATTTTATTTTTAAGTAATCTCTACACCCAAGGTGGGGCTCGAACTCCCAACCCTGAGATGAAGAGTCATCTGTTCTACAAACTGACTCAGACTAAGTCATGTGTAAGTAGAATGTCATATAACTTATCTGAACAAGGATACTTTTAAGTGGTACCATTGGCAGTGCTGGGTGAATAGATGTAAACCTAGACTGTCTCTAGCCAACTTAGGTGTGAGTTCACCCAATCAGATGGAAAATAAACAACAGACACCTAATTTTTAAGGGAAATAAAGCCTAGAAAACAATGACAGCCCATTAGAGGGAGGATCTCTAGCACCCATGTAGTAGTCTTTCAATATCATTTCCTACTAAGAAAACAGGATTTTCTGGGAGAAACAGATGATTCCAGATGCAAGGCAGGAAATGCATAAGATGAGCCTGAGGTATTTTGCCCTACCAGGAAGGAAGAAAGCTACCAAAGGACACAGGAGCCTACCCTGCAGTCCCTACATGATACTGGTAGATAAAATGCAGATTTTTGACAACATAAGGTGCCTCTGTCTGAAATGCTTATAATGCAACCAAGAGTTCTCTCTTAGAAACAGTGATTCTTCAAAACAAAGGCACATAAATTTCTAACAAAAACAATTAACACTTTCTCTACCTTTTCTTTTCCAAAAGGTACAGAGAAAATGCACCTTGTGCCTCTGTGTCTCCCAGCTCTTTCGTGCTATTACAGAATAGATAATCCATTCTACTACTACACAAAAGTGTTAGGAACACCATTGGGATAGGAAATTTACTACAGAGAGTAAAAGTGAATCCTCAAAGATGTGACAAGTTTCTGTGATCAAATGGGAGTAAAACCCTTTGATGCATTCTTTTATTTTTTAACTTCTGACCCTACTTCCTTCTTCCATGCCACAAAAATACACAGAGAACCAAAGTGTGGCAGAAAACCAAATAATTGTATTAGCAAAAGTAATGTATATTTTTCTCAGTTTTCCTGTTTTATTATCAACAATTTGATAATTTTATATTTTGAAGTTCACTAGTAAACTTTTACTGTTTCATGTTGATATAAAACACAGTGTCAATCAGTGTTTTATATTTGCAATATTATAGCTTATAATACATTAATGGCCCTCAAAAACCATTTTCTGTTTAGTAGATCAATCATCGCAAAAATCACAAAGACATCTGTAGGGATTGAATGGGTAGCCTTCGAAAACATATGTCCACATTCTAATCCTTGGAAATTTTGAATGCGATATTAATTGGAAAAAGAGAGTTTGCCGAAGTAATTAATTTAAAAAACTCATGATGGCCCAGGTGGGCCCTAAATCCAATGACAAGTATCCATATGACAATAGAAACACAGAGACACATACAGAAGGGAAGGCATTGTCAAGACAGAATTGAAGATTAGCGTGATGCATTTACAAGCCCAAGGACGCCAACAGCCACTGGACACTGGAGAAGACAAGGAAGGGAATCTTCCCAAGAGCCTCTAGAGATAATGTGGTAGTGTCTACATATGTTGACTTCTGTACTTCAGAACTATAAGAAAATTAATTTCTGTTGTTTTGAGCCATACACACACACACATACACACACACAGTGCCCATTTGCCCAAAATGGGACAAGAAACACAAAGAATGATGTTTGCAATAGGGTGACATGCTATATGTGTGTGTTTATTTTAAATTTATGGATTTGTCTATATATTTTATATATATATAATAGAAATATTTATTTTAAAATTTCAAAATAATGCTTTTTTAAAAAGCTCATGATTGTAACTGGAGATCAGTAGGGCACTAAGTTAAAATTGGTAGAGAGAAGAATGAAGTGTTTATCTTGCATTTCCAACACAGACTATATTTCAGGGTTACCAAATAGCTAATAAGGTCAAGAAAGTTGTTACGGAAGAATGCTAGCTAATAAATGCAGAAAGAATTATGGAATTAAAATGTCACTATTATCCAGAGTCATGAAATAATGGTTCTAGGAAATAATCATCAATGGATGTTGTAAAGCAGAAGGCATACATTTAATGGGAAATTTACTAATGGAGACACAGAGCTGATGGTGAATGAACCCACCAATCGCCTTGGCATCACTAAAAGTTAGAGTCAGAAACATCATTCTCCTCATGATATGATGGAACAGGAAGCATATAGTCCCAACTTTGATTCATTATTTCTTAAAAGTTTGAACTTGAATCTAATCAAGCCTCAAGTTCTAACAGTTTAGAGGAAACAGAGAGAAACACATTGAAGTTTACTACAGGAAAGTAAGTAGTCAAATCTTTTGTCTACAGGACAAAAGAACTCGTCTCCCCCCAAAATCAGTAGCATTTATCCAAAAGGAGAGAGAAGAGATTATAGAATAGACATAGCTACTAAATGCTGCTTAATGTGTGGATCTTTTTAGGATCTTCATTTGAACAAACCATCTTTGAATATGACTGTGTCTAGATAATTTCCATTTGCTTTTCCAGAACCACTCTATACCCTACTTGACTTCCTTTGCCCCAGGTTACTAGTCTTTATGAACTAAAATCGATCAGCTAACTATGACCTGTGGGCCAAATCTAGCCAGTGACCTGTCTATGTAAAGCCTGTAAGCTAAAAATATAAATGTGGGGGTGCCTTGGGTGGCTCAGTTGGTTCTGTGGCCAAATCCTGATTTTGGCTCAGGTCATGATCTGATGGTTGGTGAGATCAAGCCCAGGTTAGGCTCTGCACTGACAGTGTGGAGCCTGCTTGCTTGGGATTCTCTCCTTCTCCCTCTCTCTCTGCCCCTGTCATTCTCTATCCCTGTCTCTCTCAAAAGAAATAAACAATTTTATAAATAAACAAATAAATGTCTTACAATTTTCTTTGTCAATTTTACCTCGGTTAAGCTGGGAAAGGGGTGGTTATACAGGGGGAAAAAAACAGAAAAAAAAAAAAGAATATGGGAGAGAAAGAGTGCATGTGACACACACAGCTGAAGATTTTAACTGTCTGGCCCTCTGCAGAACAAAGACTTGCCAACCCCTGTACTAATGACTTGGGATCCCTTGTCCTCTGAATTCAGATTGAGTGTGGCCAGTGGGAGACACCAAGAAGAGCTGTAAGGGTGAAAGGAAAGAGATTAAATGATTTATTCTTGTATCTCTTTCCCTCAGGCCGGCTTCTCTCCAGCTTCCAGGAACCCGCCACCCCTGGCTTCTTTGGCCCTTCGGGGGATACAGCATTTCAGGACTGCTAGCCTTCAGGCCCTGCAGCATCCCTTGCTGATTTTCTTTAACCCTGGCCACAGCTTTGTAAATAGTCCTTTTATTTAAATCTCTTCAATTATCTCTTTTGGATAAGCCGTCTGCTTCCCACCAGGACCCTGACTACCAGGACCACAGACTATGTGCTTAGATCACAACTTTGTTTGGCATGATACCGGCATGGTGGCTATGTTGGAAAATGTCTCCAGATAGAGACACGTACTGAACTATTCATGGGTGGCATGACACAATGGCTGTAGTGTGCCCTTAAATACTCCTGAAAAAGAAGTGAAGAGATAAATTAAACCAAAGACATTTATGTATACAGAGGATCACATACCATTGGGTGTATATGGGGATCCAGTATACTATTTCCTCTAGTTTTATGTATATATTTTAAAACTCGTAATATAAAGGACAATTGTACCTTAATCCTACATTTGCTATTGAATTAACTAAAGGAAAGAATAATCACATTGAATGATTGTTGTTTTTAAAGAGCCAACAAAGATTACAATAGGTCTTATGGTTAAGAACAAGAACTTTGGTAATAAAGACCTGGGTTTAAATCTCACTTTGGACACTGATTGAGTAAGTGTAAAAGCTCTCTAAATGCTTCTCCGTCTCATTTTCTCATCCATAAAACACAGATAATATCATCGGACTATTGTTAAAACAACCAAATAAGAAAATGCATGCAATATGGGTGATACGTAGGAGATGCTTAGTAAATTATAGTTGATGCCGCTATTAATATTGATTATAATAGCTCATATTCAGAGGATAGAATGGAATTGAATTTGGGATCAGAAAGAGAAAAACAGTAAAGATGGAAGCTACCAAGAATAGTTTAATAGATATCTGTGTCCTCTGATATAGATGGGATTTTTTGTGAGATTTCTTTTCACTAGAGACCCTAAATTCTTTTACAGGCTAATTGAACTGTATCATTTGAGGTAAGTGCAGTCAAAGCTATTTAAATAGCATGTAGCAATTAGGAAACTAGCTTAATAGAGAAAATCTCAAAGGGAACTGATTTTTCCCCCTATTTGATAGAATGAATGTTTTAACACCTTAATAGGGACGCGGCATTGGTTCAAACCTTTTAATTGGGATGGTTTTCATTGTAATTGCATGGAAAGTTAAAATCCCATTATAATGAGAACATGAAGAAGCACAGATGTTTTGTAATTTCACTTTATGCCTGTCCCTCTGAATGGCTTAAAAGAAAGATCTAGTGATGTGTTATGGCACACATTTGTTTTAATATTTGGCTAGAGGTTCCTGATAAATTATTAACTGATCAACACGATGTCGTGTGAAAGGGCCATAAAACAAAATTATGTCTCCACTGAGATAAGGGAGAGGCAAAGATGTGCTTATTAGCGGTGTCTACACATGAACGAAGAATGACAAATTGAAACAATTCTGCTGGTAACCTCAAGTCCAAAAATCACTCTAACCTGATATATTCACTTGATTGAGGAAGAATTGCTTGAGGCTTTAAAATTTCTAAATGATTGCTCTTATTTCCCCCCTCACATTAGTGCAGCCGTGTCTGCAAGCACAGATGGTCTGCCCTTTGTTTTACCTCAAGTGATCTGGCTCTTGAAGCTTCCCATTTAACTGGGACCAAACAGGCTCCCTCGGGAGTCTTGGCTCTCTATCCAGAGGCCTTCTCTTAAGTGGCACCACTGGGTTGTCCCCAGTACCCCACTGCTCTCCACCTTTCTAGACACAAGTCACCAATCCCATTTTCCATGACACACTCAGGTTGTTAAAGACTAATACATTTAAATTTGTAACTTTTCGGGGTGCCTGGGTGGCTCAGTCGGTTGAGCGTCCGACTTCAGCTCAGGTCATGATCTCGCGGTCTGTGAGTTTGAGCCCTGTGTCGGGCTCTGTGCTGACAGCTCGGAGCCTCGAGCCTGCTTCCAGTTCTGTGTCTCCCTTTCTCTCTACCCCTCTCCCACTCATGCTCTGTCTCTTTCTCTCAAAAATAAATAAACGTTAAAAAAAAATTTTTTTTAATAAATAAATAAATTTGTAACTTTTCCAGGGAGGTCAGAATCTCAACAGGAGCCCAGATCTTACGTGTTAAAAGTATGGAGCTCTAATAGGTACAGTGTGGGGCTCAGCTTCTGTTGGGGACGGTGGTGAGAGAAAGTGGATCATCACAGGGGAGTTCAGGCTTGGGGACACTTGGTGCAGTCATCAGAAGGCAGCCTCAAGCCAGCCCACATCTACCCACGACACAGAGCCTCTAACGGAACCAGGCCTCTCCACTCGGTCACTGAAGTGGAACTTGAACACCACACAAAACAAACAAAACCTGGATTCACTCTAAAGACAGAAATTCTGCATGTGACTTTCTCATTTAACATCTAGAGGACATTTATCTCTGTGGTACCAAAATGTTTTAGTGCACGGTGCTATCTGATTTTCTGACAGACAGCCATTTGTTCGCTTGGCCTCTGTGATTTTTATAAGAGAGGGAGGAAGCTAAGGAGATATTAAGTATAGCTATAAATGTCATGTGACACAAGAAGCTTGCTGTTCACATGTTTCAGGCTCCTTAGAAGAGAGATGTGTGATAAGCTATTCCTTCAGGACATTTCCCTTGGCAGTTCAACAGCTTCTCTCAGGAGCTAACCTTGGTAATATCCTAGTGGAGAAAAAAGGCTTACTGGTTCCCGTGTCCCAGGTTATATGTTTATATTCAACAGAGATCTTTCGGAAATAATGTTTTAACCCAAAGTGGTGATCTTCAGAACACTGTTCCCAGGTACGTCGATAAGTATGCCTGGAAAAAGGACCCATGGGTCAAAGAGTTTAGTGAATTCTGAAATCAGTGCCTCCTTCGTAGCGATTCAAAATGCATGTCAGCAGTTAAGGCTCTGAGAAGTCCTGCAGTAAAGAAAACTATTTGACTCCATATAACCCAACTTTCACCAATTTTTTGTTTGCATGTTTATTTTGCAAACAATGTTTTTGCAACATTGTTCCAGAGAACACATGTTTATAAAATCCTGGTTAACTCAGTGGCCCCATTCCATGGGCCATAAATCTTGGTGATAAAGCACGGGGTATGGGCTCCCCAGTGGGAGAGTAGGGAGTAAAAATGAGGACCTACCATGAATCCATATGTTTACAAAGCATTATCTCTAAACCTGATAAATAATGGGCTCATAGATACATGGGTGAGTATTTTTCCTGATATTAAGGTGTTATTATAATTTATTACATATGAATCCATGTAAAAGCACCACTGAGATTTTAGTAGTTTGTTTTGCATCTTTTTTCAATCATCGGAAACTGAAAATATAGCTATTAATAATGTGGAATATCTGTAATATTTTTTGATGTTAAAAAGGGTTCTTTGTACTACAGAAAAAAGAAAAGGTCGGGAACCATTGCCTTCACCCGAAGGAATGACTCTAATGGTTGGAAATTCAGGCAAAATGCCAACAGATGGGGAGATTCTGAGGACACCAGTGCTGGTTTCTCCAAAATCATAACACACAGCGTCACCTGGTCCACCCAGGAGCAGCCTGGGTGTGTAGAATCCAGCGCTGTGGACAGAGCCCTTCCTTCACATCTCCTTGAGGCCAGGGTTCTGTGGGGTGCTCAGCACAGCATGCACAGTGAAACTGATGTTTCTGGATCCCAGCTGTATAAATTGCTGCAATGGCCAGATGTGACCGTCCTGACCCCGTTTGTGTGCAGCATGCGCATGCAACCTCCATGACCCCCAGGGACCCGGCTGGCTCTGGGAGTCTATGACAGCAGAATTCTGCAAGTTGTGCATCAGAAAGTAAGACAGACTCCCATGTAAGAGGATAATCGTATTCACAGATGCCGCTCTCCAAAGAGAGGGCAAACGCAGGTCTATCCAATGAGAGCAAGCTCTACAAGGCCCTTAATCATGAGGATGATCACTCGGTCAGCCCAAGAGTATGGCCAGCAGGGTACAACCTCATTACTCTGCAACCACTGCAACCCCGATGCTGAGGTGACCATGGTGATTACCATAGCAGGTAGTTATGCTAATAGCGTATTAGGTGGCTTTGGATCTCTTGTTTCCGCTAGGCCAGCTGATAGACAACATTTAATTTTGCTCCTGGTGTAGGAAAATCATCACGGCTCTGCGGTTCGGGCTTTCACAAACCCTCTGGAGGAACTGAACTTTAAGAGAATGCCCACATTTAAATCATAGCCCCTCACTCTGAGGTCGAAAATGCAAGCTGACCAGGAACACAACCGGACGCAGCCAGATTCTGCTTTTGCTCTTCGGAGCTGGTGTCCGCGCCCTGCGGAGGTGGGTGAGTCAGCGCTGTTGGCAAGGGCAGTGCGCGAACTCCATCTGGGGAAGGGAGGCCTGTCACAGGCAATCAGGAACTCTTGGACTCTAGTTTTTCCTAACGACTCAGTAGTTGTTGACCTGGAAAGAATCCAATGCAGAGGAGCAACTTTTTTATTTAACTCCTCATTTTATCCTTAGCTGCAAGCTTTTGACCTTTTCATCTGTGACTCTGGATCCAAAATCTTTGATACCTTACTTTGCCAGGTTACTTCTCCCCTCGATGGTTTCAAATTGCTCTTGTCATATGGGGTCTACAGTTTCTGGTGATTTTTCTATGAGGCATCTTCCAAACCGTGGTTCTAAAGTTTTCATTTTTGAATCTTGTTTCAGGGTCTCTTGGAAAAAACCTGACATTATAGCTTTAGATGGATAACAGTGAAAAGACTAAGGAGACAGAAATTCAGCAAACTTCCATGGATTTTAGCCTCAGATTTCTTTCAAGAGGAACATGATTTCTTCCTGGTTCTGCCTAGTTCCCATTTTATCCATTTGCAGATAAAAAAAATAATTAACATTTATAGCCAAAGGTCTCAGCATAGAGCCAACTAACAATAATAAGATTGTCAACATAATAGAAAGCACCAGACCAGAACGATATGCACTGGAGGTACAGAACAGAAAGGAATGAATTAGTCAATGATTGAAAATTCCTGGCTATAGCAATACAATGCCAGGGATTTGCAAGAAAACTGAACATCCCAATTAGAACTTAAGGGGTTTTCAAATATTTGGATTGATTGTAAGCAAGATGTTTTGTTTGCGTTTTTTTATTTTTTTTATTTTTTGGTTTTGTTTTGTTTTTAGTTTTATGTGCTAGGGATTAAGGAGACAACAGTCTTTCATGAAAAAGTTTTCATTTACAATCTTGGGATTTACTAATTCTTTACTCGTTGGACCATTTACCCAGCAGTGACATCATTTTAGATTTTGATCATGTGTGCAGGATAGTAAGCACTTTCTGAAGGACCGATTCATTTGGCTTTGTCATTATGTGGGGTCTCATGAACATGTCTGCTCGGGCACAGAGTTCTGCTGGGCTGACTAAAGGTTTTCAGATGAAAACATGATGTTTGACTCTCTGGGGATCTGGACAAACCAGTTCAGCTTCGATGAATCCAGGCCTTATTTTGTTATTTGTTTAAAAAATGTGGGAAAATTATCCCTTTCAGGAAGCCGGATTAACGTATTGCCAAGAGGGAGAGACCCTGAGTGAATGAATAAGGAATGGCTGGGGAAGATAATAGTCTTATGTGTGTCCTGTTTAATTATTTACCTAATTAATTAGTTAATTATTTAAATTTTTTTAAAGGAGGCTCCATGCCCAACATGGGGTCTAATACAGAGCTTGAACTCACAACTCTGAGATCAAGACCTGAGCTGAGACCAAGAGTCAGCTGCTTAGCTGACTGAGCCACCCAGGCGCCCCATATGTATTTTTTAAAAGGCACTTCAGAGGCATCTGGACACTGAGCGAAGACCACAGGGGTGCCGTACCCTTGGGCGTTCAACGTTGATTGGGAAGCAGGCTGACAGAGTGCAATGTCGCTCACCCTGTGCTCCACGGACCATGTTCCTCTGAGTGTTAATAGATGTGTGAAGGAAAAAGTGTACCATGCTCAAGGAAGCCTGGAAACTGCTGGGTTGCACAGAACTAAGCAGGCTTCTTTATTGCAAAACTTATCAGAGCCTTACGTGTACTTGTGCATCGTGAATTTCCAAAGAGAAGAATACAATATCAAATTGCCAAAGGGAAATTCCTTAATGACAGGACAATCTTTTAGAGACATGCCTCTTAATATCTCCTCATGAGATGTTTCTAGAAACCCATTTTAGCAAGTTTTCATGTGGTGCAAACTCTTAGCTTTATAGCAACAGATCAGAGTGCAAATCCCAGCTCTGTCTCCTACTAGCTGTGTGATCTTAGGCAGACTGCCTCCTAGTATGAGTCTCAGGCCTGTCGGTGTAAAATGTAGATTTTGATCAGTACAGTACAGAATTTTCATAAGAACAGCAAAAAATGGAAATTGACATTATAAACAGTAAAATACAAAATAAATCTTAATTCATATTATCATTATTTCAGGTGATGCATTATGAACATTATCATCACATATTTACATGGACAAATTTTTCATCTAGAAGTATTAGTTTTGTTTTAATTAAGAACATTGCCAATAAAGCTGATATTTAACTGAAGAGGTGCGTTCTTACATTTGACAATGTTCTGCAAAGCAGCTCGTTTCTGAGTACCCCCAAACAGTTAGCAAAGTAGCCCCAAAGGAGTACCTTACTTTTTATTGAAAAAATAGCTGGGAAAAATCGGCCCAATTCTACCCACAAAAACATTGCAACCAAGTCCCTGAGTGTTTGGAAGGGACACAGCTAGTTTAGGATTTATGTCTGCTCTTTAAAGTCTGAAATAAGCTGAATTGTGTAAACATTTTGGCACAGTATGCAGGGAGTTAAATACATTACTCTTGGCATTATTAACAGGTGGTATGGGAATAAGTTGCTATGGAGAGTTCATGCTGCAGTGTCAGCAGAAGAAAATGTATTTTATAGGCTTATAGGGACAGAGGAAGGGGGCAACAGAGGTTCCGTAAGGTCTGATGCATGAAGATGACTGCAAAATACTTTCCAGCTGTCACAACTGCACATGGGGTTGGATGATTTCTTGTCGTGTTATGAATGTAAACGCTATTCAATTAACTGTTTCAAAAGCAAAAAGGTTGTTTCTAAAAGAGAGCAATTTCTAGGCACCTGAAAAGCCTGCAAACTGCTGTTATTTTCCAAGTTGCTCAGTCTCTTGAGAGAGATCACCTCCCTTCCAACAAAGGCTTCCTAGTGCTCTGAGGATATAAAAATAGACATACAGGGAATATAGTCTCTTTAATAAGCAGGGCGGCTGTCAACTTCTACAAAGCTCAGCTTGGGTCAGGATTCGGTAAACTCACAAAGAACCTCCATTTCCACCAGCCGCCCCACTGCCCAACAATAATGCAAGAAAGACAAGAAGGAAAGAGCTTAAACCACAGGAGGACAAACTTAGGTTGGGATTCGGAAAGAGTGTTGATCATAGCATGGAAGACAAGGAAAATGATGGAATCTCCTTTTCTGAAGCATATAAGGCAAAAGGACCCAATCTAGGGTGATTGAACGGTCTCTGCAAGATCTCTTTATACTTTTTGAGAATGAGCAAAAGGAAACCATTTGTTGCCAGACGGGGAGAACCAAATATTCTCTACTGTGGTCTAGGTGCGAATAGAACCCAACACTGTGCCTGACAAGAGGAAAAACAATGCTGGGAAGGAAAATACATCCGTACAGCCCTGGTCATCCTGAGCATGAGTAGGCCTGTACAGAGAGCAGCACTGGACACAGGTTCAGAATTGTTCTATGTGCCTTGTTCAAGGCCAAAACACCTGGGGTTTCCTCTGGCTAACTCTGTAGGGATTTTTGCCAAGCAGGTGATGAGTTCTCATAGTCCATATTATTTCATTATCCCCGTGTGAGGGATGAAAGGTAATCTTTTTATTAAGCTAACCCTGTGACTACAGCTCTCTCACTCAGGAAGCCACATGGCCCCTTTCCAAATATCTATCTTCCAGTGCTGCAGAATTCCCGAAAGCCTCGGAGTTATTGGCCATCTTCGCTTTTATGACATGACACAGTCACTGGCAATGGGCTAAGGACATTTTAGTCTAGGGGTTGAGAATGTTGGCTTTCAGGGGCACCTGGGTGGCTCAGTTAGTTAGGTGTCGGACTTCGGCTCAGGTCGTGATCTCGTGGTTCATGAGTTGGAGCCCCGCGCTGGGCTCTGTGCTGACAGCTTGGAGCCTAGAGCCTGCTTTAGATTCTGTGTCTCCCTCTTTCTCGGCCCCTCCCCCGCTCATGCTCTGTGTGTCTGTCTTTCTCTCTCTCTCTCAATAAATAAACACTGAATTTTTTTTTAAAAAGATTGCTGGCTTTGGAATCTACGAAAAGCCTGAGTTTAGGCTCAAATCCCTGCTCTGCCACTTAAGTGCCCATGTCGTGCTGGGCAAGGTACTTAATGTCTCTTCACCTTTGCTTCCTCATCTGCAGTATGGTGACAACCACAGCCTCTCCTTCCAGGGTTGTTGTTTTTTTGTTTTGTTTTGTTTTGTTTTCAGGATTACATGAGATCAACTATGTAAAGTTCAGTGACTGATACTTAGCAAGTACTCAATACATTGGAAGCCAGAAGTTCCTTGCTCTCTGCAAAGAAAGGATTGCTTTGGATGCTTGCCATGGTTTTGTGAAGACACCAGGCCCCATCCCACGGTGGAAGTTACCCAACGTCTCTCTTTATTAGAGAGAGGAGACGTGAAGAAGCACTGACACGTATGCCCAGCTCCCTGGACCTGCATTCCTATAACTCTCCTCTCACCTGCCTCTGGGATTAGGATCCAAGGCCCAGGCCAAGCACTCTGATCTCGTTAGCATGTGTGACAGCTGAGCTGGGTGAGGACTCGTGCTTTCATCCGGTAATTTAAATAACTATATTTGAGTTTCTCACAGTATGTTTGGGATAGCACAGGACCTGCCAACATACATCTGTGTTTTTCAGATGAGAATTATTCAGTTGGCAGAAAATCCACCCAAGCCATTTTAACCAGGAAATATGATTACAGCGTTGAAAACTGTCATTTAATTTGTTTTAGTATTCAATCTGTCCTTCTGCATCCAGAAATTCTACACTCAAGCAATGATCAAATGAGGTCAATTTATATTTATTGCAGTGGCAGTGGATGTATAATATACCTACTGTGGTTCCACTGGGCATGGAGATTGCCCAGGAAAAGCCTGAACATGAAGGCTTTAACCACAAACACAAATTCGAGGCCTCCCCAGGTTCCAGCTTCTCACCACACGGAAGGATGTTCCCTAACCTCTGGCTCATTTCAGTTCAGACCTTCTTGATCACTTGTTTTGTGTGAGCATTGCATAAGGGCCAGGGTCCATGACAATAGGCTGATAGGTTTGGTTTAGGGAGAAACTACTCTTCTGGAACCACATGCCCGATGGGGAAGTAGGAAACCAAAACTGGCCGAGTGCCTACTGGCAACAGGCACTTCATACGCATCATGTGGCTGAGTCTTCCCAATAACCCTGTGAGGATGTGCATGTTGTTATACTTCTGGAAAAGAGAAAACCTGCTAAGAGGAGTTCAACAGTTTCTCCAAAGTCGCAGAGTGAAAGTGGAAGAACAGCCATTCGCACCCATACCTTCCAGAATCGAAAGTCTAACCGCTGTCCACCTCAAGACGAAAGAATCACCATCATCCTAGTCTCCAAGGTGAGACTGTACCCTCGCTTTAAACCTCTCAACTCGCTTGCTACACCAACATGGCTTCAGCTGCCAGCCACAGAAAATCCCGACTCCAGTGAGCTTCCGCAGTAAGGAACTGTGTTATCACACATGACAAGAAACGAAAAGATTCATCTTCAAGGCTCCATCGTCACATCTCCAACTTCTCTTGGCTCTGCCACCCTCTAGGCTTTGCCTGATACCAAGATGGCGGTGCACAGATTCAGACATCACATCCAGACATGTCAACATTCACAGGCAGAAAGTGGGACATGTGTAATGGTGCTTTCCTCTTACAAGTAAATGAGACATTTTCCCAAGCCCCGGGACAGCTTACCTCACATCACCCTGGTTAGAACTGGATGCATGCCCACCTCTAAACCAATCCCTGGCAAATAATTATAGGCTAAGCAGGATCTACTCACTGGTGCCTGGGATGGATGGAGTCAGCTTCCTTCCCCATGTTGAGAATGCCAGGATTATGTGAAGGAGAGGTACATTCCAAACTGGGAATTCACTGGGAAGAAATAAAACAGAAAGTAAATGCTGGGTTTGCTTCACTCATTCCATATCTCCAAGTTCTGCCTCTTCTGTTTCTTAATATTTCCCATGTTTTTTTTTTCTTATTCCCTCTGCTCCAATTGAAGCCCTTTTAATCTTTTCTCTAGGGTATTCTGAAAGCACCCTAGCTAGGCTCTCCACCTCCAATTCCCCCTTGGGTCCATGGCACATCAAGCTTCCCAAGGTGTACTATGATCAATTGTCCCTTTTCTCCAGGACCCACAATGACTCTCAAGAAGGCATTGAAGACCTTCTAAGATTCAGATTGAATTTCTCTTTCCAGCTTTATCTCACACGAATTCTCACTCACGAATCAAAAGCATGTACAACTCAATTACTTTGAACAGGTAAGAAGATAACTGTTTCAAAGGGACAAGGTGAGGGTGAAGGGAGCTCAGGGGTACATTACCTTTCATGTTAATTATAAGCCATGTGTTAGGAAACTGGCCCAGCATGGAGAGATGAGGGTAAGCCCCATCCAGTACTATTCTAATGATATGCCTCTTTGTGACACCTTCAGAAACAATTTCCACCATAAAATTACAAGATGATCCTGACATCCTTTCAGACCGCTGTGGGTCCAGATCCACCCAGATCCATGCTGCCACCCATCAGAGACACCTATTGTTTTACTGATGCAAGTTCACCAGTGACTCTCCTGAGGGGCAAGACTTGGAGAGAGACATTTCAGCGGTCTTGGCCTTTGTTCTTGAATTATTCCCAATATTGGCATAAAAAATGATCTATTACAGAGGTAAATTAGGATACCGTGATTGGCTGAAATTCTCTTCAAATCCATTCATCTGCTGTCATAGGAATGTGTGTCCTCCATGTCTCTCTCCCCTACACACACACACACACACACACACACACACACACACAAGCTGGGACAGTTGTGACGTGAAATTATGGAATAATACATTGAATATAGACACCAACCTGGCAAAAAGAATCTTCAGAAATTTTACTCATCTCATGATTCCCACCAATAATTCAGAGGACACACGATGCAATATCTCTAGCCCGGGTATTTAAGAATTATTCTCCTATTCACTTTCCATAGCCCATCTTGGTTTAGCCCCACCATTGCCCTACTTCACAATCTCTAAAGTAACCCACTTCCAATGGAAAGCAGCTAAGGGATGCCAGGGGACATAAAATGATTGAGTTTCTACATGTAACTATTACCACAGATTAGAATAGTTCATCTTGGGGCAAGGGGGAGGAGAGGGCTGTTTTCAGAGGCCTCTTTTGATTGTGGCAATAATAAGTCATCCCCTACTAGGGTCAAGGCACTCCAGCTTCTTAAAATGAGGGGACATCATTCAGAATCACAGACCCCTCCCTGATGTCCAGAATCATTAGATAAAACCTACATCACAAATATGAGAGGTAAAGAGCTGCAGGACTATTACAATAAATGTTCTGAGGAAAAAGGGCACACAGGTTTGCCAGTCCCAATGATTTCTTTCTTCTTCAAGGAGTTCCTCACATCCAGACAAAGCTAAGAGTTAACGACTGAATGAATTTTCAAAATGATTGACACCTAGGACATCTACCAACCCCCATGTGCTCCGCCTATCCACACCCCCATCACACCCAAATACCTATAGTAGCAGGTCTGTTATAGGTCTGTTATAGGTACTGAGAAAGAGGTACTGAGAAAAAGGTACTGAGGGTGAAACTACATGAAGCTTGAAAGAATCTGCTTCTTAGTACCAGGGATTTAAATTCAAACATAAACCTGAAAAGTTCATATCATCTGCCCACTGCTTCAGCTAATTCTTTAGCGTTTGCCTGATAGAATGCTATGGCTCTTGAGAGGTCTGGCTTTCAAACTAACCAGTGCTGCCTGCTTCTGGCTGGTCCATTTTTACGTTCTGGTCTAAACTGAATCTAGAGTTAAACAAAAAACAAAATACCTGTAAACTAGGAGCTTCTGTCTAAATCTTCAGAAGATTTGGAGTTGAAATTGAGTCACCCATGGAATGGGACCCTCCACTGTTGGTTGCATGTGAGCTGAGGTGTGACAGAAACAGTATAGTGCAGACATTAAGGTCGAGGTTTGGGGGAGCCACCCAGGCCTGGGTTGATTCGTGGCTTTGGCACTTAGTAGTTATGTGGCCTTGGACGAGTCATTTATTCTTAGTCCCTCCATCCATAAATTGGTCTATGCTAGTATCCCACATAGACAAATGAGATCATGCCTGCAGGGCACTGTTCCAAACAGAGTGAGGTCTCCATAAACAAAGCTGCTCTCAATCACTATATTGTAATTATCAATCAGTTATCCCAATTATCATACAGTTTAATTATCATATAGTTGTAAAAAATTCACTCGACTTAACATCAGGCCAAATACACTTTAGCCATAGTCTCCTCTGTCTCTCATGTTTTCCCTTGAATAAAATAGGTTTTCTGTGCATAGTTCTTCTTACACAAGTATTTTGCTGCATTTTAAATTTTAATAATTATAACATTAAATAATACCAAAAGTGAAGCCTAAGAAGAATGGGGGGAAATAAAGAAGAGGGAAGACTATCAAGAATTTATTTAAAAATCCATTTGAGGGACGCCTGGGTGGCTCAGTCGGTTAGGCGGCCAATTTCGGCTCAGGTCATGATCTCACGGTCTATGAGTTCTAGCTCCGCGTCGGGCTCTGTGCTGACAGCTCAGAGCCTGGAGCCTGCTTCATATTCTGTGTCTCCCTCTCTCTGACCCTCCCCTGTTCATGCTCTGTCTCTCCCTGTCTCAAAAATAAATAAACGTTAAAAAAAATTTTTTTTAAATAAAAAAAAATCCATTTGAAACAAGGACACTTTTAGTGAGTTAACAAAAATCCCCCTCAAAGAAAGTAAAAGCCCAGATGGTTTGACCAGTTAGTTATACCGTAATGGTATGACCTTAGTACCTAACTTGACAATGATGTATAGGAAGAAGGAAAATTACAGACCAGTCTGTCTCATGAATACAAGTATAAAAATCCTAAACAAAATATTAACAAGCAGAATGCAGAAAAACATATAAAGGATGACACATCAAGATAAAAGTGGTTTCTCCCAGGAATGCAAGGTTGATTTCATAATAAAAAATATAATTTCAGTAATTTTCAGTTAATGTAATTCACTTCATTAACAAATGAAAGAAGAGCAAAAAATAAAATTATCCCAACAGATACAGCAAAAGCAGTTCCAACATTAACACCCAATCATGACTTTTTTTAACTCTTAAAAAATGAAGCATTATTGGGGTGCCTGGGTGGCTCAGTTGGTTGAGAGTCTGACTTCGGCTCAGGTCATAATTTCATAGTTTGTGGGTTTGAGCCCCGTGTTGGGCTCTGTGCTGACAGCTCAGAGCCTGGAGCCTGCTTCTGATTCTGTGTCTCCCTCTCTCTCTGCCCCTTCTCCTCTCTCTCTCTCTTTCTCTCTCTCTCTCAAAAATAAATGAACATTAAATTTAAAAAAAACACTAAGCATTATCAACAACAACAAAACCAAGCTCATGAATACAGAGAACAGGTTGGTGGCTGCCAGAGGCAGGGGATGGGGGGCAGGTGAAATAGATGAAGGAGATAAAAAGCTACAAATTTCCAGTTATAAAATAAATAAGTCATGGGGATATAAAAAAGAACAACAGAAAAAATAAAAGCTAGGCATAGTAGGAAATCTGTTAAAAGAGTTTCTACCAAAAACAACAACAACAAAAAAAACACAAAACTTCAAGAAGCATCATACATACTTAATGATGAAAAGTAAAAAGCTTTGTCTTTGAGATTGGAAGAAGACAATGATGGCTGCTACTATTAGTATTAGAAATTAGTATCTATTAGTATTAGAAATTCTAGCCAGAGCAGTTAGGCAAGAAAACAAAATAATAGGTATGGAAATAAAAAGAAACAAAGTGTTATTACTCACAAATTATTTGATCCAGTTCATGGAAATACTAAATAAACTACAGACAAGTTATTAAAATTAATAACAGAATTTAGCATAGTTGCTGAATAAAAATCAGCATACTGAAATTAACTGTATTTCATATGCCAGGAACAAACAGAAAATTAAATGTTGTAACCATTTACAATGTTGTCAAACATATGAAGTATCTAGGAATACCTATAACAAGACAGTTATAGAGAAAATTACAAAAGTTGACAGAGAGATGGTTTGGTGTTCACAACTATGTTTGGTTTTCTTCCATCCTATATACTTCCCTGCTCCTGGTGTTATCAACATGACTTGCTTTGAGTGAAGGAAGATGAGTGGAAGCTTTAAGCACCAGTGTGCTATTGAGCTATCTTTCCTTCCTACCACCCCTGAAACCAGCAATGGTCCAGATGCTGATGCTTCATCGGCTCAGGCTGCCGAGTGAGGATGACACAGAGGGGATCCCCAGCTGACCTACAACGGACAGGTGGCAGAGGCAAGAAATAAACCTCGCGCTAAGTCACTGAGGTTTTGAGGTGGGCAGTAACCACAACATAACCTGGCCTATCCTGTCCATTACAGACATTACAGACTCCTCAAAAAAATAAAAAGATGATCAAATTCAAGGATTAGATCACAAAACTTAACTCAATAATCAAAAACACATCAATTCTTGTAAAACAATTTAAATAGAACTTGATAATCTGATTCTAATAATTAAAAAGGTCAAGAAAGGTAAATCACTCAAAGACAAACAAAGGTGAGGAAACTGTCTTTCATGATGTATTATAAAGTTACAGTGATTAACACAGTGTTGAATTGGCACAGGAAAAGAAAAAGACTGATGGGACACAGCCAAGAGCCCAGAATCAGACCCACACATTAATGTACACTTAACCTATGGTGGAAATCAAAGTAATGAGGACAGGATAGACTTTTCAACTTTTCCAAGAGAGATACTGAGGCAACTGTTTATCCACAGAAGAAAAAATGAAATTTGGCACTCAAAAGAAGTGAAACTCACATTGTCAATAAATTCTTGAAAAGACGCTCAGTTTTGTTAATAACCAGATGAATATATGTTTGAACAAAAATAAGACATCATTACGCATGCATCAGATAGAGAAAAAAAAAACAAGCCACAATATCAAGTGTTGCTGAGGCTATAGAACAATGGAGTGGAAACTCTCATCTGGTATGGGTGGGAGAGTAAACTGGTATAACTCTTTGAATTTCTGTTTGGTATCACCTGGTAAAGTTGAATGTGTGTATATGTTATGATCCACTACTTGCACTCTTCACTAAATACACTAGAGAAAATGCTGTCTGTGTGCATTCAAAAACGTGTACAAGAATATTTAAAGCACCATTGTGAACAATGGGAACAGCCCAAATGTTAAGCATAAATAGACTGGATGGGATAGTTATACAATAGGAATACCATACAGCAGTGAAAATTAGTAAAATACTCTTAGTTCACAATCTGGCCCCTGTTCAAAGAGGGCAAGGAGAGACCAAAGAAAGAAGTGAACCACTCCAGTTCAGCAGGCAGAAGGTTTAACAGGCAAAGGAATTCACATATGAGACTTGTCTTGAGCAGCTGTGAGACAAGTAGATCTCCACACCTTCCCACCAGAATTTTAAAAGTTGATGTAGAGGCCTTACTGAGATTCAGACAGGTATACCATACAGATGGTTCCAATGACACCTTACTCTCAAGAATGCATCCTTGAAATGGGTATGCTGGGGGAATGGTGGGACATGTTCCCTTAATAACCTAACCAATTATATCAATAAAATGGATAAATCTCAGGAATAAAAAAATCCTAGAAGAGTTCACACAATGCAGAATTATTCCATTTATATAAACTAATGAACATGCAAAATTATTTAGAGATACAAACATTTTTGGTAAATCAGTAAAGAAAAAAAATATGGTAAACATTAAAAGTCAAAAAGGTGGTACATCTGGGGAAGAGACAAGGGTATACAACTGGTAAGGGGTACTTTGGGTATGCCTAGGTGGCTCAGTTGGTTAAGCATCCAACTCTTGATTTGGCTCAGGTCATAATCTCATGGTTTGTGGGTTCGAGCCCCACACTGGGCTCTGCACTGAGTGCACGGAACCTGCTTGAGATTCTCTCTCTCTCTCTCTCTCTCTCTCTCTCTCTCTGCCCCTCACCCTGATCCTTCTGTCTCTCAAAATAAATAAATTAACTTAAAAAAAAAGAAAGGGGAACATGGCACCATGGGTGGTGGGCTTCCAATGCACTGGAGATGTTATTATTTTTTTTAATCAGGGGGGCAGGCACATGTGTATTAACTTTAAGCCACACATTTTCCTTTAATATACTCTTTTATGTGTGTATTTCATGGTTTTCAAAAAATCATTTTGAAATGATTATAGATTCAGAGGAAGTTGCAAAGAGAGTATAGAGAGGTCCCTGCATTTCACAACTTTGAAAAATGCCTCTCCCTCTGCCCCCTAAAATAAAAACTCAACATTAAAAAAAGATAGAGAGGAAATGAGATTTGTAGAATGTGAATTTTGAGGAGCAACAGGCACGGGGAAAAGCTGGTAAACTACAGAGTGATTTTTTTTTTACTTGTCCTGTTTTTCACCTTGGAGATGAAAGTGTCAGGGAGCTATGGCCAACATTATCCAGGTAAAAAGAAATGAAACAGGACTAAAGAGATTGTAATAGAATGTGGCATGTAAGTAGTTGAGAAGTGATATGATTCTAATGTGACCTAAGTCAATTTAAAAGTTCAGCAGTGCTGATCGTTAGGGGCACAGGTACCCCCAATGTTTATAGCAGGACTTTCAACAATAGCCAAATTATGGACAGAGCCCAAATGTCCATCAACAGATGAATGGATATAGAAGATGTGGTTTCTATATACAATGGAATACTACTTGGCGATGCGAAAGAATGAAAGCCTGCCATTTGCAACAATGTGGATGGAAAGGGAGGGTATTATGCTAAGTGAAATAGTCAGAGAAAGACAGATATCGTATGTTTTCACTCATGTGGAACTTGAGAAACTTAGCAGAAGCCTATGGGGGAAGGGAAGGGGAAAAACAGTGTCAAACAGAGAGGGAGGCAAATCATAAGAGACTCTTAAATACAGAGAGCAAACTGCAGGTTGATGGGGGAGGAGGAAAATGGGTGATGGGCATTGAGGAGGGCACCTGTTGGGATGAGCACTGGGTGTTGTATGTGAGTGATGACTCACGGGAATCTACCACCAAAACCAACAGCACACTGTATATACACTGTATGTTAGTTAACTTGACAATAAATTATATATAAAAAAAATAACAAATAAAAATAAATAAACAAAAAAATAAAAGTTCTCACTTTTAGAAAGGCAGCAGAACTTTTTTTTTTTGAAGCTATCCTGGAACTATTTCTTCTGAAAGCAAAAGATGACATTAAGTTAGAAAGAAATACTCAGAGTACCCCCAACATATCCTTATGTGGTCTTGGAAACATCAAGTCCATTTGGATTTTAGTTATAGAAAACTAGGTTGGTCTTGAGATAAAGCTCCCTATTCCTCTGTCAGTTCGCTAGCAGTTGAAGACATTACTAAAATTAGCTTGCTCTTAGGCAGAAACATGTACTTGACTCAAGAGCAGCAAGCACTCGAACACTTACGGTGCAGCCTGGGAGGAAATATCATTGGTATCCTCCACAAGAGACGGTCTAACGACCTGTAGTGAAACCCTGGCGTGGCCACTTATTAGCTGTGTGACTTTGGTTAACTTCTCTTGAGCCTCTGTTTTGTCATAGGCGCAATGTGAATAAGAAGACCCACCTCAAAAAAGTCATTGTGCCTATTCTGACATTTAGAGAGCCTAGTACCTAGCGTTCAAAGTGTTATCTGCCACTGTAACTCTTGCTGAGAGCTTACTTTGTACACCCATGAGCCTGCCTATTAAGATGTATCTTCTCACTAGCAGGTCATGATCAATGGAATCTTTGTCCTTAGTGTCTCATCTCTGGGCCTTCCAAAGACTTGAACATTCTTTGTGTGTGTGAGGGGGAGGTGTAAGTCTGAATCATTTTATGTTTGCTAATCCATTAGCATACATTGCCTTATAGCAATAACTAGGGCTCTGTGGGAATGAGTCTCAAGGCAGTCACATTTCACTGGAGAGAAGAGAGAGTCAAGAACAAGTCAAAGCTCAGGATATCAGGGGTGCCTGGGTGGCTCAGACAGTTAAGTGTCTGACTTCGGTTCAGCGTGATTTCACGATTTGTGAGTTCGAGCCCCACGTGGGGCTCTGTGCTGACAGCTCAGAGCCTGAAGCCTGCTTCAGATTCTGTGTCTCCCTCTCTCTCTGACCCACCCCCGCTTGCACTCTGTCTCTCTCTCAAAAATGAATAAATGTTTAAAAAAAAATTTTTTTTAATTGAGACAACAAATGCTGGTGAGGATGTGCACTGTTGGTAGGAATATAAATTGGTATAGGCACTATGGAAAACAGTACAGTGGTTCCTCAAAAAATTAAAAATAGGGGCACCTGGGTAGCTCAGTCACTTGAGTGTCCGACTTCGGCTCAGGTCATGATCTCATGACTCATGAGTTTGAGACCCACGTGGGGCCCTGTGTTGAACAGCTCAGAGCCTAGAATCTGCTTCGGATTCTGTGTCTCCCTCTCTCTCTGCCCCCCCCCCCCCCCCCCCGTTCATGCTGTGTGTGTGTGTCTCTCTCTCAAAAATAAACTAAAAAAATTTTTTTTAATTAAAAATATAAATACCATAGGATCCAGCAATTTCACTTATGCATATATATTTGAATGGAATAATCACTACCCCAAAGAGATGTCTGCATCTCCATGATCGTGGCAGCATTATTTTCAATAGTCAAAGCATGGAAACCACTTAAGTGCCCACCAACAGATGAATGGGTAAATAAAATGGGAGATACATATACATCTCAGCCATAAAAAAAGGAAGGAAATATTGCCATTTGCAACAACATGGATGGACCCTGAAAGCATTATGCTAATTGAAATAAGACGGAGAAAGAAAAATACCGTGCAATCTCACTTATACACGAAATCTGTATGAAACAAAACAAAATAAAATGAAGTCATAAATACAGAGCAGATAGGTGGTTTCCAGAGGTGGCGTTGGTGGGTGGGCAGAATGGGTGAAGGTGGTCAAAGGGTAGACATTTCCAGTTATAAGAGAAAGAAGTTCTAGGATGTAATGTACAACATGGGGACTACAGTCATCATACTGTATCGCATATGTGAAGGTTGCTAAGAGAGTACATCTTAAAAGTTCTCTTCGTAAATTTAAAAACAACTTGTAAGTATGTTAACTGGATGCACTAGGACGATCATTTTGCAATATACACATATATCAAATCATTACATATGTACGTTTTATGTCACATTGACACATTACCGTGTTATGTCAATCATATCTCAGTGAAACTTGGCTGGGGGTGGGGGGAGGATGTGTCCAACCCTTGAGGGTCAGCGCCTAACCCGAAGGTGCAGAACAGGCTGTCCTCTTGCCAACAGGGCATCTCTCTACTGCCTACCTCCAGATCCTGGGGTTGCCAGCCTTTGCCCTGGGTTGAGCAGTTCTTCCCTGCTTTTGCTAACTACTTTCTCAGACCTGCTTAAGCAGGAAGAGGTCAGGCTTGAGTGAGGACTTGCAACTGGGTCACCAAAGTGCTGGAGGGTAGAGATTACAGCGGGCAGAGAGGAATTCAAAAGCTTCTGTATTCTATGAACGTGCTATTTTGGGACTCTTCTTACTTTCTGGACAAGCCTCCTGGGTGACTTGGTGATGGAGTCTCAGGGTCTAATGTGCCCTGAAGAAAGATGCCTACACCTTTTGCTAGCCAAAGTCAAAAGCACCTGGTCACTAAGAGCCCCAGACAGTAATACTTAGCCTTCCCGGTCCTGCAGTGTCCTCTGCATGTCTCACTTTCTGGGGTAGAGTCGGGGATGAGGCAGTATTTGAGCACATTTCAGACTCCAGACCCTGGCAGTACTCACCATGACTGCCATTTATCCTCTTGACCTTGGCTGTGCCCACCAGACTTCTTCCAGCCCACTTTCTTCTATCTTCCCAGCTGACATTCCCCCCTCTCCACCCTGAGCTGGTCTGTCTAGTCCCACGGACAGAAAAAGCCTAACGTTTGACTCTGCTAGCCCAAAGGAAATCCCTTGGCCACAAGATGCTACCCTCTATGATTTCACATCAAATGCATAGGTGTGCCATTATTGTTACTAATAAAAATATCTATCATTTTGAGAAATGTTCGTGTGTGTCAGAAGCTGTTCTAGCAAAGTAAGGGCTTTATTTTCACAGATCTTATATTTTGGGAAGAGATACAGATAATTTAAGCTTAATCCATTTTCTGGTAAAGGCAAGATAATTACATGAAAGGCAATTTGACAATATCTATTCAGATTTAAAATTCTTATTCTCCTCGGCCCAGAAATTCTGTTATTCTTTCTCCTCTAGACTGTTTTTTGGCACATGCACAGATAGATATATGTGTACATGGATGTTCAGTGCAGTGTTGTTGGTAAAAGCAAAAAAGAATAAATAGCTCAGTATCCATCAGTAAGGGAATGGTTTAAACAAATTATGATATAGCTAAATAATATGATTAAGATGTCAAAAAAATTACATAGGTCCACATGTACAGATAAACTAGACAGTAAAAAAAAAGGCAGAAACAATATTACAGCATAATTACATTTGGGTTAAATAAAACACTGTGTGTCTGTGTGTGAATGTTTTTATGTGTGTCTGGAAATATAGATACAAAACTGTTAATGCTGGTTATTGCTGGGCAGTAAAGAGGGCTTGAATGTTTCAGTTCTTGTACTTCTGTATTATTTTCGTATTTACAGGCATAGGAACATTTGTAGTTTTCAAAGAAGCACTAAAAATAAATGCAACTTCAACAAAGTGTGACAAAAAATAAAATAAAATAAAATAATAGATTTAAATAAGTAACTACAAGATAATTACAGATGATGATAAATGCTGTGGGAAAAAAATTTTACAGGTGCTATGTGATATATAAAGGCCAATATGTGGGCTTTTTCTTATAGAGTGACCATGGTGGGTGTTCAAAGAGACATGAAGAATGAAATGGAACTATCCAGGGAAGAACCACACGGGCAGTATCCCAGACACAGGAACAACTAATGCAGAGGCTTTCGAGCCAGAGCAAGTTTGTGTGTTCCTGGAAGAGAAGGGAAGACTCTGGAGGGCTGGAGGGGAGTCAAAAATGAAGCAAAGCCCAGAAAGGGATGGGTCAGCTCATGCTGGGCTTTGTAGTATTTCACCCTAGAACTCATGAAAAGAAAGTCTGATCTGATTTACGTTTCAGGAAAGTGCACTTTGGCTGCTGAGTGAAGAACAGATTACAAGAAGTAAAAGTCAGGAGGCTATTCAGAAACCACACAGGGGATTACAGTGGTTTAGATTAGAAAGGGCGGTGGCAGTGGCGGTGGGTAAAGTGTAATGATCCTTGCAGTTTATAGCAAAGAAAACCGAGGCTCAGCAGATGTCAGGGGACTGACAAGACTGCACAGCCAGCGAGTTGCACACAGAGCCGGGATGCAAACTTCTATCTGTCTGACGCCCAAGGATGTGTTCCTTCCTCTGCATTGCTTTTGAGTGTGTGCTTTCTCATCTGTAAAATAATGGTTTGTATTAGATTATCTCTAAGATGTCTTCTGATTCTAACATACTAAAACTTTCCAGCGAATTCCTCAAAATGTCAATCAAAAGCAAACTCCCCCTGCTTAGAAATGTGTGGCGGTGTTGGATGTGATCTCATATGAGCCTCCTCAGTTCAGTTGCTATGTTGCACGGTGAGGAAACATCCACGTCATACACAACACCCACGTGGTCTTCAGTTTTTAGGAACCGTCAAGATAAGGGTGAGAAAGAGACCACATCTAGTCACTGCATCAGCAGGGGAGTCTCAGGTCATCTGCAGAAGGCAGTCCAGACAGTGAGAAACAGTAGGTGGGGAGGGACAGCCAAAGGGGAACAAGATCGTCAGATAATCACTGGGAATAAATAACAAGACATAGATAAAATGAACAGTCAAACCCATCACCAGTAAAATCCTTTAAAAATTGTTTCTTCGTGGGGCACCTGGGTGGTTTAGTCGGTTAGGTGTCTGACTTCGACTCAGTTCATGATCTAACGGTTCGTGGGTTCGAGCCCCGCATCGGGCTCTGTGCTGACAGCTCAGAGCCTGGAGCCTGCTTCGGATTCTGTGTCTCCCTCTCTCTCTGTCCCTCTCCCACTTGTGCCCTGTCTCTCTCTGTCTCTCAAAAACAAATAAATGTAAAATTAAATTAAATTAAATTAAATTAAATTAAATAAATAAATAAATAAATGCTAAAAAATTTTTTTTAAGGCAAGGATTTCAGTAGTGTGACAATACGTTCCAGATAGTCTAGGAGAGGCACCATGTCAAATATTTTGGTGGTAGAGCAGAGAGAGAAGGAATGACATTCAGAAGCAACTTCAGATACTGATGGCTGGCTCAGGTTCTGGAGCCAGACTGAGCCCCCTGAAATCCTGGCTCTACCATTTACTGGCTGTCAGAGCTCAGAAAAATTCTGGAATCCACCGAGTCTCTGGGTCCTCATCCATAAAACGGGTTCAAGAATCTCATGCCTAGAGGAGCTATGAAAGCTAAAAGAATTAGTATATACAATTTACATAAATATAAATACGTGCCCGGTTTTGCAGTTTCAGAAAGCATGTCACTCAAGCATCAGGACTCACTTTTAGCTTTCCTTTTCCTTTGAGAATTTCCCGCTACATGTGAGGCATTCTGGGGGAAATGAGTAAAACATGCTGCACAAATAAGAAAAAAATCATTTCAAATCAATCAGTGTTTGAAGGCAGAAAAGAGTTTCTAGGTAAATAAGTCTACTCATGTAAGCAAATATACTTATTTGAATTAAAATAAAATTTTTAATTTGCTCTAGCATCAGACTGGTTAAACTCAATCTCACACGCTCTTTGAAAGAGTTTAAGTTTTCATTTCTTTTTTTTTTTTTAAATGTTCCTGTAGCTCTGGTAAGTTAGGCGAAAAGGGCCACTAATTAAAGCATAAGAAGAGTGATTAAAAATGTAAGACGAGAAGAAACGCGCCCTATGGCATCTCCTCCTGCTAAAATTCTTGTACGCAGCTCTTTGATGCTCACTTTCTCCTTTGTTGTGGCAAAAGTGCTACAGGTTAAGGGCCACCAGCGGAATGCCCTTGTCCCAAGTCAAGACCAGAGTTTGGCCAAGCCGTTTGGTTACCCGAAATCCTTTTCTTTCATCAGAGGTTAAACGTGGATGAGTCCTTATCGAGGTTTATCAAAGCAACTTCTTGGGAGTTTTCTTGCTTCCAGGCACCTCCAGAGCCCTCCAGATCCTTCTACGGTGAGGTTGGGCCTTGGCATGCAGTCCACATGCTCTTGGAGTCTAGAGGGTGGTCTTTTCTTATAATTGAAGCTCCCCTTCAGTAAAAAGAAAACTTGGGGTTGAGGAACGCTAGGGCTCCTGAGATAAGGTCCTATGTCAGCTGTCAAAATGCATAACCAAATGACACAGAATAATCACCCCTTCAATGATCCGATGGGAGTTCTTTCCAATCATACCATTCCAGTGAAGTGACATCCCCTGAGGTTCACTATGCAGGATCATATATAGTTCAAAGAAGGTAAAAAAAAAAAAAAAAATTGGCAGTGGGATCCTGCCAATGCCATCAAATCAAACGTCGGGAAGTGCAATCCACCCTGGTTCATTCCCATGCTTCAAGACGGAAATGGTTAGTTTAAGGGAAAGTCCTTCTTAGAGAGGAAAAGAACTTTCAGAAACTCAGAATGAAAGGGCAAGTCAGGACTCTTACTGTTTTTATGACACTCAATTGCTTCTTCACGGTCTTCCCATTTTTGCTCCGTAAACTCTGTTTCTTATTCGTAATGGTCTTTGGAGACCCTTTCCTTCTTTCTACTGGTGAGGAAAGGACACCCTGAAATATCAGTTTGCTTGCTCTTCCTCTTCCAGAATGGCCAGAGGGAACATGTAAACAACCAGATCTCTGCTGATGTTCACTCTTCCATCCAGGTCCCTGTGGATGTTAAGGAGATGGGGCTTTGGCTCCCATATTCAGCACCTCTCAAAAGCAAAGTATGACATAACACCTAACAGTGTGGGCTCTGGAGGGGACACACACAGATTTGACCCCACCACTTGGGAGCTTTGTGACTTTGTGGGTAACAACTGAGCTCTGTTAAGCTCCAGTGTCCTCATCTACAAAAGGAGGACATGACAGCATTTACTTTGTAGAGCAAGTAAGATAACGCATTTAAGAGAACCAGACTTAGTGACGTTAGCTAGTTTTCTTAGGCTCTGTGTCCTGACAATAACAAGCAGAGCAAACTGCACTCCTTCAGGTTTGCTCTGCTCCAGCCACAACAGCCCTCTCTTCTGTCCTCCAACAAGGTGGCCATTCTTGCTCTGACACCCTTCGAAAGGAGGAAGAGGCATCAGAGTGTGGTGTACATGAGTGTGCACAGACTTGTGTCGCACAGACGCCCTGGTTACCTGGAAATGACCAAGTGGTGATTTTTTTTCTTTTTCTTTTTTCTTTATTTTTTGGTGTGACTGGTGACTCTTGCAGCAATCGGGAAACCATAGAGCTGGCCCTTGATCTGTCACTAACTTCTGCCGGAACGTTCTCCTCCTGCCCATGGCTGGATCCTTCTCAACATTCCACCTCAAGTGCAATGTCATCCCCACAGACAGGCTTTCCCTGACCTTCCCAGCCTAATCATTCTCTATACTATTTTCCTGTCCTTAGAGCAGTTGCCCACTATCTGGAATTATCTTCTTTATCTCCATGCTTGTTTGTTGTCTGTCTCTCCACATGATAATGTAAACTCTATGAGGACAGTGCTCTTGTCTATCTTGTACATGCTATATCCTCAATGTCTGGCACAGAGTACACACCCAATAAATCCTTGTTGACTAAACAAATGAATCAATAATTCTTGTGTATTCCATGGAATTCCATGGATTCTTCAAGGCCATGGCCATGGCAGGTCTGAGGGGTCCTCCACATGATATTGGAGGACATTGGCATTGACAACCTAACTTTCCTGTCCCCAAGCCTCCCATTCCAAGGTCTTAGAGGGTCTTTTCCTGTCCTGTTTCAGTGCATGTCCAAAGAGTCAACAAGCCAAGTATGTGTCCTGCTCCCATGTCACAAGATCTGCTATTTATGATGTGGAAATGGACTTCGAAATTATACATGAGGGATGTCCCTGCACTTCAGATGATCTCTCAGGGAACCATGTAAAGATGCTGAGTGGTTCTGGAGTGCCCGGGTGGCTCAGCTGGTGGAGCAGCCGACTTCGGCTCAGGATCATGATCTCATAGCTCGCAAGTTGGAGCCCTGCGTCGGGCTCTGTGCTGACAGCTCAGAGCCTGAAGCCTGCTTCGGATTCTGTCTCCCTCTCTCTCTGCCCCTCCCCCACTCATTCTCTCTCTCTCTCTCTCTCTCTCTCTCTCCCTCTCCCTCTCAAAACTGAATAAACATTAAAAATTTTTTAAAGAAAAAGATGCTGATGGTTCTGAGTGAGGAGAAAAATGTCCTTTGGCTAGCAGTGCAATGCATGTTGCAACTCCCAACCTCCAGCCTCATGAAGAGGGCAGAAAGAGAAGGACTAAGAAGATAAATGCCCATGTGAGTTGCCCATGGGCTTCTTGCACAGGCCTTTGGAAAGTGTATAAATGGAAATTAATTGAGAAAAACCTAAGAAATGCTGAGGGAATGGTCCCAAATTTGATGGCAAAGTTAACAAGAGGCGTCAGTGTGGGGTTTACTTTGCATTGTTGCTGCACAGTGAGAATCTCCTCGTGAATGGCAAGTTTCGCAGGATTTCGGCATCTGTTGATATCAGGCATGTTAATTGTTTTTCTTTCATAATGCTTACTTCATTGCACTGCAGCAAAAGAAATTAGCTGCTCGATTTGGGATGGAAAAGTTGTGTCCACCACACATTTGTACCTGCAATAATTCAAAGAGTAAATGCTCTATCTGGAAAGAAGAGAGCATCTGGAAGGGGTGGGGGGGAACTAAGACTAGGTTCTGATGAAGGGCTACAAGAAACCATGGCACTTCAGAGTGAGTCTCTGTCCTGTCCCAAAGTCACATTGTTTCTTCAGTACATTTCCCCCTGCCCCCACCCTGAGCACCTATTATAAACCAGGTCTTGTTCTAGATATTTGGAAACACCAGGATGTAGGAAGAAGAAGCAGATACAGCCATCCTGGAGCTGACAGCCTGATCGGGGAGACAGACAAGTCAACAAGTGCAGTGTCATGTGACTACTGTCACTAAGGGATATGGAAATACAGCAAGGAGAGTGGCGAACCCAATTTATCAGGGACAATTCACAGAAGAGGTGTTGGAGAAATGATAATCTGTCATCTGGGGAAGGCAGCAAACTTGTGAACCTGTTTTTCTTGCCAAACAAATCAGGCAACATGAGAACGTTAAATTATTTAAGGGGATGTGTGCCAACAACCCTCCTCTCCATCTTTACACACATCCTCCCCCCTTCCCCGGGCTCCAAACGCCCCGCCCATCCACTAACCCCTCCTCCCTTCTGCTCTCAACTGAGATGTCACTTTCTTGGAGGAAGCCCTCCCTGACACCCACATGACAAGGGGCTCTGCCTCCTCGAGTGTGTTTCCATGACACCCATTTGTATCTCCATCAGACTAACATCTACATGCTCACTATGTGCCAGGCCATGTTCTGAGTGTTTCATGTGCATTAACTCATCCATTGTCTTCACCAGCTTATATGAAGTATTATTACTATCCCCACTTCACAGACGAGGCAACTGAGGTCCAAAGAGGTTGAGAAATTTACCTTTTAAAAGTGATAGAGTCCCAGATGCAAGACCAGGAATGTAGCTTCGGGGTCTGCTTTTTGATTTCCCGCTCTGTACCTCCTCTTAGGGTAAGCAAATCTCCCTCTAATATCCTGTTCTGTGTTTCCCCTGCTCCAGACTACAAGCTTCTCAAATGCCTTACAGTTATATTCCCAGAGTGTAGCCCGGGGCCTGGTGCATAGTAGGCATTCAATGATGCTTACTGCATTTTTTTTTTTAAAGAATACCACACTGCCTACACTGTTCACAAAGGAGCCACTGCCTCTGCCAATACTGTAATGGGTGCTATGCGAGCCAAGTGACGGGTCCTCTAATAATCACTCTAATAATCGGGTCCTTAGGTTTTGTAAGACTAGGGACCTAACTCAACTGAAGGGCATCCAGACCTCTGGAATATGAAATCCAAAGAAATATCTGGGATCTTTTCGCCGCAGGTTCCTCCGTGTGAAATCCTGCCTAGGATAACTCAGCTCCAGAAGGTTTCTTTTTCATTAACTCTCTTTTGCTTAAGGCAGTTCTACAGCTCAAAGTGTTACCCGCCCACCTCCACCCAGCAACGGGGGTTTTGTTTTTGTCTTTTGTTTGTGCTTGTGGGTCTGATCTGACACTTGCTTTCTTTCAGTAACTGCGGTCTGCACAGCAGCTTCCAGCAGTTAGGGTGCGACGCCCCATGGCGCCCCCGCTGCGGCCTTCTCTCTACCACATGTCATGCATCATTTTGCTTAGCTGCCTTCTCTTTGCTGCTTGATCTATTCATGCCTGGCCTCACCGGCAGTTCAGATGATATATCCCCATCTGGATCTAGGCATGCTCAGTGTCTCTGGGGAACCTTTCAGGAATAGGCTGCATAGATGAGATGTCTCCTGATTTTTTATTTTTCTGATATGTCAGAGGTGATCACATTTCAAAGGTACGCAGAAAGTCAGGGTCAGAACATGTGGCAAAGGTAACAACAGCAATAGTAAAAGAACCTTTTGGTGTCACACAAAGCATTTTTTTTGTCTGGGGGTCTGAGAGAGATGTTGCACTTGAAAAAAGAAATCAGCCAAGATTCCTTGGCCATGACTTAGAATTCAAAGATGATCTACGTAAAAAGGCAAAGTGGGAAGAGCTTTTAAAAGTACTATTGTAAAATAACAATAAGCAGGCACCTATGATCTAGCCTGGAAAGTAAATGATGTCACTTAGTAGGTAGTTCTCATTAACTGTATGTCCCTAATTGAATGATACCATATGGATTATTAATTCTCAAAAAATTAAATGAATTCTATTATCTTAGTCCCCAAACCAGGCATCATTTATTGCTTAAAGTTTAGAAGTCAATTAATTAATGTTGCTTAATCAATCTTTAATACAGCAGATACTCCAGCGAATTAAAAGAAAAAAAAAAAAAGAAGCATCATTTTTCACTGTGTGAGGCTTGCACGCAGACAGGACAGGACACTGCCCAGATCTGGTCCTGTTTGCTCTGACTTTGCTCATACACAGCTAGCCCCCAATAAAAATGAGTCCTGGATGCCCTATTCTCAACTCACTTCAAGTTTCTATCCTCTCCAGGCCCTCATGTAGCCCCTGAACCCTTGCCCTGCTCTCCGCTTTCAGACTGAATGCCGCGAATGGCTCTCCTGACTGTAAATCCTCCACTCTTCTCTTCAGCAGACTTTCACATGAGCTTCCACTTGGATCTACTCCTGGCTGACCAGTGTCCTTAAAACCAATCGTGGTCTCAGGGATGCCCCCTGATCCAGTCCCCTACAAGGGAGAATCAGACTCACTGCCTCCGCACCCCCCCTCCCCGACTCCAGATACACCTTCGAAGTTGCCATTTTTCCAATGTGCTTAACAGTAAGAACACAACAACATTGGTGTCTTGGTTATGAATTCAGAAGACCAGGAATTTTAAAGAGAAGGTAAAGAAGAAAGAAGAAAGGCTTCTGTTCACGGATGGGTCAATACTGAGAAGTCTTAATAGAAGAGGTTTGGACAGATGCAGATTTGTTACAGAGCATTGCTATTCAATCAAAGGAATATTTGAGGCTCTCTAAAGGTAAATTATTGCAGGGGGAAATGGATTAAATCCCATCAGGCATTATCTTTGGCTTGTGAGAGGGAGACTGAGGAGGTGTAAATGACAGACAGTTTCTTAGCTCTCCCCTGGAAGTAAGAAATATGCCCAGAAACTGCAGTGGTTCCAAACCACAAAACACCTTCCTAGAGACATTCAGTGGAATGTGCTTGGGACTTTTTTTTTTTTCCACACGAATGATAAACTGCCAAGCTGCTGGTTCCAGCTCTTACTAGGCACTATGTTAGCACTTCCTGTCCATGAACAGAGCGGCCCTGAGTGTTCAGGGGCATTCTTCTCCAGACGCTTAAAGGACGGTTTCGCCTTCATTTTGGTCCCTCAGCTCAGGTGTTCCTCAAAGGTTTCAGCTCTCCTTGCAGGGCCATTTAGTTCCCAAGCCTGTTTATTTTACGACGAAACATGTCCAAGTAAGTAGCTTGTGAAGCCACCTTTCCCAAATGACAGGACGGCCACTTCCCTCCCCCAGTAGCACGGTCTGGCCTCCTCTCTGTGCCCCACGTCCCCTGCACTGTTTTGATAGGCTTCTTCCCTGAGACACTTGGGGTGACTTCTCTTTCCTGTTTGCCCAAGGGATTGAAGGAAGCAGTCGTTACGCTCTTGAGTTTCAGGAGTCCTTGAGGAGGTCACAAAATGGCGCTCTTCATGGTCCAAATTGTTCCAACAAACCTCCCCTCCCTGAGGACAATGGCTTTTCGTGGATTTTCCTCTGGGGTTTTTGTAAACATGATTTACTCTGTGTATTATCATATACTTGGTGGCTAAGAACGACAGAAATGCATTGCCTCACAGTTGCGAAGGACAGAAGTACAAAAGCAAAGAGCTGGTGGTGTTGCACACCTCTGGGGCTCTGGAGAGAATCTGTCCTAGGCTTTTCTAGCTTTTAGTGGCTGTTGACACCCTTTAGTCTCCATCTTTAGCCTATGTGCTTTCTCTGTATGTGTCTGTTCTCCTCCCCTGTCTCTTAAAGGGACACTCATCAGTGGACTCAGGTCCCACCCAGGTAATGTACGAGGATCTTACCTCAAGATCCTTAATATAATTCTATCTGCAAATATTCTTTTTCCAAATAAGGTAACAGGCACAGTGTCTGGGTATTAGGACACGGACACAGCTCTTGGGGGGCCACCGTTCAACTCACTACATCCCACATTCTGATGACAAATCTCCACACACAACTGACACTCCCCCTCACGTGTTCACCATAGACATCACATGGCCATTTTGAACCCAAGGCAGACCTGGTACCAAATTGCCATAGTTGGCTCTGCACACTCACGGAGAAAGGTGTGTGTGGTCTTTGCAGATAAAATCAGCTAGAGATGCTGGTGGCTCTAAAACTGGGACAGGTTAGCTAAGAGGTCTCTGTGGGCAGCAACAGAGTCTCCCTAATGGATCCAGCTGGTTTCAAAGTTTGGGTGAAGGCTAAGACTTCTCCACAGCCACGTTTAGTTTTACCCCAGGCCAAGTCAACATACAGAGGCCTCTTCCTTTCTGTCACTTCCTCCACTATCGAAGTTCAAAACAGATCTCTGCGATACTTTCTTTCTTGGAAATCATGAGAACAAATAGATTAACAATCAGTACGGCTACAAAACATGTGAACAAAATAGATTTGGAACAGCAAACTCCCTATTCGGGCCTCTACTGACTATGTGTAACACATGCTGGCGTTCGATTACTCTGAATCCTTACTAAGTGGATGCCCTGCTTCCTACGCGTCTGGAGAGCTGACCCTGAGAAATACATGGAAAATGATCTTTTCCATCCATTCGTCCAACAGATCAATATGAAATGGCTCACTTATTAAGCACTTACTACATCATGGAGGATTAAAAGATGAGTCATAATAGCACCGAATCCTGTACAGAGACGTACAAAGTGCTTTCCTGCATACAGTCTCATGGGATCCTCAAAACAAACATGCAAGATTACTTGTGTAGTTGCCTTTTTGGAAATTATGAAATGGGAGCAAAGAAAGGGGAAGGGAATGACCAGTATTCTACAGGGAGTAAAAGGCAGGGCTGGACCGCAACGCAAAACACCTGCTCCCTGGCCCTTCCAGTGCTGTGCAAACAGTGCCTTCAAGATGAGTATCAGGTAAAGGAGTCCATCAGTCAGGGTCCCAGGAGGAAACACAACTCACTCTAGATGGTGCATATGAAAAGATTTTGATGAAAAGACTACATACAGAGGTGTGAGTGTGTTACAGGAATTAACAAGGGCTTTTGAGGCATCCACACGGCAGCAACAAATGGTAAGCCACTTGTACTAATTCTACAGCTGAATGAACAAAGGGAGGAAGGAGTGTAACCGGAGCCTGATGACAGGTGAGGAGTAAAAGGGCCACTTGGCAGAAGCTGCAATGTTGGAGGGAGGCAGCTAGTGGCACAGATGCAGTGCTAATGCAGGGAGAGAGAAGGAAGGTCACTCCTCCCCAACCTTGATCTTCCTAATGGTAGCTCTCACGAACTGAAGTCAAGTGGAAGCTGGCCAACAAGGGAACCAGCTGACAAAGTGTTTGAGGATCAGTATCCCAGAGCATGGAACAAGGTAGAGAAAGGCACTGGGTGCCTTTGGGTGAAGTGCATCTGGGTGAAGAGTGCATCTGGGTGAAGGTTGGGGTGGTGCAAACAGACAACCGGCCCCGAAAGATAAAACATGTACATAAATAACAGAATCCAGATGGAGGAGAGAATTTCCAATGGACAGGTGAGTAGGTAGGTTAGTGTGAGCCTGGGAATCAGGGAAGCCTTCATCAAGAAGTGCTGTGGGCGGGTCTTGAAGAAAAGGTAGAAATCTAGAGATACAGAGATAGGAAAAGTGGTATTTTCAGGGAGAATGAACAGTACAAAAAAGGCACGCACACATGATATGTATGGGGTTGGGAGCGCCTGTGTGGAGAATAAAAATCATTCTTCTGCTTGGAATATGACTAAAGGAAGGGGGAATAAGGCTGGAAGGTAGGTTGAGCCCTGGAAGCACGGAGCCTAAAATGCTCTGTGAAGGAATTTGACTTTTATTCCGGGGGCAATGGAGTCCCAGTGGCCGTTCTGTCAGGGGGAATATTTAGAGAGGTTAATCCTCTAAAGCAGAGAGCATAGACCATATAGAGGAAGGAGAGTGTTGTTTTATGGAAGAAGCGTGGCTGAAAGGCTGGCTTCGTCTTTTGCTTGAACTGAAATAAGTCACCCCAGGAAGATCTTTACGAGATCCTTTGTCCCATTTGCCTTTGTTCCTAGTCTTTAAAAATCAAGTTCAGGCTCAGTTAAATATTCAGTTGACTGGTCAGTTAGTTGAGTCTACTTGTGCCAAAATTTAAGAGACATCATTGAGAAAACAGTAAATTCCATGAGAAACCTAGACAGGAATAGATTTCCTAATACCACAGCCCAAACACCCAAGAGCGGTCCAGCTCCACTGCTATGGTGTGGTGGGAAGGTGCAGGGGTCACCTTCTCTTTTCTTGGAGTAAGGTACTTTTATTTGTCTGCTGTTTTCTCTTTTTAGCTACTGTTTAACTACTGGTCTAATATTTTTTTGGTAGCCACTTATCTCCTTAAGGAATCAAGAGAATCAACCCTCTATTCCAAGATTGTTTGTTTTGTCTTGTCCTAGAAGTTTGGAATGTGTAACATTAAAAAAAATATTTTAATGTTTATTTAGTTTTGAGAGAGAGAGAGAGAGAGACAGAGCATGGGTGGGGGAGGAGCAGAGAGAGGGGGAGACACAGAATCCGAAGCAGACTGCAGGCTCTGAGCTGTGAGCACAGATCCCGATGCGGGGCTCGAACCCACAAACCATGAGACCATGACCTGAGCTGAAGTTGGATGTTTAACCAACAGAGCCACCCAGGTGCCCCAAGGAATGTGTGACTTTTATACAGCCATGTTGTCTACGTTCCAGGAAGCAGGGCTCTTCCAGATACTTTTACAAAAGTCCAAACCTCTTTCAATCTGGTTCCAGTTGCTGCAGAATTCCAAACGGAAGGAAATGGTAAAGAGAGTAGACAGGCTGCAATGTGCCAAGTCCTAGGATGTTGCCAGACAGACACTCATGAGTGAAGAATTATTGCAGAGCCACAGAACCCCACAGAAACGTCTATGCTCACAGTTGATCGACTTCAGAAAAACTCGTTGGTTTTCTGATCCCCAGACTTTTGGAAGGAAGCATACCATATAAGACACTGACTGAATTGTTTTTCCCTTATCTCATTTTGGGCATTATGCAGATAAGAACACTGAGTCTGCAGATGATCCTGATTTAAGCACCCACTAGCTGTGTAATCTAAGACCAGCCACTTAATCTTTTTGAGCCTCAGATTCCTCATTTGTAAGATGAGCAGGATGATGTTCATGCCACAGTATTAAGACCAAATGGTAAAGTCTGTTGTCCTGCTTTTTAAAACACTGTAGCAACTTGTACAAGTGGTAGCTTGTTATGATTGCTATAATTTCTTGGGAATATATCTGTTTTAATTCATCTGGTTAGAAAGGGTGACAATGGGGCTTAGGAATCTACTGGCTATCTCTCTGTACCTTGGACATTGGTCTTTAGAGAAGTGGAAAAGGATGCTATGTAATTCATTCTTCAAAAATTGTCTGATTCCCTGGTGACATGCTGTGGGACACACAGTGATGAGTAAACACAGTCCCTCTGCTTTGGGGGCTTACAGCACAGTGGATAAATGGATGGATAGATGGATAGATAGATAGACAGACAGATAGATAGATGTGGAGATCGACAGAGATAGATTGTCGATGTGGGTATGGAAGCAAATGTAGGTGGAGCTGTAGATATAGATGTAGATGTAGATACCGAATGCCCTGTCCCACATTAATTTTGCTGATGAGTGGCCTTTGCAAATAAAGCTTTGGTCTCCACTGCTTTGATGACAATGGACATGGCTATGAGATTGGAAAATGAGGATTTCAGCCAGAAAAACAGGTCTATCGACAGTCATGCTTGACTAAGTACTTGCTAGGTAATTTCCTTCATAGACATTTGGCATAAGAGTTCTTCAAACTTTACTGAAAGCAGATAAAAGGTAGTTCCCTCACTACGCATATAGGAATCTGTCCCACTTTTGTCCTGGTTAGTGAGAGCAGTATCATAGAATCTTGGATGTAAAAAGGAAAATCATTTAAAAGACTAGAGAACAAAATCTAACATTTTTACCTTATGAGTTTTTCCTAGGGTACTTGAAAAAAATAACAACGATGTGGCCTCCCGTCTGCTCTGCTTTCCCTCGCCTTTGAAGAGAACAGTCACCACAGTCATGGCAGGGATTTTGCGCTCAATAGCTCAATAGTTCAGAGGCCCCCAGACGGACTCCAAACTGTAACAAAAGGTGTGGAGTCTCTCATTTGTACGGACCGGATTCGTCACAAATTTACCAAGAATTCCAGATCAAGTATTTCAGCCTTCACCTGCAGATCATGAAAACTATGGTGGGGATCCACAGCGCCCTCATAAACTATGTATTGTTACCAGAATAAAGAGTACAAAGAGACATCCATATTGGGGAAAAGACATAATAAAGATGCTTGGATTAGAAAAAGCACATACTCCTCAAGTTCACAAGGATATCCCTTCAGGGAGTGCAAGACTGAAAGTGGTTAAACATTTGGTAAGAATCAATTCCCTGAAGGTGCCACAAAGACTTCCAACAGAGGCGGACATGTCTGACATGTGCGTCCAGAGCACTGGGGGATTAGTGGTGTGGTGGCATCTAATAAATCCTGTGGATCAGGAAGCAGTTAAGTCCTAATGCCAGAGCAGTTTCATATGTAGAAATGTAAATCATTTTTTTCTTTAAAAAATTTTTTTGTAATGTTTATTTATTTTTGATAGAGAGAACACAATCAGGGGATGAGAAGAGGGAGAGGGAGACATAGAACCTGAAGCAGGATCCAGGCTCTGAGCTGTCAGCACAGAGCTCAACACGGGGCTCAAACTCACGGACTGTGAGATCATGACCTGAGCCGAAGTTGGATGCCCAACCGACTGAGCCACCCACGCGCCCCTAAAAATGTAAATCATTTTTATTTAAGGATAGAAAGTGTTCGCATTAAAATATATTTTAAATACTAATCACTTGCTAAAACAACAACAACAAAAACAAGATTAATTCTTATTTTTTTAGTTAGTGGTGTCATTTGGCACTATGTATCTGAAGGCACCCTTTGGAAACACAGACCTGGCTTTACAGACCCTAAAAAATGATCCATTTCTTTAACAGACTGTATTCACATTAAAAGAAATAAACTTCAACAGAATAAAGACTGGTTGAGACACCAAGGATAAAATAATCTGCATTTGTTAAAACATCTTAAGGTATTTTTATGGCAAAAAAAAAAAAAATGGAGAGAGAGAGAGAGAAAGAAAGAAAAAGTCAGGAAAGATAAGATTTAGATTTCTGCCCTTCAGCAAGACCCAGCACTTTGATTAACTCCACCTGGAGAAGAGAAGGCTTATGAGGATCCTGAGTTATCCCCAGCGAGACACTGTGTACAAGATGTGATTTTTGGGATCTGTAGACAAAGTTTCTGTGAATTGGCTCCCTCGTGTGCTAACTAGCTTGCCAAATGGTGAAGAAAAAAATCCGCAACATTTACCTTTGATTTGGGGATCTTTGGGATGTTTTCTCTGAACGAAATAATATCCCATCTGGGCATTCTGGACACTACAGAGTAAAATCAACCATTTAAAAAAGTAAGTGGGGAGAGATATCATGAAGAAAAATATATGATAAAGTTGGGAGTAGGGTGAGTGAAAAAGGAAAGTGTGCACATGTGTGGACACAAAAAACAGCCACCTGTAAGCACGTAGGTGTGTGTCTCCCCTTCCCACCCCAGCCCCACAGACAGATCAGGGATTGCCCTCTTCGAGAAGAGCACTGAAATAATTACACAAAATGTCATCACTGAGGGGAAGTTTAGAGATCATCTGGTCAAAGGTTTCTAAGCTCTGTTGTTGTTTTTTTTAAAGCGATGGACACTTTTCTTCGAATGAAATCTTACATGGAAGCCCCACGTGTACATGAAATTGATCAAAGTAGAACTTCTCTGGTTGAAGCAGGGACTCAGAGCCCCACTCAGATTATCCTCACCTCTGCAGAAAGCAGGACACCATGACATAGTTTGAAAACCACACATCTCCTCATTTTATTCATGTGATAGCATGACAGTTAGAGCCCAGAGGGGTGATGGGATGTGCCCAAGACCATACAGCAAGTTTGCAGCAAAAATAAGACCACTGCCCCACCTTCCCAGTTCCTCGTTGTGATTTCTTCCCACTGCATCAGTCTGTGTCAGTCTGATCATTATGATGAGGTTTATTTAAACTTTCTGGTGGAAATATTTCATATGTTCCACATAAATTTTAACCAAGTATTGAGTACCTGAGCCATATATTTTTTTAACTGTATCTTTCCTTTGAAGTCTCACTCAAGGCTCTCTCCTCAAGCTCTTTTTGGATATACAAAATTACCAGGTGCCATTTTTAACAAACTTGCTGACAGGCATGCCTCCTAAATTGTGACAACAAAGGAGTGAGAACCGATGTTTTGAGGTGGGGCATATCTCATTCTTTCCCCCCCAGTAAAAGGCACCAAAAAACCCAGGTATAATCTCTGAACCCAGTCTTACCGCCATCAAACCAGAAGGAAGGAGAGCAGTAACATGAACCACCCCAACTTTCATTCTTTTCCAGGACTGTCTTCCAGTTGAGTTGTGAACTAGCACTAAAATCACTGACAGGCAGGTGAGCAGCTGGAGATATTGGTATTAAAGAGCCTAACTAATTGGCAAACTAGCCAACCAGACCCAGGATTGTCAAGAATTTAAAATTGCTTTGAAGAACTATTTCTTGGTCATCTGCTCTGCACTGTTATTTTCTCCAAGAAAAGATGAGAGAGGGCAGGGGTGATATGATTATCAGGTAACACGTGATACCCCCCACCGTTTTCACCATCCGAGTTACAGGAGAGAAGCACCCACTCAGTGCAATGAGGGAGGGTCCCAATGTGAGAGAAGCATGAGGTCGCAATGCGCAATTCCAGACAATGACTTTGTCAGGATATCCATTTTGTCTTTTGGCGTGACCCGAATTTTGGGACCAGGATAAAGCACGACAAGAGGCATGTAACAACGAGGGTTCTCCAGAGAAACGAAACCAATAGGAGATATTTATTTACAGTCAAACCTTGGATTGCGAGTAACTTGTTCTGCGAGTGTTCTGAAAGACGAGCAAACATTTCTAACAAATTTTAACTTGATAAATAAGTTATGTCATGCAACACGAGTAGTATGTGACACCAAATGTGACACGATCACAACTGAGCCAATGGTTCTTGAAATTCGTTTTGATATACAGCGCTTTGGATTACAAGCATGTTTCTGGAACAAATTATGCTCGCAGACCAAGGTTTTACTTACTTATTTATTTTAAGGAATTGGTTCACATGATTATAGA
This sequence comes from Prionailurus viverrinus, assembly GCF_022837055.1. Classification (NCBI taxonomy): domain Eukaryota; kingdom Metazoa; phylum Chordata; class Mammalia; order Carnivora; family Felidae; genus Prionailurus; species Prionailurus viverrinus. The sequence goes on along the minus strand of NC_062570.1, from coordinate 9,217,331 downwards.
GGCTGAGAATTCCTAAGATCTTCAGTCCGAAGGCCTGAGAACAGGGAGGGCTGATACTACAAGTCCCGGGTTGAGTCTGAGTCCACAGTCAGTAGATGACTGGTGTCCCACCTTGAAGATGTTCAAGCGGAGAAAGTGAATTCTCTCTCACGCAGCCTTTTTGTCCTATTGGTGCCTTCAGTGGACCTCAACCCACATAGAGGACAACAATCTGTTACTCAGACCACTGATTCAAATGTTAATCTCATCCAGAAACAGTCTTGCAGATACACTCCAGAAAAATGTCTAACCAGGCATCTAGGTGCCCCCTGACCAAGTCAAGTTGACACACACAGTTAACCATCACAAGGCCTGAGGAAGCAGGAAGGTTCTCAGCAGGTGTGCCCCTGAAAGCGTGTCACTACAGACACAAACTGGAGTCTATCTCAGCAGGTGTCCAGAGCCCATTCCGGAGCCCAACATGACTGAGGATGAGGCCACTCCGACAAGCCCTAGACTTGACTTTAACATTCCTCTTGAATGAAGCCATTGTCCATATGGGAAGAAATATAGAAAGGATTTAAAAAAAGTGTTCTGGAGCATTTTTAGGTTCTTCGGTTAATAAATGTGGGGAGATGTGGAGAGGCAAACTTGGAAACAAGTCTCACAATGATTTGGCAGGACAAACAGCAGGCTGTTGACAGCTTCTTGACTTGGCTTCAATGGCATAATAAGGGGACACCAGTTTCAGACATTCATCTGCAAATAAGGTCCCAGGGCATGGAGAAGACTGAAAGGCTGACTTTTCTTTAGAACAAGTTGATTATTTGATGTTAATGGATATTCTAACCATTTCTCATTAGAAGCTGCTTCCGAATAAAAGAGCCTAAAGGAGTCTATCCCCTTGCAAGATCTGGCAAGCGATGTAAGGTAGGGGTCCTTCAATGATCATTTCTTTAAAGGATTTTTGCTGTCCTGGTTTGTCTGAATTGGCCTCTTAGGCACAAGATTTGGCAAAGATCCATAATTCACTCATTTTCCTAACTTGCTTCAAGCAATCATAATTTTCCATTGACCTAGAATTCCTCCAGCTCGGGACAGACCTCAGCCCAACAGAGAACCAGTAGAGAGCCTGAATGCCCACTGAACTGAAAGATTGTTGTTGCTTGCACAACACGGATTTGAACTGGGCAGGCCGGCTTACACACGGGTTTTTATTTTTATTTTTTGATAAATGCAGTACAGTAATGTGAATGTATTTTTTCTTCCTTATGATTTTCTTTTTTTTTTTTTAATGTTTATTTATTTTTGAGACAGAGAGAGACAGAGCATGAACGGGGGAGGGGCAGAGAGAGAGGGAGACACAGAATCGGAAACAGGCTCCAGGCTCTGAGCCATCAGCCCAGAGCCCGACGCGGGGCTCGAACTCACGGACCGCGAGATCGTGACCTGGCTGAAGTCGGAGGCTTAACCGACTGCGCCACCCAGGCGCCCCTCCTTATGATTTTCTTGATAACATCTTTTCTCTAGCTGACCTTACTGTAAGAAAACAGTATGTATACATATAACATAACGATATATGTGTTAATCAACCGATTATGTTGTCGGTAAGACTTCTGGTCCACAGTAGGCTATTAGTTAAGTTTTGGGGGGAATTAAAAGTTATGTGCAGACTTTTGACTGCACGGGGTGGGGGATGACATGTCTAAGCCCCGCGTTGTTCAGGGGGCCACTGTACTATCCCTTTAATGCTGCATGACCAGGTATATTTACACAAGGATTCCCTCTACTTAGTAAACATCAGGTTTTTGACATAACTCATCCCTAAGCCACTTGTCAAGAACCTGCGGCAGGCAAATTTATCTCATAACCAGCTTAAATTGACAATATAAAACAGAAACCATCAAGTCTGTGAAAAAGCCAGACTTAACGGGGGAAAGACAGACAGGTCTTTGGTTCTAAACCTGGATATAAGTGAAAAATCAGAATATTAATCGTCTGAAAGGACTACCCTGCCTCCCTCCCCCATTTTCCTGACCCCTCCAGGATACTCAGGAAATGGCATGTTTCTGCTGGGTTGGGTGATTGAGGGGAACGAATCTGAATTATAAAGTGTTACAGGCTCTTGGAAGAAGGAAGGTGCTGTCAGAATAAAAGATGCTGTACTTCACTCTCTCTGTGGCATTTGTATATAAGTCCACAGTTTGTGACCTGTTTTATAGTTGGCTGACTGCTCTCTCCTCCCTGCTCTTATTAAACAAAAGACTTGCAGGTTCTGGAAAGTACTGGCTACGATGCAGCCACGCCCCGTCATCCCAGCCGTGCTGTGATGTGCCGAAAAGAGCCCCAGGTTGGAGGCAGAGAGCAGCTCTGGCCACTGTGGGGTGCCTGCAACGGGCTCTGGACAAGGGTGGCCCAGGGTAGCAAGGGAGGCTGCTGGGGGAGGAATGTGTGGCAGTTACATCACACAGGCTTCATCAACTTTTCTTCCCCCCCCCCCCGCCCACCCCTCCCCTGCTGAGACTCGGCCCTCCACTTTCTGTCACCTACGTCTCTCTTCCATCTACGACAAACTTGTCTCTATTTTATCACTTCAGATTCATTCAATACACATTTATTAGGCACCTGCCACTGCTCTTCAGCGCGCCTCAGTCTACCCTTCATCCTCACTGCCCTCACTGCTCTGGACAAGGGCACCTGTCTGTTGTTCCCAGCACTCTCTCTGTGGCATCTGAGAGCACTGATCTCGGCACGTTTCATAAAATTTGCTCACCCTTTGCCTTCCTTAATAACCCTCTCCCTTGGTGTTGCTCCTTCCTCCGATGCCTCCCTCTGGGCCTCCTTCTCGTGCCTTGTCCTTTTTCAGCATTTAGTGTGGATATGTCCCAGAGCGACATTCCTAACCCTCTTCTACTTCTACACACTGCCCTGGATCGCCCCATGACTTCCCAGGGTGTCCCCCATCATCTACAATGCAGAAAACCTGGGGGGCCACATCGCTAGCCCAAACGTCTCTTCTGAACTGCAGACATGTTTCGTCAGCTGCTTGCACAACACAACCATCTGTCCCAGTGAGCAAGGCTGCGTGACAAGTCACCCCCAAACCGAGCGGCATAAAACAACCATGGACTGGGTCAGGAGCTCAGGGCACAGGAAAGGCACTTGTTTCTGCTGTATGACGTGTGGAGCTTCACCTGGGAGAAGTGAAAGGCTGGAGTGATTTAACAGCTGAACAACGGAATAACCTGGAAGCACCTCCACTCATATGTCTAGTGGTTGGTGTCTGTGATGATGTCACGTGTCTGTTGGCCGCGATCTCACCTGGGACTCTCAGTCAGAACATCTACACATGGCTTCTCCATGGGCCCAGGCTTCCTTACGGCATGGCAACCTCACGGTCCCTGGACTTCCTACCAGGCAGCTCAGGGCTCCAAGGGTGGGTGTCCTAGCTAACAATGAAGAAGCTGCACCACCTTTTGTGACCTAGTCACAGAAAGCACTTAATGTACTCCCGTCACTTGATACCAGTACAAGGCGTCACAAGCCGCCATATTCGGGGGGGAGGGGATGAGACCCCATCTGGTGATGGGGGCCGTGGAAAAGCCGTAGAAGAGCATGCAGAGCAGAAGATGTGACATCACTCCTGCGTCCCCAGCCTCATAACGGTGCTCCATCCCTACAGATGCATCACAGTGCCACATACACTCTCTTTCCTCCATGCTTTTACACATACTATTCCCCTGACTGGAGCATCTTCCCCTGTCTTCTAGCTCCCACCAGTATCTGACTTTTCTCTCTCACTGCTCTTTGTCCTTCAAGCCTCATCTCAGATGCCACTCCCTTCAGATCCAAGTTTGTCCTTATAAGAGATGCAGGGTCCACCTCATCTTGCTTTCCTCCCACCTCCCGTTGGTCTCCCTTACTCACTCGACAACTGGGTGTGGAGGGACATCCCATGCCCGAGCTCTGAGTCACCTCACCTGAGCTCAAAGTCTGGTTGTGCCACTTGCTGATCTTGTGAACCTGAGCGATTTGCTTAACTTCATAAAACTTTCGTTCCCGCCTCTATAAAGTGAGAAAACGGTTCTACCGCCTTTTGAGGCTGAGGGCTAAATGGGATGGTGTAAAGATATCAGCCCATAATTGCTAGCTATTAACACGATCCTCAGAACAGTTGTATGGGTCAAAGATTCATTTGAAGAACCGGTGTTTACAGTGCAAACATTGCCCCTCTAGTGCTGAGAAGCTAGATTGCTCAAAAAAGTAAACTTCTTAAGCTATATTTAATGCACAGGCATCTACTAACTCTATTTTCTTTTTTTTTTTAATTTTTTTTTAATGTTTATTTCTGAGACAGAGAGAGACAGAGCGTGACTGGGGAAGGGCAGAGAGAGAGGAAGACACAGAATCTGAAGCAGGCTCCAGGCTCTGAGCCGTCAGCCCAGAGCCTGATGCGGGGCTTGATCTCACTGACCGTTAGATCATGAACTGAGTCCAAGTCAGACACCTAACCAACTGAGCCACCCAGGTGCCCCCTATTGTCTCTATTTCTATACTTTCTTGTTTTAATGGTTACACTTAATGCACATTCGGTATTTAGACAGCCATTCTTAAGTATGAGCATTTGTATAGTATGTCCTATATTTGGCACAGCTAATTATTTCTCACCAAACATGTTTTTACTTCCTACTGACGTTAGAGAGAATCTTCTGCTTTTAAAAAGACACTTGCCCTAGTTATTTCTCCTAGGAAGGGTACCTCTCTTTCTTCTTGCACCATGACCCCAGGAGGGCAGCCAGTTCAGCATAATTACTACTCACATGTGACTTTTCTTTCTCTCTTTGGTTCCACTAACCACTGTGTTTGGTGCTCACCATGCATGGTTTCGAGCTGCTCTGGGCATTGAACATAGGCCCCCCTAGATTGTCGTTGGGCAGAAAGCACGCCCTGTTAACATATTTGCAGTGAAAAGGCACGTTCTTCTGGTGATTTTGAGGTGGTATTTTTGGTTTTGTGGTGATTTTTGTTTATTTCTGTTTTTGTTTTGCTTCTTTTCATTGCACTTTTCTAGCATGCCAGGCAGTTACTGTTTGCGCAATTTGTGTGGACGGACTGTTTGTTTTAGGCATGACCATGCCAGGGAAGAGAAGACTTCAGTGTTGTTCAAACGCCACGCATAAAATGACCCAAGTTTGAGCAGAATACAGGGAATACACAGGAGCAATGGAGAAAGCAATATAGGGACACAGATATCAGTTAAGCACAGGGATAGAGCCACTGGCAGAATGGAATGAGTCACTTGCCTTAGAGGCGATGAGCTTTCTATATTGGCTTATTGAAGTACTGGTTCGTCAGCAAATTGTAAGGAAAATTTAAAAATCAGTGAAAGTTGGATTAAGATACCTTATTCTTCCAAGATTTCATAACAAAATGCCACGAAGATTCACCACAATTGCTGAACAGCAGCTCTAGGCTGCATTGCCCAGGCCCTGGAGGAGAATAGATCTAGAAGAGCTGTATCTGCAGATGAAGAATTTAGTGTCCTCCAGTTACTGTGATGGTGAATACTGTGTGATCAGCCCCCCCACACACACACACAAAGGGAGTCCAGAAAAGTGACATATTCTACAGCTGCTTGAATCTTCACCAGTACATGGAGACTGTCCACTAGAATTCTCTGAACCTATTCTTTCAAATTCAGAATGATGTTTGTCTCCATCTCCTTAAGTGTGCATTTGGTCCCCCGTCATATCCTTTCAGTATTCAAACTAGAGATGTGGTGATGGGTTAACAGAAGACGCAAGGCAGGGCAATAAGAATGAATACACAGGAAATTAGAAAAACTGACCGAACAAGTACAGATACACCACGACCTCGTGTCTTTAAAATCCTTAAGACACTCTTGCTGGGAACAGTGTTGGGTGATCTCGGCCTGGAACCGGTGTGCCTCTCGTTACAGAGTCATCAATGGTACAAGAAGTCGGCTTCAGAGCTTAAAGCCACAGCCCACCGCTGTGCCCAGAGATTGGCATAAGAATTTAAACAGTGTTTAAAGGGGGAATATGGTCCCAGGATTTCAAAGCCAAAGAGGAAATAGCAAAATATTTAATTCAATCATTCTACTTTGTAATTTTCAGTTTAAATGTCACTTTCTCAAATAAACTTCTTCTAGGTTTCTGGACTGGATTAAGTTTCTAGTTGTATGCTCTATGACACAATGTACTTTATAGTACTTAATAGTACTATATAGTACTTACTTTATAGTACTTAATACGATTAGAATTAAAAAGTAGATGATGTAATAAATGGTGCAGGGTCTTTCCCCAACAAACTTTATGTTCCCAGAGGGAAGCAATTGTCTCTCTTTGCTATGTATTCCCATATTTCACTGGAGTACCTGACATTTAAGTAGGTTTTGGATAATATTGGTTTAATAAGTTAGATGAAAGTTAAGCTCAGATAAATTAGCAGTGAAAAATTAAGTGAATGTTACAGCCCAACGCACACCTCATTTCCAGCTCCTAGCTGTAGTTTGCGTACAGAGAGATAAAAGGAAGGAGAATCAACTGGGGCGCCTGGGTGGCTCGGTTGAGCGTCCAGCTTTGGCTCAGGTCATGATCTCACAGTTCATGCGCCAGGCTCTGTGCTGACAGCTTAGAGCCTGGAGCTTCCTTTGGATTCTGTCTCTCCTTCTCTCTCTGCCCCTTCCCTGCTCACACTCTGCATCTCTGTCTCTCAAAAATGAATAAACATTAAATTTTTTTTAAAAAGGGGGTGCCTGGGTGGCTCAGTCGGCAAAGCATCCAACTTCGGCTCAGGTAATGATCTCACGCTTTCTGGGTTCCAGTCCCACGTCGGGCTTTGTGCTGACAGCTTGGAGCCTGGAGCCTGCTTTGGATTCTGTGTCTCCCTCTCTGTCTCTCCCAAGCTCATGCTCTGTCTGTCTCTCAATAATAAATAAATGTTAAAAAAAATTTTTTAATTAAAAAAAAAAGGAAAGTGAATCAAGGAAGGTTTTCTGCTACCTTGGATTTCCCAAGAATCTAAGAAATACCAAAGTATGTACATTTCATCTCATCTCGGATAGATGCCATAGTTTCTACCTCACTCATTCAATAAATATTTCTCCAGTGCCTACTAGAGTCAGACAATGAGTTAAATGCTGGAGATACAAACTAAGAAAATGTTTCATTTCACTCTGTTTCCCTGTATCCAGTCTGCAGGAGCAGTTTGTAATTTACAAAATCTCTTCACAAGTTAAAGCTTTCAAGCTTCCATGTCTAGAAGTTCATAGAAAAAATGTTCAGGAAGCATGTAACAAATGGATCCTCTGACATGATCCCAATAGCCAAAGTAATAATCGTTAGCAGGATTCAGGCCAGATATCCTCTATCATAGGTTGGGTTACCCCAGAAGCAGAGTCTGAGATGAGAACATGAGGGCCAGGGATGTAGGAAATGGGACAGAAATGGCGTATTATCAAGCAAGATTCTTCTGTGGGCAACTGGGGCTCAATCCTGCTGGGGAATTCTGGAAAACCAGATACAACACATCTGAGTTCTCCCACGTGAAGGACAAGAAAATTTGAATATTCATCTTGAAATTCCCATCCAGTCATTGGCAGAGGGCTGCTTAATGGCAAATGTCTCCCTGGCCTGCCTTCAGTCACGGGAAGTCCATGAAGCTCTTGGAATGCACAGGGTGGTGCGTGCGAAGGGCCTCCGGACAAGGTGCTGACGGTGTTGACTGTATTTTCACCTCTAGTCAAAGAAAGTCTCAACATATGAAAATTGAGTTTTGGTCTTCCCTCTTCACTGTCTCTGTTTCCATTCTTCTCTCATCACCCCTGCAGTCCTGGAAAGCTGGCTGGAAATTCATGCCTGGTATGAGAATAAAGACAAGCCTCTGTCTGGGCCAGGGCCCTGTGCTCAATGAATGACAACGACTGGGCAAGGGAAGGTGTGAGAACAACATGGGTACGATCCATTATCTTCATACCCACTCTGTACGGCAGCACATGGATGGAGAACGTCTTTAAAATGTAGATTCCGGGGCGCCCGGGTGGCTCAGTCGGTTAAGTGTCCGACTTCGGCTCAGGTCATGATCTCACAATCCGTGAGTTCGAGCCCCGTGTCGGGCTCTGTGTGGACAGCTCGGCGCCTGGAGCCCATTTCAGATTCTGTGTCTCCCTCTCTCTCTGCCCCTCCCCTGTTCATGCTCTGTCTTTCTCTGTCTCAAAAATAAATAAACGTTAAAAAAAAATTTTTTTTAATGTAGATTCCAATCACACCACTCTAGGAATAAATCCTTCCCTTATTCCACAAGGCCCTCCAGGACTTGGCTCCAGCCAACCTCTCTGACTTCATCTCCTGTCACTTTGTCCTCACTCACTCTGCGCCAGCCTCACTGGCCTTCTTTCTCCTGCTCGAGCATGCCAAACTTGTTCCTGCCATAGACTCATGCACTTGTGGTTCCTCTGTCTAGAATGCTGCCTCCCGCTTGTCACAAGGCCACAGGGGCTTCATTTACATCGTGGCTCAAGTGTCACTTCTCCAAATAAGATGCCCTTAACTGCCTCCACGTCATTACTTATTCATCAACCCCACTGCATGTTTTCTGTAGGACTTAACACTTCCCAAGTTTTCCTTATAGTTTATTTCTCACACACACATATGCCCAAACTAGACTGTAAGCTCCATGAGAGCAGGGACTTTGATGTCTTGTTCCCTAAACCTTCACTGCCTAGATTAGCATGTGTTCACCCATGAATATTTGATGAATATGATTATGGCCTAGGTCACTGCCCCTGCTGGAGCACACAGGGAGGGGAAAAGCAATGTGAGTCTAAGAACAGCCCTACAGAAATCCCTCGGTCTGGCTTTTATCAGCTTCAATATTCTCCTTTGAAATCAGTTTGCTATATATTGCTATTTCCTTTGACACAGGATAATTGTGTTATTCAGTAACAAGGATGGCTGCTTTCAGCACTCCCATTCAACACAGCACTGGAAGTTCGAGACAGAGCCGTTAGGCAATAAATAAACATATGGTGTCCCACGTGGAAGAAACAAAATGATCTCTGTTTGCAAATGACATGATTTCATCTGTAGAAAACCTAAAAGATTCCACAGAAATGCTATTATAACTAATAAACCAAGCAAAGTTGCAAGACACAAAATCAACACACACAAAAAAGTTGTATTTCTATACACTAACAATGAACAATCCAAAAAGAAAACAATTCCATTTATAATAGCACACATACACACAAATATCTAGAAATCAATTTAACCCAGGAGGCAAAAGACTGATACACTGAAAACTACAAAAATTGCTGTAAGAAATTAAAGACAGAGACGCGGAAAGACAATCCATTTTTATGGACTGGAAGACTATTGTGAAGATGTCAATATTACCCAAAGCAGTCTACATATTTAATGCAATCTCTATCAAAATCCCAACAGCATTTTTGCAGAAATAGAAAAAATCCATCCTAGAATTTAGGTTGAATCTCAAGGGACTCTGAAGAGACGGGAACGATCTTGAAAAAAGAAGAGCAAAGTTGGAGGCCTCACATTCCCTGATTTCAAAACTTACTATGAAAGTACAGCAATTAAAACAGTACGGTACTGGCCTAAGATGTATATATAGACCAACAGGATAGAACAGACAGCCTAGAGATAAATACTTGTATATATGGTCAAATGACTTCCCTTTTTTTTTTAATGTTTATTTTTGAGGGAGAGAGAGACAGAGCATGAGTGGGAGTGGGACAGAGAGAGAGGGAGATACAGAATCCGAAGCAGGAGTGCAGGCTCTGAGCCAGCAGCACATAGCCTGATGCGGGGCTTGAACCCACAAACTGTGAAAACATGACTTGAGCTGAAGTCGGACGCTTAACCAACTGAGCGACCCAGGCGCCCCGGGCAAATGACTTTACGCGAGGGTCCCACGACCATTCAATGGAGAGAGGGCAGTCTCAACAAATGGTTTTAGAAAAACTGGGAGATCCACATGCAAAAGAGTAAATGTAGATCCTTACCTTCTACCCTATACAACAATTAACTCAAAATTATTGAAAGACATAAACCTAAGAGCTAAAACTATAAAGCTCCTAAAAGGAAACCAAAGAAAATCTTCATGACATTGGATTTGACAATGATTTCTTAGATGGGACACCAAAAGCACAGGCAACGAAAGAAAAAAAATAGATAAAATGGATCACACGAAAAATGAAAACTTCTGCGCATCAAAGGACACAATCAGCAGAGTGAAAGGGCAACCCACAGAATGGGAGAAATATTTGCAAACCATATGTCTGAGAAAGGATTAATATCCAGAGTACATAAAAAACTCCTACGAGTCAACATCAACAAAAATAAATAATGAGATTTTAAAACAAGCAGAAGACTGTAGTTGATGTTTCTCTAGGTGTGATATACAGATGGCCAGTAAGCATATGAGGAGATGGTCAACACCACTAGTCATTAATGAAATACAATAGGAACTACAGTGAGATACCACATGTTCATTCGGATGACTACTTGCAAAAAAAAAAAAAAAACAAAAACAAAAAACAAAAAAACAGAAAATACTTGTTGGTGAGCATGTGGAGAAATTGAAACCCTGGCACCGAGGGTGGGAATATAAGTGGTACAGTCACTATGGAAAACAGCCTATCAGTTCCTCAAAAATATAAAATAGAGAGTTAATTATGACCCAGCAATTCCTCTCCTTGAGTATACACCCAAAGGAATTGAAAGCAGGGTCTTGAAGAGATAGTCATACATCCATATTCATAGAAGCCATTATTCACAATAGTCAAGAGGTAGAGGTAACCCAAGTGTCCATCAACAGAGGAATGGAGAAACAAGATGTGGTATACACAGACAATGGAATCTTACTCAGTTTTAGGAAGGGAATTCCGTCACATGCTATACCATATAAGAACCGTAAAGACATTAAGCTGAGTCAAATAAGCTAGTCACAAAAAGACAAATACTGTATGATTCCACTTACATGATGTACCTGGAGTAGTCAAAGTCACGGAGACAGAAGTGGAAAGGTGATTGCCAGGGGGTGGGGGCCCGGGAGAAATGGGGAGTTGCTATTTAATGGGTACGGAGTTTCAGGTTTGCAATATGAAAACATTCTGGATATTGGCTGCATAATAACATGAATATAATTGGCACTATTGAATTGTATACTTGAAATGGTTAATTTCATGTTACGTGTATTTTACTACAATTAGAATTTTTGAATTGAAAAAAAAATACTAGCTTCTCAATTCATGCAGGAGAAAGAAAGTCTACAACGCAAATAATTTAGAAATTCTATTAATTCAAGCTTATAGAAGATATGAAGTCATTCTTTAAAATGTCATGGCCTCGGGGCACCTGGGTGGCTCAGTCAGTTGAGCACCTGATTCTTTTTTTTTTTTTTTTAACGTTTATTTATTTTTGAGACAGAGAGAGACAGAGCATGAACAGGGAGGGGCAGAGAGAGAGGGAGACACAGAATCCAAAACAGGCTCCAGGCTCTGAGCTGTCAGCACAGAGCCCGACGCGGGGCTCAAACTCAAGGACCGTGAAATCATGACCTGAGCCGAAGTCAGACACCCAACGGATCAAGCCACCCAGGCACCCCGAGCACCTGATTCTTGATTTCGGCTCTGGTTGTGACCCCCGGGTCCTGGTGTCTCCCCGCGTTGGGCTCTACACTGAGCATACAGGCTGCCTTGGAATCTCTCTCTCTCTCTCTCTCTCTCTCTCTCTCTCTCTCCCTCCCTCTGCCCCTCTCCCACACTCATACTCTCTCACTCTCTCTCTCTAAAATAAAAAAGGAAAAACAAATAGAAAAAAAAATAAAATGTCATTGCCTCCTTCAGCTGAAAAGCACTACTAGGGAGAAACTTAGCATATTTTCCACTTACACTTTGAGCTCCCCAGCTCTGTCGCAGCTCCAAAACTTTTGGACTTTTCTTCAAGCAAACCTCTAAATCTGTGATGATTTTCAGAAAGGGGAATACACAGAGACTTACGAGACAGAGGTGTCCATAGTTTTCTGCCGGAGGCAGTGTTAAACTGAAGAACCGCATGTGACAGGAGACAAATAAGGGAACAAGTCCAAGCTCAAAAAACACACTGTGTTCCAACATACATTTAGTGGAACATATGTGGTGGCTAGAACACTGTTCTGAGAGTCAGAGGACTTGAGTTTTAGTCCCAACTCTGCCACCAAAGAGCTTCCTAAGCTTAGACAAGCATCTCATTGTGTTCTTTCTAAAATAAGCAAGAGGGAGAGATCATTTAGGACCCTGCCCACTCCTCCTCAACACACAGGAAAACAAGTTAAGAATCTGTTTAAAGCAGAAATTAATCACCTTGCTTGTGTATTCTCAAACTTGTAAAAAGGTAGCAAAGACAATTCAGTGTCCTGAAGTCTTCAAAGAATCGCTAGAGAAATCTGGCAAAATCCCACCTGCTCTGTATCACCTTCGCTGCTATTACAAACTCACTTCAGGGGGTGCCTGGGTGGTTCAGTTGGTTAAGCGTCCGACTTGGGCTCAGGTCATGATCTCGCCATTTGTGGGTTCAAGCCCCACGTCAGGCTCTGTGCTGAGAGCTCAGAGCCTGGAGCCTGCTTCAGATTCTGTGTCTCCCTCTCTCTGCCCCTCCCCTGCTTGGGCCCTCTTGCTCTCTCTCTCTCTCCCCTTCTCTCTCTCTCTCCCTCAGAGAATAAATAAACATTTATAAACATTTTTAAAATGAACAACATTTTTAAAAATAAAAAAAAAAACAATTTCACTTCAAGCTGTGTGGCGGTAAACCGGAACCTGGTGTCACAAAATGCAATTACTTACCCTCCCCATAGCATCTCCCTACTGGGCGCAATTGGGTCTGCACACTGGGACATGGAGGCTTCTTCCAACTATGGAGTGAACCACTGGTGGGGTCATGTTCTCAGGGAAACTAACTTTCCCTTCGGCAGGTCTACCCCACGGAAACCGTGCCCAGCATCAGCGGACGTGAACGCTGCGAGAGGACTGTACTCAGGCCCAACCTCAGTGCACCCGTCCGGTCTGAGATGGTCCAAATAAAGCTCAGCGTCTCCCTTCCCACCCCCTCCTCCTCCCACCACATCCTCCTGCCCTCCTACAACACGCCATGGAAAGGACTGAAGAAGACAATGTGTATTTCTTTTTCTTCCTGACAAAAATAAACATTCATATCATGTTTTAAAGTCTTCAGAGAAGTTTTCATATGCTTGTCTCATTTAATCCCCACACGGATGAGATAAGTGGTATTTTTACCCCTTTGCATAGACAGAGAAATTCAGACTTGGAGGATTGTGTAGCTTGTCGTAAATGACAGAGCCCGCAAATGGGGCATCCTGACGAGCAGTCACTGATGGCGCTAAGATGTGTCAAGTTCTCTTGCTGCTGGGTCCAAACAACAGTGTTTACTGAATGCCTAGCAGGCTTTATAGTAGATGGTCACAAACTGCTTTTAATATAAGCAAGAACAGAGTTTGAATACCAGCTCCGTCCCTTGCTAATCTTATAACATGGGTTGCATTACTCTTTTCTTCATTCATTCAGCAATAGTTACTAGGTGCCCTCTGTGCCAAGTGCTGTCCTAGGCTCTGGGAACACAGCAGCGGACAAAATGGGCAGGGGCATCATTCTTGGGGGCTTTACAGTGAGAGGGGAGAAAGCAAACTAGATGTACTACCAAAATAGTTGCAGGGAGATAAATGCCATGAAGAAAATGATACAGAGGAAGATGACAGAGAGCAATTCAGGGGAAGAAAATGCTAATTTAAACAGAATAGTCAGGGAAGGCCTCTTTCAAGATATGGGATTTGACCTGCAATCTGATTAACAAAAACAATCTAGGCATTTGAGGAATCCGGGGCCAAGGGTAAAGAAAGTCCAGAGGCTCTAAGGCAAGATTAATTTGGGGTTTCACACAAAAAGAAGGCCCTTGAGACTAGAGCATAGAGAAAGAAGCATAGAGAAAGACCCAGATATAAGTTGGGCCATATTATAGAGAGCATAGAGGCCAAAGTAAGGAGGCTGGATTATTCTAATCACAACAGGAAGCCACTAAATTTTTTAAGCATAAGAGTAACATTATCTGATTTATATTAACCGCTCATAATACAACTTTCCTAAGCCTGAATTTCCTCATCTGCAAAATTCTTTTTTTTAGGTTTGTTTGTTTGTTTGTTTGTTTGTTTACTTATATAAAATTTAAAAGTTTTTTTAATGTTTATTTTTGAGAGAGTGAGAGACAAAGTGCAAGTGGAGGAGAGGCAGAGAGAGAGACAGACAGACAAAGAATCTGAAGCAGGCTCCAGGCTCCCAGCTATCAGCATAGAGCACAACGCAAGGCTCGAACCCAAGAGCTGCGGCCTCATGACCTGAGCTGAAGTCAGACACTTAACCAACTGAGCCATCCAGGTGCCTCTAAGTTTATTTACTTTTGAGAGAGAGACAGAGACAGAGAGAGAGCGTTCATGAGCAGGGGAGGGGCAGAGAGAGAGGGGGGACAGAGGACCAGAAGTTGGCTCTGCGCTGACAGCAGTGAACCCAAAGCGGGGCTCAAATTCACGAACCATGAGATCATGACCTGAAAAGAAGTTGGACGCTTAACCAACTGAGCCACTAGGCGCACCCATCTGCAAAATTTTTATAATAATAGTAGCTACTTGATTGTTTTGTTGAGAAAACTCAATTTGGCCAATGACAGTTCAGTATCTAATAGCTCCTTTTCTTCTTCTTCTTCTTCTCCTCCTCCTCCTCCTCTTCCCCCTCCCCCTTCTCTCCCCCTCCCCTTCTCCTTCCCCTCTCCCTCCTCCCTCTCCTCCTCCTCCTCTCCCTCTTCCCCCTCCACCTCCTCCTCTCCCTCCTCCCCCTCCTCCTCCTTCTTCTTCTGGTTATGGTTATGGTTATGGTTTAGGGATGGGTGACATTTGAACTCCTAACAAGGAGCATAATAATCAGAATACACCATGTAATACTCATAGCATACACTAAAGGTATAAATTGCATATAGACACACAGGTTTCTAGACGACTTCAGGCTGCAAATTCTGGAGGCATTTGCTGCTTTGTGACTCGGCCTTATTCCCTGGGAGAGGAAGTGGGGAACATAAACTGTTTCAGCAGAGGGTATCCTGTTCTCTTCCCTCCAGCCTTTTCTTCTCTCAGGTGGGTCTCCAGAAGCCTCTCTGGCTTAGTTCTCCATTCCCCATTCATGGTTGTGGCAAAAACTGTTTGCTGTCCACCAGCTATTTCCTCTCTTCCTGGCATCACGAATGGGTGGGTTGCGTTTCCCAGCCACCGTTGGCCACTTAGCAGTAAGCCCAGACACTGAATGTGACCAGAGGTGATTTGTATCACTTCCCGGTCAGCCTAGCCTGTAAAATCCTCTTATGTAATATCCCCTATGCTCTTTCCCCTTACCCTGGCCAGATATGTATGCCCGGGACAATGATGGAAAGTATGTATTAAAGGGGGTGGAACCTCCATCAACCTTGGCCCCTAAGTCATTTGCAGAGCACAGTCCTCGGACCCACCTGGAACCATCTGGGCTTCGCTACATGCTGTAGCAGACTGAAGAACAAGTCTGAGGTAACACAGTCCTGCATTCCATTTCTACAGTCTTGTTATATTAAAAATTGCCAGTGTTTGTGGCCTAGTTTCTGAAAATACATGGTTCTTGACAGAAAGCTTTCCATGGGCACTCATAAGACCCTGAAGGGTCTTCTCTGGTTTGATGGCGTATTTTTCACTTTCCAGCCACATCTATCCATCAGCTTCTCTCTTAGATAGCAGCATAAAAGTTGCTATAGATTTATATCTAGTTCAGTGATGAGTATCAGAAAGGGGACATAGAACCTCTATTTAGGGACCTTCAGCCACAAATTTAACTCCTCCATGGAATTATTTTAGGTTCAGCCTACTCTGTTCTCAGTGCACTGTGCTTCCCTCAGCAGGGCTGTATTTTTGGTGTGTCTGTCTCCTCCCCACGGCTCCTGAGGGTACATTCAACGTCTAGTGCAGCTTTGTGTCCTCAATACCTACCCTGCGACTGGTCCCGAGGAGGTGCTTAGGGATTGCATTAATGGTGGGGGGAGGGTGTTGTGGTTTTTCTAAACTTACTGATTCGACACAGACGTTAGACTCTATTGCACTAGCAGGTATCATTAACCAACATCTAACAAGTAACTACAAGCAGTGTCTTAAACTCACTTCGGGAATGTTCCCAAGGCAACAGTTCTCAGTCACCAGGGCACCCACCGAAGCTTCAGAGCAGTGCTATGATATCTACATCCTGTCCACAGTGCTTTCCTCTGAATCACGAGTGGTACGTGGAGGCAAGGACAGTGGCAGCTTATGATAAACACTCATGCACTTCCTGGCCTGCCTTCAGAGCTAACAAGGGAGGTGTGTGGTTCCCATCTTCCCCTGGGTACAGAGCTAGGCTCCCGACATGTTACAAGATCAATTAAAATCCAGAACTGGCCTTGTTCACATTTTTAAAGACTTTTTGGCTCTCCAGCAGTCTTGTTAGATTTGGGCAAAGGGAGAAGAAATCACCATGATTCTGTTCACTGCAATTTTGTTGTTGTTTCAAATTTGAAAATGTCAGAAGGAAGTGGTAGGGACCTTGAGAAAAAGTGATCCAGTGGATAAGGGCAAAGGCTTGGGAGTTTGAGAGATCCAGATTGGAATTCAGATGCAATGCTTGCTAGCTTTTGAACCTCAGTACCTTGTTTAAAGTGTCCGAGCCTCAGTTTTTCATCTGCAATTGGAAAGTGAAAATAGTACCCACTTCAAAGGATTGCTGATAAGAAAGTGAGATCATGTATATGCTTAGCACCGTGCCTATCATGTAGTAAGTAATCTATACACATATTAACTATTAACATAGAACTATAACATAGAACTATTAACATATTAACTATAACATATTAACTATATTGGGGTTTTTTTGTGATTATCTTGTCCCTTACTTTTATAATTGAGTAAACTGAGTCCTAGAGAGATTAAATAATTTAAGCAACTAATTAGGAGCAGAGCAACTGCAATAAAACAGATTATTCTGAGCCTCACTCTGGGGGTCTGCCTATTACAGCACTGGATTTATTCTCGTGCCCCAGGATCTCAATGAAATGCTCCCCTGATTTGGAATACAATTTCCATTTGCTTGCAAGACTTTCAAACCAATTGTCAGGAGAGAGAGTCTTCCTGCCTTCAAGGAGGTCATAACGTAAGCACAATCTGAAACCTTTCCAGGTAGATGGAAATAGAAGATCTCAGATCACATACTGAGTTGGAAAAAACAGATGTTCTAACATTGTTTCCAAGATAATGTCCTTAGGAAGAGGCTGCAGATAATTTGGAATCTTTCTAATAAATCTTGAAGATGAATAAAGTAGACACTCAAGCCAAGTGAAAAAAAATCAAGGGATGCTAAGATCAGAGCTCGGCTCCACCCTCTGGGAGGAGTGTGGAGGAAAGCCCGAGGAGGGATAATACCCCTTACAGGTGAGAAAACCAAGAGGTGGGGTATTCACACACCACAGAAGTCTCAGAATGAATTCACACCCAATGTGTCCTTATATGAATTATTTTACCCAGTTCCTCACCATGCTTCAACCTGTTCCTTCTGTCCTTGACTCTGTAGGTGGTCTTTCCAGTCTCCTGTCCCCCAAGCTAGAAATCTTGGCTTCACCCTCCACTCTTCCTTCTCCTTCGCACCAAGCCATCGACAAATTCTGTCTTCCAACCAAACAAACGCAATCCAGATTTGGAAACTGGCCCCACCTCTTATCTCCACTGCCACTGCCCTATCAGAACATGGGCTTTACCTGTTGGAGATACTCCAGCAGCCTCCTGTCTCACTCTCCTCTCTTCTAGAAGACATCAGAGTATAGCAACTGATACAGAAAGTCAGCCATCCTTCAGTCTGGTCATGCATTTGCTTCAGTACTTCTGTTTCAAATGGAAAAAAAAAAAAGAGACATAAATAGGGCAATTAGCACCATAGAGTGTGAGATCTGTCAGCCACTAAATCAGTGAGAAAGTTTTGTTTTGTTTTTGAGTAATAAACATCTATATCTGATTATGGAAGAGAAGCTGAGGTTTATTTTTTAATCTGCAGGAATAACTAAACATTTTGAGATTAAGAATTCTCTAGCTCCTTCTACACTTTATCTCCTAGTACAATAATGAAGACATTTTAGGGTTTTCATGTGGAATGAGAATGAATTAATTGGATAATAAGCCTGAAAGAAAGATGAAACATCTCTCTTTCAAGTGTTTACTTAGCGCCTCCTACATACTGAACTCTCTCACAGTCAGGTACTATAACTGTGGCAAAAGAATTTTAAGACCTGGTCCCTGCTCTGAAGGACAACATAATCTCGTCCTGTGATAAAATGAAAACACATGATACCACTAGAAAATAACACAAGTTACCATTTGGTAGTATTAAGTGCAAAAAAATAAATAGATAGATAAAGTCCCAGAACAGGACATGAAACTAATCCGCGAACAACTTGTTCTAGCCTCATAATGCTGCATGTTTCCAGAACATTAAAATTTGGTTCAGTCTATTTTTAAATGCTTTGTCAAGTTTCAAGGTCGTTTCAGGTGAGCACTGTTACCCGTTATTTCAAAATGTTGCACATCATCATCCCCCAAATATGTAGAATTTCCTAGAATTTAGCTCGTATTGTTTTCAAACCATCTGTTCTAGTGCAGTCAGATATTGGAAGAAATATACATCTTCAGAGTCATGACTATTGGCTATAAGGCCACCAGAGGTGCTTTAGTAAACTGAATTTTTTTCAAAATCAATTTTCTTTTCCTTTTCTTATTAGTAAAGTAACCCATTTTGTGTAGATGTTTCTGCTACCCGTTGTTTGTTTTTCCTGCCAATCTCTCATAATTTCCGTACATTTGCCTTTTCACACCAATGAAAACTCTCCTCCATGCACTGATGATAGTAAGAACATTTAATGGCTTCCCTTTGAGAGGCTTCTAAGTACGAACCCCAGGCTAAGTGCTTTGTATGCCATATCCGTGCCTAATCCTTACAACACTCTGCAGGATAGGTGTTGACTAGCATAATTTTACAGATGAAGAAACTGAGGCTTAAAGAGGAAAGAGGCTTCAAGTAGAGGAAACTAGGACTGAACCAGAGCCTGTCTTTAACTGCTTCCTATCACCTCCATCTATTTACTCTCTGTAGCAAATGGTATAGATGCCAAAAGGACCGAATGACAAGGATGTGAGAGCAGGGTGACCAGCATCCCTAGGCACTGCCATCCTCCAGCCCGAGGGCCATGAGCCTCTCCTCACGGAGGACAGCAACTCTGTCCTTGGGTCCTGTTTGACTGGGTCCCAGGTAGAAGATCCGTCCAGGGTCTGTCTTCGGATCCACGATGATGACGAGCCACAGAGCACAGCATGTGCTGTGATTACTTCTTGCTTTTAAAATGGCATCATTCATTTCAGAAAGGCTGGATTATACAATATGTTGGAAATTCATAACATTTCCTTCTGGAGTTGACACTGACCATTGGCTCAGATTTCTATAATCAGGTTCTGGCATGGGGCCATGTTTTTAGAAGAAAAACAAATTCCTGTGAAAGCATTCAAAGTGGGATGATCACAGCAACCCTATGGCAATCACAGAACAGAAGGATGGAGCTTCTAAAATAGGTTGAAATGTATAAAATACACTGAAACTTCTAAAAGAGCCTGAAAGGCTTTGGAAGAAAAGTTCTGCATAAAATAAAAAATAAACATACGGCCAAAAGACTGTAATATGTATATACATAACTATTTATGTTAACACATGAATGAAATACAGGGTACTGAGAATATATTTAATAGAAGCAAAAAACATGTACATAGACATCACCTTGGGCCCCTCGCACTTTCTTGGGAGATCCTGAGCGACGTAACAGGAGCCCAAATCCACAGCCTGGAGAGGCTCCAATGCCTCCTCTACATTTTCTATGACTTCTGGGACGTCCTTCATCAGGCCTTTCTCTACCCCTCCCTTTGTACTGCCTATATCCTGTCCACCCAGACTACAAAGTCCAGCCCCTGCAACATGTTCCCTGGACCTCCCACCCATACAAATCCACCTGTACCCAAGCATTGAAGATTTAATGACTTTATTGATGATGTAGGGATTATGAGGTTGAATTAATTTCAGCATCTCATGACCTCCAACATCACCCCTTCCTCCTCTCTTCTTCCTCCTTCCTCTCCTACTGGATTAATAAGGGGATTCTTTTCTCTCACATGTAAAGAAATTCAACTTCTATCTCTCTATCTCAGTTCTCTCCTTCTCAAATAAATGCTGTGTCCTTCCTAAGAGGAACTAGAAAATACAATTGTCTCCATCTCTGTATGTACGTCCACTTACATTCACAATGCACGGAACCCATTCCTCTTCACAACAACTCTCTTACATATTTATGGGTCAGGACTCTGGTCTGCAAGGGGCAGAAACCAAGCTCACACTGGCAGAAGCATACAAAGGAATCTAAGGGCTCATGAAATTAAAAAGTCTAAGGGTGCTAACCACGGATGAAACTTGAAACAGGGACTCAACTGAGCCATCGGGGTCTCCCTACATCACACAGGTCTGCTTTCTTTCTAAGGCAGGTCCTCAACAGGTGGTGGTCCTGGAGATTCCGGTCTTAAGAAAAGTTCTACCCTACTGCTAGATCATTATGAAGCCAATCACATAATGTTTATTTTTGCTTGGTGCCTAGTACACTGCCTGGAACATAATGAGAACCCAATAAATGTTAGTTGAATTCAATTATTTGTTTAAAATTTATTCAGGGCCTATGTGTGTCCACCTTGAGAATGCAGCAGCACACCAGAGTCTCTGCTGTCATCTGGCTTTACGATTCTGCTGAAGGAGACAGGTAATAAACAAATCAGATAATTTCACACAGCAAAAAAGGGCTATGAATAAATTAAACAAGGCAATATGATAGATGGTGACGAAGGTGTGACGAAGGGCTCCCTTAGACAGGGTTAGGGAAGGATTGCTTTGAAGAGGAAATATTTGACCCTACATCTGGATGGTGAGGAGCCAACTGTGTGGAAATAGAAAAGAATGTTCCAAGCAAAGACAGAAGCAGAGCAAAAGCCTTATGGCGGGAAGGAGTTTAGCAGGTCTGATCTATGAGACAGATGATCAGTGACACTGGCACATTCCATGTAAAGACAGTGCTATTACATGAGGTCATGGAGGTAGGCAGTTCACAAATCAGTGGGGCCTGTAGTTCAAAAGGGGTCATTTGGATTTTATTCTGGTGCAGGGAGGAGCTACTAGAAGATTCTATGCGAGAATGCTGTGATCTGACTTACTTTTTTATGGTAACATACATATAACACAAAATGTACCATTTGCCATCTTAATTTTTAAGTGTACAATTGTTGTGCAACCAATCTGCAGAACTTTTCCATATCACAAAACTGAAACTATACCCACTAAAAAAACAAAAAACTCCTCCTGCCTCCCTCCCTCAGCCCCTGTGAACCACCACTGCACTTTCTGGCTCTATGAATGGGACTACTTTTGATACCTAATCTCATATAAATAGAATATTACAATATTTATCCTTTTGTGACTTATTTCACTTAGCAAAATGTCTTCAAGGCTCATCCTTGTTGTACCATGAGTCTGAATCAGAATCTCCCTCATCCTAATGAACGTAAGCTGGGGTCTCATTGTGGTTTTCCTTTGCTTTTCCCTAATGGTTAATGAGATCGAGCAGCTTTTCATGTGTTTGTTGGCCTTTTGCATATCATCCCTGAAGATGTATCTTTTCAAATCCTTTGCCCATTTTTCAATTCGGTTGTTTGGTTTTTAGTTGTTGACTTGTAGGAGCTCTTCATATATATTCTGGATATTAACTCCTTATCAGATATATCATTTGCAAATATTTTCTCTCATTCTTGTAATTGCCTTTTACTCAGTTATGCCCTTTGATGCACAGGTTTTTAGTTTTAATATAGTCCAACTTATCTGTTTTTTTTTCTTTTGTTGTCTATGCTTTTGTCATACATATCCAAGAAATCACTGCCAAATCCAACGTCATGAGCTTAAACACTATTTTTTCTTCTAGGAATGTTATAGCTTTAGCTCTTACATTTGGTTCAACTTGCATTTTTAAAAGATCACTTTGACCCCCAGTGGGAAATGGACTGTAGAAAGGGAAGAATGGAGGCGGGAGTGATCAGTTAGGACACTCTTACCGTAGCAAGAGATGATGGCGACCTGGACCAGAATGGAAGAGTGATGGCTTAATCCAACTGTACAAACACTTATCGAGAGTCTTCTGCAAGGTAATAGCAACTGTTGAGGGTAGCAGAGGCTGCTGGCTGCTTGCACAATATCCTCGGTCCTTCTCTTTACTATGAGACCCTCAATCCTGCTTATGATCTCAAAATGGGTAGATTTAAATATCTGCCCTCTCAGATTCCCTTACAGTCAGGGGAGGCCATGAGAAAAGTTCTGGCCTGTGACATCTAAATAGAAGTCTCGTAGAGATTTCTGGGCGAGTTTTGGCTTTCCCGATACAGGCATTACCCTTTCCTTTTTCTTTCCTTCTTCCTGAATAGAACATGAGGCTGGAGGCGGAGTGGCCATCTTGTTACCATGACTTAACAAGCATAAAAAAGGAAGCCATATGCTAAGGAAGGCAGAGACGAAAGTTCACAGGATTCTGGGACACTGGAACTATCCTAGTTCTCTACACCAGCCCTGCACTGCTTCCCCAGGGACTTCCTAATTCACCAGGAAAACAAACCCCGACTTGGTTAAGCCATGAGAGTTGGAGCTCTAAGAGCCAAACACAAGTCTAACTCCCACACAGACACAGTGCTAAGCACCTACACACCATATTTTTGGGGATCGTCAAAACAACTATATGAAGTAGGTACTAGTTGTTCCCATTTTATAGATGATAACACTGACACTTATACACAAAACTCTGTTCCATACATGAGACACTGGGTGAACAATAAGAAAACACAGAAAAATCTAATTCATGAGCAACGGCATTAGAAGATCCAGACATCTCATGAATTATATACAAGTAGAAAAAAAAATAATAATTCAAAAGGAAAATGGACAACAATGATTGTCTTACTTGTCCGGCCAACTCCTACTCATCTTTAAGACCCAATGGAAATGCCCACTCCTCAGTGAGATCTTCTCAGAATCCCCCAGGTCTAAGTGTCAATGCCGTAGTCCTCCCTCCCCACAGAGCTCCCCCTGTAGTAATATTTGTTGTGTGTTCTTGTAATTGATGTGCTCCCACGTCTGTCTCAAGCACCAGCCTGTGAGCTCTTGAAAGGGAGGAACCAGGTCCCAGCCATTCAGATCTTTCTGAATGTGGCACAAAATGTGGCACAATGGGTGGAGTGCATGGTTTTGAACTTAACGGAACTAATGAACTCTTCATTAACAACATCTAAAGGTGATGCTTTCTGATTTTCAGACTGAGATCTCGGCAAACAATGAGGTGCTGTGAAGCAGCTTTGATAACGGGCAACAAATTACAAATGTAGGAAATTAATTATTAGGAGGAATCATGAGAGAGATAAATTGCAGTAAATGGAAAATTGCAACAATGCAAATCAGGGGCTTCCCTGAACTTATGTGGAACAACAACGTCTGCAGAAGTTACAGCAAAGGGAGCAGCGTCTGTCTCAGTTTGGTTTGGTTGTTAAATACCCGAGAACGTTTTTTTTAGCAGTTGCTAAAACTAAGACCAGAGTCATGAATGCCTTTTTGCTGTTCCTTTTCTTTTTCTTCTTTTCTTTTCTTTTCTTTTTCTTCTTTTCTTTTCTTTCTTTTTTCTTTTCTTTTCTCCTTTTCTCCTTTTCTTTCTTTCTTTCTTTCTTTCTTTCTCTTTCTTCCTTCCTTCCTCCCTCCCTCCTTCCATTTCTTTTTCTTGGTTGCTTGCTTGCTTGTTTGCTTGCTTTCTGGGCAAGGTTTACAAAAAGAAATATCTGAAAAACTTTACTTTATGACAGGCATTAAAGTTTAGATAAGGGCTCACACTAATCTTGTAGGAACATATTTGTACTGTTTACTGGTAGATTATCAAAGCACAAACAACAAGATCCTAATAAAGCAATAACATCCCAGACATAAGGCAAGTGGGGTCCTGTCTTCAGCTCCACACCTTAGAGGCTACGTTCAGGCCTCTGCTATCGGCTCCTCCGCGCGAGGCAAAAAGTCCACAGAGCCTGTGTCCCTACTTCCAGGTTCTTGGAACTCTAGAATTTCCTAAACCAATGCCCTCAATCCCACTTCTGGGGCCAGTTGCAGCCTTTCTTGGGTCAGTTCTCCTGAGGGCAGACTGGGCTAGGCCCAAAGGACTGCCACCAAGTGGCTACTAGTGGCGTGTGGGAGGTGAACAAGGCTTAAACATGCAGGAGGGATGTCCCCTTGCGTGCCCCCAAGGTCGCTCAACTAGTGCCTGAGGCAGGGAGGAAGAGGGGCCACAAACCTGTGCTATCTCTCTAAACAGTACAGAAAACCCCAAGCTGAGTAACTATGGTTAACTCAAACCTGGCCTCGCAAGTGCTGAGGGGGTACTTTTGTCCAAGTAGGAAGATAGAATGTCTTTTTTTTTTTTTTTTAATTTTTTTTTTCAATGTTTATTTATTTTTGGGACAGAGAGAGACAGAGCATGAACGGGGGAGAGGCAGAGAGAGAGGGAGACCCAGAATCGGAAACAGGCTCCAGGCTCTGAGCCATCAGCCCAGAGCCCGACGCAGGGCTCGAACTCCCGGACCGCGAGATCGTGACCTGGCTGAGGTCGGACGCTTAACCGACTGCGCCACCCAGGCGCCCCTAGAATGTCTTTTATCTAACAGTTTGTTATCCTGACTGTAACTTAAAACATTAAGAGGTGTGCAGTGACAAGTGCCTAGACCCCTATTTTATGCTCTCGCCCCAGGTACTAATGTGAGCTACCAGTGAAGACAGAGACAGCAAATAAAATTGAGAGGGGAAATCACACACAAAAGACTAACAGTTTTAAAGCCTTTTGCTATAAATTCACAATCAATGTGAGCTCTGGGATGGGAAGGACTTCAGAGCCTGCCTAAGAGCCCATGACGCAAAATAGATGCTCATTAAACATTTGTGGAGTGAATTAACAAGGAACAAACGTGTTCACTGCATGTTCTGTTTGACAACCAACACTAGAGGTAAAGTTACTGTGACCAGTACCACCTTCCCCTTACCATTCCCCCTGCCCAGGGTGCTAGGCTCCACTGCACCTCCCCATGCCGTTAATGGCATTTCCATTCTCTTAACGTCCAAGTCTGACACTTCGGCAGTATCCCTGAGCCCTCCCTTCATTCTACCTCACCCTTAGCCAATCGGCAGCCTCCACCACTCATTACCAGTCCCTGCTCATCCCCAAAATTAATGTAGCCATCTCCACTTAGCTCCCTCCCTTAGAGGGAAACCCATTATATGTGACAACAACGTACTATTTGGGCTTTCCCACAGCACCCAGCACAGGGCCTCACACCCAAGTGGCACCGAGGAAAGTGTGTTGACTATTCACGGAATGAATCTGGGATGCCGCGGAACCTTTTCAAAACAGTTTTGTGTTCCTGAGGTCCACACCAATACTCTGTGAAGAGTGTGGGCTCTGGAGATGGGCTGCCTGGGTTCGTATCCCTGCTCTGCTGCTCCCTGCCTGTGCCATCTTGCACAAATCCAACTCAGCCTCCTCTGGAAAATGGAAACGATAATACCTACCCCATAGGGTCAGGCTGGGAATTGAGTGAGTTCATACGTGTAATGGGAAAAGCCCTCAGAACTGTGCCGGCCAGGCACAGAGTAAGCATTAGATACAGGGTAACTCATATTTTTTATTTTCTTTTAACTTCTCAACAACCTTACTTGGTAGGTACTGTTGCCTAGCTATAGCTAGGGAAACCAGTTCCTGGTGGACTCCAGTGAAGTGTCGGGCGTCACAGAGCTGGTGTGGTGTGGCAGGATCAAAATATGAACCAAAGTCAACCCACCCTAGCCCTACGGCGACCGACGCCCCCACCTACACTGTTGCAGCCCACAAGGCGGTCACTAACGCCCAGTGACTCAGGGTGACAGTAACAATGGTACAGACACCACGCAGGTGCAAACGCATCAGCCCAACTGCCCTGTGGTTTGACGCTCTGGGAATAAGGACGCACGGCTGGGGTAATTCCTCAAATCACACAGCCCTTTTGAGTCAGGCCTGGGAATAAATGTGCACTGAATATTTGCTTCCATGATCCTTCAGGTCTGCCCTATCACTTCCAATGGTACCAGGAACACAATGCCTGGAGTGCCGGATTCTGTTGCACAACACGCCCCTCAGGCTATATAAAGAGCCACACGGCAGCTGTAGGAAAAGAAATTGGAGGTTTTGCAACGTGTACCATGACAGTTTAGCACTTAATGGTTTTAGCAGCATGAGGCTGGCTAAGAATCCAGCAGGCACTCAATAAATACCTGGGAGCTTGCCTGCTTGATAGAACATTCCCACCCTGGACAACTAGCCACATCAGTGCTTGTGAAAACCACCTCTGTTCCACCCCTCCGTCACCTCCCAACCCATGACAAATTAAGCCTTTAATCAAAGAGTCAAAGAAAGTGGAAGAAGCTGTTTTTTGTCCATATATGAGGTTTTAAGCTCTGCAAATCTCAAGGCTCTGACATACTGGGTTTGTGTTAAAAAAAACTCTTTTGAAAAACATATGCACTGCATACCCCGTAACAGGGAATCGGACCAGGATACCACAGTAATGATTCCTGATGCCAGGAGAAAGCAAAACTGAGTAGACCACAAAAGAAAGGACTCTAGAATGTATTCAGGTCATTCATTGGCTTGATGGGGCGTTCTTTCTTAGATTCTTTTTAAATCTTAATTTCATGTCAGGTGCTTCAAGGTTATTTTACTGTAATCTTACAATTTCTTATTTTCAAAAATTTTCATTAACCATTGAATCCTCTCCATTTTGGATACTTTGGTAAGTCAAATTTAGCAATTTCTTTAAGGTCAAATCTTCAGGAATAGGCTGTCACTGAAGTAATAGTAACCAAAAGCTAAATTAATCCAAATTGAAATCGTAGTATTAAACAAGAAATTTGGTTCAGTTTTTCTAAAGAGAAAGGAAATAACTAGAAAAGCTTTATCCTCCTGAGTACTATGCTTAGGTGAATTATGCAAATGACAACGAAACAGGCCAACATAAGAGAATTATTTTTCAAAACAGAGTATTTCAAGCTATACATCATAGTTCAATGACAGGTCATGAAATCAATTTAGTAGGTCACAGATAGCATTCTTTTCAAAAAGGAAATAGAATAGATTAGTGTAAAAATAATACAGCATTGCAGCTGGTAAGTACAGGTTTGCAAAAGCTTTCTTTCAACTATTTATATGGGTGTGTGTGTGTGTGTGTGTGTGTGTGTGTGTGTGTGTTGGTAAATGGTTTGCAATATAAAATGTATCTTTTTACTGGGGGTTGCTATAAAAGGGGTTGAAGACTCCTCGAGCATATCTTGGAGTCAACACATCTGCCCAGTCCTCTTTACCGTGTACATCTATAGCTCAGTACACTCAACAAATGTTTCTTGAATGTCTTGTGTAAGAATTAACAGCCCTGCTCATGACCCCGCACCATTCACCATCCTCCAGTAAATTTCAACATGGATCAAAATGGAAAGGGTATCAGAGTTAATTCCCAAGTAAACAAAAAAATTAAATTAACTAGAAAACACCATTGTTCAAACACACTGGTTGTTATTTATAATCACCCTTTGGAAACTTGAAACTGAAAACTACTTCCTTAGCTTTTTTTTTTTTTTCCCCATCCTGTGCACACACTGATAAGTTATTGCAGGGCAAGGAGTGTTTGGGGAGGATATGAGTTAGCATAGCATTTTTCATTCAAGGGGGAAAAATGTTTGTTTTGAGAAGAAATGTCATGTAAAAAAATTATTCAGTTTCAAAACTTTTAAGCAGTGTATGGTTTCTGAAGCTTGATGGTGTCTCTTTTGGCATAATTTCCCAGTCTATTTAAATACTATGAACTTTAATCATTACTTAAAAATTTGCTTTCAAGAAAAATTCCATCTCAATTACGTCAATTCACTGTCATGAACTTTTTAGAAAGAATTTCTTTGGTCTGTAGCTTAGAACAATACCCAAACTCATTGATCCTAGAAGATTCTGCATTTGTGGGGGCTTTGCTCAAAAAGTTAGTAGTATAACTCGGATGGTTGTTAAATTTTTAAGTATCACTTCAATGTTTAAAATTTTAAATCATTTTGGGTACCTTAAGTACTTTAGAGAAATATCTCACACAGGATAAGCTCTGAATAAACGTTGATTAAATAAATGCACAGCAATCAAGTAATTGCATAAAAAAATTGCTAAAACATACAGAGCCTCTGCTGTGTGCCAGGAACTGGGTTAAGCACTCTACATGTGTTATCCCATTTAATCCTCACAAAGTGTGGAAGTAGATATAACGGAGCATTATGCCCATTATAGAGACGAAATACACTTTCTCAAGGTCTCACAGCTGGTAAGTGGCAGAATGGGATCTGGGATTTGAGATGGAAAATGAAATTCAACTGTAGGCTCAAATTTCAACAATCTTAAGAGAAATCCTTTGAAATGCTTTGCCCTTACGAGCCTTTCCACCCCACCCCCAAGACCAGAACTCTTTGCTACTCCTTTTTGGAGTCTCTGAGAAACTGGATATATATATATATACACCTCATATATATATGAGAGAGAAAATCTTGTTCATAGTAAAGGTAAAATGATGAGGGGGTTGTGCAACTATGAGAGCACAGGAGGCCTCTGAGGCTAAGCCACTGATCTGCTCAAGGCAATTTCCCTCCCTCATACTCACACACCTGACACTTATGTATTCGGGATCTGTCAGTCAAGTTTCTCTTCTGCTGGGAACCTGCAGACCTGCCCCTGCCAAGGGAGGCAGAGCTGGGCTGTTCTCGGCAAAGCACTGGCTGCCAGTCGAATCAATGGTAGGTGAAGTGGACGAGAAACCCACTAGGTGCATTAATTCAAAGAGCCTCACCCAACAAAGGTAGTAACGGTGAGCCAAGCTAGCCGAGCTAAGTTCCTCCGGGATTTGACCTGGAAAGAATGAGAAGGGAATGGAGAAGAATGTGCAAAGAAACTAAGACAAGAGGGAAACTATATAATAGGCCACAAGAGAGAAACAAGGAGATGAAAAAGACTCTAGAACTGGTTTTCTGTTCTGGCTCAAATCCATGCATAGTCATATATTTAATTTTTTAAAAAATTATAAATGACTCTTTTTTCCTTAAGGTACTCACTAAGTTTCTTCTCCTAACCAACCCATTTAAACTCTCACTGTGGATATGAAACACAGAATTAAAACCATAGATACTACTCCATGAGCATCTATTAACAATGATCTCATATTAACTGTGTCACCCAGATTTTGTCAAAGGTTGAGAAAGGTCTGTGCTTTTTCCAGAGCGTTCCTGGTATATGTAAAAATGTCAAAACACCTTTAGGCAAGTCATAGAAAAGTTAAAGCTTCCCAGTGGGCCTTTTATTCTTCGGTCCTGTCAGTGGATCTCTCTGTGACCAAATAAACCTCATCCAAAGATCAGAACAAAACTCAGGCCTTGAGGCTCTACATGAACATGAAGCCAAATAGTCCTTTTTTCTCCTGCCACTCTGCTAAACCTTGGAACTGTTTCAGGAAGGAGAGGGCAGAGCCCAAACAGAAGGGAAGGGGACACAGGACGGACGTGCAGGGCACAGGGATGTTTGGTCCCAGTTCATCTCTGCAGCCTCTGAGCAAGAGTGATGAGAGCCCATGAGAAAGACAAGGTTGGGGAGGAAGAAAGAACACATAATAAACATCGGGGGAGCAGCAAGAAGAGGGCAAAATTAAACTGCTCACTTCACATTTTTGCCTAGGGTCTAGTTCTGATCACACAAACACTTTTGCCTTGGGTTTCAGTCTCGTGACACTAAACCTCAAAACACAAATCTCATAACATCAACGTCATGCTTTATACTTTACCAAGACTTTCACTCACCATGCTTAATTCTTATAACCATCAAAGTGGGACAATGTTGTTAATAACTCTGTTATTTTACAGATAAAACAGAGGCCAATGCTATAAATTTTGGACAACACAGGGAGAAGCCAATTCCAAATCCAGGAATCTTTTCCAATATGCCACTCTGGACACAGGTGGATGACAAGCTTCCCCCAGGCATCACCTCTGTCTTTGCCCGTCCATTGAGACCGAGATAGAAGGAAAATGAAAATACTAATTTTCTAGAATATAGAACCTTGATTCAATATAAATGGATGTTTCTGCTACAGTTATTTTATATCCAGGATGCTGTAAGGATTTACCTTCAGATGACTCCATCCCTTCTTAGTGCCCAACTATATATAGCCCTTGTTATTTTGACACAAGAATGAATATTTCATTTACGCAAGCTGATTGAAAAGGGTAACACCCTATATGGGCTGCCCTACTTAAAAAGAGATTCTTTATGCTTTCTTGAGGTTAAAAACAGCTTGATTTTGCAGCAAAAGCCTAATACCACACATCCAACATAGAAAGTGTATCTGATTATGTCCCAGAACTGGTCTTTCTCACTCTCTCTAGTCTGTTATTTTCTTTCAGGCTCCCTACCAAACCTCACAAATTCCTGATACAAAACAAATAATTTTATGTTTTATTCATTTTTGGTTGAATCTCTGTAAAAATGTGTGGAATTTTTACCAAACGGAATGACTGCTAGCATATATTCATGAATGCGTGGTTCATAAAATGTTTGTGTAAGCACCACATAACTAATAACACCCAGAAATTACTATTATTCCCTTTGTATAAATGTTGCTACTCAGAATCAGAAAAGTTTAGTAACTTTCCCAAAAGTTTCACAGTGGTTAGCGGCAGATCTAGAATCAGAACCCAGAATAGTGTGCTCAGTCTCTTTTCAACATTCTGCACTGATTTCTGTATCAATAGGAAATCCAGACAGGACAATTTACTTAACAAACAAGCAATAAAACCCTATTCATCCATTCACTCATTTATTCATTCATTCAACAAATATTTTCTGAGCCCTTCCTATATGCACTTTTTTAGGTACTGAGGCTATGGCATTGAAAAAATAGAATCTTACATTCCAGTCAAGGATCCAGGTAATAATTAAGACACATGTGTGTGTGTGCATGTGCATGCGTGTGCACGCGCACAATACAAGCTAATGATAAATATTAAGGAGAAAAATTAAGCATGCATGAAAGGGGAAACAACTTCTTATTCACGTACATCAGGAAAATATAAGACTGCTCATTGATGCTTTGATTTTGTAGTTTTAATATAAAACCACTGCAAACAACCCAAATGTTCATTTTCATGAAAATGGATAAATGATGTGTGGCATATTCATAGAATATAACATTATGCAATAGCAAAACTGTAAGCTACAACATGAATAGTATAATTAATATATAACATTGTAATGTATATGTAATTTATATACTAATTAAAATTTAAAATATATCACTAATTATATGTTATAAATATATGTATTATTTATATACTATTTCTAATAAATTATATTAATATAGTAATAATTTTGTTAATACAATTATATGTAAACATAACATAAATTATATAAATCTGTAAGTTATAGAACTAGTACATAGTAATATACAAATTATATGTATTTAATCTAATAATATTAATATTATAATGTTAATACACTAACATTATAATTTTAATAATCAAAATATAACGTTAAGTGGGAAAAACCAGGCAGTCTCAAGAGACTATATATAGTATGGTGTCATTTTTATAAACTCAAAAACAAGCAAAACTGTTGACCAATATACAGTTTAGGGATATATACATATATGGTAAAACTATTTTAAAAAATTAAGAACACAAACTCTAAAGGGAAAGCAGAGTTAAATCAGAGAAAAGCATGAAGGGTTTTTTCAAGGACATCAAGAATGTTCTAGTACCTAGAATGGTTGGTGGGTTTGTAGATGCTCATTTAATTATTATGCTTCAAAATTTAAACATATGTTACATATGTATTATTGTATATTATCATAATTTATCAAAATTCATGAATTTCATAAATTCATAAATGTATCAGAATTTATATAATAATTAATTTACAAAACGAGTACAGGAAGAATTGTGAAAACTGTCATCCTTGATAGCTCCAGATTGTTTATATCAGAAAATAACATTTTACATTTGAGTAGCAGAGGTCCAAGGATATTTGTACAGTATACTGAAGTTTTCAAAGGTCTTTCTCGTAAATTGTCTTTTTAAAATATTTCACGGTATTTATTATTATCCCTACCTTACAAGTGAGTAAACCAAGGGAGAGCTCAAGTGATTTATTCAATTTCACCTAGCTAGTCAATGGCAGAGACGTCTTAATTGTATAAAATTAATCCTCTTATAATCATTAAGAAGCATGGGGCTTTCTTACTGAACAACAGACCAAATGAATCCTAGAATGTTAGAGCTGGAAGAAGCCTGAAATCAGACTTTTAATCTCCCCATTTCACAGACGGAGAAACTAAAACCCACATACAATAAGGATTTGCCCAGCATCACACAGCTAGTTTAAATGAAAGAAAGGATAATTGACTCACAACTTCTGACTCCAAGTCAAGTTGTTTTTCAATTTGCCAGATTACCTTTCAAGTAGATAGACATCATTATTTTGTAGCCAGTGGCTAAAAGGGAACCCAAAACTTGAATTGTAAGGCATCTATGTGTATCCATTGTTCTGATGAATGTTAGAAAACTGTAATATACAATAAAAAAAAAAAGCTGTAGTATGGAGCCTTGTTTATAACAAAATTAACCAATATATTAAATAATGGGAGCATTTTAATTAATGGACATCAGTTTGATCTTTGAAAGAAATGCCTATAATGTAAGATAAAGAAGGTCCAAACAACTGCTTTCTGAAGAAAGGAAAGGTCTGAGCCTTAGTTTAATACTCTGTAAGGTGATGATGATAATAAGTGCCTTAGAGAATTATGGGAAATGCACGGGAAAGGTCTTGGTAAACTGCAATATACAATACAAATACCCTTAGAGCTTTCGTGCAAAATCCTGTGATTCAGTCATTTGGTCATTCAGTCAGCCACTCAATAAACATATACTGAGCACCTATTCAGTGAATGGATGACACTGTTCTATATCCATGCCCTGGAGCATCCAGAGACACAAAAGATCTAGTCTGTGCCCTTCAGGAACAGTTTTCTTTCTTTTTTTTTTTTTAAGGTACATAAATAATTACAATGTGAACCTTCATGTGATAACTCCAATAGGATTAGTACTGGTGGGGTGGAGGGGAGGGAAATGATGTAGGACTCCAAGTTTGAGAGAGACCGGTTCTGACTAGAATGTAAGGAAAGGCTTCCTAAAGGGGCCAGATTCTTTTTTTTTTTTTTTAATTTTTTTTTCAACGTTTTTATTTATTTTTGGGACAGAGAGAGACAGAGCATGAACGGGGGAGGGGCAGAGAGAGAGGGTGACACAGACTCGGAAACAGGCTCCAGGCTCCAGGCTCCAAGCCATCAGCCCAGAGCCTGACACGGGGCTCGAACTCACGGACCGTGAGATCGTGACCTGGCTGAAGTCGGACGCTTAACCGACTGCGCCACCCAGGCGCCCCCAGGGGCCAGATTCTAATGAAGGTACAGAATTTCCAAAGGACAAAGATGGCATTCCATAAGGTTGGACGGGGGAAGCATGAGTGAGGACGGAGAAGCAGAAAAGCACACCTTTCGACATTATACCTGGGTCTTTGGCATTTGACTCCTATTTTGGCACCTGTTTCCATTCACCAGTGTTCTCTGTAAGTCCACTCACCTCAAACAGACCATGAGTTCTTTGAGCACCAGGATCTCACAGAGATCTCACGGGGCCCAAGGCAGTACACAGCCCGTGATGGGTCCACAATGGGGGTTCAGTAAATGAGCTGCTGGTATATTTTTAAGGAAGGCTTACGTACACTTTCCATATGAGAGGGTAAGAAATAGAAAAATACCGTCACAGAAAACTGCTTTAAAACCAGTATGTTTCCCACTAACTTTCCTATTTTTTCCATAAGCTCTATGTTTTCTGACTTGGAAAACAAATCAGACAAAGAAAAAAAAAAAGCTGGGAAATAAGGTTTTTCTTGGGGTTTTAAGGATTCTTTCTTTTTCAGAGCAAACCTTTTAACCTGAATTCATAGACATTCAGGGCAACAAGCCTAATACCAATATGATAGATGTTGAATTCTATGGCAACATCTTTCTCTTGGCTTTGATTCTTCTTTTCATAATTACATTATAGTATTATTAGAGGGATCCTTGATCTGTTCCCTGTCCCTCAAGCAAGATAGTTGAGAGTGAATCCTAATATCAAATCCAAAACACTTGGTTTGAATTAGAAGCTGTAGTAAGATTCATCCTCAATGTAAAGTCATCTGTAGGAAAAATATTCCAAGACACTGTAATGTGTAAATTACTAGCATATGCATTCTCAATGAATCTTTTTTTCTCACTCTTTTGGTCCTGTGAGACAGCAGGAAAAAATATATTGCCAATAGAAATATTTGCAAAACTTTATTTCTATTCACTTCGACATAGAAGAGTACAAGTTTTTGAGATGATCCCCCAGCAAAAAGAGGCTATGTTTATCAATACGTTAACAATTACTCTATGGTTTGACTTTGCACAAAATAAGATGAAAACCCATACACTGGAAAGTTGGTATTGATATTTTTGTAAAGAAATAAATGCCAAGCAATCATACAGTATTGCTCTAGGGAAGTTTTCTGGCCTAAGGGTTTAAAAAAATATTTTTATTTATATAAAAGTATGAAGTAAGATCAATTTTGTTTCCTTTTCATTAAATAGCAGTAGATAGTTTGTCTGCATTGCATGTGAGAGACGCTGGTCTTCTTGCTTTTGGCAACATATGAAATTGTCTTGAAGACAGCAAAGGATAGGAAAAGAGACATCTCTTCATATTGGCATCATATTTTGGATTCTAGGAAGAGTTGCTCTTGAAAACTGCTCCACTTTGATTTTTGACTTTTTAAAAAGCACTCATGAGTGCCAGAACAGAGTGGAGAACTGAACAATGTATCCAGTGATTTGAACTCTAAATGGCTTGCTTGGATAATTCAAGGGCAAAACACCTCCTAATCTCACTCCTCCATTCATTCACCCAACAAATGCTCTTCCCTGACACTCCGTGGTACCAGGCCCATGTTCGGCCCTGGACAGACAGTGG
The DNA here is from genome assembly GCF_022837055.1 of Prionailurus viverrinus. NCBI lineage: Eukaryota > Metazoa > Chordata > Mammalia > Carnivora > Felidae > Prionailurus > Prionailurus viverrinus. The sequence goes on along the minus strand of NC_062570.1, from coordinate 9,181,933 downwards.
GGAACAAGATGGGCAGAGCCCCACCCTCTGCCTATTAAATGACCTTCTCAGGACTCTCACTCTTCCCAGTTATAAGAAAATCATCTTCTGTCCAAGAATAGAGAGAATGCAAGCAAGAAAGCCTCCAGAAATAATGTTAATAATAATAATTCTGTAAGGACTGCTTGTGCTTTACATTATAAAATCACTTCTGTCATTACGTTAGTCAAAAGATGTGCCTGAAAGCTCACTGCTTCTAAGTTGAGAGGCTTCAAGGTCAGTAAAGTTGATTGTTAAATGTACTGTACTATGAACACTGGCCATTAGTGTGAGCCCAAGTTTTCAAGGACAGTCTTCTAGAATTATTTTCCCGTAAACAGAATCCTTCTTATTGGGAGAGCTGTTTGCAGGGCAAGGAGTGGGAAGCTGAACAGAGCATCTAACCCACTTTTTCCTATTGATAATATATATAATTTAAGGAAGACTGTTATGGATAACAAGATCGAAGGAACCCATTAACACGGGGTTTCTTTTTATCACTAAGCCTTAGTTTATGATAAACTGTAGTTATCTCTGTTCAGTTCAATTCTGATCTTCCCTACTTCACTTCTAAGAGCAAACACTGGCCTTAACTTTCCCTTATGAAGTCAATAGATCCCATTTTGCACCCCCTCCCCAGAGACTAGAATCAGAGGGATGCTGGTCCCATTCCTCAGGCTGGCTCTGACCGCCCAAACAAAAGCCACTTAATAGTGTCTGCTGATCCCAGAAAGGCCCTAATCATGCTGTCCTCCATCCTGATAACTAGCCTGTGTCTTTCTGGTTCCACCAGAAGAAATACAAAAATAAAATTTCCACATGCCTCGAAGGCCTCACTTAGAAAACGGGATCAATGATGATTCCTAACCACATCATGCAAGGCCCTCCCAAACGCAGGGAGAACTGATGAGCTTAGAAAACTCATGATGCTTAGAAGAAATGATTTTCTAACATGAGGCTTCCACCTCTCCAATAACTTTTCTTGCAGGGATATTTGATGTCTAATGGCCGAGATGTACTAAACACATATGACTACATTTTAAATGATACTATCAATGGTGGGTTTTCCTAGTATGGCATTAGCACTAATAAGATAGCAAATGTGATTATTATGAAGTATTACACAGATTTAGGAGTGGGAGAAGAAAAACATTTGGTTAACGCACGTATCATATTGATGTCGGGGATATAGTACCTGTGGACACCTGTCCTAAAGTCACACGTTGCTGTAGAGCAGCGGTGATCCAAACAGAACAGGATGACTTCAGTTCAAGCCTGACAAATGTATGTAAAAGCAAGATGTATAGACCCTCGCTGTTGGCTTCTTTGTTTTAAATACCAGTAGTAGTAGTAATAACTCTATCACATTAATTACATTCCATTAACTATATTATATTAGCTAATGTTTGTGAGCAGAAAATATGGACCTCACTCCTTAGGCATGAGATCATGTAATCAGCACAGCAGCCCTACTGAGGTAAGTACTGTCATTATCTTCATTTTACATATAAGGAAACTGAGGCACAGACACATTAATTTGCCCAAAGTTATGCTGCTAGTAAGTAATAAACTCAGGACTCAAACCCAGGCAGTCTACTTTCATTACACAACAGGACTAATGCCTGGATAACTAGAACAAAAAGTTCTGGCACTTGGCATTTGCTATAATGGAAAAAGGCAGGGTGAAACCTAAAGAAAAGAAGGCTTACAGTCCCTGGGAGCAGGAAAGGAAGTAAATACAGCATCTTTCAAACATTCCTTTACAGGAGATTCTTCATAGGAGAAACTCAAAACAGTTCTATGATTAAATAGGTTTATGAAATACTGGATTAAGCCAAGTGAGACAGAGTTTCTTGCTGGAGTGTGTCTGAGAGTCTTAATACACAGATATGCACCCCAAATCTCTGAAATGGCGAGGTGGAAAGGAGGTCTTTAATGGAGAACACTTTTCTTTTTATGGGGCATGTCTGAAGAGATAAACTGAGGTCTTCCAACACGGGGTTGAGAAAAACCAATCTAATGGACAAACTGGAGAAGCAGAGTCTGGGCAAGGAGAGCAGAGTCTGGGGGAGGGGAAGGGCACCCAATGCCAAGAAGGTAGCTTCTCTGGGGGTCTGAGCAAGCTCGGTCAGTCATTTGTGGATAGACTAAGTCACCTCATAATAGGTATTAGTGAAACATATTACATAGCAAAACATACTTAAAAAATTTTTTAACAATTTTTTTTATGATTATTTAGTTTTGAGAGATAGAGAGAGACAGAGTGTGAGTGGGGGAGGGGCAAAGAGAGAGGGAGACACAGAATCCAAACCAGGCTCCAGGCTCTGAGCTGTCACAGCACAGAGCCCAACACAGGGCTTGAACCCACAAACCATGAGATCATGACCTGAGCTGGAGTTGGATGCTTAACCAACTGAGCCACCTAGGTGCCCCTACTTTAAAAAATTTTTAACGTTTATTTATTTTTATGGGGGGGGTAGGGGCAGAGAGAAAAAGAGAGAGAAAATCCCAAGTAGGCTCCACACTGTCAGCACAGAGCCCAACATGGGGCTTGATATCACAAACCGTGAGATCAGGACCTGAGCCAAAATCAAGAGTCAGATGCTCAACTGACTGAGCTACCCAGGCACCCCAAATATACTTTTATGACTGAAAGTTCTGCAGGAATCCAGGAGGTCAAAGAATCACTCTTTTGGCAGTTTCTTCTCCAAGGAGGAGGAAGTGAGGCTATTTGCCCCCTTGACCATGAGCATGGCTGGAAGCCACCAACTGACAGCCTGAGAGGCAGCAGGCCTGGCACATCCCATGCTGAAGGGGACAGAGCAGCCATGGAGAGGACTGCAGAGTCTGGGCCACTATCCAGTTGGCTTGCCATTTTGGAGGATCCATGGGACCAAACTCAGAGGAGGAGAGGTGGCCATGGAGGATACAAGTGGCAGCTTTGATGACCAATTCTGACGGATACGACAGGCACAAACTGGAATGTCAAAGGACTCTATAAGTGAATATATACACAATTCTCCTAAGGGCTTCCTGAATTAGGTGAGAGGAAATTGAGTGTAGCTGAAGACTCCTCAGTTCCCCAGGTGGAAGCTGAGCCAGAAAAAGAGTAACAATGGCAGCTACCATTGCTTGAGCCCTTACCTGGGTGCTAGGCACTATGTTAATGATTTTGTACTGTGCAATCCCAAAACCATCCTATGACGTAGGCATTCTTCTCATTTTACAGTTAGAAACCAAGGATAGTTCCATTTACTTGTACAATGCAAACAACTAGGAGATCAGAAACGAATAGCAGTCAAGGTTAGTTGTAAAATGTAGCTCCTATAAGCCCTACACCTCTTATGTAAGCCCTCCCATGATACTTCATCCAGCTCAAGCCAAACTCTTTTTCCTGGCTCAAGGTCAAAGTAGCCTGACTCTACTCTGTCTCTACTACTCCAAAACTTAGTGGCTTAAAACTGAGGAGATAAAATTATAACTCATAATTTTGTGTGTTAGGATTTCAGGCAAGGCTTTGCTGGATGGTTCTTTTGTTTCATGATGCATTTATGGGAGTCACTCGGTGTATTCAGCTGAGAGCTAAGCTGGTCCAAGATCACTTGTCTGGTACCTTAGCAAAGACAATTGCTGGACTCAGCTGGGTCTCATCCTTTTTATGTATTCTCAGGGCCTTTCCCTGTGGTCTCTTCAGTGGGTGATCAGCCTCCTTACCTGTCAGTTTAGGACCACAGAGGACCAAGGAAGAAGTGCTAGTCATCTTAAAGCCTAGGCTCAGAACTTGCACAGCATCACTTCTGTCACACTCTGGTGGTCAAAACAGTCAGAGGCCAGCCCAGATCCAAGAGGAAGAGAAACAGACCCACCTCTCTACAGGAGGCATCTCAAAGAATGGGCGGCCATGTTGGTTTTATCTGCCAAACTGTCCAACCTCCCCTGGTCCTACTGTTCCCTCATTCACAGTGCTCTAGCCACACGGGCTTTCTTTCTGTTCTTTAAATAGGACAAGGTTATTCCTCTGTCAGAACTTTACGTGTGCCTATGCCAGAAGTGATCTTAACTCCTGGACCTTTCTTGACATTCAGGTTTCACCTTAATTTCACTTCTGTAGAAGCCCCCCTCCTCACCATCATGTGGAGACTTTCTCTGGTCACCCAATCTACCTCCCTAATTTATTTTCATGACATTATTGCCATCACTCTGAGATCATCTCTATTTTTGTTTCTGTTTTTCACTATTTCCTCCAATTAGAACAGAAAACCAGGGGAATGGGGCCCTTGTCTATCCTGTTGGCTCCCATATTCTCAGCACTTACAACTGTGCCTGGCACAGAATAAATCCTTAGTAAATATTTGTCAAGTGAAAGTATGAAGTAGTGAGTTGGGATTCAAAACTAGATCTGACTGACTTCAGAACTAAAACCAAACTGTCCTTGTATGTATTCCAGGCAGATACGGGCAGCCTAGGCTCTAGGGCAAAGATACTGCATAAAGAAGACAGCTTGTGCAGCAAGGAAGCTGCAGCCAGACCAAACTACATTGACAATTCGAAGAGAACAGTCCATTCCCGCAAAGCCCCCAAACATTTCTTTGACTTCATTTCAGCCATTCTTGTGTTGACTCTTGGAGATGAAAGATCTCCAAGGTGTGGAGCTGCCTCAAGGCCACGTGTAGCTCAGGCCTGGTCTCTGGCTGGACCCCTCCAATGCTCAGCTTTGCTGGGGCCACACTGCTGAGTGTTGCCCTGGCCAATCTGGAATTGGGCCACAGCCATGTTTGTGCTGAGGCTTTAGGGAAACACGATTTATAAACGCGTGTTTCCTCTGAGTCACGGCACAGACTTGTCCCTTCAGTACAAACATTCCATTTGGTTTTATAACTGGGGAAAGAGGGGGTGGGGGCCAAGGCTAACTGGACCAGGTTTGAAAGGAAAGGGGAAGTGAGAAAATTTAAATAGAGTTTTCTATATTAGTGAGAGTCACAAAGGAACCCTTATCTGGGGTTCAGAGGCAGGCACAAAGTTTCATCTTTATTTATTTATTTGCCTCAGAAAAAAAAAAAAAAGTTCACAGAGTAACTTTTTCCCTTCAAGCTTCCATAAAAATACTGGAAATGTGGCAAAAGTTTTCTGAAAACAATTTAAGAACAATTAGCACACATATAACCATTTTTTGAAGTTATATTAAATGCCCTTTACTAAATAAAAAGGAGTTTTGTTTCTCATTTCCTGGCATTGTTGACTATATTATTCTTTAACTAACCACCTATTAACTTTTAGCATTACTCTAAGTTTTCTGCAAATTATGCATTCCAGATCAAAAGAATTAATTCTTTCTTTTCTGCTATTTATATAGATCATTCTACCCCATAACTTAATGCCAGGTTTCTTATCTGTAGAATTTGGCTGATGATAACAATATTTCCTCGTAAGTAACTCATACAGTTACTATGAGACTCAAATATAATTAAATAATGAATATAAAAATATGATTCCTAATTCATTCAATAACCACCTGACTTTGTGTAAATTATCATCATAACTATTGAGCTCAGACAGTTAGGAGTTCCATTAGGTGTGGAATCCAAAGCCTGGCATGGAGAATTACGAGATAAGCGTCACAATTCCTCATCTCGGGACGCCTGGGTGGCTCAGTCAGTTAAGCACCCAACTTCGGCTCAGGTCATGATCTCACCATTCGTGGGTTCGACCCCTCCATTGGGCTCTTTGCTGACAGCTCAGAGCCTGGAGCCTGCTTCAGATTCTGTGTTTGCCTCCCTCTCTGTCCCTCCCCTGCTCACGCTCTGTCTCTCTTTCTCTCAAAAATAAACAAACATAAAAAAAAAGGTTAGAGAGGGAGGAAGCCAAAACATAAGAGACTCTTAAAAACTGAGAACAAACTGAGGATTGATGGGGGGTGGGAGGGAGAGGAGGGTAATAGGTATTGAGGAGGGCACCTGTTGGGATGAGCCCAGGGTGTTGTATGGAAACCAATTTGACAATAAATTTCATATTTAAAAAAAATTTTTAAAGGAAACAATCTCTCATCCCAAGAGGACTGTATTTCAGGACAAAACTAGATATGACCCCTACTGAGCCGTGGGTCCTTCATCAGTGATTTAGAGTGCCTTACGTGAAAATACTGAATACTGTGCCTGACAGAGAATGCAAGTACTTCAAATAAATTCCATAGCAGAATCTGTCAGTATCCTGCCTGGCCTACTCCCCACAACCTCTAACAAGAATCTGCTCCCAATTACAATGTGGAGGTGTTCCCCTCACCCCCAAGCAATTCTCAGACTCCAGCTGGGTGACAGTTCAGCTCAAATCTGACACTATCTACCTGGAGACAGTGTCAGATCCCACAGGTGAGGATTCAGTACCGCAAGACTGTCCCCACCACCCAACCCCCTGCACTTCGGATGCTGGTCGTAAGTCCAGGTTGTCAACTGTGCCTTTGATTCACCGACTATAGATAGATCAAAGGTTCCAACAATCCCTTCCTTGGGTTCAACTAATTTGCTAGAGCCACTCACAGCATAGAGAGACATTTTACTTACTAGATCACTGGTTCATTATGAAAGGATATAACTCAAGAACAGTCCTCCAAACCCTGTCCTTTTGGGTTTTTATGGAGACTTCATTCCATAGTCATGATTAAAACATTGGCCATTGGTGATTGAATCAACCTCCAGCCTCACCTCCTCCCCAGAAAGGGTTAGAGGATGCTAAAAATTCTCCCCAATCATGTGGTTGGATCCACTAGTGACCAGTCCCCATCCTCTGGTTACTTAGGTAGGATCCAAAAGTCACCTAATTAACATAACAAAAGACACCTTAATCACTCTCAGTACTTACGAAATTCCAATCCATTTAAGAGTTCTGTGCCAGAAACAGGGAAGAAGACCAAATACATATTTCTTATTATAAATTACAATATTGCCACCCATGATGGACTTTTCCAGAAGGCTGCACTGGTAGCCACACACCTTACCCTCTCACCCACACAGAAACAGGCTGGAAGTACACCCCCACCCAACTCCTCAAAGTCTTCAAGCAATGAGCGATAGGGACGAGTGCATAAAATCCCCAGTTCCCTCAACTCTCAAGTGGGATAATTCTGAGGCATGTGTTTTATACTTTTCCTAGAGTTTTCCCGTGAGAATAAGCTTCAGTCACCCGCTTTGGTAGCTGGCTTAATAACACATCCGTTCTTCACTGCCTTCCCTTTCCTGTATCACTTCCTTTTTTCCCCTGCTGGTGTCTCATGGGATCTTCTCCTTCATACAGCATTTGCACTTGAACCCTTGTCTTAGGGATTACTTCCACAGAAAAATCCACACTGAGAGTTTTCCTGTATACTATACAAGTTAGGGTTCAATGCCCAGATGAGCCAGCTAGCTTTGCACAAAATAAAAACTCCATTTTATTACCACAGGTAGCTATCTTATTAATCTTGGTTATTGTTATTACCTTGTGAATATCTAAAAATATAGTAAGCAAATTTATATTCAAGTTCTTCAATATACATGGCATCACTTAATCTTCACCAACAGCTCCAAGAGATAGAGAAAACTGACACTGGAGGAGAGGTTAACTGACTTGCCAAAAGTTATAGGGTCAGTGAGTAAGGGAACTGGACCTCAGGCCAAAGTCTTGTAACACCAGGTCCTTTTCTCCTTACCCCCAGACTTCTGGGTGAGACAATGTATGGAGCTGAGACCAGACTTCCTGGAGAGGTGACTCTAAGTACATATTCTCCTGTTAAGGTCAGGAGTACCATCTTTATTTATAAATGTGAACTTTCCAAGCTATACTTTTTATATGAGAGAATGGTCATCACTTAATACCTCTGGAAAGGGCTTTAAACGGCAGTATGTTCTGAGGAAAGACAATAAGTGAACACGGCCTAAGTAGTCTGATCTTAACTGTTCCATGACACTCTCGACTATGAAGATCTAAAGTACCTTGATAGGTGACCTCTAAGGACCTTAAGTCAGAGGCATTGAAAGGTTTGGAAGTATGAATGAGCTTGGCGGCAACAGGGTACCAGGAAGCAGAGCGTGGATCCTGATGGCTCTAGCGTTCTTTCTCTGCTCAGGAAAGCTTTAGTTTCTCTTCTGCAGAGTGAAGCTCATATCATCAATCTCTATTACCAGTATTTCTTGTTATAGGAAAAGATTGGAGAGTGAAATGCATGTTCTTTATTCTTAGCATACTGAGGATGTGCTTCATTGCGGTCATAATTGTGAGCTCAGATGAAAGGCATACAAGGAACCAAGTCACACAGGTCAAGGAGAAAGGTGGGAAATGGAAACCAGGACTGAGGCCTGAGTTTGCTGTCTCAACGCCAGTGTTCAAAAATGCAGGATACTATAGAACCAAAGCAGTGGATGGGCCCAGTGGCAGGGGAATCCAGCTAGAGGTCCTATTACATTCAATTGGGTAGAAGCAAACCAGCTCTGTCAATTCAGAATCCCATTCAGAAGTTGGGTGATGTGGAGGACTGAGGCCAGCCTGGCCATGGATTATGCACTAGGCTTCAGGAAGGAGATTCTGTCCCAGTGGGAAAATGGACTATTGAGCAGGAAACCAAAGCACAAGGGAGACTCCTGATGTGACCCACGTAGTATGCCTTCAGGGAAGATTATGGCTAAATGGGCAAGTGCCCAGAGCTCCCTCCAGGCAGGTCATTCACGTGTCAATGTAGCACAATAAATTCTAGAATACAAAACCTGGTTGAGATGGGATATATGAGAGTGGGGTAGGAAGTCTCCTAATGCACCCTTTACCTTGGCCTGGACTGTCTCAGGAACCCCCACAGAGATGGGCTTCTTCATTGGTTACAGTGACTAAGGAAGGGGAAGGAAAGGGCTCTGGGACAACAGAGGGATGTGTGCTCTGGTCCCTGCCCTCAAGGAGCTAATAATCCTGTTAGGGAGCCAAGCCATGCACCCATTAAAGAGTCATGAACAGCATGGAAAAGCTTTATAATTGAAGGACAAAACAGAAAACCAGAAGCCAGTGATGGATTGATTATTTAGGGCAGCAGTAAACTAAAGGTAGTTTTATGGAGAAACTAGCCCTTGAGGTTGAGTAGCCTTGAAAGCAATAGCTACAAAGGAAATGATTGCTACCCTAAATTTCCTGATTTGCAAGGCTTATGGACATGAAGACCTTTGGAAGAGTAACCGATTTGGCTCACTAACACTTCCTATAAATATGAAGAACCACAGTTGTTCCCACCCACAGTTTCCTAAGGATTTTGAAATAGGCACATATGGTAAGGCAGAGTGTCATTTAACATTGACTCTGTGTCTCTACCATCTTTTCTTCGGAGACCTAAGGAGAACTGCCACAGGATATGGGCTCTGAAGCTTTCTAGACTTGGCCTCCGACCACTATTTTTGGGTGTTTTGTTGATTGCCCAGGAAAAACTCACAGAACACACGATTGCCCAGGAAAAACTCACAGAACACACTCTGGAACAGCTCTTAGAGGAGGGAGGGGGCAAGAATGCTGTTGCCCTCACTGGTGAGAAGACATGGTACTTGCAATATGCCAAGAGTGTCTTTCTGGGTTACTGTGGAGACCCAGATCACACACATCAGAGTTCCCCTAACCTTTATCATACAAATACAATGCATTGTCATCTGAGCCATTCCAAGACCTCCGAGGCAGCATAAGGAAACGGAAACCCTAGGGGAAAGTGGAAATGACAGAGGTTCTAAAGTTGAAGAGACCAGGAATCAAATTTCTGCTCAGCTGGGTGCCCTTAGGCCAATATTATAATATCTCTACAAAATGAGAAAATTATTTACATCTCAAGTTAGTTAAGTAAAATTAACTGAGATAACTCAAGTAGACCTTATTAAGCAGCTCTTATGTTCCAGATTTGTAATTAGATACCGAGGACATAAAGATGAATCCATTCATTCATTCACTCACTCATTCATTCTGAAAATGCATACTGAGTACCTACTGTTAGCCTCATGAATAAAATAGAACAGTTTATGTTCTGTTGAAGGATATAGGTGAAAAAACACACGACCCAACACATATGTCCAATGTGTTTATAGCACAATTAATCCATGCTATAAAGAAAAACAGAGCTAAGGGGGCAGAGACTGAGTGGGGAGGTGTAGGCCTTCTCTAAATAGAGTGGCCAGGGAAGATCTCTCTGAGGAGAGGACATGTAAGCAGAAACTGGAATAAGCAGAAATAAATGAGCAAGCCGAGTAGCTATCTCATGGAAGAGCATCCCAGCACAGAAGAGAGGAGATGTGTGCCTTATTGTGGGAGCATGCTTGCCATGTTCAAGCAAAAGCTTGGCTGCCCCTGCAGCTGAAGGGAAGTGGGCAAGGGTGAGTGTGGCAGGGTCTTAGAAACACCAGAATAAGTTCTGAGAGTTGTGAGAAGCCACCAGAGGGTCTTGACCAGGAGAATGACAAGATAGGGATTTATATCGCCAAGGGATCACTATGGAGTTGCATGGAGAATAGACTTGAAGGGAGCAGATGAGAACAGAGGCAGGTGAAGCTAGGACAGGTTAGGAGAGAGGACAAGGACTAGGACTAGGGAGCAGTGACAGATGTGTTGAGAAGTGACAAGACCTGAGGTAGATTTTGAAGATAAAACTAATAGAATTTTCTGACGTATTGGATACAGGTGTGAGAGGACTACAGTCAGAGCAAGTGGATGAACATTAGCATGACTCACTGTGATTGGTAAGGGGAAGGAAATCAACAGTTCTGTTTTGTATAGGTTAGGCTGAAGACACCAAACAGAGCTATCCAGTAGGCATCTGGGTATGTGCACATGGACTTGTGGGGAGAGATGAGAGCTGCTGATATAAATGTGGGAGCCTTCAGGATAGGGATGGCATGTAAAGCCAAGAGAGGCTTGAGGCCATGAGATCACCCACGAGTTAGCACACATAAAGAAAAGAAATACATAGAACAAGCCCAATAGAACACCACTGTTTAGAATTTGGGACATGAGAAGGAATCGATGGAAGTAAGTAAGTCTCACCCTCAAGGAGCTCACTACTACGTACAGTAACTAGCACCAGATCTGGGATGTATCAGATGATCAATAATCATTGCTTTTCCTTTCTTCACCCTTGATAGAGTCACTGGACTTTAAGGAGAGGCAGGTGACCACGCGAATTAAAATGGCGATAATATCTATTTCTCACCAGGCACATCTGTGCAGTGGGGGAGGAAGCCTCGGTGCCCTGTTAATAAGCATACTCCTTGTCTCCAGTAGTTGAAAGCTGTTGCAAGATTCTGCATGACCATCTCACTGGAACATCTGTTCACTGAAGGGCAGGAGAACAAGATAAGGTAAAGGTGGGAAGTGGACTGAATATCAAAATTATGTTGATCCATTCATTGAAAGTATTACATTTTGATGCATGCTTCTTCTTAATTAGCTACAAAAGTATGTAGAAAAACCGGGACATGTTCTATATCCTTCTTGTGTTTGTTTCCTAGGGACACTGGTACTGGGAAACAAAAAGTCAAAAGAGAGGATGAAACAGAGCACTAGACTAGTTTTGAAGCCACAAAGATTAGATTTGGTAAGCTTCTTCGAGTCTCTAAATCTCACTTTCCTTCTCTATAAAATTGGGGTAATAATAATAACACCTTATTTACAAAGCATTTGTGAGGTTTAATTGAGATAGTGTATATAAAATTACATCATGACTTGCAAAATGTCATATATATTTGTTGATAATTGCTTAAGCTATCATGTTTTTAAGGCGTGATGCAGTGGTCTTAAAATATGTCCAAAAATTCTTTAACACTCTTCTTCCAAAAGGTGGAATCCAATCCTCCACCCCTTGAATGCAGGCCAGATTTAGTGAATCACTACTAATTAAGTCAAATACAATGGAAGTCATGCTAGACAAATTCTGAGTCTACACTATAAAATGGAAGGCTTTTACCTGTTGCTCTCTCTTGGATTTCATGATCTAGGAGAAGCTTGCCACCATGTTATGAGGATACTCGAGCAGACTCTGGAAAGAACAGAGGCCTTACACCAACAGCCAGTACTAACTTCAACATCGAAGTGCATAGTCCAGCCCCATTCAACGCTCAGATGACTGCAAACCCAGCCAACACCCCAACTACAACGTGGGAGACTATGAGCCAGACACAATCGGTCAGGCCACCTCTGAGCTCTTGACTGACGGGATGGTGAGAACAAATAAACGTGTTTTGAGTCACTAGGTTTTGAGGTAATGTGTTACACAGCAAAAGATAACTACTTTACCCGGTCACATTAGCTCAAATCCAGTTAAAGAATGGAAGGTGAAACTTTTCACCAATGGTGGCTCAGGTGAAGAAGAGAGAGAGAATGCTGGCGAGGGCTGAAGCAACCTGGGCTCTGCTCCCAGAACGGTCATGGGGGAGCTGCACTGTAGGCTAACTTCACACACTTTGTCTCTGCTGTCTCCATCTCTACAGTAAAGAGCCCTATCTGGGAAGCTTGTGGCTCCTGGATTTCTCATTCTCTGAGGGCTAATTTGACTCCTGGGGTTAAGACGAGTGTTTTCCAGATCTGAACATCATGTGTACACTTGAATACTTTCTGCCCTGGACACTTCACTAGGACTCATTTGTCATGGGGCCAACTAGCCTCATAACCTCTCGATGTATCAGCCAAAGCCTACCCCCTCCAACTAGCTTACAGATAATTGAAATTCCACAATTAAGAATTGATTCCTGGGGCGCCTGGGTGTCTCAGCTGGTTAAGTGTCCGACTTCAGCTCAGGTCATGAGCTTGCAGTTTGTGAGCTCGGGCCCTGCATCGGGCTCTGTGCTGACAGCTCAGAGCCTGGAGCCTGCTTCGGAGTCTGGATCTCCCTCTCTCTCTGCCCTCCTCCACTCACACTCTGTCTCTGTCTCTCTCAGAAATAAACATTAAAGAATTGATTCCTTGCTTTGCCTAATATTAAAATGTACATTCCAGCAAAATCCCCTGTATCAATTTCCTTCTGCTACCATAAGGAATTACCACAAACATAGAGGCTTAAAACCACACAACTCTACTATCTTACAGTACTTGAGGTCTCAAGTGCAAAATTACTCTCTGCATATTAAAATCAAGATGTCAGCCAATCTGAATTCCTTCTGGAGACTCTAGGGGAGAATCCATCTCCTTGTCTTTTGCAGCTTCTAGAAGATTCCTGCTTTCCTTGGCTCCTGGCTCCACATTACCCCAACTTTTACTTCTGTCATCATATCTCCTTCTCTGACCCTCACTCTCCTCCCCCCCCCTTATAAGGATTCTTGTAATTATATTGGATGCACTGATAATCCAGTGTGGGGATAATCTCCCCATCTCAAGATCCTTAACATCACATCTGTCAAGGCTCTTTTTCCACGTAAGATAACATATTCATAGGTTCTGGGGATTACGATGTAAACGTCTTTGGGGGAGGGCATTATTCAGCCTACTGTACTTACAAACTCTAACTTTGAAGTTATTTATCTGTCAATCTCAATCATGCAAGCTTTAGCAGAGAACTGGAAATCAGTCAAAAAATAAGGCACCAAAATATATTCATAAAGTCCATACAATTTAATCATAAGAGAGCTCCCTCAGGCTTTCACTCAATTAAGTTCAATGAATAAAGATAAAGCATTTACTATATATAATATTACTAGATGCTCTAAGGAATACCAAGAAGCCTAAAAATTAGTTCCTGCCTTTTACAAGACTCACTCTCTAAGAAATAAAAGACAAGGGCATAAATAAATGAAGTACAAAGCAAAATGTGGTCTAGCTAACCCAACTGTACAACATTTAGTAGAAAGGAGAACTTAAGGTAGATTACTATCAGGTGAAGATTTTAAGGAAAATGTCAGGGGAAATGAGAGGAAGGAAACAAAGACAGCTGTAGGTATTCAAGCCCAGGTAACTAAGTAAAAATGAAGGAGTTGCCATCAATACAATCATGGAAATTAGAATGGCCATGGGGGAGTGGGCAGGGGCAGGCGGGCTGTCTCAGGAATGTCATGGGTGCAGTTTGAGACTTATCCTAGAATACCTAGGTCAGGATACCAGCAGATAGTTGGAAAGGAGAATGCATTCAGAGTCAAAAAGTGAAGCTCAGGTTGGAGATATAAATGAAAGTCAGTTCTACGGAGAAGCAGGTGAAATCACAAAAAGTACAATTTAAGAGGGTCGAAGAAAGAACTTCTAAAAGACAGGAAGATAGAGAGGAACAAGCAAAGGAAAGAAGAATAGTAAAAGAGGGACATCGACACAGTGAATATCACAAAAGCTAAAGAGGAGTTTCAAAAGAGAAGAGGAGGTCAGAGCTATGGTCAATTTTAAGTTACCAGTGTGAATGTAGAGTTGGAAGAGAAGCTCACCATTATAGAATATTTCCACTCAGAGGCAATAGATAAATAACCTCAACAGCATATATAATAGTAAACTACTGTAGCATATATAATAGTAAACTACTATTATATAGCATATATAATAGTAAACTACTATTATATAGCATATATAATAGTAAACTACTATTATATAGCATATATAATAGTAAACTACTATTATATAGCATATATAATAGTAAACTACTATTATATAGCATATATAATAGTAAACTACTATTATATAGCATATATAATAGTAAACTACTATTATATAGCATATATAATAGTAAACTACTATTATATAGCATATATAATAGTAAACTACTATTATATAGCATATATAATAGTAAACTACTATTATATAGCATATATAATAGTAAACTACTATTATATAGCATATATAATAGTAAACTACTATTATATAGCATATATAATAGTAAACTACTATTATATAGCATATATAATAGTAAACTACTGTAGGAGCACCTGGGTGACTCACTTGGTTAAACGTCCGACTCTTGACTTCGGCTCCAGTCATGATCTCGTGGCCCATGAGATCAAGCCCTCTGGGCTCTGTGCTGACAGCGCATAGTCTGCTTAAGATTCTCTCTCCCTCCCTCTCTGCCCCTACCCCCACTTGTGTGGGCGCGCACGCTATCTCAAAATAAATAAATAACCATTAAAAAATAGTAAAATACTGTAAAATAATGAAAAAGTTTCAGTTTTGACAATTTCTTTTGTTGTAATATAATGCATTTAGTTGTAAATTTATATACTTTAACTTTTAGTAACTGTTGTGTTTAACAAGTTCACATAATTCCTGAAAATGTAATGATTGGTAACCACAAGCCAGAAAGAGCCTGCTGCAGCAGCATATCGGTGATCAAACTTAAAAATTCCCACATCCATGCAATCATTCGTTCACATTGATTTCATCTCTGCACTTTGCTAGGCACTGAGCTAGTTACTGAGGAGACAATGATAAATAAGACATAGGCTTTCCACCCGAGGATCTCAGGTTAATGGGATATACATACTTGCAAACAAACACCACAAACAAGCAGAAAAGGGTATATAGGTCTGACATGAGCACACAAGAGGGAGTAACCAGTCCAGCTCCATGAAAAATAAAAAGCCATACTCTTTTAGCATAAGTATAAAGACCTCTGTGAGCCGGTCTCTCCTTACCTCATCTCCCATAATGCTCTCCTTTGCATCCAGCTGAGAGTGAAACATGATGATTAGAGACACTGGCTGTCTCGTCAGGTGGATGTGGGTTCAAATACACATTCCACCGCTTATCAGTATTCAGTGACTAAGTAATCTTTCTCTGCAAAAAGGGGGCTAATAATACCGACATCACAGGTTGTTGTGAAGACTGATGGAGATGATGTCTATGAAACATTTAGCGAGTACTCGATACCTAGCTTGCGATAAATTGTAGCAGGTGTTCTTATTTTATTCGTCCCCCACTAAGTTCAAATGAAAATGAAGTGCTTGCAGTTTTCTGAGCACAACATGCTTCTCGGGGACCTGTGCCTTTGCCTGGTGAATTGCTTCTCGCTCTTCAAAATTTAATGCAAACATCTGGTCTCCTCTGTCAAGAGTTAGTCATTCTCTGTGTCACCAGAAACCAAGAAAATACCTCACTGTGGCACCAATCACAGAATCACTTTGAACTGAGGATCCCTTGAGGCTAGGGACCATGTGTTATTCCTCTTGGTCTCGCCAGCACCCGACACAAAGTAGACACAAGATAAATGCTCGATTAGTGAGCATATTTAATAGGAAAAGGCAAAAATTGAAATGAAGAAGGAAAGATTTCAGATTATAGAGACTTCATGTTTTTTAAATGCTCTTGCCATTTGATCAGCAATTCTAACTCTAGGAATTAATTAGGAAATAATCCTAATAAGAGAAAATGTATACGTATAAAAGGGTTTTTTTTGCACCATTACTTACAATTTCACAAACCATAATAAAGGAAAGAAATTGAATATATAATAATAGAATTATGATGAACATTGAAAATATTTGTGATTATAACCACTTGACAAAATATTGCTAAATCATTAAATATGATGGCTGTAAAAGGTATACAATGACAAGAGAACATGCTAATGATATACACATATGTGAAAAAAGAAGAATGCAGGATTAAAAGTGTTACCTAAATGCACACAAGCACGCATGGGTGTGTACATACACGCATAGAGAAAGGACTGGAAGGGGGAAAAAAACTGGCAAACAGAGCTCGTTTTCGAGAACAGGATCATAGGTGGTTAGTGATTTCTTTCCTTTATTGGGAAAGAGACCATTTCAAAATTTATCTTTCACATGTCTATAAATAATATATTACTTTTACAAAGTTTTAAAATTTTGATGTGCCGTTCAACGTGTTTTCCGAAATTTCTCTGGGAACGTTCAGCAGCCTAAGGGCAGGATCAGAGGAACCTCATCACTGGACTTGCCCAGAAGTGAAGAGAGGTGGGGATCCTAATGAGAGTGTCATAGGCTTGGCTCACAATGAGATCCAGTCTGCATAAGGAAGTATATAAAAACCAGAATAGGGTCGTGGTCTCAAAAAATGTGGTGAGAGAGGAGAATTTCAAAGCTCTCAGTCTTGCAAATAAAATCACTCTGAAAGCCAAGCTGACAAAAATGGATAGATTGTTTGCTCTTACTTGAAGACACTTTTCTAATAGGCTAATCATCTGGCGTCCCAGCCCACAAGAGGTTAGAAGCAGTTAGTTGAAGGGGGACGAGTAAGCCAGGTTGGATGGCTCCAACTGCTAGATACAGCTTCTCCAGCAATGAGAAATAGGAGGTGTCTCTGCAGAGGTGGGAGACACAAAGACCCAGAAAGCATTGCAAACAAATGAGGACCTTAACAAGAGGCAACTGATGCTGACCCATGAATGGGCATGAAATACATCATCATATCACAGTGTGGTATAAATTATACTATAGTAACTTGTACTTGAAACAATGATCCCCACACTATGAACATGAGCCCAATGTCTTCCTTTAAAAACTGTCAAAATCAATGAGGAAATGTATGTGAAAGCACTGTGTAATGTGTAAAATGCGGCACAATTGGTCAATTATTATTTCTAATATCCTCAGCATATGAAGACGGGGATACACACAATGCATTTTTAAATGCTTCTATCCAAGCCAATTAATTCTTTTAATTGGCACTTAACACATATAATTTTCATTTATCTGGAAATTTTATTTATGTATATATTTTATTGATGACTCATTTTCTAATACTGCTGAATAATAAGGACATTATTGTCCTACTGGGATGATGTTTCATAACTTAGAATGAATGAGTTATTCAGATTCTTTCCAGAGAAAATTTTGAGAGAGAGAGAGAGAACACAATAGTTCAGGGTGTCTGGGGGAAAGGAAGCCGCAGATGTGGAACGAAGGAGAAAGAGGCAGTAGGGTTGTCTAAAATAAACTTTCCTTATTCTCCACTTTTGCTAAGTGTTGGCTAGTGACTCGCTGCCAGGCTGCATGCCAAATTCCAAAGGACAAGTAAATAAACAGTTAATGTGAGTTATTCTGCAAATTTGCACATGCCCACCCACACAAGCACTAAATTAAACTTTCTCCAGCTGAAGCCAGTACACCAATTGCAAGCGAATAAGAATTGTTACCTATTCTTTCCTCCTTAGGTATCCTTTAGGGGACTCTGGCTATGGGGAACATTTTGGTTATCAAGCAAGCACATAGTTAATTTGAACCCTTTTTCGTAAGTCAGATCCCTCCCTGAATAGGCAACTTTACTTGTTGTCCTCGAGGAGAAGCTACAGACAGTGGTGTGGTCAGATTTATGCTTGTAGAAAAAACAAACCCAAATTCCCTGAAATGTCTTCACGTTGACCAGCTCAAACTGGATTTTATTGCTGTTTGATTTCCAGAGGGCCATGTGCCTGGCCGCCCGGGGGAATAGACAGTGCTCAGAATGAATATTGAAATACCGAGTCATTATTTGCTCTGGGGGACTGCCAGCGCTGCCTGCTGCCTGGGTTTTAGGGGAGCCGAATAAAGGGTTCCTATTTTAAAGACCCAGAGTAAAAGAATTCTCTGTAATCCTTTCCAGAAAGAACAAAATGAAGCCACTGCAAACAGTATGAATCAGAATAATATGTATGATGAGAAAGAGCATTTTTTTTATTGTGACCAAAAAGCCAATGGTAGGTCCTGGGACGGGAACCATTCTAACTGGCCCCTTTACCTGTGCTACCCAGCACTTGTGTGCAGACGCAAGTGGTGAAAAATTAATGTCAAGGACAGATTTGAAAGGGGGCAGGGAATACATTAGTGGTCCTACCAATGACTTTCAACTTCCTGTGTGAGCGGGTTGAGCAGAGGGGCGAAGGGGGAAGCTGATTGTGGATGCGTAAAGTATATGCCTCTCTTAAGGCTCACAGGATGTTAGCTGGTGCCTCTGAGTGCCTCATTTATCACAGGCAGAGGCAGTTAGGCAACGGGTCGGGGGAATGGGCTGAGGCTTCCCCAGGCACTTTCCTGAAGACTGGCAGCTCCAAAGGTCATCCCGCCAACATGGGAAGTAATTTCACAGGCGGCTGGTGATTCTGCCTTGGGTAGTGGTAGACAAAGTCGAGACCAATCATGATACTTGGGATCCCCCACTATGTAGGGATGAAGGAGAGTGATTCTGTTGAATTCTGATTAGTTTGGGGGAGGAATGCAAAGAACACCTTTTCCCTTTAGAGGGAATGTGCTCATTGGAGGTAAATGGCCCTTACCTGAGGCAGGTCCCAAGCTCCTATTAGGAGTAAATATCCTGCTTTCCTTTCAGGGAGTGGTAGCATTTTTAATTATAAAAGCACCCCATAAAGCATTAAAAAGTAATAATAAGGATGCCTCACCCAAACGCCTGCCCTTGTATGCTACAGCACACAGGGATGTGGGCCCCCGTTTGGATGGGACCAGACTGGAATGCTGGATCAGAGTTCCACATTCACCCTGGATAAAAGATGGGACCCTTGATTTGAGTGTAAGCCAACTCTGGAGTTTCCTGTAACCATGGCAACCAGATCAGAAGCACATATTAATGATAAGCAAAAACAACTGGCAGCTTGCCTCGGCATCATTTAGAAGCATTAGCTTCCCAAGGTGAGTGTTGCAAATAAAGAGTCTGCAGAACTATGGTTCTGGAACAGTCACAGTTCAGCAGTACGCCTTTGTTCCTGAGAAAAATCACTTCCCAGGCTGCCGCTGTGCTGGGGGTTTCCCCAGGGGTTGCGGATACAGAAGCGCTGTGTAAGAGCAGGAAGTGGAGCCCACTCCTGGGCTGATTTCTGGGATTCTCTGCCTCTTTCTCATCAGGTATGTTCCAATTATGGATACATATTTCCCTCACATAGCCTTTGGTAATCCACCTGTACTAGTCCACTGAGATGTTACACTGCTCACCATAACATCAGGGTAGGCCCTGACCCATCTACGGACAGGGTATTGGCTCCCCATGGAATATGTGGGGGCCCAGGAGTCCTACAAGGGGAGTTTCAGGTCCCTAATCACATTACGATAATCAGCAAAACATGTTGAACAGAATACAAGCGTTAGCTTCTGGAGACCTGAGTTCTAATCTAAGTTTGCTGTCTTATTTCCTGCATAACTTTGGGCAACTGGCCTCAGGTTCAGTTACTTATTCCATCTCTCAAATGAAGATAATCAGTTTCCACATTAAGGATTTCACAGGATTAAATGAGATATTGTATTCCAGGGCATTTGTCTTCGCCATAAAAAATGACCACTTTCTTCTGTGCGCTCATAGCTCGTTTTATTTAATATGTCTCCTATTAGACACCCCGCAGTCTAGCCCTGATAGTTTTATGTAAGTCTATCTCATTAAGTGGTGAGCTCCTTGAAGGCAGGAATACCTTTGATTAATTTCTTTGAGTCTCTAACCCTGAACCTAGTTCATTTGTACAGATTAGCACATTCACGTAATTCATATTATAAGGAGCTCAATAAATATTTGCCCCTCAACTACCACCTCCCACTCAGATTATCTGGATTGAGCACAGCTGGGCAGTTTGGGCAAGTGGGAATCTGAACCGGATTCCAATCAAGAGTTTGGATGGAGTTGAAGCAGCAAACCATAGGATTGGAGGAGTTGTATCTGCCATGACCTTCTGTACAGGCTGAGGGTGTATAGGCAAATTAAAACATTTGAGCCAGGTTTCTCCTGTCACTACTCCTCTTCTTACCTAGATGACTGCAGAGATGACCCTTTCACTAATCCCATTTGCCCAAATTTGTTTCTCTACTTCTAGACTCAGGGTGCTATCTCTTTAAGAAAAACTGTAGGAGGAGAAAGATTGGAAATGACTTTGGAGGTAATAAGTGCATTTGTATCTTCCCCTTAATACTTACTTTAATGTTATGAACTTTTAATGAAGATATCTGGCCTTTATTCCTCACAGGTGAGTAGCTTGAGCAGCAAGGCTAAGGGGGTAGATCATTAGAGAATGTATTGGAAAGACTATTTGCAAACTTCAAAAGACTACACCAAGTTAAGCTGTTGTGATAAGAATAAAAATGAAGCATGGCTTCAGTTGCCTCTGCTCGATCTCTTTTAATTTAAAATATTTCTGAACTTGGATTCACATCCTGGAGACAGCTCCTAAGTCCAGCTGTCAGTAACATCACAGCTGAGTCAGGGTGTTCTGTGGGACATGCTCCCGTCCCCAGGATCTCCTCTCCCTGCACTGGGCCACCCATTAGTTGGACCTTTGCCTGTGTCATGCCAGTTATGCTCTCGAGCGTAGGACAAATAGAAACCAAGTTTCTTTGGGTGTTTCTGGGGGCTAGACATTCTTGACTTTGCAATCATACGGTACTTCATTATCTTCTACGAGCATTGCTTTTTGTAGCCAGCGTTGCTCTAGGAAGTACCAAATGCCCTGGCTGAAAGCGAGTCCTGGAGTCTTCCAGTACTAGCAGGGAAAATGATGCTTTGTAGTAGCTGGCATTCCAAACTTACAAGACAAGAAATTCAATCTTTCAAAAACAGGGATCACAATAATAACAAACACTTCCACAGTACTAGATATGTGTCAGGCACCATCCTAAATTATTTCTGGTTACACATACTTAGTTAATTCATACTACAGCACTATGAGGTTGGTATTTTTATTAAACCCATTTTTATATATGATGAGGTTGGGGCACAGAGAAATCAATGCCCTGCCCAAGGTCGTACAGCTATGCAATAGTGGTGCTAGCATTTGAATCCAAATAGTACGGTTTCGTCCTCTTAATTGCTAGGCTCTTCATTCATAGAAATACAGAAATGGGACATGGGAAAGCAAAAGACTCAAGTTCCAAAATCTCATGATGACAGTAATTTCAACCATTTCCCCCTCATTACAACTCTTTCCAGATGCAGTTTTGTCACTGAAGTGTTTTCTCCTACCATCTTTCTGGTGATGATGAGCAAGCAAATGGACAAAAGGAAAAAAAGAATCCTTCCTCTCCACTTTTCCTCTTTCCTTCCTTCCCATATTTATATAGTGAATTCTATGATTTACTAGGAACTAACTTCAGAGTGGAATATGAACACAAATAATGTCAGAGTGGAATATGAACACAAAAAATAGATCACAAGCTACAGGTGGCAACAGACACATAAGTGGTAGGTCAAAGTATTAGGGTCGAAATATAAAGAGCATTGCTTTTTGCAGGAGCACTGTGGGGTTCCAGAAAGGCAGAAAAAGAAAGAAAGGAAACAAGGATTTGGGAAAAGTCCAGAAGTAGGCACTAACCCCAATAACAGAAAGTTCTTTTAATTCAGTAGTTGCTTCTACAGAATCTACTATAAATGTAGCATTCTTTTTGCGGGCAAAAGAATATTAAAGATAATATGACCAGGCCCTTACCTCAAGATGTATACAGTCTTACTGAGGGGGTAAGTTATACCCACAAAATTATTAGAAGTCCATTATAAAGTGCCAAATGCACCATGTAGACAAATGCACTAGAAGGTGAAAGAAAGGGGCTATAAATATAGTCAGGGAGTCACAAAGAATTTCACGGAGATGCGACCTCACTATAAGTGTTTTGTGTACTAACCTTATCATGGCTTCAACTTATTTATCTACCCTTATTTTCTCTTAGTTGGAATTTCTGCTTTTTTTTTCATTTTGTTACATTTATTTTTATAAGCCCATTTAAATCTTTTTGATAAAAGGGTAAGCAAAATGAGGGAAGAAAAGAGGAGGGAAAAAGGAAGAAGGGAAGGACGAGAATCCCCATTAACCCTTGGACCGTATGCTCTAAGCTGTGCAGTCCAATCGCATATTATTATGTAGACACTACAGTAAAGCAGAAAGGTTAAGAACCGAACCTTAAGAGCTAAACTTCAGGGACTCAACTCTCGGTTCTGCCACTCACAGGCATGTGACCTTGGACAAGTTTCTTGTGTCTTGAAAAAGCCCTGAAAAGACAAGTTTGAAACTATTTTCTATGTTGAGATTTTGAAAGTTTTTGTGTATTTTGCTTCTCTGGGCTCCCTATTTCATAAACCACTTTTGAGGCCTCATCTATGAAGTGAAAATAATAATACTTCCTTCAATAGGTACATTGGGAGGATAAAATGAGGTAATTACATTAAAATGTTTAGGGCAGTCTCTACACATAATTATTATTCATTAGTCATTCAACAGTTATTTCCTCAACATTCAGTATATTCCAAGAACCGAGCTAAATCCTGGGAATATGTAAATAAACAATTTACAATCCCTAAATTTAAATATTTCACAATCTAGCAGAACAAACACTAAACAAATAATTAGCAGTATGTACAACCATATTTTCATGGTATACTTTTCTAGTGTAGCATACAAATGTATTAACTTTTTACAAGCCATACAATCACTGGCTAAAATTGAGCTTGTGGTCAACTAAACCTACTGGATTTTGTCATAGGAATCATTGCTTATTCAAGACTTCTCCTTCCTATACTATGCAATCAAATTTTTATGTGTTTTTTTTCTTCTGCATAATATTTCATCTGCTTTAAGTATATTATTCCAACTCTTTTGGATGGGTTTAAAGCTAAGTATCATTGCATGCCCTCACTCTCCCTCCCATTTTTGTCTTTGGTAGATTCAATGAGCATACCTTCCATATCTTCACTAGATTTATTGAAGAGGACAAAGTCATGTACAGAGCCCCATGGCACCATGAAAGATATCCTTCCATGTTAATACCTAGTTATTAATCACCCTTTTGAAATGCAACCAATTATAAGTTTTACCTCACTGTGGGATCATTCAGTCCATGTTTTCCAGTTTTGCTCACCAGAATATGTAACTGAGGTGCCATATTGGGTAACAAACTATGGTGTTTTGTTAACTTTATTTAACGTTTGTTTATTATTTTTGAGAGAGAGAGAGAGAGAGACAGAGAGAGAGAGAGAGAGAGAGAGAGAGAGAGAGAGAGAGAAACAGAGCAGGGAAGGGACAGAGAGAGAGGGAGACACAGAATTCAAAGCAGGTTCCAGGCTCTGAGCTGTCAGCACAGAGCCCTATGGGGGGCTCACAAACCACAAGACCATGACCTGAGCTAAAGTTGGCCATTCAACCAAATGAGCCGCCCAGGTGCCCCTAGAGTGTTTTGTTAAAGTCAAGAGACATTTACTCCCTGTATAGTACTCCCTGCTCTACTAGTTCAATAACACTATCAGAGAAGGAAAATAAATCCTTTTTCATGGTTCATTCTGACTCCTGACAATCACCTCTTTTCTAGTATTAAAATGCCTAATAGGGGGTGCCTGGGTGGCTCAGTCAGTTAAGCATCCAACTCTTGATTTTGGCTTAGGTCATGATCTCCCAGTCATGAGATGGAGCCCCGTGTCGGGCTCCAGGCTCAGTGTTCAGCCTGCTTAAGATTCTCTTCCTCTCACTCTGCCCCTCCCCAGCTCATGCTCTCTCTCTCTCTGTCTCTCAAAAAATAAAAAATGAAATGAAATGAAATGAAATGAAATGAAATGAAATGAAATGAAATGAAATGAAATAAAATGCCTAATGATTATCCCATCTCTCCAAATCCCCATTTCCCCCACCCTTCTCACCTCCTAAATTTTGAGCTCTCCTAGGTCAGAACCATATAACTTTTTGTCCATAGTGCCTAGCATAATTCCTGACATATAACAGATGATCAATAAATAGCTGTTGAATAAATGAATGAAACCATCTGTCCTACTTGGTTTTGGTTCAAGTTTTATCCAGGATATTTCTTTGCTAAATTGCAACAACTATTCCCTGCCAAGTATGTGATCACACTTTGGAATTTATTAAGTTATGGGTTATTAATAATAATAATAATAATAATAATAATTCCAGGCATTAACTTAAGAATGACGGTGTAATGTTAATGGATAACAAAAAAATATATAGAGCATGGTTTCTGTTTTACTTTTGCCTTTTCAGGGAAAATTATCTCCATTTGAAAAGGATAGAATAAAATGGGTGAGGTAGATACAGAAATTGTAGGAAATAATGTGCCTACTCCCAGTGAGTTCAAGTTCCCTAGTGGATTAAAACCAGGGAAGTCAGAAATTTTGCAGGCAAAATCACTGCCCATACTAGTGAACTCTAAAGTAGAGAAGGAGTTTTAGCAGCTATAAGAAGTAAAGGTAAATAGCACTCTAATTTTCTAAAGGGGAAATAAAGTGGATTAGTGTTTTATTTATTTACTTATAGGCATTTAATTTAATTTTATTTATTCTTTGTCTAGATTTGGTTATTGCTGTTATAAAGGTTATGTAATATTTTTAAAACTTTTTTTAATGTTCATTTATTTTTGAGAGACAGAGAGAGAGAGACAGAGCACAAGTGGGGGAGGGCCAGAGAGAGAGGGAGACACAGAATCTGAAGCAGGCTCCAGGCTCTGAGCTGTCAGCACACAGCCTGATGCAGGGCTTGAACTCCTGAACCATGAGATCATGAACTGAGCCAACATCAGACACTTAACCTACTGAGCCACCCAGGTGCCCTGGTTATGTAATATTTTTTTACAGGTTATTTAATATTATAAAATGAGTTGGAAATTTTTTTCCTATTGTTTATTTTTCCCATTGTTTTGAAGACTTTGTGTAAGACTAAAATAATCTGTTCCTTAGAGTTTGATGGAACTCTCATAAAATCATTACAAAATGTTTTTATCCTAGGAAGGCTGTTGATTACTGATGGAATTTTTTTTAAGTTTATTTATTTATTTTGAGAGAGAGAGAGAGAGAGAGAGAGAGAGAGAGCAAACATGAATGGGGAAGGGGCAGAGAGTAAAGGAGAGAAAATCCCAAGTATGCCCCACACTGTCAGGGTGGAGCTCTACCCAGGGCTCAAACCCACAAACCTGTGCGATCATGACCTGAGAAGAAACCAAGAGTCAGACGCTTAACCAACTAAGCTACCCAGGAGTCCCCTGATGGATTTTTTTTTAATTATAGGACTATTTAGGTTTTCTATTTCTCCTTAAGGAGTATATCCATTTTGTATATGTTTAAACTTTATGGGCAAAATGTAAATATATTATTCTCTACCTAAGTCTGTTGTATTGTATTATGAGCACTTTTCATTCCTAAGAGTTTGTATTACCTTTTTCATGATCACTTTCACCAAAGTTGTGCCTATTAATTTTTGGCTATATTGATCTAAAATGATGGTATATTTATTTTCTGTTTTTAAGTTTCTGCTTTTGTTATCTCATTGCTTTTATTTTATTTAGATTAATTCTGTTGTTCCTTTTCTAACTTAAATTTTATCCTTAGCTCATTAAATTTCACTTTCTTCTTTTTTTGATAAAAGCATTTAAAACTATAAAATTCTCTATACCCACTTTTTTACCTATATCCCCCACATTTTGAACCATATTATTTTCATTACTATTTAGTTCTAAGTATTTTCTAAGTTTTTTGGGGGAAAGGATAGCTTATACTTTAATTATACTGTAGACACATAATATAATTGGTGAACATGATCCCTTGATAGTTGAGATTAGTTGTTTGGTTTTTGGTGCCTTTTTTTTTTTTTTTTTTTTTTTGCCTGGAACGTGCTCAATATTTGTAAATTCTTGTGTGCTTAAGAAAAACATAGTTGATCTTAATTATTTGTAGATTTCATATTTGTGAATTCACCTACTCACTAAAATTTTATTTGGAATGCCAAATTCAATACTTACGGTGCTTTTGCATTCATTTATGGATACTCACATAGCAGTGAAAAATGGGAATTTCCCAATGTGCATGTTCTCAACTGAGATCGAACAAGGTGACACCTTGCCTTTTTGTTTCAGCTCGCATACTCTCAAGAAGTGTCCTTTTCACAATCTATTTAGTGTCACATTTTTGTATTTTTGTGCATTTTGAGGGTGATCCTTCTCTCTAACATGGCCTCTGACCATAGTGCCAAAGTACTGTGTGGAGTCTCTAAGTACAAGAAAGCTGTCATGTGCCTTATGGAGAAAACACATGCATGAGACAAGCTTCACTCAGGTATGAGTTAGAGTGCTTTTGGCATTGAGCTTAGTGTTAATGAGTCAACAGTTTACATTAAATAAGGTGTCTTTAAAAAGAATACACATAAAATAAGGTTATGTATTGTTGATCATTGTAAGCCTCTGATCACGATAAAAATGTCAGATCAGAGGCTTACAGGAACTTATCCTTGTATTTCTCTCTGGACCAATGACTCCAGTATTCACTAATTAAGTGTTGTTGAGGGTAGGTGGGTAGGGGCAAAATAGATACAGGGTTTTCATAGGTAAAAACTTCCAGTTATAACATAAATAAGTCATAGAGATGAAAAGTACAGCATAGGGAATATAATCAATAACATTTTATGGTGACAGATGGTGACAACACTTTCGTGGTGATCAGTGAGTAATGTATAAAATTGTCAAATCAATATGTTGCATACCTGAAACCTAATATAATATTGTATGTCAATTTTATTTCGATCTATATTTTTTAAATGGAAAAAAAGAGCTGTTAGGACATTATAGACCATAACTACCACCGATAACAAGAATCAACCATATATACTCACTAATTATTGGGTAAATATTTCTAAATATACCTATTAAATTTTTTAAAGGAATATGTAGCCATAGTGTCAAAAATATGGCAAATCTGGACAATAGCAGGCTATTTTACAAGGTCTCTTATAACTTGAGGAATGAGATTAAGGAAGCCCATAAGGAACCATTTAAATAATCATATTCAGAGAGGACTTATTAAGGGGCCAGCATCTTACTTACAGGGAGATTTCCAGTAGCTGGCTCGAGGGCAAAGGCCCTGACTGTCCCTTCAACACATTTAGCGTGGTAGAGGATATGTTCTTGGCAACCTCTTGAATCCTACCAGTTTTATATATTTTTTCATCTTCTTGACCTACCAAGTTAAATTCTACCACCATTCACTTTCTCCATGACGCCCTTCTTCATTCAAGACTGGCGACAGAGTAGGGGTGCCTGCATGGCTCAGTCAGTCATCGAGCTCTTGATTTTGAATCAGGTCATGATCTCATGGTTTGTGGGATCAAGCCCCAAGTCGAGCTCAAGGATCACCCTGCCTGGGATTCTCTTTCTGCCCCTTGCCTGCTCTCTCTCTCTCTGTCAAAATAATTAAATAAACATTAAAAAAAAGACTGGATACAGAGTAAAATGCAGTTTCACTGTTCTTTTGTTATTTCTAGGGACTAGTACACAAATCCTCTTGTTTTAAGAGTTTTGAGTATTATTGCTATAAGGAAATACAAGATAAATTTGAGAAAGTTAACATGCTTTTCCAAAGAGCTAATAGTTACAGTCCCTAGTCTGTATTTAATTCATTTTGACTTAAAGATCATGATTCTGAACATCAAGCATAGGCCAGGCACTGTGCAAAGTGCCTCCAGGGACATGAAGAGAATAAAATTATTACACTGCCTTCAAGCAAGCTGTGGCTTCTTCTTTCACTGGAGCTGGTGATACCAGCCTGGGAGGCCAGCAGTCCTGGGGGCATTCCCCCAAGCCAATTTAGGAGTGTTGGCCTTTGTGAGTGCTTCAAGCTTCTGTGATTCTCATTACAAAGGATCTCAGCACAGTGAGAGAGCCGGCCCTGGGGCATTTCTTCAGCCCTATTTACCAACATATCGATGACCCAATACACCACACCACCACCACCATTACCACCAACAATAACAGTTTGTAGGTGATTTGAATCTAGAAGAAAACACAACTATATAAAATGAGAGTTAGGATCCAATCCCCAAATCCAAATGAAACAAAGTAATGTAGCCAGATGTCGACAGGGCAAGGGTAAAAATGGACAGTTTTGGTTATTTGATTGTGTCACCTTTGTACTAGTTTATCTTGTTTATTCTTAGAAATAATTGAAAACTATACTGGAGGCTGAAGAAGGAAGGAATGGGGAGTTACTATTTAATGGGTATAGAGTCTCAGTTTTGCAAGTTGAAAGAGTTCTGGAGATGGATGGGGATGATGTTTGCACAGCAATATAAATAAATGCACTTAATACCATTAAACTGTACACTTAAAAACGGTTAAGTTGGTAAATTTTATGGTATATGTATTTTACCATAAAAAAAATTTAAAGGAAGAAAACTATACCAGATGTTGAGGACAAGGCAAATACATAATTTTCAAATTTCATTTCCACTGCATAGGATTCTGTCCTCCACTTCCTAATCTTCTCTATGTACACTCTCTAGGTGGTCCCGTCTAGTCCCAAATGCTTTAAAATGAAGACTTTGACATTTCTAGCCCGAGTTCAGGAATTCTTAAACTTTGGTGCCTTGAACCTCTTTGATGAAGCCTAGGAACGCCTTCACAGGATAACATTTTTAAATGTATAAAATAAAAATACAGAGTATTACAAAAAAATAACTTTTACTGAAACCCAGTTAGCAGATATAAAAAATACCTATGATATTTTAATAAAAGGTACTGTTTTTTTAACTGAGTAATATGATATAGCAGAGGGCCTAGTAACCACCATCTTTTTGGTGCCATAGTGAGTGTAAACAATATTCAAGATATGATTAACAGTAATAAGATATGAAAATATCTCATTTTTACTGGTGAATATGTCACAAGTATTGTTAATATTACTATGGTTTATTGCCTACAATCATAACTGGGGAAATACTAAATTTCAATTAAAAATATTCAATAAGACATAAGATAAATCATGACATAGTGCAATTTGCCCCAGGGAAACAAGACTGGTTTACTGTTGAAAGAAGCAGTAAGTATAATTTACCACATAAAAGATAAAGGAGGAAATTATGTGATCATCTCAAAAGATGAAAAAAAGAAAAACCAAGCATTTGACAAAATTTAATACCTATTCATGACTTTAAAACCTTTTTCAAACTAGAAATAGAAAGAAATTTTCTCAATGTGATAAGGGGCATCTATGAAACAATCTACAAATAACATCAGAAAAAATGATGAAATTTCAAACCCTTTCTTCCCATGTTCAGGGTGAAATAAAGGATGTTTGGTTTCACCACTTTTCATTCAACCTTCTTTTAGAGATCCTAGCCAGTGAAATAGGCAATAAAATAAATAAAAGGCATAAATGTTAAAAATGAAGGCATATAACTTAATTCGTAGGTGACTGAGCATACAGACAATCCAAAGAAATCCTAAAACTAGCCACCAAAACTGATGACTAAATTCGGCAATGTCACAGTATGCAAGGTCAAAACACAAAAACCAATTGCATTTCTATATAGTAGCAGCCATTAATTTAAAAGAGATTTAAAAAAATTATACCACTTACAATCGCACAAGAAATGAAATGCTTAGAAATAAATTTAACAAAATATTATAAGACTTGAAGAATAAAAACTGTAACATAAAAACCACATGTTGTAGAAGGAAGCTGGGAGGACGGCAGAGTAGGAGACGCTAAGCTCACCTCCTCCCTTGGCTACAACTAGATAACACTCACATCAGCATAAATACAACCCAGAATCCAACCCAAAGACTGGCAGAACAAACTCTACAACTAAAGGTAGAAAAGAGGCCACATCCAAGAGGGTCCGAAGGGCAAAGACACAGCAGGGGAGCTAAAAGGGCCCCAGCTGTCTGTGGCCAGGAGTCAGCCTGGGGGCACGGAGAGGAGAGATAAACAGACAATTACTCAGGGTGCCCAAACCTGTGCACCGGAACATACATCACCAAAACATTTGGCTTTGAATGCAAAAGGGGGCAAATGTCACCATTTCTTATGACCAGTGAGTCCTAAAGCTTGGAATTTAAAAAATCAGAGGGCTGCTCTGGGAGAGCCCAGGGGGCATTTGGAAGCTGAGCCCCCCAGGCTTAAAGAGACAGCATGACAAACAGCCCATGGAGACCCAGCAAAAAAGTAGAAGTTTGAAAAGTGCCTGGGGTGTACAGCAGGCACAGGTATTTACTCATCTCAGAGCATGTTCCCAGAGGCGGGTATCCCAGGGACACCCTCCAGAAACACAGGAGCTAGCAGGTGCCACTTCCTCGCCACCCGCCTCAGCATAAACAGCCAGCCACCTGCGGAACCAGCACAGTGCAGACACTACCTAATTTGCTTACACCACACTCCATCCCGCTTCAGCAGATCTGCCCTTTGCAATCACCCTTGCCTCAGTCCCAGAGCAGCACATCCCCTCCCCCCAGAAGACCCGCCTAGACATGGCCAAAACTGTGTCCCCTCCGGCCTGCATTTTGTGGGGCATCGGTCGGTCCGGGTGCAGCAGAGGCTGCTGAGGCACCCCTTGTTAAAAGCGCACACCTGGCCCGTGTAGCCCCAGGCCTGGCTGCAGTAGCAGGTCTCATGTCACAAGCAGACCAGCACGCCCTTTGGTAAAGCTGCACACACCACCCTGGCCAGGGACCAAATGCTGCCCACGACAGGCAAGAAGAGCCACTGCAGACTACTAGACTGAAGAGAAAAGCGGCCAGGACACACTAGCAGGGCACGTGCAACACACATAGCAGACACCCCCTGAAGTGCCAGGTCCCGCAGGGGACACAAAACAAAGGGCACTACAAGACCTCTTCTTCATAGGGCCATTACCTTCAAGAGCGGGAGACAGAGCTGACTTTCCTACCTACCTACAGAGATACAGACGGTTAGACAAATTGAGGAGACAGGGGAATACGTCCAAAATGAAAGAACAGAACAAAACCACATCAAGAGATCTAAACAAAACAGATGTAAGTAATATGACTGATAGAGAATTTAAAGTAATGATCACAAAAATACTGAACTTGAGAAAAGAGTGGAAAACATCAGTGAGACCCTTAACAAAGAGATAAAAAAGAACCAATAAGAGATGAAGAACACAATAAATGAAATTAATAATACACTCGATTAGGGGCGCCTGGGTAGCTCAGTTGGTTAAGCGACCAACTTCAGCTCAGGTCATGATCCCATGGTTTGTGAGTTTGAGCCCTGCATTGGGCTCTGCACTGATAGCTCAGAGCCTGGAGCCCGTTTTGGATTGTGTTTCCCTCTCTCTCTGCCCCTCCCCCCACTCATGCTCTGTCTCTTTCCTTCAAAAATAAACAAACATTAACAAAAATTAAAAACAAAAATAAATATACACTCGATAGAAAAAAGAGCAGGCTACAGGAAGCAGAGGAACAAATTAATCACTTAGAAGACAGAGTAATAGAAAGTAATCAAGCTGAACAAAAGAGAGAAAAAAGAATTATGCAAAATGAGAATAATTTAGGGAACTCAGTGATCCCATCGAGTGTAGTAACATTCGCATTACAGAAGAAGAGCGAGAAAAGGGGGCAGAAGAAATTCTTTGAAGAAATAATAGCTGCAGACTTTCCTAATCTGGGGAAGGGAACAGATATCCACATCTAGGAGGCACAGATATCCACATCTAGGAGGCACAGAGATCCTCCAACAAAATCAACCCAAAGAGGTCCACACCAAGACACATAGTAATTAAAATGGCAAAAAGTAGTGATACAGAAAAAACATTAAAAGCAGAAAGAGAAGAAAACAATTACATACAAGGGGAAACCCCTAAGGCTATCAGCAGATTTTTCATCAGAAATTTTGCATGCCAGATGGGAGTGGAAATGATATATTTAAAGTGCTGAAACAGAAAAATCTGCAGCCCAGAATACTCTTCTAGCAAGGCTATCATTCAGAATAGAAGTAGAGATAAAGTGTTTCTTAAACAAATAAAAACTAAAGGAGTTCATATGACTAAACTAAATCTACAAGAAATGTTAGAGAGAATTCCTTTGGTGGAAAGGAAAGATGATAAATAAGAGTATAAAAAGTAGTAAACACAGAAGCAGTAAAAATAAGTATATGTGTAAATAAGTCAAGGGATTCACAAAATAAAAAGATAAAATGTAACACCATACACTTAAAATGTGGGGAGGAGAGGAGTAAAGAATGAGTTCAAACTTAAGTGACATCAACTTCATATAGACTGCTATATACAGAAGGTGTTATATACAAACCAAACGGTAACCACAAATCAAAAACCAGTAATAGACATGCAAAGAATAAAGAGAAAGGAATCCAAGTATATCACTAAAGAAAGCCAGCAAACCATGAAAGAGAGAAAGAGAAAAAAGTATAAGAGAAAAACTACAAAAACAACCATAAAACAAGTAACAAAATGGCAATAAATGCGTATCTTTCAATAGTGACTATGAATGTCGCTGGACTATATGTTCCAATTAAAAGACATGGGGTGACAGAATGGATTAAAAAAAAAAACAAAACCCATCTATATGCTGCCTGCAAGAGATGCATCTCAGACCAAAAGACACCTGCAGATCAAAAGTGGGGGGGTGGAGAAACTTGGTCATGTAAATGGATGTCAAAAGAGAGCCAGGATACCAGTACTTATACCAGACAAAGTAAACTTTAAAACAAATACTGTAACAAGAGACAACGAATGACACTTATAATAGTAAAGGGGACAATCCAAAAAGAAGATGTAACAACTGTAAATATTTATGCACCCAACACAGAACACCAAAATACAAAAAATAGATAAAAACAAACATAAAGGAACAAATCACTAATAATATAATAATAATAGGGGACCTTAACATCCCACTTACATCAACAGGTAGATCATCTAGGCAAAAAATTGACAAGGAAAAAGTGGCCATGAATGATACACTGGACCAGACAGATTTAACAGATGTAGTCAGAACATCCCACCCTAAAGAATGTGGAATACACATTCTTTTCAAGAGCACATGGAAAATTCTCCAGAACAGATCACATAGTAGGCCACAAAATAAGTGTCAACAAAGTGAAAAAGATCAAAGTTATACCATGCATCTTTTCTGTACATGATGCCATGAAACTAGACATTAACCACAAGAAAAAAATCTGGAAAGAGCATAAATACATGGAGGTTAAATAACATGCTACTAAACAATGAATAGGTCAACCAAGAAATCAAAAAAGGAATAAAAAATTACATGGAAACAAATGAAAATGAAAACACAGCAGTCCAAAATCTTTGGGATGCAGCAAAAGTGATTCTAAGAGGGAAGTTTAGAGTAATACAGTCCTACCTCAAGAAGGAACAAAAATCTCAAATAAAGAGTCTAACATTACATCTAATGGAGGTAGAAAAAACAGCAACGAACAAAACCCAAACCCAGCAAAAGGAAGGAAATAATAAAGAGTAGAGCAGAAATAAATGATACAGAAACAAACAAACAAAAAACAATAGAACAGGTCAATGAAACCATGAGCTGGTTCTTTGAAAAGATCAGCAGAATTGATAAACTTCTATCCAGACTCATAAAAAAAAAGACAGGACTCAAGTAAACAAAATTACTAACAAGAGAGTACTAATAGTAGCCAACACCACAGAAATATAAATAATTGTAAGAGGATATTGTGAAAAACTATAAGCCAACAAATGAGACAACCTAGAAGAAATGGATGAATTCCTAGAAACATATGACCTACCAAAACTGAAGCAGAAAGAAATAGAAAATTTGAACAGAATGATAACCAGCAAAGAAGTGAATCAGTTAAAAAAAAAAAACCCTCAACAAACAAAAGTCCAGGACTAGATGGCTTCACAGGTGAATTCTACCAAACATTCAAAGAAGAGCTAGTACCTATTCTTCTCCAACTATTTAAAAAAATAGAAAAGGAAGAAAAACTTCCAAATTCATTCTATGAGTGCAGTACAACCCTGATACCAAAACCAGGTAAAGACACCACTACAAAAGAGAACTACAGGTCAATACTCCTGACGATCATAGATGCAAAAATCCTCAACAAAATCCTAGCAAAACAAATCCAATAATACATTTAAGTAATCATCCACCACGCTTAAGTGGGATTTATTCCTACAAGTGTGGTTCAATATTTGTATATCAATCAACGTGATACATCATATCAATAAGAGAAAAGATAAGAACAATATGATCATTTCAATAAAAGCCAAAAAAACATTTGACAAAGTACAACATTCATTCACAATGAAAATCCTCAACAAAGTAGGCTTATAGGGAACATACCTCAACATAATAAAGGCCATATATGAAAAACCCATAACTAACATAATCCTTAGAGGGGGAAAAACTGAGGGTTTTTCCCCCAATGTCAGAAAGAAGACACAGATGTCCACTCTCACCACTTTTACTCCATATAGTACTGGAAGTCCTAGCCATAGCAATCAGACAACAAAAAGAAATAAAAAGCATCTAACTTGGTAAGGAAGAAGTAAAACTTTCACTATTGCAGATGGCATGATACTCTGTATAGAAAACCTAAAAGACTCCACCAAAAAACTGCTAGAACCAATATATGAATTTAGTAAGTCGCAGGATACAAAATCAATGTAGAGAAATCTGTTTCATTTGTATACACCAATAATGAAGCAGCAGAAAGAGAAATTAAGAAAACATTTACAATTATACCAAAAATAAGAAGATACCTAGGAATAAACTTAACCAAAGAGATGAAAGACCTATACTCTGAAAACTAATAAAACACTGATGAATGATACTGAAGACAACACAAAGAAATTGAAAGACATTCCATGTTCATGGATTGGAAGAACAAATATTGTTGTAATGTCTGTACTACCCAAAGCAATCTACACATTGCATGCAATCCTTGTCAAAATACCAACAGCATTTTTCACAAAACTAGAACAAACAATCCTAAAAGTTGTATGGAACCACAAAAGACACTGAGTAGCCAAAGCAATCTTGAAAAAGAAGAACAAAACTGGAGTTATCACAATTTCATATTTCAAGATCTATTACAAAGCTGTAGTAATCAAAACAGTATGGTACTGGCACAAAAATAGACACATAGATCGGGAGAACAAAATAGAAAATCCAGAAATAAAACCACAATTATATGGTCAATTAATCCTTCCACAAGGGAGAAAAGAATATGCAATGGGAAAAACAAAGTCTCCTCAAGAAATGGTGCTTAGAAAACTGGACAGCAAGGTATAAAAGAATAAAACTGGACCACTTTCTTATACCATGCATGGAAATAAACTCAAAATGGATGAAGGAATTAAGGAACCAAATGTGAGACATGAAAACATAAAAACCCTAGAAGAGATCACAGGCAAATAATTTCTCTGACACCAGCTGTAGCAACATTTTTCGTATGTTTCCTGAAGCAAGGGAAACAAAAGCAAAAATATTGGGACTACATCAAAATAAAAAGCTTCTGCACAGAAAAGGAAGCAATCAACAAAACTAAAAGGCAACCTATGGAATGGAAGAAGATATTTGCAAATGATATACTAATAAAGGGTTAGTATCCAAAGTATATAAAGAAATTGTGCAATTCAACACCAAAAAAAAAAAAACCCAAATAATCCAATTAAAAAATGGTCAGAAGACATGAGCAGACATTTCTCCAAAGATGACATCCAAATGACCAACAGACACACGAAAAGACGTTCAAAATCACTCATCATCAGAAAATGCAAATCAAAACTACAGTGAGGTATCACCTCACACCTGTCAGAATGACTAAAAAACACAAGAAACAACAAGTGCTTCCCAGGATGTGGAGAAAAAGGAACACTTTAGCACTGTTGGTGGGAATGCAAACTGGTATAGCCACTCTGGAAAACAGTATGGAGGTTACTCAAAAGTTAAAAACAGAACTACCTAGTAATCACACTACTGAGTATTTACCCAAAAAGTATAAAAACTCTAATCTAAAGAGATACATGCACCCTGATGTTTATAGCAGCATTATCAACAATAGCCAAATTATGGAAAGAGCCCCAATGCCCGTTGACTAATGAATAGGATAAAGAAGATGCAGTGTATAGATTATATAAGTAATATTATTCAGCCCAAAAAAGAATGAAATATTGCCATTTGCAACAACATGGATGAAGCCAGAGAGCATAATGCTAAGTGAAATAAATCAGAGAAATACAAATACCATATGATTTCACTCATATGTGGAATTTAAGAAACAAAACAAAGGTTAGAAAAAATAAAAGAAGGGAGAGAGAGTAATAAACCAAGAAACACTCTTTTTTAAAAAAAAAATTTTTTTAACATTTATTTATTTTTGAGACAGAGAGAGACAGACCATGAGCAAGGGAGGGTCAGAGACAGAGGGAGACACAGAATCCAAAACAGGCTCCAGGCTCTGAGCTGTCAGCCCAAAGCCCGATGCGGGCTTGAACTCACAGACCTCGGGATCATGACCTGAGCTGAAGTCGGAAGCCCAACCGACTGAGCCACCCAGGCGCCCCAAGAAACAGACTCTTGACCATAGAGAACAAACTGATGGTTACTAGAGGGGAGGGGAGGGGGGATGGGTGAAATAGGTGAAGGGGATTTAAGAGCACACTTATCATGATGTACACTGAGTAATGTATAGAATTGTTGAAACACTATATTGTGCACCTGAAAATAATATAACACTGTATGTTAACTATACTGAAATTGAAAAAAATAAATAAATAAACAACTACATGTTCTGGGAAAAAATTAAATAAGACCAAAATAAAGGTAAAGAAACACCATGTTCATGGATTGCAAGAATTGAGATTATTAAAAGATTAATTACAGTCTCCTTAAGTGATCTATAGGTCCAATGCAACTGGAATTAAAATCCAGGCAGGGTTTGTTTATTTGTTAGAAAATGAAAATCTAGGGGTGCCTGGTTGCCTCAGTCAGTTGAACATCCGACTTTGGCTCAGGTCACTATCTGACGGTTTGTGGATTCAAGCCCTGCGTCGGGCTCTGTGCTGACAGCTCAGAGCCTGGAGCCTGTTTTGGATTCTGTGTCTCCCTCTCTCTCTGTCCCTCCCCTGCTCACACTCTTGTCTCTCTCTCTCTCAAAACAAATAAACATAAAAAAAAGAAAATGAAAATCTAATTCTTAAATTTTGTGGAAATTCAATGGACTTAGTATAGTCAAAGAAATCTGGAAAATAATCAACATTGAAAGGTTTATCTATAAGATTTCAAGACTTACTATAAAGACATGGTAGTCAATACAGTGTTCTACTGGCATAAAGATAGAGAAATAGATCAATGTAACAAATTAAAGAATCCAGAAATAGGCCCACATATATATAATAATTGCTTTTTAGCAAAAATATTAGTGCAGTTTAAATGGGGAAAATCTTCCATACGATCGGATAACCATATATTAAAAAACAAATACGGGGGAACCTGGGTAGCTCAGTCAGTTGAACGACTAACTTCAGCTCAGATCATGATCTCACGGTTCATGAGTTCAAGCCCCCCATGTGGCTTACTGCTGTCAGTGCAGAGCCCACTTCGGATCCTCTGTCCCCCCTCTCTACCCCTCCCCAACTTGTGCTCTCTCAAAAATAAACATTAAAAAAAAATACAACCCTAATTCCTCTACCTTACACTACATACGGAATTAATTGGAGCTAGATCATACACCTAAATCTAAAAGCTAAAACTACAAAGCTTCCAGAAGAAAACATAGGAGATTATTTTTTCAACTTGATGCAAACAGATTTCTCTTTTTTTAATTAATTTATTTATTCTTGAGAAAGGGAGAGAGAGCAGAGGAAGGACAGAGAGAGAGAGAGAATCTCAAACAGGCTGCATGCTGTCAGCATAGAGCCCAACTCTGGGCTCGAACTCATGAACCATGAGATCATGACCTGAGCCAAAAGCAAGAATCAGATGCTCAACCAACTGAGCCACCCAGGCACCCTGATATAAACAGATTTCTTAAACAGATTTCTTAGTTAATGCAAAAGCACTAACTATAACAAAACTTTAAAAAAAAACTTCGTGAAAATACAAAACTTTTGCTCTAAAGAAACATCATTAGATTATTTTAAAATAAGCATATACTTCAGCTGATATATATATAACATTATATATGTGTGTGTGTATGTGTGTGTGTGTGTGTGTGTGTATAAGACTTTTATCCAGAGCATGTAAAAACTGGTACAAATCAATAACAAAAGATAACCCAAATTTAAAACATACAAAAAATTTGACTAGATGCCATGTCACAAAAGAAGGTTTATAAGTGATCTTTAATTTCATGTGTCCACTTGACTGGGCCATGGGATGCCCAAATATTTGGTTGAACATTATTCTAGACATTTCTGTGAAGGTGGTTTTGGATGAGAATAACATCGAAACGTATAGTCTATGTAAAGGAAGTTGCCCTCCCTGATGTAGGTACACCTCCTTCAATCCATACAGATATCTCATATGGAGGAGATAGAGATTTGCATTCACTTTTGGCAACTGATAAACAGGTGGTACAACTGAGAGAAAGAAGGGGAACAGTATGATGGGGAAGAGGAAGAGTCCCACTTAAATGTGTTGTATTTGAGCGTTTGCCTCAAGGAAATATAGTTACAATAATATATTTAATGGAAAACATCTAAATTGAGTGGGCAGAGTCAGCCCTTCAGTGATCCTCGTTCATAGATTTTTCTTACACAAGTCCTATTAAGTCACAAAGAATGAGTTTCACCAGACTACAAATGGAAGGATAATAGAATGTCAGAGTTCCTTCTCTTCATCGTTCCCACTCCAGATTTGAGGCCTGTTAGCAGGAATGCTCTGAGAGATGATCAATCGTTATAACATTTTCTGTTCTTTCCAAAAGTCAAGTGGGCTGGTACTATTTGTACAATCTACCAGGTAGAGAGACTTAGAAAATGAGCAAGAAAATCTTTACCATACTAGACCATTGCTTCAAAGGATTCTTAAAAAAAAGTATTTCTCTGGGGGCTCCTGCGTGGCTCAGTCAGTTAAGCGTCCAACTCTTGATTTCAGCTCAGATCACGGTCAGTCAGGAGATCAAGCCCCGTGTCGGGCTCTGTGCTAAAGCATGGAGTCTGTTTGGGATTCTCTCTCTCTCTCTCTCTCTCTCTCTCTCTCTCTCTCTCAAAAAAAATTTTTTTTCTGAAGTCAAAGTAGAATATCTTTATTTGGCAGAGAAAAAAAAATAGACTTTTCAATAGTATACAGCTATCAGAGGCATCCAAACCAGATCAGTCTATGTGAAAATGACTCCATAAGACAATTCAATCAAGTCAGTGTATTCTGGTATGAATTACTTTCCTCATTCCACCCACGGTTTGGGAATTAAATTTCAAAAAAGTTAATTTAATTTAAAAAAATAAATAAAATTTTAAAAAATTTAATTATGCTGAGCCCCTCTCTCATATGTTCTTTTAGGACATTAAGCTATTTATCTGCAATAGATTTCCTTCCTTAGGAAAGGTGGCCACAGTAGTTACAAAAGTTATTCTAATCAATTTGCACAACACACTGTATAGGTGGTATAAGAACTTGGGTGAGTTTCTTCTCCACCATAAGGTATTTCTATCGAATGCAGTGAAAGGCCTAATGTTTTTCTACCTCCCAGTCCTAGGTAAGTCCTTCACATACTTCTTAGAGATTTGGTAAATCTAAATTTTTTGCATACAATTTATCATTTTTTCTTTTACTTTCCTTCCCTTCTCTTCTTTCCTTTCTTCCTCCTTCCCTCCTCTTTTCTCTCTCTCTCTCTCTCTCGCTCTCTCTCTCTCCCTCCCTCCCTCCCTCCTTCAACCCCCCTCTCTCTCCCTGTTTTTCCCAAACAGATCCCAAAAAGATCTGGATGTTTGAAGGTCAGCAAGTTGACTATGACAGTTAATGCAATGTGATTGTGTGGGCCGGGGAGACACTTGTCTCCAATTCTGCATCTGTGCCTGCGTAAATAAGACACAACACAAATGTGTAAAAGCATCAGCCAATAAAATGCTTAAATTCAGAATTCCCCCAATTTCTCTAGTTGTATTTCATTAGCATTTGGGAAGAGTATTAATATTTTGTTAAGCTAAGCCCTGCTGCTATTCTTGCCAAGATAACATAAAAATGCAGTATCAGCTGTAATTTTATCTTGTCCCCCCTTGATATCCCCCTACAGAGCAACAGTATGCCTTGAGCAACACAGTCTGTGATATACTGGAGAGATCTTTACTTGGTGTTTTCCTTCTAGAAAGCATCATATTCTCACCTTGTCCTTGGATCCAGTGTAGTTGGTGCCTCATGTTTCCTCTTAACCAAAAGACTTAGAAAGATGTATCACACGCTCCTCAGAGAACCAATATGTATTTCTCTCTCTTCCCTGCCACACACAGTGTGCAAACAAAAGACTGATCGCCTGACCTGATGGGGCTAGCCCTTAAGCAATGCCACATGCTTAAAGCACATTTCTGCAAACTTTAATTGCCTAAAAACCCCATTAAACATTTATGTGCACTTTATTCCCTTCCATTCCTTGCTGATTACTAAATCATTTCTGTGTGTCAACATAAGCATATTCTTTTCTCTTCACTCTCCTCTTCCTGCTCCGTTCTGAGTTATGGCATCATTCAGTAATTTAAGATCGAAATATTTTATCACGGAAACTATGAAAACAGCTTTCAGTGCCTTAATGATCAGCTCACACAGAAAAGAAAACTCTTCTCAAATTGAATTTACAGGGCACTGAATTCCTATTGTTTCACTCTTATTTGCATAGTCTCTGGTTTATAAGGCCTTTTTTGCATGGCTTGGGAAAGATGAATGGAAAGACCATTTCTCCCCTCCCTTCTTCTCTGTCCTCTCAGGAAAGGTCAGTGCCTGTCACAAGGTTTAGAGAGTCAGGAAATTCCAGAATTAACCCAAGGCTCCCACCTTAGAGCAAAGGTTCAGGGAATCTCATGTCTGAACTAAACTGAAGAGAACAATAGATACCACTTCTGTGGTGTTTTACATGGTTCGACATGCTTTTACCTACATCTCATACATGCCAAGCCAGAAAACCCTTGAGTAAGTGTTAAATGTATCTAAACTGAAGTTCAGAGTTCGCTCATATTTACACAGTTGGGAAGTGGAGCCAGGAAACAAACTTAGATCCCTGGCTCCAGATGGAATTTCTCTGCTTAATTCCATACTTTGTGCTAATGGTTCTTAAAGGAAGTACCAGAAGCAAATTCATACATTTAGGTAAGGTTTTTTAATTGACATATAATTGACATATAAAATTAGTGTCAAGTGTACAACATAAGGATTCTATATGTGTGTGTATTGCAAAACGGTCACCACAATAAGTGTAGTTAATATCCATCACCACACAATTATAATTTTTTTCTTGTGATGAGCATTGTCAGGACCTATGACAGTCTTAGCAACTTTCAAATATACATTATAGTATTATTAACTGTAATCACCATGCATTACAGCCCCAGGATTTAATATTTTACAACTGGAAATTTGTACTTTTTGGCCATCTTCACCTATCTTAGATGTTTCTTTACTTTCTATTTTTAAGAATAAATTAGTTTCCACTTTAAATACAATGCTAGGTAGTCGAGTTATGGGATGTTCACATTGTGCATGAAAATGTACAATGTTCCAGGTGCCAGGAGGAGCACCTGGGTGGTTCAGTGGGTTGAGCATACGACTTCGGCTCAGGTCATGATCTCGTGGTTCATGGGTTCAAACCCTGAGTGGGGTTCTCTGCTGTCTGCACAGAGCCTGGAGCCTGCTTTGGATCCTCTGTCCCCTTCACTCTCTGTCCCTCACCCACTTGCTCGCTCTCTCTCTCTCTCTCTCTCTTAAAAAATAAGTAAACATTTTTTAAAAATGCCAGAAACATAAAGTGAGCACAAAAGATAATGTAAATATGCTTGGGAGATTAAAATATTTTTATGGAGCAGCTACTTGCTCTTCCCTGGATAAATATTGCAGGTCTTCTTGATTCTCTTGGAATAAAACAGCTTTTAGGACTCAT
The DNA here is from genome assembly GCF_022837055.1 of Prionailurus viverrinus. Lineage (NCBI taxonomy): Eukaryota > Metazoa > Chordata > Mammalia > Carnivora > Felidae > Prionailurus > Prionailurus viverrinus. Next base: position 9,139,210 of record NC_062570.1, on the reverse strand, counting down.
ACTTTAAATAATCCACTATAAAAGGTTCCTTCAAATAGCCATTCCATAAAATGATTTGTTAACCCAACCTAGGCATAAAAGGAACGAAGAGAACAGATTCAGGATTAAGTGCTATTTAAGTGTTCCTTACCCAGAGACAGATACATTTGCAAAGCTATAATCCTAGACCAGTGGCCTCCCTGAATCAACCAGTCAACATTTACTATTCTAGGAAATTAGTTCAGTTGTAACATTACCCTAAATATGGTACAGTTAACATACACACAAAAGACCCCTCTAATATTACCAAACACAGTGAACACATTCTTGAACTAATTATAAATTACTTTTTGCCTCATTTGTGGTTTGTGATTATCTACATTTTGGATCTGTTACTTGATAATCTAAAACGTACTATTTTGCTTGAAGAACTTTTTTAAAAGGGTGTCTTGTGTTTGTAAATTTTCAGAGGAGCATCTATGGATTTTTTTTCATCCACAATTCCATGATTCTTACAGGGCATACCATTCCAAGAAACCTAAAGCTCAGTTCAAAGCATGATAGAAGCTTCTGTCCACAGCCTACTACCTCAGAATGTGAGTTCATAACACAGTAGAATAAAATCAGGGCATAAATTACTAACTGACAATGTGGTCTATTACACAAAAATAAAACCTATATTAATTGAGTTGCTCGTCCCTGAAGTGTTACATACTTCTGTACACATATCAAATACTTCTTTTCACATAACCCATGCCAAAGCAATTGCTCCTTGAAGGTTTTCTGTTTTCTAATTCACGAACACCAGTACTTGGCGATTGCTTCATAGAATCATATTGTAAAACATCTCCACATGTGACCATCTCACAGTAACTCCATAACTGGGAACTTTCATTCTAAAGCAATATATGTATATCCTTAGAAAAAAAAAAAGAAGAAAAAAAAAACAAAGAAAAGAAAGGACAAGTAAGGAACTGTCTGAACAGGCAGAGAAACTAGAGCTTATAGACTTGTTTTTGTTTTCCTCAGGAAAACTTTGTTTCCAGGCGAAGGAATTCAGTAGAACAACAGTATTTAGTTATATTGTGAGAATCTCACCACTCTCTGCCCTGCTCTAATTTCTTTGTCTTCTGAAGCACATCTGGAACATAAGCTCTGTAGCCACAAAGTTCAGTTCTGATCTTGAATTAAAAATCGCCTGGGGCGCCAGGGTGGCGCAGTCGGTTAAGCGTCCGACTTCAGCCAGGTCACGATCTCGCGGTCCATGAGTTCGAGCTCCGCGTCGGGCTCTGGGCTGATGGCTCAGAGCCTGGAGCCTGTTTCCGATTCTGTGTCTCCCTCTGTCTCTGCCCCTCCCCCGTTCATGCTCTGTCTCTCTCTGTCCCAAAAATAAATAAACGTTGAAAAAAAAAATTTAAAAAAAATCGCCAAGGGCATGTTTACTAGATCATAAAATCGAGTTAAGTGAGTCATAGGAATCAGGACTTCTCTATACAGCATGTTTTCCAAGAAAAGGTGAAGAGGAGATGGGCGTGGGTAGACTCAGATGAAATTAATAATTAAGCCCACACACAAACACACACATGAACATACACACAAAATTCTAAAGGTTGGCACACTGGAAAGCCCATGACTGGTGGAATTATATAGGCCTGAATTGAAGCCCTATCAGGTGTTTGGGAAAATTATTTCACCTTTTAATACTTAAGTTTTGTCTTGTTTTGTTTTTAATCTGAGCAGGGGGGAAAATCATCCAGAGAATTATGATGAGAATTAAATGAGAGAATTACTATAAAGGCATATGAAGTCAGAATGCCTGGATTCTGGGCTCACAGAATCGTGGCAAGTGATTTTATGTCGCAGAACTTCAGACTCCTCATTTTTAAAAACAGGAATAATTATAGTACTTCTGTCATAGGTTCATTGTTAAGACTAAATGAGATAGGGATGCCTGAGTGGCTCAGTCGGTTAAGCATCTGACTACAGCTCAGGTCATGATCTCGTGGTTTGTGAATCTGAGCCCCCTGTTGGGCTCTGTGCTGACAGCTTAGAGCTTGGAGCCTGCTTCCGATTCTGTGTCTCCCTCTCTCTCTGCTCCTCCTCTGCTCATGCTCCGTCTCTGTCTCTCAAAAATGAATAAACGTTAAAAAAAATTTTTTTAAATAAAAAAGACTAAATGAGATAATGTGCAAAGGACTTGGTCCAGTGCCATTTTGGCTGGGTAAAACTCTTGAGTCACTTTTCCTCTTACAACTTTGCAGTTATTAGTGTGTTTTCTTCTAGCTATGGAGAAGCCTAAAGCCAGTCTCAACTCTTTTCCCTTGTAGGTAATTTGTTTTTGTTTCTTTTAAGGTTTTATTTTTTTTAGAGCAATTTTAAGTTTACAGTAAAATTGCGAGGAAGGTACAGAGATTTTCCACATACTCTCTGCCCCCCATATATATAGCCTTCCCCATGATCAACGTCATTCACTAGAATAGTACATTTTTACTAAAGATGAACCCATAGTGACATGTTATAATCACACAAAGTCCAAAGTTTACCTAAGGGTTCACTCTTGATGTTGTACATTCAGTGGGTTTGGACAAATGAATAATGACATATACCCATCTTTATAATATCAGGCAGGGTGTTTTCACTGCCCTAAAAATCCTCTTTGCTCTGTCTAGTCATCTTCCCTCACCCAACCCCTCTGCCAATCACGGATCTTTTTATTGTTTCTGTACTTTTGTATTTTTCAGAGTGTCATAGAGTTGGATCATACAGTATGCAGCCTTCTCAGACTGGCTCCTTCCACTTAGTACTCTGCACTTAAGTTCTTCCACGTCTTGGTCCTCCATGTATCATAGTTTATTTGTCCAGTCAAGATGCAGGGCATCTTCGTTGCTTTCAAGGTTTGGCAATTAATGAATAAAGTTGCTGTAAATGTCAGCACGCATGTTTTTATGTGGACATATGGTATCAGCTCCTTTAAGTAAATATTAAGGAGCACAATTACTGGATCCTATGGTAAATATATTTAATTTTGTAAGAAAGCACCAAACTGTCTTCCAAAATGGCTGTACCATTTTGCATTCCCATTCGGCAATGCTTGAGAGTTCTTGTGGTTCTACATCCTCATCAGCATTTGGTTTTGTCACTGATTTGAATTTTGACCATTCTAATAGGTATGTGTTGGCATCTCATTGTTTTCATTTGCATTTTCCTGATGACATATGGTGCGAAGCATCTTTTCTTGTGCTTATTTTCTATCTGTATATCTTCTTTGGTGAGGGGTCTTTAAGGTTGTTGGCCCATATTTTAACCAGTGTGTTTTCTTATTGTTGAGTTTTAAGAGTTCTTTGTACATTTTGGATAACTATCTTTCATCAGATGTGTCTTTTGCAAATATTTTCTCCAATCTGTGTATTCTCTTCTAATTCTCTTGATAATGTTTTTTGCAGAGCAAAAGTTTTAAATTTATTAATTTTTTATTTTATGGGTAATTTCTTTGGTGTTGCATCTAAAAATGCATCACCATAACCAAAGTCACCCAGGTTTTCTCCTATGTCAATGTTCTAGGAGTTTCATAGTTTTGCATTCCACATTTAGGTCTATAATCCATCTTGAGTTAATTTTTGTGATGGGTTTAAGGTCTGTGTCTAGATTCATTTTTTTGGTAGAAGGAGGGAAGAGGGCATACAGATGTCCAGTTGTTCCAGCACCATTTGTTGAAGAAATTATCTTTACTCCATTGTATTGCCTTTGCACTTTGATCAAAGATCAGCTGACTGCATTTATTGAGGGTCTATTTCTGGGCTCTGTATTCTGTTACATTAATCCATATGACTACTTTTCACCAATATCACACTCTTGATTACTGTATCTTTACAGTAAGTCTTGAAATCAGGTAGCATCAGTCCTCCAAATTTATTCTTCACTTTTGATATTGTGTTGGGTATTTTGGGTCTTTTGCCTCTCCATATAAATTTTAGAATCAGTTTATCAATATTCATAAAATAATTTATTAGGATTTAATTGGGATTGCATTGAATCCATAGGTCAAGTTGGGGATAATAGATACCATGTCAACATTAAGTCTTCCTATCAATTAACATAGAATATCTTTTCATTTATTTAGTTCCTCTTTAATATCATTTGTCAAAATTTTACAGTTTTCATCGTATGGATCTTTTGTACATTTTGATATATCTAAGTATTTTATTTTTTTGGATGGTAATGGAAATGTTATTGCGTTTTTAGTTTCAAATTCTGCTTCTTCATTGTTGGCACATAGGAAAGCAACTGACTTTTGTATACTAACTTTGTATACTGCATCCTTGCTATAATCACTTATTGGGTCCAGGAGTTATTTGATTTTTTTCAATGTTCTACATAGATGACTGTGCCATTTAGGAGAAAAAAAATGAGGAAAAGGAAAAAATGAAAAAGAAAAAAAAATTAAAAAGACTTTTATGTTTTCCTTCTAATTTGTATACCTTTTCTTTTTTCTTTTTTTTTAAGTAGGCTTCACCCCCAACGTGGGACTTGAACTCACAATCCTGAGATCAAAACTGGCGCTAAGATCAAGAGTTGGATGCTTAACAACCTGAGCCACCCATGTGCACCTACCTTTTATTTTCTTTTCTTGCCTTATTGCATTAGCAAAGACTTCCAGTATGATGTTGAAAAGAAGTGATGCAAAGGAACATCCTTGTCTTGTACCTGATCTTAGTGGGAAAGCTTTGAGTTTCTCACCATTAAGTATTATATTAGTTGCATATGTGTGTACACATATACATATACATATGTATATATAACTAAATATACTGGCCACTATTATTGTTTTTAACAAACTGTTATCTGTTAGAGCAGTTAAGAATAAGAAAAAAAATTTTATCTTCACTTGTTCGTTTTGATGCTTTTCCTTTTTTTTATGTAGATCTGAGTTGCTAATGTATATTATATTCCTTCTAAGGAATTTCTTTTAATGTTTCTTGCAAGGCAGGTCTATTAGCAAGCAATTCTGTCAATTTTTATCTACATTTTATCTACATTTTATCTACATTTCACTTTTTAATAATAATTTTAATAATAATAATTTTAATAATAATTTTTAATATTTAATTTAATTATTAAATTTAATAATTTAATATTTTTTAATTTTTCAGGGTGCAGAATTCTAGGTTGATGTTTTTATTTCTCTCAACACTTCATTTTATTTTATTTTGTTTTATGTTATTCTATTCTATTCTATTCTATTCTATTCTATTCTATTTCTATTCTATTTTGAGAGAGAGAGCAAGCAAGTGTGCAAGCAGGGGAGAGGGAGAGAAATTTAAGCAGGCTTTGTGTCCAGTGCAGAGCCTAACATGGGGCTCAATCCCACGACCATGATGAGATCATGACCTGAGCTGAAATCAAGAGTCAGGTGCTCAACCAACTGAGCCACCCAGGTGCCCTTCTCTCAACACTTTAAATATTTCACTCCATTGTCTTCTTGTTAGCATGGTTTCTGAGAAGTCACATGTAATTACCTTTGCTCCTCTTTAGGTAAGGTTTTTTTTACCTCTAGATTTTTTCACTATTTTTTATTTCATCTTTGATTTTCTGTTATGTGAAAATTATACACTTAGGTGTAGTTTGTTTGTTATTTATCCTATGTAGTGTTCTGGACTTCCTGGATCTGTGGTCTCATGTCTGACATTAATTTGGAGAAACTTTCCATCATTATTGTTTCAAACCATTTATTCTGTCCCTTTTTCTCTTTCTTCTCCTTATCACTGGGTATTCTCATGAGTATTGTCATTATGTGTAAGCCTTTGTTCTCTTTGCTTTTTGGTCTTTTCAGGTATTCTGTTGATATAACCTCTAGCTCAGTCATTCCTCAGCCATGTCCAATCCACCAATGAGCCCATCAAAAACATTCTTCATTTCTGTTACTGTTTTTTTTCATCTCTAGCATTTCTTTTTTTTTCCATCACAATTTCCATCTTTCTGCTTACACTGTCCACCTGTTCTTGCATGCTGTCCACTTCATCCAGTATATCCCTTATTATATTAATCATAGTTGTTCTAAATTCCAAGTCTGATAAATCTAATGGCTGTTATCTGATGCTTACCCTGTTTCTTCAAATTGTGGTGGGGGTTTTTTTTTTTGCCTTTTGTTATGCTTTATAACTTTATCTTGATAGCTAGACATGAGACACTAGGTTAAAGGAACTTCAATAAATAGGCCTTTAATAATGTGCTGGTGAGGTGTGGGAGAAGGGACAGGGGTTGATAGTTCTATGATTAGGTCTGTGTTTTCATGAACCTATGCTCCTGGACTGTGAACTTTACAAGGATTTCTCAGCTTTTTTTCTCCCCTGTTGGGTGGGACAGGATGGCTAATGAGGGCCCGGATTGGATATTTCCTTTCTCCAGGTCACTTAAGCTCTGATAATACCCCAGGTTAAACTCTGGTGAACTAGTTTTCCCTGAAAAGCAGGCCTTAATTAGAAAAACAGAATGCTCTGGTGTATTTCAAAATGGTTCTTTTCCCCCTGTCTCAGTTGGAAGACCTAGGGATTTTCCTCCACTACTTAGTACCTTAGAAATCTTACAATGTTGGGGTACACCCCCTACACCATGTCTGGGTCCCCCTGGACAACTTTCAGGTTGTCCACACTGAGCCTCCAGCAACTCATCAATTACAGTTCAGGTTCTCCCATGCTGGGGCTGCAACAGCTTCTGTTTCTGAGTCTCCACGTCAGTAAGCCCAGGTTCCCTGTATTTGCTTGTCTCTCCAACCTTAGGTGCAGCACTTTGCCCTGTGTCTTCCCGTCCTATGGATCCAAGAAGAGTGGTTAATTTTTTAGTCTGTTCAGCTTTTTACTTTTTAAGCTCTGTTGGCGACTTCCAGCCTCCTTATAAGTGGAATTAGAAATTAGATAACTTGGTTTTCATGCCTGAATAAGTGAAGTAATCTTCCTTTACGCTTTCATTCATTCAACATATATTTTCTGGACACCTGTAACTTGCCCAACGTTTTCTAGGCACTAACAATATAGCCGTGAACAAAACAAACTCATGGCTTCACAGAACTTCCATTTTGGCAGAACCTTGAAGTTTAATAGTTTACTAAGGGTGTATCCTTGTGCTAATTATTCTGTTTTTAATTTACCAAGAACATAGGATGTTCTTTTGATCTTAAAATTAAGTTTTTGCATCTAGTTTGCTTATTTGTTTTGTAATGACTTTGATTTGATTCTCGTTTTAAGCTTACAACCTCTCTTCATCTGTCATTTCAGCTTTGAGTTCCTATTCATTCAATACTGGTCCTCATTATGTTCTACAGAATGCAGCATTTATAAATTGTTTTCTATTCCTTTAGTTCATATTTCATTTAGGTTAGACTCTATCTTTTGCATGCAATGCATGGCTTCCATGCTGTGCTATAGTATTTTTCCATCACTGCCATGTCATTTTATGACATGTTTATGTTTCATCTTGTTCATTCCCTGTTATCTCTTCTGAGATTTTATTATATATTCTATACTAAGACTCTCTGCTTCTCTCTGCTTGCTTGTAGCTGGGGTGGAGGGTGGTACACCATTCAATAAAGGAAGACCTTCAAGCTTTAGATCATTTCTTGACTTGTAGCTCCAAAGTCCCCCTTTCCATAAGAAAGAGGCAGCATCATTGTTCCTTTTATTATCACCATTTTCTTTTTAGCAGCAGTTCTGCTAATCATTGATCAGGAGAAAAGGAGAAAAGTTTGCCCTCCAGGATTTGAGTGACATAAGGAACATAAACCATCGCTACTCTTCTTTACTACTCTCTGGAAACTTTTTCACACTCCCCACTCCCCAACTTCCAACAACATGTTTTGGAATGTTTTACTTAGGTCAGTATTGTTTAACCTAATGCAGTATTGTTTAATGCAGGTAGGGAGCTTTAAAAAAATTCTACATTTAGGATGCACCCCAGACCAACTAAATTAGAATTTCCGTAGAAGATGCCCCAATATTATGTTGAAAGGTTCCCAAGGTGAAACGTTTTTTTTCAATGCTTGAGACTAAGCTTGAGAACTGCAGGCTTAGGTTCTGTTCCTTTCCTTCTCTGGTGGCAGTAGGTGACTTTTAAAAACTCTTTTTGTTCATTTTGTGGATATGCATTTCAGGAGAAATTTGATGGTAAGATTTTATGGTATGGTAAAATTTTAACCTGCCATCTTCCTGATCACTGCTTAACAGAAAATTGAGAAGTTCTCAGCAACTGTTTGCTAATTGCTTATGTGTCTTTCTCATATGTATGATGCAGTCCTCTGAAATCCACTTCTTCTTTCCTTCATTCAACACATACCTATTTATCAGAGGAAAAACATCAACTTCCCATTTCATTCATGTATGATAGAACAATCCTTATTTTGAATAAAAATAATAGTATAAGTGTTATAGTTATACCTAGTATTTGGAAAATCATAAAGTCACTTATTCAAAATTTGTGGGATCAAACGTCATGACTCTTCTCTTCAACACCTTAAGTGTGTGTGTGTGTCTGCCCACACAAGTGTGTGCTGGGAAAGGAGAAGTGACAGGGCCTTGAGAGATGCATATATTAAACATGTGAGTAGGAAAAGAGGATCCAGTGAAGGTGACTTTGAGAATTCAGAAAAATAGAGCAACTGGAAAATAAGCTTTAGAAGAGTAGAAAGCATGTCTAAATTGTTCATTTTGTGTCTTCAGTGCCCACCATAACTAGGTAGTTGATATATATTGGTAAAATGAATGAATGAATGAATGCAAGAGTAGTGTCATGGCTGCCAAGAGAAGAGTGGCAGGACATATGCTACAAAGTGTCATCTTGGAACTGATAATAGAAGCTATTGTGTTTGTTCACTGGGAAATGATGAAAGGGATATCATAGATGCAAGAAGGGAAGGCAATGAAAAAGCAGAGGTAGTTTATATGGATTCCTTTCTCCAAAATCCGGTAATGAGGGAAAAAAGAAAGGCGAGGGGAGGGTAGTAAGTGATACTTCAAGAAGAAAGCATGATAGAAGAAAGTTTTATTTTAAAATTGTAAGGATGTGAGTGCACTGTACATCTAGAGAAAGAAACCATGGAGAGCACGTGACTAAAGGGTAACAGGCCCCATTCTCCCATCTACACTGCATTACAATTCATTGCAAACCCAGCAATGTTCTTACAGGGCTGTATTAACATGTTTAGCACAGAGAGGCAGAAAAAGATTAAGCACGTTTTTTTTTCTTAACTACAGAATTCATCAAAGATTTACTATACCACATTTTATACGTACATTATCACATTAGTGGTATTTCCCATAGAACCCTTGACTATAGAACCCCTCCTTTTAATCCTAAGGGACTAGTGTTGCATACAACATGCTTTGGAAAATATGCTTTAAAGTAAAAATTTTTTTAGAATTTCTATATCTAACTTTTTTAGTTGACATAAACGCTATTAAAAAATAAAGCTTTTCTGTTTCCGATTCTGTGTCTCCCTCTCTCTCTGCCCCTCCCCCGTTCATGCTCTGTCTCTCTCTGTCCCAAAAATAAATTAAAAACGTTGAAAAAAAAATTTTTTTTTAAAAAATAAAAAAAAATAAAGCTTTTTTTGGTTTTGTTGTATTATTTTTTAATTCAAGTAGAATTACCAGAGTGTTATATAGTAGCTTCAGGTGTACAATATAATGATTCAATAATTCTCTATATTACTCAGTGCTCATTATGATAAGTATGCTCTTAATCTCTACCACCTATTTCATCCACCTCCCCTCTGGCAACCACCAGTTTGTTTTCTATATTTGAGAGTCTGGGAGATTCTCTTTATTACTATGTTCGTTTGTTCTGTTTCTTACATTCCATGTATGAGTGAAATCATATGGTATTTGTTTTTCTCTGACTGGCTTACTTTGCTTAGTGTAATACCCTCTAGGTCCATCCATGTTGCTGCAAATGGCAAGATATCATTCTTTTTGTGGCTGAGTAGTATTCCACGCTGTACAGACACTACATCTTCTTTATCCATTCATCTATCAATGGACACTTGGGTTGCTTCCATAATTTGGCTACTATAAATAATGTTGCAATCAACATATTTTTGTTTTATTACCATATCATCTTCTGTTATTTCCTATGGCAAGTATGCAATAATTGATTTTCATATGTAATTTAAATAAGATTTAAGGGGAAGGATTTAAGTTTCATACTTCTGAGAGTTAGAACTGGACTGGAACACTGTTGCACCATTTATTAGCTGAGTAATCTTGCACAACTTACTGAACCTACTCGTGTACTGTATCAGCACAGACAATAATCACCTCGCAGCAGATACAGCCGTGAAACAGGAGCATAGTTAGGAGAGCTAGTTTCCACAAACATCCAGGGAAGATTATAACATAAACATGTAGACAGAGCTAAAAACGTGTCAATTGAAATGCCTAGGAAAAACAAAGAAAAAAAGGAAAAGGAACCTAAAGGGCTTTGTGGGGGGAGAGATAGCACAGATTGTGCTTACCCTTGAAGAATGGGCAAGAGCATAAGGCATGTGGTAGAAAATAAATGATAATCAGTTAATTAACGTGATCTGACTCACAGAGCAACCTAAAACTCTGATGGAAAACAGACATTTCTCCTTTTTGCTGTTTCTTATTAAAATATCAAGTTGTTTTGTAATATAACATACACTTTAAAAATAATTAAGCTAAGCCTCTGACCAGCAAGCAAGCTTACCATGAACTGAGTGGAAGGGTTTAGAGTCATATCTGGTTTTATCTCCCATGAAATGAATGGAACACAATTTATGATACTCCTCAGTCACAAGGAACAAAAATAAGACCATCAAGTGCAGGAGTTAAGAGCATGAGTTTTGGTGTCCTGGGTTTAATTCTGGCTCTTGGACTCAGTAGCCATATGATCTTTGACAAGTAGCTTAATCTCTCTGAGCTCTTCATTTGTATAGTAGGCATAAAAATACAAAACATTAGGCTAGTCTCAAAGATTATGACAGTGTGTAAAGTGTTTAGCTTAGTGTTTGATGAGCAAATACATATCTCCGTATCCTTCAAAGTTAACTCCCAATGAATGATAGCTACTATTATTATAATATGGTGACATCATAACCATATAGCCTTTAAACTCAGTCAGATCTGGGTTCAATTCCTGGCTCCATCACTTTTTGGCTATGTCACCTCAGAAAGTTGCTAGTTTCTTGAGCCTGATTTTCATATTTAAAATGAGTATAAGAACACCAACGTCTTTGGTGACAGTAGAGGTTAAATGAGATAACGCAAGTAATGTACATCTAACACATGGCAGGCATTCAACAAATGCCAGTCATTTTTACCACTTTCCTCAGAGAACAATGTCCAAATTTTACCATAGAATCCAAGGTCCTTTGTATTCTGGCCAAGCTCTTTTGCCAGCCTCAGCTCTTAACATCCTCCTTCTATACTCCCCTTCCTCTTTTCTTCCTTCTCTGCTTTCCCTAACTTCTCCCACTTCATAAAACTTCTACTCTTAAATCCGGGATTCTGTTCTTTAAGGAAATAACCCCCTTTGAGATTCCAGGCAAGGGATGAGAAAGGAAGCCCCTGTATCTGACCCCGATAATTAACTAAGCCAAAACCTCTCTTATATCAAGGCTCATAGTCACCTTGGGGACAGCTTGATCTCTTGCAACAATAAGACACTGTCAACTTTTTCTCTTCCTGAAAAATTGTATCACTTTAAAACACACACACATACACACTCACTTGGTGCTTCTCATTCTTCTCTGGTCTCTTTACCTCTCTTGCCAGTTTTTCATCTTCCACTACCTTACTGTTAGTAGTTACCCAGCACTAGAGACAGTGGTGACTATGACAACCATAGAGTTGTCATGAGCATTAAATGTAATAACGCAGCTGCAACTCAGTTTTAGCTGACTGTTGCTTGGAGAAATTTCACCCAGATTTCTATGTGAAATATCTTGATTTTTAAGGTTGGCAACAAATTTGAAAAAAAAAAATGAAAGGTTTATATGTTGAAAAACACACCTGAATTCACTCTGTGGCCCCTCAGCTTGCAACCTTTGCTCTAGAAAATTCAGATAGCACTGCCCATGATTCTTGTGTGCATCTTGGGGCTTATGAGGATCACACTTGAGGACTCAACTTGACTATATTCCAAGCGCATGGCACAGTGTCTGGCACATAGCAGGCACACAATAAATATACATTTGATGAATGAGTTGCACAGACATCCCCTTTCATAGTTAAATTTATTCACTGTTACTCATTCTAATGGTTGGCTAAACATTTTGGTTTCATTCTTAGACTAGTTCCTGTTAAAGGTCTGCTATTGGTGTTTCCCAGCTGCTTCACTTTGCTATTCTTAGTACTTTGCTTTACAGTTTGTTTCAAAATATTCTGGATGCATCCTGCTTGTGTCAGACATGGTCATCACACTCCTTAAAATGCCTTGTCATCACTTTTATTTTCTGGCATCATCCTTTTCTGCAACATAACATTCCCAGTGCAGGCAAAATTCTTTCACGGTCTAAGGAATGATATAGGACTAGTCCACGGTTATTTCTCCCCCATCAGAGCATCTTCCTTAAACTGTATAGCTTAATGAAAATGGTTGTTTTTACTACTTCACTCATTCATTCAAAGCAAAGTTGTTGAAAAAAAAATCATTAAGAGTGCAACTCTGCTTGGCACAAAGAAGAAAAGACAAAGCGCAACCTTTAATTCCAAGAAGCATAAGCATGATAATAGTGTAGTGTAAGGTGTGCTAGGAAGAGAAGGAGCCACACGGGAAAGGCAGTATAAGTAAGGGGTTAAGAGCACTTGTTCTGGGAGCGCCTGGTGGCTCAGTCAGCTGAACATCTGACTCTTGATTTCGAATCAGGTCATGATCTCACAATCATGAGATAGAGCCCCAGGACAGGCTCTTAACTGATGGTGCAGAGCCTGCTTGGGGTCTCTCTCTCTGTCCCTCTCCCCACCCCTGTGCGCTCTCTCTCTCTCTCAAAATAAATTAAAAATAAACTGTAATTAAAAAAAAAAGAGAGAGACAGAGAACTGGTTCTGGAACACAGCTCCCAGTTTCCAAGTTTGGTCTCACTACTTACCATCTGTTTGAACAAGTTATTTAACATCTTTGTGGCTTGGTTTTCCCAACTGTAAAATGGGGTGTAAGGGAATCTACCTTGTAGGATTACTATTAAGATTTAAGTGAATTAGTAGGTGTAAAATGTTTAGATTAGTATCTGGTATAAAGTAAGCACTCAATAAATGTCACGCTACTACCACAGAAGGTACACTTAACCCTGTGTGTGTGGTTGCTGTGTAGAAGTAGCTAGGTAGGGGCGCTGGTGGCTTAGTCGGTTGAGCGTGCGACTCTTGGTTTCAACTCAGGTCATGACCTCACAGTTTGGTTTGTGAGATCGAGCCTGGTATCCAGCTCCACACTGACATTGCGGAGCCTGGTTGGGATTCTCTGTCTCCCTCTCTCTGCCCCTCCCCCCCCCCTCAAATAATTAAATAGATATTTTTAAAAATTAGCTAGGTAAAGAGAAGTAAATTCAGAAAGATTTTCCGGAGGTAATTATTGACATAACGATTTCTTTCCTCAACAAATTCTTATCAGGTATTTACTATACACTAGGAACTAGAGGAATACATGTGAAACAACAGAGGTTGGAACATATAGATGGAAAACTTCCTAGACAATGGGAACAGCAGGTTCAAAGGCATGAAGATGTGAGAGGTCCAGGCGCTCTTGGAAGTGCAAATAGTTCAGTGTGAGGGAGAACAGGGTGAGTGAGGGTTGAAGTAGGGCAGGAGAGAAGACAAAGAAGTGGGAGTGAGGCCTCAGATTGTAGGCAGCTTTGTATATCACACTGTGGCATTTGAAATTTATTACATAGACTTAGGAGCCAAGGAAGGTTTTAAGCTGGGGAGTGACTGTGATCAGATTTGTGTTCTCACAACATTATTCTGGTGATATTAATCTGAGCAAACACAATTTTCTTTACAAAGCGAGACCTCCCTCAAAACTCCTGAGTGGAATGGTTTTTTTATGCAAATCAAAATTCATGGAATTTGAAATAAAAGCACTTACAAATTGGGAACTGAAAGTGAGTTTTCCACAGGTGCAGTATAAATAATACTTTGATTGGAGCATGAGATATTATCTCTGCATAAAATAACCAACTCGGGCCTGGCCCTTCTGGATCTATCTCATATCCTTTCTGTGTCTCACTCATTCATTCAACTAACAAACATTTGTTGTGCTGGACAGGGCTCTAGGCTCTTGAGATACAACAATAAACAACAAGATTTCTGACCCATGGAAGACAAACATAAATCACATTAACCATAATAAATGAAATATTAAATGAAATGCATATTTTGTAAATATTTTATTTTCATAAATATAACTATTTCCTATTTAAGGAAATATTAGAAGGGGATAAGTATTACTGAAATTTAAAAAATGAAGCAGAGTAAGGAAAATGGGGATTGTCCATTCATGATAGGAAACACAACAGCATGATTTCAACAAGGAATGAAAGGACTGCAAAGCCCTGTGTGATATAAAATTCATGACAAAGTCTATGGTGGGTGAAGTCGGCACTACACATGGGTCTAAGCGGGGAGCCACCCCTGAAAACCTGTGTGCACACATATATCCATATATATATTAGAATGATTTATGTACATATGTATTATATAAATCAAGACTTATAAAGCCTGTATAAGTCTGCTTTGAACAATGTGATGTGGACAAGGCTTAAAATGGGCTGGAACATTTTCTCCCTGTTACTTCCATAATAAACAATTCCGGAGTTTGGGGTTGTGTGTGTGTGTGTGTGTGTGTGTGTGTGTGTCTGTCTGTCTGTCTGTGTGTGTGTGTGTGTTTTGGATAGCATCTCCTGCTTGGAACAGAGCTGGCCAGAGCCCCATTCTTCTACAACCTGTCCTGATAACAGCCCAACCCCACAGGAACCTCGATCTTTTTTTTTTTTTAACCACAAAAACAAATAAACCCCCTTCAACCACATAGTATCATGCAGTGGTGTCCTTCATTACTAATCCGCCCTTTCTGTAGTCCTGACTCCAAGGGAAGAATGCCACCTACCGAATCATCCGCACCAGTCAGTTGGACCTGCAAAGTGCAGCAACACTCAACTCGACCCGGGTCGGCTCCAAATCCCCTCCCTCTGATTATTCTTTGGCCTTAAAAAAATTTGCCACTATTTGGGCTGTCAGGAAGTTATGCTCTCGGCGCAGATATCTGATAAACACTTCCACATATTGTAGCCTTCTCAATGGCTAAGCCAAATTTCAGAGTGCTCTCTCTTGCCTGCATGTTCCTTAACTGCGCTTTCACGTTCGGAATGCCAGTGTCTCTGCAGCCGCAGACAGCGGAAACCGCTGGTGCAAATTGTGCAGGGTCTGCTGACCTGCGGCTGCAGAAGCCAACGAGGGCTACCCGAACAGGCTAACGTTCGGGATTGCTCCAGAGGTTAAGCGACACTGGGGGCTGCTCAGTGTGTGCGAACGCGGCAC
The DNA here is from genome assembly GCF_022837055.1 of Prionailurus viverrinus. NCBI lineage: Eukaryota > Metazoa > Chordata > Mammalia > Carnivora > Felidae > Prionailurus > Prionailurus viverrinus. Next base: position 9,123,689 of record NC_062570.1, on the reverse strand, counting down.
CCTGCGACGCGCAGCTCCATCCCGAGGCTTTGCGGGTGGAGTAGGGGTGGGGGTGGGGTGCGGGTGGGGGCGACCCCTCTGCAGTCCGCCGAAAGCGAGGCGGGAGTCACCGCAACTCCTCCGTTCGGGCTGAGGTCGCCGCGACTGCGCCGCCGCACGCGCCGCCGCGTCGCGGTCCCCCGCGGGCGCAGCGCTGACAGGAATGGGGGTCGGGTGCGCGTGGGCCGGGCGGCGGGAGAGGCGCGTGTCCGTGCCCTAGAGGTCCCCGTTCGTGACACGGGCCGGTGAGCTCCTGCGGGCTGGCAAGGTCAGTCGGTCGCCTGTACCCCTAGCAGAGCCGTGTCTGCAGAGAAAGACGCCCGGCCCCGCGCGCCGCAGTCCGAGGCAGCCGCTGGGCGCGCCGCGGCCCGGGGACGGCGGCCGGGGGCGGGTCCCCGCGCGGGGCGCCCGGCGCGGAGGGGGCGGGCCCGAGGCGGGGCGGGCCGCGGCGCGGACTGGCGGTCGCCGCCGCAATCGCCTGCAGCCCGCGGTGGTGAGCGCAGCGGCGGTGCATGGCCCCGACGGGAGGCGCGCCGCCCGCACCCGGAGCCCGGCTCCCAGCCTGAGCGCCGCAGCCGCCTCGGGCCCGCGCGTCCTCGCTCTGGCCGCCGTCCCGAGGACATGACCGCGTAGCCTCCTCCTGGGCTGGGCTCTGCGGGAAAGTCTTCTTCATGGAAGCGATGTCCCCCCAGCAGGAGACTCTAGGGGGGCAGCCGGGGCGCACCTCTTCTCTGACAGGAGTGTCTCGGATCGCGGGAGGCCCCGGCACCAAGAAGGTGAGGACGTTGAGCGGCGCCCCCCGCCCGCCGCCGCCGCCGCCGCCGCCGCCGCCCCACTCCCCGCGCGCGCCCTCCGCGCCGCCACCGCCGCGCGCGAGCCGACCGCCTCGGGGATTTAACGCTCGAGGCTCGCGGCCCGCTGCGTGTGTCCCGGGACGTTCCCGCCTTCCCCGCCCTCACGGCGCCGCCGTCTCCCAAGTCACCCCGAGACCCCCGGGCCCTCAGCGTCTAGAGTCGTAATCGCTCCCGGAGCGGCCCCGCAGCCTCCCTCCCCGCGTCCGTCCGCCGCGGGGTTGGCGGCCCGGCTGCTCTTTCAGTCGGGGCGCGCGGGCCGGCTTTGGGGCACCGCCTGTCCCCCGTCCACCGCCTCCACCCCCCCCCCCCGAAACGCCCCGGCCGCTCACCGCCAGCAGACGGGTCAGCTTCGAGTCGTCAGGGCCCGCGCTGAGGAAGGTAGGAGGGCGGGCTGCGGCGCTCAGCCCCTCACCTGGACGCTGAGGCGCGGCCGCTGCGCGGGTTTTTGTGGGTGTTTTTGGAGGGGGGGGTCGGTTCCTGCGCCCCGCGCGGAGCTTCCGCCACGACTCCGGGTCCGCATACCCAGACCCGCAGGTATGGTTGGGATGCTAACGGTCTGCATAGCGGGGACACGGTGGTTTGGGTCGGCCTGGAACCGGACTGGGTGGGGCCGGAGGGCTGCGGGGAGGGTCGCGGGGGCCGGGCACAGGGGCCTTCGTCCTACGGGTTCCCCGGGCCGCGGCGGGGCCGGAGTGGGGCCCGGGCGTGGGCGTGGAGCGGCGCGGGGGTGCCCCGCCAGAGCCGGGAGGGGACGCGGGCGACAACTTGTAGCGTTCCGCTCCCGTGCACCCGGCCGCTGTGCTGCGTGCCGGTACCGACCCGGCCGGGCGTCTTGGAAAGGTCCCCGGAGCAAGTGCACGTGGCCTCGAGCCCCCGGCCTCTGCTGCAAGGCTCTCCGGGGACTGGATTTGGGGGTGTCTGGCAGCAGCCCTCGCCCTCCTCTCCTCCCCCCTCCCAGGACCTCCTGGTATTTGGCCTTTTATTGCCCTGGGTCTCGGTGGTGCCCTCCCAGCTTCTGTGGAAACACATGAGGATTAGAGGAGATCGCCTAACTCTTCCCAGAGAAATGCCTGGAGGCACTGCATTTATATTAGAGCCTGGAGGGGCTGCTCAGGCCTTCCTTTGGTGCGGATCTCACAGCCTTTCCGGAGTCTGCCCAGCAGGGTCCTGGGTTGGCTGAAGGTCAGTTGAGGAGAGCTGAGGTGGTGCTCCGGAGTATCGAAGGGAATGGGAGCTGCCAAGGACGTTGACCGTGTCGCGGAGCCACCTAGGAGTGCCCATGAACTTGGTGATTTATGTATGGGCTGTAGGGCTGGCCAGCCTTTGATGTATTGAGGCTATGGTTTGTCCTTGTCGCTCTTCCCCTTGCGAGATGAGACACAGGGATAGCGTGTGTGTGTGTGTGTGTGTGTGTGTGTGTGTGTGTGTGTGTGAGAGAGAGAGAGAGAGAGAGAGAGAGAGAGAGAGAGAGAGAGAATTTACCAGGCTAGCGCCACATTCAGGAAGGTAAATGAATGTTCAAACTAATTGACACAGATTTTAAAGCTTTTTTTTTTTATTCTTGCAAACTTAAGGAATTGGGAAAATTCGAAGATTTATATTCCTGGACAGTTGTCTTCCTTTTTTTACTAAGGGAAATTAAGCATACTGGCAAAGGACTTTGGAGCAGCTTGATCATTTATCAAGTAGTACTTGTGGAAGAAATGAAAGGTTGCCTCCAGTCTTAAGCCATTGTCCTTAAGATGCTGTCCTTCATTATACATCATAATGGGTTGTCACATTACCAGCAGTTTTTTTTTTCTTTTTCTTTATTAACTTAAAGGAAATAGATTTTGCTAACCTGGTCATTCTACAGCTTTTTATTCCCTTTGGGGCAGAAATGAGGTTGAAGAACTGTTTTATTTTGCATTTAATATTTTTTTTCCAGAAAAGTGCATCTATGCATATTTTAAAGAGTAACAGGCATGCCTTGATTTCAGACCTCCATGTTAGCAATGGAAAGGAATAATAATAATAAACATTTCCAAAATGTAGCTCATAGAATCATTGCCATTTATACTGTTGTGGACTCCAGTCTTCATGTAACCCAAATATCCAACAGATTGATCTTTTTTTGTTTCATCTTGCCTTTTTGGTGTTTGGTAGTTTTAGTGAGTCACAAGACTTCTAAAAAAGTCTAGTCTGCGGTTGTGGTGTTAATTTCCAAGGCTTGGATCAATGTTGTTTAAATTGACAGTTACAATCAACATTATAAAACATTAACTAGAAAAAGAAATGGTAGCAAGTTAGTAATGATAAGTACAGTTTTGTAGTACTTCTTTTTCTCTATTTCATACATGTATATGTATTTTGGGTAGTAATGTAAAATGTGTTTTTTTCTAATTGGCCAAAATTTTTAAAGACAAGTTTATTGGCCAAATCACTGTGGGGAATCAGTTCACCTGGCTTTTCTTTCTAGTTCTAGTGCTCTCTTAATGATCTTGAGGAAATCACTTGTTTCGTTGTCCTCATTTGTAAAATGGGAATCAAAAGGGTAATGGTGCAGAAACTGCTTTGAAAAGCATATAGATGGAAATTGCATCCATTATTCTATGAAAATAAGGTGATCTTGAATAAGAGAACAAACAAAACAATAGCATCTTGCAAGCTAGTCATCCTGAGAGACTTTTAATCCAGTGTACTGCCATTGCCTAAAATATGGCTCACATTCCCAGAAATTAACTGTCAAGAAGGCAGTTTCATACAATGTGGTGAAATTTGGAGTGTGTTGACCTAGATTCAAGTCTCTACTGTCTTGGTACTATCTTTCTGACCTAGGAAAATTACTTAAACTTAACCATCAGTTTCTTATTTATAAAATGAAAATAACAATAGTTAGTACCTATCTTCTCAAGATTGTTGGGAATATTAAATGTCAAATTGAGTGAATATTGTCATATAATAAGCATTCAGTATTAGCCCTAATTGAAGTTTCTCCCAAATTTGTAGTATACTGTGTGACACTTGTTTAAGCCAAAATCTCGGATTCATTTTTGACTCCTGTCATTTCTTTACAGCAACCGTCAGAAAGGCCAGTCAACTATTACTTCAAAGTGTTATCTTTAATTTCTCCACCCCACATCTACTGCTGCCGCTGTCGTCCAAGCCAAACCACCACCATCTCTCCCTTCCACCTTTGCAGAAACTCCCTAACCTTATCTAACATCTTTCTTGTTCTTCCCTGGCCCCATTTCCACTTAGCAGCGCCAGGACTTTAAAAACATAAATTGTATTGCTCACTTGTTTAAAGTTCGTAGTGGCTTTCCATCATATTTAGAATGAAATTCAGACTCCTTTTCTTAGCTTTCTCTATTTCTCCCACCTTATCTACCTTTTCTATCTTGTGTATTCTCCAGCCACGTGGATCTTCTTTTTGACACATCAGACCTTCATATCCATTCCTCTTCATTACCTCTGCTTCTGCCACAGGTCTTTGCAATATTGACTTCCTCATGTTGTTCACGTGTTAGGTCCTAGAAGCCTGTTCTGACTGCCTAAGTGGAAGTTCCCTCTCAGTCATTCTGTGTACCTTCTGTTGTTGTTCTGCTTTTTTTTGTTTGTTTTTTTAGTGTTTATTTTTGAGAGGGGGAGGGGCAGAGAGAGAGAGGGAGACAGAATCTGAAGCAGGCCCTGGGCTCTGCACGGAGCCTGACGTGAAGCGTGAACTCATGGACCACGAAATCATGACCCAAGCTTAAGTCAGAAGCTTAACTGACTGAGCCACCCAGGCACCCCTCTACCTTCTGTTTTATTGTCATCTTAGCATTCATCCTTACCTATTTGCTTACTTACTTCTTGTTATGTTACCTGATCCCTTCACCAGATTGTGAAAACCATGAGAATAAGGCTCTTGTGTCGTTCAAGGCTGTCTCTCCATTGCTTAGGACAGTGCTACATATCAGGTACTCAATAAACATTAGTTGGTTTATGTACGACAATGAACAGGACAGATATGGCCCCTGTGTTCAGAGTTTTTTATGTAGACCAGAGTCAGCAAACCTTTTCTTAAGCGACCAGATAGTAAATAATACAGGTTTGTAGACCGTAAGATATCTGTTACAGCCATCCACATTGCTGTTATAGCAGATAAAGCTGTCATAGACAGTATGTAGTTGAGTGGGCATAACTGTGTTCCAGTAAAGCTCTACTTAGAAAAACAAGTGGTTGGGTCCCTGGTGTATAGTTTGCTGACCCCTGGCTTAGATCATTGCTGTTGATTTTTTCATTGACCCCTGGCTTAGATCATTGCTGTTCAATTTTCTGTGCTGATGAAACTGCTCTTGATCTACGATGTCCAGTTTGATAGCCACCAGCTACATGTGACTGTTGAGCACTTGAAATGTGGCTAGTACAACTGAAGAACTAAAAAAATTTTAATGGCTTCATTGAGCTATAATTGACATACAATAAACTGTACGCATTTAAAGCATATAAATCCATAACCTTTGACATATGTGTATACTTGTGAAACCACCACCGCAGTCAAGATAATGAACATATTTATCATCCCCTAACATCTGTGCCCCTTTCTAATTCCTTAGTTTCCTCCCCATTTCTAGCAACCATTGGTCTGTTTTCTGTCAATACAGATTAATTTTCATTTTCAGTAATTGTATATAAATGAAATCATACTATGTATTTTTTTTGGTGTGGCTTCTTTAATTCAATATAATTATTTGAAGATTCATCCATGTTTTTGCACATGTAAGTAGTTCACTTCATTGCTGAGTAGTATTCCATCATGTGGAGAAACCAGTTTGTTTATCCCTTTACCTATTTAATAGATATTTGGTTGTTTCCACATTTTGACTATTACAAATAAAGTTGCTATGAACATTCATGTACAAGTCTTTGTATGGACCTACACTTTCATTTCCTTTGGGTAAACACTTAGAGGTTGAATGGCTGCATCATATTTTAGGTGTATGTTTAACTTTTTAAGAAACTGTCAGATTGTTTTCCAAAGTGATTTTACATTCCCACCAACAGTGTATAAGAGTCTAATTTCTCCACATGTTTACCTACACTTAATTATCTTTTTGATTATAGTCATCTTAGAAGGTATAATGTAGTATTTCACTATGGTTCTGGTTTTCATTTCCCTAATGACCCATGTTGAGCATCATTTTATGTGCTTGCTTGTCATCCATGTGTTCTTGTTAGTGAAGTGTCTATTCAAATATTTTGCCTAATTTTAGTTGGATTTTCAGTTTTCATGTTATTGAGTTTTGAGAGTTATTTGTGTATTCTGGACTCACGTTCTTTATCAGATATGTGATTTATAAATGCTTTTTTCCTGTCCTGTGGCTGGTCATTTTATTCTTTTAACAGTGTCTTTCAAGGAACTGAGTTCTCAATTTTGATGAAATCCAAATTTGTCATTTTCTTTAATTTTACTTAATTATGATTTATTTGAATTTAAATTCAAGTTGCCAGATGAGTCTAGTGGATAATATACTGGAAAGCACAGGTTGAGAAGAAGAGACAAAAACAACAATAATAACAAATTAATAAATGGTGATAACTGTTATTTAAAACAACAAATGTGATGCCAATTTAGACAAACATGGATGTGCAGCTAGGCCACTCTAGAATTAAGGTTTCAGGGAAAGCCTCTTTTAAGTGAGGCTTTACTCTTTTGTGAGTGGAAACGAGATGCTGTAAAAAGATTTCAAAAAGTGGGAGCAATTATTTAAAGATCCTGAAGCAGGAAAGAGTCTGATGCATTTTAGGAGCCAGTCTGTAGATGCTGTATAAGAAGCTACTCTCTTTATTTTAATAGCTACATTTATTATTTTAACCTGAAGCAGAATTTCTTACCTGGTTTATCCACCTTTATTCACTAGTCAGATAATTTGATTACTTCTAGAAAGCAAGGATTTTCTGTCACTTAGGCTCTTCAGAAGATACACAATAGATTTGTATACTAATTTCTAAAAATATGGTTCTAAAAGATAATAGAAACATATATATGTGTATATATATATAATGCTTCTGGATAATGAATTCTTGATAAAGCTCTGTATAAATCTTCTGGGTAATGTATCTTTGAAGATATCTACATTTGGGATAGAGCAGTTTTTATGAAATGAAATGGAAGCACATATTAGAATAATTTTGGTTAGGGATCACTTGTGTCATACTCAAGCACCCTCTTGGGTTTCATGTGTTAATTGAAAACTTCTTAAATAAGATGGGTGTTGGGATACAGAAGACAGACTTACAGGCGCAGAAAGTCAGTCAAAGCAATAGGATTTTAAAATAGCTCCAACATTTTAAAATGTGGCAGCTGTTGTTGTACACTTCATTCTGTCTTTTCTTTCTGCATTCTCTGGGTCCAGATCTGTTTATAGCAGCTCATGGTAGAACACCCACGAGAGCCAACTTTGGCCATGTGTGTGTGTCTTATGCTGGGGTTTGAATGAAACATCTTGGTGAGTAAGCTTTAGTTTTACTCTGTAATACTGAGGAAATATTGTATTTTGGTTAAACCAGGATCCTACTGAATCCTTTTCCGGTGTTATTCACAAAGTGAATTTCATAAAATCAGGTACATGAAGTGGTTTTGGCTGAGAGGAGTCTGGAAGTATCAAGTTCTGAATTAGATTAATGAAAAATGGCCTCTGTTATCACTGGTGTGAACTCTGAACTTGTGAATGTACTTTGTTTCTTTGTCTGTAAAATGGTGGTGATAATCCATGTCTTGTATATCTCAAGGTTGTTTCTTATGGGTCAAAAGAAGAAAGTATTTTCTGCACTTTTGAGAAAACTGAAGAGGCCAATTAGTATCTTTTAGCCAGTGGAAGGAGGGGTAAAGCAATAAAAAGAGTTTTATTTCATTGAATTTAATACAAGAATATTTACATGCAAATGAGTGAATGCTGTCTTATTGGGCTCAGGCTGCCATAACAAAATGCCATAAATTGGGTAGTTTAAACATCAGACATTGATTTCTTACAGTTCTGGAGGCTCCGAATTCCCATGAACTCAGTCTCGGCCAATTCAGTTCCTGGTGAGAGTTTACTTTTGGCTTGTGATTGGCCATCTTCTTTCTGTGTCTTCATGGGAAGGGTTGGGGGAATCAGGGAAAGGAAGAGAGAGGAGGATGGAACTAGTTACTTCTGGTCTCTTCTTATAAGGGCACTAATTTCATCACAGGGGCCTCACTTTCATGACCTCCTTTAAACCTAATCACCTCCCAAAAACCCCACCTCCTAATACCATCACAATGGGAATTAGGGCTTCAACATCTGAATTTGAGGGGGACACGGACATTCAGTCCATAACACTGTCTTTCAAAGGGGTCACCCTTGAAGGTCATAAATGTCAAATAAGATGGAAACTTGAGCAGAAAGATAAGAATTTAATGTTTATAATGTATGGGATAGTAAAAATTTTAAAACCTCTTTATGTGAATGCCTAACTATATATAATACACATCAATGATATGAGGTAAGAATTATTAACCTATTTCTGCAGAAGAAGGAGCTGAGCTCTGCCAAGGCTACATGTAGTAAGCAGCAAAGCTGAAATTGGAACCAGGTCTTCCAACTCTATTTCTCTTCCTAACTAGATTATAGGTGCTATTGTTGTTATTTATAACATTAGATATAGGAGAGAGTAGATCTGAATTCTATGTAACCAGCTGAGAAAAGCACATTTGAGAGGTTTTTATCCTGAGAGGTAATTTCATTCTTTGGGGAGCAGAGTCTGTCTCCAGTTTTTCCATCTACCATTGAATGTTATGTTCACTGCTGCCCTTAGGTAAACGTTAGGTAAATGCATTAGTCAGGGTTCTCCACAGAAACAGACCAATAAAAGTCCCATGATCTGCCATCTGTAAACAAAAGACCCAGAAAAGTGTAGTTTAATTCACCACTGTCTTTTCCTGAGTCAAGAGGAGGTGAGATGTCCCAGCTTAACAGTGAGGCAGTAAAAAAGGGGCACATTTCTCCTTCCTCCACTCTTTGTTCCATGAAGGCCCTCCAGAGATTGAATGGTGCCCACTCAGTGTGGGGAAGGCAGTGTGCTTTATTGAATCCAATGAGATAAATGGTGATCTCATCCAGAAATAGTTCACAGACATACCTAGAAATGTTTAATCTGGGAATCTGTGGACAATTAAGTTGACTGATAAAGTAAATCATCACAATAAATATGAACCAATAGTGACAATCAGTGCTACAGTCATTGGTCTGATTACGTTGGAAATGTGTAATTTTTATGCCTTGGTAGCTGTCATTTTCAGAAGTTTTATTTAAGGCACTTGTTGTACTTCCGGAGTTCCTCAGCCAGGCCTATTTGCCACGGTGATCTATCAGTCTTGCTTGCTGTTGGAAAGCTTGGCATATTCCCCAAACTTCTAGAACTGCAGTTCCAAGTTATGTGTGGGTGCAATGAATTCTGTGCCTCAGATGATTCCACTATGGACAGTAACATGTTTGGGAAACCCAGTTGAAACTCTCTCAATTCAGAAAACATTTTATATCCTGAATCTTTTTTTAAATGTTTATTTAACTTTGAGAGAGAGGGAGCACATGTTAGTAGGGAAGGGGCATAGTGAGAGGAGAGAGAGAGCATGTGTATGAGTAAGGGAGAGAGAGAATCCCAACCAGGCTCCACGCTATCAGCACAGAGCCCGATGCCAGGTGCCATCCCACAGACTGTGGGATCATGATCAAATCCAATGAGTCAAAATCAAGAGTGAGACTCTGAACCTACTGACCCACCCAGGAGCCCCTTATGTCCTGAATCTTGAGTATAGGAAGACATTACATATGCTTCCTGGTTATTCCATTTCATACGCTTCCTAAAACTATGCTTCTATAGTTATTTTTATTTAAAATATGAGCACAATATTGCAATTTAACATGGCAAAAGAAAAATTATTTTTTTTCTGAATCTAACATTCATATGTTAGGACAGAATAAATTATGTTTTTATGGAATAAAACTTAGGACAATCTTATTTTTACACATTGATATAAAAAGTAATTACCAATTTAGGGGCGCCTGGGTGGCTCCGTCGGTTGAGCGGCCGACTTCGGCTCAGGTCATGATCTCGTGGTCCGTGAGTTCAAGCCCCGCTTCGGGCTCTGTGCTGACAGCTCAGAGCCTGGAGCCTGTTTCGGATTCTGTGTCTCCCTCTCTCTCTGACCCTCCCCCGTTCATGCTCTGTCTCTCTCTGTCTCAAAAATAAATAAACGTTAAAAAAAATTATAAAAAAAAAAAAAGAAAAAGAAAAAAAGTAATTACCAATTTAAAGTAAAATAGCCAATCTGGAGAGTTGCAACTTAATGGACTTGAGTATTCACAAGTCACAGATACCTAAATAGTGCAGTTGTTGCTTTCAGTAGTAAAGTGAAGATTGTTGTGAAGCAGTTTCTCACTGTCTGTTTTGTCCTGGGTCTGGTTTGGTGGAATGTGTGTGGACAGAAGGTGGAACATGTTCCGTGGACCAGGAGAGGTGAGACGGCTGATGGCGCCTGCAGAAAATGGGACTTGAGTAACCGAGGTGTCTGAATTCCTTCATAGTTCTTATCTTGCCTCCAGGACTTGGTGGCTGTGCTTCGCAAAGTAAAGATATCTTCTGCCTTAAAGGACCACGTAACAACATAACAAAAATATGTGATTATACAGCTTGCCTTCCTGGGAGTTATCCGTAGCTGAAAATGTACTAGATTTCAATTTAAATTGCCACTAACATGTTATGAACTACAGTGTCACAAAAATAAGTGGGTATATAGCATCAGGGTTATGTATGTGCATGTATACACGCACTCGTGTACATAGTGCTTTGAAGAAATGTATGTACATCACATTACTGTGATCTGTTGGAGTTTCATGACTCATACCTCTCATGTCTCCAGAGCATTTAGCAAAAACCTCTGCTACAGGGTGAATGTTCGTGCCCTTTCTCCAAATTCATGTTGAAGGCTAACCCCCAGGATTAGATGCCAGGGCCTTTGGGAGATAATTAGGTTAGATGAGGTCACGAGGGCAGAACCCTCATGATGGGATTAGTGCCCTACTAAGAGACCAGAGAGCTTGCTCTCTCTGTGTGTTTCTCTGTCTCCCCATATGAGGTGACAGCTAGAAGTCAGCCTTCTACAAATGAGAGAGAGAGGGTCTTCACCAAGAACTGAATCTGCTGGTACCTTGACCTTGGACTTCCCAGCCTCCAAAACTATGAGAAATCAGTGTCTGTTGTTCAGACCACCAGGTCTATGTTGTTTTGTTATAGTATCCTGAACATCCTGCCTGTAAGATAAACTTTTGTTGAGAGGAACGTCTGCTCTCCCGTTCTTCCTGTTGGTATCTCAAGTGTTCTAGATCACAGGGACTCTGCAGATGCCGGTGTGTGCAGAAAGCCTGCGGGGTGAATGCTCAGTTTGGTAGTAGCAACTGCAGTGGTTTTTCTGAAGCAACCTTGGATGGGGGTGGGGTTCAGCCTTTGTTTACTTATGAAGATTTGGCTACAGTGTGGGAGGCTGGAAAGGGAGCAGAGGAAGCTGCACCCTGTCAGCCACCAATAATGGGGCTTGCAGTCAACACGGCCCAGTTTATTTTATAATTTTGTTTCAGTCTGATTTTCCTTATCTAGGACAAGTTTAGATTAGAAACATCCGACCAGCAGCAGAAATAGGCCTGTCAGCCCTGTATGTCAGCGCTGTGCTGGGCAGCCTTGACCTAATTTTGACGGACAGCTGTCACATGGCACAACTGAAAGGTAACACCTATTTCTGGATGTTTGGTCACTTGTGTAGGGACTCTGAAAATGGAACATATGTGTGCCCACATCAGCTCACATTTCAGAGATCTGGAAAACCCAGCTGCTCTGTGGCCTTTTTGCCTTCCTTGTTTACCTGGGTCCTAATTTACACCTAGGAGAGTGTCTGTATTTTCTCTTCCACCCCTGCATTCGTCTTCTTGAACCTCAGCTTTGGCAATAGTCATTACCTGGTTATTCTCTGTCTGAATCTAGATAGACCTGGGCCTGTTTTCTATTCTCATTTTATACATTCTTGGTTTTTTTGTTTTGTTTTGGACTTGATTACTATACTCTTCCCCTGTTCATGAGAAAAGTCAGAGGAGGCTGTAATGGTAGAGCCAACCATTAGAGCTGTGTGAGATACACTCAGCCCCTTAGCCTTTGGGCAGGTAGATGGGTACCAGGGCAGCCGCAGAACCTCTTTGTTTACCATAGTGTGCCATGGATGTGTAAATAATATCACATTGTATGGGCCATGATGTGTATGATGTATGGAAAAGATGCAGTGAAGCCCTGCCTTGTAAGGGGTTATGAGGGAGAGGGCATTGGTGTTTGACCCTGTCTACTCCAGGATGCTCCTGAAAGGGAATGCGTCGGACCAGAGGTTGAAACTGGTGACTTTGCCACAAAAGAATGTCCAGCCAACTTCAGGGCCCTCACTGATACTCCAGAAGCCCTATGGGTCCGGTGGAGGCAGAGGAACAAAGAATAATGTGTAAGGGGAGTCCTACCATCCTCATATTTATGTATGTAGAGTACGTATGCACTCTAAAGCACTCCTCTATATGTTACACTGTCACATCTCAGTGCTTTCCAATCAGGTCTCGCACATATAATCTTATTCTGTTCTTTGTGGTAGGTGGGACAGTTATGTCATCTTACAGAGAGGACTCAGAGGTTAAGTGCTAGAAACAGGGTGCAGAATTTAGGTCCAGTGCCTCCTAACTCAGAGCCCATTCTTCTACATTACATAGATTCTCATGTTTATTGTTTCATTTCAAAGTGGTTGTCTCCTAGAAAGAAGAAATGTAGCCAAAAGTAAAAACATTACTTAATCTCTGAAAAGAGCTTCTATTCTTGTGCAACAGTCTACCGTGATGACATTTGTTTTAATCAAATGCTCACATTGATTCTGGATAGGATGATTATGAGTAAATAGAAGGTCATTCACATCACAGACCAACCTGCCAGTAGTGAGAAGCTTCAGCTCACCCAGCGGTCAAAACATGGTGGTAATACTAGGACCTAGAAGCAAGGCAGAAGGTTAAAATTAATGTTCTTGTTTCCTTGCAGAGCCAGTGTCTTTGAGGTATGTCTCCACAAATTAAAAGCTGTGTGTTGGGAAGACCAGAAAGAAACTGTTTATTGCTTGCAAAATTGTACAGACCATTCACAAAAGGATTAGCTTTGTCAAATTCGAATAAGCTAATTTGTAAACTTGATTTTTTTTTTTCTAGCCTTGAAACTTAAATTCTTTAAAAGCTTTCCTCAAAGCCCTTGTTTTGATGCTATGGTCATTTTAAATGTTTGAAAGCGACTTCACATTTGACTTAAATTCAGTGGAAATGCTTGGATTTTTTTCGTTATAAAAGTGACTGTCACAGAAGAAAGTATGAAAACTTGCCGTTTATCTGACTTAAATCTGTCATCCTGCTCCTTTCTTTTGAAAGGCATTCTTTTCCCATAATCTCTGTGAGAACTAAGGATGACCAGATTCGGAGTGATTTAGAGGTCCAAAACTCATACGGTATCTCTTGGTTGATATGAAGTTAAACTTCAAGTGAGGGACTGCATGCAGGTTTTTATGTAAACAGTGTTTTCTGAGTTGTTGAAAATAAAAGAACAGAACTTTTTTTCTTCAGTTACCTGTTTACAATTTCATTTTCCTGCATAGACATGCTTGTGTTACCACTTTGAACTCTCATACAGGCAGTGTTAAGTCGCTGACTTCAGATACTGCTACTGAAATTTTACTGCATGAAAATAGTGAGTAAGGCTAGGGCGCCATGGAGGGGAGGGGAGAGGAGGGGGAGGGAGGGCCGGTGGCAAACCCCAGTAGACAGGTGGGCATACTCCTCAGATCTCTGAGGAATTCAAATGGAGAGCCGCTCAAACAGTTGGTACAAAAACATGTTGAACAAAATGCAAACAATTTTCATTTTCTTATATGCTACTACAGATGATTCTTATACAAATAAAGAAAATTATGGCTCTTGGTTGTGAACCAGTTTGCTGGGATGGAACCCAGTGTTTTAGTAGTTTGGTATTTAGCTCTTTTTTTTTCTTTTTCATAATTTTATTGAGCTATAATTCACATACCATACAGTTCACTCATTTAAAGTATATGATTCAGTGGCTTTTAGTCTATTGCAAGAATTGTGTATCCATTGTTACAGTCAGTTTCAGGACATTTTCATTACCCCAAAAAGGAACACCACACCCCTTCATCATCACATCCCAGTCACCTTATATCCCCAAACTCTGGGCAACCACTAATCTACTTTAAGTATGTAGATTTGTTTATTCTGGATTTTTCATATAAATGGGGTCATATGATATGTGGTCCTTTGGGACCTGACTTTTAATTAGCATAATGTTTTTAAGATTCATTCATGTTGTTACACATGTCAGTACATCTTTTATTGCCAAGTAATATTCCATTATATGGATATACCACATCGTGTTTATTCATTCATCAGTTGATGGACACTGGGGTTATTTCCACTTTTTAACCATTATAAATGATGCTGCTGTGAAGATTCATGTGCACGTTTTGTGTGGATTTGTTTTCATTTTCTTGAGTATGTACCTGGAGGAATAGCAGGATCATATGGTAACTCTGTGTTTAACCATTTGCAGAACCTCTGAACTATTTTCCAAAGTGACGGCACCATTTTACATTCCCGCCAGCATTTTATTAGAGTTCAATTTATCCACATCTTCAGTAGCACTTCTTATGTCTTTTTTATTACAGCCGTCCTAATGAATATAAAATGATAGTTCATAGTTTTGATTTGCATTTTCCTGATGGCTTATGATGTTGAGCATCTATCTTCTCATATACTTATATGCCATTTGTGTATCTTCTTTGGAGAACTGCCCATTCATATTGTTTGCCCATTTTAAAATTGGAGTATTTATCTTTATTGAATTGTGGCAATTCAGTAACAATTCTTTATAATCCTTTGTCAAATTTTCTTCCATTCTGTGGGTTTTCTTTTCACTTCCTTAACAGTGTCCTTTGAAGAACAGAAGTTTTTAATCTTGACAGTGTCCAAGTTATCTGTTCTTTTTCTTTTGTTGTTTGTGCTTTTGGTGTCATATCTAAGAAACCACTGCCCAATCCATAGTCACAAATATTTCTGCCCATGTGTCTTTCTAAAATTTTTTTACAATTTCAGCTCTTTTAGATCTTTGATCCATTTTGAGTTAATTTTTATATATGGTATGAGGTAAGATCCAACTTAATTCTTTTGCATGTGCATAGCCAGGTGTCTTTGTACCTTTTGTTGGCAGGTAATTAACTTTAATCAGCAGATGTTTACCATGTAGCTCAAAGAGGTACGTCAACAACACTGTGTCAAAAGATGTAGTTTGTGTTGTATAAGGATGGCTCATAACTATACAGCTCACAGCAGATGCTTACATTTGTTTAATGATAGCATTCCAGCAGAGCCCCTTAAAGGTTTATTTGTTTTTCTGCGAGTGTGTATTTAGGGATAGCGATATAGGTATGGAGAATAGTAGGTTTTAAAATTCATATAAAGCTTTCATTTATTGAGTGCATACTTTCTGCCAGGCTTTGTAATAGGCTTGGGGAATGCAGAGATAGACCTACCACAGAGCAGAATTTCAGTAAATAATTGTTGAAGGACAGGAAAAGGTTGGGAAGAGGTTATAATCCCTACCCTCTAGAAAGTGGCAGAAAGATAAATAGTATAACACGAGATGCCATAACTGAGGTGCAATATGTGAAGCAAGATAGGAACACAGAGAATTGAACACATAGTGAATCCAACTGAGATGGAAAGCAACTTGTAGATTAGCTGCTAATGTTGTGCATTATTGAAATACCAAAAAAATGAATTGCAGGCATTTGGTTCTTATTTTCAATTATGATCTCTATTTCACTTTTGGCAGAATGGATTTTTCCCTTTTTTACTAAATATAACTGCAGAGGAGACAGCTTAGGAAACCAAAGATCTAATTACTTTCTTGTGTTCATGTTATATTTCCCTAATTGCTGTTAGTAAAAAGAGCCATTTTTAAAATTTAATTGCATTTCTTCCCTTTTACAATTTCTCACAAGGTCCTCTTTATCTTTCCCAATTAGAGGTGGAGGGGTAAATAAATGCTACTTCATGTTTGTTTGTTTTTTAGCTCATACAAAATTCTTGTTTAGTTTTTTGGGCTCTTGAATACTAGGTAAATGGTACACTATCAATAAAATCATTCCCAGGGGCGCGTGGGTGGCACAGTCGGTTAAGCGTCCGACTTCAGCCAGGTCACGATCTCGCCGTCCGTGAGTTCGAGCCCCGCGTCAGGCTCTGGGCTGATGGCTCAGAGCCTGGAGCCTGTTTCCGATTCTGTGTCTCCCTCTCTCTCTGCCCCTCCCCCGTTCATGCTCTGTCTCTCTCTGTCCCAAAAATAAATAAACGTTGAAAAAAAAAATTTTTTTTTAAAAATAAAATCATTCCCAAAAGATTAATGCAGTTTATTTTTTAACCTAATATGTATTTTATATTTTAAAAAGATTACCTTTTTATTTTTATTTGTTTATTTTTAAATGTTTATTTATTTTTGAGACAGAGAAAGAGCATGAATGGAGGAGGGTCAGAGAGAGGGAGACAGAATCTGAAGCAGGCTCCAGGCTCCGAGCTGTCAGCACAAAGCCTGATGCGGGGCCCGAACTCACAGGCTGTGAGATCATGACCTGAGCCAAAGTCGGATGCTTAACCGACTGAGCCACCCAGGTGCCCCAAAAGATTACCTTTTTACAATACTCACTTTCAGAATGACATCCAATATTTATGAGGTCATCTAGATAGGAACATCAAACACGTGGGCATTCTGAAAAATCATGCTGTAAATTGTGATTTTTAAGCTAACGACAAAAAGCGCTGTCTTAAACCTACCCTGTTTTCTGTGAGGCAAAGAATCATAGTTTTTCCTGTCATTGAACAACTGAAATTTGTTGATGTTGGGCAAGTATAGCCTCAACCTGTCCTGACAAGTTTGCACTGTGTAAAGGAATCAGTAGTCTCATTCTATTTCCATGCATTGTCTTTCACGCAGTTGTTATAAACAAAAAGAAAATCCAAGTCTTTATTGCCTGAGAACAGAGTCTCTGATAGATAAGTGAATTTGTTTTGAAGTCACCATTGGCCCTTTGTTTTGCTACACTTTTGAGCCAAAGAAAGAGATCTGTGTATGTTTAACTAATTGATACCCAAATCTATCTATTAAGCTCATATTGGCCATTCTTAAGATTTTTAATTACTTACAAGAGGAATGAATCCTGTGAATCTTAAATTGGCAAATGTGATGTTTATTTCCATGCATATCTAAGGTAAATCTTTGGTGGACACTTAACATGAGAATATCAGAAATAGAAGGGACCTAAGAACCTATGTAGTCCAGATTTTCTGATTTTCTGGATTGGGAAATGAAATGCCCAGAGGAGTGACTGAATTGCCTTGGATGTTGCATTTCTCAATAGCAGTAGAGTGAGTCTCACTACAAACAATTGGATCTCAAAAATAATACTTTTCCCGTGGTTTGATCACACTCTGTGCATGTGAATCCACTAGATGAGGTGGACACACTCTGCATTGGACTCCTCATACATCTGACAATTTTATGACTAAGAAAACACAGTATAATTAGTGTGTGTGTGAATGGTCCTCTACATTAAGTCTCCATGAAAAACTCCTATTTTAAAAGCACAGAAGAAAATTTGTCACCCTTCTTTGACTATTCGTTCTCATGTTTAGCAGCCATCAGTCTCAGGAAGATTTCCTTATGTCAGAAGGTTTTAAATTTGGGGTCCGTGAATCCCCAAGGAATCCATTTTATGTGGGTTGCTGAACCCCTTGAAAAATTGTGTGCAGAACTTAATTCACAGCTTTTGTAAATTCCTCAAAGAACCACTATCCAAGACCAACCTGGATTTCTTTTTGTTTTATCTTCCTTGGATGATGCTTTCTATCCTCTGTATTATGACTGCATTAATTTGGAGATTATTACTGTTTACAAATGAAGAATTTCAGGTCATTTTAGCCTTTCTCACAGATTCTTCTTCCCCCCACATTTTAAATCATATTTATGGCTATCTTTTGAATCCTTTCCAAATTCTTTGTAAACCTGAAAGGCAAGGAGCTCAGAATGAGAAATCGTTTATTAATGAAGATTTTGTTAGGAGCTTGGATCTGGGGACAGTGGTGTCAGAGGGTTAGGGGCCTCAGAAGTAAGTCTGCTGAGATAAATACAGGAATGTGGTTCCCACTAAGATAGACTAGGCAGACCCTAAGGTCAAAACGGAAGATAAGGAGCCCAGGTAAAACTTAAAGGATTGGGCACATTTCAAAGTTCGAAGCATGGTAAATAGATACTGAATAAAGGGAGTCAGGAAGATTGGGAGTATGAATCTAGCCCAGACCTAAAGGTGAAACAGAATCCTGTGGAAAATCTGCATGTGAACAGATTGCTACCTTTCTTAGTAAAATCAACCAGTCTTTTACTATTGAGACTCTTCACATCAGGACAGGCCACTGGACCTTGTGGCACAAATACTTGTCTCCCAGATTTTCCTTCTTCCTGCCACCTCTGCGGTCACACTGGCCTCAGCATGGTGGATTCAGGCGAGTTAGGTTCCCAAGAGATGTGAGTAATGGAAACAGTGGGATGGGGCTTACAGCTTAAGATAGAAAGTAGGTTATCAGAATCACAGACTTTTCTGGGAACCTAATGAAAATCGTGGGCTTTCTCTCCAGAAGGAAGGCACTATATACATACTGTGTAAAAAAGAAAATTAAACAGTTTAACCCTCCCTGAAACCCATTCATGGTTAGTAACTTCTGATTGAGAAGAATGGTATTCTATATTTCTTACCCATTTGTTTCCTGTCCTTTACCTTTATTCATGGTTTATTATTTCAGTTGCTATCTGAGCCATATTAAGGAGGATTCGGCATAGAGTTTCCACATGTGAACCAAAAGATTAATGGGGGGGGGGATCGACAACACTGAGGCATGACACTGGTGACAACAGTAACTGGGGAGAGATCCTGGGACATGGTGAATTTGGGGGATAAGAATTGTATCCCCTTCTCACTGGATTATTCTTGCTGTGTTCCTAGGCTAGGATCTAGGTTTTATTTTACTAGCTAAGAAGTAGTTCCTTTATGAATAATGTAATGAGGTACTGCCACTGAGCCAGTTACGTTTTCTATGGTTCCTGTTGGAGCATACCCAGTTCCCAGGATGGCTGGCCTGGGTCCTCCAGCAGTCGGTGAGCCCTCTGGCCAGGACGGGGTGGGGAACAGAAGAGTGTCCACAGCCTGTGCCTTGCTTATGGTTCGTTATGACTCTGTTGGTGATTTTACTCATCCGTATCTGGCAGCATGCCCTCTGACTCTATCTAGACTTGTTAAATATAAAAGACTGAATTTAGAGAGTACTTATCTGAATAATCCAAGTTGAATAAATCCCCATTTACCATGAATTTTAGGTCCTTGAAACAGAGTACTTGAATTATCCAGTTAATCCTATGTTTATATACCACTTAGAAAAGAAAAAAGTGTTCTTTTGGTTTTTTTTTAAGTTCCAGCAAAAAAAAAATCTGTGTGGAAGAAGGGAGTCCCAGATGTGTAAATATTTAAATTTAAAGGTCTATGAGATGTGTAAGAATCTAGTCTCTTTTGCTTTAATTTTTTTTTTCCTCCCTTTACTTGACCTTTTCAAATCCTGATTCCCCTTGAAGCCCAGTTTGGGGCCTACCCTGCCTATGAAATTGAGATAGTGGAGCCTACCTACTCAGATGACATTTAGGGGTATAAATGAGATAATCCAGTCCTGCCTTTAGCACAGGGCCAGGTACATAATAAGTAATATTATCTGTTAGCTGCAATTGATGATAATGGTTATGATCAAATACTCTGATCAACATTTAACCTCCTTATTCTCTATTCATAAAAAATATTTACTGCCTGTTCCAGTTCTTGACACGTACTATTCTAGTTTAGATGTGATTATCTCTGTAATGAGACTGCAAACTCTTGGAGAGGCAAGGATCGGCAATACAAAATTTGCTGAATTGGTTTAAAAGTTGGCATTTACTTGCTTTAGAAGTCACGTGGTCTTCATTTTGATTTTTTTTTTTCTCAACAGAAAATGAAAACACTAGCAGAAAGGAGGAGGAGTGCGCCATCTCTTATCCTGGATAAAGCCCTACAAAAAAGGCCCAGTACCAAGTAAGTAAATAGCTTTGTAGTACACATTTGGCAAGTGCTACGTTTTTCTTTTTTTTTTTTTAATGTATGGGGTTTTTGTTTTTTATCAGCACCAGAATTCTCTGTTTAATAATAGAAAATATGACTTCTGTTCTGATATTATTTAAGAAGGGCTGTATTTTATGTGAATCATAAAGCCTTTTAGAGCTGGTCTGTGATCAGATGCAAGAATCTCACAGCACATAGTACACAAATGTGCAGGCCTCCGCGTATTGGTAAAGTTTATTTATAGAAACAAGTAGCGATCAGAATACTAAAAGATGAGTTATTTTAATCACCATATATCTTTGGTAACACACGAACTTTAGCTTATTTTTTATAATAAGGTGATGCTTGTGCATGGGCATAAGGTAAATTTTTACCAATTTTAGATGTGAAGAAAGATAACCCAAGTTGAGATTATAAAAAACAGAATGCTGATTTCTTGTATGCATTATTAAATTAATTGGTGAATTAATCAACAGAATTTGAAGTGGAAAAACAGGCTAATTAGCTGTTGAAAGGGCCATTTCACCTACTGAGGCTAAATACCGTTTCAATAGACATTTTAAGAAAGTCTTTAATAAGGTGTAGAAATTGAATGAATATTGCATCATTAACTTATTCGTTAATCTTTAAATGGCATTTTAACCAGGAGTTTTTATGTTCAAAGGAATCCTGTGATGATTTCCTCTAATCTGTGAATCCTTTTATATAAAGTGAAGTCCTTATCCCCTTTACTTAAACTGAGGGTATATCTGGTATTTCTGTGAATGATGTGCTAATTTGACATAAAATCTGTATGGAGGCATGAATTTTTTTCAGTGCCAAAAAGAAATTATATAACCAAATCCCAATTAGTGAAAATTTCAAAATACTTCAGTCTCTCTCTTAGGACTCATCATGTTCTCAGACTCAGGCAACTCCTCAGCCTGCCACCAGAAGACACACGCTTTAGTCGTTGGGTTGATCAGGAAATGAAAATAACTTTTAATAGATGCCTAATCAAAACTTAAGTAGGAAGATGTTCTTCTTCCAAATAAATAATATATTTCAGTGCCATTTGTAAATGACTTTTGGATTATTTTCATTAATGTATCTCTGCATTAGTATGGAAAAAAGGGAATGGTAATATTTTGAGTTTGACCCTGATTACCTAGAAAACTTAGGAGAAAGTATTTTTTAGGGGAAGTAGAGAGAAGAGACAGAATTATTAATACAACTGTGTATATGGATATACTGTACGTGTAAAAATAGCTTTATTATTTACTTTTAAAAATACAGATAAAAAAAAGTTTTAGGTATAATTTCTTACTGGAAGCTTCTGGGATAGATGTATCCCAGGCTTTTCAATTACAAGTAGCCCTTATATCAGAGAATCTTTAGCCCAAGATCAGGGGTCAATAGTGGCCCACTTATCCCCTAGGCCAGTGTGAGAACCTGTAATATTTATGCATGTAGATATTTGAAGTTCATGTATACCAGTGATTCTCAGTGGGGTGGCACTAACTTCTAGGGGGCATTTTGGAATTTTGTGGAGCATTTGAGTTTGTCTCAGTGATTTAGTGGACCATGGCCAGAGATGGGAGACATCCTGTAATGCACAGGGCATCCTACATATAAAAGAATTGTGTGGTTCCTACATAGCCTTGAATATCACATGTATGGCATTTTTGTGAAGGGGACTAGAAAACTTTATATGATTGTCCATGCCTGTAACCTAACTCTACTTTATATACAAAATATTTTTACATATTTTTATCTGTTTCAATAAACACTAAATTTTCCAGAAATGCCACGATCTTGCATATCAAAGATAGTTGTACTTTATATTGTTTGGAACCATTTCAGAAAATCACGTGATTTTACTTCATTTTCCTATATTTGTTGTATGTCATAGTTTCTTATCATCCAGCTTCTCTTAAATTTAAATATATTAAATGTAAGTAGTGTAAGCATATGACTACTTCATTGTATTTTAGTATAGTCATGCCAGGACATATGCATATTGAAATACATAATTTATTATTAATTACTTTTATTTCATTTTCTTTTATGTTGCTGTTAGGGTATTTTGATGATATTTTTTGAAATTCTGTTAAACATCTGTGAATTTCTTTTCAGGATAGAAAAGGAGGAACTAAAATGAATATATATGTGTAGACTTTAATATAACAAAGGGGAATTGGGTCTAATAGGATTGAGAACTGACAGAGATGAAGTGCCAGGCTAGAGAAAATGGTAACACTTACCCACTTTATGGGACTGTTTTTAGTTAGAGAACCAATATGATAGTACACAGCCATGCCCTTCCCCATTCCTGTCTTCCCATCACCTCTGCAATAACTGGTGCTTACATTAGAGCCAGTTCCCAAATTTATGCCTGAGATAGCGAAATTGATGGGTTTGTGTTAAAATAGCCACAGGAAAAAAGTTTATTGGAGTTGAAGCTGTACGTGTTTTAGTCTTCAGTTTGTCTCCTATGAGTTTCTCTAGGACAGTAAAGTGAGTGCACAGAGCCTGGGAGGAGGGCCTTCTCCCATCTTATAGAAATAATGCTTCTCCTCTGTGCGGTGTTGGGCAGTTAATGTGTATGAAAAGAAAGCTGTTGGGTGTTGAATGTGTACAGAGTATTTGTAGGTAATGAAATCTCCAGATTGGAAAGAATCATAAAGGTCATCTGGTCTGGTGGTTTCCAGAGCTTTCTAAGTTAATGTTCTGCAGAGGTACCCAAGCAGCTGCGTAATAGTCAGAAACTCTTCATAGCTGATTCTGATACACTCTTGAAGGAAAACCACTATGGCAAGCTACAAAAAAAAATCCTTTTTCCCCCCCAAAAGAATGCTTTTAAAAAATGAATATTGAAACTGAATTTTAAGAAAGTACAGAATTGCAATACGTACTTCTTATAAAACAAACAATGTGGACATTATAAAACAACAAAGTCCCTACAGCCTCCTCAGGAGTAACCACTATTAATCACTTGTTTGTCCCTCTAAACCCTTGTCTATGCAAATGTGATTAGAATGTTTATTTGCTTCCTTACTGTTTAAATTCCCACTTTAACATAATTATATAAGTTCTTTTCATTTTCTTCAGGGTTTTTTTGTGGTTAGAGACCAAATCCTGTTATACCAACCATTTGAGAAAGCCTTTGAATTTTGCCCACCTATATATAATGTATGTTCTTGAAAATTTACATGAATCAGACTATTAATGAACTTGCTATTTTAAAGAAATCCTATAGTGAATTGTTTTATAAAGTGAATCATTTCTTTTTCCAAACTTGTTAAAAATAACTCATTTTCATAATTCAAGAATTTTGCTTTTCTATCAGACCCAGAAAACATGAAAAACTTCTAAAGTCCAAGCTGATAGCACACCTGTTTCAAGTGGAACTTTGTACAACAGAATTCTAGTACCTAAAAAGAATCTTTACTATTTCTTTACATGTAATATCATGGGAATTAACTTGTTAAAGAATAGAGTACTTTAGCATTTCATATTTCTTGGATGAAATACAATCATCATAACATTGCATATTTCTTGAATTTACCCTTACTTGATTTTGGCTTCGTGATAGAACCTTGATGTTTCTTCTTGTGACTTCCTGATAAGGTGTTGCTTAGTAATTAATGATGATAAAGTTTTTATCCAAAGGTTAGCAAACATCTACAGGGGATTTAAAAGAATCCCTTCACTTAACAGCTGTTGCACCTCAATTTTTATTGAATTTAATGAACAAGAGCTAGGTTTAAAAGAGAGGGAAGACTTAGGTTAGTTGGTGAGTTAACTGTATTTATGTGTTAAACAATTTTATATCCAGAGCTCGTGGATCAGCACATACAGTACAGAAGGAGAGGTGGTTTATAGATTGTAACTTTTCTTTTTTGTATGTGGATACCATTCAGATCAGCTGGAGGTGATTTCTCTAAGTAATTATTTTATTATGTGGCATAGCAGATGACAGACCTCTTTCACACTGAGGTTAGTGGTTTGCCGGCATGGCTGCATTTACCTGTTCTTATTCTCAAACATCACATTGTTCAGTTCTGTGTTTAAGGACAACCTCACCTCATGCAGTAGACGTCCTTGGTAGGACACTAGGCACCTAATTTGAGGGCTTAGTTTCATTAAATGTAAAATGACAGTGTCGAACTTATTATCCAATAAAACCCTTCTAATTCTGTAGCTACATAATTATGATTTGTGAAATTCAGTAGATCAACAGATCTCCTTATGCATGCTCTGAACTCTGATCATTCTGAACTATAGACAGTTTTCCTAAACTCACTCTACCCTACCGCTGGCTCAGGTGTCACCTCCTTCTGGCACTCCTCTAACCCATCATAAATAACGTTCATGCTTCCGGAGCTCCTTGTGTTTCTTGTAATCCTAAGCACTCATGCCACTGCATTGGCATCACCATTTATGTCATGTTCCCTTTAATGTTCGTGCCTTTGATTGATAAAATAATGCTTTGTACATACCTGGTGTTCATTTATTATTGTTGGATGATTGGTGAAAGAACAAGTGATTCCCATTTCCAAACCAAAATAGGAATTTAGTAAGTAAGCATAGCAGTTTCTGACTTTGCTGCCCTCCTTTCAGTATCCAATACCTAAGAGACCTTCCTTGTTTATTGGCATTATTTGTGAAATTCTGGCTAAGGAGAAAGGTAGGTTCCTTTTGACAAAATGATTCTGAGTTATTGTTAGGAGGTTATATCGTGCAGCAGAATACCTCAAGAACTCATGTATGTGGTCTGGAAATACCACATGAATAGCTTGTGGTATTTCTTCAGCCTTTACTTGGGTACACTCAAGTCCTCCAGACTTTCCCTCCAGAAATTCACTTGTTTAGATAGGTACCCAACCCACCTTGTAGAAGTTACACAAAAATATACCCACCCACTTTTGTTTTAAGTTACAATCTGTTAGCACTTTCAAGTTCATATTCACCTATCTCCTCACCTCCAAATTAATTTATGTGTGGTTCGCAGGACTTTGTGCTCTGTACTTTATATGTTACCTTTAAGCGTCAGCTCAGTGCTGCTGAGAGGAGAGGCCACGCCAGGCAAGCACGGTGGGTGGTGAGGCAGGAAGTGCTTGGGCTTTGGCTCTCCACCCTGACTCTCTGTGTGACCTTGGAATAATCACCTAATCTCTGAGACTCCATGTTTTCCTCTGTAAAATCTGAATCTCATGCTTGGAATATGGAATGTGAAAATTCTCAGAAGATTGACTTAGTTATTATTAGTTGCCTCTTTCCTTCCCTCAGACACTTTTCATTTTTCAAGCTTTAAACCTCCTGACTCATCCAGAAAACTCAAGTTTGTTAATGAAAAGCATCAACTTTATCTTCAAAGCATTGTATAACCAGGAGCAAATCATTGAGCCTGGCTTATTGTATAGTGGAAATTGAGTCAAAGACTTGCCCTAAGTCACACAGTTTATTATAGCTTTAGAGACGGGACTGGAACCCCAGTCCCCCTGGTCTTCATGGTATATTCTTTGCATTACGTAAACAAAAGTGTCTAAAAGCATGGATTCTGGAGCCAAATTGGCAGTTTTAAATCCCGATACTGGTCCTGACTAGCTGTGTGATCTTGGTAAGTTTATAAATCAGAGATAATAACAAAATCTATCTCATAAGGTTGTAAGGAAAACTAAATAGGTCTTTGCATGTAAATTTCTTTGTTTTTAATTTTTTAATATTTATTTTATTTTTGAGAGAGACAGAGAGACAGAATCTGAAACAGGCTCCAGATTCTGAGCTGTCAGCACAGAGTCCGACGTGGGTTTCAAACCCACAAACCGTGAGATCGTGACCTGGGCCAAAGCTGGATACTTAACTGAACAGAGCCACCCAGGCGCCCCACATGTAAATTTCTTAATGTAATTGCTAACACATAGTCAGTGCTATATGTATGAAGGCTCTTATTATTGTTACTAGTAGTAGTAGCAATAGTAACAACAGAAATAGAAGTACATAATCCTCACAGAAAGACTCTTTGAGGAGCATAACAGATTAGAAATAAAAAGGATGAAAGATGCCATATAAAAGCCAGCTAGACTCTAATACTAAATTCATTTTAGCAAGACAGTTATATTTCTAGGTCTGGCCTGAAGCATGGTTAGCTCAGAACATTTTGGATTTATTCTTGTTAGACCCTGACAACTCTTGATATCTCTGTAGGCAGAAGTTTGAAGTACACCTAGAATGATTCTGGAAAATAAGGCCCTGAAACATGGAAGATTTACCTGGTTTGCTCAGTTCCTCAAGGCAAAGAGTCTCCAGGAGATCCATATATGCCAAAGCTATGAGTCAAGGGAAGGCACGGGTAGAATTGGCTAGTTTGGAATAAGGATGCTAGGGTGACAGAGCCATATCAGAGGGCATTGGAGAACTAGGAAAGCAGCTGTTTGCTAACTGGCTTCTGCTTCCTTTTGGTCAATTCACTCCTGTCGTGCATAACTACACACGCATGCACACACACACACACACACGCCAACGTTGCCTTACTAGGCTATCCCTATCGTGTTCTACAAATTTCTCATCATCCCATTTCCTTGTTTCTCTGTTATGTTAGCATTATAATTTTAACACTAGTCTAAAGTAGATGGTAACTTATCATACCTTCACATGCAAGGAGTATATTTATATTCTGGAGTAGTTTTCTGAGGACTGTGATCAAATCTACTCTCACAATATGAAAACCACCTCTACCTGTGATGGTTTAATGCGAACTTTCCAGATACAGTAACTGGAATGAATTGAATGACCTTATGAAGGCCATTCTCATACTGCACACCCTAAGATAGTTGTGGTAGCACTTTGATATAATTTGATGGAAAGGTCAGTTTGAAAGAGAAGTTACTAGATTTTCTTTTGGAATTCTGCAAACCTTCTACACCTAGGTACAATTTCTTGGTACAACACTTTGAAATAAAAATTTGAATTTTAGAGGAATTTTGAAAAAATTTTTAATACTTTTACAAAATTATACTAAGCTATATAGACATGTTATCTTAGAAAAAAAGCCTGTGCCAAATACTATCCATTGTGCTGCCTGGCATTATATGCCAGTTGGCTCTACATAAGGCCTGTTATTACAGTTTTGGACAATACATCCTTGGGTTTTAATTGAGAGACCCATAGATAATTCAAGGTATATGATCAGAAGAACAAAGTAGAAATTTAATACATGAAGATTGCCAGTGGCCTGCAAGATCTCTGTTTCCTTGTGAGGAATATTTTCCAAAATTGTAAAATTCAACTGTAAAGGAAAGAGACAGCTATTGCTTTATAAAGTGGCAAAGTTGACAAATTTTTACCAAAATTGAATTCATTGCTTTGTTAAGCAAAAGGCTTCCCAGACCTACAGATCACTTTTTTTTTTTCAAGCTACTTTTCATGTTCCTTAAAAATGATCAAATACATCTGGTCCTGGTATATTGTGCTGTTTTCCTATGGCATGATTCCTGGAGAAAATCATTGGAAGATCATATTAAGTCTGTCCACATTCTAGTGGGCTTTGACAGGGTCAATCAATTTATTTTTGCAATTGCAAAACAGTGCATCCATTTAGTTTCTTCATTCCAACTATAGCCTAATTTGCTAATTGCAGTTATGATTCAATTTTATCTTTCATGTTGACATGTTTCATGTTTTTTTTTTAAATGGTAGTTCTCAGCTTTATTGTAAATAGGGGCAATTTTATGTGCGATATATATTACACACACATATATTTATATATACCCACAGCTCTATGTGTTTCCATGTATTACATATAAATATATGTAAATACCCCTATCCTCTACCCTCTACCTAGCTAAGATGTGCACTGTCTCATTAGTGAATGTTTATTCGCCTTTCCTCACCCCTTCCACAGGGTGAGCCGGCTGTCCTGAGACATCCTTATTGTACTGGGCTGGGTCATCCCTTTCCCCTGTACAGCTGGAAAGCTAGGATTTCACAGAGGAGCTTCAGAATGTCAGAACTGGCTCTCCTTCAGAACCCTGAGAAAAGATTTTATGGGGGAGGCAGAAGAATGTCACTATTATTGAGAAGCTTCATGGTATCATGGTTACGGAAGTGTGGACCCGCGGCCATCCTACCTTAGAATCTGGCCCTGCTTCTTACCAGGAGAGAGAACTTTGACAAGTTCCTTAACTTCTTAAGGCCTCACTTTGCTCATCTATAAAATGAGGATAACCTCACAGGAGATTCAGAGAGTTAATACTGTAATGTATCTGGCACACTGTAAGTATTATGGAAGTTTCTTGCTAAATAAAACTGTTAAAATACATAAATCCTTGTGCCGCCCTGTCATGTGATGTGTAATTGTCTTAGTAGTCCACATTTAGGCCTTGTTTTCTCCACCTGACTGCTTTTTGAGTGAAGGGACCATGTTTGCTGCTCTTCGCATGTACACGTTCAGTGCTGGGTACGGAACGGATACTCTAAATATTAGCTGAGCTGAATGAGTGATTCCTTCCTTCCCCCAGCTAAGTAGGGCAACTCTCAGTTGGAGTGGAAAGAAGGGTAAGAGTCCACTACTGCCTGATCAAGGAATGCAGCCAGCGTCAAAAGACCACACAAAGAAATACCAATTCTGGAGTGATGAGCTGTTTAATGCATGTTGATTTAATGCTCGCTTGTGTAACATACCATCTGTACTAAGACTCACTGCCACTGGTTCTTTGATGTACAGCTCCTGGTGTACTAAGACACAGAGAATGGAGTCTAGTCCCTGCTCTATCACTGTATATGACCCTGGTAGAGTCACCTTGCCTTTCTGCAACCTGGACTCTTTGTTCATCTGTCAGTGGTAGGAAGGAGGAGAGAGTGAGGTTGACTAAGTCAGATCATTTATGTACTTCCTCCGTCAGTCCCTGACTCCACGGTTTTGTTTCTTTACGCTAATCCTAACTCCATCACATGGAAAATGGAAAATGGTATGAATGCTCCTTGCAAACCTTTTTATCACAACTCTTCCATCTCCAAGGGTGTGTCTGTCATACTGCTAAGCAATATGTATCCCGTCTGTCCCCTTTCATTGTACAAGTCAAACGTTTGCTTATGTGGGATCTTTGGTCTGTTTATTGTCATAATGTTATTTTGCTCGCCAGCCTCCATAATGGCCCCAGTGATTCCCACCTCATGGTATTCCCATTCTTGTCTAATCCCTTCCCACATTATATCAGAATCAATCTGTGTATTCAGTAGAATATTGCAAAAATGATGGCGTATCACTTTTAAGATTATAAAGGGCCAAGCTTCTATCTTGATTGCACTCATGCTCTCTCTGTCTCTATTATCACCTGCTTGGGGTTGGGTCAGAGGGAACCACGTCCTGACAGGTCCCATGGAGCAGCATATAGGGGAAGAACTGAAGCCTCTAACCACCACCACATGAGTGAGCTTAGAATCGGATTTTCTGACCCCAGTCAAGTTTTCAGGGATTGCAGGCCTAGCTTAACTGCAGCCTCATAAGAGTTCTGAGCCAGACCCAGCCAGCGAAGCTACTCCCTGCTTCCTGACCAATAGAAACTGTGCAAGATCATAAATGTTTGTTGTTTTAAGATGCTGTGTTTCTGAGTAGTTTGTTATGCAGCGATAGATAACCAGTAGTCATCTTCAGTTTATGAAACTAACTTTCTAGAATGTTTCTCCCATGTACCTTTTATGTATTCTTATAGCTAGAAGTGAAAAGATGGAAACAAATCTGTTCCATTTGTAAATGAAAACGCTCATTTTCCAGATCATGTAATTTGTTGGAAAGGGGGCCAGATGACATCATTTTTTTCTTTAAACAGCTTTATTGAGACACAGTTTATACCATATAATTCACCCACTTAAAATATACAATTCAGTGGTTTTTAATATATTCACAGAATTGTGCAGCTATTACCTTGATCTTAAAGCATTTTCATCCTGCCTGCAAGAAACCCTATAACCATTAGCTAGCGGTCCTTTCTCATCACCCATGTCCCATCTTCCCCTGTCTCCAGGTCTAAGCAGCAACTTCCCTCTTTCTGTTCTTATAGCTTGCCTCATCTGGCCATTTCATATAAAAGCAGTTGTGCACTGTGTGCTCTTTTGTGGCTGGTTTCTTTCAGTTAGCATCAGGCTCATTCACAGTGTAACTGTGTTGGTACTTCATTACTTTTGATAGTGAAATAGTATTCCATTAGAAGCATAGCTGGACGACATTTTGTTTACTTGCTCATCAATTGATGAACATCTGGGTATTTTGTACCTTTTAGCTTTTATGAATAATGCTGCCATGAAAATTCCTGTACAAGTTTTTGTGCGGACATGCATTTCATTTCTCTCGGATTATACCTAGGATGGGATTGTTGGGTCGTGTGGGAACTCTGTGTTTAACTTTTTAAGGAGCCGTCAAACAGTTTTCCAAGACAGCTGCACTGTCCCACAGTCCCACTGGCAACATGTACGGGTTTGAATTTCTCCCGGTCCTTAACATGCCTTGTTACTTTCCGTCTTTTTGATAATAGCTGTCTCTGTGAGTGTGAGAAGGTATCTCTTCAGGGTTTTCATTTACATTTCCCTTATGATGTAGAGCATCTTTTCATGTGTTTATTTGCCATTTGTGCCTTGTTGAGGAAACATAGTATTTAAAACTTAGAGCTTTTTAAATTTTTTTTAAATTTTGAGACAGAGAGAGACAGAGCATGAGCAGGGGAGGGGCAGAGAGAGAGGGACACACAGAATCCGAGGCAGGCTCCAGGCTCTGAGCTGTCAGCACAGAGCCCGATGAGGGACTCGAACTCACGGACTGTGAGATCATGACCTGAGCTGAAGTCGGACGCTTAACCGACTGAGCTACCCAGGCACCCCAAAACTTGGAGCATTTTTAATTGGGTTATTTATCTTTTCATTAGTGAGTTGTAAGGGTTCTTTATATATTGTCAAACAATATTCTTAACGTTATGTGTGTATATACAAGCAAAGCACAGGCTGTAGCACTGATTTCTGGCTTCTGAGGCCTGCAAAGTACCTGAGCCTGAAACATCTGGATAATTCCATTGTCCACTTCATTTTGTATTTACATACTTTGGGTTTGCTTGCTTGCTTTCTTTCTTTCTTTCTTCCTCTTCATTGAAACTAACCCTTCTGTTTTGGGGAAGAAAATTTCTACAAGTTGAATCCCAAGCATGGTGCTTTAGCAGATTTCTATGATGTATATACTCTACAAATTAACTTAGTTTGAGAGATTTAATAATCAACTTTTTTGATAATTATGGTTTTCTGGAATACCTATTTTCTTATTTATTCTTTAAAAATACAGTTGTTAGAAAGTTAATATATGTGCATTTTAGAAAATGCACAGGTGACATAATGTTTTAATGAGAACATAATGTTTAATGAGAATATAAATTAGAGCTCACAGTTTGTAGAAAGGAGTGACAGGAGATGAGGCTAGCAAAACAGATAAGACCAGATTGGAAATGGCCTTTATCAGGCTGAGGACTTTGGATTTCTAAGTAGGAAAGCATAATCTAAGAAAATGCATTAATGATATTATTTAATTCTTGATTTTGAAAAACAGAATTGATCGGAAGAGAGATGGTCAGGGTAGGTAGACTATTAAGGAGACAGTTGAAAATTATTCAGGCAAATGAAAATGAAGAGCTTATATGGTGAAGGGGAAGAATTGAGAGTAATAATCAGATTTGGATGTAAAGGAAGTGGGAGGAGTTAAGAGTGAAGTTTTGAAATTTGGAAGACTAGATAGATTTGGTGACATTAACAGATTGGCTAATTGAGCAAGTTTTCAACATCATGAATTTTGAGGTGTAGGACAAAGTATTAGTGTTAGCAATACTAATAAAAGCTATAATGTAAATTGAATGCTTAGGATTTACCAGGTTCTTATTTAAGTATTTTATGTTTACATTTTTAA
Source organism: Prionailurus viverrinus (assembly GCF_022837055.1). Classification (NCBI taxonomy): domain Eukaryota; kingdom Metazoa; phylum Chordata; class Mammalia; order Carnivora; family Felidae; genus Prionailurus; species Prionailurus viverrinus. Next base: position 9,091,567 of record NC_062570.1, on the reverse strand, counting down.
GTGACTTTTTTGTTTTACAGTAAAGATGTTTAATCTTAGAATTCAATCTTAGAAATCTTAGAAACTTAAAAAGAAATCTTAGAAACTTAATAATTTAGCTTAAGTCTCAGCTGTTAAGTAGTGGAGTTGAAATTTAAATCTACTTGTCTCTAATGTTACAATTTGTGACCGTACCCGCCATACTATACTAAGTCAGTAAAGTCATTTCAATTTTCAGAATTTCCTATCTCATAAGATAAAGAAAATTTCTAGAAGATAGGTTTATGCAACTTCATTGTTACTGTTATAATCTCATTGTGACCATTAGATTCTGTCTATTATGGACAGATCAGAGATCATCACTATTTTTTTTTAACTTTTTAAATGTTTATTTATTTTTGAGAGAGAGAGAGAGAGAGAATGAGTGGGGGAAAGGCAGAGAGAAAGGGGGACACAGAATCCAAAGCAGGCTCCAGGCTCTGAGCTGTCAGCACAGAGCCCCACACAGGGCTTGAATTTCTGAACTGTGAGATCATGACCTGAGCCGAAGTTGGATGCTTAACCCACTGAGTCACCCAGGTGCACCCCAGAGATCATCACTTTAAATGAAAATGATAGAATGGCTCTCAAATGATTCTGCTACTTTATCTCCAACTCAAAAGAGGCTAATCCTGGGGCACCTGGGTGCCTCAGTTGGTTAAGCGTCTGACTTCAGCGCAGGTCATGATCTCATGGCTCATGAGTTCAAGCCCCGTGTCAGGCTCTATGCTGACAGCACAGAACCTGGAGCCTGGTTCGGATTCTGTGTCTCTCTCTTTCTGCCCTTTCCCCACTCATGCTGTGTCTGTCTCTCTCTCTCTCTCTCCTTCAAAAATAAATAAACATTAAAAAAATTTTAAAACAAAAAAAAAGTCTAATCCTATAAATTACATTGTTTAATGTAATTATTTGTTTAACTTTGGGTATTTTCTAGTATAAAGCAGGAAGTTGAAATATTATATACTGCATTTTATATAACTTTGTTTTGTTTTTATTTTTTTTTTCATTTTTTTTTTCAACGTTTATTTAATTTTTTGGGGACAGAGAGAGACAGAGCATGAATGGAGGAGGGGCAGAGAGAGAGGGAGACACAGAGTTGGAAACAGGCTCCAGGCTCTGAGCCATCAGCTCAGAGCCTGACGCGGGGCTCGAACTCACGGACCGCGAGATCGTGACCTGGCTGAAGTCGGACGCTTAACCGACTGCACCACCCAGGCGCCCCATTGTTTTGTTTTTATTTTTGACTATAATTTTTAATGTTAATAGCTAAATTTATGGCCTATACCAGAGAATATGGTTGTATGGTATATGATTTCTAAATTTTCTTTATGACTTAATACATAGGTTTTTGAAGCACTACATGTATGTTGAAAAATATGTAGCCACGTAAATCATCAATCCCTTCCTAGTATTTTGTCCTCTTGTTCTGTCACTCCCTAAAAGAGCTGTGTAGTGTTTCCCACTTCAGCTGTGGACATGTACATTTCTTCATGTTACTGTATTCGTTTCTTGCTTTATGTGTTTTGAAATTATATTGTGAGGTCCATAAAGCTCAGGATAGTTCTATCTTTCATCAAGTGGAAATACATTTCTTTTGTCCTATTTATTTCTTTTGTACCTCTCTCCTTTGGCTCAGCAGAATGTTTTTGAGATTCATCTATGTTACATATATCAAAAGTTTGTTCCTTTTTATTGCCAAGCAATATTTCATCATATGGATATACCACAGTTAGTTTCCTTAGTTCGTGTTGGTAGACATTTGAGTTGTTTGCAGTTTAGAGCTATTATGAAGAAAACTGCTGTGAACATTTGAATACGGATCTTAATGTTTTCACTCTGTTGGGTAAATACCAAAGAGTTAAATTACTGGATCCTATAATTAAGTGTTTAAGTTTAAAATAAACTTCCAGACTATTTTCTAAAGTGTTTATAGTATTTTACATACCCACCAGCAATGCATGAGAGTTCCACTTGTTCCACATCCTTGCCGAAACTTGCTCATTGACTGTTCAAAATGGTTATCCTTACCATTTTGGTAAGTGGGTATGTAGTGGTATCTCACCATTGTTTCCATTTGCATTTTCCTGAAGACTAAGGTACTGTGCATCATTTCATGTAATCATTGCCTGTTTTTCTTTGTGCAGTGACCTGATTAAATCTTGTGTACATTTCTTTATTTGTAAACCTAGGGAATTATAAAAGTTCTTTGTATGTTCTAGGTAGATAGGTCCATTGTCAGATACATATAGTAAAAATATTTCCTCTAAATCTGTCTTTTCATTTTTCTTAACAGTGCTTTTTGAAGAGCAAAAGTTTTAAGTTATGATGAAGTTTAATTTAACATATTTTCTCTTTTACTTATATATTATGTGTCTTATCTAAGAAATATTTGAATACTTGAATGTCTCAAAGATAGTATGCTGTGTTTTCTTCTCTACTAGGCCCATGATCAAGTTGATTAATTTTTATATATGGCATAAAGGAAGGGTATAGGTTTATTACTTTTACTTACGGATATCCAGTTGTAGCAGTACCAATGATTGAAAAGAGTTTCTTTTGCCAATTGGGAAAAAAGGACATATGTCTTCATTCTGGAACGTTTTTTCAAAAATCAACTGGCCATACTTGTGTAGATCTACTTCTAAATTATGTTCTTTTCCATCAGTCTATAGGTCTGTCCTTACCAATACTATAAAATTTTCATTACTGAACTTTGTAATAAGTCTTTTATGGTTTTTGTTGATATTATAACTTTCTGTTGCATGTTCCATTTGATCATTGCTAATATATAGAAAGACAGTTGATTTTTTGTTTATTGACTTTTAATCTTTTGATCTTATTAAATTCACTTATTCTGTTAGCTTTTTAAAAAATTCTATTAGTTTTAATACAGATTTCTCAGGATATTCTGTATACACATTCATTTCCTTTGTGGATAAAGAGAGTTTTACTTCTTCCATTCTGATCTGTTAAGTTTTTATTTTATTTTCTTACCTTCATGTACTGGCTAGAATCTCTGGTACATTGCCTAATAGAAGTGGTATGAGCAGACTTGACCTTTTTTCTTCCTCATTTTAGGCAGGAAAATACTTAGCCTTTCACCATGGCATGTGATATTAGCTAGCTGCAGAGTCTTTTTGTACATGTCTTTTATTAAATTGAGGAAGTACCCTTTTATTCTAATAGCTTTTTAGTGTTTTATCATGCACGGGAATTGAATTTTGTCACATACTTCTGCTGCAACTTTGAAATGATCACATGATGGGACACCGTGGTGGCTCAGTCAGTTAAGCATCTGACTCTTGATTTCGGCTCAGGTCATGATCTAATGGTTCCTGAGCTAGAACCGCGTCAGGCTCTGTGCTGACAGCATGGAGCCTGCTTGGGATTTTCTCTCTCCATCTCCCTCCGCCCCTTCCCACCTTGCATGAGTGGTCACTCTCTCTCAAAAACAAATGTTCATATGTTGTTGTTCTCCTCTTTTAGTCTTAATATAGTGAATGACATTGATTTTTTTAAATAAACTTTTATTTTAGGGGCACCTGGGTGGCGCAGTCGGTTAAGCGTCCGACTTCAGCCAGGTCACGATCTTGCGGTCCGGGAGTTCGAGCCCCGCGTCAGGCTCTGGGCTCATGGCTCAGAGCCTGGAGCCTGTTTCCGATTCTGTGTCTCCCTCTCTCTCTGCCCCTCCCCCGTTCATGCTCTGTCTCTCTCTGTCCCCAAAATAAATAAACGTTGAAAAAAAAAATATTTAAAAAAAATATAAATAAATAAATAAATAAATAAACTTTTATTTTAGAATAGATCTGAGATTTACAGAAAAGTTGCAAGAATATTACAGAGTTTATGGGTACCCTCAAACAGTGTTCCTTGTTAACATCTTAAAATACTACAGGATATTTGTCACAACTAATGAACCAATATTAATACATTATTATTAACTAAAGGTCATACTTATTAGATTTTTACTTACCTTTTTCTATCCCAGGATCTCATTCCAAATACAATACTGGATTTAGTCATTACATCTTCCTTAAGCACCTCTAGACTATGACAGTTGCTCAGACTTCTGTTTTTGATGACCTTGACAGTTTTTTTTAAAGTTTATTTATTTATTTTGAGAGAGAGAGAAAGTGAGCAGGGATGAGGCAGAGAGAGAGGGAGAGAGAGAATCCCAAGCAGACTCCATGCTGTCAGTGCAGAGCCCAACGTAGAGCTTGATCCCATGACCATGAGATCATGACCTGACCCAAAATCAAGAGTCAGCTGCTTAACTGACTGAGGCACCCAGGTGCCCCAGATGACCTTGACAGTTTTGAAGCATTTAGTAGAAAGTGCTTCAATTTGGGTTTGTCTGATGTTTTCTTATAGTAAGAAAGGGTTATGTGTGGTTAGAAAGGGTTTATAGAGTATTTGCAGTCCATATACATTAGAAACAGGGTCTGCAGTTTTCCTGTGCCATTTTTGTCTGGTTTGGGCATGAGGGTAATGGTGGCTTCATAAAATGAGTTGGGAAGTGCTACTTGTTCCTTCAAGAAGGGTGTGAAAGGGAATGCCATTGTATCTTCCTAAAACGCTTGGTAAAATTCACTAGTAAAGTTGTCTAGGGTTTGAGGTATTTGGGGGAGGAAAGCTTTCAATTATGATTTTCATTTCTTTACCAAAGATAGAACTATCTGGGTGTTCTGTTCCTTTTGAGTTAGTTTTGTTAATTTGTTTATTAAAAAAGTCAAGGAAAGTATGCATTTCATCCCATTTGTAAGCTTATTCACCGCAGTTATTCATAACCTTTTTTATGCTTTTAATGTCTGTAAGAACTGTAGTGATATTACTTCTTTAATTTTTGATATTAGTAATTACTGAATTCTTTTTTTTTTCTAGATCAGTCTAACTAGGGGCATGACAATTTTACTTATTTTTTCAAAGAACCAGCTTTTGGTTTTGTTGCTTTTCCCTACTGTGTGTTCACTTTTTATTTCATTGATTTTGTTGTTTTTAAAGATTCATTAGAGTTTAATTATGTACAGTTCAGTATTCATATTTAAAGTGTGCAGTTTGATGAGTTTTTTGCATATTATGTCCGTGAAACCACCACTACAATCAAGATAATGAACATTTTCATAACTTCCAAAAGCTTCCTCACGTGCCTTTGTACTTCATACTTTCCTGCTACCCTGCTGACTTCTCCTCAGGCAATCAGGGAACTTCCTGATGTCACTATAGGTTAGCTTACATTTCTGCAGATTTTGTATAAATATACCATGTTACTTTTTATTGCCGAGCAGTATCGTAGCAGTATCGTGTGTGGGTATGCCACAAGTTGTGTATCCCTTTTATCTACTCGTAGGGTATTTTCCAATTTTGTGATTAAAAATAAAGTTGCTTTGTACATTTATGTACAGTATTTGTGTGTACTTTTATTTCATATGTTTTTGTTTTTTGCTAAGTACCAAGATGTAGAATGGCTGGTTGTATGGTAGATGTAGTAAGAAACTGCCCAAGTGTTTTCCAGAAGGGTTATACCATTTTAGGTTCCCAGTAGCAGTATATGAAAGTTACAGGTTTCCCACATCTTCACCAACACTTAGTATGGTCATTTTTTAAAATTTTAGTCATTCTGGAATATATTTTACCCTTTGTGGTTTCAGTTTGTGCTTTCCTGATTACTAATGAACTTGAGCATCTTCTCACAAGTTTATTTGTTACCCATATATATCATCTTTGGTAAAGTGTCAGGTCATATCACTTCATTGGTGGGGGGGGTCTTACTGTTGAATTTTAAGTATTCTTTATAAAATCCAGATCTGTGCTGCCCAGTATGGTAGCCGGGAGCCACTGGCAGTGTAAATTTAAATTAAACTGAATACTATAAATTCAGTTCCTGAGTCACAGCAGCTACATTTCAAGTGCTCGCTTAGTCACATATGAATAGTGGCTACCTGTTAGTGCAGATACGAGGTATTTCCATAATCTCTGAAAATTCAGTTGTCAGTACCATTCTAAATGTAAGTCCCTTGGGGGGGGCGCCTGGGTGGCGCAGTTGGTTAAGCGTCCGACTTCAGCCAGGTCACGATCTCGCGGTCCGTGAGTTCGAGCCCCGCGTCAGGCTCTGGGCTGATGGCTCAGAGCCTGGAGCCTGTTTCCAATTCTGTGTCTCCCTCTCTCTCTGCCCCTCCCCCGTTCATGCTCTGTCTCTCTCTGTCCCAAAAAACAAAAACAAAAACAAAAAAACAAAAAAAAAAAAACTTGAGGACCTAAATGTAAGTCCCTTGTTGAGCCCTAGGTTTTGTGAATATTGTTTTCTAGTATGTAGCTTGCCTTTTCATTTCAATAACAATGTCTTTCGAAGAACCAAGTTTCAAATTAGGATGAAATCTGTCATTTTTTTTTCTTTTACACTTTTGTGCACTCTGTGTACTACTGAGTTTTTTTTTCCTAGACCCAAGGTCCACATCTCTTCCTATGTGTTATGTTAGAATTTTTATAGTTTCAGATTTTTCATTTAGGGGCGACAATCTATTTTGAGTTAATTTTTGTATATCATATGAGATCAGCATCAATACTTTTATTTCATATGGCTCTCCAGTTGTTCCAGCATCAGTTTTGAAAAGATTTTTCTTTCCCCGCTTAATTATCTTTGCACCATTGTCAGATAATCATTTGGCTATGTAAATTTGTGTCCACTTCTGGACACTGTTCATGCTAGTATCACTCTGTCCTGATAACTGTGGCTTTAAAATGTTTTTAAATCAGATTGTGAGAGTTCTTCAACTTTGTTCTTATTTTTCAAAATTGCTTTGGTATTAGGTCCTATAAGCTTCCATAGAAATTTTTTAATCAATATGACAATTTCTGTAAGAATGTTGCTGGGATTTTTTTTTAATTTAAACCCAAGTTAGTTAACATATAGTGGAATAATTTCAGGAGTAGAATTTAGTGATCCATTGTTTACATACAACACCCAGTGCTCATCCCAACAAGTGCCCTCCTTAATGCCCATCTCCCATTTAGCCCATCCCCCCACCCAATATCCCTCCAGCAACCCTCAGTTTGTTCTTTGTATTTAAAAGTCTCTTATGGTTTGCCTCCCTCTTTCTTTTTATCTTATTTTTCCTTCCCTTCCCCTATGTTCATCTGTTTTGTTTCTTAAGTTCCACATATGAATGAGATTATATTTATCTTTCTCTGATTTATTTCGCTTAGCATAATACACTCTAGTTCCAAACCACATTGTTGCAAATGGCAAGATTTCATTCTTTTTGATTGTCAAGTAATATTCCATTGTATGTATAAACCACATCTTCTTTATCATTTCATCAGTCGATGGACATTTGGCTCTTTCTATGCTTTGGCTATTGTCAATAGTGCTGCTATAAACAAACATTAGGGTGCATGGGCCGCTTTGAATCACCACTCCTGTATCCTTTGGATAAATACCTAGTAGTGTAATTGCTAGTTCATAGGGTAGTTCTAGCTTCAGTTTTTTTGAGGAACCTCCATACTGTTTTCCAGAGTGGCTGCACCAGTTTGCATTCCCACCAGCAGTGCAAAAACATTCCCCTTTCTCCACATCCTTGCCAACATCTGTTGTTTCCTGAGTTTTTGATTTTAGCCATTCTGACAGGTGTGAGGTGGTATCTCATTGTGATTTTGATTTGTATTTCCCTGATGATTAGTGATATTGAGCATCTTTTCATATGTCTGTTAGCCATCTGGATGTCTTCTTGGAAAACTGTTCAGGTCTTTTGCCCACCTCTTCCCTGGGTTGTTTGGCTTTTGGGTGTTCAGTTTGATAAATTCTCTATAGATTTTGGATGCTAATCCTTTATCTGATATGTCACTTGCAAGTACCTTCTCCCATTCCATTGATTGCCTTTTAGTTTTACTGATTGTTTCCTTCACTGTGCAGAAGGCTTTTATCTTGATGAGGTCTCAGTAGTTCATTTTTGCTTTTCTTTCCCTTGCCTCTAGAGACATGTCAAGTAAGAAATGGATATGGCCGAGGTCAAAGAGATTGTGACCTGTTTTCTCCTTTAGGATTTTGATGGCTTCTTGTCTTGCATTTAGCTCTTTCATCCATTTTGAGTTTATTTTTTGTGTGTAGTGTAAGAAAGTGGTCCAGGTTCATTTTTCTGCATGATGCTGTCCAGTTTTCGCAACACCATTTACTGAAGAGACTGTGTCTTTTTTCTAATGGATATTCTTTCCTTCTTTGTCAAAGATCAGTTGACCATATCGTTGTGAGTCCATTTCTGGGTTTTCTATTGTGTTCCATTTGTGCCAGTGTCTGTTTTTGTGCCATACCATACTGTCTTGATGATTACAGCTTAGTTCAAAGTTCGAATTGTGATGCCTCTGGCTTTGGTTTTCTTTTCAACATTACTTCGGCCATTCGGGGTCTTTTCTGGTTCCATACAAATTTTAGAAATGTTTCTTTTAGCTCTGTGAAGAATGCTGGTGTTATTTTTATAGGGATTGCGTTAAAGTATGTAGATTGCTTTGGGTAGTATTGACATTTTAACAGTATTTGTTCTTCCAATCCATGAGCATGTAGTGTTTTACCATTTCTTTGTGTCTTCTTCGATTTCTTTCATAAACTTTGTATTAGTTTTTAGTGTGTAAATCTTTTACCTCTTTGGTTAGGTTTGTTACTAGGTGTTTTATGGTTTTTGGTGTGATTGTAAATGAGATCGATGCCTTGATTTCTCTTTCTGTTGCTTCTTTACTGGTGTGTAGAAATGCAACCAATTTCTGTATGTTGATTTTATATCCTGTGACTTAGCAGGTTTTTGGTGGAGTCTCTTGGGTTTTCCATGTAGAGTATCATGTCATTTGTGAAGAGTGAAAGTTTGACTTCCTCCTTGGTGATTTCGATGCCTTTTATTTCTTTGTGTTGGCTGATTGCTGAGGCTAGGACTTCCAACACTGTGTTGAATAACAGCAGTGAGAGTGGACATCCCTGTTGTGTTCCTGACCTTAGGGGGAAAACTTTCATTTTTTTCCCATTAAGGATAATATTAGCTGTGGGTCTTTCATATATGGCCTTTATGATCTTGAGGTATGTATCTTCTATCCCTACTTTCTTGAGAGTTTTTATCAAGAAAGGATGTTGTATTTTGTCAAATGCTTTTTCTGCATTAATTGAGAGGATCATGCGGTTCTTGTCCTTTCTTTTATTAATGTGATGTATCACATTGATTGATTTGCAGATGTTGAATCAGCCCTGCAGCCCAGGAATGAACCCCATTTGATCGTGGTGAATAATTCTTTTAATGTGTTGTTGGATCTAGTTTGCTGGTCTCTTGTTGAGAACTTTTGCATCTATGTTCATTAGGAAAATTGGTCCGTGGTTCTTTTTAGTGAGATCTTTGTCTGGTTTTGGAATCAAGGTAATGCTGGCCTTGTAGAATAAGTTCAGAAGTTTCCTTCCATTTCTATTTTTTGGGACAGCTTCAAAAGAATAGGTGTTAACTCTTTAAATGTTTTATAGAATTCCCCTGGAAAGCCATGTGGCCCTGGACTCTTGTTTATTGGGAGATTTTTTTTATTACTGATTCAATTTCTTTACTGGTTATGGGTCTGTTCAAATTTTCTGTTTCTTACTTTTTCAGTTTTAGTAGTTTATATATTTCCAGGAATTTGTCCATTTCATCCAGGTTGCCCAATTTGTTGACATGTAATTGCTCATAATATTCTCTTGTTATTACTTGTATTTCTGTGGTATTGTGTGTGAGCTCTCCTCTTTCATTTGTGATTTTATTTATTTGGGTCCTTTCTTTTATCTTTTTGATCAATCTGGCTAGGGGTTTATCAATTTTGTTAATTCTTTCATTGATCTGTTCTTTTTTAAATTTTGATACCATTGATTTCTGCTCTAATCTTTATTATTTCCCTTCTTCTGCTGCTTTTGGGCCTTATTTGCTGTTCTTTTTGCAGCTCCTTTAGGTGTAAGGTTAGGTTATGTATTTGAGACTTATTCCTTCTTTAGGAAGGCCTGGATTGCTATATACTTCCCTCTTATGATTGCCTTTGCTGCATCCCAGTGGTTTTGGACTGTCATGTTTTCATTTTCATTGGCTCTATGTACTTTTTAATTTCCTCTTTGATTTCTTGGTTAACCCATTCATTCTTTAGTAGGAGTTCTTTAATCTCCAAGTATTCGTGGTCTTTTCAAATTTTTTCTTGTGGTTGATTTCAAGTTTCATAGTGTTGTGGCCTGAAAATATGCATGGTATGATAGCGATCTTTTTGTACCTGTTGAGGGCTGATTTGTGACCCAGTATGTGATCTATTCTGGAGAATGTTCCTTGTGCACTCAAAAAGAATGTGTATTCTGCTGCTTTAGGATGAAATGTTCTGAATGTATCTGTTAAGTCCATCCAGTCCAGTGTGTCCTTCAAAGCCATTGTTTGCTTGTTGATTTTCTACTTAGATAATCTGTCCGTTGCTGTAAGTGGGGTGTTGAAGTCCCCTACTGTTATGGTATTATCATCGATGAGTTTCTTTATGTTTGGGGACATAAATATTTACAACTGTTATATCTTCCTGGTAGATAGACCCCTTAATTATGATATAATGCCCTTCTTCATCTCTTGTTACGGTCTTGGTTTTAAAATCTAGTTTGTCTGATAGAAATATGGCTATTCTGGCTATCTTTTGATGGCCATTAGCATGATAGATGGTTCTCCATCTCCTTACTTTCAATCTGCAGGTCCTTAGGTCTAAAATGAGTCTCTTGTAGGCAGCGTTGCTGGAATTTTAATGCTGATTTCATTTCATTGATATCAGTAGAGGTAAAATTGGTATTTTAGCAATATTGAGTATTACCATCCATAAACATAATATTTCTTCATTTATTTCAGTCTGTTTTTATTTCTCTCAACAATATTTTATTGTTTTCAGTGTATTGTATATATTCTGTCAAATTTATCCCTGGGTATTGTAAATTGTTTGGTGCTGTTATAAGTGGTACAGTTTAAAATTTTTAATTTCCCAATTATTCATTGCTAATATATAGAAAAATCACATAGTAATTGTATTTGGCAACCTTATTAAATTTTCTTATTGGTTCCAATAGCACTCTTTTGGTAGATTCACTAGGACTTTCCACATAAATAATCATACCATCTTTCACCCAAAGCCCCTTATATTAACGAGGTTCCTCTGCTTTGGCCATTGGAAACATGAACTCTTTCTACCTCTGTATTAGTTCTACCTGCTTTTTCCTGGTGATCATTTCCCTGGCCCCAGGTCACTTCCTCACACATATGCTTTGGTCAGTTCTCATATGAAAACTTGAGCGGAACCCTTAGCAGATCTCTGAGCTCTGTCCCTAGACAGCTCTTTCTTCATTGGTTCCTCCACTTTGTGAATTCTAGCCACTGTGGCCTACTTGAATTATTAACTCTTTCTCTTCAAGCGGGGGTCAGTTTGCCTTCCTCTTCCCTGCACTGTGGATTAGATCTCTATTCAGAGGTCTGGGATAACCTTCGAATTCACCTCATTTGTTTCTCTCTTCTTAGGGCTCACTGTTCTGTGCTCCTGTTGTCCACTTCTGAAATGGTTGTCGGTTTGTTTCTTTCCTCCATTCTTTTTCTTGCTTGCTTGCTTGCTTGCTTTTTTTTTTTTTTTTTTTTTTAAGTGGTTTCAGTTTTTCTAGCATGGTTGAGAACAGAAATCTCTTATTTTAATGACTTTTGCCCTTAACTTTATTATTTCCTTCCTTTCATTTATTTTGGAATTTATTTGTTCTTCTTTCCCTAACTTCTTAAAATGGAAGCTTGGATTAGTGATTTTTAACCTTTTCATCCTTTAAAAATGAAAAATTTTTTCTAAGCAATATTCTAGCTGCATTTCACAAATTTGGATATGTTGTATTTACATTCTCTTTTAGTTCAAAAATATTTTTCAATTTCCCTGTGATTTCTTCTTATACACATGGTTATTACATTGTGATATTTAATTTCCATGTATTTTTGGGCTTTACCAGTGTTTTTCTGTCTTGGATTGCAATTTTAATTCTGTGGTAATTGGAAAACATTCTTTGTATGATTTCTGCAAATTACCAATGAAGATTTTGAATCTATAGATCAATCAAGGCAGGATTGATGTTTTAAGAATATGTATTTCTCCATTTATGTAGGTCTTCTTTAGTATTTTTTAGCAATGTTTTATCTTTTTTAGTTTACTGATGTTTTACATATTTTGTCATATTTGCCCCTAAGTATTTCATATTTTATAAAGTGTTTTTTATTTTTTTCAAGTGTTTGTTGCCTGTATGTAGAAATACAATTGATTGTCATACATTGCACATTGTTTATCCTGCAACCTTGCTAAACTCACTTATTAGTTTTCATAGATTTTTTTTGTTCGTTCTGTTGAGCTTTCTACAAAGATGATCATGTTGTCTGTGAACAAGGATAGTTCTGCTTCCTTCCAATCTAGATGCCCTTTATTTCCCTTTTTTGCCTGATTTCCCTGGCCAAAGCCTGAGTACAGTGTTGAAAAGAAGTAATGATGGTGGACATCTTTGTCTTATTCCTGACATTAGGAGGAAAAAAGCAATTCCCTTCTATTCCTAAATTGCTGACTTGTTATAAGAATATTAAGTTTTGTCAAACTTTTTTTATCATCTAGTGAGACAACCATATGATTTTTTTATTTTTAATTTGTTAATATGTGAGTTATGTTGCTTGGTTTTAGAATGTTAAAGCAACTCTGCGTTCTTGAGATCAACCCCACTTGGTCATGATATAACATCCTTTTCAGGTATTATTGAATTCAGTTTGCCGAAGAGTATTTTTTAAATGTTGGCATCTGTGTTCATGAGGGATATTCGTCTTTAGTTTTCTTTTCTTACACTATCTTGGTGTGTGTGTGGTATCAGGGTAATGCTAACCTCTATGACTGAGTTGGGATCTTTCTTGTCTTTACTTTTCTGGAAGAGTTTGGGTAGGATTAGTATTCTTTCTTAAATGTTTGGGAATTTACCTGTGAAGCTGCATAGGCATAACATTTTGTTTTGTGGGAAGGCTTCAACTACATATTCAATGTCTTTAATAGGACTATTTAGGTTATTTATTTCTTTTTGAGTAAACTGTGGTAGATTATGTAATTTAAAGATTTTTTTTCCATTTCATCATGCATTGTCTAATTTATAGCCATATAATTCTCCATAACCCTTCCTTATTAATTCTGTCAACATCTATAGAATCTGTAGTGATATTTCCTCTCAAATTTCTGATACTAATAATTCTAATATTAGTATATTATATATTAGTAATATTAGTGTCTTTTTTTTATTCTTGATCAGCCTACCAAAGGTTTAACAATTTTTATAAGTATTCTCAAAGAACCAGTTTTTGGTTTCATTAATTTTCCCAATTTTCTGTTTTCTATTTCAATGATTTCCACTTTGATCTTGATTATTACTTTCTTCTTGTTTTGGGTTCAACTTGCTATTATTTTGTTAAATTTCTTAAGGTGGAAGTTGGGGTAGTTGACTTAAGATCTTTGTCCTCTTCTAACATAGGCAATGAACAGCATAAATTCCTCCTTAAGTGCTACTTCAGTGGCATCCCACAAATTCTGATATGCAGTGTTTTCCTTCTCAGTTGAAAACACTTCTTAATTTTCCTTTTGACTTATTTCCTCTTTGATAAATGGTTGTTTAAAAAGGTGTGGTTTTCAGTTTTGACAAGATGTTCCTGGTATATCTTGTGTATTTCCTGCTTCAGACATGGAATCAGGTATTTCTTCAAGACTATAATCTGGGCACTTGGCACATACATTGCTACTAGGTTGGTCATCATTTTTCATTTTTAGGTCTTTTTCAATGGATATCATAAGAAGACTGTATCTTCTTTAGAGACGAAATATGTAGTAACTGAATATAAGTCAGTTTCCAACTCAGATTCAGGTGTTTTACTTAACGTAGTTGCTGTTAATATTCATGTTTCCTTTCCTTCATGCTGATAATACCACTCCCAGTGACTCCAGGAATGTAGGAAGTAGAATATCAAATAATCACATTATCTTGTAATATATAAATATACAACAGTTTCAGAATTACTTCAGTAATTTCAGATTACTGAAAATAGTGTGACTCCTTATCTTTGTGGCATATCCCAGCAGTGATAGTTAGTTATATTATCGTTTTTTAAAATAACTTGGAATAATTTTTCTGTAGGTGATTATTTTGGCTAATTTGTTTTAATTTTATTTTTTATGATTTCATAAAGTTTTATTATAAATTAAAACTATAATTTTACAAAATGTTTATTGTTTTATATATTACAATTTTACAATTTTATAGTTTTGTATAAAAACTAACTTTTTATACATTTATACGATTTTATAATTACATAGATATTTACATGGCACAAGTTGAATCTGTTAAGACAAGATATAGTCAAACAAGTTTAGTTTATTTTTCTTTAGTTTCTTTCAACTTTGTTTTTTTTCCCCTTTCCCATTAGTAATTTTGAAAAAACTCCAATATAAGCAAATGTGAATATATATGTTATTTATCCTCTTTCTGAAACAATAATATACTATATGCTTTCTACCCCACTTCTTTTACATAACAATATATCTGTGTGATCACTTTGTACTTGTATATAGATATATTTTCCTTCGTTTTTTACAGCTTCCTGGTAAACCACTGCTTATATGTACCATAAGCCAGTCCTTTAACTTATGAATGATTGATTACTTTGTTTCCATTCTTTTTCTGTAAATGAACCTGCAGTGAAAATCTGATACTTATCAGAACTAGGATTGCCATGCATAATTTTGCTGGATATTGCCACATTTTCCCTTTGTAAAAGTTGTACTGTTTCTGTTCTCCCCAGTGAGGTAGATGAGTTCCTGTTCTCGCCACAGCCTCGCTAACAGTGTATGGTTGATGTGAGGGATCAGGGTAGTTTGGGGTTTTTTTTAATGTTTTAAATTTTATTTAAATCCAAGTTAGTTAACATGTGGTGTAATAATGATTTCAAGAGTAGAATTTAGTGATTCATCACTTGTAAATAACACCCATTGCTCATCCTAATACGTGCCTTCCTTAATGCCCATCACCCGTCTAGCCCATCCTCCCCACCTCCCCCCAGCAACCCTCAGTTTGTTCTCTGCATTTAAGAGTCTCTTATGGTTTGCCTCCTGCTGTTTTTATCGCATTTTTCCTTCCTTTCCCCTATGTTGAGCTGTTGTATTTCTTAAATTCCACATATGAATGAAATCGGGTGATATTTGTCTTTCTCTGACTGACTTAATTTCGCTTAGCACATCACACTCTAGTTCCATCCACATAGTTGAAAATGGCAAGATTTCATTCTTTTTGATTACCAAGTAACATTCCATTATATATGTATACCACATCTTCTTTATCCATTCCTCAGTCAATAGACATTTGGGCTCTTTCCATACTTCGGCTATTGTCAGTAGCACTTCTGTAGACATTGGGGTACATGTGCTGGGATCAGGGTAGTTTTCATTTAATTTTCTGTTGGTGTGAAGTAAAACTTATATATTAAATTGTATGTTACAATAAGTAAATGTAAAGTAAATTTTAAAATATTTACTCTGCCATGGAAGCATAATTAGAAGTGTATGACATAAAAACAAAACTCATCAATGCAGTATAGAAATATAAAATGTTCTTTACATAAAAAATGCTGAATTATTTTGACTATAAAGGGGCTATGTCAGTTTTTTAAGTATAATTTGGATGTGTTGACGATGAGAGTGTCAGTGAATTGTTCTTTAACTGAGAGCTTACACCCAGGTAATATTTTCATATTGGTATTACAGTAAGTAAAATTTCACCCAGATAATATTTTCATATCAATATTACAGTAAGAAAATTTTTTTAACTTGCAGATTAACTCGTTGGTTTTAAAGAACCTTTTTCAGTTAACTTCTGGATGTGAATTCCTTGTCCTGCTGTTTTTCCCCCGCTGTGATTTCCCCCCCTGTGTTTTGGATAAACACATAAGTTCTTCATTTATTATATAAAAATGAGCTTATGGTTATGTTTGTGCACCTGGATACTGAAATGGACTAATTCCTCTTGGACTTCGTAATTGTCTGCTTTTTTTATGAGAAAGGAAGTAAGATGAAAACAGGAAAAGAGGACAAAGTAATCAGTACCAACTTCTAATTTTTTAGCCTCCAGCAAACATTGGACAGATAGGACAACTTTTAAGTGGAACGACTGGTTCAACAATAGTCCTCTGATATGCTTGTTTTGGAATTGTGCAAACATTTGAACCGAATATCAGCAGTCTGTTGTGTAGAAATCTGGACTCCGTTCCCATAGGGCTAAATTTTTTTTTTAATCTAAAGACGATTATCTATAATGGGGGCAGGGGGGACATTCCAATGTTCTTTAACATTTTAAAATAGGAAAAATTGTAACAATAGAGGTTTATAGAATAGTACAATGAACTCTTACATACCCACTACCTGTATTTTATCTATAATTGTTAACATTTGCCTTGTTTGTTTCATCCGTATTTATCTAGGTACCTGTATAACTATACTTTTTATGAAGCATTTGAAATTAAATTGCAGGCATAGTGCTTTCAGCAAGATAGCACAAAACTCTTAACAATAGAGCATTCTTCCATACAACGTCGAAATCATTATCACACCTGAGAAAATTAAAATTTCCTTAATATCATCTAATACATGTGTATATTCAAGTCGTCCTAACAGTCACTACATTTTTTAACAGCTACTGTTTTTTAAACCAGGATTTAAATCAGAGTTCACAATTTGGTTGTTATGTGTCTTTACCTTCTTGTAGTATAGAAAAGTACCTGCAACTGTCTTTTTTTAATTCCTATTAACTTTTTAAGGAACTAGTCCTAACTTCTGGTTTTGTCTATGGGACAGCTGACTTATTATCTATTTCTGTGTAACAAGTTATTCCAAACCTAGAAGCTTCAAACAACAAACATTATTTCACACAGGTTTTGAGCATGAGAAGTCTAGAAGCAGTTTAGCTGAGTGTGTCTGGCTCAGAATCTCTGATGAGGCTATAATCAAGACGTCAGCTGGCCCTGCAGTCATCTTATGGCTTGACTGATGCTTTAGGATCCACCACCGGGAACCCACATGACTATTGCCAGGAGGCCTCGGTTTTTGCCATGTGGATCTTTCCATAGGGTTGCAAACAACTTGGCCTCTAACTCCATCCACAGTAGGTAATCCAAGAGAAAGTCACACACACACACACACACACACACACACACACACACACACACGAGATGAAACCTACGTTATTTTTTATAACATAGTCTTAGAAGTGACATATGTCACTTCTGCCATATTATCTTGGTCATAAGAACCAACATTAATACAGTGTGGAAGGGGATAAGAGGGTATAAATACCAATAGGCAGCTATCATGGCATGCCAACCTAGAGCCTGGCCACTATAGCCCATGTTCCAAATTTGTCTCGTTTCTTTGTGTTATCATTTTATTTATTCCTTTATTACACCCATATTTCTTATAAACTGGAAGTTGTGTCTAACTGCTTGATGGTACCCAAGGTCATCATTTTGTGCAAGATTCTGTATTTCATACTGCATCACTTCAGGAAGTACATAATGTCATGTTGTCATATGTGGCCAAGGTGATCTGATATCCTTTGTAAAGGTGCAGTTAGAAAGTAATCTGCAAGTTGATAGTTTAGACAGTTTACCAGATGTCTTGTTCTTTGGGCAAGAATTTGAATTTCATGTGATCTTTAATAGCAGTAGCTAACTTTTTTTGTGCATTTGTTACCTGCTTAGTGCTTTTAAATACATTTCTTCATTTTAACTTCCACAGTGCTCTGAGATAGGTCCTCTTAATTATCCCCATTCATAGAAAATTTTAAGCTCCTAGAATTTAAATGTTAAGGCACACAACTAATAAATGACAAAGCCAGTATTTAAACTCAGGTTTATCTGACTCCAGAACCCATGTTCTTGACCGCACTGCTTATAGAAAGAAAGGGAGAATTTACAGAGACCGTTACACAAGGTGTTGAAAGGAAGTCTCTTGAAGATACAGGTGGGAACCCTGAAGTACGAGGGGTAAGCTCTGAAGGTTGTTATCTATGCCTCAGATACATGACATTACAGGCAGTATCCCTAGCTTCAAAGCAGAATCATACCTAAACTATTCTAGGCAGATGAGAAGCTGTGCTGTGTTAAGGATTTCTAGAGGCTATTGTACTACTAAAGAACTCGTTTCTTGGCAAAAATCATTTTCTATTCTGGAAATAGAATTGTGTTGTAAAGTTACATATTTCTGATGTATAGTTGTAGCTACAACTATAACGTCAAGTTAAGATTAAGGCAAACGTGTAAATGATTCCAGGCAGAGTTTTTATTGGTGGGAGTGAGGGAAGGAGAAAAGAGGAAAGAAATGTGCCTCAGTGGAAAAGGAAAGAGAACCGTTGACTCTTTCACGATTAGACCTTGAAAGCAGTGCTGACAAGTAGTATTTTAGTGATGAGGAAAGTGTTCTATGTGTGGCTAGGAGGTACCGCATTGAACCGAGCAACTTGAAAGGGTAGTTACAAAGTCACATAGAATTCACTGTTCCTTTATTGTGTCTCTTCATTTCAGATACAAATATCCCTCTTTTCATACTGGGAAGGAAATATGGAATCTTGGGAAACATGGAGTTTCAGAATTGGAAAGACTTCTCTAAAATAATCCTATAGCTCTTTCCACCACCAGTTCTTTTTATGAATAAGGAGGCTCAAAGTCAGAAGGACTGACTTACGCAGTCAAGGGAGTAAGGGCTGGGGCTGGGGCTGGGGCTGGCGCTAGGACCCAAGCCTTCACTGTCCCCGCTCTAGCTTCGTTGTTCTCTCCTATCTGACCTCACAAATAAGAAAGTGGATGTAAAAGGGACCAACGTAATCAAGCACAGGGCAGTCAGAAAGAAAAAAAATCAGAAGTCCCTGTTTGTTTTAAAAGAGGTACTCAGAAATGTGAGTAAAGTCTCTTAGTTCTGAGAGGAATGACCTCTGGGCAAAGATGGGGATAATTGGCCTTAGTGATTTTGTTCCTAAGACTATCCACTACACTTTGGTGTGTTAAGTAGGATGGAGCAAATGTTAATGGGCTTGGGTAAATTGGTTCTGTGCCCCCAGATCTAATAAAAATAATATGAGAAAAAAGGCTGACCTACCAACACTCCACCAACCCCAAAGTTAAGCCTCAGGTTTCAGCCCCTTTTAAAAACCGATGGAAGAACAATTGATCTCTCTTTCTTCTCTGCCCTTGCCTTGCCCTGTGTTATTTATTCACTGTATCCCATTGGTACAGTTGTCTCGATGAGCCAGTGACAGTGGACTCTTACAACACACGCCTCAGGTAAGCAGACGATACTCCTTCTGTGAAGACAAAAACTTCTGAAGGCAGTGGTCCTCCAAGTGTGGTCCTGGGACCCGGAGCATCAGCATCACCTAGGAATGTTCTAGAAATACCAATTCGAGGGCCCATTCCATCATGAATCAGAAGTTCCAGGACCGGGGCTCAGCATCGTGTGTTTTAGCCAGTCCTACGTATGATTCAGATACAGGCTAAACTTTGAAAAGCACTGTCCTAGGCCTTTCTCTAGGTGAAGTCCTACTCTATGATGCAGTTAAGCTGTAGCCAGGGAGCATAGCCCAGGGAGTGAAATTCACGGAATATAGGTTAATTCTTAGCAACACTAAGGAAGCAATTTCCAGACCTCTTCAGGATTCCTAAATGTCTGCAGAGAGCTGCCGCAGGCTCTGGTCGCCCAAGACAAAAGCAGACAAACAAACAACAACAGCTTGAGTCTTGGATGTTGTAGACATGGGCTAATCCTTAGTTCTGAGTACAGGAATGGAGGGAGTCATTGCTGAGCAGTATATCTGTGTTTCACTGTAGTTGCGCTATGTGAACCTGAGTTTTAACTCTGGCCTGTAAATAAGAATGGTTTTTGAGTGCGTGCTTTTTTTAAATCTGTTTTCCCTCCTACGTCGACAGTGAAACAGATGAAATTAGTAGTTCTTCCCGCTTGCCAGGCATAAATTGTTACTTGTGGTTTCCAGTAGGAGGGACTCTGAGCTACTTTTAAATATGTATTCTGGCTTTTGTGCCAAAAAGGAGATAGGAACTGTAATGTCTTAAGGAAGAAGAGGATTTTATACTCAGGCCACATGGAGACAGTTGTTTTCCGAAAGCAGGTGACCCTCTAGGCTTCTTAAGATTTCTAGAAAAGTCCTAAATGACCAGCGATTATGTATGGAGCACAGATGCGTTCCAGATGTGCTTAGCTAGACTGTAGGTGGATTATCTCATTTCATCCTCACAACAAACCTGAGAGGTAAGCATGAATACTTTCATTTCACAGACTGGGAAATGCAGTTTAAAGGGCTTTACCACCTGTCCAAAGTCACACAGTCTTGAAATAGCAGACCAGGTTTCAAACTCAGGTGTGTCTGAGTCCACAGCTTCTGTTCCTCTCCTCAGACTCCCCGCACTCCCTCCCCACACCACCAGTCCTAAACCCTGCTATGGTGTATTTCCCTTTCTTTTCCTTGAATATCCTTCTCTCCTGCTTCCTCACTAAACAACTACTTCAAGACTCAGTTCAATTTATACCTTGTTACAGTTTTCCTGGCCAGATTTTCCTCTTTCCTCTCCAGCCTCCCCCAGTTCCTCACACTAAGTTCCCATCATGATTTTCCATGTAAGCTAGTTTGTATCTTTCTCATTGTAACACATTGTAACATGATCTTTTTTTAGGTGTCTGTGTCTCTCAATGGCCAGTGACTACCTCAGAGCCAGATTTAGTTTCTTATTCTCTTTCCTCATAGCTCCAGCCTACATTTATATTTCCCTTCTGTGATAGTCTCAGAATCTGACGAAGTTAGAAGTGGAAGAGACTTAACAAAAAAGAAAAGATGTAACTCACATCTTCAAGGACTGGGGTTGAAAAAGTACCAAATGTCTGATAACTGCTGCTTTCCTTAGTAAAATCAATACTCAGGCGACCATCATTCCCATCACAACCATGAGTAAAGGCCACAAAATCTTCAATTTATAACTTTTCTTGAAAAAGTTGGTGAGCTGAGTTTGTAAGACAACCAAGTGAATTTAATTCCAGAGTGTTGAGCATTCTGAGCAGAGATGGGATACACAAGCTGTTTCACTTTCAGAACACAGAGGGGGTTCCCATTCGCTTGCTGGTTATTTTTCGTGGGCCTCCTTCGGTTTTCTCGCAAGAAAGATTAGAGGTAGATCAGGAGATAGAAAGGAGCCCACATGAGTGTCACAGGTGTGCCAGAGTTGGTTGGTTGTCTCCAGGAGACAGGCATGAAACACCCCCTTGTTCATCAGAATCTTCTATTGCATTAAGCAAAGGCCTTAAAGCCACAAGGGGAGGGTCAGCAACCCTCTCACTCCCAGGGCCCAAGTGAAGATCCGCTGCTTCCTAAGGAGGGGAAGAAGCAGACCCCATCTGCTTCTTGGAAAGGAACTTCTTACTCACTTACATACCTCACAGGTACCCGCTGCTTCTGGACCTTCTGCCTGTATGGGAAGGACAGAAACACCTGTTGGTCCCAGGATTCTGCACCAATAAAAACCAGAGGTCTGCTACCACTGGGGAGAACCTGGGAACTCTTTCTGCCTAAGAGCTGTCACTAATTCAAGGCAGAATTTGGCTCTCGTGGAGATTGAGGAGGGGCAGAAATTTAAAACCCCGCTGTAGAGGCCTGGGTGCGTAGACTCTGCCTAATGCTAAGTAACAAGCACTAGGATTCTATTGCTAGGGCAAGAGGAGGACTCGGCAGGAGACCCCCTTGTAGTGTAGGCATTCACGGACTGCTGAAAGCTGAAAGTAGAGCAGGGACCGTGAGATAAACTCCAGGCCTCGCACCAAGCACAAGGCAGCGGTAGTCCACCACCAGACGGATCTGCAGCCGGTGGCACACTGAGGTTGAAGACGGCAACAACAAGATGCAAACCCAGCCCAACAGCTGATGAAGTTGACACAGGGTCTCATGCTAACATCCTCGCAGAAGAAGAGGCACGCCTGTTTCCATGAGTACATGCTGTTTACCTCAGTCTCCCTTCTTCTTCTATCACAATGTCCGGTGTTCAGGAACAATGTCCCAACACATCACGTAGTAAGAAAAAAACCCACTGACACAAGATAAAGAAGTCAGGAGGAGTTTGGGAAGATGGAGGGATAGGACAACCCGGAGCTCACCCCATCGCACGTTTCTGACTAAATGTCATCCACCTCCAAGTCATAAACCGGAGAGTTATCTGAAGACTGGCAGAATAAACTCTGCAACTAAGTGTGGAGAAGAAGCTGCCTCTGAAAGGGTAGGAAGATCAGAAAGATGAGGGGAGGCTGGCCACAGGAGGGAGGGAGCCGTGCGCCTGGACAGCAGAGAGAAATGGGCCCTCGTAGCAGGGAGCTCACACAGGGAGAACTAATTCCCATGACGTTGGGCTCTGAAAACGAGAGGGGCTGAATCCCTTGAGTATAACCAGTGGGACTTGGAGCCTGGACCTTGAAGTCAGCTGACTCAGCACTGGGTGAGCCCGGTGACGGCTGGGTTACTGCCCTTAAAGAGACAACAGCCTGCATGGAGAGGCAACGTAAAAATGGCAGTTTGTACAATACCAGAGGCAAATGGGAGGCAGATATGTTCATACTGATTTTAGAGTGTGTTTGGGGACTTCTGTGAAAACAAGGGAGCCAGCGCGTGCCATTTTCCTCCCCCACACCCCCAGCATAAACACAAAGCCATCTGCAGGAGGCACAACTACACAGGCCCTTGCTACCTGACCTTCTAGCGAGTGCGCCACACCCATGAGTTCTCCTGAGGATCTGCCCACTCCAAGCCTGCTAACCTCTGCCCTGGATTCAGGGCAAATTTTGGTAAAATCATGTGCCTGTCGTGCCCAGCCTCGCAACCCCCAGGTGCCCTGGCACCTAGCCCCAACCCACCGCAGCACTTCAGGGGATCAGGCTTAAGACTAGTGGCCCAATGCAAATTTTGCTGACATTGCTGCCCACCTCCCAAGTTCCCCAGCAAGCATGCTGCCCCAACAGAGCTGGCCTGCCTGGGGCCCACTGACACCACAGAGAGCAAACACAGCCCACAACAGGCAGAAAGTCAGTGCAGATGACTGCACTGAAAGGAAAAGTGACTCAGACAAAACAGCAGGGCATAAGCGACACACATAGGATACTCTCCTGAAGTGCCAGTTTCTGACGAAAAGGGGCACTTCCCTGCAGGGTACTCCAGGACCTCTTCTTCATAAAGTCACTACTTCTAAGAGAAGACATAGCTGACCTTCCTAACACACAGAAACAGACACAGAAAGGCAGACAAAATGAGGAGAGAAATTGAACCCAAATAAAAGAACAGGACAAGGCCATGGCCTGAGATCTAAGCAAAACAGATATAATTAACATTCCTGACAGAGAATTCAAAGCAATGATCATAATAATACTCACTGGACTTGAGAAAAGAACAGAAGACATGAGTGAGACCCTTTATACACAGATAAGAAACAACGTGGCAGAAATAAAGGACTCAATAAATGTAATGAGAGGGGCGCCTGGGTGGCTCAGTCGGTTGAGCATCCGACTTCAGCTCAGGTCGTGATCTCGCGGTCCGTGAGTTCGAGCCCCACGTTAGGCTCTGTGCTGACAGCTCAGAACCTGGAGCCTGCTTCTGATTCTGTGTCTCCCTCTCTCTCTGACCCTCCCCCCATTCATGCTCTGTCTCTCTCTATCTCAAAAATAAATAAACGTTAAAAAAAAATTTTTTTAAATGTAATGAGAAACATGTTTGATGGAATGAACAGCAGCCTGGAAGAAGCAGAGGAACAAATTAATGACATAAAAGAGTAATGCAGAGTAACCAAGCTGAACAAAAGAGAGAAAAAAGAATTATGCAAAACAAGAATAGACTTACGGAACTCAGTGACTCCATGAAACATGGTAATGTTCGTTTTATAGGAGTCCCAGAAGAAGAAGAGGGGGCAGAAAATTTATTTGAAGAATTAATAGGTGAAAACTTCCCTAATCTAAGGAAGGAAGCAGATAATCCAGATCTAGGAGGCACAGAGAGCTCCCATCAGAAACAACAAAAGCAGATCCACCCTAAGACATATTGTGGTTAAACTGGCAAAATACAACGATAAAAAATTTTAAAGGCCAAAAGAAAAAAATACAGTAACATACAAGGGAAAACCCATAAGGCTAGTAGGGCATTCTTTAGCAGAAATTTTCCAAGCAATAAGCATGATGTATTCAAAATGCTGAATGGGAAAAACCTGCAGCCAAGAATACTCTATCCATCAAGACTATCATTCAGAAGAGAAGGAAAGATAGTTTCCCAGATAAACAAAAACTAAAGGAGTTCATGACCACTAAGCCAGCCCTGCAAGAAACATTGAAGGGTACTCTTTGAGTGAAAAGGAGAGACCAAAAGTGACAGTATAAAGGTAGGAAACAAAAAAGCAGTAACAATGAATATTTCTCTAAAACATATCAGTCAAGGAATTGACAAGATAAAACAATATGAAATACGACAACATATACATAAAATGTGGGGAGGAGAGGAGTAAATAATGGGTTCAAACTTAAACAACCATCAACTTAATACAGACTGCTCTACACAGAAGATGTTATATACAAACCAAATGGTATATACAAACCAAAAACCATAATGTTGCAAAGAACAAAGAGAAATAACCCCAAATATATCACTGAAGAAAATCAGCAAATCATAAAAGAAAGATAAAAAAGGATCAGAAAATTTTCAGAAACAACCATAAGATATAATGAAATGACAATAAATACGTATCTGTCAATAATCTCTTTGAATGTAAATGGACTAAATGCTCCAATCAGAAGGCACAGGACATCAGAATGATTGGGGAAAAAAAATAAGACCCATCTGTATACTCCCTAGGGAAGACTCATTTTAGACTTAAAGACACCTACAGATTGAGAGTGAGGGGATGAAGAAACATCTGCCATGCAAATGGATGTCAAAAGAAAGCTAGAGTAGCAATACTTGCATTGGACCAAATGGACTTTAAAACAAAGTCTGTAACAAGATACAAAGAAGGACATTATATAACAATAAAGGGGACAATCCAACAAGAAGATATAACAGTTGTAAATATTTATGCACCCAACATAGGAGAACCCAAATGCATACGGCAGTCAAACATAAAGGAACTGATTGATAATAATATAGTAATAGTAAAGGACTTTAACACCCCACTTAATATCAGTGGACAGATCATCTAAACAAAATCAACAAGGAAATAATGGCTTTGAATGACACACCCTACCAGATGGATATAACAGACATACTCAGAACATTCCATCCTGAAACAGCAGAATACACATTCTTTTCACGTGTACATGGAACATACTCCAGAATAGGTCACATATTAGGCCACAAAACAAGCTTTAGCAAAATTCAAGAAAATAAAAGTCATACCATGCATCTTTTCTGACCACAGCAGTATGAAACTAGAACTCAACCACAAGAGAAAGTCTGGAAAGACCATCTATACATGGATATTAAATAACATGCTACTAAACAGTCAAGAGGTCAGCCGTAAAATAAAAGAAGAAATTAAAAAGTACCTGGAAACAAATGAAAATGAATGGCTAAAACCTTGGGGATGAAGCAAAAGCAGTTCTAAAGGGGAAGTTTATAGCAGTACAGACCTACCTCAAGAAGTAAGAAAAATCCCAAATAAAACCCTAACCTCACACTTAAAGGAGCTAGAAAAAGAACAATAAACAAAACCTAACATGAGCAGAAGGAAGAAAATGATAAAGATTGGAGGAGAAATAAATTATAACAGAAACTAAAAAACAAAAACAGTAGAACATATCAATGAAACCGAGAGCTGGTTCTTTGAAAAGTCAATTAAATTGACAAACCTCTAGCCACACTTCTCAAGAAAAAAAAAAGAGAAACTGAAATAAAATCACAAATGAAAGGGGAAAAATAACAACCAACACCACAGAAATATGAAAAATTATGACAGAATATGATGAAAAACCATATGCCAAAAAATTGTACAACCTAGAAGCAGTGGTTAATTCCTAGGAGTATAAACTACCAAAACTGAAACCGGAAGACACAGAAAATTTGAACAGACTGGGGCATCTTTGAGCATCTGACTTTGGCTCAGGTCATGATCTCACAGTTCAGGCCCTGCATTGGGCTCTCTAATGTCAGTGCAAGAGCCCACTTCAGATCCTCTGTCTGCCTCTCTTTCTGCCCCTCCCCTGCTTGTGCGCTTTTGCTCTCAAAAATAAATAAAACATTAATAAAAAAGAAAAGAAAATTTTGACAGATAACCAGCAAAAGAAGTTGAATCAGTAATCAAAAAACTACCAACAAACAAAAAGCTCAGGACCAGATGACTTCACAGGTGAATTCTACCAAACAGTACCTGTTCTTCTCAAACTATCCAAAAAATAGAAAAGGAAGAAAAACTTTCACATTCATTCTATGAGGCCAGTATTACCCTGATACCAAAACCAGATAAAGACTCCACTAAAAAAGCCAACTACAGGCCAGTATCTCTGATGAACTCAGATACAGAAATTCTTAGTAAAATACTAACAAACTGAATCCTACAATACATTAAAACAGTCGTCCTCCACAATCAAGTGGGATTTATTTCTGAGTTGCAGGGGTGGTTCACTATTTGCAAGTCAGTGAGTGTAATACATCACATCAGTAAGAGAAAGGATAAGAACAATATGATCATTTCAATAGATGCCAAAAAAAAAAAAGCCTTTGACAAAGCACAACATACATTCGTGATAAAACTCCAACAAAGTAGACTTAAAGGGAACATGCCTCAACATAATAAAGGCCATATATGAAAAACCCATAGCTAACATAATCCTTAATGGGGAAAAACTAAGAGCTTTTCCCCCGAGGTAAGGAAGAAGACAAGGATGTCCACTCTCACCATTTTTATTCAGCATTGTACTAGAAGTACAGCAATCAGACAACAAAAAAATAAAAATAAAAAGCATCCAAATTGGTAAGGAAGAAGTGAAAGTTTAACCATTTGCAAATGACATGATACTCTATATAGAAAACCTGAAAGACTCCACCAAAAAACTTCTAGAACGTATAAACAAATTCAGTAAAGTCACAGGATACAAAATCAATGTACAGAAATCTGTTCCTTTTGTATGCACCAGTATTTAAGCAGCAGAAAGAGAAATTTAGAAAAACCTTAACGGTTGCACCAAAAACAATAGAAATTGATACCTAGAAATAAACCTAACCAAAGAGGTGAAAGACTTGTACTCTGAAAACTAAAAACCACAGACCAAAGAAACTGAAGTAACACAGAAGTGGAAAGACAGTGCAGGCTCATAAATTGGAAGAACAAATATTGCTAAAATGTCTATACTACCCAAAGCAACATATGCATTTAATGCAATCCTTATCAAAATACCGACAGCATTTTTCACAGAACTAGAACAAACAATCCTAAAATTTGTTTGGAACCACAAAAGACCTCGAATAGCCAGAATGATCTTGAAAAAGAAAAGCACAACTAGAGGCCTCAGAAATCTGGACTTCAAGTTATGTTACAAAGCTGTAGTCATCAAAACAGCATGGTATTGGCACATAAATAGACACGTACATCAGTAGAACAGCATAGAAAACCCAGAAATAAACCCACAGTTATATGGTCAGTTAATCTTCAACAAAGCAAGAAAGAATATCCAGTGAGAAAAAGACAGTCTCTTTAACAAATAATACTGGGGAAACTGAACAGCCATATACAAAAGAATGAAACTGGACCACTTTCTTACACCATACACAAAAATAAATTCAAAATTGGTTAAATATCTAAATGTGGAACCTGAAACCAAAAAATCCTAGAAGAGATCACAGGCAGTAACTTCTGTGACAACAGCTGTAGAACTTTTTTCAAGATATGTCTCCAGAGGCAAAGGAAACAAAAGCAAACATAAACTATTGGGATTACATCAAAATAGAAAGTTCCGCACAGTGTAAGAACAATCAACAAAACTAAAAGTCAGCCTGCTTAATGAGAGAATATATGTGTAAATGACATATCCAATAAAAGGTTAGTATCCAGAATATATAAAGAACTTAAACGACTCAAACTCAAAAAACAAATGATACAATTAAAAAAATGAGCAGAAGACATGATAAGATGTTTCTCAAAGGTGGCCAACAGATCCGTAAAAAGATATTCATCATACCTTTACCATCAGGAAAATGCAAATCAAAACTACAATGAGATCACTTTACACCTGTCAGAATGGCTAAAATCAACAACACAAGAAACAACAGTTGTTGAGGAGGATGTGGAGAAAAAGGAACCCTCATGTACTGTTGGTGGGAATGCAAAGGGGTTGCAGCCACAGTGGAAAACAGTATGGAGGTTACACAAAATTTGAAATAGAACTACCCTATGATCCAGCATTTGCACTACTGGGTATTTACCCAAAGAATACAAAAACACTAATTCAAAGGGATACATGCACCCCTATGTTTATAGCAGCATTATTTATAGTAGCCAAGATACAGAAGCAGCCCAAGTGTGCGTCTACGGATGAATAAAGATGTGGTATGTACATACAATGGAATATTATTCAGCCATAAGGAAGAATGATATCTTTCCATTTGCACCAACATGAATGGAGCTAGAAGGAATAATGCTAAGCGAAATAAGTGAGTCAGAGAAAGACAAATACCACATGATTTCACTCATATGTGGAATTTAAGAAACAACAGAGGAAAAGGAAAAAAGAGAAAGACAAATCAAGAAACAGACTTTTAACTGTAGAGAACAAACTGGTGGTTCCCAGAAGAGAGGAGGGTGAGGGGATGGGTAAAACAGGTTATGAGGATTAGGGAGTGTACTTGTCATGATGGGCACTGGGTGATATATGGAATTATTGAATCACCATATTGTGTACCTAAAACTAATATAATGCCACATGTTAACTAAAATTGAAATTAAAACTTTGAATGCTACTTTTATACGTAAAAAAAGCACCAACCAGACTGAAATGAGCTAGATGTTGGCACTCTCCGTCAGGGTCATGAAAACAACTATGATTAATACATAAAGGATCTAGGGGCACCTGGGTGTCTCATTTGGTGGAACAGGAGACTCTTGATCTTGGGTCATGAATTCAAGCTCCACATGAGGCATAGAGAGTACTTTTAAAAATATGTAAAGGATCTTGTAGAAAAGATGAACAGCATTCATGAGCAGATGGGAAATTTTAGCAGAGAGAAAGAAACAGAAAAAGAGTCAAATGTAAATCTTAGAGATTAACATGTGATGCCAAAGGTGAAGAATTCTTTCAATATGTTTATGTGCAGACTTGATGCAGCTAAGGAAAGAATCAGTAAACATGAAGATTGATAAGTAGAAATTTTCCCAAGTGAAACACAAAGGAGAAAAATGTGAAGCATCCAGGAGCTGTGGAACAATATCCAGTGGTCTAACGTACATGTAATTATGTCCAAGAAGAGAGAGAAATGAGGTAGAAAAAATAATTGAAGATTATGGCCAAGAATTTTACAAAATTAGTGAAGGCGCTCAGAAACTCTCAAGCTAAATAAATAAAACCCAGGGTGTCTTACACTGGTAGTGGAGGGAGAATATCCAAGTGGGGAAGGGCGGTGGGGGGGGGGGGGGTTGGGGAAGGGACAGCTGGAACTCTCAATTCAGTTTTAGCCCTTGTTTTGCAAACACCATGGAGCATCTGTCCCCAGTTATCCCTGATATCACCACACTGACAATTTAAGACTGGCCCAAGAGGAAATCCAGGGATCTTTCCTTAGAGCCAGCCCCACAGCCAAGGAAGTCTAAATGGGGTTACCTAAGCAAGACACAGGGCTGCATTTCTCACGTGTGTCAATGCAAATGGGAAGCATTTCTCCTGTCAGAGGTTCAGTTGGGGAGAAAGAAAGGTTTTTCATCAGTTTACACTGTATGTATAGCATCGTAAAAGCTCTGTGAAATAGGGATGTAAAGAAACATCTTCAATCTGGTGTTTCCCTCAGGCTTCTTTTTCCTGATGTTATGTCATCATGGGAAATAAACTCGAGAAGAGACAGGCATTTTGTTGGTGTCATCTCTTAGAACATTGCCTAGCAATTGTTAATTCATTCCACAAATAATTAAGTGACAGCTTTGTATCAGACACTTTCTAGGCATTTCTAGGCATTTGCCTGATATAGCTGTAAGGTCCCTGCTTTCACGGAGTTTACATTCTAGTGGGTGGGGATGTGGATAGCAAAATACAACAAATGAGAGTATTAGAAAGTAGTACCCAGGGGGCACCTGGCTGGCCCAGTCAGTAGAGCATGTGACTCTTGATCTTAGGGTTGTGAGTTGGAGCCCCACATTGGGCGTGGAGATGACTTAAAAAATAAATAATAAAAAAGGAAAAAAGAAAAAAATAAACTAGTACCTTGTATGAGAAGACAAAATGGGGCAGTTAGAGAGGGAGTAACTAGGGTGAGTACTCACAGCGGTCTTCCCTGAGCTGGTCACCTGTTAACATCCCATGGGAGATAACTCAGAGAAACGCTGGGCTCTAAAAGAAATAAAGACAACATCATCCCATTAGAAAATATCATTTGTAAGTAAGGACTTGTTCTTTCCTTCCTTTCTTCTGGTCATCTCAGTGCCAACCCCAAGGAGCTCTTTTATAAGACAGCAGATCAAAGAAAAAGTGAGAAGGCAGAGCTGAGCACTCTGGCCCACTTCAGAGACCTGCCTCCTTCCCACATCACTAACCCTGACAATATATGCCACCTTCAGAAAAGCCCCACAGCTGTCTATAGCAGTCATAACAAGATGAGCATTCATCATCATAATTCATTTAGCAGATATTCTATTGAGTCTTTCCTGGGGCCAGGCACTGCTGGGAACATAGCAGTGAACAAGACAGACAGAAACCCTTGCCCTCAAGGAGGACAGGGATCCTGATTTTGTTCTGAGTATTTGGGGCATATGAAGCTCTGGTTCTAGAAGAGAAGAAGTCTTGCCCTCTCTCCTCCACCCCTACCATCACCACCCGTCTTCTTCTTTTTCCATAGAGTCAATCTACTTAGCTTCCTGGTTATAAAAAGGAGAATAGAATTTAGGCAGCTCTAGAAATGTAGTTAATTCGACTCTGTTTTTGTGGAATACTAACACTTTATGTAAATATCCAGAGTTGAGTTTCAGTGGAGAAGCTTTTTCTGAGGAACCAGGAGAATGACACTTCCATTAGAATTTAATCGCGTTTTACTTCAAAATTTATTCTCCAGTTTTCTCCAAACCCTCTGGAATTTTTTTCCAATGTAATTCTATTGGGAATGATGGAAACGGTAGAGCGCTTCCCACTAACCTCTGCTTCCAGTAAGGCCTCTCTGACAGGGCGTATTGCTTAAGCACTTGTGCCCATCGGTCTGAGAAGGCACCTTCCAGCAGCGCACTAAAATGTTCACAGTCTGCAAATAAATCGGGCCACATGTGTGTTTGCTCAGCTCAACCAACAGAGACGCAGCGCATGCTTTTTGCTTTGTGAAGGCAATGATGTCACTTTAGCTATGCAAAAAATGACTTAAAATGTGGTGTGGTTTTAGTTGAGCTGTCGAGTGTTATTTTGTCTAGCTTTTACTATGTGGGTTTCACACTTTAACACACACCAGCAGGCATTTTTAAGGGTTCCATTGATTATTAACATTTTTAAAGACTTCGAGTGGAATAGAAATGAAGACATGTGTTATTCAGCATTCATTTATGAACATTGTGAGCCCTCTCTTGATAACTTGAACATGAGAACAAAAAAGTTTTGAGAAGGACAAGAGGATTCTTAATATGATTTTAATAAGATGGTTCCCCATGACTGGGATCCGTTTAGAGAGTACTTTAATGTTTCTTGGGTGGCTTTAGCTTACTCTGGGTTTCAGTTCAGCAAACACTTGTTGAGTGTATGCCAGGCTTTGTATTTTGTAAAGAGCAAAATTGAAAGGTTTGCCCTTGCATCAGGGGTTAGAATTTCAGAACCATGCTGAGCATCACAGTGCATGCTTTTGCACATGTGCACCGCAGCCCAAGTCTTGGAGTGGCTGAGTTTGAGTTAGAGTCTGTGAACTTGGGCAAGAGAGACAGTTGGCTTAGGTTATTTCTAATAGCTTTTAGCTTTTTCTCACTGTTTGGAATGCTTTGATCACTGGGAAAAAAGCCCCACCACTCTGAACTAAATTGTGTGAAGTCAAATATTCCTCTTTCTGGAATTCTTTCCCCCTCCTCTTTTATTTTAATTTAGGAGCACTGATGGAAGAGAATTCCAGAAATAGAGTAGCGTGTGACTGCATTCATTAAGGTAGAGAACAGAAGCAAACAATCAAATGGGTCTGCCTCCCCTCAAGAGAGTCACTTTCGTTCTTTACCCAGTGCTCCCCTGGGCCCCTGGGCTACTGGAACCGTGATAACCATCAGCCAGAAGCCACCCCTACCCTACTCCAGCTGAAAAGCATTACTAACAACGCAGATTCAGAGCAAAGTGGTTTTGGGGTTTGGTCTTGATTTCTGAATGATCCAGATAAATTGAGTGATTTCTCAACTTGTTTTGTAGGGGGAGAAGAAATTAAGAAACTAAGGATGTTCTATTTAACTATTCATCCTGGAAACATCTGAGGCTTCTGTATGAGGCACAGTTCTAGAAATGGGATTAAAAATAAGACACGGATCCTACCTTGATGCAGGATATAAAGTGCTCACTAGGAGCTTGCCATCCAGCTGGGGAGGCATGGCATACAGATAGGAAATAAGTAGAGGGCACAAAAGAGAATATATAATTAAGTGCCATGTAGCACATTTGTAGTACGTTCTGTCAGCAAATAATTATAATACCTGTTATGAGTCAGATACTGCTAACGTACCAGGATACTGACATTTTTACAAAAGGTTTCATATCGTTTCTGTGTTTAGAGAAGAGGATTATCACGTAAATTACATAAACAAATATTTCCTGTTCTCGGTGTCCTTTTTGCCAAATGTTTGCTAATACCTTTCTTATTGTGACTTATTTCAGCCAGAAAAACAGGAAGTAGGTAAAGATCATTTATTATGAGAAGAACTATGTGAAAAGTACCACCAAAACTGCTGCTTTTGTCCCAAGTTTAATGCCTAATCGAAAGCCTACTTGCTTTGGGCACTGAGAAACCATTTTCCCAGGCCTGACTCTACAAAGAGTAGCTTTGTGACCTTTAGCAGATCACCTGATCTTTTTATGCTGAAGTTTTTCTCAGTTGTCAAAAACATAACTCTCCAAAGGCCTCCAGTCAAATGCTGACTCCTCTGTGAAACTTTTCCCAGTCT
Source organism: Prionailurus viverrinus (assembly GCF_022837055.1). Taxonomy (NCBI): domain Eukaryota; kingdom Metazoa; phylum Chordata; class Mammalia; order Carnivora; family Felidae; genus Prionailurus; species Prionailurus viverrinus. The sequence continues at coordinate 9,058,124 of NC_062570.1, read as the reverse complement.
CATGTCTTTCTCCTCGCGCATCCCTCTTCTTCCTTCTCTGCTACCTCATTGTCTTGAAGGACACTTCCTGACTCCCAAACTCCCTTAATACTGGAGGTTATACCTCTTTTCTGTGGCCTTTTGTTGCATCTTTTTTATATCTGATTACACTGTTTTCAGCGCATTTAGATGTCAATCAAAATACCCCTGGGCAATTTAGAGGATTTTTTTGTGTTTGTCTTAGTTCTTATTCTGGTGACAGATGTTAAAATTGCACCAGATGAAAGGATTTATTTAAAATACCAGGCCTTTCAATATGTAACAATATGTTACATCATATTTCATTCAGATACTTGTACCAATGGTGAGAGTCCCAGGTGAAAAGGATAAGTAGTTGGAAAATAGACAGTTTCTTATGCACTAGTAAACTCAATACCTGTGTCTCTTTACTGTTTTAAAAAATATATATATAGCATAACATTTGTTGACAGTAAATATTGTGTTGTACATAAAGCTTATTTTATGGTTTGGGTTTACTTTTGTTTGAAATTGGAAGGTATGTTAGAATTTGAATGCTTTAAAAGGTTAGTAACATCAACATGAGATTTCCCAGCATCTGCTTGCATGAAACACTTGAGATATATTAAGTCAGCCCTAACTCCCACAAACCACAGCATCTTTTTAATATGTTATTGTTTTTATTGTGCAGTAAGTAAGGTTTTAGTACAGTAAAATAAACATTCAGGTCACCTGGAAAGCTCAGTTACTTGAATTTTGGGTACTTTTATCAAAAGGAGACCAATGAGAATATTTTATTGCAGGCCAACAGCAGAGATGTACTTATTTAAGAATCATTTCACATTATGGCATGGGACTTCTGAGCCTTTTTTTTTTTTTTTTTTTGGAATTATAATTACTGGTGTCCTTATCAATTGTTAAATCCTGTTTTCAAGGATTCAGTCATCTGTATGACTGAGTTTGGTGGACAGAGTTTGGTTCAGTCCCAGCAGTTGAATGAAACAGCATCCCAGGCTTTTTGGTAGTTATTCAGGTACCTTTTGTGTACAGAGTAGTTTTAAAACATACTCTTGTTTGTAAACTGAAATGCCTGTCAAAGAAAGTTCTGACATCTTTTCCTTATAACATACGAACTGATCCTTGACTTAAGTACCAATTTTATGAAAAGCTGCTAGTGTTTGATAGAATTTACTGCCACTGAGCACAAGAAAGCATGCTTTGCATTCTCAGAGGGAAAGTACTTTCTTAGTGCTGTGAGGGAGAAATTTCTGGAACATATGAAAATATCTGTTCTAATTATGAGATAGCTTATATGTTCGTTCAGTTTAGCTGTGTTATCTATTATAGGGAGAGCCTACTGTTGGAGCTTTGTGATAGTCCTCCCAACTAATGACCAAGACCGTTTTATAAGTATTTCCTTGGGTTTAGATACTTCTTTTGTGTGTTTTCAGTTTTATTTGATATCTTTTTAACTGTTTTCTTTCAAAAGTTGAATGTGCTTTTGGACAGGTTAGACAGTGACTGCAGAATCATCAATTACCAAACATCTGATGTTAACCAGACTGGAATCATTTCTTCATAAAATTATTCTTGACAGGGTCGCTGGAGGTAGCAGATAACTTAAGTCACTGCCTTTAGCTTACTGCATTGAGAACTTTATAATTCACAGGTATAATATGGTATTTCTTAATTTTCTAACTAGAAATTATCTGATGATATTTTTTAACTTTAGCATATCCAGAAATTGTAGATAGAACTGCCTTTATTCAGGTATGATTCTTTTGTTCTTTTCAGTGTACGATTGTATAATTATTGCCTGAATCAAACTAGTCAAGCCACTGGAGTGCCCAGTCAGCATATTGGTAACCTGGCTCATTGTTGAATCAGTAAACAAACTAACATATAAAGCATATCACATTGTAATCACTAGGCATATAAATCTCCTTGAGTAGCTTATAAATATGGTCAGCATTCTTCTCTGATTCAAGATGGCCCAAACCAATTTTAGTTGGCAATTAAGATACACAGTATTTTTAAGTCAATAGGCCACACAAGTGACTAAATTGGTTTCTCCAGTCCTTAGTTGGAATCTCTCTGTTCCTACTGATTATTTCATAATCAAGTAGATTTGTTCTCAAAGACTTGCCGTTTTCACTGGAGTGTTTGTAGTTCTAAAACTCAGGTTTTTCTCCACTCGGGCCTACATCATTGTGTATCATTTGTATGTAAACTGTTTTTTTTTTTTTTAACTCTCAGAGTTGAAATGTGTGATCTTGTTCTCTCCTTCCTTGTAATGTCTTGTCAAGGACAAGACTTGTCAAGACTTTCCTAAGTGAATTCCTAATAGATGTTAAGCATCTTCTGTCAAGGCTCTAAAGAAGTTATGTAGTTCAGTCCCGTTTTTGGAAGTAATGTCTCTTTGTGTATGATCGTGTGCTGTTAGTATAACTGTTCATTAGTGTCCTTCTCGGTCCTTCACTCTCTCCTTCCATATTGCTGTTCTGTCTTTGCTTATGTAATGTTTATGTTTTCATTACTCTGTGTCTTTTTTAAGTTTTATTTCTTTATTTTGAGAGCGAGAGAGAGAGAATGCAAGTGGGGGAGGGATAGGGAGAGAGGCACAGAGAGAGAATCCCAGTCAGGCTCTGTGCTGTCAGTGCAGAGCCCGATGTGGACTTGAACTCACAAACAGTGAGATCATGACCTGAGCTGAAACCGAGAGTCAGATGCTGAACTGACTGAGCCATCAAGGCACCCCTCCTTGCTCTTTAAATATTAACACTGATGATGTAAGACTGCTGTTACACCACTTGTGCTGCATGTTCCAGTCAGCATTTTGGTAATTTAAAAGTTCTCCGTTGTGTATTTCTTGTTTTTAAGGCCTTGCTCACGCTATTTATCCAACCATTCGTTCATGTACTTACTCTACAAACCCTTGTCCTAGCTTAGTTCATTTTGATCCTGCCATTAACGTTATCACTAGGCTCCGTTCTATAATTCCAAGTCAGGATTCAAACTGTATAACATGAGCTACATGATGCGTCTCTAATGTTAATGTGAAGTGGACATGATCGCACATACTGCATACAGCCACATCATGTTAGAATCTGTATGCAGTTTTCTTTGGTAATTTGGATGTGATTTTTTTCCTAGATGATGACTATTGAAGTGTAATGGTGCCTTCCCATGTTTTATCCTATCAGTAAGACAGATTATTGCTTCAGACTAGGTTTCCTAAAGATGCGCTTTCAATGTTGACACATCTGAGATAGTCATGAGCGCCTGATGGTCGTATTTTTATTGCTGATTAAGATAAAATTTTGATGTCGATAGTGGTTTTGTGGCTTCATTTCAATAGTCATCTCTTTTTGTTCTGAAGTGTTTCTGGACTAATTTATTCTGTTAAGACTCACCAGGGTTACTTTCACACAGGCAATAATAGAGAGTTCCAACCTGAGATTCCATCAACCAGGCAGGGTTAACAGATGTCAGAACTTGAAAGCTAGGTTAATGAGTTGGGCTTCCTCTTTTGACAGTGCCCATGCCGTGTGTGATCATTGGCATGTACGTTGGAAAGACTGATTTGATGGAAGTTAGAAGCTGGTGGTATAGACTGAAGAAGGGAGAGCAAGGAAGTTAAGAGTTTGGTTAGGAGTTCGTTACAAACTGTAGGAGAGGGTGTGAGTATCTAGACTCAGAAGATTTTATTTTTAGTTTGAATATCCTTAGAAGGTAAGATGTGGTTCTATGTGGAGACCAAAGAGGGAAGAGTCAAAAGTATGGGCCCTTATGCATTGCTGATGGGAATGTATAATCATACAGCCACTGTGGAAAAGAGTTTGGCAGTTGCTCGATAATTTAAACATGGAATTGCTGTGTGATCCAGAAGCTCCCTTCCTGGGTTTATACTCAAAAAAAGAAAAAACCTAAAAAAACAGATGTTCAAGTATAATATGTACATGAATTTTTAGAGCACCGCTATTCACAGTAGACATAAGGTGGAAACAGCCCTAATGAACATCAACTAATAACTAATGAATGGATAAATAAGTGTGATCCGTCCATACAATGGAATGTTATTCGTCAATATGAAGGAATGAAGTACCGATAGATGCTACAATGTGGATGAACCTGAAAAACATTATGCCAAGTGAAAGAGGCCAGTCACAAAAGGCCATGTGTCATATGATAGGAAATGTCTGGAACAGGCAAGTCCATGGAGACAGGAAGATGTTAGTCGCTGCCAGGGACTCACTAGAGTGGGGAACGGGCAGCGACTGCTTAATAGGCACAGGTGTTCCTTTGGGGATGATGAGGATAGTGAGAACTGGACAGTGGTGATGGCTGCACAACACTGTGAATATAGTAAATGCCACTGAATTATACCTTATTACAGTGGTTTAAATGATAACTTTTATTTTATGTGTGTTTTCCCGTAATTAAAAAAAAAAACTAAAAATTAAGCTATAAACATGTAAAGGAAAGTAACACTGGGACACAAATCACACAGATTTAAATTCTTTCAGGTCCCTGAGAGGTGCAGTAAACAGAGGGAGAAAAAGTGGAAAGAGAGGGAATGTGGTGAACTGGATATTCAGAACTAAATGTTTTTGAGGCCTCTGGGTGGGCCAAATAAAATACGATTGTGGGCTGTGGTTTTCAACCTCTGCTGCAAACGGAACTGAGCAAAAAATGATGGGTGATGTCAAGAACCTAGCTGACGGTTTAACTAGACTGAGAGTTTCACCAGAGGAGAGGATTGCTTATCCCATTTCTTCGCATTTAGCAGCAGGCCTAGCCGACACATACAGAGGCTTAGCAGACATTTGTTGGATGAAAAATAAAACTGAATAAATAAATAGAGTCTGGGTGCTAAGTTAGTATTTTTTTTCTTAGCTCTATCTCTGTCTCACCCCCATAACTAATTAATCACTTTGCAGATTTCAACAATGTGTATTTTTAATATCTCTCTAATATGTTTTTTTCCTGTATCTTCTGTCCTTTTTCCTCACTGCCAAATCTAGTCCATGACCTTTCTTGCCTTAGATCACTGCAGTGAATTCCTGAAGGTCTCCCTTCCTCTAAGCTTGCCCTCGTCTCTTTTCTTCAGGAAATTACAAGACACGATGTCTTGCTTGACACTTCTTAGTGCTTTCACATAAAGTCAAATGTGATAGAAACATCCAGTATGTGGCCCCTTCCTCATCCACTGCTGCTCCTCTTCAGGCCTGTGTCACCCATCTTCCTGAACTTCCCCCGGTCACTCGCAGCGTCCGGCACGTGTGCTGTGCTCTTTCTGCATAGCCTGCCCATCAGCCTTCATCCGTTCGTCCATCCTTTAAGACTGGTTCCTCCAAGAAACTTCTCTAAGCAGTCCAGTCTCACACAGGGGCTCTTATGGTTGCTCCTCTCGGTGCCCCCATACTATGAAGTTCTCTAGTGGCACTTACCAGTCTAGTTTATCATTGTTTACTTGTCTGATGTATCTGTAGCACTAACTCCCTGACTCTAAGGACCATGCCTATCTCCAGCACCTGGTCCATGGCAGGCACCCACCAAAGGCGACCCTTATCACTGTAATAATTAATTTGTCATGTGGTGATCATAGACGCAATACCTGTTGAATGAGAATATTTAAGAGGTACAAGGCAGGATATAAGTCCTAGATATCAGATAAGAGATACCAATGAAGAATTCAACTGAATAAAATTTTCATGGAAGAGATGGCATTTGGAATGAGTGGTGACCATGTGCTAGGCTTTGAGGTTATCAAGATCCTATCTAGTACTTGTCATCATAATCACTAATTAATTACCGGTTATAAACATAGAAATTTTCAAGAAGTATTCTGAATTTTAGTTTATTTTCTTCTGTGATTAAGGATGAAGCATGACCTCCTCTAAAACTGTACCTAAAAGTAAACTCACTTTTACAATGAGCCCTAGTAATAAGTATTAAGAGGTATTACGGTGACCCAAGTTTCATGAAAGCTATTATCTAATTTTAGTAAAAAAAAATCACTAAGGTTAAAAAATTCCTTTTTGCCTTTTAGAAATGGATTCACAAACCTATTTGAAAATGGAATGTTAATACATACGTAAGAAGCCGGCAGCAGGTTAATTCTTAGACTCAGCTTGTATTTGTTAGATCATTTTAGAGTTCTGTTAATTATAACTTGTAAATCCTAATCAGGCTATATTAAGAGGCTAAATAGAAGGTTACAGTCTTGCCCTCCTCCCCATTTCCATACTCTAAAAGACTAAAATAAACACATCTACATTGCACTCAGAATAAAAATAAACACTTCAGACTCACATAATTGAGAAATACATTTTTAAGTAGGAAACACTGATTAAGATTGTAGTTTTAAAAACACAAAGGTTATTTGTGCTTTTGTTTCCTTCTGGGACAGATTTTTTTCATTTTAAATTATGTGAGTACTGAGATGTTTATCTTTACCCTAGACTACTGCATAAATGTTGGTTGTATTTTTTTTCTTTTTAACCAACGCTTAGCTTGCTAAAGTCATGAGGTATCTCGTGCCATACTTATATGTGGATCTTCAAAATGACAGACTGCAGACGTGTACGTGGATAAATCCACACTGAAAAAGAAAAATATTTTAACTTCACTGTGGATTCTCCACACCACTGTCAAATCTACTTATTTGAAAGTATTATTGTAAGGTGGAAAATGAATCATTACATGTGAAAATCCTTCGGAGTTGCTTTAAAATGCAAAACATTTTTTTAGTTCCCTAATTAAATTTTGGTCTACACTAATCCCAAACAAACAGACAATTCTAATTCCCTAAGTGTTTCAGATTAGCCTTTATTTATAAGTATTTAAATGTTTTAGAACTAGGGCACCTGGGTATCTCAGTCGGGTAAGTGTCTGACTTAGACTCAGATCATGACCTCATGGTTCGTTGGTTCCGGCCACATTTGGGCTCTCTGCTGACAGCACAGAGCCTGCTTTGGATCCTCTGTCTCTCTCTCTCTCTCAAAAACAAATGGACATTTAAAAAAATAAATAAGTAAAACTAAATGTTTTAGAACTATTGTTTAAATCGGGGGTCATCAAACTATGACCCAGATAAGCAGATCACAGCGACACCTGTTGGTGTAGGTATTGTCTGTGGCTGATTCTGAGACACAATGACAGAGTTGAGCCCGCAAAGCCTAAACTATTTACTGTTGGAACCTTTGAGTAGTAGTTTGAACATCCCTATTTTCAGCCATACTGCTACCTAATGGTTTATAATTATAATTGAAAAGCAGTCAGTTATTAAACCTAAAACTAAAATGCCACAGGTGAGTTTTCTCCTGGAGAAGAGCTTCTGTCGGGCACTAACAGAACTACAGCTACGTAGAATGCGGTGTTAACCACCCCTTCATCTGTCCAGGGCTTGCTAGCCTTGTCCTTGCTCAATTCTCATGACAGCAAGTGAAGTTTCATTCTTTTTTTGTTGTAAACTTGAAAATCACTACATAATAGAGGATGATAAAAGATGCCATTATGTCTCCTCCCACTCCCCATCCCAAAAGAATTAGAAATAGAAAGGATTTTTTTCTATGATGGTGAATATGGGCCTTTTCTCACTGCCTAATTTCAGTCTGTAATATTAAACATAGAAGCTTCCTTTTCCTTTTCTTTCAAAGGTCTTTGGTTTACTTGCTTTGTTCCTCACACGTGTCTTTAAATTACACATGGTATGTGCTTAAATAGTAATCAGTGAGCATAATGGAATTCACTTCTTCGGAGAGGTAACGGTGGCCCGAAAATGGCAGGAAAAGATGGAATAGCTCTCAGAAGCTCACCTTACCTGAAATGTAGATATAGATGCTACTAATACTTACTTACTTTGAACACAGAGTTGTAGAATTTTCTAATGTTAGAACCAGAATGTGTTACAGGGTCTTGGAGCGCATTGGTTCTCAAACTTCGGTGTGCATTAGAATCATCTGAAGACCTTGCTAAAATACAGAATGCTGAGCCAACCCCCTCCCCCAAGCTTCTGTTTGAGTAAGTCTGAGGTGGTCCTGAGAGTTTGCATTTTTAAGAGGCCGATGCTGCTTGCCGACCTCACACTTTGAGGACAGCTGTAGCAGAGGAAGGGACGGCTGACCACTTGGACATTCTCTCAGAGCGTACTCGGGTTTTTAGTGTACCCAGGAGAGCTCAGGTGCCGTGAGCCACGCTGTCCCAACCCAAGAGATGCGGATAACCCAGAATCCCCACCTATGCTGGCCACCACATGGACCAGATACTCAGGATGACAGGACATGGCCTCTTCCACCTGATACTTTGATGGGAGACCCTGACAAATTCTTGTTCTCTGAGCTCCTTTTTAAAATTAGACTAATAAGGAAGTGTTTTTCAGTTCTCATTGCTATTTTTGTTATTACTGTTTTTTGGTTTTTATTTTATTTGAGTTCCAACTTGTTTCCCTGAGGCGACTCTCAAGTATGCTTATCCCTGTATTTATAAACTGTAGATTAGGGTTGCTTGCTAACCATATCCATTATCTATTTCCTTCTCATCAGTAATCTTAATTCCACCTTTTGAGTACAGGTTTTTATACTTAGTCCCATATACAAATTATAAAAACAGTTTAAGGGTCTTTCACTCCAACTGACTTTATTTTACAGATGAGGAAACTGAGGCAACCACATAACTCCCCATGTTACACTACTTAGCAGAAAAGCTTGGATTAGCCCACTTCTTCCCCCACCCCCATTAAGTCCTAAACTGCTGAGCTCAGTTACCATGGGTGGATGAGGGATGAGTCAACGTGAATGAAAGACTACATGGAATTTTTTTAAGTACATGTTTTGAAACCATGCTTACTTGTAAATCCCTTTCACTTAGCAGCTGCGTTTTTTAACTGCCCTGAACATCAGCTTCCAAATCTGTAAAATGAGGGATAATAACACCTGCCTTCAGGGCTGATTGTTTCTCAACTCTTCCTGCCTTTCCTCTTAAAGTCGCCTTCTAGGGTTTAGCTGCTAACAAATAACCAGAACCAGCCTTTAAGTCTTTACTTTTCATTCCTTAACTCCTCATGCCCCAGGCCACTTGAGTTCCGCAGAACCTTACTGTTCGTTCTCCTGGAACAGTTTTCTTGAAAGTCCTAATGAGCAACTGATTTTTTTTCCCAGACATCTTTTCAAGCTTCAGCTCGTTATCCTTTCGACCAGTGTCAGCACCCCGGACCTCCTCTGCTTTTCATTCTTCTTCCTCTGCTGCTTTTCACCAGCCTCCGTCTCCTTCACAGATTCTCCTTTCCTCACCACCTCAAATCACCTCTTTTCTCAGGGAACTGTTTCTGCCTTTTTTTCTTTTCTTTCATATACTGTGCTCCTTCCCTAGGCAGTTCTAGCACTCCCATAGTATTATTTATGCACATGTCTTTGTATGATCACCAGTTCTACATCTCATTCTGACCCCTCTTCTGAGTGCTAGCTGTCTGCCGCATTTCCCCATGCCATCTGGTCCACTGATAATTTCAAACAAAGTTTATTTGAAACTGAGCTCAGTTCTTCTTCCCCAGCCTCAATAGACTTTCTCTCTTGTGTTCTTCATGTTTATACTTGCTAAAATGTATATGGAAAGACAAAGGACTCAGATTATCCAAAGCAATCTCAAAACAGAAAAAGTTGGTAGAGTTATACTACCTAATTTCATGATTTACTATAAAGATAAAATAGTAAGACGTTGTGTTTCTGGCATAAAAATTAACAAATAGATCAGTGGAACAGAACAGAGAGCCCAGAAATAGACCCATGCTTTATACTCATGTAATTTTTAACAGAGGTGCCAAAGCAATCCATAGAAGAAGAGTCTTTTGTGCACATCAGTGCTGAATAATAAGGTATCCATATAGAAAAGCAAAATGAACCTTAGCCCCTGCCTTCTACTGTGAAGAAGTTATTTTGACATAGATCATATATTTAGAAGTAAAAACTAAAATTATACAGATTTTAGTGGAAAAAATTAGAGAGTATCTTTTATAACCACTTGGGAGTAGGTGAGGATTTCTTAGAAAGGTCACAAAGAATAAATATCATTCAAAAATGATAAATTAGACTTCATCAAAATTTTAAAACTACATCAAAAACGCAATTAAGAAAACGTACAGGCAACAGGCAAGGAAAAAAAAATATTTGCAAAACATACCTGACAAAGGACTTTTATCCAGGATATGTAAAAAAAAATTCCTATAACTCATCCATAAAAAGATACCTAACCCAATTTTTCTAAATAGGCAAAATATTTGAAGATAATTCACAAATGAAGATGCACAAATGACCAAAAAGAACATGAGTCAACATCATTAGTCATCATAGAAGTGCAAATTAAAATCTTAATGAGATGCTACTGTGTATCCACTGGAATGGCCAAAATTTGAAAGAGTGACAACACCACATGTTGGCAGGGCTGTGGAGCAACCGGCCTCTCCGGAAATATTCTTGGCAATAAAAATTGGGGTGACCACTTTGGAAAACTGGCACTTTTTTCTAAAATTAAACATCCACCGGGGCGGGGCACCTGGTGGCCCAGTCAGTTAAGCATCCGACTTTGGCTCAGGTCATGATCTCACAGTTAGTGGGTTTGAGCCCCACATTGGGCTCTGTGCTGCCAGCTCAGAGCTCGGGGCCTGCTTCGGATTCTGTGTCTCCCTCTCTCTCTGCCCCTCCCCTGCTTGTGCTGTCTCACGCTCGCTCTCTCGCTCTCTCTCAAAAATAAATAAAAACATTAATAAAATTTGTTTAATTAAACATCTACCTACTCTGTGACCCAACAATTCCATTCTGAGGTATTTATTCAAAAGAAATTAAAACATAGGTCACAAAAAGACCAGGACAATGTTTAATTTATATAATAGCTGAAAACTGGAAAGAGTCCAGGTCTGTCAATAGGAGAATGGGTAAACAAACTTTGATATATTTATGTCATGGAATACTATTCAACCATATTAAAGCAATAGATTACTGGTTAATGTAAAAAAAGTATGCTAACTAAAAAATATCTTACACAAAGAAGTACATCTGGTAGCTCCATGTGAAATTGCAAAACAGGCAAAACTCATCTTCATTGGGGAAAAAAAAATGTCATAATAGTGGTTGCCTTGAGGGTGATGGGGTGGGGATAGACTGTTGTAAGGAATTTGTGAGACTTAGGGGCTAAACAAGGAAAAAGATCTCATTGGGCAGGGTTGCATCAGAAAGGAAGCCCCTCATAACATGCGACTGTCTTGAGGTTTGGGGCCTAAAGACCACCAACGAGAAGGAGAGGAGGGCAAAGGAGCTCCTGAGGTGGCGGAGACCATAGAGTGTCTCTGGGGATTCCTTGTCCAGGGATGCAGGTCCCTGGTGCAGCAGGGAATCTCTGGGTCAGAGAACTCTGAAGGGAAGTCTTAGAGTCTTAGAATCATTAGACTCTATCTTTCCAAGGCTAGCCGATATTGGGTGTAGTTATGTGGCATATGCAAAGCAGGCAAGCTACAAGTGGCTAAGAATCTGCTTGTTTGGGCTATTTTTAAAATCATCAAGTGTATAAAAATTTCAGTTTGGTGCCAGTAGACTTTTGAGCTGATGGGTCTCAGCCTGCAGTGAAGAAATAAACAACCCAAAAGCCAATACATAGAAGCCATCTTCAGTTAATATATAAAACATCTGAGAAGGTACAAGAGGAAATATTTTGGTGTGATGATAATGTTCTTATCTTGGTAAGGTTTAGACTATACAGGTGAATACATTTGTCAGAACTCAGTGAATATACACCTAAGGTTTATGCATTTCATTGTGCATTCATGTTTTTTAAATTGTTAGTAAATGTTGAACCCTAGTCAGTGACTTCCATGCCAGAGTACTTAAGGAGAGACATACTGCTGTGTTCAGTTAACACTGAAAGGCCAAAAATGGAACGGATTACTAAACAGATAGAAGGATGGGTAGTTCGATGGATGCATGATAAAGCAGGTGCAGTAAATTTTCATGGTAGAATCTAGGTTGGGGGTATATTATACAACTTACACTTTGCTTTATGTTTGAAAAATTTTCATAATGAAATGTAAAAGACCACTGTGTTCGAGAGAGACTGAGGGACCAGTTAGGAAACTATGTCATGGCATTAAAAAGATACAGAGAGCTTTATTTATTTATTGATTGATTGATTGATTGATTGATTGACAACCAGAAGCTATAATTTTATAGAACTCCATCCTATATTTGATCATTTGACTAAAGATCTGTGGTGTTTGATCTGTGACAGGGAAAGCCCTTCTGCCAGCGTGGACACGTGTACATTTCTCTCATCGTTCGTGTGCTCCAGTAGGACCTTGCTAATTGATGGCCGGGTAGAACTCAAAAGAGGCCTGCAGAGACAGGAGCGGCATCTTTTCCTGTTCAATGATCTGTTTGTTGTGGCCAAAATCAAGTAAGTACACCGTGAGCTCTCTCCCAGTTACCCTTATACAATTGCATTCCCACTAACAGGGTAGCCTTTCCGTCCAGTGCTCACTGTAAAGAATGTCTGGCTTCTGTTACCAGAGCTAATATTTGAAGTAACTTTTATGTTTTTTTTTTGTTTTATTTTTGCAAAGAAAAAGTTTCGGTTGTTTATTCATTCAACAAGTGTTCATTTTAGGCCCCACTCAGTGCCATGTTCTGAACACATACAGGGAATACAGTGAAGAATGGGACAGGTATGGTCCCTGCGTTTTTGGCGCTTTTGTTCTAATACGTGGAGGAGTTGCAGATTGTGGTTAGTGCTGTGAAGAAAATAGGGTGCTGGGTGAGGTAAAATACAGGATATATGTTGGTAGGTACAGTCGGGGGAAAAACCATCTAGGGCTGAAAAGGAACCAGCCATTCAGGTGGTAGAAGGAGGAGCATTCTGGGAGAGGCAAGAGCAGGGGGTGGGAAGAGCTTGGCCCCTTGTCGGAGCTAAAGAAAAGCTGAGCATCATGGGCAGGAGACTGTGAACTGAGATTGGAGAAATCGATGAGGACCAGGTTATCGGGACCCTCTTGGGCTGTATTAATGATCTATTCCCATGTAACAAGTCACCCAAAACCTGTTTATACCTGCACACATCTCGGACTCAGGAAGACTCACGTCATCCTTAGCACTCTCCTACTGAGGAGGGGCTTGGCTGGTGGTTCTGGCTCAAAGTCCCCTTGAGGTCGCAGTCAAGCTGTTGACCAGGCTAGAATCATCTGACATCCTGATGGCAGCTGGCGAATCCACTTCCCCACTCGCTCATGTGGGCGCTGGCAGGCCTCAGTTCCTCCCTGGCTGTTGGCCAGACTCTGCAGGTTCTGGCCACGTGGGTGTCTCCACAGGGCTGCTCGTAACAGGGTATCGCTTCCTTCAAAGGAGGGCGGGACACAGTGTAAGCACGTGAGAGAACACCCAAACTAGAAGCCACGGTCTTTCATAACCCGATCCTGGAAGTGGTGTGCTGTCATTTTGGACGTGCTGTTGGCCACACAGACCCACGGGAGTGCAGCATGGAAGATACCCGTGCGACGGTGTGGATGCCAGGAAGCCAGGATCACTGGCGGCCTCTCGGAGGCCAGCTGCAACAGAGGCTGTGATAAGGAGTTTGGGTTTATTCTAAGGGATTTCAGTTAGAGGAGTTCATATTTTTAAGCTATTGTTTCTGAAAAGGCCCCTGGGTGGCTCAGTCCGTTAAGCATCCGACTCTCGGTTTAGCTCAGGTCATGATTTGTGAGTTGGAGCCCCGTGTTTGGCTCCACACTGGCAGTGTGGAGCCTGCTTGGGATGTATTCTCTCTCTCTCTCTCTCTGTCTTTCCCCCTCTCTCCCTCCCTCCTTGTCTCCCTCTCTAAAAATAAATAAACTTAATTTAAAAAAAAAAAAAAAGATCTTGTTTCTGGCTGTGATAGGTAACGGGTTAGAGGGTAAGCCTGAGAAGAGAAGCAAGCAGACTGGACAGGAGGTTATAATAGTCCTGATGAAACGTAGTGAGGGTTTATGTGGGGAAGTGGCACTTAAATGAAGGCTACACACATACTTGGAATGTATGTCACAGGTAGCCAGAAGAATTGACTTTCTGCTCAATACTCAGTGCCCCTGCGACCTGGTGGTTGCTCCTTGCTCCATCCTCCATTCTCATTGTTTACCGAACCTAATAAAAGATCAGAGTGTTTCAGTAAATCCAGTAACATTAACAAGATTTTAGTCACCAGAGAACAGTAAATACTTTTTTCTACTATTGTCACTCGCACACCTAAGTTACGCCATGTCGTAAAGAAGACGTGGACAAGGCTCAATACTAATTTTGCAAAGCAGTGTATTTAGTCTGAGTGGTGCTAACAACAATAGAGACCTCACATTTATTTGGATCTTATTGTATAATAGGGATTTTTCTAGAGACTTTAACTTGTATAACTGTTCTGTCAGGCAGATGCTATTTTTTTCTTTTTAAAGAAGAAATTGATACTCAGAGAAGTTAAGTGACTTCAGCAAGATCACAGTTAGTAATTAGTTGAGCCCACATTTGAACCTAGGTCTGTGCTTTTTTTTTTTTTTTTTTAAGTAGGCTCCACATCCAGCATGGAACCTAATGCACGGCTCACACCCACAAACCTGAGATCTAGACCCGAGTTTCGAGTCAGACACTTAACCGACTGAGCCACCCAGATGCCCCCAGAGTGCTTTTAACCAGTATGTGTTCTGCTGTCTGGCTAGAATGCTTAGTGAACCATTGATATTTTCTTCTGAAAGTTAGAGGCAAGGATAAAGATAAGAAAACTGTTTCGGAATGTGCTTCAGAATGTATTTTTTTATTATTACGGGAAGAACACTTAACAGGAAATCCTCTTAACAAATGTTTAAGTGTACAAGACCGTATTGTGAACTAATAGGCACAGTGTTGTATAGCAGATCTCTAGAATGTATTCATCTTGCATAATTGAAACTTTATACTTATTAATTAGCAAAACTCTTCATTTTCTCTCTCCCCTCAGCCCTTGGCAACCAACATTCCACTCTGATTCTATGGGTTTGACTATTTTATATACCTCATGTAAGTGGCATCACACAGTATTTGTACTTCTGTGACTGGTTTATTTCATTAGCACAATGTCTGCTAGGTTAATGCGCATTGTTGCATATTGCAGGATTTCCTTCTTTTTAAAGTCTGCTGAATAATATTCCATTGTATGTATATACCACATTTTGTTTATCCATTCATTTACCAGTGGACATTTAGGCTCTTTCCACACCTTGGCTATTGTAAATAGTGCAGCACTGAACATGAGTGTTAATATTTCTTCAACCTCTTGATTTCACTTCTTTGATAAATACCTAGAAGTGGGATTTCTGGATCTGCTTTTATTTTTTTTGAGGAACCTCCATACTGTTTTCCATAGTGGCCGCACTATTTTACATTCCCACCAACAATGCACAAGGGTTGGAGTGTCTCCATGTCCTTACCGACACTCGTCTTTTTGTCGTTTTCGTTTGTTTTGGTTTTTTGGTTTCTTTTTTTTTAAATAAAAGCCCTCCTGACCAGCAGTAGCTCAGGTCTTAACAAAATTAGTAACGTTGAAATCTTACCACATATTTTTTATGATGACAGAAGAATGAAACTCAAAATCAGCAAAGGTTAAAACATATTTTGAATACAAGTAATGCCTACAGATGTCGTTTTGGAAGTGGATTTGTTGTTATAGATAGCAATATAGCAATGTAGAGAAAGGAAAGTCTGTCCATGGAAGCCTCTGTATTAGGTCCATTCGAAGCTATGTGCTGTCGAATGAGGAACAAATCATTATTTTTTTAATGTACATTAGTTGCCGTTTCGTTACATAAAATGTATTGGATGGGTTCTGTATGCTAGATACTCTAACAGGGTCACAAAGATCTTATTACCTTTTCCTAACAATCCTGCAAGATAAGAGTTGTTTTAGGTCATGAATACTGAGACTCAGGGGGGTTTGTCCCAAAGTCATGTAACAGGAGTTGTGGTGGACTGGGATTTTAATCTAGGCCTTATTTCCAGTGGGTGGCCCTTTGTACTGTTCCCCATTTTACTCAATATGTGCATGGTTTTGTGCTCAGCCTGCAGAGAGATAAGCAAACAACAAAAACCTATTACAGTAATCCATTTCCTATACTTTAGGATCTTAGAGACTATTTACTTATAGCATGTATTCAATTCTTGTGAAGGAAAGTATTTTCCTTCACCTTTTTTGGATGTTTTTTCCTCAACAATTATGATAATATTTAGAGTAGAAGAAGACTTGTTTTCTTACCTGTCACTTACTGTTCTGGTTATTGCTAATGTAGACATTATGTGGTTTTATGTAACCCATATAGTGTTTTGCTGAAAAAAATTTTATATAGTTTCTTTACCACTAGAAAATTGCTGTTTTAAATATACTGCCAAATCTGTGCCCATCATCTACTTGTATAGCTGACTTTTTATTTTGATTGTCCTTTTCTCGCATAAGATATACACCATGTTTTTTCACCTACTGCTTTTGGGATACCTGTTTGTGTCTACCTAAATGTTTTTATTAAGTGACAAAATCTAGTAACAGTTGATTTAATTCTGTTTTTATTTAAGAGAGTCAATTCATGAAAGATTATTTTAAGTACTTTCTACATTTATTGAGGATATTAAAAAGTGTGAGTGATCGAAGTTAATTTGGGGTGAGGGGCATGAGCCCAAGACCCTTGCCATAGAGAGGACATAAGGATTTGAGAAGATAATCATGATTTGTGAATACTGCCACCTTGCAGAAATTCTGACCACAATTTATCATTATATGGTCATTCTCGTAAATAACATTTGATATATTCACAGATCCTTCTTAATAAGAACTTAATACTTTTTCCTGAAATAAATGGCAACCAAGAAGAACCAGTCCCTGTAATACCAGATCTCTGCCACTTTTTACCCTGTGACAGAAGATGGGGTTATACCCTCAATCAATTCATTTGTTGAAATGATAGGAGTTACTTAGTGCTTAGTAAACAAATTCACTACCTCAAGTTCAATACTACTTCAGCTCATCTTCAGGCTCCATTTGGGAACTGCTTTCGGCCCTTAGGTTGATGCTGTAGAAATAAGTTCAGGTGGGGTAACTAGTTGACCAGCTGTTCCGTATTTATTTATATTTATTTAGTGAAACTAAGTGATTTTAGTGAATGCAATAATACAAATTGTTTTTCATTTTTGTACTTTTACTGGCTAAGGTATTTTATTCACTTTATGCTGAATGTTGACAATGTTTACCTAAAATTACCTTGACTTTGTGGTCGTTCTTTTCCATACTCAATTAGAACAAGTATTAAAACTGAATGGGACCTTAGGGACTACTTTCATATTCCTTCCAAAGCTAAATAAAAAGCTATTTTTCTGATAGAATTATGGCTTTCCATCTTTTAAGACAGTGCTTAAAAACTTTAAAGTATTTAGAAGGAAGTTAATGTTCCATTAATAACTATAGAGCAGCCATTTGGAATGTACTAAAAGGAAGTGACTAGGTACTTTGTACCTTCCTAAGCCATAGCTTTTCTCATATTAATTTCCTATATAAATAGGGAAATAATGATGTGTTCTATTTAGGTCACAAAGATGATGAGAAAAAAAAGTTCTGATCATGTATTCATTATCAGTAGAATTATCATCAGATTCTTGTGGAATATACCATGTTCTCTACCCCAAAGCGTATTTAGTAAAACATCTCCATCTTAGACTGGAGGGGCATCTCCCTAGAATCCTGTGTATTTCAGCAGTTTACTGGCATTCCTTCTAGTACAAAGACTGGAGCATAGAAAAACAAGGACATACATCTCTCATCTTATTAAATTTGTAGTAAGGGACTACACTGTGGAAATAAAGAATTGCTTTTTGGGTTGTTACTTTGTAAATTTTATTAGAATAGTCTGATACTATTGGAAATTGAGAGTGAAAATTTTGAAGAAACACACGATGACCCCAGAACTATCCATCTTAATATAAAAATCTTATTTAATACAGGTTTTAAATATTTTGAAACTACTCCATTTATCTTTGCAGACATGAGTGGGTATGAGATTCCTCTCCACCTCTGTAGTGACAGTCCCATCAGTAAACCATGGAGGTACAGAGAGATAAAAAACAGGCTGAAGATAGAAAAGCTGAAGGGAACTTCATGGTAAAATACTTGCATCCAGATGCTTTATTTATAAGACTGACAACATCCAGGGCTTTTTATAAATACATAGTTAAGAGCATTAAATTAGCTAGAAAGTCAACACTGCTCAAGTTCAGATTCAAGCTGTGTGACTTTTGGCAAGTTACTTAGCTAAATCTCTGCATAACTCCTTTTCCTTATCTGTAAACTGTTTGAGGATTAAACTAATAATATGTGTAAAGTGTTTACCACAATGACTGGATGGCAAATGGGAAATTCTCAGTAAATAATAGCTAGTAGAATGGAAGTGATTGTTTACACTTTTAGGCAACTTCTTATTTTTTGTATCAGAAGGTAGGTAATCTTGGCACTTTATTGATTTAGGGGAAAAAATCATCGCAGTGACTTTTCTTCAGGGCCGTAAATGTGAACAGCTCCCACCTGGTATCTGAAGTATCTGATATAGAGAGAGACCTGCATTAGAAAACACAAACTGTGTGACAAGAGATACGGAAACATACCTTTCTTTGAAAAACATGTGTACTTTCATGTTTTTAGATTACCTAAATAGTCGCTCTCAAAAAATAATATTTTTTAAAAAGGAAATAAAATTTTATCTTCGGTGTCTGTTTGATTTTTAAAAATCCAAAGTTTTGGGGACTGCCTGGGTGGCTCGGTTGCTTAAGCGTCTGACTTCGGCTCATGTCATGATCTCACGGTTCATGAGTTCAAGCCCTGCGTCGGGCTCTGTGCTCACAGCTCAGAGCCTGGAGCCTGCTTTGGATTCTGCATCTTCCTCCCTGTCTCTGCCCCACCCCCGCTCGCACTCTGTCTCTCAAAAATAAATAATTGTTAAAAAAAATTTTTTTTAATCCAAAGATTTGTAGCAACAGGATGAAAAAAATATTGAAATGAAATATAGAAAAACGCTATTATGCCACAAGGTGCTTTTCTGTTACACTTACAGTGAGTGTGCCCCACAGGAAGTATAAATGAAGCTTTGAATCTAGGTTATCCTTCGTGCGTAGTTCCTGCAAGATCCTTTTTCATTTCATAAATCCGACTGAAGAGTTTTGGCTTTAAATATTCCATGGAGGAGTTTTAGGAATACTGCCATATGAAGTGTCTTTGATTTCATGTCAGTTTTTTTCTGTTTCCACAAATGGCTCTGAGTGATAGGAAGTGTCCAAGTTTCCCTAAGCATTCTCTTTATCTTTCCCAGTGCCTTCTAACTAAGTCTCAGGTCCATTATGAGCATGAAATCTGTGAATTTAGGTCAAGAGATAATGGTGGTTTCAATATTAGGTTCTAAGGAAGATTAGGTAGAAATTGTCAAAAAGCGATTTCATTGCTAACTTAAAGTAGATTACCTTCTGGGTCCTTGGAGATAAATATTAATTGTGTTAACTCCACTTAAGTGTAGTACTTCCTGCCTTTTTTTTTTTTCCAGTTTAGTTAAGGGCCTGTTTTTAGCTAGAGTTTTTCAATTTTAGCCAGAATACAAGGGGAAATGATATGAACAAACTTTTAAGAAAGGAAATTTAGGGGCACCTGAGTGGTTCAGTTGGTTGAGTATCCAACTCTTGACTTCAGCTCCGTCCTTGATCCCAGGGTCATGGAATCGAGCCCCATGTTGGGCTCTGCGCTGTGCATGGGGCTTGCTTGCGATTCTCTCTCTGTCTCCCCTGCTGCCTCTCTCCCCTGGTCATTCTCTTGCTCTCTAAAAGAAAAAAAACTTTTTTTAATTTTTTAATGTTTATTCTTTTTTGAGAGACAGAGAGCTTGAGTGAGAGAGGGTTAGATAGAGAGAGGGAGACAGAATCTAAAGCAGGTTCTAGGCTCTGAGCGGTCAGCACAGAGCCCAATACTGGGCTTGAACTCCAGAACCACGATATCATGACCTGAGCTGAAGTCAGACACCTAACTGACTGAGCCACCCAGGCATCCCAGAAAAAACATTTTTTTAAAGAAATTTAACTAACCTTTGCTTGTAAAGACTAGAAAAACTTGTAACCATTCAGTTGGAAATATGCTGAAAATTCCTCTAATTCCAGATTATAATTTTTATGTGCATCTCTCTCTTTTAAGGTGAAAATTTTATAAGTATTTTAATAAGTAATGTGTATTTTAACCTTTTGTTCATCCACTCAAATCTTTTTGGAAGTAAGGAAGTTATAAATAATAAGTGCATTAATTTTTTAGTACAGCAGTAAATTTAAAATTAGATTTTTGATCCAAATGTAATGCTCAACTTAGAAAAAAAATATAGATAGCTTATGGCCGTTTGCTGCCCATAAATGCAGGCATAAGGACTAATACAACACATGTTTCCAGAGCCTTTGGGGTCACAGGTAACCAGCCATCTTACAGTCTCCTGCTGTAAGCACTGAAGTCACAAACAGTGAATAAGACACTCTTTGCCTATGATTAGTGGAAACTGTCCTCTTGTCACAAGTACAGGAGCTCTCATAAAATTTAGGAAACAAAACAACAAGAAGTCCTGTGTTGGTTTTTATCTTTCTAGATATAACAACAACTTTAAGATAAAAAATAAAATTAAATTAAGTGACATGTGGACAGCAAGCTGTGTGGACGAAGTGGGAGAAGGCAACACCAATGCCCTGAAATCGTTTGTCTTGGGCTGGCCCACGGTGAACTTCGTGGCCACTTTCAGGTAAGAACCATAGCGTCTGCTGTATTTACATGTTAAATGCAGTCAACTAGGTAATTTCTAGGATGAAAAATAAAAAGTTAATCCAATTTTGTTCTATTGATTTTTCAAAGGGAAATATTTTATTCTGATTTATTCTGAAGTCATCTTTTGACATGCCTCCAGTAAAGACACTCGTATGCCTTGTATTTCTCCCCAAGAGCTTCTTATTAAAATATGTGGAGAGTAATGGTAAATAGTGAGAACACTGGAGTCCTCTATCTTGGTTTGACCAGTGATTTTTAGAGGGGCTCTGCTGAAAGACCTCGGGCTGTGGGAGAGGAATAGAGGCTCACGCAGAGACCGCACTCTCCAACCTCCCCTTTGCTCATGTTCAGGTATTGTTTTACATAGTGAGCTTTTGACTTGATCTTTTCAACCCACTGAAACAGACTTTTACTGAAAAATTGCATAGAATCGTCCAGTTAAGCTTGAATAACTTTTATACTCCCAGATTTTCTAACTAAATAGTTTTTAATGATAGAAATAAAATTAACGTTGTGAAATAATGGGGGTACCTGAACTGTACAATCAGGTTCTGATTTGGCATAGAGATGTGACAATCAAAAATGAATTCATGACCCAAGAAGTAAAAGTTAGTTTCCTAAGACTCACCCTGTGACTGGGATGGGGATGGAGAATGTATAAATAGAGAATCTTTGTACTCTCAACCCGAACGTGCCACGTTGGCACTTCTCAGTTCCAGGTGAGCATACCAAACCTCACACCTGTGATTTTGAACAGCTGCACCCTCATGTCCGGTATTTGTTTTACACTTAAAGTATTGGGCTCATCACATGCACACGTTTTTCTCTTGGTCTCTTCTCTCCCCTCTACCACCAGACACGTCAGGTATCATCCTAAAGCCAGATAACTCAAAATTTCCAAGCTGTTAATCTTCTAATAAAAAACAGGCATGTAGGGGCGCCTGGGTGGCGCAGTCGGTTAAGCGTCCGACTTCAGCCAGGTCACGATCTCGCGGTCCGTGAGTTCGAGCCCCGAGTCATACTCTGGGCTGATGGCTCAGAGCCTGGAGCCTGTTTCCGATTCTGTGTCTCCCTCTCTCTCTGCCCCTCCCCTGCTCGTGCTCTGTCTCTCTCTGTCCCAAAAATAAAATAAATGTTGAAAAAAAAATTAAAAAAAAAAACAGGCATGTCATTAAGTTCTATTATGCATTATTGGCCTACCACAAGATTTTAAGAACTTACTTGGAAGAAACATGTGTGTATATCATTGTCTGCATATCTTCTTTTCCATGACAGATTTCTCTAGATAGTATCATTTTCCGTTGCCTAATCTCCTTGGAGTTACAGGTGAAAGGAAGGGATTTCTAGAGAGGGACAAGACTACATGAGGTCTTTAATTAAGAGGTTTTTATGAAACTTGTTATAAGAAGAAGTACAGATGTATAAACAAGTTTTACATACGTTGTATTCTTCAAAAAGTATAGTACCTTACCCAGAAAGATTAAGGTTAACATGACTAATGATGTCATGTGCCCCTTGATAGAATGTGATGAGAAGAGCAGGTCACCGTTGTATTATCCTCGTCAAAACCCATAGTCCCAGTCCAAGCATGAGATGAACATCAAACAAGCCCAGATTGAAGGATATTCTGTAGGTTAAGCTGACCAGCACTCCTCTAGATTATCACAGCAAAAAACAAAAACAAACCAAAAAAAACAAAACAGGAAAAACTGTCATAGACTAGTCACTAAGGAGATGTGATAACTAAATGCAATGTGTTATCCTGGTTTGGGTCCCAGAACAGAAAAAGGACATTAATGGAAAAACTGGTAAAATCTGAATAGTCAAGAACTTAGTTAATAGTAATATACCAGTAATAGTTTCTTAGTTTGACAAGTGTGCATCAACTTTAGGAAACTGAAACTGGTGAGAGGTATACAAGGACCCTCTGTACTATCGCAGCAACTTTTCTGAAAGTCTAAACTTATTTCAAGTTTAAAATAGTATTTAAAATTAAAAAAAGTTATGTTGACGAGTTCTGTCCCTGATAACAGCAGACAGAGTGAGGTCTTAATAGACTGACCACCATACAGATAACAACTTTAAACTCTGAATAAAATACAGGCAACAACCACCTAAAGGGTCTGGAAAGTGAACAAAAGTTGGCAGATTTTGGAGAGGAATTGAAACTTGGAAGGAGGCACCAGCATTGGGTGAGTTTCCTATGTTTAACGCATTGGCCTAAGGGCAGGCTACAGTCATGTCATGGTGCAGGGCAACTAAACTGACAGAAACCCCCAGTCTTTCTGGCTGAACAACCAGAATAAGAGCCTGAGTCAGCCACAGCCACAAGATCGTGAGGGAAGGAGTCTCAAAAAGGATGGTATCAGAGAAGGGAAGGCTCACATTTTGCGGACAGACTCTACCCAAGTCTCTGACTGATTGCTGAACCAACATGCGTGGAAGAGACTCAAAACAGCTTGAATCTGAGGATCAAAGAATGGAACCAAGGTTCTGTTCACCACAAGGAAGATAGAATTTGCAGCTTCAGTCTAATCATGTTAGTTACCTGTTAATAACAAAAACACCAATACTCTTTTGCAAATATAACAGCACTCAGAGTCTCTAAAACAAAATATTCATAATGTCTAGAATACAGTATAAAATTTCTTGACATACAAAGAATCAGAAAAGGGAAAAGATAACCAATAGAGGCCAATCCTGAGATGATCCATATGTTGGAATTGCCCAAAAAGAACTTTAAAGCAACTTTTATATTGTGCTCTCTAAGGAAAAAAGCCAAGTGAAATGAACGAAAATATTTCTCAACAGTGAAAGAGAAAATATAAAAAAGAGCCAAATGAAAATTTTAGAACTGAAAAACCGCAATATCTTATAGTTACAGAATAGAAATGAAAGGGGAAGGAGTCAGTGAATTTGAGGATACATTGATACAAATTGTCCAATGTGCAGAACAGAGAAAACAAACACATTTTTTAATGAAAAATGCACCAGAAACTTGTTAGAAAATACCAGAAGATGTAATACACATGTAATTGGAACTCCGGAAAAGGAGAGAAGGGAAATGGGACCAAACAAATAGTTGAAGAAATAATGGTTTGGAAACATTCCAAATTTTGTGAAAGATACAAATGTACAGAATCATTGAACCCCAAACAGGAATATGAAGGGAATTTCACTTAGTTATGTTATATAGACAAACTGCTATAAACCAAAGATGAGAGGAAATCTTAACAGCAGCCAGAGAAAAACAGCACATTACATTTAGGGGAGCAGTGATTTGCACCACTGTGGTTTTTTCATCAGAAACTTGGGCAATTTCAGAAGACAGTGGAATGGAAATGGAAAACTCTCAAACTAGGATACTATGTTCAGCAAAAATATCCTTCAGAAATGAAGGTAAAATAGAGATTTCTTTTAACTCTAAAAATTTATTCCAGCAGAACTTTGTTCCAAAAAAAAAAATGCTGACAGAAGTTTTTCAGCCCGAAGTGAAATGATATTGGAGGGAAGCTTGGATCTTTAGGAAGGGTTGAAGAATGCCAGAAATGGTATATGTCAAATAAATATTAAGAAAAATCTAGGTCATGATCAGTTTAAAATACCATCAGGCTAGCAGCTCAAGAAGCATTCTCTCCTAGCCAGTCACTATAACGTCTGTAAAGAAACCAAAAGGTAAAGACTGATAGTTTTGAAATCTAGGACTGACAGCTGCCAGAATCAGTGAGGAATTCCCAGTTGTGTCAAGTTAGGGGAAGAGCCAACACTGAACTTTTCATGCTTTACCTTAGGAAACAGAGTACATCATCACATCTCAAAAAAGACCAGAAGGAATTTCATATCTCTTGTACCCTGATCCTCAAACCTAGGATCTATATCTACCAGAAAAACAGGTACCGTGCCTTGATATTACAGATAACTACACAGTAATGAGAACATTATTCAAAAGACACAGGAAGTACTTAAATCTGACATGGAGCTATCTGTCAGAAGAATCAGAGGAAGAATATTTTAACTTAAGCACCTAGTATGGATCTCAGTCTATAAACTCAGGTAGTCAAGAAAAGCCTGTTTATTTATAGATCAAATTAAAACTCACCCTGAGCCTCCACTTGCCAGACTGTTAGGAAATCAAATTTTCTTCTTTACTGGAACCCTGTTTTCTTAGAGTAGAACCAGAATGCAGGAGGTTTCTGTGATGTCTTCCAAACAGATGTCTTCCAAAGATGACCTTTGGTCTGTTGTGGTCACTGCTGACATTATCTTTTTCTGTGCCCAGAGTTGTCCTTTACATTCAGAGATGCTCTGACTCCTTGCCGCGTGTGGGATGCAGCTGTTTTCACGGATATAAAAACTTAGGAACAGGCCTCCCCAGTTACTGCCAGCAGTCATTTCCTGTGGGGTCTTTCTCTTTCCTGAGGCACCTCAACCAAATAACATCCGGGTCCCTGTGCACTCCCAAGGATAACAGAGTCTGTCCCCTCCCAAACTTGAGAGAATCTGTCCAGGCTGCCCTGCCATTTCTCCTTCTCTAAGATATAATTCTTTTCTCCTCTTCTTGCTCTTATCACATGAGCTTAGGTGTTTGTGAAACTCTGAGATAACTTTGTTCTTATTTCTGTAGAAGTGCCAGAGATTAAAAATCACTGAAGAAAGAGAAGGTCTGGATTCTTGCACAGGCTAGGTGAAGGGGAAGACACAGGAATACTATATAAATCAATCTCAGTGAGTTAACTTGCACACTTCATAAACTGTTCATTTTTGAAGTAATTCATGCTGTATATTCAAACAATGGAACGCAATACAGCAGTGAGGATGAATGTTCTAATAACAGTAATATACCTAAGTCTCATAAACATAATGTGGAAGGAAAGAAGCCAGACACAAAATAGTACATATTGTTTGGTTACATTTATAATAGAGAAAACAAAACTATCCAGTTCTGTTAGAAGTTAGCCGCACACAGAGTCTTCCCGAGGTTTCGTAATCTGAATTTCAACCACACAGGTGTGTTCACTTTGTAAAAAATTTTCAAGCTGTACACTTAAGCATTACATAGTTTTTTCTGTGCCTTTCACGTCAATAAAAAATTAAAAGTTAACAAAAAATACCAAGTGTTTTAAAGGGGCAATTTTCTTTAACTGCTTTGAAAAAAGTTCACAGGTCTAAGGAAAACTCACCTGTTTTTCAACACAGTTTTTTGTAAATAAGTCTAAGATTTGGCACAAATGAACGTAGAAAGTGTTCTGTTTAAGAAAGGTGAATACATCAAAAGGTTGTAAAGAATTGTGGGAGATGGAAATTGTATGGTCAGTGGTAAAAGATGTCATACACTTTCTGATAACTGATCTTAGGAGGTTGCGGGTGGAGAAAATTGCTAAGCAACAGAGTTAGAAACAAATTACAAATATTTGTTAAGTGTATTTTTCTGGAACAGAAGAACTAGGGTTTCCAAGTTTGTTAAGAAGATTAGAAATATGACTTTACAAGATAGTGAGTAACAAGACCATATAGAAATAAACATTAAATTATTTCTTAGCTTAAGAATTAAGCTAAGCAATAACTTCAGAAAAATTATTAATAATTTAGTTGTAAACTAATTGATCTTAGAAGATTATAGTAATTAAGGATACGTTTTATGAGAACCAGTTTGCTAAATTATGCTGTTTACATGTATAAATACTTCTTTTCCTGACAGGAAACTGGTTTCTGGCCCAAGATGTGTCCATCAATATGCCAAATTTCTCTTTAATTGAGCATACTTTATATTTGTGTAACAATTAAAGCTGCAAAAACACTCTGAGACAACTAGCCCCATTTTACAGATGTGGAAACAAGCTTAGAGATGAGAAGTGATTTGCTCATGATCAGATAGCTTGTGTATGTTTTTGACCAGCCAGGTGTTTGGATTCCAGATCAAATTAGACTTGTACTTGCAAAAAAGCCATAAAGTGGAAAGTGGCCCTGTCTTGGATCTACTCAAGAGGTTTTAGTAAAACTGAACTCGACGGTACAGTTTTTCCTGGTGGGGATTTTCTGGCTGAGGACTCTCCAGAACGCAGCTCTGTCAGAGTTGCGGGAGTATATGGCTGCCCCAGCGACAGGCCACTGATAGTTCGTCTGGAACGACAGTCTCAGATATGTTAGCATAAATGTGTTGTGTGTTTAATTTTTCTCTCCTATTTTCTTTGATTGCAGTTCTCCAGAACAAAAGGACAAATGGCTCTCTCTCCTTCAGAGGTATTGTTTCCATGTGCATATTTTTAATCTTTAACTTGTAGTTAAAAGAATTAAATTCTTCTCCGCAGAGATATACCCCAAGCTATTCCCCTTTTTCTTAGTAGAAATTATTCATTTGTCCTCAAAATAAACTATTGTGTGAACTGTACACCAGCTACTACTTACTGTAAATAATCTCTTCATTACATGTATTCCTTACTTCCTAGGAGGGAGAACTGATTAGTCCATAATCTCTCGCATCTCCCGAGCCTACCATTTGGAGCTAACAGTTTCCTCAAAGCGTGTATTAAGTTTCCAAATATGGAGGGTTTTCTGAGCACCTCAGAACTCAATTAGGATCTCCACCTTTGAGCATACAGACGAAAAATGGTCAACTTGAGGTTCATCTCTTATTTCTATAACCCTTCCCTCCCTTCTCCCCTCTCTGCCTTCCTAAGGGAAGATATACACTCAACAAGAGAGCTAAATGAGAATTAAAAGGCCACTGTCTTAGTTTGGTGCAGTAAGGTATTATATATGTTACTGTACTTGTCAGTAAGATTCCGGGCCTCTCCAGAGAAGGTAGAAAACTTGGAAGATAAAACACCCAGAGGTGCCTAAACCTGACTGTGCTCCTCAAACCTCAAGTGAAATAGATCCCCTATTCGTTTTGTGCCTGTACCTAATGTCCTGAGAATTTTTTTTAATGATCTTTCAACCCATAATGCAATCAGATTCTGCCGAATTTTTCCATCTGTCTTTTAAAAAATAGCATATTGGGGCGCCTGGGTGGCGCAGTCGGTTAAGCGTCCGACTTTCAGCCAGGTCACGATCTCGCGGTCCGTGAGTTCGAGCCCCGCGTCAGGCTCTGGGCTGATGGCTCAGAGCCTGGAGCCTGTTTCCGATTCTGTGTCTCCCTCTCTCTCTGCCCCTCCCCCATTCATGCTCTGTCTCTCTCTGTCCCAAATAAATAAATAAACGTTGAAAAAAAAATTTTAAAAAAATAGCATATAAGTATACTGAAAATATTAGCAAAATAGATTGATTTTAAGATAAGCCATTAGCGAAATCCATCTGACTCAGTGTTGTTTTGGGTTGTCGTTGCTTTTGATTAGATACATCAATCTAGAGAAAGAGAAGGACTACCCGAAGACCATTCCCCTCAAAATCTTCGCCAAGGACGTTGGGAATTGTGCCTACGTAAGTGTTTCTAAGCCAGAAAATTAAATTCCAACTCCCTTCATAAAGCAGAGCACTGTGGATAAAACCAGAGACAGGCAAACAGATAGACAGGCTATGTTTGTGCTATGGCAGGTAGGCATTTAGAAGTACTGTTGTGGGGAAAATGCATTTTTCTGGGTATATGTATGTCTTTGTATATGTGAAAAGTAAACCCTAGAGAAAGAGAAGCAAGAGAAATTCCTATTCACAACAGTGTTTAACATTTACACTTGGAAAGAATATTGGTTGTCAGATGTCTCTTTCCTCCCTCTGGCATTAATGTTTCTCTGGATCCTTTCAGTAGCAGCTGCAGCAGCTTGTAGTAGAGCCATTTCCACAAGGATGTATTTCCTATTAGTATTAAGCAATTTTTTCTAACCTGTCACTTCTTAAGTAGAAGGTGGTTTGAGTTTTTCATTCTCTGAGTTTTTAGGGATTGAATCCATTGGCTTAATAAATGAATGAGCTGGGAGAGATGACATTTTTAAGGGATCAGCATGTTCCTACCCCACAGTTTTTATCATATTGGTCAAATAAAAATTAAGTCTACTTATCCCTCGTTATTTTGTAGAATTTGATGGCTAAAAATAGAGAATAAATGCCAAGATGTTATCAACAATGAATAAAATGGACACTTGTGGATATTTTTATGACATTGTGCATTGCCATACTTCACAACAACTCTACATCACACTGGAAAAGGATGTAGTACAAAATAGTTATGCTTTGGCCAAAGGCCAATGTTATGCAAATGTTCTGACTTGAGTGCCAGATGTCACTGCTTGAGGGAAATACTCAAATTTTTACGGTGTGAAACACAGAGATCTACTATAGCAAAGTAGCAAAAAACAAACAAAAACCCACCTTCTGCCAGTCTTGATTTAATTGTTGTGGCAATTGGTTACATTTAGGATTTTCATGGAAAATCCCCTGCAATTTTTTTTTTTAACATTTTCAGTACATGGAAAGCATGTATTTGACAAAGGACCAGAGTCCCACTCTTTTTTGGAAGAGAAGACAGGAGATGTCAGGTTGGGTGCTCTGTGTTTATCAACGGTACCCTGGTTAACTCAACAATGATATGACACACTATCCTTTGCTCTCTGAAGTTGCTTCATGGCAAGAGTCTCCTCTCAGGGAGGCCCGGCTTCCAGAAAAAGTGATTGCCACCAAAATAGGCATGCATGTATGGAAAACATTCTTTATCCTTGGCCTTTAGTTATACACAACCGGTCAGTGAATTCTGCTAACGTGGGGGGGGGGGGGAGGGAATCCACATTTTCATTTTTGTCTGGTTTTTTTATTTGTTTATTAGCCAGAGAGGACTATCTGCCGAAATTCATTTGTTTTGTCTGCCACAAAGGCATGCAAGGGAAAACACACATCTTACAATTACTGGGTTTTATTTTTATAATTACTGTTTTGAACATATGTCTAATATTAAGAAAAATCATTATCTTAGAAACCAGGTACATTGGGAGATAGTATTACAGGATAGATTGTTCACTTTACAAAAGACTTCATGAGAGAATTTCTTTAAAATTTAATTTAAGGATGGGTTTTTGGACTGAACATTTTTAAAGGCAGATGCTGTTCATGAAATTATATCTCAGGTTAAAGTCCAGTTTGTAAAACATCTGTGCCACTCCAGTAGAAGACAGACACTGGGATTGGTGCTCAAAGCCCTGCCTGTTGGGTTCTCAGACACTTTTGCATAATCCTTGGAGTTACAAGGAGCACAATTTGAAATCAATTGGCAAACAACTTTAAGAGGCAGTTTGTCATGTTGAGTAATTGGCTCATAGAGAAAGAAAAATACTGTAATGGAAGGATAAGTGGTGAGTTGTCAGTGGATTTCACTTTAGCATTATTTTTATATCATTTTTATTTTTATGGGATTTTGTTTCCATTTATACTACTTATTTGTACCGTTTAAGCCCTATGGGGGCACAGCCCTCATTGCTGATTCATCTGATAATTATAACACATAAATCCTATGTGCATAGTAAATATTTCTTTTTTGACAGCATAGCGTTGTCCTATATTTAAGTGTCTTGGAATTCTATGAACTCTATATAGATATCTCAAAATCTTGTTAATCCCTTTTCTGTTTGCTGCAAACTTTCTTTCTATTTTTAAGTAGTAACTTCTAAATGTAATTTAGCACAGAGCTATTCCGGATATCCTCTTCAGTAGCAGAGCTGATAACAGAATTGAGCTTTGTGAAATTTTCAGTTCTAGACCTACTGGTTTTAAGGCCTCTGCAGATTTCAACATTGGAAATCCCAGTAGCCACAGTGTTTGACATATAGAAGGTGCTTCAAAGAATAGTGGTTTTAAAAATTCTAAACTTGAAATGTCTTTGTGTAGCCAGTTTTTATTCTGATTTTACCTCCACTTTTTGCCATGTGGAAAAAATGACAGCAGGACCCACACCGTGTCAAACCTGCACTGCGGAGCCCGCGCTCAGGACACAGTGCGAAGTGGCGCAGCGCTCTCCCTTCTTCGTGACAGGTTGTGTGAGGGACTCGATGCGTCGACCAACCTGTCTAGGTCCTTTTTTGTGGCTGGGAGGGTAGTCCATCTACTCTCTCTCATATGTAGTTAATCTTTTTCTTTCTTGTTTAAGGCCTTCTTTTTGGTGAGCCCCGTATTCCTTATATTAAGAGAAATAGGTGTTTTATCAAAAGCCATAATATATAATGGAATGAAAGTAAATGAATATCAAGGGTTTGTTTTCTACTTAAGTCATGTGCTTTACGCCGTCAACACTTGAAATCGAGAGATGCCTTTGGGTAATCATTTCACAGTACTTATTTGTTCACCTGATTTAATACCCTTTATTTATAACTATATTTCTCATTTCTTTTTTTTTTCTGCAGTCTAAAACTATAACAGTAAGGAATTCAGATACAGCAAATGAAGTTATCAACATGTCACTACCAATGCTAGGGATAACTGTAAGTTACTCTCCTACATACTCTTAGTGAAAAACAAACTTTTTATTCTTTAGGTTCATATAAATATTATCCCTTTCATCATAAGACAGCTGATTACTGGCAATACCTAATTCATGTTTTGTCCCCCCCAAAATGGAGGAAATAAGGACAGGAAAGCCTTACTATTAGATGCTCCTCTTATACTGCCGTTGTAAAACTTACCTGAGCTGGAAAGCATAGTAAGATTAGACTCTACTGTTAGAATGATAATAATATGTGTTTTTATTGTATATGCTGTATACATATTCAGTTGGGGAGTTTTCTTGGTATAAGATTCTAATGAGTAAGTTCTAACCTCCTTCACATGTACGTGTCTCTCTACGACTGTTCTTCTCTTCTCTCCTTTCCTGGTTCTTCTCCTCTACCTAATTCTATTATCCCAAGATTCCATCAGTCTTAGGATGGTGAATTCTGAAGGATTTGCTCTGTAGTAGAATTTATACATGAAAAACACATAGCTAGAATCAATGTTCACTGACTGCAGATCCAGAAGATGAGTTGGCTGGTACCTCTAATGAATTGATAAATTGAAAAACAAGCTTTGAGAGGGGCGTTAAGGAGGACACTTGTTGGGATGAGCACTGCACGTTGTAGTAAGGGGATGAAGCACTGACTTCTACTCCTGAAATCATTATTGCACTTTATGCTAACTTGGATGTAAATTTAAATAAATAAATAAATAAATAAATAAATAAATAAATAAATAAATAAATAAATAAATAACTTTTAAAAACAACAACAAGCTTTGAATCAGATTCTGGATTTAAAGAGCTTTAGTGTGCATCCCGCATCTCCCCTCCATTTTATTTTTAGCTTCTGCTTTTTTCTGTTTTGCGGGCCAAAGGTGAGTTTTTGAAATTTAATTAATGGAGAAGATTGGCGTGTTTGAGGATGAGGTAGGGAGAACACTGGAAAATCCTCGTCCTCTCCGCCCTGCCAGTGTATAGACCGCATACCGTGGGCCTTGTGTTAACGGGAGTGACTTTCAGAGGGACGGACACTAGAGGAAGCACTTGAACAACACCACTTCTTGAGTAAGACTGTCTACGAACATGAAAGCGCGGTGTTACTGTGCTGCAGCTTGCCAAACGTCTTAGATGTGTCACAGTCTTCTAAGCTGCATTTCAATTCACTTGGACACAGTGCTATCCTACGCCCCTAGGCACTCAGAGAAATCACAATTTAGGGTAAGAGATCTCATTTATTTTAGTCACATTTAATAATATACTTAAGATATGATTAGATTTTACGTGCACTGGGTAAAGCTGGCGCCTCTGCATTGATTTTTAAGCTCATGTGTTTATATCTTGGAATAGTTTAAGGGAAGGGAAAGGAGATTGATTAGTGACAGGATTCATTTTACTTATGCTTTTCCTTTGAGAAAAGTAATCCATGTCCTGAGACCAAAAATATTCCTATTCATTATAATTTGGAATGGAGGCTATTTGGTTATGGTCCTCTAATGGGTTATTGCATATTTTCAGATACTACAAAAAAAAAATAAAGGATTTTTATCAGATTGCCTGCCGTCCCTATTTGCAATAAAAATTTTTAAGTTGAGAATGGGGAAGGAAGTGACAAATAGGGTAGAGGAGGGGGCCAGAAGTAATTCTCCACATCCAGGACCCTCTATTATAAAGTCAGAATGTTGATTTTTAATCCAAGGATAAAGGCAAGAATATTGAATATTGCCAGTCTCTTCTAGCTTCATTTAGAACATTTGTCCTTTATCCTGTCCTAGAGGATGCAGCAAAGTCTATTGAATTTGGTATTATTTCTTTCAAGTGAGATTTTTAGTATTGCTGGACTATAATTCTGCCCGTGAACAATTTCTTTGTGTTCTATGACTGGGCCTATTCTCTAGAATTCTTGTCCTTTCTGTATCCAGGACTGGACTTGCCCAAAATAAAACCAGTGTAGACTGTGCCAGCCACCTATCTCCTCAAAGCCTCTTGGTCATTCTCCTTCTGCTCAGAAACTGCTGAGCTAATACAGTCAGCCCTTGAGATTTCACTTTTTCATCACAGACACAGCATTGTTGTGGCTTTCTGGATAACGAGGATGTCTTTGCAGGGGCATGTTGGAGATTAAGTCCAGTATTTTCTGAGAAGTCCAGAGGCATGGCAGAAGTCAGGACTCTAATGAAGAGATCAGCCTTTTAGAAAACTAGGACATTGCTTTCTGCTTTGTAAAGGGGCTTATAATTTTACGTTCTGTGGGCTACCCATAACCATAAGGGCTTTCTTCCATTGCAGTCTATGGATCGCTGGTCATCACTAGGAAGAGAGGACAGGACTGCTGAGTCCTCTGCCAGGGATGAGACAGGAATATGGATTGTAGGAATTAGCATTGCCATCTTCAAAAACTGTATTCACCCCCATGAACTTGAACAGCATTTTTATTGTCCCCATTTTTTCTCCAAACATAAAAATCCACCCCCAAAATATGTCCTTATTCAGTTACCAAACGTGACGGAATTATTGTTAATATTTTTATCTCCAAGGGCTCTGAGAGAGATTACCAGCTTTGGGTCAATTCTGGCAAAGAAGAGGCACCATACCCACTTATTGGTAAGTTTCTTCAAATATCTAAGATAGGATTGTGTTTTAATTATAATTCTAAGTGTCTATGAGAACTGGTCATGGAGTCCTGAATTTAAGTGCCATCAAATATTATATCTCATATAATATTTATTCATTCATTCAGTAAATACCTATCAACCATTTCCTAAGGGCTAGGCAAATAGTGTCTCTTCACTCAAGCAGTTAATGGTGTAGGTGAGAAGAGAAATGTAAATTTCTCTTTGTTTTTTTTTTTTACTTTACAAACACCTATTTTGCAAACCTTTTTAAAATTTTTTCCATGAGAAAACAACATGTATTGGTATTCCTTTTCCCTATATATATTTTTCATCTTCAGTTCTTGAATTTTCTGTTCCCTTTCCTCCCTACTACATTGCCTCTGTGGAAGACCATCTGTAATCCAGTCATGCCTCTTAGTTGATCAGTGAGTATTCAACACCTGCCCTAGGCATCCTAAAGAAAAGGAGATTAATCCATTTAGAGTCCTAAAAATATTCACTGACTTGTAAGCGAGCTACTACTTCAGTACTTTGCTATTTCTCTAGACAGATTTTCCAGCATTTGTTCTGAGGAATTATTGGAAGTGGATAGGTTACATCTCACCTTGTTTAAATCATTTAGCTAAAAAAAAAAAAAATACTTCTTTTTTGTTTGTTTGTTTTGGGTGTTTTGTTTCTGTTTGTGTTTGTTTGCTTTGAGGAGGAGAGCAAGGGAAGGACAGAGAGAGAGGAAGAGAGAGAATCTTACAACCCTGAGGTCATGACTTGAGCCAGAATCAAGAGTCAGATGCTTAACCACTGAGCCACGCAGGCACCCCCGCTAAAAATACTTCTTGATCAGTAAGGTCACCCAGTGTGGTTTAACAGAAATAGAGCAAATAAAATAAGGGACAGTATCTGTAACAGATCTTGAGATGATAACAGTAATAATTATAAGGATGATAATGATTTCTGCCAATTAAAAAAAAAAAAGTGCTTACTAGCTGCCAGAAAGTGTGCAGAGCATATTATATGCATTATCTCATGTAATCCTTTCATTTACCTGGGTGATCACTGCTTTCTAATTCAGGATGTTTCAAGTGATCTGAATAATCTAAAACCAACATATTCTCAGACTTAAAGTAAAGCAACCTGTCATGCACATAGCTGAGGATAAAATCCACTGCATTTGTTTTCTTTTTTAATGGTGTCATTTTTGTAAAAATCAGCAATGAGGTTGTGATTAAAAATCAAATAAATAATTGTTTTAATAAAATCTATTGATTAAAACTATTCGGATGGTAGCTTTCAGGCTTAAAACAGCTTCAAGCTTGATTGCTAACTCGCACTAAATAAATAAATAAATAACCAACCAACCAACCAACCAACCAACCATGGGACACGATTTAGCAACGATTCTCCATTGTATATTTCAGTGTGCCTTGGAAACTTCAGTTGTAGTGTAGCTGCTGGCTACTCGTTTTTTGGCCTTAATCCGTGGAAGCAGCTGTAGAGCTTAATATCATTGGAACATTGGTATTACATGCCTCTGCTGGATGGACAGGGAAGAGGTCACAGGGTGACATCCAGTGATAAATTAGAAATAGAAGAGAACTTATAAAAAAAGGCAGATCTACAGCACAGTGGAACTTGAAGGTTTCAGTGAAGGAAATGCAACCACCAAGAAGACTAAAGAGCAATCAGATGTCCAGGATTTAGTTTTTGTTTGCCATTTCCTCTTTGAATCCTGTTTCTGTGTTTCTAATACCCCGCAGTCTTCCTTCTGATTATTGCCTGTGAACACTACCCTCAGAGGGCAGCAGTGGGAGGAAAGCATAAATCATACAAACCAGTCTTAATGCTCTGAAGTAACTCTGATTATATAAGTAATAAGAAGTGATGAAATGTCTTTTTCAGACAGACATCTTGTGTTGAATAATAGTGATGCTTGAAATAGATAGTCCTTCGCTCTTACTATTTGAATAATATTAACCATTAAAGTTTACTTATTTGATCCTTATCGCTGTGTGATTTTTTAATCCATGGATTTAAGGGTGAGAGATGTCAAGGATTTGCTGAGGATTTACAGATACAGTTCGTGTTGAAGGAAAACTAGAATACCTTTAAATATTCTCAGAAGCGAACATAGGAAAAGTCAACTTCATGCAACTCACAAGCTAATCTGTGCATTCCAAAGAAGATATTCTTTTAAGATTCTTTTCCCTTTGCTTTTTTTTCTCACCTCTCCCCCTCGCCCCCCGCCCCCAACCACCTGCTTAAAACTACTTTGATAGGGCCACCTGCATTATGCTGTGGTCTCCAAGCATAAGAGTGTGCATAGTGATCATTCAGTCAACAAAAGGATTCTTTATTCCCGAAGTCCCAGGAGCAAACTGCTGTGTGTTGTAGTATGTGGCACACATGTCCCCGGTGCCCGTCAGCCTGAAGTCTACATTGAGATTTTTCTCTGTGTAGGGCATGAATATCCCTATGGAATTAAAATGAGCCATCTTCGGGACACTGTGCTCCTGACACAGGGATCGAAGGACAGCAGCACGCCGTCCGGCCTCCAGGAGTCCTTCCTCATGGAGCAGCTGCCCCGAGAGCTGCAGTGCCAGTTCATCCTGAAGCCCAGCCGCCTGGCCGCAGCCCAGCAGCTGAGCGGTGAGTTGCTTCTCCTCCTTCGCGGAGCCTGTTTTGAGCAAAAGTTTTTATTCTTGAAAAAAAGTCAGTACAAAGGCAGAGATCCAAACTTCCAGCCAGATGAGGTATTTTTTTTTCTTTTGAATTTGCTAAGTGTTTTGAAGGGAAAGATGGAGTTTTAGAAGATAATTTTATAAATCAGCAGTAGGCGTGTACTCAGCAGTTAGCAGAACAGGCTGTTCCTTCTGTCTTCACTGTGCTTTTCCCCTTTAACCTTCTGCTCGCTGCAGTGTCAGAGGCACCGGGCAGTGGCTCAGGTCCTCACTGCCTTCTTTGTACTGTAACACATCGCCCTGTGTGGTGCCCCTAACTGGTCACATGATAAGAGGGAGTCCGTCAGTGACGGGGCTCAGGAGACTGTGGATCTTGCTGTAGATAAGTATGTGAAGACTAAGGTGATCTGCATGGGAATCTCTCCCTAGTCTGCTAATCTAATCTGCATTCCCTGTCAACGTAGCCATCTCTTTCACTCACCCCATAATACTTTAGAATGATAAAAGTGATCTTGAACACATGAGGCCCGTTACTTACCCGAAACCATGTTTGAGCTTTAAGCCCTCAGTCTGAAAGCTAGGTTGTATGGGAAATAGAAGAAAATGCATCATACAGAAAGTGTGAGTGGGTGAGCAGAAAGTTGGTGCCGAATTTCCGTAGACACCTTTGTCCCTTTGAACCAGCTGGGGGATCGGGTGAACACGGTGACTCTTCTGTGTGCATTCCCCCACACAGGCACGTGCCCCCTGTCCCTCTCTGGTGGTGACCAACCTCAGACTCTATACTCCACTGAAGCCCTCCATCGGGGGCTGCGCCATCTTGCCAGCACAGCTGTAAAAGCCTAACCTTGCGTGTGCGCCGGCCACCTTCCCTCCTAGGATGGTAAATTGAGCTTTGGGTACTCCAAGGCTGTTTCCTCACATCTTTGGGCCATTTTGAAGGGGTATCATAGAGACGTCATAGTTTTCCATCCACTAAAATGGGAGCTCCGTGAAGGCAGGTATTGTGGTCTGTTTTGTTATTCTCAGCACCTGGAACAGTACTTGACATACCTACAAGTAAGTGCTCAATAAATATTTGTTGGTCTTTAAAGATGCAAAAGGAATGTCGCCTCTATAAGCTGACAAGAATATTTCGCTCTTCTACCTTAATACTCAGGTTTTTCAAAATTATTTCTCTGTGTCCCTTGTCACTTTCATTTTAATTAGTTTGACCAATAATCAGGAGTCAAAAATCCTAAGGGTTTTACCCAATTTTGCTAACGACTTGCTTAATTAAATTGTAGGCACTCTGTGCTTATTAATCCTCTGTTTCTCCTAACTGGAAGTAAGGATAATTGTGGTTACAGCTATAAGAGGATCAGAGATGGAGTAACTATAGACCAATGGTGCCAACAAAGCTGGGCATCAGAATCACCTGTGCAACTAAAAAGTTACGGTTGTACCAGTTCTGTATTTTTTAACACGTAAGATTTAGAGCTACAGCTGCTTTGGAAACCACCAATTTAAATCAGGGTTCAGCAGATTTTTTCTGTAAAGGGCCAGATAGTAAACTTTGCAGGTCAACAAACAAAATTGAGGAAATTATGTAGCTGCTCATGTGACAAGAGAGAAAACAAATTGCCACCCATTATTATTGACGATAATTAATATATAGGAATAATTGAGTACAATTTCATGTAATACAGGTCTAGTAATGAGAAGAATTGAATTCTTTTGGAGGAATAACCTTTTGCATAATTGGAGCACCAAGGTCATCATAATTGAATGCAAAATGTTCTGATCTGTAATGAGATTTTATATATTTTATCGTCTTTGAAAATATCTTTTCACATAGGTAGTTCCAAGTACTACTTTCATTCTACTAGCATATAATTTTAGTTGCATATATTCCCCTCTTCGAAGGCATTTGTAGAATTCTGATATTTGTCTTTGAGCATGTCACTGTAGATGAATCACTTCCAATTGAAGATGGGGCAGAAGCTTCTCAATGGCACAGTTAAAGGATCTTGGGAATCTGGAAATTTCCTTTGCACTTGCATTGAGGTTGGTAAAATAGCACTGCAACTGTAGTTGGAGCTCAGAAAATATATCTGTTACCAATGTGTGTGAGAATGGAGATCTTGCTTCTTTAACTTCTGATAGCACAAGAAGGGGAGAAACAGCTTGACGTTACTCGTGATGAAGTGTCAGTTGTTTTCAAAATGAAACTTTCAGAAGTTTTATGTCTAAACACGTTTTTGCCTTGTAATTCATTAAGAAACATCATCCAATTTGCAGCAAAAACTAATTTCCAAAGCCAATCACTACTAGAAAAAATCTTCTCTTTCATAAAAATTTCAATCTCAGCCGTGAGCTCAAATCTCACTATAAAACTTTACCCCTGGTGAGCCGTTGAGCTGCTATGTGATAGCACAGGTCAGGCCAGTCAGCTTCTGTTTCTGACAGAAATTCACAGAAATGGCAATGGGTAAGTCCAGGAGAGCGAATGAAGTTTACTGTTGACTCTGCTGGTCCAGTAATCCATGATGGATGCAAATACTTCCCGTGCGGTACTGCTGATGAATTATACACTGAATACCACTGGATACTAAACACTTTACATTTTCACAAGCGTTGCAAATTTGTCAAATTACATCTTTTTTCTGGAATCTGAAGATTCCACTTGAGGTTGTACTGAATTATTATTAACTTTTCAAATTCTATGACAGCATTCTTACCTGTAGTTGTTCCTTGCAGACTGTTCAAGGCTGACACCTCAGTCACTTCAAACGAGGCACTGACTTCTCAAATAAACAAATGAACAGTATTGATAACATCTGCCAACTAATCAAGAACCAGGGAAAGTCGCTGAAAATAATTTGCCTTTTTTTTAGTTTCCTATTAATGTTACTCCGAATGTTCTCAACTATTCAAGCAGCTGTTCTCACCAAAAAGGCTAATATCCTCAAGTGTAGTTTCTGTGTACACATCTCTTTGTCAGCTGCAAGCATACAAAATTTAAGTAGCTGACCCCTGGTAAATGGCCTTACCTGCATCAATGAGCTGCTCAGAAACGGACATTTTTTGGAGCCTCATTTTTGTTTATTTTTGTGAAGAAATTCTGCAATGCTGAGATTATTTCATTTAAATATTCCACATTTTTCTACTCATCACTTTCTTCTGAGTTGGAAATATTGTGCTGAGTTCCTAGTGTGATTATGTCAACGTATAGTATATTCTTTTACCACAGCTGTTATATCCTTGCATGATTTATTGCAATAACGCAGTCATCCATACTGCTCTGTGCCTTAAAAGCTCAACACTAGACATGACAGGTAATAAAAAATTGAAATTTTACAGTATCATGATACCCAAGGCACTCAAAATATTATCCACATGTAAATGTGTCATTGCAGTTCATTGTGTTGAGCAGCAGTGCAAAGCATCAGTGAGAGCCCCACTGATGGCCTTTGTCACAACTACTAGGCTGCCATTGAGCATGACGTCAAAGCAGCCATGGACAGTACATAAATGAATGAATGTAGCTGTGTTCCAGCAAGAATTTCATATAATTTTTAAGTGTCACTGAATGTTGTTGTTCTTTTGATTGTTTTCAACTTTCAAAAATGTAAAGACCTTGAAGGCTGTCCAAAAAGAGATGTAAGGCCAGATTTGGCCCATGGAGCATAGTTTGCTCCCTCAAATGTGGAATTTTGTCAAGTGCATTTTCCGCATCTACTGAAATGATGATATGACTTTAACTCTTCCTTTTGGTGATGTGGTGTACCACATTGATTGATTTGCCAATGTTGAACCATCCTTGCATCCCTGGAATAAGTCAATAATGGTGTATGATCCTTCTAATGTATTGTTGACTTTGGTTTGCTAATGATATTCTTGAGAATTTTTGCATCATGTTCGTTAAGGATATTGGCCTGCAATTTTATTTTCTTGTGTCTTTGTCTGATTTTGATATCAGAGTAGTGCTGGCCTTACAAAATGAGTTTGACAGTGTCCTTCCTCTTCTATTTTGTGAAAGAGTTTGAGAGGGATTTGTAGTAATTCCTCTTTTCATACTTGGTAGAATTCACTAGTTAAGCAATTTGGTCCTGGACTTTTGTTTGTGGGGAGGATTTTAATTACTGATATTATCACCTTACCAGTAACTGTTTAGATTTTATTTTTTTTCTTAATGGATTTTATTTTTATTTTTATTTGAGAGAGGGAGAGAGAGCATGTGAGAGTGTGGAAGGGGTAGAAGGGGAGATAGAATCCCAAGCAGGCTCCATGCCCGGTGCAGAGCCCAATACAGGACCCTATCCAACAACTGTGAAATCATGACCTGAGCCAAAATCAAGAGTCGGATGCTCAACTGACTGAGCCACCCAGCCTCCCCTGGTCTGTTTAGATTTTCTGTTTCTTCCATTATTCAGGCTTGTAAGGTTGTATGTTTCTAGGATTTTATCCATTTCTCCTAGGTTTTCCAATTTGTTGGTATGTAATCGTTCACAGTAGTCTCTCATGATCATTTGTATTTTTGTAATATCAGCTGTAAGCCTCCTATTTCATTTCCAATTTTATTTATTTGAGCCTTCTCTTTTTCTTGGTGAGCTAGCTTAAGATTTGTCAATTTTCTTTATCTTTTCAAAGAAGCAGCTCCTGGTTTCAGTGATTTTTCTCTTGTCATTTTAGTCTTTGTTTCATTTATTGCTGCTCTGATCTTTGTTATTTCCTTCCTTCTGATAACTTTGGGCTTTGGTTGTTCTCCTTTTTCTAGTTCCTTGAGGTGTAAGGTTAGGTGGTTTATTTTAGATTTTCCTGTTTCTTGGCATAGGCATTTATTTCTACTCATTTCCCTCTTAGAACTGCTTTTGCTGCATCCCGTAAGTTTTGGTATGTGGTATTTTTTTTTTGACCCATGTTTTTCAGTAATTTTCAGTTTGTTTAATCTTCATGCATTTGAATTTTCCAGTTTTCTTTTTGTAACTGATTTCTAGTTTCATACAGTTGTGGTCAGAAAACATGCTTGAATATGACTTCAGCTTCTTAAATTTGTTAAGAACACTTTTGTGGCCTAATATATGATCTCTCCTGGAGAGTTTTTCCATTTTCACTTGAGAAGAATGTGTATTCTGTTCTGTTTGGATGGAGTGCTCTGTATGTATGTATGTGAAGTCCATCTGGTCTACCATGTTGTTTAAGGCTAGTATTTCTTTATTGATTTTTGGTCTGGATGGTCTATCCATTGATGTAAGTGGGGTATCCCACTTTACAATGTTATTTCCTCTGTGGATTGATCTCTTTATCATTATATAATGACTTTCTTTGTTTCTTATTATAGACTTTGTTTTTAAAGTCTGTTTTGTCCGATGTGACATAAGTATAGCTTCTCCAGCTTTCTTTTGGTTTACATTTGCAGGGAATATCTTTTTCTATCACTTCATTTTCAGTCTGTGTATGTCCTTAAGTCTGAAGCAAGTCTCTTGTAAGTAGCATATAGATGACTCTTACGTTTGTTTTTTTAATCCATTCAGCCACTCTGTGTCTTTTAATTGGAGCTTTTAGTACATTTACATTTAAAGTCGTTATTCATAGGTATGTGCTTATGGCCATTTTGTTATTTGTTTTCTGGCTGTTTTGTAGTTCCTCTGTTCCTTTCTTCTTTTCAGCCTCTCTTCCTTTTGGTTTGATGGTGTTCTTTAGTGATTCCTTAGTTCCTTTCTCATTGTCTTTTGTGTATCTACTGTAGATTTTTGCTTGGTGGTTACCATGAGACTTACATACAACAGATTTATAACATTCTAGTTTAAGTTGATAGTAACTCAAGTTTCTAAAGCTCTGCATTTTTACTCTACCCTGCTGTGTTTTATGTTTTTGATGTCACATTTTACATCTTTTTATCTTGTGTAACCCTTAACTAATTATTATAGTTTGTTATTTTTACTACTCTTGTCTTTTAACCTTCATGTTAGCTTTATAAGTGATCAATCCACTATCTTATATGTTTATTTACCTTTACCATTGGGAGTTATATTTTTATATGTGTTATATTTTTATATGTTTTCAGCTTGAAAATGTCCCTTTAACTTTCTTGTAAGGCTGATTTAGTAGTGATGAACTCCTTTAGCTCTTACTTTTCTGGAAGACTATCTCTTCTTTAATTCTGAATGATAAGTTTCCTGTGTAGTATATTCTTCCTTGGAAATTTTTTTCTTTCAGCACTTTGAATATATCATGCTACTCCCTCTAGCCTGCAGAGTTTCTGCTGAAATATCTAATAGTCTTATGGGGGTTCTCTTGTATATAACAAGTGATTTTTCTCCTGATGCTTTTAAGATTCCCTCCTGGTCTTTAAATTTTGGCATTTTAATTATTATGTGTTTTTGTGTGGGTCTCTTTGGATTCATCATATTTGGAACTCTCTAGGATTCCAGGGTGTGGATGTCTTTTTCTTTTCACAGCTTAGGGAAGTTTTTAGCCATTATTTCTTCAAATAAGTTTTCTGCCCCTTTCTCTATTTCCTCTCCTTTTAGGAATCCTAAAATGCAAATATTAGATTGCTTGATATTGTCCCACAAGTCCCTTTACCATCTTTAGTCTTTTTTTTTTCATTCCTTTTTCTTTTTGCTGCTTAGATCAGGTGAGCACCTCTGCCTGGTCTTCAGGTTCACTGATCCTTTCTTCTACTTCCTCTGGTCTGTTGTTGAACTCTTCTATTGTCTTTTGTTTTGTTTTGTTTTGTTTTGTTTTGTTTTAAGTTTATTTATTTTGAGAGAGAGCAGGGGAGGGGCACAGAGGGAGAGAGAGAATCCCAAGCAGGCTTCACACCAGCAGTATGGAGCCTGACACAGGGCTTGAACTCATCAACCATTAGATCATGACCTGAGCCAAAACCAAGAATCGGACGCTTAACTGACTGAGCCACCTAGGCTCCACTACTGTGTTTTTTTAGTTCAGTTATGATACTCTTCAGCTCTGTGACTTCTGCTTAGAACTTTCCTGTATTTTCTGTCCCTTTGTTGAAGTTCTGTGTGTATCCATTCTTCTTCTGAGTTCAGTGAGAATCTAAATGGTCATTACTTTGAATTCTTTATCATTACTTACCTTCACTTCATTAATTTTTTTGAGGTTTTTTTCTTCTGTTTGTAATATCTTCCTGTGTTTCTTCATTTTGCTTAACTCTCTGTACAAGTTTCTATAGATTAAATTCTATACAACTACTTCTCCCAGTCTTTAAGTGTCGGCCTTGTGTAGGAGATGAACCTTAACATTCACCCCTGCCCTGGCTCTTGGTTGTCTCTAAAACCTTTGTGATTGTCCAAGCAGCCTGTCTTATTGTCAATAACTCCCAGTAGTTGAGGGTGTGCCAAGACCAGTCAGTGTTCCAAAGGGGGAGGATCTCACTCAGCACCTATATTTAAGCTGATTGGAAGCCAGACCTCCAGGCAGCAGCTTTTAAAGAATGCAAATATATGCTGTCCTTTGGGACCACAAGCATACAACCTGCTGGTCCCTAAAGCCAGGCCATCTGAACGTGTCCCCTGGGCAACAGTAGCAAAAGTCAGGGTTCCAGATAAAAGTATAAGTTTCTTTCTGGGAGATACCGGTGATCTATAAAGAGGCA
The DNA here is from genome assembly GCF_022837055.1 of Prionailurus viverrinus. Taxonomy (NCBI): domain Eukaryota; kingdom Metazoa; phylum Chordata; class Mammalia; order Carnivora; family Felidae; genus Prionailurus; species Prionailurus viverrinus. Next base: position 9,013,973 of record NC_062570.1, on the reverse strand, counting down.
GAGGGGAAGTGCAAAAATGTATCCAGCATCCTGTGTTCCCTGAGAATACCTTCATGGCCTCTAGATGTGTGCCAAATCTGAAGCTTGTCCCTAAAGCTAAATCTTCAGGACTGGCAAGTAGGCCTTGTTCACAGAAATGATGGGGGTGTATTTCAGTCTGCTGTCTTCAGTGCTCTGGGTGTAATAGTCTGCCAGGAACCATCTGTGATTCTTACAGTTTCATGAGACATGGGAATGCAAGTCACCGTGGCCTCCAGTACCAGGCAGTCATTGGGCATCCCCTGGGTGAAAGCCACAAAAACCTGTCAAAACTGGTCACCAGACATGTGTATCTCCAGGAGAGGAAGAGCATGAAAATGGCATCCACTGGCTGGAGCAAGGCAGATGGGGAGTGTAAAAACAGCACCTGCCCAAAAAAGCGGAAAAAAAGGAAGGGAGGGAGGGAGGGAGGGAGGGAGGGAGGGAGGAAGGAAGGAAGGAAGGAAGGAAGAAAGAAAAGGCAAAGGGAAAGAAAAAGAAAAAGGAAGGGGGAAAAAATGGCACCTGCCAGCTTTAGTTAGGCAGAGGGAGAGCGTGGAAGATGATGCCCACCCACTGGAACATAAGGATCCTAAAGATGGCACCTGCTGTAAAGGGAACTGTGTGTGTGTGTGTGTGTGTGTGTGTGTGTGTGTGTGTGTGTGTGTGTTAAATATATATACATGGTACCTGTTAGCTTTAGCAAGGCAGAGGAAGAGCAGGAAGCCTCCATCCCTATAGAGTGTCCCGGTGGGTCCCTAACCCTCAGACCAGTGCTCTAAAATTAGGAAATGAGTCTCTTACAGATAAAGTATGGGTGCTTTACAAAGAGCCGCTTCTGCACTGGGCAGTGGGGCCAGTGAATCTGCATGTGGGCATTTCAAAAGCCATTCCTCAGTTGGGCACCGCCCTGTGGGTATTGTGAGTGTAACCCTTAGTGGTCTTCAAAACCACACATTTTGGGGACTCATCTCTCAGGTGCCAGTCTTGAAAGCTGGGATGCCTCATGTGTGGGGTATGAACGCTTCACTCCTCAGGGAGAAGCTCCAGATTTTGAATTTCCTCCCAACTGTGAATCACCATGTCAGTGGTGGAGTTTATGACAAGGTTGTACCTCAGCCTTTACTACCCACTTTGATGTGGTTTCCCTCTTTTTCCCAGTATGAAGGCATTGCTCCAGCCGTTTTTAGGTTTCTTTAGAGGAAGTTGTTCCATATCTAGCTGTAGACTAGTGTCCCTGTGGGAGGAGGTGAGTTTAGGACCTTCCTATGTTTCCATCTTGCTAGATTTCTAACTAAGGGCTCTTTTAAATTATTTTTCTATAACAATTTATAAGCACAGACTTTTAAGAACTGTAATTTTTAACATTCAGATCCCTAATTTAAGCATGAAGAAACAATAGCTTGGACATTGCTGGGATTGTTCAGTAAAGCTCAATCTGTTCAAATTTAGTTTGCTCTACAATTACATCTCCCTTATATTTTTTATAGCAATCGCATGTTTTTTCATCAGCCTTTGACGTTTAGAAAGTAAGAGCTATGCATTGAAATCTGTGCAAGAAAATAAACTTTAATGAAAATGTTTTTCTCTCGGTCCCAGAGTGAACATGAACTCTGAAATTGAATGTTGTACATAACAAAAGGCATGGCCGCAGCTGAAAGTATTTATAATGAAGTACAGGACTCCATTTCTGCTTTATCCTCTGTCAACACTCATAGGATAGCTGGGTATATAACTTCGTGGTGAAGCATTTTTCCTAAATGTTGGAAAGCTAAAAAGTTAAATAAATCTGAGAGTTTTAGAAGTAACAAAAACAGGTTAAATGCAAGGAAAGTACACTGAGTACAACTACTCAACATATATGAACATACATATTAAACAAACATTTGCAGATTGACATTGGTAAACACAGGACCCTCCCCACCCCCCCACCCCCGCCCCTTCCTGGGTTTAAGGATGGGTTTGGTTTCCTTTTCTGTTTCTTTAAAATGTTGAAGGTTGGGAATGTCAAGGCAGGAAGTGCTCTGGTTAAGCAGAGTCTGGTATTCCTTTCTGTCTGCACATTCCCAAAGGGTGTTTCACTGAATGGATAATGGAAAGAGGAGGGGGTCCTCTTTGTGGGGAGGAGGTGGAGGACTTTGCAGTTTTAATCAAAACTGCTGTGGCCCATACCCTTGCAAAGCAGTACTTTAACATCCATTTAATCCTCTTGACAAGGCTTTGAGTTGTAGGTCATAAGGTTAAGTAACTTGCCCAAATAAATATCTGAACCAGGAGTCTCCCTGGGCTCCTGATTCCAGAGCCACAGACCTTCACACCTGGATATCTGTACACTGATGAGGCACTTACTGTATTCTAAGGAAGCCAACGGTGGATGATGGTCTGAGGCCCTTTGGTAAGATGTCACTTGTATGATTGTCTTCCCACAGTTGGCTTTTGTGGTATTTGGTTTTAAGTTGGTTTTTCTGAGGACATAATAGCCGAACAATATAAAACTCTTCTAGAAAACACATATTTGAAATTAGTATTTGACACTTACGACCTTTTCCACCCTGAAAAGACAGTCCCCTTTAAATGTCCCATTCTTAGGCAATGTTGAGCAGCTGACCATCCTCTGTGGTAGCTTGCTCGGCTATGGTGTCCTGCGGCACAGTCGGGTGACTGATCGCCGCGCACTCTTCCTGGAGAAAATAGCGTCCGATGTTGTGTGGGCACCACCTGAGGGTTCTCCCGCCTCAGACCTCTGTTCTCTGAGTCTTAATCACAAGCCGTTTTGAATCTGCCTCACACGTGTGTGTCTGGTGGGCCAGCCAGAGATTAGGACAGAACCTAGACACGATATTTGGGGCTCCCACTCTTCATTTTTCTCCTTTCTGGGATTCCCCAAACACACACACTCTCCAGCTGCTGTGGTTCCCCCCATCTCCATTCTGTAGCTCTTCCAGCCAGGGAGAGTGCAGGTTGCTGCAGATTTCAGTGACCCTACCGCCCTGGAGCCTGTCCTCAGGCTAAAAGCTGTGAACATGGGAAAGCTGTCTTGTGCCATCCCATCTCTTGTAAGCGTCACACTTTTACTTACCCACTGTCTTCTGGTCACTGTTTCCTGCCTTTAGGTAGGCTATCGTATTTTAAAATTTCATCTAGAGTTTATCATTGTTACCAATGTGTAATGTGCTGGGGTTGGGGAACCGCAGTGGAGGGGTCCAAAGGAACCTTAGAGAGCTGTCTTTTTATGTATCGGATCGTGTACAAATCCATCAACTTTCAGGTTAAAATTAGATACAGATGACATCAAAAATGTTTTAGCGCTATGACCTCACAGTCATGATTCACTGTCGACCTTTCTTCTGCCTGTTTTGTTCACGCTGTCCCTTTCCGGCTAAATCTCTCAATTCAGTTACTGCTAGAGAATGATTTATTGCGTACTTACAGGGTGCGAGCCATGATGCCAGGTGCTCTTGTTGAAATTTTGTTCATTCAAAATCCAAATCAAATGCAAATGCCTCCAGGATCACTCCCTCCCCCTCAATGGGTAGATGTGCTTTACCATTCTTCTGAATGCCTTTGGTGCTTTGTCCTTCCCTTAGGAGATTTTATTTATTAATATACTTGCTCCCCCCCACCACCAGACTTGTTCCCCCATTAGATCATCAACTTCACCTTGGCAAGGGCAAGTCTCACGCAAGTTTACACCCATCTGTGCTGCCTTAAATATGCTTTTTAAAGTCAGGAACTAAAAAGATACCTTAGAAAAAGTCTTTGCAGTTGGAAAGAAGTAGGGGGAATGTAGAGCATTAGCTTCCTGTCTTTGTTTTTAGCTGTAGAGAGGGGCATCAAGTAATAAAGCATCATTTATGTGTAAAGAACATCTGAATAAAGACAACTCTTGTTTTTTTCCTTCTTCTCCATCCTCCTCCTCTTCTTCCTTCTTCCCCTTCTCATTTTCTCCCTTCTCCTTTTCCTTCCTCTTCCCTTCTGTTTCTCACCATTTAATTGTGGTTTGGTTTAATCTTCAGCTTCTTTGTGTGCATGGTCTCATTTTAAAACGGGATAATATATGTGTACATATGAAACGATTTTTGCTTTAAGTTGTTATATTTCAATAAGGGAGGTTTTTCTTTGTCTTTGAAGGTCTAGTGTCAAAGCTCAACTAAATAGACCAGTGATGTTCCAAAGTTGGGATGGAGAATAACCCAAATGTTTGATTTTTCCTTAATTTATAAAATGTTACAGTGAAATTTCTTTGATTGAATTATCAGTAACAAAGAACACCTGTAAGCATTTTTTTTCCTCTTTGAACCATAGTAATGAACATACTGTGAGTTGGAAACTATAAAAGTAAGGTTAAGTGAATAAAAGAGTTTTTCTCATAATCTCACTTCTTCCTTAGATTCAGGACAGAAGACATTTAAAAGGAGAAGGTCTCTCATAAACTGGGCCTTTTGGCGGGGGTCTAGCATTCATCTGGATAACTTGCCCGTGTCACCAACATCCCCTCTGCCGGGGCAGCTCTTTGGAGTTTCTCTGCCAAATATCTGTGAGAACGACAATCTGCCCAAACCTGTCTTGGTGAGTTTTGGCCTGTGACACTAATGGGAAACGAGAGCTCTGGGAGGGAACTCTGTTCTTAAATAGAAAAATTATAGACACCCATGGCTTTGGCTGAGAATATTATTACTTCATAGAATAAAGTCTGATTGAGCTGTTGCGGAATCATAAGGAACACATAATAGGGAGAGAGCGTGTCGGCTGCTGGTTCCAGGAAAAAGCCACACAAGTCTGCTCACCTAAACACAGTTCGCTCTGTAGGCAGAGTCCACGCTAGAGTCCCGTTAACCCTCACATTTCTCTCACGGTCTTTCTTGAACTCTGCGTGGTTCTGGAAGTTTGCTTTAGTCACCCTAGAAACAGAAACTACCCATTTTTGTACTTGTTAAAAATCTGGCGTGTGTCATATTTGTGCTTCAGGTGTTTACACATATACATCCTCTGGCATTTAGTTGCCTTCCATAAATAGAATGGGTCAGATGAAACCGCTGAGTCTGTCCTGTCTCCTTGCGCTGTGAAATGATCACTGCAGGGACGCTGTGTTGAGCGTCCACTATCAAGATGCATAGCACTTACCCTGTATTGTGCACTGGTAACGTGCCATACATTTCTCTAGCCGCTTTATGGGCTTACGCCTCACAGCAGAGTTAGCAGTTAGTATCACTACCCTGGCCCCCGCTTTACAAATCAAACAAAATAAAAGCTTCAAGTTTACCAGAGGTCACACAGGTTTCTGGTCCCATGGATTGCCTGTCCCCAACACCCACCCTCCTTCCTACACTGCAAGCAGAGGAAATTTCTTTGCTAGAAAGCAAGCAAAATGAAGCATTGATCATGATGCAGTGGAGCGGGGAAAGCTTCCTGGAAAAGGTGATTTTTTTTCTTTTTAGCTGAATTTTAAAAGAATGACGTAAATACAGGAAGTAGAATAAGGACGAAAGACAAGTGAGTGGAGAATGAGTCTGGCAAGGATATTTCCATATTCAGGGAAAGAGTCCGAATTAGAGAATAAAGGGCAAAGGGTAGTGAGGTAAGGAGAGAGAGACAAGTTTACAAGGGACCGTGAAGCAGTCAGAGAAATTTGATTTTCAAGCGGCTGGTTGTTGTTGGTTCATTGAAGAAAAGACAATGTCAGTGAAGTAAAATATTTTAGATGCTGAATATAGCAAGGAAAAAACAGGGGGAAAAGATTTAGAGATACCAAAACACAAACAGTTGAGTCCTTCTAGCAGCTCCTCCTTCACCACTCTTCCCCTGGGCCATCCTCACCGCTGGCAGCCAGAGAGGGCAGGTACGTGTTCCCATGCTTGTATGTGTGAAGTGCCATTTTGGTTTTTTCCTTTGCTTCCTTATAGGATATGCTTTTCTTTCTTAATCAAAAAGGACCCCTCACAAAAGGTATCTTCCGACAGTCGGCCAATGTGAAATCCTGCAGAGAGTTAAAAGAGAAACTGAATTCTGGAGTTGAAGTACACCTAGACTGTGAATCTATTTTTGTGATAGCGTCTGTCTTAAAGGTAGGAAAGGTTCTCCCTTCATCTACCCCTGCCATAGCTCTGGAGAAACATGACTGGTTCCTCCCATGACAACATTTTTCACAGCTGCAAAGAACCGTAATAGATTTAGAATCTAAGAAGTGTTAAAAACACTTCACAAAGCCAACGCTGGCCCTCAAAAGCCACTGCCAGCGATTTGGTGTGTCAGATGTGCTTGTATGTCTTCTCACCCCACCCCGCTCCCCCCATCACTGTGCTGCCCCATACCAAAAATAATAAAATTAAAAATCACCAAAATACGTGTGGCATATTTACCAAAATAAACATCCTGATTATGATGACTTCTTCACAGTCTCATTACCTTCCTAATAAAGGCAAATTTTCAAAAAGAAACCTGTATTAAACTTTGAAGCAGAGTTTATCATAATAAGCATTTGTCGAACAACTAAAACAAAAAATTTCTCCGAGACCGCTGAAAATCCCATTCACTTTTACAATCACCAAGCCTTCCCCTGTCCCCTAGTGCCTTTTTAAAGTGAAAGTGGAATAGGAAAGACTCCGACATCTGGGTTTTTTATAAAACCCTTACTGCATTTGGCATTTGTTATGGTTCTTAGCCTTCACCTAACCCATGGTTATTTAACTCACATCCATAGCTGAGTTAGAGCTCTTCTAGAATGTTTTCCTCCCCACATTCTTGAAAACGCCTCACATTTTTTGAACACCTAGAGTCAGAACCAGCTTGGAGCAGAGGCTTCGGCCGCAGCGGCAGCCTCTGCAGCCCCGCCTCAGGCTCCCGTCTCCCAGCCCGGCTGGAACTCGGCGGGGCCCCGGCCAGAGGCCAGGCGGGGAGGAAGACCCTTCCATGTCCCTCCTCCTGGTCAGCTGCTTACTTCATGACTTTAGGAACAGTCACGTGTTTCCCGGCACATGAGCTGTGTCTGCTCTCAGCCCCTGCCGTAGGCTTTTGCAAAAAAGCATCACTCACAAAACCTGGAGAGCTGGAGCTAGGGTCATCTCATGTGCTTTGCACAGTTTGTCACTCCTCTTCACTCCTGAAATACAACACACCTATGTGTGGTGCGCTTAGCCAGGCATGTGTGCGGGGTAGATAGGCACAAGGAATTTTCTTTTTCTTATCATGTAATTGGCTTTCTTCCATCTCTTAAGAGGTTAAAGCCTACGTTTTAGAAAATTTTCCTAACCATGCTGTTCTTCCTTCACAGCACCACACTTAAAATTTTGTGCTAAATTTTTGAGGCTTTTATCAAGAAATATGATTCTAGAGGAGTCAAATTGTATCTCCAATTGCAGAAATAACACTTGTACAAAAATAAGCAAAAGACAAATGATTGAAACATCTGGTTAAATGGGTTCCAAGTAATTGAAGTTTTATAATCACATAACTGTGTTTTACTCTCATTTCTTCCAAGTGGTTGCAGGAAAGGAGATACTTTTTGCCAAAAGTTTTTCAACTTTTGGTTTGTTTTGTTTCTTGTGTTTAAGACTATTTGGAAGTGGTACTTAAGTTTTCCTTTATTTTTTACTTAGGCTGGTTTTGCTTAAATACAAGCTTAACTCTTTAAACTGTAATTGGAAGAAAATTGCTTGAGACACTGTAACTTTGATCCTTCGAACCTTTGAGGAAGAGTTCCCTTTTAATCCTAGAGAAATCTCATCTCAAATTAATTTGGGAGTTCTGCTGATGACCTGGGCTCTGCTCTTGGAGGGAAGGAGACTCATTGGAGGGCTGTGAGCTGGCGATTGTAATTCAGAACCAGCTCTCACATCCTTTCCCGGCTGTGATGGTGGTCGTATTTCGTAACTTGTTATGCCAGCTGTGCAGAGTTCATTGAGATGTTACGAGTTATTATCTTTCAAGTGTAGGTTTAAGATTTAATGATGTTTTTCTTCAAGACAGATCATAAGTATGTTTTCCACTGAGATTTAAAAAGAGAGCTATTGTCACTGCCCCACTTTGAAATAACAAAATTTGCCTCTTCTAAATCTGACTTTTAAAGTAGGTGCAGCAACTAAAATTAGTTTGGAATTATGAAAATTCAGTAGCTTTACCCAAAAGGAGATAACTGTCCTGTGATGACACATCTGAATTACACGTATGCAGGTGCACTTCTACGGAAGATGTACTAGAACAGAGAAAGACTTTGAAGCAATCTCTTCCTACTTGTTAGCCACTTTTTAAAAAATGTATAATAGGTAACATCACTACAAAGGGGTGTTTTAAATTATCTTAGAATCTCAAGTACAGTTAGTTGGCCTTCCTTTGTTCCTTTTCAATATTTGACCATGTGAAAACTAGCAACAGTTCAGTAATGACCTCTACTTTGTCTGGGACTGTGTGGCATTGCGGTGCACCAAGAAGAAGTTGAGGGTGTATCCATGCCCTGAAGGAGCTCATCCTGGGGAAGATGCACACCTAATCCCCTAAGTGTAACAATTAGATACCACAGCCTCCCTATCAGTGATAACAAACATGGCACGTGAGTAACACGTGTGCCTTCTGTAGGCACTTGGGTGAAGCTACTGACTTGGTTTTGCAGGCAGAGTTAAAATTGAAGTGTTGCTGACTTTGACCTTCTCTGTGTTGTTAGAGGGTGCTTGCAGGAGGCTCGTCAACCATGGGTGCAGTGCTGAGACATGAAATTGAGTTTTCTCTGCCTGAGGTTTATTGAGGTAGAGATCAGACTTTGCAAGCTTGGCCCTGTTAATACCATGCCAAAAGCAACAGAGAGAGTTGGCCGGGAACAGAAATGAATATAGGACCAGGACCAAATTTAATTTATTTTTAAGCTTTTTATAAACAAAAGTCAAACAACAAATACCTTTGGTCATATCCTACTCGCATTATAGTCTGGTTCCACCACACCCAGCCCTGCCAGCAGTCTCAGCAGATGGGAGTCTCAAAGGCCAGAAAGGATGATGTACTAGGGATGTGCTTAGTGTCCCTAGGCATGTGGGTGCGGCCCCATGCTCCCAGAGCCTGGCCAGGCCTGGTCCGGCGTGCTGTCTCCCCTCCTCCCCAAATGTGGGAAGGGAGTACCAGGGGAAACTCTTAAGTACCTCTGGATGGAGCTGGGCTTTTTTTTCTTCACCTCTCTATCCCTAGCACCTCGAACAGCACCTGGCACACAGGAGCACATGTGTGTAGAGCGATAGGATGACGGACTATGGTGTTTTGAACCTCACAAATGTGTCAGTGCATTTCTTGGAACTGGAGATTTGAGAGGGAAAAAAAGGACTTGGGATGGTTTGCCAGACCCCCGTCACATGCTAACATGTATGCAAAGGAGATTTCAGCCCAAACAGGTTGTCCTTATCTTTCCCACTACGGTCCAGACTCCAATTTGCCTCTGCTTTTTGTTAGAAAAAATCAAAGCATGTGTTTCTTATGTGTGCACGACAGTAGAGTGGGCACAGAGCTCTGTATATTCCAAAGAAGGGAGGACTTAAGTTTTCAACAAAACGCTTGCTTTCTGATTTCCCCAGTACATATTTAGCATGAGAATAATGATTTAAAATATTTATTTTTCCTCCTGTGTAAGGATTTTCTGCGAAATATTCCAGGAAGTATTTTTTCATCAGATCTCTATGATCATTGGGTCTGTGTAATGGATCAAGGAAATGATGAAGAGAAAATAAATACAATTCAAAGGTAATTCTTCTAATTTGGTCATGTCTCAAAAATACTTAAAAAATAACTTCTATTTTATAAGCTTGTCTATTCAAGTAATGATGACTAGCAAAGTCAGATCATGAGGGCCAGTTTAAAAACAGATTTATGCTAACTGCTATCATTGTTATTATTGTTCTCCCCTAATCTTAGTCACATGGAATGCTCGACCATTGTACACCTCCTGTGTATCTGAATCTGATAGAGCTGAAACCCATTAAACCAATAATACTGTAGACTCAGTCTACGATCTGTGATCTTAATTTTGGTAAATATTTAACTAACCAGACAACTCCTCGTATATCTCATTCAGCAACTGATTTCACACAGAGAAAATTCCCTCCCCTCAAGGAACTCACTGTCTAGTAGAGTGGGTAGGTAAACCAAGAATCACAGTGTAGCATAATGGGTGCTATAAGAGAAATGTGAAAGAGGTATTGTGGGAGCACTGGAGAGAGACAGTTAATTGTTGAAAGTGTCACAGAAAAAGGGAGTTGCACAGCCTTAGTCTTATCACAAAGAATGCATTGTCTTTTCTCCTGCGAAGAGAGGTTGCTGGCAGAACTCACAGCTGGTATTCCGATCGCTTCCTGCCCTTATAAGGGAATAGGAAAGAAGTGTCCAAAATGCAGTACTCCAGTTCTGTGAAAACCCAGGAATCCCAAAATCATTTATTTGCATTTGCTTGTTTGGTACAGTTTTTTTTTTCCTTGAGCGGCTTTCAAATATGAATTATTACCTATCCACTGCTATTGATAGACATCTATCAGTAGAACATAGTACAACTTCTGATATGCTAGAAATCAAAGCCACATCACACATGCTATCTCTATGCTTCCATTATGGTTTGGTGAAAGCCATTCAGAGATCTTGAACATCAGCTTCTCTACTTCGTTGCCCATTGTCTAAAATTTTATATTCTACAAACTGTTAAAGGATGATTAAAAAAACGGTAAAATTAAGACTCCTACAAATATACGGGTGCTTGGGTGGTTCTGTTGGTTGGGCATCTGACTTCAGCTCAGGTCATGATCTCATGCTCCGTTCCATGAGTTCGAGCCCCGCATCAAGCTCTGTGCTGACAGCTCACAGCCTGGAGCCTGCTTCAGATGCTGTGTCTCCCTCTGTCTCTGCCCCGCCCCCCCCCCCCCACTTGCACTCTGTCTCTCTCTCTCTCTCTCTGAAAAAATAAACACAAAATAAAATTTTTTTCAAGAAAGACTCCTACAAATATAAAATGAACACATGTGAAAATTTTTATTTAACTCTTTAATTAATGAGAGAACCAGTAAGATGTTACCATCAGTTCAAAGGAGATTTCAGACTACCACACCTATGTAGTTGAATCAGAAATGCTGAAATGAATTTACATATGAATGCAAAACTGGCTTTTTCTACTGTAGTGTGAAGGGGAAGCAAATAAATCATTTGTCTCGCCACCAGACGGAATTGTCAAGTCCATAGACAAATGTTAGGTATACTGCTGTCAGTAATCTACAATTTACAGAATTATAAAATAGCTCAAAGGCATAGGGCCTCTGGGGAATCAGATAACCCAGAAGCTTATGCTAGACAATACCTTACTCTCCATTGAATACACTCAGCAATCTTTTGGTTTATTTCAATGTCTTTGATAATTTGTCTATACAAAACCATACTCAGTGTCAGTCCATCACACTTGAAGAAATGCCTCTGAGCTCTTTATGCAGCAGGAGTCAGATGGCCTTACTTTCTCTCCCAGGTTGCAGACTTCTGTTGGGAAAAAAACAACCATGAGTATCAACATATACATCTCTTTACCGGATAATAGTAAAAATAATTTTCAGTGAGTGATAATCTTAAGATCCCTGATCAATTACAAAATAGAAACAGTAGGAAATGTACTAGTATAAGCTTGACTTATATATGTGAAAGTGCTACCAATGAGATAAAGATATTTGGGATGAAATCTGGCCTTGGAAGCTGGTGGAACAGAGTGTCAGCTCTCAGATGGATCTCAAAGTCTTAGTAGTGAAGGTTTGGGCTCTCACCAAGGGACTGCATTCCTGTGTTGCTACTTGGAAATAAAGAACCACTAAAATTTAAGTGTTTAATTTCATCAAAAAGCTCTTGGGAGGTGGGGGGTTGGTTGAGAATATCCTGAAACATTACAGCATCTGCCTGAGTTAAAACACATTGTACTAATTTCAGGTACATATTTCAGGCAGCATTTTTTTTACAAGCTGTTTTTCTGCATTCTTTGACATCTTCACTGGGTTGTGAAGACAGTGTACGGAATAAATAAATGAATCCCCAGTGCGTATTCGCATTCTCTGTGTACAGGTAGCCCTTACTTTGCATGTGCGATGTTAACTGAAACCCCACGTATCTGAACCGGGTTCTTGCTTTGCGTGGTTCCCTGTGAAAACCCAGGGTTGCCTATCGACGCAAGCTTCTTATGGAATGTCTTTATTAAAGAGTGCATTTTTCTGTCTTTAGGCTATTAGACCAGCTCCCGAGAGCCAATGTTGTTCTCCTAAGGTATCTTTTTGGGATATTACACAACATTGAGCAGTGTTCCTCGTCCAATCAGATGACTGCATTCAATTTAGCGGTGTGTATAGCTCCGAGCATTCTGTGGCCTCCTACTTCCTGCAGCCCAGAACTAGAAAATGAATTTACAAAAAAGGTAATGAGGTTTCTCATTTTTATGCCCTGGGGGATTGAGTCCCCATCTCGAACCTAAAATTCAGGGTATTAATTCTGAAACACATTTTCTTAAATAACTTAAATATACCTCCTTAGAAATTTGAGTGCATTGAGTGTTTTATACCTATGTTTTATACCTACCTACCTATCCTGGTAGATTATAGAAAGGTGATCTCTTAAGCAAAAAAGTGATAGCAGTTGGGTTACTTCTCTTTTCCCTTTAAGGAGGCAAAAACGCCATGACCGACTTCACCCTTAGAGTCATAAGAAAGCAATTGATATATTTTAATATAGAAAAAAGGACTTTGGACTTAGATAAGCCAAGATTCATTCCTCAGCCCCACCACTTGCCAGATGTACAATCTTGGGTGAAATTAATTACATTGATCCAGTTTCCTCATCTAAAAAATGGAGGTAGTGATACTACCTAGTTCAGGTATCTGAAATCATACTCCTCTAGTGCCTAGTAGTTAACATGGGGCTTAGGGATATTGATTCCCGTTGCTCCCAACATTCTGCCTGCTCCTTTGCCTTGTCTCTTGGGGCAAGGAAGCTAAGGAAAGGTTCCAGTACATCCCAGTGGAGGTGCAAAGCTCTCCAGTAAAATCTTACCTCTTCCCCAAGCTCCTCCAGGGAGCCTAAGGGAGGGAAATGCCTAGGTAGAGACTAGTGAGGCAGAATGCAAGGGTTCTCTAGCTGTCTCTCTACTTTACAAGAAACCCACAGAGGATGCATAATTCCCACACTTCTGACAACTGCCTTTTACATAGGAAATACATTTCATAAGTCTTTATCTAATAATGATACTTTTTGAATTTTAATGAAGTTTATTGCTTCACCCCAAATGCCCTATGAAGAATGCTTTAAGTTACCCTAATTTTAAAGACCGAGCATTAGTGTAAATATGTTAGCACTGAGCTAAGGCAACAGGTGACTTCAGTCCACCAATTAAAAATAATTTCTATGTCCAAACTAGTCTTGTAAGTATCATTGCCTTTTAGAGGGAACTGTTCTGTATACTTTTAAAGGAGACATGAATTTTTCTCAGGATTCTTTTTCATTTTTGGCAAAATCAGGATTTATATGTGAAATGTGACTAGTTGATGTGCTATATATGAAAAGCGGCACTTTGTTTTTGTCCTTTTTCATGCAGGTTTCTCTGCTTATCCAATTTCTGATTGAAAATTGCTGTAGGATATTCGGAGAAGAAATCACTTCCCTCTTAGGAGAGGTTTCAGTGAGGTGTGATGCTCAAGAGAATGCCTCAGGTACTGTGAGTGCTTGGAACATTGTTTGCCAGGGCCGTGGCTGTCTTGGGGGCCACAGCTCAGGGAAGGAGGCCCCTGCTCCTCCCTGGACCACCGGAGTGTTACCACTGGTGGGGTTAAGCAATGTGTAAGATGAGGTCCAAAACTTTCAGAAGCATCATCTGGTATGTTTCTGCCCTTTTAAAAAATCTTTACAAAGGTCCCTAATGTCTGCAGTAGCACTGCTGTGGCTGAAACTGGCATGAGAAGCCCAGCAGGGAGAGGCAGGCCTGCTCTTCTTCCCCCTCCATCCTCTGAGTGGCCCAGAGACACTCCAGCCAAGCAGCAGTTGAGAAACAACCAGCACTGTGGGGCCTGGGGTGATTTTGAAACCATTCAACCTTCCAGAATTACTAGTTAGGTTATCTTTGACCAGTTATTCTAGGCCACTGAACATGAATATTTTCAACTATAAATATAGGTAACCATAATATGTAACCTCTATGGTTGTTGTGAAGGTTAGATAAAGTAGTGAATGGTAAAGAGTTTTGCTTAGTAAGGTTTCTCTGAGACTAAATCGTGTGCACTCACCAGCAAGCAGCTCCTGAACCTGGATACACCCGGCATGAATTCCTTTGTCTTTTTTACCATTTCTTGGTATTACAACATGTCCTCATTGCTTTGAGGAAATCTTAATTAAGAAAGCCTATTTCTTCAGGAACTGAGTTAAATTTAGTATAATGCAACATTTTTTTTTTTTAATTCTGGGAAGACAGTGAAAGTTCCTTTCTTTCTTGAGAGTACGAATATGAACAATCTATATGAAAGGAGAATTAAATTAACATAGATTTTTTTTTTCTTTTTTTAGCACAGCATGCAATTTCGGTAAGTAAAAATGTTAATTATAGTTTGATTTTTTTGACAGATATCTCTTGCTTCCAACTGAACGACTCCTCCTATGACAGCTTGGAAAATGAGCTAAATGAGGATGTCGATGCTCCTTGTAGTGACTTGGTGAAGAAACTTGGTCAGGGTAGCAGAAGCATGGACTCTGTGTTAACCCTCAGTGACTATGACCTCGACCAGCCTGAGGTGGAAGGCCTCTTAACCCTGAGCGACTTTGACTTAGACCGTTCTAAAGATGAAGACATTCAAATGGAACGGCCTCTTGAACCCAAGCCGGTGGACCTCACGGGAGTGTATGCAAAGGTCCCACTGCGGGATCAGGCCCGGGCCCCGTCGGGCCTGAGCACTCCTGGCTACCTGTCCACAGCTGCCGCAGGGGTTCCAAAAAGCCTGAGGCGACACCGACGCTCCTCAGAGCCCAGCATCGATTATCTAGATTCTAAGCTTTCGTATCTCAGGGAATTTTATCAGAAAAAGCTACGCAAGTCCAGCTGTGATGCAATTCTCTCTCGAAAAGATGAGGATTATCTGAAGCAGAATCAACCCCTCCAGGAAGAGGGTAAGACATGTTTTAAACAGAGTTTAGTCGCAGGCACTGATACCAAGAAAAACACCACTAATAAAAATGTTAAGAAGAAAAGCTTGTCTGCTAATGAAGGAAATCATGTGAAACTCTTTTCTAAATCCAAGCCAGTGGCCATTTCTGTGGCATCTTACAGTCACATGTCGTCTCAGGACCATCCCGGGAGCCAGCCTTTCGGCACAGACACATCTGGATACTCCCCGACACACACAGCGGATGCCCTCAAGAGCTCGCGGAGGCACCGGCGCTGCTCGGAGCCCAGCATGGATGACCAGCACTGCAAACTGACCTATCTCAGGGGAATTTATTCAAAGAAACAGCATAAAACCAGCTGCGGAGCCGGTCTCCTGCACGGAGAGGAAGCTTATCTGGAGCGGCACAAGTCTTTGCAAATGGAGGGGCAAAAGCTCATTAACCAGAGTTTGGTGATGGGGATTGAGGTGGGCAAGAGCAGTAGCACAAACAGGAACACCGAGAAGGGCTTACCCCCAAGACTAAATGTTTGCCCGCGGACCAGCTACTCCAGCTTGTCCTCCCCAGGCACTTCCCCCTCTGGCTCGTCAGTGAGCTCCCAAGACAGCGCTTTTTCTCAGATTTCGGAACACTCTGTGTTTACCCCCACTGAAACTTCCTCTCCAATAGATTGCACTTTTCAAGCTCCAAGAAAACAGGAAGAGCTTGCTTCTGATTTTAGCAATTCCAGCCTCATTTCTGCAACTCCTGGTCCCTCATCAGGGCAGGCCAGCAGCCGCCTGGCGTATACAAAAAAGGATGTTGTAGAGTGGCACTCACAAATACATTCTGTAACTCTTCACCCAAGCACATGGTTGAGAAATGGTGTGGCCAGTTTGAAAAACTGGTCCCTCAAAAAGAAGGCAAGGGCTTCCAGACCAGAGGAAAAGAAAGTAAGTTCTCTAAAAGGACCCATGGAGCCACCTCCCTATGCTTCTGGTATTTCAGAAGCCAGCCCACTGCAAGAGACACAGGAAGACATGCCCCAAAGGGCAACGGAAGGACTTGGAGCTGTGCAGACAGCCCAGTGGTATAGCTCGTACCCCAGCCAGGACTCAGAGAAGCACTGTAGCTCTCCATTCAGCCTGGTGGAGGATGGACTCAAGCTTTGTGTGAAGTCACACAAGGAAGGAGAGAGCAGTGAGCAGCGCTCTCCTGGTACTCTGCCGTGTAAGAGATCCTCACCCAGCTCTTTGACTGTGGACGATGCACCCAGCCCAGACTCGGGGCCTACAGTGGTTTGTGATATTGGGGACCAGCATTTAACCAAAGACATTTAACCATAGTAAGAATGTGATATGTACAAGAGCAGAAACTGGGCTAATAATGACATAAAGACAAGAGTACTATGACCCCTTTGTATAAAATACGTGGGATGGGTAGCATAAGGATAATCATTGCTAACACTTAGGACAACAAAAGAATTCTCTTTACTGAGACTATTTGGCAAAAAGTTTAGACTAACAAATTTCAGCTCCTGTTTGGGAGGCTTTTCCTTATTAGAGCATGGGATTGGTCCTATCATGTGTTTTTAGAGATAACTAGCAGGGGGCCAGAGAAAACATCTTCTGTAGGGAGAATATGGCCTACATGTTGAGTGAGATTCATATCCTGAGGCCAGGATATCATAAGTGAAGAATAAGGACTGTGGAAACGGGGAGGGTGCAGAGAAACGTCCGTGTTCCGTGGAATATGTTTAATAACTAAGCAAGAAAAGGCCACTAATCAAAGTATTAAAAAAAAGAAAGTATGTCCAGTAATGAAGGAAATCATGTGAAACGTTTCCCTGAATCTAAGCCACTAGCCATTTCTGTGACATTCTCTAGTCACGTGCCATCACAGGGAGATTCCAGGAGTCAGCCTGTTGATACGGCTAGAATGGAATAAACTAGAATATCCAAGAGCCATGAGTATGATAGTTTATTTGTTGGTTGTGTTGGTTGGTTGGTTTTTCTGTTGGTGTTCCACTGTTCTTCCAAGGCTCCGGGACACAGGGCTGTGAGGAGGAAGAAGGAAATGGTTGCTTGTTTCAGGGTCCTTTTTAAAGATGCCAGTGCTAGGAACATTCTCCAGAAATGCAACTTTTCCTATTAGGAGACGACCTCCTGACCTCATCCGCTATCCTAGTGAGGCAAAGAGGGCCACACGAAGCTGCTGCCAGCATGCACTCAATGGAGGCTCCTCTTTGCTGTGCTGGGTAGTGTTTTTCCACAGCCCTGCCTCTTCGATTAGCAGCCAGAAACATTTACTGATAAATCAGCCCCTTTCTGACGGCCACTGGCAGTTGAGAGAGCGGTTTTAAAGTTGGCAGTTTACAGAGAGTCACAGAATGGAATCCCCACCAAAGTAGCAGCCAGGCCTTCCTCTCAGACAGTCATTGGCTTTGGATTTTCTTAACTCCACAAGTTTTATATACTTTTGTCCCAGAGTATTCGTGGTTTACATCCCATTGGTTTATCTCACATCCATCAATGCTTCTCCCCTCTCTGACCTTAAAGGTCATACCTGTACATCTCCTGGATTATCTCCACGGATTCTTAGGCCTCCGAGCCAGTATGAAAGGATAGAATCAGGAATGGATGTGCATCTCCCTTCATTTTAGCTACTTACAAGAAGTTGCTTAGAACCCATTTACTCTCTTTAATTCACCATCAGATGGACCTTTCTCCCACAAACTAGCTTATCCCCAATTATTTTTCTTAGCCACTAGGAAACTTTCATGTCAAATGTTCTTTCCCTGTTGTCCTAAAGGTTTCCTTTCTCAGTTATAGAAAAAAAATAATAATAATGTTTTCTGTAAAGTAGAAGTCCTTTCAGTATTAGCTGTAAGTGCTGCCTACCTCTGTGGGACATGGCCCCTGTTGGCCCTAAGCATTGTAATTAACTTTCAGAACTCTGTTTCCAAAGAGCTCCTTCATGACACTGGCCATCTCAGTCACAGATGTGAAGTAGATTGTACCTGATAAACAGCCACTCCTGTATTTAGACTCCTGAGTGTCCATATACATCTTTTGTGGTATACTATCTAAAGGCAATAGGGATTCATTTCCCTTACCCTTAGGGCTTACTACTGTTGGAACTGCAAGATGTGAATGACATTCTTACAGCTTGGGGTGTCTTTCTGGAAGAAATTGTTTCTCCACTTACAAAATAATAGTTCTGTCCTTTTTTCTTTCATATGGGTGGGTAGAAAATTATCCACCCAATTTGAAGCATAGAAGAAAATAGATGCTGAGGTTTTCAATAACTATTCCTATTCGCTGTGTTCCCTTAGATACTCCTGTAATATTTCATGTGAATAGTTTGTTAATATTGCTGTAAAGTATTATATTGTATGATTTGAAGACAGACTACATGTCATTTTATTATACTCTGTCAATCTATAATATATTAGACTGATGCTTTATCTAAAATGCTTTGAGTTTGTATAATATATCTTGACAAATTTTACTACCATATGTAATGTAATAAATGTGTATTTTTGTACTTGCAGAAACTGCTGCTAACTTTTAAAGTTGTTTGGTTTTCAAGGCACTGATAATGGATATGTATGAAGTCCATGCTGTCTATTAAATAATAAAAAATATACATGCTGTAGAGTTAACAGTCCCTCCAGAGCAATATTGCCCTTTGTAGAATTGTTAATGAACCCAATTTCTGCTTAAGCTTGGAAATTTTATAAAATGTACTTAATATTGAATTGGAACTTTGAACTTTTAGTCATAGACTATGGTCAGTCTTTCTAGAAAAAGAGGGTGTTTTTTTTTTCTTTTATGTTTTCCTAATCTTATTTACCAAAAAGTCCTGCTTTAGACACATCATCTTCATTTTCTTAGAGATTGTGTTTTCATTTTGCTCCTGGAATCAGATATGGTCTATGTTCTCATATCAAAAGAACCATTAATTCAATTCGATCGATTGTAGATCTTCTTACCCAAATTTGAACCATTCTGCCCCGAGTACCCAGTTGACCCCAGACACATCCAGACAATCCAAGATATCTGGATTCAGGTACCCCAAGACATCAGAACTTATAAAGTCATGTAAACTTACTAAATGTTACCGGTCTCTCATGACTGCTGTATGTTTCCCTTCTCAGAATTCATTGGGGTTCACTTTTTGCAAGTTCAGCCACCATTTCAAAGAGATTCAAAAATATAAACTACCTTAGTCCAGAAAAAGTGATTTGCCCTAATGGAACCCTGAAGACTACCTACCAACTCCACAGTTGGAAATGGCACTGATTACATCTGGGTGGTGTACAGAGACAATGATGTTAATTTCTCTCTAAATTTTACAGAAATACAGATAATTTTTCTTTTAAAAAAGAGTTCAGTCGACTGAAAACACTGGATTCAAGGAATTATCTCACGTTGTGTTTTTCTACTTTTCATGGCATGACATTGAATTTGAAAGGATCTAATGTATCCTTGAACTACTGGCATATTCTGTCTGTTGAAAAGAAACTCTTAAGAATATTATGTATCTTAATCATAATTATGGTAGTAAGTGTTTTACTGATATTTTCCTACCTTGTCATGTTTTAATGGCTTGAGAGGAAGTCTTTGTAAACTGCATAGATCAATACAAAGAAAAAATGGAATAATAAAGTTAGGTAAGATGTTAACTTTCTTTAATATCTATTCTGGTTATCAGGATATCTCATAAGCTAAGTTTCCTGCTGAAAGGAAGAGTTCTCTTGAGTTCTGTGCTGTCTACCCCAAGTATGAGTCCTACTCATTTTCTGAGCCACCTGTGAGTATAAATCCTTCATCTTTATTGTTTGTGGGGTTTTTAAAATACAGTGAGCTCCTTGAGTTTCCAGTCTGCATAATGTCAGATGTATGGTAGAATTGGCAGAAGGTGTGCAATTTGGAAAATTGTGTTGTGAAGTCTCAAAGAGACATGTACAGAGGGAGGTATTAGATGCATATTGTCCCTAACTTCATAGAGTGTGTGTTCACTAGAGCGTACATATGTATGTAGATAATTCAGGGTCTTTTTCCAGCCTATTTAATTTGTGAGGGCAAAGTAAATACATTTTCTGGAGTTTGATTTTATTTCACATGGCAGTATTAAGGTGCAGACACGAAGGAAGGGATTTAAATATTATTTACGTATAGGCTTGATTCTAAATCACAGTAACTTGGAATCAAATTCAGAACTTCTGGCAGCTTCTTGATCTGCTTTGAAGAGTGAATACATTGGCCAGAAACCTGAACTTATGAAATAGACCCATTTCTGAGCAAGTAACATGGATGGTATAAAGAAATACTCTGCCAGGTCACAGGGGCTGTGATTGCTACCGCCTAAAATTTTCAGGATGAAAAGAAACATTTTATATCTCTGTTTAAGAATGAGATGACTGAAAAATAAAAGAAGATAAAAACAGAGAGGGAGGCAAACCATAAGAGACTCTTAAACACAGAGAACACACTGAGGGTTGCCGGAGGGGTGTTGGCTGGGGTGGATGGGATAAGTGGGTGATGGGCATTAAAGAGGGCACTTGTTGGGATGAGCGGGTGTTATATGTAAGTGATGAATCACTAAATTCTCCTGAAGCCAACATTCCACTATATGTTAACTAACTTGAATTTAAATTAAAAAAAAAAATGAGATGACTGAGAAGCAGAATCATCAAAATACGTGAATACAGAGAAGCTAACTTATTGAAGGTACAGTAAATGGAGAGAGGAGGAGGAAAGCTGTGGATGAGCTCATTAATTAAAGCAAGAAACTGAAGTCACAGGGAGTTCAGAGAAAATTGGAAAAGGGGGAAGAGTAAGGCTTGTGGGGAGTGGAGGGTGTCATAAATGATTTAATGCATTTCGGGTAGTTTAATTGTTATTACCAGGTACTCGTCTAGTCCCTAGAGATACAAGGTGAAAAAAACATTGTTTCAATCCTCAGGAACTTTAAACAACTAAGGAAGAAATTAGGCTGTGTAGAAGAAAGCTAATAGTAATATTCACTGGGCACTTACCGTTGCCTGCATGCAACTGATAATCAATACATCCTATGTATTGTTTCATTTAATGCTCACAGTAGTCCTGTATGGTGGGTACATTCAGCTAGAGCATCAATCTGACTGTGGGCTCTTTTTTCTCACCTTTTCACCTTAAAATTGGGATGGTAATAAAGCTTCTTCCACACTAGGGGCATCTGGGTGGCTCGGTCTGTTGGGCGTCCAATTCTTGATTTCGGCTCAGGTCATGATCTCATAGTTTGTGAGAGAGAGGCCCACATCAGGCTCTGTACTTAACAGCACGAAGCCTGCTTGGGATTCATTCTCTGCCCCTCCCCACCCCTTCTCTGCCCCTTCCCAGCTCGCTAGCTCTTCTTTTCTCAAAATAGATAAGTAAATTTTAAAAAAGAAAAACTTCTTCTGTAATAAAGCAGACAAAAGTTATAGGCATGAGGACCAATCCAAACTCTATTTAAAGTTAAGGAAACAGCTAGATATATCTAATACAAAAAAATAATAACCCAGTATTGGGACTAATTCAGAAAACTATGACAAATGTAAAAATTATTGAGCTGAAAATTTGTTCCAGAGAAAATGGTGTCGACTTGTGTCTCCCTACTTCTCCCCACTAAATACAACTACCAACCCTGGAAATAATACAAAAGACTACCAAAGGAGAACTCTAAATGGTGGTAAGGAGAAGGTGAATTGGTTCAGAAACCTAGGGCTAGAGAAACAGCACAGTAATTGAGCATCTTACATCCCCTTACCCCATAGAAAAAGGTGACCAAAGCCTACCTTTCTCAGCCTGGCAACAGAAGACAGCCCAGATGTGTGCATTTCCCCCGTGATCAATCCAGAGTCCCTCTGACACCTTCAGGTAAGCCAGACACCACCTGCAAGTGGAATAGATGAATGCCCTGCTAACAAGTGGCCGTGGCGAGAGTTATCCTTTCCTACTAGGCCTGAAATCCCTCTTCCCCACTGGGAGATACCAGAATGGCCAGGCAACAACAGAAAGAGGAACCCAGTCAGAACAGGCAGCTCGGCCTGGGAAACATCTCTCTCTCTCTCTCTCTCTCTCTCTCTCTCTCTCTCTCTCTCTCTCTCCCCCTTCCCAGCTCGCTAGCTCTCCTTTTCTCAAAATAGATAAGTAAACTTTAAAAAAGAAAAACTGATGCCCAGCAGGCATAAGACTCCCCTCCCCCAGCCAAGACACCAAGACAGCCAGAAGGCATGGTCAGGAGGCCTCTACCATGAAAAGCACCAAGCCAGGGGAATCTAAGGCCTGTGGGACTAAGAGGCTTCTCTGGCTGAGAACAGATCACAATGACCCCAGAGAGTCTAAAAATTAAGTGGCCCATGGACCCACAACTCCTGAATATAGGCCAGGACCTGTGAGTAATAACATCCAAAACATCCAACATTTGTATCTTTGGAGTTCCAAAAAGAACTCCAAAACGCTGAAACAGTCATTCAGGGAAATGGTGACTGACAACAGCCCAAATTTGGTGAAAGACCAATCTACACATTCCAGAAGCTGAATAAGACCCAAACTACATAAAGCAAAACTGTATGTCTTAATTAAATGTTTAGAAACTAAAGACAAAAAAAGGTCTTGAAAGCAGACAGAAATGACATCTTACCTATAAGGGAACACTAATTTTCAGATTAATCATTTGAAACCACAAAGACCAAAAGAAAGTGGCACATGAATTTTCAAGTGTTGAAAGAAAAGAACTGTCAACCCAGAATTTCATATGCAGTGAAACTGTCTTTCATGAATTAAGGGTAAATAAGGACATTCTCAGATGAAAGGAAACCTAAGAATTTATCACTAACTGGTATACCCATTAAAGATTGGCTAAAGCAAGTTCTTTAAACAAAAAGTAATAAAAGGAGGAAATTGGGAGCAGTAGGAAGGAAAAAAAAGACAACAGACAGCAGAAGTGAGAGTACTTGATAGACTAGTCTCATGAGTTTTATAAATCATATTTAGTGCTTGAAACAAAAATTGTAGCATCATTTGATACTCAGGATAGGGGCACCTGGGTGGCTCAGTTGGTTAAGCATCTCACTCTTAATTTCAGCTCAGGTCAGATCCCATGTTGGGCTCTGCTGCAGAACCTGCTTTGGGATTCTCTCTCCCTGTCTCTTTGCCCCTCCCCCACTTGCGTGCACATGCACTCTCTCAAAATAAGTAAACTTTATTAACAAAAAAAAAAAAAAAGATACTCAAGACAATGATATTTAAAAGTGGGAAAAATAAAGAGAGCTGAATGGAAATGGAGTTCTCATATTTCCCTCGAAGTGGTAGAATGTTGATACTAGTGAAATAAGATATGATATATATGTATATTTTAATACTTAGAGCAACTATAGAAACTAGATATTTGGAGAGTCTATCTCTCTAAAACACTAAGTAAATCATGGTGGAATCCTAAAAAAAAAATGGTTAACCCACAGTAAGGTAAATAAAAAGAGAGGAACAAGAAACAGTAAAAAGAAAAGAAAACAAAATGGCATACTTTAGGTCTACATATCAAGAATTGCCTTAATCACAAATGATCTACATAGACTAATCAAAAGACAAAGATTGACAGAGTGGATTTAAAACAAAACAAAAAACTACCTAACTATATCCTATCTACAGGAAATTTACTTCAAATTTATGTAGGTTGAAAGTAAAAGGATAAAAAAGATATACCATGCAAACATTGGTCAAAAGAAAGCAAGGGTGGCTGTATTAAAATTGGATAAGGTGGACTTGAGAGCAAAGAAAATTGCCAGCAACAGGGACATTCTATAACAATAAAGGGCTCAGTCCGCCAAGAAGACATCACAGGCCTAAAATGTGTATGCACAAACAACAAAGCTTCAAAATATGTAAAACAAAAACTGACCAAACTGAAAACAGAAATAAACAAAACCACAATTACAGTTGAAGACTTTAATGCTCCTCTCTCACTAGTTGATAAAGCAACTAGACAGAACACCACCAACGATATAAAACTCATGAATGCCATAAACTGAAAGCTTAATATTGGCAATTATAGGACATTTCACCCAAAGATGGCAAGATACACATTCTCTTCAATTGCCCATGGAACATAAATCAGAACAGACCATGGCCTGAACCATAAAACATTAACATTTTAAAAGAATTAAAATTATGTTGCATATGTTTTCTGAGCACAATGCAGTCAAACTAGAAATCGATAACAAAGATAACAGGAAAATCTTCAAACACTTGGAAGCCAAAAAACACACTTCTAAATAATCTATTGGTCAAAGGACATTTTAACGGAAATTTTTCTAAATCGTACAACTAAATGAAAATACCTGTCAAAATACGTGGGATACTGCTAACAGTGTTGAGGAAAATGTATAACATTGAATGCTTACATCATAAAAGGAAAGATCTTAAATCAATAAGCTAACTTTTTCAAGAAACTAGAAAAAGAAGAGCAAGCGGAAGAAAGGAAGTGAGAGGGATTAGAATAGAAACCTATAAAATTGAATAATAGGAAAACAATAGAGAAAATGAAAACAACAAGTTTATTTAAAAAATAAAGTATAGGGGCACCTGGGTGGCTCAGTCGGTTAAGCGTCCGACTTCAGCTCAGGTCATGATCTCACAGGTGGTGAGTTCAAGCCCCACGTAGGGCTCTGTGCTGATAGCTCGGAGCCTGGAACCTGCTTCGGATTCTGCCTCTCTCTCTGCCCCTCCCCTGCTTGCACTCTGTCTCTCTCAAAAGTAAATAAACATTAAAAATAAATAAAGTATATAAACCTCTACTGAGACTGATGGCAAAAAAATTGGAAAAAAAAAACATAAACCACCACTATCAGAACAAAAACAGGTTATCATCATAGATCCTACAGTATTAAGAGGATAATAAAAGAATACTCTGAATAATTTTTACATTCATAAATTTGACAATTTAAAAGAGATGGGGAAATTCCTCAAAAAACACAAATTACCAAGCTTCAACCAAGATAAAAAAAAAACCTGACCATTCCTATAACCATTAAATAAGTTGAATTCACAATTTAAAAACACCTGAAAATTATAATAAATACATACACACAAGCTAATAAAGAAAAATCTCTAGGCCTAAATGGTTTCACTGGAGAAGTCTAACAAACATTTAAAGAAAAATTAACACCAATTTACATACAATGTATGTAAATTGTAACACCAATTTACATACAATTCTATTTTCCAGAAAATAGAAGGGAGCACTTTCAATTCATTTATGAGGCCAGTATTACCCTGATTAAGGAAACCAAAGAAGCCAGTACAAAAACAAAATTGCCAATTAATGTCTCTCATGAACTTAAATGCCAAAAAACAAAAATATTAACAAACCAAAAACAGTGAATAAAAAGAATTACGCAATATGACCATGTAGAATTATTTTCCAAGTATGCGGGATTGTTTAACATTTGAAAATCAGTCAGTGTTACCTATGAAAAGCTAAAGATGGAGAATCACAATATATCAATTAACACAAAAACATTTGACAAAATTTGACTCCCATTTGTGATTTCTGAAATTCAACAAATTAGAAGGAAATTATCTCAACATCTGCAAAAAGTCTACAGCTATCATCATGCTTCATGATGGAAGAGTACTTACTTATTCCTAAGATTGGGAACAAAGCAAGGATGTCTGTTCTTACTACTCTTATACTACTAGAAGGTATAGCCACTGGGATAGAGAAAGAAAAAATTTAAAAAGATACCCTGGGGCACCTGGGTGACTCTGTTGGTTAAACATCCTGACTCTTGATTTCGGTTCAGATTACTGACTCACAGTTTGTGAGATTGAGCCTTGCGTTGGTATCTGCCGTGACAATGTAAAGCCTGCATGGGATTCTTTCTCTCCCTCTCTCTCCTCCTCACACTCTCTCTCTTCTCCCCCACCAAATAAATCAATAAACCTTAAAAAAATAAATAAAGATACCCAGATTGAAAAAGAAGAAATAAAACTATTTGCAGATGATGTGATTGTCCACATAGAAAATTCCAAGGAATCTACGGGAAAAAAAAAAATCTACAAGTAATAACTGAATTTAGCAGGGTCACAAGATACAAGGTCAACACAGAGAAATCCTTTACACTTGTATATGCTTTAAATATGCAGAAACTAAAGTTAAAAATAATACCATTTATAATCACTCAATAAACTTAAATACTTTAATAAAAATTTAATGAAACATGCATTAGGTATGTATTCTGAAAATTACAAAATGTTGACAAAATTCTGATGAAAGAAATAAGACCTAAGTAAATGGAGAGAGATGCATGGACTGGAAGAGTCAACATAGTAAAATGTCATCTCTTCGCAAATTGATACATAGGCTTAATGCAATCCCAACCAAAATCCCAGAAAGGACTGTTGTAGACAGACAAACTTATTCTTTACAAAATACGTGTAAAGGCACGGGCCATAGAATAGCTAAAACAATTTTGACAATCATGAAGTGAGAGGGATCTCTCTATCCAATATTAAGACTTCCTGTAGAACTACAGCAATCAAGACAGTATGGTATTGGAAAGACAGACAAATAGGTCAGTGGAATAGAGTGACCTACACAAATATGGTCAACTGGAATAGAGATCAGGTAGCCTTTTCTACAAACAGTGCTGGTGCATCTGGACATCTAAAGGCAAAAAATACAACAACCTAAATTTCACATGTTGTACAAAAAATTCAAAATGGATCGTGGAGTTAAATGTCAATTTTAAACCATAAAACCTTTAGTAAAAATAACAGGTGAAGATCTTTAGGATCTAGATGTAGGCATAAACTTCTTAGATTTGACATTAAAAGCATGATCTATAAAAGGAAAACATTGGACCTCATAAAAATAAAACAAACTGGACCTCTGCAGAATTAAAAACTTTTGCTCTGAAAGAACATGTGAAGAGGATGTGAAGCTCTACCCTGGGAGAAAATGTTTGCAAGGCACATATATGACAAAGTAGTAGGATATAGAATATGTAAACTCTCAAAACTCAATAGTAAAAAAAACAAAAACAACTTTTTTTTGAAGTCTGGTCTGGCCTATAAGGAGTTTGAAAGTTTTCCTCACAACAAGCAAAAAGGCTGAAAAAAGAAAATCAACAAGTCTCCTCAGATCCATCAGAGAATGGACATTGAAGGTAAAACTGCTGCCCCCAAATTGAGAGAGACAGGCAAGCAGATACAGAGAGGGACAGCACCCCAGAACAGAGGCCCAGAAGTAGAAACTTTCGCTGGAACCAGTACTGAGTAAGAAAAATTGTAATTGACATATTGTTGGAGGCTCAGCCGAAGAAAAGGTTGAGAGTTAAAAGTTCCAGGGTGCCCATTCTTAGGAGACCACCGCACTTCTGAGAGTTTTACTGACAGGAGCCTTACCAAGTTCTCATGGTAAAGATCAGAAAAAAGATCTTTTGCACTGATGGAGTCAAGGTGGAAGAGTACACACGCCCTTGCCCTTGGCAACCTGGATGGTTGTGGTGGGGCCTTTACAGTGGGTACCACAGGCGCCCATTGAATGATACCATTCAAGCAGTCAAAAGGTTTTTGCAATTCTGCAGTGGGAATAAACCACAGACTACAAGGCAGTTTGACAGCTTTTGGAACCAGGGCTCCACAGTTGGGAGGTAGCTTTGCAGTTTCAGAGGTTTATTTTCCATGATTGACGGCAGCATGGTTCAAGTCAGGGGGAAAGAGATCCCTGGAACTCCATCACAAGGGGTGCCTTAACGGAGCCATGCTGGCAGCAAGAAATGGACCAGTGGCATGGTTGGGTCAGCCACAATGGGTGGCATTCTCCTGGCATTAATTGAAGGAGCTGCCTTGTTGACAAGGTCTGCCTCTGCACAATTTCCCAATGGTCCTCAGTTTGCTGAAGACCCCTCTCAGTTGCCTTCAGCCCCATTACCATTGTCACCTTTTGGAAATTATCAGCCGTATCAATACACTTTCTTTCCCAGGATTTCTGTAACAGAATGAGCGGTAGTTCAAGAAAGAATTTGAGAAGATAAGTTACAGTCTGTTTTTAAACCATAGGTGAGATAGCTATGGCCAAATAGGCTATGAAAAGACACTTAGCTCTTTTTTTTTTCTATTTAAAGGAACATGGGGAGGGGCAGATGTTAAAAGATAACACATTTATTTATTCTCACTTGAATTGCATTTGTGATTAAAATAGCTAATATCTTTAAAAGAAAATATAATAAATACTTAGAAGATGAAGGACCAAAGGGCAAACAGCAATGAAACCTGACCATCATTTCCTTGGGCCCATCTCCGCCTGGTTTTGTGTGTTCTGTCAGTCAAACAATAAGAATGTACTGGAATTTGCTCTTTCAAAAGGAAGGAAGGAGAGAAGGGAAGCATGGAAGGGAAGGAGAGGGAGGGAGGGAGGGAGGAAGGAAGGAAGGAATCAAGGAAGGAATTTCATGCTTCCAGCAAGGAGAAAAGCAGCCATTTTGAAATATGCCTAGAGTATTCTGTTCTTTTTCACAAGGCCCGCCCTGAAGGAAAACTATTTTATGAGCACTAACCAACAAATGGAAATGGTTACATTCAACTCTAGCCCACTTAGCGTTCTGTGGTGGGGGTGGGGAGGATACCCAACTCCTGTCCCTTCCAGCCTTGGGGTCTCACCTGAGGAAGAGCAGGGAGGGAAAGAGGCAAAAACCTAGTCACTGGAAATGTTTTATTCTGTCTTTCAAGAAGCTGGGGGTCAGGAACATAGAATCACTCAGCCTCAGTATCCTAATTTGTTAATGAAAGTTATCTGCTCTACTTAAATGACAGAAAACAATTACTAACTCATTCAACAAACACATATTAATCACTGTGTGCCAGGTGCTATCCCAGGTGGGTACAGCAGTGAGCAAGCCGTGCACAAGCGGAAAGCTCCGGCCCTTGTGGAGTTCACATTCTAGTGTGGAAGGCAGACAAGACAAATAAGGAAATATTTCGTGTATTACATGAGGGTAAGTGCTAAGGAGAAAACAAGCAGGGAAGAGAGATGGAAGCAGCAGGTGAAATTTTACATCAGAGAAGGCTCCCAGATGGCAAGTTTAGGTAACAAGTTGGAGGGAGTGTGGGAGGCAGGCAGAGAGCTTTGTGGATATCGAGCGCTGGAGCATGACTGGCAGTGTGGTGAGTGAGACAGTCAAAAGTTCAAAGCATCGTATACGTGTACAGGTGAGGGAGAAATATTCCGATGTCTTCTTTGGTATTTTGTGGTCTGATTTTTCCTTCTGTTTTCTCTAGCTTTTGTCCAAAGATTATTACCTAAAATCAGAGCCATTTGAAGTCATCTAAGAAATCAGCAGGCCAGCCTCACATGATCCCCAGAGAGGCCACATCTGGCAGAGTTTTCCACGGTCAGGAAGGGGCGAGCATGTCTCAGTGCTCTTTCTCTGGTCCACATTCATCCCTGCATTTGTCTACCTGGGAAGGTGACATTTGAGGTCCACTGAGAACCCACAACTGGGTTAAGCCAAGTCCAGGGTGTGACCCAGAGGCTAGTTTCCCTAAGGCATTTCTCAAATGCCAAACCCTGTCTTAGCTGAGGATGTGTTTTTTGGGGGGCTCTGGTTTCTAATTCTCTCGGTTGCAAACCCAGCACGGTGTCCT
Organism: Prionailurus viverrinus; assembly: GCF_022837055.1. Classification (NCBI taxonomy): domain Eukaryota; kingdom Metazoa; phylum Chordata; class Mammalia; order Carnivora; family Felidae; genus Prionailurus; species Prionailurus viverrinus. Next base: position 8,984,169 of record NC_062570.1, on the reverse strand, counting down.
TGAGCTTTTTACCCCCCACAGCACTTTCCATTCAGGGCAACAACTAATGCCACATACACACCTGGCTTGTGGCAGTGCACAGAACAGCGCTCGGTCCTTCGAGAGCAGGGCGTACGGAAACAGCACCCAGGTTGGTGATGTTTGACTCAGTCTGGGTCCGAGGAGTTCTCTTACACAGGGCTCTACCTTCCCTCTACACGGTGCCAATGCAGGCTGTGGACTCCGCATGTCGGAGCGGCTGATTTCAGTCAAAACAGCCCTTGGTGCCATGTGGCACCAATGTAAACAACTGGTTGGTTTGGTGTCATGTAGACAGAACAACTCTTTGATGGATTGGGTTTTCGCTTTTCACTCGGCTCAAGTTGGCATGAGTCTAGGGCGGTGCCTGCCAAGTATGTGGGCAGGTGGGGGCCCTGCACGGGTTGCTGTGTGTGGTGCTGGCAACAGACCCGTGTTCCCACCGCCTTTTAGCTGTCTGCAGTGCTCGGTTTCGAGGGTGGGGGCAACAGAAGAGAGCTAAGTTCGGGAAGCCGATAACTAGGGTGGGGGCTGAGTAGGTCAGTCACCTGAAAAAGTCGCAGATGTTTCCCAAGTTTACCGTCTTGTCCAGAGTGGAATTTGCCAGGACTTTGACATTCTCCCCAGCCGGTGCCTGTGTGTGACTGACCAGGCTGCAGCAAAGGCTTTCTTGGAATCTGAGGCTAAGAAAGATGAAAGGCCAATGCCGCCTGTCTGTCTGCAATGGGCATATTGCACAATAATAACTCTCTCTGATCTTTCTTTTGCATGTTCTTGGTTTCTCCACTTCTTTCTTTCAGCTTTGTAATACGACACCCAGCTGCTTCTTATCTTTGCTGCCTCCCCCCACCTCTCGACTCTCCTCTCTCAGATCCACACAGAGAGCACAGACCACTCCTGATTTGAAGCCTTAAAGACCCTGTCACTTCCCTTAATACCCTCTGTTTTCTGGACTCACTGTTTAATGATGCTATAGCCAGGTGAGGACCGTAAACCAAGCCCCTCAACCCCTGCCTTTACCCTGCCTTCATTTCCTCCGTCTTTCAATTACAAGATGTCTTAGACAGACTCCTCATAGACCCCGGAGGCCCCATCTCGAGGTAGGGACAAGGACCTAGATTTGAATCTTTGATTTGGAGTTTTTTGGCTCCTCTGTAAACTTAGGAGGTGTGGAAAACCAGACTATTGACTTTCTTAGGTGGCTTTTATACTTTTTAAGCTTCTTCTGGAGGATAACAAAGAGCCTTGTACTGTCAGGCTAAGCCCAAAAGACATGGTATTTTCCGTTTGTGGGCCAGCTTCTGGGGTTACCGCAGTCCAGTCGCCCCCCAGGTTTGGCCACTGGGTAGCTGCATGATGAGCTGTGACGTGAAAGACTTGTCTTGACCCTTCTGGGTCTGAGGAGTCAAAGCCACCAGCTCAGCAGGGGCATAACGAGAGTAGGTGTTTTCCAAGTATCCCAAACTCGGAAAACAGATCATTCCCATCACCAGTGGACAATTTACTTCATAAAGAGAGTCCCTGCCTGCTTCCTTTGCAACTTCCAAGAAGGTGGACTGTACTTTGAAGCAAGAAAAGAATTGCCCTCCCTATACCTTCTCTCAAAGACTTTGAATGCAATGGACAGGGGCCCCCAGCTGCTTGGGCCTCTCAGAGGTAGGAGTGGAGATTCCCACATAATTTTCAACATTAAGAAAAGCCAGTTATGAAATCACACGGGCTAATGGCAATATCAGCAGCATCCTTTACTTTTAGTTGTAACACATGAGTTTAAGGTCTGCCTCCTGACAAACTACTTAAGATAATTTAAGTGAGGGATTATTTTGCTAGAAAAGTATGTTTAAAACTGGGATGTGCAGGGAACCATAATGAAAGGAGCCATTAGAGGGGGAAAGGCAAGATGCATTTGGCGGCTTGCTCAGGAGTTTGTTGTGTGGGCACCTCTTCCAGATGTCCCTTTCTTTACACAGAGCTCAGTGCCCGACACACAGTCCCAGGGGACTGACACACTTCACGGATTTTTTTCTGGGAACACAGATAACAGGAGATGGATTTAGGTTTCACAATCCTTCCTTTCTGCTCATCCCCCAAGAAAGGCGTAAAGATGCTTAATAATGAGGGTTGAGGGTGGAGGAAGAGGGATAAGATAATACAAGCAGGATAATGGACAGGAATAAGGCTGATGATAATAATGGCGGTAGTTACCCTCTGCTTGTGCTCTGTCTCTGTCTTTCAAAAATGAATAAACATAGGGGCGCCTGGGTGGCGCAGTCGGTTAAGCAGCCGACTTCAGCCAGGTCACGATCTCGCGGTCCGTGAGTTCGAGCCCCGCGTCAGGCTCTGGGCTGATGGCTCAGAGCCTGGAGCCTGTTTCCGATTCTGTGTCTCCCTCTCTCTCTGCCCCTCCCCTGTTCATTCTCTGTCCCAAAAATAAATAAACGTTGAAAAAAAAAATGAATAAACATAAAAAAAATTTTTTTTAAAGGGAGGGGGGTCACCTGGGTGGCTCAGTCAGTTGAGCGTCCGACTTCAGCTCAGGTCATGATCTCTGGGTCTTGAGTTCCAGCCCCGCGTCGGGCTCTGTGCTGACAGCTCAGTGCCTGGAGCCTGCTTCAGATTCTGTGTCCCCCCGACCCTTCTCTCCGCCCCACCCCTGCTTGTGCTCTTGTCTCTCTGTCTTCCAAAAATGAATAAACATTTTTTAAAAAAATTTTTTAAATACTGGTGGTAGTTACTATAAGACTCATGATTGCTTGTCTGTGGATTTCAGAGTTTATTTAAATCCCATCATCCAGAGCCCATTATGATGTCAGCTAAGCAAGTGTGACTACCTCCATTTTGCAGATGAATAAATTGGTTACTCAGTAAATTGGTTTGAATCTAGACCTCCCAATTACTCAGTTAACCTTATGTCTTTCCAGAGTACCAAGCTACAGGGCTATGGTACAGTTTAAAGATGCTACCAGTCCTGCCCCACTCCTAATTATTCCAGAGCCTTTGGGGTTCCTAGACCTATGTTTTATGGTGGAAAACAACCTCTCACAGGAAAATTAGACTACCCATAACTAATGATAAAAGAAAAAATTTATAGCATCAGAATTGAACTTTTCTCCTCATAAAAAGACATCTTTAAGAAAATAAATGGATCGTCCACAGATGAGTGGGAAAAATATACATAGCCAATATCTGACAAATCTGGGACAAATCAAGAGTAAAAAGACAATGTAATTTATAAAATGGGCAAAAAATCTGAAAGATACTTCACCAAAGGAGGTACACAAATGGCCAATAAGCATGTGAAAAAATGCTCAGCATCATCGGTCATAAAATGCAAATGAAAACCCCCGAGGTAGCACTACATACCCACTAGAATGGCTAAAATTTCTTAAAGGGACATCACTAAAGGATGTGGAGCAACTGGAACTCTCATACATTGCTGGGGGCATTCATAAAATGGTCCAACCACTTTGGAAACCTACCAGTGTGTTATAAACACACATTCACTCTAGCTACTTACCTAATAATAAGACTGACAAATATTTGTCCATACAAAGAGTTATACCCAAATATTCATTGCAGATTTTATAGCCAAAACCACTAAACAACCTAAGTGTTCAGTGAGAGGAGAATGGATAAATAAGCTTTGGCATATTCGTCAAATGGAATGCTACTCATCACTAAAGAGGAATAAATGACAGACTCCTACAGCAACATGATAGAATCTCAAACACATTGTGTTGGGTTAAAGAAGACAGACACAAAAGAGCACATCCTGTATGAGGCCACTTATGTGGAGACCAAGAACAGAAAAAATATATATAAACTTACAGTGATAGAAGTCAGAAAGTGGGTAGGAGGGTGGTAGAATTGATATGAGAAGGATCGAAGGGAAATTTGGAGGGTAATAGAGATGTTCTCCGTTTTGAGTCGTGGTTACATAGGTGTCTAAAACTGTCAAAACTCTTCTAACTCTCTGAACTCTTAAGATCTACACATTTTATTGCATGTTAAGTATATCTCAATAAATTATTTTTTTCAGTGGACCCTGCTCAGTTAGCCACAGGGGTTATGGCCTTGCTCCTTGGAGGCCAATTTCTTCCCCTCTGGCTGAAATCTGAGATCTAAGCTAATGAAGTCCCCCAGCAGCCTGGGCCTAACTGGTGAAGGCCAGTGAAGGCGATGAACAGTTTCAGCAAAACAACTCTAACCAAAAGGCCTTTCTGCACAGTGGTGCTCAAAAGGCTGCTTCTCTCTGCTGCACCCCCGCCCCAGGGATCTACTGACCCCTTATTTATTATCTTCATCTGTTAAAACTCAAAGGGCGAATACCAGAGGCTCTTGCCAGTCATTTCTCACTGTTGTCCAAAAAGGAGTAAAGTACAAGTCTCTGTAGAATGCAGCTGGTTTAATAGACCCAGAGTTACCCATCATATTGGGTGGGGAGATATTTCATTGTTGACATAGAAGCCAGCTCCAGTGGCAGACTTACTCCTAATTTTAAGGTTCCCTGGGCCTCACATAGAGATAGATTTTTAAACTTCAGGAAGGGATAATAAAAAAGGAGACTCAAGCCAGACCCATATGTTTCTAGACCAAGGATGCATGGTTTCCCCAGCAGAAGGATGTTGGTATTTAAACATTCCCTGGGGACCAGGGAGTGCCTATGCCAGTGAGACCAGGGGAATTCTAAACGAGACAGGGACAGTCACAAGAATCATGTGCCTTTATCCTGGATAGAGTATAGGAAGATTCCACAGCCATTTACTTGAAAGACTGTCTAAAGAAAGAAGAAACAGGCTTTATGTATCCAAATGGCAAAACTGACGAATGTATAGCAGTCACAAGAAACTGGATTTCTTTTTTTTTTTTTTTATGAAATTTATTGTCAGATTGGTTTCCATACAACACCCAGTGCTCATCCCAACAAGTGCCCTCCTCAATGCCCATCACACACTTTCCTCTCCCTCCCACCCCCCATCAGCCCTCAGTTTATTCTCAGTTTTTAAGAGTCTCTTATGCTTTGGCTCCCTCCCCCTCTGACTTTTTTTTTCCTCTTTCCCTCCCCCATGGTCTTCTGTTAAGTTTCTCAGGATCCACATAAGAGTAAAAACATATGGTATCTGTCTTTCTCTGCCTGAGTTATTTCACTTAGCATAACACTCTCCAGTTCCATCCACATTGCTACAAAAGGCCATATTTCATTCTTTCTCATTGCCAAGTAGTATTCCATTGTATATATAAACCACAACTAATTTATCCATTCATCAGTTGATGGACATTTATGGTTCGTTCCATAATTTGGCTATTGTTGAAAGTGTTGCTATAAACATTGGGATACGGGTGCCCCTATGCATCAGCATCCTCTTCCCACCAACAGTGCGAGAGGGGTCGCATTTCTCCACATCCTCTCCAGCATCTATAGTCTCCTGATTTGTTCATTTTAGCCACTCTGACTCGTGTGAGGTGGTATCTCAGTGTGGTTTTGATTTGTATTTCCCTGATGAGGAGTGGAGTTGAACATCTTTTCATGTGCCTGTTGGCCATCTGGATGTCTTCTTTAGAGAAGTGTCTATTCATGTCTTCTGCACATTTCTTCACTGTATTATTTGTTTTTCAGGAGTGGAGTTTGGTGAGTTCTTTATAGATTTTTGGATACTAGCCCTTTGTCTGATATGTCATTTGCAAATATCTTTTCCCATTCCATCAGTTGCCTTTTAGTTTTTGTTGATTGTTTCCTTTGCTGCACAGAAGGTTTTTATCTTCATGAGGTCCCAATAATTCATTTTTGCTTTCAATTCCCTTGCCTTTGGAGATGTGTTGAGTAAGAAATTGCTGCAACTGAGGTCAGAGAGGTTTTTTCCTGCTTTCTCCTCTAGAGTTTTGATGGTTTCCTGCCTCACATTCAGATCCTTTATCCATTTTGAGTTTATTTTTGTGAATGGTGTAAGAAAGTGGTCTAATTTCATTCTTCTGCATGTTGCTGTCCAGTTCTCCTAGCACCATCTGTTAAAAAGACTGTCTTTTTTCCATTGGATACTCTTTCCTGCTTTGTCAAAGATTAGTTGGCCATACTTTTGTGGGTCCAGTTCTGGAGTCTCTATCTATTCCATTGGTCTATGTGTTTGTTTTTGTGCCAATACCATGCTGTCTTGATGATGACAGCTTTGTAGTAGAGGCTAACGTCTGGGATTGTGATGCCTCCTGCTTTTGTCATCTTCTTCGAAATTACTTTGACTATTTGGGGTCTTTTGCGGTTCCATACAAATTTTAGGATTGCTTATTCTAGCTTCGAGAAGAATGCTCGTGCAATTTTGATTGGGATTGCATTGAATATGTAGATTGCTTTGGGTAGTATTGACATTTTAACAATATTTATTCTTCCAATCTATGAGCGTGGAATGTTTTTCCATTTCTTTGTATCTTCTTCAATTTCTTTCATAAGCTTTCTATAGTTGTCAGCATACAGATCTTTTGCATCTTTGGTTAGGTTTATTCCTAGGTATATTATGCTTCTTGGTGCAATTGTGAATGGGATCAGTTTCTTTATTTGTCTTTCTGTTGCTTCATTATTAGTGTATAAGAATGCAACTGATTTCTATACATTAATTTTGTATCCTACGACTTTGCTGAATTCATGTATCAGTTCTAACAGACTTCTGGTGGAGTCTATCGGGTTTTCCATGTATGATATCATGTCATCTGCAAAAAGTGAAAGCTTGATTTCATCATTGCCAATTTTGATGCTTTTGATTTCCTTCTGTTGTCTGATTGCTGATGCTAGCATTTCCAACACTATGTTCAACAACAGCGGTGAGAGTGGACATCCCGGTCGTGTTCCTAATCTCAGAGGGGAAGCTCTCAGTTTTTCCCCACTGAGGATGATATTAGCTGTGGGATTTTCATAAATGGCTGTTATGATGTGTGAGTATGTTCCTTCTATCCCGACTTTCTCAAGGGTTTTTATTAAGAAAGGATGCTGAATTTTGTCACATGCTTTTTCTGCATCGATTGACAGGATCATATGGTTCTTATCTTTTCTTTTATTAATGTGATGTATCACATTGATTGATTTGTGAATGTTGAACCAGCCCTGCAGCCCAGGAATGAATCCCACTTGATCATGGTGAATAATTCTTTTTAAATGCTGTTGAATTCCATTTGCTAGTATATTGTTGCGAATTTTTGCATCCATATTCATCAGGGATATTGGCCTGTAGTTCTCTTTTTTTGCTGGGTCTCTGTCTGGTTTGGGAATCAAAGTAATGCTGGCTTCGTAGAATGAGTCTGGAAGTTTTCCTTCCCTTTCTATTTTTTGGAATAGCTTGAGAAGGATAGGTATTATCTCTGCTTTAAATGTCTGGTAGAATTCCCCAGAGAAGCCATCTGGTCCTGGACTCTTATTGTTGGGAGGTTTTTGATAACTGATTCAATTTCTTCACTGGTTATGGGTCTGTTCAAGTGTTCTGTTTCTTCCTGCTTGAGTTTTCGAAGTGTGTGGGTGCTTAGGAATTTGTCCATTTCTTCCAGGTTGTCCAGTTTGTTGGCATATAATTTTTCATAGTATTCCCTGATAATTGCTTGTATTTCTGAGGGATTGGTTGTAATAATTCCATTTTCATTCATGATTTTATCTATTTGGGTTATCTCCCTTTTCTTTTTGAGAAGCCTGGATAGAGGTTTATCAATTTTGTTTATTTTTTCAAAAAAAAACAACTCTTGGTTTCATTGATCTGCTCTACTGTTTTTTTAGATTCTATATTGTTTATTCCTGCTCTAATCTTTATTATTTCTCTTCTTCTGCTGGGTTTCAGGTGTCTTTGCTGTTCTGCTTCTATTTCCTTTAGGTATGCTGTTAGATTTTGTATTTGGAATTTTTCTTGTTTCTTGAGATAGGCCTGGACTGCAATGTATTTTCCTCTCAGGACTGCCTTCGCTGCATCCCAAAGCATTTGGATTGTTGTATTTTCATTTTCATTTGTTTCTGTATATTTTTTAATTTCTTCTCTAATTGCCTGGTTGACCCATTCATTCTTTAGTAGGGTGTTCTTTAATCTCCATGCTTTTGGAGGTTTTCCAGAATTTTTCTTTAATACCCCACTTACAACAATGGATAGATCATCTAGACACAGGATCAATAAAGAAAGAAGGGCCCTGAATGATACATTGGATCAGATGGACTTGACAGATACATTTAGAACTCTGCATCCCAAAACAACAAAATATACTTTCTTCTCAAGTGCACATGGTACACTCTCCAAGATAGATCACATACTGGGTCACAAAACAGCCCTTAATAAGTATGAAAGAACTGAGATCATACCATGCACACTTTCAGACCACAGTGCTATGAAACTTGAAATCAACCACAAGAAGCTGGATTTCGATGCAACATAAAAAGGGCGTTTGTAAAAACCAGAGCTTCTTGGCATTCCATTCACATACCTACCCATTCAGCCTGTAATTTTTGAGTACCTACTGTGCTGTGACACACCACACTGCATCAGTTGCAGACTCGGCCCTGAAAGATGTTCACTGCAGAACACAGGACAAGGTGTGACTGCTTATAGGTAACGCAGATACAGGGCAGCAAGAGAGAAGCACAGGTACGAAGGCCACATCAAGAGAGGGAAGGATTATTTCTAGGCTCAGCCGGGCCCTCCATGAGGTTCACCAGTCATTTTGCTCCTCCTCATTTATTCTTTCATCCATTCAATAAATATTCATTGAGCTCCACTACATCTCAGGCACTGTTCCAAATGCTGGGGATACTGAGTGGATATGTCCTACTGCCAAAAAGCAAACAGATCTAGCATGTCAGTTGGCGACTGGTCCTATGGAGAAATAGGGTTGCTCTGGATCTTTATCACTCCCTTCAAGCAATCAAATAGTCCCTCTTCTCTCACTGTTGACTAGAGTGACCTCCCACCTCACCAAGAAAATTGCCTCAGACCTCCCTCCCCTGCACATCCCAACTACCATCACCTCTTGCCATTCTTAGTTAATTAATTTCTGACTCAGAGAAAAGTAAATTCTGACTCCTCCACTTATGCTCTTCCCCTCCCTCAAAGGCGGTGCTCTACACTAGGTGTTATATGTAGGGGATGAATCACTGGCTTCTACTCCTGAAATCATTATTGCACTATATGCTAACTAACGTGGCTGTAAATTAAAAAATTAATTTGAAAAAAAAAAAAGGCCTTGCTCTATCAGCTCTGCCAGCCCCCATGCTCCTTACCTTTTCTCTCCTCATTCATTGGCCTGTTTGAAATCCACACATTTTTTGTTCCTTATACTCCTAAAGCAACATTCCTTGGCTGCACCCCCAAGATGGCAAGTAGTTTTTAGTCCAGAGCTAGTTGGACCGATTGGGGCCTTACCTTCCTGAGCACGGTGGCAAGGGAGAGTTCCCCAGATCATGTGTGGACTCACAGAAAAGATATATCTGATGGGTTATTATGCTACTACCCATGGTCACAGAAAGTGCCAGGTGTTGTGGGGTTCCTAATGAGCACCTGTGGGTCCTGTTGCACCCTGACTCTCCTTCTCAACCTTCAGTGCCAAACTTCTTCAGAGCTCATGTTATGCTTCTTGCCTCTACCAGTTCACCTCATTTTGATTACATCACCTAGCCCACCATGCTTCTGTCTACTGACCTGCTCCTGCAAAGAACACACAGTGATCACCTAAGTGCAGACACAATAGCTCTCCCCCTCATTGTGTCGGATATCTTGGGAGCATTAACTCTTGGTGTTCCCCAAGGTTGTGTCCTCTGGCCTCTGCTCACCTTTCCATCACTTTTACTCTGGTAGCTTGTCCCTTCAGTCTCCTGCCCAGAGAGCTGCCCTGAGGCACTGCACATTTCCACTTGGGACCTGCTGCGCATCACAAACTCTTGGTATTTAAAAAAAGACTCGTGGGGCGCCTGGGTGGCACAGTCGGTTAAGCGTCCGACTTCAGCCGGGTCACGATCTCGCGGTCCGTGGGTTGGAGCCCTGCGTCGGGCTCTGGGCTGATGGCTCAGAGCTTGGAGCCTGTTTCTGATTCTGTGTCTCCCTCTCTCTCTGCCCCTCCCCCGCTCATGCTCTGTCTCTCTCTGTCCCAAAAATAAATAAAAAAATAAAAAATAAAAGAAGACTCGTTATCCTCTCTCCAAATGCTTCCTGCTCCTGAATGGCATTTCATAGTTTATAGTCGTGCTCATCTTGCAAGCACTGGAGCCAGATTAGTTGAAGTGATTGTTGACCTCTTCCTCTCCTTTACCTTATATTCAAATCCATCACACACCCCTTTCTGTCAATACCACCTCAGAAATGTCTCTTGAATTCATGACCTCTTCTCTGTCTTCACTGCCACTTCCTCGGTTCCGGCTGTCGTCTCTCTCCCACAATTGGAATGACCTATTTATCTCCTTTGCTTTATGCTAACACCATGTCAGTCTAATTCTTGTCTTCTGCCACTAGAATTCTTGAGAGACAAACCTCAGCATGCTATTCCCTTAGTTAAAACCCCCTGGAAATTATCCAAATGTCCTTTAACCAGTGAGTGGTTAAACAAACATACCATGGAACACAACCCAGCAATGAGAAGAAACAGACTCTTTTTATGTGACACAATTGGGGTGAATCTGAGGGAAATTATGCTGACCGAAAAAAACAAAAAGCCAATCTCAAAGGCTACATACTGCATGATTCCATTTATGTAACAGTCATGAAATGTCATAGACGAAGTATGGATTGGTGGTTGCCAAGTACCAGGGACAGGGGGATGGGTGTGGCTATAAAGCAGTGACACAGGGGAGTCTTTTTTTTTTTTTTAACGTTTATTCCTTTTGTGAGAGACAGAGCACAAGGACGGGAGGGGTGGAGAGAGTGAGGGAGACACAGAATCTGAAAAGTCTCCAGGCTCTGAGCTGTTAGCACTGAGCCCGATGTGGGGCTCCAACTCACGAACTGCGAGATCATGACCTGAGCCAAAGTCAGACACTTAACCAACTGAGCCACCCAGGCGCCCCTGACACAGGGGAGTCTTGTGATTATGGCACAGTTGAGTATCTTGGTTGTGATGGAAGTTACTCAAGGCTACACAAGTGATCAAGTTGCCTAGGGCTGTACATATGCACACACGCAGATGAGTGCATATAAACTGGTGAAATCTGAATAAGCCCTGTGGATTGCATGAATCCTGGTTCCTCAGTTTTGATACTGTGCTATGGTTGGATAAGATACTAACATTGATGGAGGCCAGGGGAAGGGTACCTGGGACCTTCCTGGACCTTTCTTTACAAACTCCTAGGAATCTATAATTATTTCAAAGCTGTAAGGTAAAAAGTAAGTAAATTATTTTTAAAATAAAGTAAAAAACAAAGAATCTCAACAGCTCCCATATTTCACAGAACAAAATACAAACTCCTTTGCTCAACATTCAAGGTACTTAACTATGAGCTTCACATCCCATTGCCCCTCTTTTTAGAGCCTTCATTCATTTGTTCATTCATTCATTCATTCAATAACCATGGGGAACCCATGATGGGCTGGGACACTGAAACTATAATGGTAAGCAAATAGATAAGGCCTCTGCCCTCAGAAACTTCCAGTCTTTGGGGAAAACAACCAGTCAGATGAGCAATTCCACCTATGTGGGCATGTGATACAACTGAGAAGGACAAAAGGCTGTCTCAGTCTCCTCACCATCCCTTTTCATGTGTGCTGTTCCCTCTACCCAAAATGCCCTTCCCAGTACTAGTGAACTTCTAGTGTCAGCTCTTCTATGAAATCTCATTCATTCATTCATTCATTCAGCAAATATTTACTGAGTACCATCTCTGGGCCAGGCCTTGTTCCATGCCTTGGGGCTGCGCTGTGGACACCACAGCACAGCCTGGGCCTTCTTGCTGATATTAGTGGGTAAGACACATAATAAACAGGCAAATAGGAAAAGTGGCAGCAGTCAGCTGTAAGAGCAGTTGGAGAGCTGATTTAAACTGGATGGGTCAGAGGATTCTCACCAACCAGATATTGAAACAGATTGGTAAAATGCTAAGAAAGAGCAGGGAGGAATAGTTAAGATAAAGGAAAGGGAAAAGCTGATGCAAAGTCTTAAGAAGGGAAACATTTTGGCCTACTGAAGGAACATAAAGGTTAGTGTGGTACAGCACAGCGGAAGAGGCAGACAGCAGAGGGAAGGTCCAAAAGGTGGGAAGAGGGCCATTTTGAAAGGCTTTATGAATCTGAGTGATAAGTTTGGATTTTATTCCAAGCATAACAGCAAGGGTCTGGAGGGCTTTAAGTAGGGGGAAGTCATATCTGATGGGCTTTTTAAATGATTATTCTGACCGCTGTGTAGAGAAGGAAATCTAAGGTAAGGGGGTTGGGCAAGAGAAGAATTAGACAAGTTAGTAGACAAGAGATGATGGCACTCCTTGGTGGCCCTTGAAAGTCCTCGATCACATTGCTGTTGTCCATTTGTTACTTGGTTTAGGGTCTGTGGTTTCTGCGCCTGCCTTCCTGACTAGATGGTTGCTGATGGAAAAGATGGACCATTTGTATTTTTTTTCTCCCTCATGCCTACCTAGCTCAGTAGTTTCTTAAACTGAATTGAATAGTTATGTCCAGCACAGGAGGAAGGAAAGTGAGTCCAGGAAGACTAGAAAAAAACTGGCATTAAGTAGAGCATGAAGGATGGGTAAAATTTGGACAGGTAGGAATGGGAGGAAATAGCCTTCTGGATGAAGGGGACAGCTCAGTGAAAGAAACGAAGATGGGAAAACAGTGTGGATGGAGGAGGGACAGGATACAGTGATGTAGCAGTCAGCCTGGGGTGATGGCTGGTAGATGACAACAAGAGAAAATTAATTGGAACGATTGGAAAGATGGGTTGAAGAAAAATTATGGTGGCTCCTTGAAGGTTGAACCAAGGAACCGGTCTTAAATTTTGAGAACAAAAAGGAAGCTATGTAATGTTATTAAGCAGAGGAATGATAAAATTTTGAACCCTGTCTCAGAAAAAAGCCACTGGGTGAGAAGAGATAGGAGATGAGAAAAGTGATTTGGGGGAGGAGGGGGGGAAGCAGCTTTCAAGGTAAATGGTAATGAGTGTTACCTTGATCAGCCTTTGTTCTCCACCTGAAGCACTTTGAAAGCACTCACACCATCATGTCAGGGTTTTTAATCAGTATGAGACTTCGTAAGGTCATCACAGAAAGTACAGGGAGGGTAGGTTAAGATTGTTTCCAGAAAAGTGTGGACCATTTCATTCCATCAGTTTCCAGACAGAAACCTAAGTACAGCTGCAGAAGGTTAAGAAAGATGGAACCTGCAGAAGGTGGCGCTTGAGGCTGGGAGCCCCTGCCCCCCACCCCCGGCCTCGGCCCAGGGACCAGGCGGAGATTCAGGGCCAGCTTGCTGACTCCAGGTCTGAGCGTTTGTTTTCCCACCAAATTTCCTTCCAAGAATGCAAATGTGTTTTCTTCTCTTGGTCACCGGTTTGCCACGCTTCCCAGCTCATTCCGCTGGGTTGGATTACCCGCTGTGTTGGGTTGTTTTCCCCTGAATCCTTCCAGCTGCTTTACTCCCTGCCCTCTGCTTATGTGCACTTTCCCAGTCCTGGGGTGTTCTCCTCTCCCGCGATGCTATTCCCAGCACCAGTTGTGAATACAACTCTGATTTAGCTTCCTCCCTGCCCTCCCCTGCCTACCATTTTCTACTCCTACTCATTTCTATTTATGTTTCACTAGCCTCAGCAAGAGGAAAGGAACCAAAATTTAATATTTATTCAGCTCTTATTACATACCAGGCACCGTGCTGAACAATTTACATACGTCTATAATTCAGTCTTCACAGCAAGTCTATAAAATAGGTATTATTATTGTTTCCACTTACCAGATAAGGAAACTGATGTTCAGGAAGTTTCTATGCCTTGCCTGTGGCTGTAAAGCTTGAAGCCAGGATTTGACCCAGATCAGTGTGACCCCAGAGGTCATCTGCAGCACCAAGTACTTTAATAACTGGTATTTTTTTTTCTTTCTTTTTCTAAAACTCACATAAATGATTTCATATCAGGTTATCCTTATACAACTTGCTATTTTTCATTCAACAGTATATATTTGAGATTTATCCATGTTGATAAATTTACCCTACTTGCTTTCATAACAGTATTTCATTTTATGGATATACTAGATTAGTGAATGTTTAAGTCCTTTGCAGTGTTCTGTTATTACAGTGTGCACTCCAGTACTTAGCTCTGTGTGCCGTGTGAGAGGTCTTTTTTAGGGTACATGCCTAGAAATGAGACTTCTCAGTTGCAGGGTATGGGTGCCTCCATGTTTAACTCTCTTTGAGCTGCTCTCGTCTAAGTGGTAGGATCAGTGTATACATTCTTACCATCTCTTGGTGCTACCAAGTTCAGAAGCAAATACGGCAAAATCTGGATGGTAGGTGTGTGGATGTGCTGTGTTATCTTATTTTCTGTACTCCCCTGTACTTTTGAAATATTCCATAATTAAAATTAAAACTGTTATGATGACTGCCTACTTGCATCAGTGGCTGGGATGAAGACTTAGAATTCTTACTGATAGTGTCTGCAAATAACACAGAACTTAGAGAAGCAAGACCTGAGAATGCCAGTGTGATACTAAGAAATATATATCAGGCCTTCTACCCCATTCCTGGCACAGATCTCCTAAAACCCTTGGAATTTTCTAAGTAAGTGGGTGATGAAGGTGTCTTTTGTTACATTAATGAAATGACCTAAGGATGAGAGCTGGTTGCCTGGAGAACCAGCAGTGCAACAGTTACGCTTAGAGGGGTGGGGCTTTCAGTCCCATGCCCTGATTTCCAGGAAGGGTAGAGAGGTTGGAGGGTAAATCAGTTGCCAATGACTAATGATTTAATTGATTGTGCCTGTGTAATGAAGCCTCCATAAAAACCCGAAAGGACTGGATTCAGAGAACTTTCAGGTAGGCGAACATGTGGACGTTCTGGGAGTGGTGTACCTCGAGAGGGTATGGAAGAGCCACACCCTTCCCATATTCTTCGCCCTATGCATCTCTGCCGTCTGGCTCTTGCATCCTTTTATAATAAACTGGAAATCTAGTAGAATGTTTTCCAAAGTTCTGTGAGCCGCTGTATCTAGCAAATTAACTGAGCCTAAGGAAGGGTTCGTGGGAACTTATGATCCAGAGCTAGTTGGTCAGAAGCATAGGTAGCAACCTGAGCTTGCCATTGGCATCTGAAGTGGGGAGGCTGGGGGGAGTAGTCTCTTAAAACTGAGCCCTTAATCTGTGGAATCTGATGCTATCTGTGGGGGCAATAGTGTCAGAATGAGCTGAATTCTTGGATACCAACAGTGTGTCTAAGAATAGCTTGTTGGGGTGGGAACCCCCCACACACACACATTGGAAATTTGGGTCCCAGAATACCCCAATTTATCCTGGCATCCACATTAAAAATAACCTCAATGGAAATTGGCCAAACCAACAAAATTAAGTTTAATGGAGATTGATTAAAAGTTAAAGATCACCTTCACAAGCACAGGATGGAGAGATCTAGCTTAGGGACAGCTTTGGTATAAAGGAGTGTGGTGGAGTGGGTTAAGGATGAGTTTGCATGACCAGAATCTCAATGTGATCCATCAGTGGAATATCTTTTTGCAATAAAGAGATGAATGACTCTGCATCAGCCAGGGCTCCTTGACTACAACAACAGAAACTGACTCTAGCTAACTTACAAAGAAAAGGGGTTTAATAGCAAATAATTCCTGCTCAGGAAGTTGGCAGGAAATCTACAGAGCCAGGTTTGGAAATGAGCAAAAACCTGGATAACCTTGGAAGTAGTAACCACAAGAGAGATCTGGTAGCAGGAATGGTGGAGTATGAACCCCATCTGTAAACAGAGGTCCTGGGCAAGAGAAACATTGCTCCTAGTAGGTGTGAGCTGGCCAGCCCAGACCTCAGATAAAGTTCTCAGTTCCCACCTTGCATTTTAAAGAAACATGCACAGTTAGAAGAGGTAACCCTGGGAAACCTGGCTTTCCCCGAAGAAAGTCTGAAAGCCACTGCCAACACCTGCCTCTTGTTACTCCACAGACTAGAAGAACTATGAACAATGAGTGGGAGTTCAAGGCGACAGAGTTGAGATCATTATGACCAGGCACTTTCTAATAAATAGAGCTAACCAACAATGTACTTAACAGACCTTCATGGTGACGAGCTCATTGGCCACTGCAGTTGTTCAAGGAAAGACTGAATTCCCTGTGGTAGAATATAAAGGAAGGGAACCCTGCATTAATAAGAAATAGATAAGACAACCTAGAAGGTCCCTCTCAATTCCTTGACTTGTGATTTCAAGCACGGCTTTTGTAGCTATTTATTTGCTGGAAATGAATATCCCCTACAGTCATTCCTGTCCCCTTCCACACCTTTGCTGACTAGATCAGACAGATAGTTGTTGAGTTATGTCAATATAAGATTAGAGATGCAAAATCATCTACAGTCATTAGTATTATCCTTTAGAATGTATTATTTATTCATTTTTCTTGTTATAAATACCATAACCGCCCCCACAGAAAATCTGGGGAAAAGAAAAGACAAAAAAGGCGTCTATAATCCGAACTACAACAAAAAAATGTGACCATTTGTGACTTTTCTTCCAATTTTTTATTTATGTGCATTTTTCTTAAGTGAAAATAGTTAATTTCTTCTGATTGTAGAAATGACACACTATAGAAAAGTGTGTATGTTCAATCACTATAGAAAAGTTCAATCACTGTTAAAAAGAAGTTAGATTATTTAAAATGTCACTACTTCAGACATTTTGGAACACATCCTTTGTGATGCTGCTGTATGCATAAATATGCATATGTAATATGTGTAACATTTTATATAAGTGGAATCCTATACGTAGGGGGTTTGTGATCCTTTTTTTATCAGTCTGTCATAGAGTCCATCTTGTGCCAGTGAATATATAAATATTATCTTTCTTAATGACCACATAACATTCTTTAGGTGGTTGTTCCATAATTTAATAGATATCCTGTTAATGAACACTTAAAACATTTAGGTCATGGGGGTGGCTGGGTGGCTCAGTCGGTTAAGCATCCAACTCTTGATTTTGGCTCAGGTCATCATCTCACAGTTCCAAAGTTCAAGCCCCAAGTTGGTATTGTCAGTGCAGAATCTGCTTGCCATTCTCTCTCTCTGCCCCTCCCCCGCTCATGGGCGCTGTGTCTCTCTCAAATAAACTTTAAAAAAAAAAACATTTAGGATATGTCCAATTTTTTACTGTTTTGAACAATGCCACATTGAACATCCTTGTATATCTGGCCCTGTGTACCTTTCTGCTATCTTCTCAGACTATATTTTTTTCAAATAATTCTAAGGGAATTAGACTAACCAAAGTCAGGCTAGGGTTGTAAATGGGACAAGAGAAAGCTGGCAAACTCCAGCAGTAGATGCAACAAGGGTGTATTTTGTGTAAGGGCAGAGAAACTGCCCTTCCTGACTGGTGAGATGCCCACCCCACTAGTGGACACTCCTAAAATGTTCTCTGGCACACCCTCAACAGAAGACTCCCAAAACTCACCACTGTTATCCGAGTGCTAAAGGTCCTCCCTCCACCCCCAGCCCCAGTGACCAAAGCTCTGCCTTTCCTTCCCTCAAACCTGCCTGTCCTGTTTCTAACCCTTTCCCCCAAGACACTGTCACTGCCACATGTGTTTCTCCCTCTAGGAAATGAGAATAAAGAAACTTGCTTTTTGCCCTCAAGGCTAGCTTCTTTCCATCCAAAGAGCCAAGTCACACCTTGTCACGCTGGTGCCTGGTGCCGTCTGGGTTAGCCCAGGTCAGTACATCTGCCCTCCAGAAACCAGCGAGTCAGAAACGGCCCAAGAGGACATGAAGGGCTCTGAGTTAACTCTGGAGATTTACCTTACTAGAGGTTGGATTTTGAAGTCAGCTCATAAGCAATAACTCACTGTGGCAGAGAGGCTGTTTGCCTCCCCAGTAATCATTCTCCTCTTCTTTCATATTAATAGAACCCAAATTTTATTCTGGGTAACGGTATGCTCAGCTAAAGGTTTATATTTCCCTGTCTCTCTTGAAGTTAGGTGTGGCCAGTTATACATAAGCTACAGTTAATGGTTGGAGCTGCCAGGAAAGCATTTTAGATGGGAGATTCAACTTTTTTCTCTTTCCTCCCTTCTTCCTCCTTCTTGCCTGGATTATGAACTCTAAAATGTTTCTGTAACCATCCTGGGTCATGAGGGGACCTTGAGATGGAAATGTGTACCAACATTAGTAAAGCCAAAAGATGGGTCCCTAACAGCCATGGATGGAGTCACCAGCACACTTTTATCTCCGGACATTTTTTTGGCTGGAAAGAAACCCACTTGCTTATGTCACTCAGGTTTTCCACTTTATGCATCTAAAGTAAACTTACACAATCTCAAATGATTTAAAATACTCTTGGAAATTCCTTGGGACAGTACCATGTTGGAGACCCTATCTCTCAGTAAGTTCAGCAGAGCCACGGTTTCCTTTATGGTTACAACAGAGCTGATTCTTCAACTGAGTATGAAATGGGAGGAAATGGATCACATAAAAAAACAAACCAAACAAACAAACACAAAAACAAAACACCTCTCAACACCAAAGTGACAAATAACTCCCTCTCTGTAAGGTCCATAAAAGCTGAGACCACCTGAAGAAGGGACATATTTTAATTTCCCACCTATGCTTATAGGTCTGTAACCACTGAGTGGATAGGTAGGCAGGGAGAATAGCCCAGATCATTTAATCATTTAAGTGTGTGTGTGTGTGTGTGTGTGTGTGTTTGCACGTGTACATGCAAATCCCAGCACAAATTCTCAACATTTGTTCTTTATAGGTACTCAGCAACTGTATTATAAGTTCCACAGGGGTGAACTCTCAGGCACTAGGCTAGGTGCCTTGCAGCAGAGGCTGGCCACAATGGTGAGCTGGGATGGGACCAAAGCTCCCTTCCAGAGAAGTAACCTAAAAAGTGAGTGCTCTTTGCTTTATCTTTGCCTTTGCTTGACCACATCAACAGAGACAAGAAAAACTAACTCTATCTCACTCATTTGGCAAACTTTAGTCAATGCTACTAGTTCCCAAGCCCAGAAAAGTGTCGAAGGAAAGAGATGCCATTATAATGTCAGATAAACAGAATCCAGTCTTTGCCCACCTGTTGCTCACAGGCTAGTGAGCAACTAGCCCCAACTGTCAGACTATAAGCAGAGTCTCCAAATAACACAATGGGTGTTAAACAGAGGTCTCTGGGGGCCCAGTGGCATATGCCTAGACTGTATTCGTTTTTCAAATAATAGAAACTGAATGCATTATCAGGTATTAGAATATCATTAGCTGTCTTTTTTTTTTTTTTTTTTTAGCAAAACTTTGTTGAGTGAATAATTGATCATTTTAGAGCCACTATATGCCTTGGTCTTGCTCTGATGACTACAAATTCTAAGCCATCTATTCCCACGTGGGGAGACTTGGTAAATATTTGCTGCTGAGATGATGCATTTTACTCCTCCAACAGGAGGTAACCCACAGAGCCAGCAAGGGTTGGCTGCCCTTCCCTGGAGCACTGAACATCTTGAAGATATTTGTAATTTTATTCACAACTGGAGGATATAATTCACTGCTTGCTGAATCCAAGTCCACCAGCTGCCAGAGCCCATTTGTATGATCCCTAAAAGTAAAAACAAAATGAAATGGTTCTATTCGCACCCTGCCTTCCCTCAAACACAAATATACACACTCACCACTAAGTCGTGGGCTTTTGTTATCAGACAGAATAAGCCACACCACCTCCTGTTTGCCCCTGCCTCCCACTCCTTGTCTCTAAGGAGAGACGGTTCACCTCCTACTTGGGATATACAGACTTTGCAGATGCAAACCGGGCCCCAGCAGACTGCAAGTTTAAGAGTGAATTACTATCGACTATAAGGGACTTGCAGGATAGAGGGAATCCCAGCCAGGGAGAGGGATGCAGACTTTCTCTCCTATGCAATTAATCATCTGTAAGTGCAAAGGGAATGGCTGCTGGGGAGATTAGGTGAGTCTCAGCAGCTTGCTAAGTGTCTGCTTTCCAGCTGGGGCCACAAGGTCAGGGCAGTTTGACCAAGCCCTCTACCTTGCCTGGACATTGGGGACTGGGAAAAAGCAGATTGCGAACCAACAGGAGGGACTGTGGGGAATGACAGTCTTTCCCAGCCATCCAGGGCTCACAGGCACTGTTCTGGTGCCAGGTACTCTGGCCTTGACTCTCCCCATAGTTTCTACACGCAGAAGCTGAGTAAATGCTGATTCTCAACCATATTCAACAGGTTGATTGTTCAATAGTAACAACTGCTGCCTTGTCCTGAAGGCTACCTATGTGACCTGTACTACATTAACCATATATACACCGTCTTACTCAATCCTGATTGCAGTTTTTTGAGGCCGGGCACCATGCTTATTCCATTTATACAGATGACGAAAGTAAGGCTCAGAGAGTCTCAGTGACTTGTTCAAGGTCACACAGCTGTTCAGTGATGGATTTGAACTCAGGCTTGTCTGATTTAGAAGTCACTGTTTGGAACCACCAAACTACTGCCTCTCCCCAGAAACTGGAGGAAACCTCATGAGAGAAAGTATTCTTCGAACTGAGAGCAAGAGAAAAAGGTTTTATTCCCCTGAACACAGGTAGATTGTCTCTGCCTTAGTGAAAATAACTGTAAAAAGAACTAGGAGACAAATCTGTGGCTCAGACTACAGCAACAACCAGTTATGTTCTTCCAGCATAGTCTGAGTTTTATTTCCCTATTCTCATTCTCAACTTCTTGGCTTCTCACACCTTCCTATTCCTCTATGTGTGTGTTTGCTTGTTTTTTATTATGGTATGTGTTTTCTGTGATCCAGTGCAAATCCTTCATAGAATGAGATGGGAAATAGACATACTGAAAAGGACTGGTAGATGCACAGAAAGATGGTGGATGGACGGATGGTTGTTCTGATAGAAGGGTGGTTGGATGAACATACACAGAGAGATGGATGAAGAGATGGACAGACAAATGAACAAACACGTGGACAGATACACAGATGGACAAACAGATGGAGAACCGAGTGAGCAGACAAATAGATAGATGGACAGACAGATAAATAGGTGGTTAGAGCTGCCCTGACCCATGTGCAGACTGACTCCGACGGACACCCATACTAGCTGCCTAGACCCTCTGAGCTGCCCATGGGGTAGCTGCACCTGTGAGGTCTTCTGAGGTCATAGCAATTTGGGACCTGGCTCTCTCATCCCTGGTCAGTAAGGATGGTATAGGAATGGCTTCATACAAACCCAGAAACACTGTTCCACTTTACCTCCTCTGCCAAACCTTGCTCTGCTGCCCTGGTTCTTGCCTCCCCCATTCTTCATACCCCAAGGGGAACCAACCCTCTCCGTGTGGCCAACAGTAGCTTACCTGGTTTTCATCTTCTATGCAGGAATTTTTGCACTCCTCCCCCACCTGCCAGACTGGAAGAACTCTGAGGGCAAGAAACACATCTCTCATCTCTGCTTGTCCAGCCTTTACCTCAGTGCACGTTGATGACAAGATAGAAAATCATCTCATAAGTACATCATAAGTAAGTGCAATCACAGGCTTCTGTGCTTGATGAAGTTTCTTTAGCCTCTTTGAGCCATGTCACAAAATGCACGCAGTGCTCAACATCTGCACATAGAACCATTATTTATGAAAATTTCCCAGTGCCACCATAACAATGTCTATTGGTTGAGTGCTTACTAAACACTTTACATAATAGCAGTAACTATAGAGCACTCGCTGCTGATCTAAGTGCTGTCAAACAACCTGCTCAAGTTCATACATTCATAAGAGGCAGAGCTGGGGTTCCCATCTCCGTCCAACCTCAGCCCATGGTCTTAACTCCCAAGTTATGGGAGCACTTTAAGCGGGACAAGTGGGGTGAGCCCCCCTGACCTTGTGGAAAATCGTTAGGGTTTTAGTGGGCACCTCTTGACCAATTCTGACCACACAGACCATGTCTCTGATGAGTCAGAGCACTGCTAAAGTCCACCACAGAAACACAAGCTGCAATGGCTCACGGGGGGCGGGGGGCGAGGGGGGGTGCATTTCCCAACCAGTTAGCAACCTGCCTCTCCCGCTCAACTCCCAAAGCCACAGTAGGAAGGACACCTGCCTGAAAGTCAAGGCCTCTGTTCATGGCGGCCATTCATTGATTTTGTGATATACCCAAGTCACTTAACTTCTGTGAGCTTCAGTTTCCTTGTCTGCATAGGGCGGGGGCAGTAACATGGGCCTGGGGTCCTGCACAGGGCTGCTGTGAGAATCACATGAGGGACGGAGAGCGGAAGCCGCCTCATAAAGTGAGGGCAGCTCCACTCAGCTCTGCCAGGGCCCCTCAGAAAACATGGTCTAATTGGATGACTCAAACGGGCTTCCCAAATGCATTACAGATCATTGTTAGGAAATGCCAAGTGGTGTCCGAGAGTTCAACCAGCCCCAAAGGTTCCTCTCGAGGCTGGTGTGTAAACCACAGTTCTATCACCTCGGGCACCGAGCCACTTGGCTCCAGGGCTACAAACGCCTCAGGCTCACTCCATTCAGACGTGGTTTGACCACAATCATATTAAATATTAAATCATCTGGTGGCACTGGCGTAGAAAAACACTATGTCAGGCATTAGCTATTCTGCCTTTTGTTACTATCCATAACAATTTCCTAAGCATTTAGAATGCTCCAAGGCTTTGAGCCCAAGGCTTAACAAGAAATTATATCTAGCCTAAAAGAACTTTGTCCCAGTTTCACTGGAAATTAAAACTCAGTCCCCAGACACTGACGCTGTGTTTCTTCATGCTCTTGGCAAGCAAAAGGCTCCACAGCAAAGGCAGGCCCTCTGCCCCCAGAGGGAGGCTCTCAGTGCCAGGACGAGGCCCCTGGCTTTCCTGTGCCACTCATCACACAGCAAATCCTGGCCCTGTCTCCTCTTTTGGGGCCCCATTCTCCCCTCTCCTGCAGCTGACGGCAGGGCCTCTACCTCACCTAGAGCTGTGCTTTTCAAACCAGAGGTCATCATCTTAACCTGGGACTCACCAGCAGTGGGACAAACTGACATCAAGAGCCCTCTCCTGGCGTGCCGGTAGAAGTGCACAAAATCACCTACGCCCGTGATCACCAGGCTGGGAGTCACAAGGAGGCCATCAGACAAATCTAGAATGTGGGACGTTCTAAGAGACAGTTGGCTCCAACTCTGCAAAAGTGTCAATTCCATTTTTAAAAAGGGCGCAAGACTGTTTATTTTTTTAAGTTTATTGATTTATTTTGAGAGAACGAGTAGGGGAGGGCCAGAGAGAGAGAGAGAGAGAGAGAATGAGTAGGGGAGGGGCAGAGAGGGAGAGAGAGAATCCCAAAGCAGACTCCATACTCAGCACGGTGCCCGATGCAGGGCTCGATCCCATGACTGTGAGATCAAGACCTGAGCCAAAATCAAGAGTCGGTCTCTGAACCCACTAAGCCACCCAGGTGCCCTGGTGTAAGACTGTTTAAAGGAGACTAAAGAAACATAACAAAATCCAAACCTGAATAGGATTCTGGTTCTCCAAAACCTGCCCTTTAAATTCTTGAGGATAATTGGAGAAGTTTGCATATCAGATGATATTATCGGGTGAAGCTTGGTTTTCCTGGGGGGCTTGATGGTAATGTAGTTATGCTGCAGAACGTCCTTACTCTGAAGAGGTGCGTTCAGGAGTGAAGACAGATGGTGTTTACAATAGTCAGGTATATATAAAGTTCATGCACAGTCTTCGCATGTCCCCCATTTGCAAATCTGTCTGCTTGCTAAGATTTATCTGTAACCCCCAAGTCAATACTCCTGGTGCTTTGGGGCCACCTGCAGACAGGTGAAAACTTTGAGTCGCACAAGGTGCACATTCCTGGCAAAGGTCAAACAAGGCGACACTCTGCCTTCATTTCACTTGTTTTGTGCCAAAGACAGGTTTCTCTTTCACAGTCTATTTAGTGCCATGTTTTCCACATTTTTGTAGGGTTTTGTTTGTCTGCTTGTTTTTTGAAATTTTGCTTTTTAAAATGGCCCCAGAATAGTGCTCGAGTGCTGTCTAGTGACCCTCAGTGCAAAAGGCTGTGATGTGCCACATGGAGACAATTCAGCTGTCAGATAAGCTTTGCTCAGTCATGAATTATATAATGCTATTGGCTGTGAGTTCACTGTTCATGAAACAACAACATATATTTAAGAAAGTGTCTTTAAACAGAAACATGCATAAAACAAGGTTAATGAAAATGTGATCAGAGGCTCACAATAACCCTGTGTTTCCCCTAGGAGCAATTTTTTAGTATTTGCTAATTCAGTGTTCGCTGCAACTTTATAGAATGTAACTACCATGAATAAGGGAAACGGATCGTGTGTGTGTGTGTACATAAATACACATATATACATATGCACATACATGTGCTATTTTCACAAACAGGAAGTGTGCACAAATGTGACCAAATGTTAACAATTTGTGAATCCAGTTGAAGAGGATATGGATGTTCTTGTTGTACTCTTTTATTTTTCTGTGGATTTAACTTTTTCAAAAGAAAATGTTGGAAAAGAACACACACACACACACACACACACACACACTGTGGCTTGTGACCTGTTAATGGGTTATAAGATCAATTTAAAGAGTCTATCAGCATTTTCGTAATGAAAGAGAATGAGATGGGATGGGGTGGGATGGGATGGAGTAGGGTAGGATAGAAAAGAATATTAGGGTTGCCTCGATGGCTCAACTGGTTAAGTGTCCAACTTCACTCAGGTCATGATCTCCCAGGCTGTGAGTTCAAGCCCCACATCAGGCTCTGTGCTGACAGCTCAGAGCCTGGAGCCTGCTTCAGTTTCTGTATCTCCCTCTCTCTCTGTCCTTCCCCCACTCACACTTTGTTTCTCCCTCTCTTAAAAATAAATAAACAGGGGCGCCTGGGTGGCGCAGTCGGTTGAGCGTCCGACTTCAGCCAGGTCACGATCTCGCGGTCCGTGAGTTCGAGCCCCGCGTCGGGCTCTGGGCTGATGGCTCAGAGCCTGGAGCCTGTTTCCGATTCTGTGTCTCCCTCTCTCTCTGCCCCTCCCCCGTTCATGCTCGGTCTCTCTCTGTCCCAAAAAAAATAAATAAACGTTGAAAAAAAAAAATAAATAAATAAATAAACATTTAAAAAGATTTTTTTTAAGAAAACATTAATGTTTCTCATGCCTGTTTTGTGAAACTTGTTTCCAGGTAAGGTATATCTCTGCTGGTTTCTAAAGTAAAATGTTTGCCTTATTATGACTTACAATCCAGAAAAATTTGCAAGTCTCAGGCCGATAGAACTAAAGACACCCACCTAATACCACCCCCTTCTCCTCTTTTTTCTCTTCATAGTGCTTCTGTGCCAGCTCTGTCCTTGTGGGGGAGTCCTTCTCCTTCCCCATCTGGCCCACTGTGCAGACTGTGGCTCCCCCGTCTCTGCTCTCACCCTGTCCGTTCTCCTCAATTCTCTGTTGCTTCAATGCTCCATGCATGACCATCTAGAATCATGCTTGTTCTCCCCATTACCAGTTCCTTGGTCCTGATACGTTTTGCTCTAGGCCTCTGCTAAGGCATGACTCTGTCACCAAGCCCTTGAACTTGCCTGTGATCAGTGCACCATGGAGGTGGTCACAGGATCTGTAAAGGCGGAGGGGGAAACCCTCGGAGGGAGGAAGATGGCAGGAAATGCTTCCAGGGGAAGTGCTACCTGAGACATTAGAATTTTCTCTTACTAAGCAATTACCAGAGTTCTAAATGGGAGATAAAAATATTTAGTCACTTTCAGGAGACTAGACAGGAGTCCACATAGTAAAGAGTGGAAGGACAAGAGCATTGAAGGTAGCAGAACAGTTGGAATAAAAGCAAGATGGAGGGGAACAGCAGCAAGAAACAAGTCTGAAAAAGTGGGATAACCCAAGAATCAGAAATGTGAGTGGGACTTCCTTCCTGGTGTCACAGAAAGCAACCCAAAAGCATACTGATGCTTCTTCATCATTATGGAAGCCACCACTGAGTAGGAAGTGGTCTCTGTACCCTAACAGGAGCTCACAGCTCTGATGAAATAGAAGGTGTCTTGCTAATGAAGGAAACACTTTTCTCTATTTAGCTTAAGGTGGCACTAGCCGGTTTCCCTAAAAAGTGTCCATTCTTGAGATAGGTGTTTCCATTAACTGTTAGGCTCAAAAGAACAGAAATAAAAATAAGTGAGCCTGCATCTACAAAGAACATTGGATTTGGAAGACACATCCAGGAACACTGGTCTTACTTCTTTACTGCCTCACGCAGTTCTGTCAACAGAATCTTGCATGCATCAGAGGCCCAGGAGGCTCTTCTAACCTAACCTCAGATCAGGGAAATCACACGTAGAGGGGGAAAGAGTGAGGGTTCCAGGAGGTAGCTGGAGCTTCTCAGAGACCCAGCCTGATGAAGGGAGCAGAGAGGCAGGGGAAGACCTGGGGTGGCCCCTGAGAAAGACTTAATTCCTCCCATGCAGTCCTTTTGGGGCCCAAGGGAAGTCCAGAGTATGGAAACCAGACGGTTACCTCTTCCTGCCCTATGGAAGAACTCCTTCTGTTTTGTCCCAGCCCCTCTAGTAAACTCATAGCTGCTAACAGAGGTAGTCTCGGGGCACTGGAAGGATAGGTTGTAAGTGGAAAGAGAGGGGTCCTGGCCTGCGGGAGAAACAGTGTGGAGTGCGGTTAGCAGGAGGTTAGCTGGCAGCAGGGATGAGTCTCCCCCTGTGGACGCCCCTGATGGTACTCCGCCCTGCTGCCCCCTGTATTTTAGAGAAAGTCTCTCTCTGAAAGGGGAAACGTTTTGGTAGCAATATCTAGGTTGTAAGCAGAAATTCCGAGGCAGGACTGGGAAAGAGATAAGGGCCAGGGGGTGAGTAGTGGCCAATGCTTAGAAGGTAAGGAGGACCTGAAAGAAACTAGGACTTTATTCTTCAAGGCAATGTTCTTGACCTTGGCTAGTCTTCGGAGTTGTGGGGAGCTTCTAAAATACAACATTCAGTTCCTTTCCTGACTTCCCAACATAGAATCTGCAGGTATTCACTTCTGTATTTTGTCCCCACTGTTGGGTTGTGAGCCTCCTGAAGAAGGTGCTGTGTCAGATGGTCCAGCCGGTACAAGTACACCAGGGATCAATCAGCCAGGCCCTGTGGGCACAGAATTGGCATCAGGGAGGCCAAGGCCCCAGATGGCTGTGCTCTCCTTCATCCACTGGGCCACAAGGTCTCTTCCCCTGCTGGTTTCTGCTGGTTTGCTCTCCCTCCCCACTCTGACTTTGCAGGGCAGACTTCTCTATAATGGCTATTACTCTATATAATCTTTTACTTCAAATGTTCATGATCATCTATCCATGGTTTCTGAGCCTCTTGATAACAAGTTTTGAGAGAGAGTCCTTGTTTGCTGTCTGGCTGATGCACCAGCCGTCTTTAGTCAATTAAGGTACAAATCAGAAGGGACTAGGAAACAGGGTCGTGTGTCCCAAATATGGCCTCATAAGCCCACCCCTTTCATCAGTGGCCAGCAGAGCTGGGAAGGCAACATGAAATACTTCCACTATTACGGAACCAGGCTGGAACGCTGGCAGAAAAACCAAGTGGCACTCAGAGATCTTGGTGGATCGGAGATTGATTTAACACTGGCAGACTCAGAGGAGGCCGTTTCTCCAAAGATCTGAGCTACGAATGCAAGTGAGGAGGGTAATTTATAGTCGTCAGTTTCCATATCTGTGGGGGTTTTCGCGTGCACAGCGAACAAAGGAAGAAGAACCTGGAGGAGGGGTCTCAGCTAGAGACCAGAGTCTGTTTTAGCCCCGTGGACCATCTTTGGCATACTTTATTCACTTCTCCAGCACCGTGACATTCCTACACAGATAGTGCAACGAGAAAGTGAGCCTGAAGTTGTGGCTTAGAAAACCTCAAGCTTCGTAGAAAACTCTGCTATCTTCACCTATCATTAAAGTCATGAGGAAAGATACAAACTACACCCTGCAGACCTTTAGATGAAGTCAGACAGAAAGCTAGTGAAGGTGCAGAAAAATGAGTTGGTTGCACAGTGGAAGTCAGGCAAGCTGAGTTGCAGTTCCACTCTTTTACCAACTGTCCGTGTGACCTCGAGATCCTTCTCCGTCTCTGGGTATTGATTTCCCAATTCTGTAAAATAAGAAGTCTAGACTGTAGGCTCTCTTCTTGCTCTGAGACTTCATGTGTTTCCAAGTGGCCCTCACTCTGCTAACTGTCACTGACCAGCAGTCTCATGTAAATGGATTTCGCAATCCCAGGGTGACTGAGCAAACCATGCATGAGATGAACTGGCTTGCACATGCAGGAGTTGGTTATGTATTCCCCCGGTCGAAGCAGCCTTATTTCCATGGATTCTGTTTGCAATGGCCCAGTATCCTTATGGCATTGGCCTTTGCCTTGTCTAACACAGTGTTTCCTCACAGCTCAACCTGGGAAAACACAGCACGTGGCTACTCCTAGGCCAGGAAGAAACAGATGAGATCCTCCAGACCGAGGTTCCCTGCAGGAAGCAAATATTTGGCATTTGTGCATTAAGAATAGCCATTAGTGGTTTGCTTGTGTGGATTCTGAAAGGCCTGAGTATATGGTGCGTGAGAAGCCCATGTGTTCCGGGTTTGTCAAACCTCTCTGGCCTCTCAGTGAGCGCTGTCATTGATTTAATATTCACTGTTTGAAAACTGCCATAATTCTGGGCACCCCACTAAGCTCTGTGCCCGCCACCTGCCTATGAAGCCACCTCTGCCCTCTCTGCTGGTTCTCTGTTTGTCACCAGCCACCTACCATTTATAATTTTTTAGGATGAAGCTCAAATTAGTGTCTCCCGACACGGATTGCGCAATTGCATTTGGCATACTGCTGGCCGGCATAATTGTATTTCTGCTGTTGTGTTTAAATCTTGAATTAACTGTTGGCTTTGAAATTTCGGAGGCTCCACCATGTTCTGGTTATCTATTGCCGCGTAACAAACCACCCAGACTTAGTGGCATAGAACGCATCCATGTCATGTTTCTACAGGTCGGAAATTTGGACAGGCACAGCTCAGAGGGCTGGTCTCTGCTCGCTCAAGTCTGGGGCTTCTGCAGGCAAGAGGCAAACAGTGGGGGACGCTGCTCAGACTAAACCTCTCACCCGTGTTCTCGGGATTAGTCCAGGTGAGCCCCCCACCTCCGTCATTTATTTAAAACATACATATTGAAAGATAGTGTTTAAGAAGTGATCCAAAATTGTATTTAAAAAAATTTTTTAATGTTTATTTATTTTTGAGAGAGAGAGAGAGAGAGACAGAGTGAGAGCAGGGGAGGGGCAGAGAGAGAGGGAGACACAGAATATGACATACGCTCCAAGCTGTCAACACAGAGCCGGACGTGGGACTCGAACCCATGAACCTGATCATGACCTGAGCCGAAGTCAGACGCTCAACCTGCTGAGCCACCCAGGCACCCCCAACATTGCATTTTATTTTTTAATGAAGGCAACCACACAGGCTTGTAAATTATTCCACTCACCATCACTCTCAAAAGGCAACACTGGTAAAAACCCATCTTTTCAGAGTCTTCCTAGTGGCATAATTGTGAATTTCCTGGAAAATAGCCCCAGGTCACCTCTAAGCTCCTGGCCTACACATATGAAAAGAAAGCCTTCTGGGACATTCTAAAGGTTTTTCACACCTTCTCCTCCACCTGGTTTCCCAGCTCAACTCCCCCTGGTTGTTAATTGTTTTCATGCAGATTTTCTAGGTCCCTTGACCTTCTGTGACAGATGTTAATGAATTTTGCAAAAGAGCAGAAATACTGGCATTTTCCCAGAATTTTTATTCTCATCCTCAAGTATCAGGCCCCAAGCTATCTATTTCATCAATGCCTGTGGCTTTAATAAATGCCTCACATTCCTCTTCCAATGTGTCATAATCTAACAAGTTTATTGTTACACTTCACATTTCATCCCATTAATGGGACTTAGGAACCATAAATTTGGAATTGCATAATTATCAGTGGACTCATAAGACTTTTGTTTGCTTAAATGCAAAATGCTTTTCATACTTTCAGTGAGTTGAAATGGCTCTTGTAATACAGTACCAGATTAAACAAATCCCTCATAAATTTTATGCTTCCTCTTGATGTTACATTTCTTTTACTAAATGGGCAAAAGTGGTCAGTGTTACTGAAAATGATTTAAAGTCTTCAGTAAAGCAGGGACCACAAGACTCCACTTGTGCGTGTCCTGTCCCAAGGAAACCTAAGCCAGCTCTCCTCATCCTCATCCGTTGAGGAGATGGGACAGATAATTGTTCTCACACAAGGCCTGGCGTGAGACAGACCCGGGTTCAAATCCCTACTTCGAATCTTTGGGAAAGTCTGGGTCTTAGTTCTAAAATGAGGATCATGGTGGCAAGCTGGCAAGCCTATTAAGAGAATTGAATGCCTCCTTAACATCCTGCATGGCTTAATGGTTGAGTGCTTAAGTTGTCAAGTGAGAAAGACCTAGATTCAGATTCTGACATTAGGACTTACAAGTTGGGTGACCTTGGGCAAGGTTACGCAAACTCTCAGCCTTAACTTCTTGATCTCTAAAATGGGACTGGTAACTAAGACTATTCCATAGGTTGTTGCAGAAATATAAATGAGGCACAGATACATGTAAAATGCTAATGCAGTGCCACCCATGGTGGGGGCTTTGATGTTTATGAGTTCCTCTTCCTTCCTTAGTTCATGTGCTTCTGGACCTACTGTGCCTGCATCACAGCTTTATCTTATTCCTGGCTTTCCAGGGCCTGGATTTGCAAGCATTCTGCCCACGTGTCAGAATGGGGAGTCCCCATATCCAGCACCAGGATTACTACAGCCCTGGGGGCCTGATCCAGGGGGTAAAAGCCCCCTCACAACATGTGGTAGGCTCCCACGTGCTGTTATCTGCCACGTGGTCCAAAGCTCAGGGACTCTAAGGACTCAGTCTCAGTTTTGCAGCAGCCTCAGGCTTAGAGAGGGAAGAGGCTGTCCCAGGGTGGAGAAGCCTCTTTCCTGCAGCCTGCATGGTTGCTGTGGCCAAAGGAGGGTCTGCAGAAGAATCTGGAGGAGGAGAAACAGAATCGGAGTACGGTGGCCCCTCCCCATTCTCTCCCACAGCTCGGTTTTGACAGCTTCGAAACCGTGTGAGGACCCAGGCTACTTAGCCCCTGTGTCCACCAACACAGTGTCCCTTTGTCTCCATTTGGAGGGTGTGTCTGCTTTATGTTCAGACCAGGAAAGCGCCTGGAGAAAATGTTCTAGGAGGTGGCTTCTGCAGGGTCACACAGCTGTTGAGAGGCAGTACCAGAATTAGAAAGTCAGGTCCCACCTGAGGAAGCAGGCTGCAGGGGGTGTGCTCCTTTGTGGGCCCAGGGATAAAGACGAATACTGGAGGAGACGAGGAGGTTATATATAACGTATATGTGTGTATATACCCACATACAACTATAAGCATAACATTTTCTATAACTACCACTTATCGGACATTTCTCAAGCGCTAGATTCTAATTAAATCATAATATCACTATGAGGCTGTTATTATTATTCTTACTTTACAATTAAACTGAAGTTCAGGGACATGAAGCAACTTGCCCAAAGTCCCACAGCCACTAAATAACTGAGCTAGAATTCGAATTTAGGCCTGGGTGTTCCAAAGACTGGTTCTTCACCTCCAAGAAACTCTTTCTCTCAAATCCAGGAGCGAGGTCGTGATGGAGAAGGGAGGCTGCTGTCAGTCTTTGTAATGATTCCCTGGAAGCTTCTTACAAGTCGAGAAAGCGAGCGGTCAGAGAAGGGAGAAGGAAGCCATCCACGGCCTTGGGAGCAAAGAGCAGTCTGATGACAATCAGGTGAGAAGCATGGTGCAGGTGTGGAGAGCTGGGTCTGGGACAGGCTGGGCCAGAGCTCCGGGAGTGAGGTCTGGAACAACAGAGGGCAAAGCCAAGTGGAGGCATCAAGGCGGGGTGGGCGGCTCACACAAGGGAGAGTATGTGACCAGCTGAGAGCCACACAGGTGCCAAAATGGCCCAGGGACCTTCTGGCTTGCTCTGGTGGTGTCTCCTCTCCCTTCATTAGCTGGCCAACAAGATCTTATAAATAGTAGGAGGATGTCAACTCATGGAATTACTTGCAAGGTTATCATTCATAGGGAGTGCCAGTGACTGTACGATGCTTATTTCATAAGTAATTTTTTAACCCTAATGACAGCTCTGTGGTCAGGAGCCAGTGCCCCCCAACTTACCTACGAGGAAATGGGTTTAGAAAAGCTGAGACATGTATTACTAGGTAGTAGACAGAAGTCACCTCCTTTCCCCTACGCCACATAGTCTGGGCAAAATATTTCTCACGTACCTACCTGCCTGTGAGAGTGAGCACTTCTGTTAGTTGTCGACATGTCACCTGGCTGAGTTACGCTTCTCAGTGGAGAGATTTGCTGTGGCTTTATTGTCATTCTCCCCACACCCCCTTTTCTTTATGAAGACCCCTCTCCTGCCCTCCCCTGCAGCACTGCTCACGCGGCTCCCTAGCGGGCAAGCCAGGCACTGTGCCTCACCTCCAGCCAAACTCGCCAGGCTCCAGCAGGCCAGCCTCTGTCAGGCCCAGCGGGTGATAGATTGGCCTTCTCGCTGGAGTCGTACCAAGAATTTCTCCATCCCCCTTTGCCAGAATGCATGTTTCCAATTATGTGACGCTTCGGGAGAAGTTAACTTCCTTTTGAATTGGTTAAATAAAAACGCCGTGTTTGGGAAAGCACCACCATGGCTTCGCGAGTGAGCCCCTGCAGAATGAGGCAAGGGCAGCCCCTGCCAGCGGGCCACACTGGGCGCCCTGCAAGCCAGCAGTGGGATTGCACAGGGCAACTTTCATTTCTTACGCTCAGTTTTTTTTCCCATCCGCAAGATCAGGATGTCTGCTGTCGAGAAACGGGTCCCTGTGGCCATATTGTATCAGCTAAGTGCTGGAGGTGGGAGTGTGCATGCAACCCCTACACACACCTTGGATTTTCCAAGACATCCTGGAAGTAGGACTCTGGATTGGTAGTGCCAGAAGGTCCAAACCTTGATGTCAAGTGGCCTGGAAAAGAGCTGTCACATGGGATGACACTCTCCCTACCCCTTACCTGCCCAGAGGCCTGGCCCTTCCTCTCCCTCTGAGGGCCACCTCCTCCAAGCCTGTGGCCGCCTATGTTCAAGAATCTGTCTTCTTTCTCCCTTTCTCTCTGCTGCTTCCACCCAATTCTCCCCTCCCCACCGGACACATACACTCACATTGAGATTTCCACAAACACAAAGACAAGGAACGTGGAGGTCCTGAAGGGCCGGAGAGGATGCCTGCCATCCTTGGCTGTCCCAGACTGATTTCTTCCAGCCAGCAGCCTCATATCCTCCAGGCCCACTCCGGTTTCATGTAGGCTGAGGGCCAAAGTGCTGATGCCAAATCCAAAGTAGAGTTAATCCTGGATCACCCTCCCTCCCACTGATGGTTTCCGCTGAGCAAATTTTTCATACCATTGCCTAACAGATCTGAACTCCATCCCCCACACACACCGTCCCCCAGTCAGCCAGTTGCTGCTAAAATGGGGAACACCCACCATGTTAACTACTCATCTGAGGGGGAGAAGACAGAGTGGTGGTCGGGAGAGACTTCAGCAAGCCTCTGGTGCTTATACTGCGTCTTAAGAGATCTTTCAAGACTTTAAGACTTTAGGGTGCCTCCAGGGGAGGTGTTTGTGGGGTGGGTGCACTGAGTAAGAATGGACTTTCCAGGCAGAGAGGGTGAGAAAGGCACTGGGCAGAGGCGAAACCTCACAACCTGGCCCAGGAGGAGTAGAACCACATGAACCTCATCATGGCCAGATTGTAAGATGTGAGTCAGGTGCGGGTCAAAGGTGAGGCTGCAGGGGAAGCCAGGGCACATCATCGCGGTCCCTGTGTATAATGACAAGGATCTGGGACTCAGTCTTATAGAACAAAGGAGTCACTGAGGATTTTTAATCAAAAGAGATTTGCATTTTCCAGAAATCATTATGGGAGTGTCTGGAGGAAGACACTACTGGGAGCAGAGAAACTCTTGGGAAACTCACATAATGATAGTCCAAGAAAGAGGGGAGGAGCCTCAGAACCAAGGCTGCAGCAGTATGGGTGGAAGAGAGAAGAGTGACCCTGAAGGGGTATTTAACATGGAGAATTCACAGGACATCATGAGTGACGGTGTCTGAGGTTAGGACATGGTGATGTCCAGGTTTCCTGGCTCAGGGACTGGGTAGTTTACTTATTTATTTATTTATTTATTTATGAGAGAGAGAGAGCACAAGTAGGGGAGAGGCAGAGATAGAGAGAGACACAGAATCCGAAGCAGGCTCCAGGCTCTGAGCTGTCAGCACAGAGCCCGACGTGGGGCTCTAACTCACAAACCATGAGATCATGACCTGAGCCAAAGTCGGACACTTAACCGACTGAGCCACCCAGGCGCCCCTCAGGGACTGGGTAGTTAACGGTGATGTTAGTTCACGGAGATAGGACATGCCAGAAGAGCAGACGTTTTGGGAA
The DNA here is from genome assembly GCF_022837055.1 of Prionailurus viverrinus. Classification (NCBI taxonomy): domain Eukaryota; kingdom Metazoa; phylum Chordata; class Mammalia; order Carnivora; family Felidae; genus Prionailurus; species Prionailurus viverrinus. Next base: position 8,949,470 of record NC_062570.1, on the reverse strand, counting down.
AGCTCAGGATCAGTTTGGTCATGGACATGTGGAGTTTGAGGTGCCTTTAGGACCGGCAACTGGACATCCCAGTTGGCAATTGTTGTTTTTTTCAGGTCTAGGGTGAAAGAGTCTAGTCCATGCATTGGCCCATGGATCCCAGAATTCTAATCTGGCCCTCTTCCATTCACTTCTAACCGTCCTCACCCACCAATCTCAATCTGCCATAGTCCCCAGTCAACCGGAATGGTTTTGGGAATCATGCGGACAGTATGGCCTAAAGTCTAGAAACCAAACTCTCCAACCCCTGCCCACTTGCCCCATGCCAGTTATCTCCCATCCAATAGGAGGAACTATCTGTTAAACTCTTGGTGTTTCCACCAGTGAATGGTAGGATTTTATGTAGGTACAGCATGCCTGGAATGAGAGAGCTGTGGAGTTTTGATGGTGGTGGTGTTTTGGGGGTACCTTCTAGAGCTTCATATGTCACATGTCCCGGAGCAGAGGGAAAATTATGTACAAAGTTCAGCAGACTAGAAAGAAGTTAGCACATTCAGGCACTGCAAATAGATATGTGTGAGTAATTGGGACAGGAAGGGTAGATAGGAACCAGATCTTGCAAGGTCTTACAAATCACATTACGGAGTTTGGAGCTGGGAAGTGATGTGATCAAATTTAAACTTTAAAAAGATTATTCCAACTGCAAGATTAGAGCAGGGAGAGAAGGGCAATCTTGGAAGCTAGAAGACCAGGTAGGAAGAAGCCACTGCCATAGTTCAGGCAATATAATAACCTGACCTAGGGTAGTCACTGTTGAGGACAGACATAATAGAAAGACTTGAGGGCTTTTCTGAAAGTGGGAACTATGGTGTTTGAGTAGTAAGGCTCCTCAAGCCCTACATCAGCACTGTCAACTGTGATGTCTACCTACCCTTACCTGACAAGATGGGATCCCCAAGGCTATGAAGCAGGTTGTCCTGTGGCTCTAATTGTCATATACAGGTGACTGGTCTCCAGGCTTGGGAATCAGATAAACGTAGCATGGTTTTGGCATTCACAGGACACAGCAAAACAAGCCTTAGGCCACCTATTATTGCTTATATTGTGAACGTGGAAGAACATTTTCAAAGTGTTGTCAGGTGAGGCAAAAGAAATAATATATGAGGAGCTTACCATCTATTTGGAACAATTGATATAAGCATAAATAGCAAAATGATATGATACAATGAGATTTTAAGGGGATAGAGACTAAAAAGAATGTTCTGAGTGAGTTAATCAAAATACCTTCCAATTATTCATCACATACTACTGGTCAAGCATTGGCTCCTTTAAAATTTGTCACAGTAACTATGTGATGAAGGTACTATAATTGCCACTTTATGGATGAGGAAACTGAGACCCAAAGATAAAATCTCCCACTGTATTAGTTATCAACCCTGAATAACAAATTATCTCAAAACATCATGGCTTAAAATAACAATACACATCTGTTATCTCTCACAAGAGTGTGGGGGAATGTGGGGACATCTTAGCTGGTACTACTGGTCTCTCGTGAGGTTGTAGTCAAGATGTCAGTCAGACCTACCATCTGCTGGAAGCTTGACTGTGACTAGAAGATCCACTTCCAAGGAGGCTGACCCACACAGCTCGGTGGTGGTTGTTGATAGGAGAGTTCAGGTCCCTCCCAGTCCCATAGACTCTTCACAGAGCAGCTTGAGTGTCCTCACAACATGACAACTGGCTTCCCCTAGACTGAGCTGCCCGAGAAAACAAGGCAGAAGCCACAACCCCCTTTACTAGCTAGCCTCAGAAGTCACACACCACCACTCACACAATATTACATTGGTCACACAGCTTGGGAGGAGACTACACAGGGCATAACTATCACAAGTGAGAATCATTGAGGGCCATCTTAGAGACTGCCAACCTACCAGTAAGTTCTTCATTCGAGATGCAAGCTTGGGTCTGTGGAACATCTCACTTCACTTCCTTGGACAGAAGAAGGGTTCTGTGTTCGAATAAGCTTGGGAAACACTGGATTAAACAAAGGTACACACTTTACCTCCTCAGAGTCATGCATAGAGCAGGGTTATGTGACCTTGGAACAATTTGTGGAGTAGTACCCTGCCTGTGTTGATGGGAACCCTTGTTTTCAGATGGAAAGAGAAACATGTAGTAATCATTTTAAAGAGAAGAGCAGGGAGAGAAGTCTAGAGGCAAGTCACTGAGACATGAAGTTCAGCACTACCCGTATTATGCCAAACTATAAAGGGGATCGGTCCTACACTGCCTGTTTCAGTTCTAACCATAGCTCCAGGGTATACAGTCAAGTTCAAATAGTAGATGGCTTCATCCATATATATCAAGGGAAAACCATTTTTATTCACTTTACTCTCTGATGTCTTTAATAGGACACTTACATTATATAAGTTGTATTCACATGCTTTTGTATCTCAATGCAATTCAAGGTGAATATTTTGGACTGTAATGACCTTAGAGTGGTGGTTTGTCACCTGGTTACACAGTAGACTCACCTAGAGAAGCTTTAAAATAACACGGTCATACCTGGGCTCTACTCCAAATCAGCTAAATCTGAAATCCAGGATGTGAGGCTCAGGGACCAGTAGTTTTTAAAAAACTCCCCTAGGCCACTCATTTTAATATGTGGCCAGAGTTGGACACTATCCTTTCTATTGGTCTTGTTCTAGCATTCTCTCTCTTTCTTTCTCTACATGCCCACCCAAAGCCAAAACATCCAACTGTAGAATTACCTCAACACCATTTTTTTTTTTTCATCACAGCCCGCGGCACAGCGCCTGGTACGTGGTGGTGCTCAGGCCATACTTGTTGATCGGAGTTGAAGGCATTTCCCGAGGAGACCATTGCCCCCAACATCTTTCTGTTTGGTGTAACAGAACACACTCCTACTGATGGTCTGAGACCCTGGGCAGACAAGGGGTGTGCCTAGCCAAAAATTCTTTTGGGGGGTTTCAGCATTTGAATGCCACTATAGGTAAGTTTTTCCATGGTATTGATCATTTCCTGCATGTACCTTAACGTTCAAGTTGACACTCAACAAATCTTTCTGGGATTTTGAGACACAAAACCTCTTACCAGATCATCTGAAGTCAGTAGAGAGTGGTCTGTAAAAACAAAAACAAAAGCAAAACAAAAACAAAAAAACCAGAGACAACAATTTTAAAGATGGCAACATAGTACTAGTTACATAACATGTATTTTTTATGTTTTTTAAAGGAAACGATCATCTCAAAAGATAATATAAGAAAATATGGGAGATGAGCCTAGAAAAGGACAAATATTGGTTCCTAAGATAGATTTCAGTCATTAAAAAACATTTAAGTAATGATTATTTATGGGGAAAGGCACATGAGGACCAAGGTTGGGAAGAAAACTTATCTCTGTTCTAAGTTCTTAAACTTACAGGTTTGTGAACCATGCGTATATATCACCTAATCAAAAATGAAATAAAAATAACTACAATGCAATCAATTATATTGTATCAAGTGAAAAGAAATGGCATTACAAGATTAATGAATTGATTGCTTTGGTCTGTTAGTATTTATTTTGCTTTTCAAGTTTGAAGTAATTAAAAGCTAATCTCTTCCACATTGCTGAATAAGTTCATTGAATCACAAATTCTATGCCTTTTTTCTCTTGAAGTACATAAGCATTTTGAAAAGCCCCATTTTCTACCCTGGGCCTCCTCACTGGCTTCCCAGGACACTGAACACAGGACTCCAGGAGGCCTGATGCCCAGGAGATGGGCGAGAGAGCCATGGAACAAGCCAGGAAAAATAGGAAAAAATTCAGTCAGATGGAAGAAACTCTGGTTGGGCAAGGAAATACACCAGACTGGAAAATGATCAGGCTGGCATTTTCCTGACCAAATTGGCTTGCCTGTGCAGCAGCTCTGGCCAGTGAGGCAGAACAATCTTTAGGGGAACCAGAGGAGCCAAGATGGCTGGAGAACAATGGCTTGGAGGCAGCCATCATGAGCGAGGCACCGCCAGCCTCTCGCAGACAAGTGTAATCGCAGCCCCCAAGGTCACCCAGTCTTGCTCACCTACTTCCTGAAACTTCGCATTCCTTTACCTGGGGACTTAACCTTTCCTTCCAGGACCAAATTGCAGAGGGGGAAACCACTGGCCGTGGATGGCGCCATACCACAACTTATGTGACTGCTATCAGGCCCCTCTAGGAGTGGGAGGGATGAAGCAAGGAAGCCAAAGGCTCCCACTCACCTCTCACTGGGCCTCATCGCCTCTTCCAGAGTCCCTGCTTTCCATGCTGTGTGTCCCACAGAGGCAGCCCTGTGGCTGCCCCTGCCCATGGGCACAGCCTGGGGCAATGGAGAGGACGAGCCTCAGAGCCAGGCTGCCTGGACCCAAATCCCCTTGCTTTGCTAACCTGCGATTACATCACCAGCAGCAGAAACCGATTCTGGCCGACTTCAGCCTGGAGGAAATTTATTAGATGGGTGTTCTGCGTAGTGGCCAGGAGACCAGGACAAGAGCTGGGATGGCCCCTGAAATCTACGCCACGGACAGAGCTGCTGCTGCTCCTGGAGAAAATCCAGTCCCACCCTCCCCGGCCAAAGCATCTCTCTGTGTGCTGTCAGAAGGAGGAAAGTGAGGCTGCGGGCTACAAAATCCCAGAATGTATTTAGCTCAGTGACACTGAGTAGCCACTTACCTTATCTCGGCCTCAGTTTGCTTAGATGTAAAATGGGGCTGTCCTTAGTACTTACCACCAGAGTTCCGAGGCATTAATAAAAACAGGTAGGGCAGGTGCTTAGACCAGTGCTTGGCCCACAGTGGTTGCTCGGTACATCTCAGTCATCGTTGTCAGTAGTTCCCACCTTTGGTTGGCCCAAACCTTTGTTCAGAGGCAGACGGACCCCTTTTCTAGCTATGGCTGCTCTGCAGCCCACAGGCTCTGGTGGGACCACGGTGTTGTTGCAAGACGACCTGGCTCATTCCGACCACCTGGACAGGATCTGTGGCCACTGCCTCAAAAAGCTGCTCTCTTGATACACCCCAAGGGAAAGCTCACAAATTCCTAGGGAGACTTTCTTTCAACAAAAGCATTTCATCCCAACAGTTGCATGTTAAGTGTATTGACCTCCCCCCCACCCCCACATCATCAGCAGGAATAGAAAACACGATTTACCTCTGTCACCCACAATCTGTCCCTTTGCTCACATGAGACTGTAAATACCCCTCAGCCTCACCCCTACCTCACCACCTGTGACTTCTGCTGAGTCTAGGCAAAGTGAGCAAATCTGATTAGCTGTTTCTCAGAGGTGTCATTTCTTAACTTCATAATTCAGTTAGGAGCTTGAAAATCACTTTTCCAAAGAGTACACATTGACTTGTGCCCTGCGCCCAATCCACCCCCAGTGCCTGCTTTCTCCCATGACTTTGCAGCAAGCCACTGCCCTGTGTGTCACAGAGAGCACCAGCCTTCAGGGTGGCCTTTAGCTAACTGATGAGCTCTCACCGCTGTTGCCTGCCCAATTTCAGGCAGTAAATTTCACTGCCTCCAAGACTTTTCTACTTCTTTCACCTGTGTAGACACAAATGTGCACATGCACACACACATGATGTGTGACGCCCATGACCCCCCCTTCACTCACCGCCTCATGAAATACACAGTGCCATATTGCTTGTTTCTGGAGTACTGACATGCATTATTTATTGAAGCAGTTTATGGATTGGATCAGGGTTTGTGCAGCTGTTGAGCAAAAAGAGCCCATCAGAATTCTGGCCATGGCAACACAGAGGGTGCTAGATTTTCAGGCTTTCTATAACAGCAAACCCAGCCTGCTAAGGAGGACCTCACAAAATCTATGTCTGCCCTCCAGGCTTTTCTCCCTTCCAGTCCATCCCTTCTGTTGTGGTGAAAGTGAGGTGTCCACACGGCAAATCCAAGAGTCTATAAAGCTCCCACCTCCTCCCCACCCCGTCCCCACCCCCTTTCTTTCCATGTTGTCCTCAAATGAAGTTCAATTTCCCCATCAGGACTTATCTGGCTCCTCCAGCCCCTCTCACCTCCTCCAGTTCATCCAGCCACACTTAGCAGAGCCGTTCTCTCTCTCTCTCTGCTCAGGACCTCTTCCTCAGTCCCCTCCAGCCCTGGTTCAGGTCCCTCCTGTGCGCTCACCCCAATCAAAACACAACTTGATGTCTGAGGCTGTGTCCTTCCCAGCTGTCCTTCCCACTGTCAACTCAGCACCCTAGCCAAGCTGGCCCTCAATAATTAGGGATTGAATGAATGTGTGTGAATAAATTAAAAGGGGTGGGGCAGGGGCACCATTGAACTGAAAGATGTCTCGCTTAACCAATGGACTTGGGGCTAGTTTTCCATGAATTGTGGGACAAGCCCATCTGGGATTAATTAGTTATTTACAGGATATGGAGATTATGGGGAAGGAAGCCAGTAACAAGTGAAAAGAATTAGTTATAAAGAGGAAATAAGGTGAATCGGAGTCAATTTAATCAACTAACTTATCCATTCAGCAAGCATTTACAGACCATCGTCGGCATGCCTAGCACCATGCTGGGTCCCAGGAATAAAAGAAAATGAGAAACAGTCCTTGCCCTCAAGGAACTCAAGAGTTTAGCAGGAGACAGATGTTTACCAAAATTAATAACAATAAAAATAAATGACACTAATAACAATAACAAATGCCTATGCCAAACATACCATGCGTTCCACATCCTATCCTAGGCATTTTTACAGACCCTGCCTCGTTTTCCTCTTCCCAGCACATCACTAGGCAGGGTGGGTGGGGCAGGTGAGGAAGAGCCCTCCAGTGGAGGCTGCAGTGACAGCCGAGACTGGGTGCTGGGCAGAGCCAACCACCCTTCAGCTCAGCTTTTCCTCCCCGGATAGCCCTGTACAGGCCAGCATGGCCTTCCCACAGCTGGACCCAGGGCTGAGTCGATCAATCTTGCAGCCCAGGCAGTCGCACAGGGGCCTTAGCAGAGCCCGTAATTAATCTGGCTGGAAACAGAACTTATTTTTACACCTCTTCACATCAGTCCCCACAGACCAGGCTTGAGCACAAAGTGAGAAAACGTGAATTGATCACAGCTGTGAAACCATGGTAATTAGTGTGAAGTGCTTAGACCCACATTTCTGTGGCTGGAAACCCTGGCCTCCTGGCCACAAGTGATTAATAACACAAATACCTATGCCCCAGCCTTCCACCCTGGTGTCCAGGCCCCGCTGGCAGCCCCCTGCTTACCTCCTGCCCAGTGATAGGTGAGCTTAAGTTCTATACTGGGCGTTGGAGGCATTAAATGGGAGGGCTCTGCTAAGGGCTGCTTGCTGCAGCCACAACCACAGGCCATTGTTGATGGGGTGAAGTGCAGCATCCTAAGGCTCACAGCCTGGTCCCTGAGACTGCAGTCTTGAAGTCAAGTCACCTGGGTTCAAATCCCAGCACCTACTTGCTAACTGGGTCATCTGGGGCCAGTAATTCATCTCTCTGAGCCTCTCTGTTTCATCGTCTATGAAATGGAAATAATCACTCTCAACTATCTGAAATAAAGGACCGTTTTTGGGATTGTCTTTCATTTTTTTTCCCCCCAAACGTAGACTGATACTGGGGTAAAATACAATGAACATAAAATGCTTAAACAATGATCACATGCTTGGAAATTGTAGCAATGTCAAAATGCTACCAAAAATGTTTAAATACTCACTGTTGATTTCTGTACTTCCTGTGATGAGGCGTGAACAAACAGATCACACATCAACACCAATCCTAGATCATGTTCTGAGAAGCACAGAGACTGGCAGAGTAAGGGTACACAAGTGTTAACTGCTATGATTATGAGTCCCCTTATCCATTCCCAAGCTCAGGCCTGCCACTGAACATACACAGCATCTGTCAACTCTGGACAGGTTTCAGGACTTTGTAAAGCGTCATCAGGCAAATGTACTGAGAGAGGAAACAAAAGTCGCCCAAGTGCTATGAATATTTGTTTATCTATTTACTCTTCATTGGCAGGGTTCTGACCAAAACTGGTTGTTTAAATTTATTGGTATTTCTGTTTAGAGTTATTAACTTAAGTTCTACATCTTTTAGCGGCCATCTTAAGAGACTCAGGTCCGCTGCCCAGCAAAGCTGATTCAACTATAGATGGGTTACTATGGGCCTATTATGTTGGCCTGATTCTCTCCAGGGAATAAGAGCTCCCTGGATATTACAGACCTAAACACAGCCTATGTATATTGGCCCTTAAGTGGTTTATTTCTTCAACTCAGGCTGGGATCCATTAGCTCAAAATCCAAATAGCACCAAACTCAAATTTTTACACATCCAGTGGGCTTACACAGCACCCAATGGCTGAGCAGAAGGGATTCCAGCATCAGTGACACCTTGGAATTAAGTCTCTGTCACTGGTTCAAACTTTCCTCTCCCCGTGAAAGCATCCTGGAGTCATTTCATAATGGCTTTCTTAACTCAAGGTTGTTATCAGAGCTAAAAAATAAAGGAGCTGAAGCATTCATAGGATGACAGAGTAAGAGCCTCTAAAAATCTGTTCCTCCATTAAAAGCAAAAACAACACTGGGAAAAATTGTGTGAAACCAACTTTTTCAGGACTTTAGAAATTAATTGAGGCTTTGCAACATTCCAAGGAGAATTTACTCCTGGGTAAAAAAAAAAGTCTGGGTTGTGGAAAGAACATGAGGTTTATGGCATTCTAACTATCCCTACTCCCACCCTCTGCCTCCCAACTACTCAGCCTTGAAAAGCAATGTCCCACAGACCACAACGCTATGAAACTCAAACCACAAGAAAAAATTTGGAAAGACAAATACTTGGAAATTAAAGAACATCCTACTAAAGAATGAATGGGTTAACCAGGAAATTAAAGAGGAGATTTAAAACTACATGGAAGGCAATGAAAATGATAACACAATGGCCCAAAACCTCTGGGATGCAGCGGAGACAGTCATAAAAGGTAAGTATATAACAAGCCAGGTCTTCCTAAAGAAGGAAGAAAGGTCTCAGATATACAACCTAACCTTACACCTTAAAGAGCTGCAAAAAGAACAGCAAATAAAGCCCAAAACCAACAGAAGACAGGAAATAATAAGGATTAGAGCAGAAATCAATGCTGTCAAACAACAACAACAACAACAAACAGAACAGATCAATGAAACCAGGAAATGGTTCTTTGAAAGAATTAACAAAATTGATAAACCCTTAGCCAAACTGATCAAACAGAAAAAGGAAAGGACCCAAATAAATAAAATCACGAATGAAAGAGGAGAGATCACAGCCAACACTGCAGAAATACAAACAATAATAAGAGACTATTATGAGCAATTATATGCCAATAAATTGGGCAATCTGGAAGAAATGGACAAATTCCTAGAAACATATAAACTATCAAAACTGAAACAGGAAGAAATAGAAAATTTGAACAGACCCATGACCAGTAAAGAAACTGAACCAGTAATCAAAAATCTCCCAAAAAACAAAATCCAGGACCAGATGGCTTTCCAGGGGAATTCTACCAAACATTTAAAGAAGAGTTAACACCTATTCTTTTGAAGCTGTTCCAAAAAATAGAAATGGAAGAAAAGTTTCCAAAATCATTCTATGAGGCTGGCATTTCCTTGATTCCAAAACCAGACAAAGACCCCACTAAAAAGGAGAACTACAGACCAATTTCCCTAATGAACATGGATGCAAAAATTCTCAAGATACTAGCCAACCGGATCCAACTATACACTAAAAGAATTATTCACCACAATCAAGTGGGATTTATACCTGGGATGCAGGCCTAGTTCAATGTCCACAAATCAATCAATGTGATATATCACATTAATAAAAGAAAGAATAAGAACCACAGGATCCTCTCAATAGATGCAAGGAAAGCATTTGACAAAATACAGCATCCTTTATTGATAAAAACCCTCAAGAGAGTAGGTATAAAGGATCATGATCCATGAACTTATTAGCAAAGTCACAGGATACAAAACCAATGCACAGAAATTGGTTGCATTTCTATACACTAATAAAGAAGCAGCAGAAAGAGAAATCAAAGAATTGATCCCATTTAAAATTGCACCAAAAACTGTAAAATACCTAGGAGTAAACCTATCCAAAGAGGTAAAAAATCAATACACTAAAAACTATAGAAAGCTTATGAAAGAAATTAAAGAAGACACACACATAAAAGGAAAAACATCCCATGCTCATGGATTGGAAGAACAAATATTGTTAAAATGTTGATACTACCCAAAGCAATCTACATATTCGATGCAATCCCTATTAAAATAATATCAGCATTCTTCACAGAGCTAGAAAAAAACAATCCTAAAATTTGTATGGAACAAGAAAAGACCACAAATAGCCAAAGCAATCCTGAAAAAGAAAACCAAGCCTGCAAGCTCACAGTTCTGGACCTCACAATGTATTACAAAGCTGTAATCATCATGACAGTATGGTATTGGTACAAAAACAGACACTTACATCAATAGAACAGAATAAAGAACCCATAAATGGACCCACAGACGTATGGCCAGCTAATCTTTGACAAGGCAAGAAAGAATATCCAATGGAAAAAAAGACAGTCTCTTCAGCAAATGGTGTTGGGAAAACTAGACAGCAACATACAGAATGAACTTGGACGACTTTCTTACACCATACACAAAAATACACTCAAAATGGATAAAAGACCTAAACGTAAGACAGGAACCCATCAAAATCCTAGAGGAGAAAGCAGGCAAAAACCTGTTTGACCTCAGCCACAGCAACTGCTTAGTCAACCTGTCTCTGGAGGCAAAGGAAACAAAAACAAAAATGAACTATAGAGACCTCCTCAAGATAAAAATCTTCTGCACAGCAAAGGAAACAGCAAAACTAAAAGGCAACCAATGGAATGGGAGAAGATATTTGCAAGTGACGTATCAGGTAAAGGGATGGTATCTAAAATCTATAAATAACTAATTAAGCACAACACCCCAAAAAACAAATAATCCAGTGAAGAAATGGGCAAAAGATATGAATAGACACTTTTTCAAAGAAGACATCCAGATGGCTAAGAGACATATGAAAAAATGCTCAACATTACTCATTCTCAGGGAAATACAAATCAAAACCACAATGAGATACCACCTCACACCTGTCAGAATGGCTAACATTAACAACTCAGAAAACAACAGATGTTGGCGAGAATGCAGAGAAAGAGGAACCCTTTTGCACTGCTAGTGGGAGCAAACTGGTGCAGCCACTCTGGAAAATAGTTTGGAAGTTCCTCAAAAATCAAAAAATAGAACTATCCTATGACCCAGCAACTGGACTACTAGGTATTTATCCAAAGGATACAGGAGTGCTGTTTTGAAGGGGCACATGCACCCCAATGTATATAGGAGCACTGTCAACAATAGCCAAAGTATGGTAAGGGCCCACATATCCATTGACTGAAAAATGGATAAAGATATGGTGTATGTATGTATATATATATATATATATATATATATATATATATATATATGTGTGTGTGTGTGTGTGTGTATGTGTGTATATATATGTGTGTATGTGTGTATGTATATATATATATATATATATATATATATACCTACACACACAATGGATTATTACTTGGCAATCAAAAAGAATGAAATCTTGCCATTTGCAACAACATGGGTGGAACTAGAGTGCTAAGCAGAATTAGTCACTCAGAGAAAAACAAATATATGACTTCACTCGTATGTGGAATTTAAGATACAAAACAGATGAACATAAGGGGGAAGAGAAACAAAAATAATATAAAAACAGGGAGGGGGACCAAAAAAAACCCAATGCCCTTGCAACTACCAGTTGTTGCACTACTAGTTGTTAACTACTAGTTGTTCAAAGTGACCACCTTGCTATCACTTGAGAGGAAAGAGAAGGTTTGCAACTTCCCAAAAGCTCTATCGCCAGAGAACTGTCACTACTTGACTTGTCTGGCAGCTTGCTAAAACACTCCATTCTCAGAGCTTGTCTTTATTTACCTAACTCAGACTTTTCTCTCTGTAAACAGCTGTTCCCTTGCCATTCATCACCCACCCCATCCCCCCAAATCAGCATCATTTGTTTAACAATGCAGTTACCAGAAGAGATGATACAAGTTGGGGCTATCCAGACCTGAGCAAAAATCTTAAAAGGAAAAACTGGGGAATGAGATGTTTATAGGGGCCTCTGAAAAGCTCAAACATATTCCTGGGAATCTAGAAGGCCATACACATGTTTAGGACTATGAACCTACTCAGGAAAGATCTGAGAAGATCCTAATCTCTCACATTTACCTGACCTTGTGGCTTTGTGAAACAGGAAGTAAAGGCAAAGGCAGAGTTGTAAATTTCCTGTCTAATCATTGAATATGTGCCCCAACATACATGCAGAGCTACTGGAAATCACTTGCCCAATCATTTGCTGACCTCTAAGGAAAATGAACAGAGTATTCTGTGGCTGCATATGACAAAAAACACAGACTTGGAAAATTAATTCAGGAAAAATTCCATGACATTAGATCTGGCAATGATTTCTTGGCTATGACCTCAAAGGTACAGGCAACAAGAAAAAGAGTAGAGAAATTGTACCTCATGAAAAGTAAAAACTTTTGTGCATCAAAGGACACTATCATTAGAAGCATTATCAAAAAGACAACCCACAGAATGTGAGAAAATATTTGCAAACTGCATATATGATAAAGGATAACTATCCAGAATACATAGAGAACTCCTACAACTCAACACCACCAACAACAAGACAACCCTATTCAAAAATGGTAAAAGGACTTGAATAGACATTTCTCCAAAGAAGATACTCAGATGGCCCATAAGCACGTGGAAATATGCTCAACAGCAACAATCATTAAGAGAATGCAAATCACCCATTAGGATGGCTATATTCAAAAAAATCAGAAAATAATGAGTATTGGTGAGGATGTGGAGAAACTGGAAGCTGGTGCATTATTGATGGGAATGTAAAACGGTATAGCAGCTATGGAAAACAATATGCTAATTCCTCAAAAAATTAAGCATAGAATTGCCATATTATCCAGCAATTTCACTCCTACATGTATATCCAAAAGAATTGAATGCAGGGACTCAAAGAGATGTTTTGTACACCAATGTTCATAACAGCATTATTCATAATAGCCAAAAGGTGGAATTAATCCAATCGTCTATCAATGAATAAATGGCAAGCAAAATTCACACAATGGAATATTATTCAGCCTTAAAAAGGAAGGAAATTCTGATACATGCCACAACATGGATGATCCTTAAAGACATGATGCTAAATGAAATAATCCAAATAAATGGATAAATATTGTATGATTTCACTCATATGAGGAACCTAGAATAGCTAAATACACTGAGTCGGAAAGTGGAACAGTGGTTACAGGGGCTGGAGGGAGGGGACAATAGAAAGTTATTGTTAAATGGGTACAGAATTTCAGTATGGGATCATGAACAAGTTCTAGGAAATGAATAGTGACAATGGTTGCATAATAATGTGAATGGACTTAATGCCACTGAACTGTACATTTAAAATGGTAATTTTTAAGTTATGTGTATTTTACCACAATAAAAAATTGGCAAAATAAAACAATATTGTCTAGGGAAGGTAGTCCTTATCTTACTTGGTTGATAGAACTATGAATAATAGCAAAGAAATTATTACCAATAAAAGAGAAAAAATACCGATACATTCTACAACGTGGATGCACTTTGAAAACATACTAAGTTGAAGAAGCAAGAAAACAAAAAACCCTATTTTGCATGATTCCATTTATATGAAATGTCCAGAATAGGCAAGTGCATAGGTAGAGAAAATAGTTTAGCGGTACCTGGTGCTAGGGCAATGGGAAGTGAGGAGTGATTGCTAACAGTATAGGGTTTCTTGGCGGGGTATTGAAATATTCTAAAATTAGGTCTTGGTGATGGTCGTACAACTGTGTGAACATACAAAAGGCCATGGAATTTTGTGCTTTAAAAGTATGAATGTTACGATATGTGAAGTGTATCTCAATAAAGCTATTATTTAAAAAGGAGGGGGGTAAAGTGTTCTAATTATTTCTCCCAGAGGGCTCCTTGGCTCTGACACAAATTTGCCCACTCGCTCCCTGGAGTCTTCTGGGACAGGCTTTGTCAACTTAATAAGAAAGTTTGCCCTTTACCTGTTATCATTTATAACTGAATAGTTTATAATTTTTTTTTTAGGTTTATTTATTTTGAGGGAGGGCGTGCAGGACAGGCAGAAAGAGAGAGAGAATCCCAAGCAGGCTTTGCACTGTCAGCACGGAGCCCGACGCTGGGCTCGAATTCACAGAATTGTGAGATCATGACTGGAGCCGAAACAGGAGTCGGACACTTAACTGACTGAGCCACATAGGCTCCCAGTCACTGAATAATTTAGAGGCAGGATTCAAGTAGCTCTTCCCAAGGTGACCTATCTCTATTAATGCAGAGAAGTAGCTAACAACTTCCAAAGAGCAATTTTTCTCACTGAAACATGAACAACAAAACATGAGCTCTCCCTTACTGAGTATTCCTGATGTACGTGTTTATAGTGGCGAATGGAGGCTAATGAGACTAAGCCCAAAAAACTGCGATCCTCTGATATTTGTCCTTAAACTCAGTTCTTGGATCCTCAGGACCCACTTGGTTCTATCTCTGATGTCGCTGGGTCTCTGGGAATTTACATCGTCTTCAAACACTTGAACCTGAAATGGAAAGGCCTTTTAAAGATAGTTTGTAGTTTCCGTACTTTTTCCAAAAACACTGGTTATCTGGTTCGGATGTGCAGTTTTCTATAGTCTGATATGAAATCCTATCTGCTCTCCCCTCGTGAACACCATAGGGGGATTTCTGCTAAATCTAAACTATAATATGTGGAGTGTGGGCACTTAAATAATGCTTCAGATGTTTATTAAGTGACTGCTCTATGCCAGGCACCGTGGTTGGTGCTGGGAATACAGCGATTTACCCAATTCCATCTTGTTCCTGCCTTCATCGAGCTTGCAGTCTTCCTGCAGGTTCCAGTGGATGGTTTTGGCTTTTGAGGAGAGAGACTCATGTCATCGTTTCTCTCTCCAGTTCCAGTTTCCAGCACAAGATGTTAGTGTTGCCTCAATTCACAACTTGGCCCCCCCTAGCAATTCCCCATGTTCTTGCCTTTTTTTTTTCTTTTTTGACCCTTCTCGCGACACAAAAATTAAAGTCAACCAATACCTAAGTACCTTAAGAGTCCTGCTGGATGACAGGTTCATTTAATAAGCTAGGAACTTTAATATATTTTGTTTTTCATTCTTCTTACATAAAATGATTTGGCATAAAAAGAGACCAGTAATATAAAGCCCAAGGCAGGAATATTGGAGTTGCTATTTAGAGACCCAGAGGATATTTTCGTGTCCTCCTAATCATACCATTGTTGAAAGACAAAGCAGTGAAAGTTATAACCACTCATGTTTTTTTCTCTACAGTACATAGTGCTTTCGTGTGCATGATATCACCCTGTGAGCTAGGTAGTTATTCTTCCCATCAGAATGTCGGCTCCACGAGAAAAAGAATGTTTATGTTTTGCTCAACATTGTAGAACAGAAGCACATGTCAGTACTCAATGAATATTTGCCAGATGCAGGAATGAATGAATGAATGAATGAGCATACCATGTATAGGAAAAAGAACTGAGATTCAGACAGAGTGACAAGCTCAAAGTTAAATGGCTAATGAGGTTTGAACCCAACAAAAACTTTGCGAAAGGACACAAAACTACAGTTTTCCAGAGAATATAATCAAAGGTATATGAAAAGCTGTTGTGTCTTATTAGTCATCAAAAACTACATATTAAAAACAGAGAGACTTGTTTTATGGCCAATGTCTGCTTTAGTAAATGTTCCACGTGTGCTTGAAAAGAATTTGGATTTTTTAGTTGTTGAATACAATGTCCTATAAATAGCAATTAGGACAAGTTGGTTGATACCGTAGTACAAATCTTCCATATAATTGCTAGTTTTTTCATCTACTTCTATCATGTGCTAAGAAAAGGGTACTGAAATATCCAACTATAATTGTGAATTTGTCTATTTTCTCCAGTTCCATCTATTTTTATTGTATATGTTTTGGAGCTTTGTTATTATGTGCATACATATTTAGTATTTTTATGTCTTCTTGATGAATTGACCCTTTTATCATTATGAAATGTCCCTCTTTATCTCTAGTTATATTCCTTATTTAAAATCTATTTTTTGATATTATTACAGTGACATCAATTTGCATGGTGTTTTTTCCTTTTTTTTTTTTTTTTTTTAGTTTTCATCTGTCTTTATGTTTAAAGTACATATCTTATAAATGCCATACAGTGGAGTCTTCCTTTTTTTTTTTTTTTAATGCTGATAATCTCTGCCTTTTCATCAGAGTGTTTAATCCGTTAATATTTAAATGGGTTAAATAGTGTCCCCACAAAATTCATGTCCACCTAGAACCTCCAAATGTGGAAATGGTGGCTTTGTAGATGATAGTTCAGGTGAGATCTTTCCAAATCAGAACAGACCCCAAATCTAATGACTGGTGTCCTTATAAGAAAAGGAGAGGACATGCACAGAGACACAGAGAGAAGACCATGTGAAGAGATTGGAGCAAGGCAGCTACGAGTCAAGGAACACTAAGAATTAAGAATCAGCAGCACTCTCCAGAAGCTGGGAAAGAGGCATGGGACAGATTCTCCCTCAGAGTCCCCAGAAGGAACCCACATTGCTCAATGCCTTGATTTTGTACTTCTGGCCCCCTGAACTGCATGAGAATAAGTTCCTGTGGTTTTAGGCCACCTAATTTGTGGTCATTTGTTATGGTAGTGCTAGACACTAACACAACATTTACTGTAATTATTGGTACAGTTGAGTTTATGCCTACAATCTAGCTTTTTGTTTCTTTATTTCCCAGATGTTTATTTCTTTTTCCTCCTTTCCTTTCTTTTTTTTTTAAGCTTATTTATTTTGAAAGAGAGAGAGAAAGAGAGAGCACACACACATGCACAGATGAGGGGCAAAGAGAGAGGGAAACAGAGAATCCCAAACAGGCTCCCTGCCGTTAGCACAGAGTCTAACATGGGGCTCTATCTCAGAAACCAAACCGTGAGATCATGACCTGGGCCAAAATCAAGAGTCAGACACTTAACTGACTGAGCCACCCAGGTGCCCCATTTTCCTGTCTTCTTAATTTTTAATTAACATAATGCTTCTCATATTCTATTTTATTTCCTCTGTTGATTTTTTACCTGTATTTCTTTGTTGTATATATTTGAGTGGTTGATGTAGGGGATTATAATATGGGTTCTTATCAGTCTACCTGGAATTACTATTGTACCATTTCACATACAGTGACTAAATGTCACAATAGTGTAATTTCAGTAACTCCCCTTATCTGTTGTGCACCCAGTTTCTGCAGTTTCCTTTCCCCCAAGCCTCCTGTTTGTTCCCTTCTTTCCCATTACCAGATGATCTAATGGTAAGGCCAGATTTTTGTGTCATCTTACAGACTTGGGCATATCTGTCAATATTGGATTTTTCCAGGAAGTGCCTGAGAATCTACATAAGAGTTCATCTGTTTCGAGAAAAGTGTGAGCCTGAAGCATCACCAGCGCTCAGATCAACAGAGTCGGGCAGGACTGGATGAAAACGGTCAAACCAGGATCACCAGGAACAGAAAGGAAGGTATGAATGGGCTAGCCGGGAGACTTGTATAAGCTGAGGCTGGGATCCAGCGAGGCCTGAGGTCACAGGGCCTCGTGGGCCTCCCTCCTAAGGAGCTTGGATTTTATCCTGATTGGATTTTTAAACCCACTAATGGAAATTAAGCAGGCGGCGGTGTGGGGAGGCGGGGGGTGGTGTGTGTGACATGATATGATCACTGGCTGAGCTGTGAGGAGCATGTCTTGTAGGAAAGGAAAGATGGGAGGCAGAGAGGCCAGGCTATTGCCGTTATCCATCAACTTCGGATGGGAAAGACCAATTGGTGTGAACTTCCCTGAAAGCCTGTTTTAAGGCTCCGTTTCCCCGAATCAGCGCGTGCAGTTAGTAAGGGAGCCGTCTCAGACTGTGAGATGAAAGAGGAAATGGCCTGTTTGCACCACAGCGGCAGAGCCAGCTGTCAGATGTAATAAACTGCCTTTACCTGAAGAGCAGAAGGGAAGTGGTCTGATGAAAGCAGAGACTAGCTACTTAGAAGGGCTGATTCCCTCCTCCCTGTGACCCCTCCAATTGCCTTGGGCACGACTAATGTGGAAGAGGCCAAATGCTATGGTTGCCTATTGGTTGCCTTGGCAGTAGCTCATTCCCGCTTTTCTAAAGTTAAGGAAATCCTCTCCCGAGTTGGAAAAGCAGTCCGTGAAGTCTTTGGCTACGGTGCAAACTGTTAGCAAGGCACTGGAACAGCTTTTCAAGGGCGTTTGAAGGAAAAACCTGCCTCTTTGAAGATTTGCTGACCTCTTCTGTGAATGCCAAAACAGGTAATGCCAGGCACTTCCCTTTCAGGAACTCTTTTCAGGGGCCACACTCTCAGGGGTAGAAGCTGGGGTCAGTGAGAGAAGTGAGGAGTGAATCAGGCTGTCTGTCCAGCCCAAAGATTGGGGCAGGTGGTAATCGGGCAGAAATCATCCTGCGGTTCCCCACTTCCAGACCCTGTTCCCACAGTATATGGGCGAGCAGACCTGATCTGTCCACCGGACCTGCCTCCCCACCCACCCCACACCATATCCTGGAGCAGACACTCATGGAGAGGAAGGGAGGAGCCCGTGCCCTGCTGCTTGCAGACTTAGGAGGGCCCTTCGTTGAGGTTTGTCCACACTGGGCCCCCTACTTCATCTCCCTTTCCCTTGTTGCCAAAAACAAACATTAATTTGACTAGGATTTTCTTTCTCAGGAATACTTTTCTCTCTACATGCAGCTTGAGTTCAACCACCATCTGCCAGGCACTGGAGCTCACATCTGACCACACCTGAGAAATGTGAAACTACGGATGCTTTTAGCCTCCCTTGAGACTAGTCAGTTCAGAATGGATGGGGGTAGGGCCCGAGCATCAGCATTTTTGTAATTTCCCAGGGGGTCTTATGTGCAGCCAACCTTGCACACCACTTCCCAAGGAGCCGGTGTCTCGGTTGAGATGAGTGAGGGCAAGAGTCGGCAGAAATACTGGACCGGGGACAATCTCTGGATTACAGAGCTGGACAAGGACAGGCAGTGGGTCCAAAATTAGTAGCAAAATCAACTGGAGCCTGATTTTTACCCACAGGAAACATAAGAGGCTTTCCTCTGCTACTGATTTCTTTTGGACAAAGTGTTTGTAGAAATCCAGGTCTGAGGAATCATTGGATTCCACACTTGGAAGCCCTCAAGGGGAGCAGAGCTGGGCCTGTGTCCTCATGGACCAGCACCCTCTGGGAGGTGTGCACAGGGAGCAGGGAAGGGGAGAAGGGCATTCCCTGTCCCTCCCACACGTTCTCCAAACTCCACCAGCTTGGAGAGCAGGGGCCCCCAGGTATCACAGTGGTTTCACATAAAATCTGGATTTTAGAGGTGAAATGACCTCAGTGGTTGTGTGGCTCAGTCATTCTCAAACCTGGCTACACATTAAATAATGGAAGAAAAAAAAAAACAGAAAAGAGGTGCCTGGGTGGCTCAATAGGTTAAGCATCCGACTCTTGATTTCAGCTCAGGTCATGATCTCACAGTTTGGGGGATCGAGCCCCACATCAGGTTCTGAGCTGGCAGTGTGGACCCTGCTTGGAATTCTCAATCTCTCTCTCTCTCTCTCTCTCTCTCTCTCTCTCTCTCTGCCCCTCTCTCCCAAGCACGCTTGCTTGCTTACTCTCTCCCTCTTTCCCCATCAAAATAAATTAAAAAAAAAAAAAAAGACCAGAAAAGAGAAGAAAAAAAATTTCTAATTCAGACTCTAGCCCAGCTGAAACAAAAACTCTAGTCATCCAAGCAACTATGCTTTTAAAAAGTATCTCAGGTGGGGCACGTGGGTGGCTCAGTCGGTTGAGCGACCAACTTTGGCTCAGGTCATGATCTCGTGCATGGTCTATGAGTTTGAGCCCCACGTTGGGCTCTGTGCTGACAGCTCAGAGCCTGGAGCCTGCTTCAGATTCTGTGTCTCCCTCTCTCTCTGCCCTCCCCCGCTCATGTTTTGTCTTTTTCTCTCTCTCTCTCTCTCTGTCAAAAATAAATAAACATGAAAAAAAAATTAAAAAGTACCTCAGGTGATTCTAACGTTCAGTAAGAGTTGAGAACCACTTCTAATTCTACCCTCTCATGGTGTAGATGAGAAAAACCATAGCCCAGCAGATTAGACAATATAAAAGGGATTAGATCCATATATGAACCATTCTGGAAGAAACCAAAGCAAATCTTCATCATATACTATATATGAGAATAAACTCCAGAAATTTCAGTGTTAAAACTCAATCCTTAAAAATAGAAACACAGAAAATAATATATGTAAATATTCATCTGTTTAAAAAAATTTTATAAAGAAATACTTGATTACTTTCATCAGGAAAAGAAAATGTGATTCAAGCAACACCAAAATGTCCTTTTTAATCTAGTATATAAATAGGATTTAAACATTTTTAAAATATTTATTTTTTTTTGAAAGAGAGACAGAGAGCATGACGGGGGCGGGGGGGAGGGGGATAGAGGGAAGAGAGAGAGGGAGACAAAATCTGAAGCAGGTTCCAGGCACTGAGCTGTCAGCACAGAGGCTCGAACCCTCGAACCATGAGAGCATGACCTGACTCGAAGTCAGACACTTAACCAACTGAGCCACCCAGGCGCCCCTAGATGGGATTTTTAAAAGAGGAATGCCTGGGGCGCCTGGGTGGCGCAGTCGGTTAAGCGTCCGACTTCAGCCAGGTCACGATCTCGCGGTCCGTGAGTTCGAGCCCCGCGTCAGGCTCTGGGCTGATGGCTCAGAGCCTGGAGCCTGCTTCCGATTCTGTGTCTCCCTCTCTCTCTGCCCCTCCCCCGTTCATGCTCTGTCTCTCTCTGTCCCAAAATAAATAAACATTGAAAAAAAAAAAATTTAAAAAAAAAAAAATAAAAAAATAAAAGAGGAATGCCAGATGGTGTGACTGAGACCAGTACTCATGCACTCTATTTCTCCTCTTTGTGAATTCTTGGTTCATGTCCTCTCATACACTGCTGCGGGGGGAATATTCATTGTTAAGCCTTTTGAGATGCAATTTGAAAATAACTGAAAAACTTCAAAAATATTCTAATGAGAGAATGTTCTATCAGTCAGGGTTCTCCAGAGAAACACAATTGATAGAATGTGCATGTATATATATACACAAAGAGACTTATTTTAAGGATTGACTCATACAATTATGGAGGCTGGCAAGTCCAAAGTCTACAGGGTGGTCCAGCAGGCTGGAGACCCAAAGAAGAGCCAATGGTTCAGTTCAAGCCCAGAGCTCATCAGTGTGGAGACCCGGGAAAGAGCCAGGGGTTGCAGTCCAAGTCAGAATTCACTCACTTGGGGAAGTCAGTCTTTTTTTTTTTTTTTTTTTCTTTTCCTATTCAAGCCTTCAACTGATTAGATGTGACCCACCCACATTATAAAGGACAAGTGGGCTTTACTCAGAGTCCGCCAATTTAAATGTAAACCTTATGCAAGAACACCCTTAACAGAATCATCCAGAAAAATATTTGACCAAATATCTGGGTGCTGTGGCCCAGCGAAGCTGACACATAAAATTAACCATCACAAATACATCTTAGAATTAGACCAACCAGCGTTTGAATCCCAGTGTTGCCACTTAATGAGTATGTGATTCTCTAAGCCTTCCTTTATCTGTAAAATAAAAATAATAATACAAATCTTGCAGGGTTAGAAGAATTAAGTTATCTAATGAATATAAATTGCTTGGCACATAGTACATACTTAATACGTGGAAGCCATTTTTATTATCTTTGGTCCTAGCTTTCTCTTTTGGTATTCTATACTAAAAAAAAAATTGCCAGAAATATGAAAGAGTTCTATCATTAAAGGTAATCATTGCTGTAGTATTCATAATACTGAGAAATAGTAAATAACCTAAATGTCCAGCCATAGAAGAAAGGCTAAAGAAACTACAGGAGGAGGAAATAGTAAATAACCGTTAAAACTGATGAGTGCAAAGTATTCTCAACATGATATAAGAATACTCCTGTTATATAAAGTAATAAAAGTGGGACGTAAAAGTCAGATACATCATATGTGCTCAACTATGTAAAAAAGGGCAATCCATATTCTTGAAAGAAAATACTCCAGAATATTGTTTTATGATTTCTTCTTTCTTTCCGTATTTTCCAGTTCAACAATGTGCCTTCATGCTTTAACAATTAGGCAAAATTAAAGTAACTTTGTTAAAAAACGTGCGGTTTCGGATGGCCCTCAGTGTTGACCTCTCTTTGGTGTGGTGGCAGACTGGTGACCAGGAACACCCTCTCCCCGGCCTGGACCTTCTCACTCCAGCTGGACCTGAGCTGCCCTCAGGCAGACGAGGCAGGCGTAGCTTGGGCTGGCCGCCAGCAGTGTTTTGGATGGTTTATAGCCAGGCTGTCCCATGGAAATGCTCCAAATATTTTTTATCAGTTGGCTCCCTCAAAGCGTGAGGCCACATTTCCTAGCCTACAGCCTATATAATGGTAGCTCTATTTTCTTGATCTCTTGAGCAAAAGTGAAAGGGTGCCATGGGCATTAGGGCCAAAGCCAGTTTCCTAACCTTGCAGGTACTGTAGGCAGACAGCAGTTTGACACTTGCAGTCCCTGGCAGAACTCTTGGACGTGAGTTCATGACCCGTGTGCTCCACCCGCAGTGCTGAGGGTCTAATTAGTATGACGAAGAGAGGCATCCGGCTAAAATTACCAACCCCTCCAAATGGCAGAGAACCCAGCACCCAAGAACTTAGATAACTGCTGGCATTGCCTTACCTCATGAGTTACATGTGATCACGAAAACAAATTACTCACCCCAGAAATTGTGCACAAAGGAAGAGAAAATGAGGAAAGGAGAAAAGGGGAAGGTTGTCTTCTCTCTGCAATTAAATATGGATAACTAAGCATAAACTAGGGTCAGAATTTTGTCAGCGTGACACAAGTTGAATTTCTGCTTGAGATGGAAGATCAAGAAGTGATTTGTGCAGCTTATTAGTAATTTAATCATGGTCTCTGCGATTATCATCGTGAATGAGCAATACCCTTTCCTACAGGCTCAGACCTCAAGCCAAACACAGCAGTGGGCACCATGGCAGAACTGGGCCTCCACGTTAGGGGTCTCCACGTAAGATGGCATCGGGGTGAGTTTCAGCAGTAGGCTGGTTGGACATGCCAACACGAGGGGGAGGCATGGCAGCGAACGCCCCTGGTTCCAGATGCAGTCAGAAAGCAAACATGTCCTTGGCATCTCCCGTCTTCCCTACAGTGTCCTCCTTCTCTTTCACTTACCTCTTCTCTCTCTCCTCCCTCCCTCTCTAACCCAGTCTTCCTCCCGCAGTCACAGTGCGCTGTTTCCTGCGAAGGGTGTGGCTGGATAAGAAGTTAACTACAAAAAGCATACTGTGTGCACAGCCCCCACCCACTGAAGAGGTTTTCACTAGTAACTAGAGGACTCTTTAAAAAAAAAAAACGAAAGCATTTTTTTCCATTATGAAAAATGGCACTTGTTAACATTTCAGTAGAAGTCTTTTCATTCATAATTTTCTGCCTAATTTTCATTTGGACTCTTGAGTGTAATTGAGATGACAATGTATGATTATGAAGCCTACTCTGTTTTGGTTTATCAAGTATTTCCCCCAAATTGTTATAGACTCATGGGAAGGATTTTTTTTAATTAATTAATTTATTTTGAGAGAGAGAGAGAGTGCCACGCATGGGAGAGTTAGAGAGAGAGGATCCCAAGCAGGGTGCATGCTGTCAGCACAGAGCCCCACAGGGGGCTCACTGTCATGAACCATGAGATCATGACCTGAGTTGAGATCGAGAGTCAGATGCTTAATTGACTGAGCCGCCCAGGCGCCCCAGGAAGGATCATTTTTAAAGGTATGTGTAATATTCCACTAGGTGGATAGATAATAGTTTATATAACTTCTTCTTTATTGTAATTCCTCTCAAGGAAAGAATTGTCTCAACTTAGAACAACAACAGAATAATACTAACAATGAAAGAAGTAATAATAACAGCTAACATGTATTGAATAGTGACTAGATGCCAAGTGTCATTCTAAGTGTTCTGTATTTATTAATTCATTTGACCCTCATAGCAAATCTTTAAGAAGAGTACTGTTGATTTCACCGCGATTTTGCATTTAAAGACACTTGGGTGTAGAGAAAGTGAGGAACTTACTGAAGTTCCAAGCTAGAAAGTGGGAGAGCAGAGCCCGTGAATCCATGCACTTTGGCTTCAGAACCTGGGGTCTGAACCACCACAAGATGGG
Organism: Prionailurus viverrinus; assembly: GCF_022837055.1. NCBI lineage: Eukaryota > Metazoa > Chordata > Mammalia > Carnivora > Felidae > Prionailurus > Prionailurus viverrinus. The sequence goes on along the minus strand of NC_062570.1, from coordinate 8,924,983 downwards.
TAGTAAGGCCAAGGGCTCACGTCTGAGCCAGAATCATAGGTTCAGAATTCAGAGATGAGGGCAGAGTGCTCAATATGAGACAAGGAAAGAAATTTATGGTTGAAGCAAAAGAAAGTGGATGGGAAGAAAGAACAGAGGAGAGGAGAAAAGAGTCAAAGAATGATGTGGGAAAGGCCAAGAGAAGAACTCCTCAGTTGTGGGGAAGCTTAAAATAGGACTTTGGAGAACAGGAATGTCTACAATGGGTTTTTCACAACAGCTTTATTGAGGGAGGTATAATTGATGTAAACTACATACTTATAGTATACCATTTGATAAGTTAAAACCATCACCACAATCAAGATGAACATATCTATCACCCCCAAAGTTTCATCATGCCATTCTATAATCCCCTACCCACCCAGACAACCACAGATCTTTTTTCTATCACTATAGATTAGTTTGCATTTTCTAGAATTTCATGTAAACAAAATCATACAGTTGTACTCTTCTTTTGTCTAGTGTCTTTCACTCAGTGTAATTATTTTGAGATTCATTCATGTTTTAGTGCATATCAGTCGTTACTCCTTTTTATTTCTGGGAAGTATTCCTTTACATCGATATATCAAAAATTTTTATCATTCACCTGTTGAACATTCCAGTTGTTTCCAGCTGGGGATTATTACACATAAAAGTACTCTGAAAATTCATAGTATGAAATATGCTTTCATTTCCCTAAGACTGGAATGGCTGGGTCCTGTATTAACTTTTTTAAGAAATTGTTTTCCAAAGTGGTTGGACCAGAAATTATGAGAATTCTGATTCTTCCACATCCTCACCAACACTTGTATGGTCAGTCTTTTAAATTTTTAAGATTTGAAAGATGTGTAGTAGTGCTTCATTGATTTTGATTGACATTTTTGTAATAAATTATGTTGAGCATCTCTTCATGCACTTACTTTTTTACCTAATGAAGTGTCTATTATGGTATTTCCCTTTTTTTATTGAGTTGTTTTATGGAGTCTAGGATTTATTTATAAATTTGGACATAAATCCTTTATCAGATATGTGATTTGCAAATACTTGCTTCCAGTCTGTGGATTGACTTTTCATTCTATTCACTGTATCTTTTAAAGAAGAAGTTCTTAATTTGGAGGCAGTACAATTGTTTTCTTTTATGGGTTGTGCTTTTGGTGTCAAAGCTGAAAAATCTTTGCCTAACTCAAGGTCCCAAAGGTACTCTCCTATGCTTTCATCTAGAAATTTTATATTTCTAGCTTTTAAATCTATAATCCAATTCAAGTTCATTTTTGTTCACAGAGCAAGTATGGACCACAGATCATATTTTTGCATATGGACACCAATTGTTCCAGCACCATTGGTTGAAAATCATCCTTCTTCCACCAAATGGCCTTTGTGCTTCTGTCAAAATCAACTGACCATATATGCGTGAGTCTGTCTTTGAATTCTGTATTCTGTTTCATCGATCCATATAGCTGTCTTTATACCAGTATCACAACATCTTGATTACTGTAGATGTATAATACATCTTGAACTAAGGTAGTATAAGTTCTCAAACTTTGTTCTTCTCCAGATTGTTTTGGCTATTCTAGATCCTTTGCATTTCCCTATGTGTAGGACTACAGGAGGGTGAGTCCCTAAGAATTGGTAGAAATTTTCCAGTGGACCTCCACAGGCAGTAAAACTAATGTTATTATGTTATGTTAGTATGGTAATATGTTCTAGAAAGTTACTACCTAGATCTCAAGGGCTGACAGTGCTTCTAGTGACAGCAGGGTCATAGACAGAAAACCCCTTCCAGGAGAAAGCAAGCCCCCTCACCATGTCACCTCAGATCCGGAATGATACAAGCGGCCTAAGTCTAGCCATAGCACTTCAGAAAATCTGTTCACCTCTACTCCACATGATATGAGGCCCTATAGTACTGGATCACACCTCATTTTCCTAGCAACTAATGATATGTGTGCACTCCGCCACCTTATAATCATACCCAGGTTTGAAAGGTTGCCAGCTATGAAGTTGGGGAAGTCTTTTTCTTTCTCCTCCCGTTTTTCTTTCCTTCTTTTTAAATGTAAGTCCCTTTCTGATACATTGATTGATATAAACATCCTGCATCCTCCTACCCATCATCCCTCCAAGATTCTGGTGTAACCTTGGAGGACACATGCCTCTTAGTGATCACTCACACAGAGTTGCACCAGGTTCGAGGCTCACCTGTCTCTACTTGCTTCTCACGCCGTGGAAAAGACTGCTGACTTCTGACAGTTGCAAAATTTTTCCCTGTCTGTACTTTTTTATGTGGCCAGTCTCAATTGCACAATCTCTAGGTCAGCCAGGGTAAAGGCCGTTCATAGGACAAGAATTCTGTTTTATTTTTCAGTAGTTCCTTTGCCATGGGATGGACTTTCTATAGCTACTACCTTCCTTGCGTCCATTAGGAACTAAGCCACAGAATGACAAAATGCATCCTCCAGCGAGGACTTGGAACGCTCCCTCAACAGAGGAGCAAAATGAGCATGTAAACTACAGCCCCCTAAAAAAGAACTATCTTGGCCTATGTTCCTCGCCCCTTCCTTCTAGGAATGATTTTGGTTACTTGCAAAGGAAAGCATTCACCTTGCCCTGAACCTCCTTTAGGACAGGGCCTGGGCATTCCCTGGAAATCTTCCTGCCAGGATCCAGAGCCTAACCTGAAGCCTGCAGTGTGGACACTGGTGCTTTCTGAACCAAAAAAACAGGAAGGAAGGTACTTTCTGGTACCTTCAGGGCATTTGTCCTGACTTTAACTTACTCAACATTTGTGTCAGTGACTCGCTGGAAAACAAAATCATGGAATTAGATGGTCAATGTGACAGAAGGAAACCAGTGCTCCCCAAATATTTCTTGTTTCCCAGCCTCCCTTGAAGTTAGGTTGGGGTCATGTGACTGGTTCTGGCCAATGGGTTGTGAGCCAGGTACCTTCTCTGTCCTTTTTCTTCCCTGGGGAGTCCAGGGAAGACTGTTTCAGGTGGTCCTGCTACAGAACAGAGGGGGGCAGCCAGACCCACACTGGGTTTTATGTAAATGAGAACGAAGTCTTGGTGTGTTAAGTCACTGAGGTTTAGTTAGGGTTTGTCTGTTAGGGCAGCTACTGTTAACTTTGCCAATGAACGTGGTCAACTTCTTAACGTGGTTGAGAAAAACAGTCTCTTGGTGCGAAGTGGAATCGGGGGAGCAGGGCTGTCAGCCATCAGCTGCTGTTAACTAAAATGCGGGGAGCCCCTGGGGCCACCTTTTTCGCCTTGGGTTTGTCTGACCAAAAAGTGAAACTGAGCTCACAGACACCACTCCGACAACTATCCCCAAAAGGTAGTGGAAGCAGCCTTCCCGTGAATTTACTACTGAGGTCTTGAAACCGGAATTTCAGCAGTCCCTCTAAATGAGAACCTTGTCCCCTACGTGTTTACTGTGCTTTGAGGCACAGACGTGGAGGTCAGAAACCTCCGCTAGTCCTCGGACAGAGCCCAGATAAGGACGCTTCGCCTCACAGGCTTATGGAAGGGTCTCCGTTCACGCCGAGGGGTGACATCAAAACTTCTCTCTGCAACAAAGAGAAGGCAGTGTGGTACCTGCCTGCTCACCCTGGACAGTCTCCAGCTCATCACGAAGGGGGAAGGAGCAGCCTCCCTCCGCAGAAAGGCCGGAGGTGATACTTATCTGGTGCAGCAGTTACACCATACTGTCTCCCTCAGAAATTCCGGTGAAATGGGAATATCAGCAACACCACCAAAACTGAATAAAGAAGGAAAGCTGTCTCTGGCTCCAAGCTTACCTAGATTTGCCTCCTGGGACCACAAGGAGTAGGTAGGAGACTCCATCAGGGTGGGAGTCCTCTTTAAGAGGAACAGATATTCATGTACAGAGAGAACTTGACGTTGCAGCTTGATCATATTTCCTTTTTTACAGGACTGCTCCCTTTTTTGGAGCAGCAGTGACCCAATCCATTTAGAGCTAATTGCTTTAATAGCAATGTGAGCTCTGGGAAAAAAGAAAAGGAATTTTTAAACAGCACAATAGTCTCAGAATGGCAAAAGCATCCATGTCTAAAGGAAGGAAAGATAAGGGCACCTGGGTGGCTCAGAGAGTTCAGCAACCGACTTTGGCTCAAGTCATGATCTCACGGGTCATGAGTTCAAGCCTTGCATCAGGCTCTGTGCTGACAGCTTGGAGCCTGGAGCCTGCTTGGGATTCTGTGTCTCCCTTTCTCTCTGCCCCATATCTGCTTGCGCTCTGTCTCAAAAATAAATAAAAATTAAAAATAAATTAAAAATTACAAAAATAAAAGAAGGAAAGATACTCAGGACAGTTGTCAGCTCACTTTAGAGCTCAGGTGTTTTAGAATTCTTACAGTTTGAGGATACAAAGAACTTTGGACAATGAGCGAAAATGACAGCCTCATGTGACAGGATCAAGTAATATTTTGGTCAAGAATGTTTTGTGGTTCTTTGCTGTTAAAGGAGACCAGTTCTAGAGGGGTCTTGGTGGTCTTGGAACAGTCCCCAGGAAAGCATGCTGGTTTCTGCTAAGCAGCTGTGGCAGTGTGGCATGGGGACAGTTTCAGGTGTGGAGGCAGGCGTGTCCCGGGAGAGCCCCTGGCTTGGTCCTGGCCCGGAGTAGTCATCGCAGGCATCCAGATGCAATCAGTCCGCACAAGGCCGAGGCCAAAGAATTTCCTATTACGCTGCCCATTGGCCCGGCCTTCTCAGGTGGTGAACAGGGTACCTATCCTTGCTCTTCCTCCAACCCCAGTGTCACTTGCAGCCCATGGTTTCAGCTCATCAGGGGGCTGGGAAAGGTGGGTCAGAAGCCAAAAGACAGGATGGCGACAACAGGCAATGTGTTCCGCTGTGTTTCTTGTCTGGAACCAAGTTTGCTTACCTATTAAAACAACAGCAGACGAAGCTGCCAAAACGTTATAAAATATATTGACAGATGACGTGAAATTGTATCTGGGGTTTGCTTGAAAAGAAGCAGGGTGTGGGGTGGGCGCGGGATGAGGGGGATGGCAGGGGTTGAGGTCAGAGAAGAAGCAGGGATCACTAGGAGCTGGTATTTGTTGAAAGTGGGTGGTGGGTATATGGGGTAGTATTCTCAGAGGACGGCTGTCTAGCTATGGATGCACAGTGCTCAACAAACAGTCACCTTTACCCCCACTTTACACTTGAGAACATGACTCTCAGAGAATGAAAGTCACTTGCCTGAGGTCTCATCTCTAGGAAGCAGTTGAGCTCTGTCTCTGAATCACACCTATCCCAACCCAAAGCCTGTGCTCTCAGCCTCTCTTCTTCTTTCTACCCTACCTTTTTTCCCTCTCCCCTTTTACAGTTTTCTGTGGTTTACCCCTACTTGGCTCCTGTTTTCCCTTGCGGAGTTGCATGTGCTTAATCCCCCGCTCTCCCGAGAGCCCTGAGTGGACCCAACCCTGGTTATAAAGTCAAATTTCTCAATAACTTATTCAACTGACAGGCATAGAATGCGGTGCTAGGGTGGCTGAGGAGAAAGACCCAGCTCTCAAGGAGCTCACAGTTGTGGACAGAGGCTGATCAGCAAAGGATCCTGGAGCACCCGCCACACGCCAGGCTTTCTGGCAGAAGTCTCGGACGGGCGTCCACAGATGTAGAGCCTGCAAGATCCCTTGCATTCAAATGAGGACTCCAAGGTGGAGGTGAACTAGACGAAGCAGAACGCGGGATGGTGGCAGGTAAGCCAGTAACTGTAACCCATCTTGGCGGGTGCAGTTCCTGCGTTAGAAGCCGGGGCAGAGTCTTCAGAAACACAACGCAGGGACACCTGAACGGAGTCTTAATGCACGGGAAGCCCGGTGAAGAGGGATGTGCGGCCTGGAGGGTGGTGTGCAGAGCCATAGGCAAGGCCCTGGGGCAGGCACCATGGTGGGTGCATGTGGGTGGTACGTCTGGAACCAAAAGTGTGGGCAAGAAATGGTAGCATCCGAAGCAAGGTCACAGAACCTTCGTCTGCAGTCCTAAGGTGCCGAGGCTCTACCGTGTTGGCCTGTGCGTTTCCTACACTCTCCTGACAAAAATCACGCACGGCGATCGTTAGAAGCTGCTTTCCAAGTTCAAACTCAGGCCTACTGCATCCCAGTCTTGGGAGGAGAGGTTTCCAATGAGCCATTTTTAACAAGCCCTCAGGTGGTTCTCGGGATCAGGCAAATTTGGGAAGACAGTCTGGAGGTGATGTTGGACAATGGAATATATTGCTTCTCCTTCTTTTTCACATTTTTTCCCTCTCTTTTTATCAGGTTATGAGGGCTTGTGTTTGCATTGCGCCCTAGCTGTAGACCGAATGCCGTGACGGTAAGTGGGGTGGAAGGAAAACAGAGGATGCGTCCTGGAGGGTGGGAGTGGGGAACAGAAATTTTTACGGGTCAGAAAAATTATGTTTGCAGCCATCTGGCAAGCGGCACTAGAACATGCCTTGATGAAGAGACGGATACCGTCTCCTCGCATTCTCAGGAGTGCTGGCAGAGGCTCTCACTCAGGGAGAGTGGTGAGTGATTTGACAACGCGGATTCCACACATGCGGTGTGTAAGTGGGCTAAGGATTAGGCTTCATAATGCCAAGTCAGGGCTGCTAAAGCTTCCCGGGATGGAAAAACGCTCCCTATGTTAAGTATCTTGGCTTTGGACAGTTCAGAAAGGATTAGAGGGAAATTCGACTACAATTCAGGGTTGATACAAAAAAAAAAAAGAGAGGGTGTGGGGGAGGAGGAGTGGGGAGAGACAATGCCAAAAAATGAAAACTCATTTTAGCTCTTCTATTAAAGCCAGATGTATTTTAGGCCCTGTTTCTAGGCAACTGCATAATGGTAATATTCTCGAATCCTTTTTTAAAAGATTCACAACTGTCAGAGTCAGTAAAGGTCGGAAGGTAATTATAAAGCAATATGGACGACATACTTGTGGCCAGATCACTCCAGCATCGCTGGGGAAGTGGTGACGTTTTATATTTTACATTCATTTTCAGAAACTCCAAGGTCTTCCTTGGCGCACTTTGGCATGCCCCTTCGGCAAGACCGCTGACCCAATCAAACTTGAATGTGACAGTGGCATTTAACCTCTGAAATCATCCATCGGGCATTGATGAAACCCCCACACCCACCCGCCATGTGCACAACCTTCCGTGGGTCGTCCAGAGGGTGTAACAGACGTGTAAGACAAAGTAGAACCAATAAGGAAATTTCTAGCTGGAAATTGCCTTAGAGGGCAGTCCAAGAGCTCAACATAAAGATAAGGAAACTGAACCCAGAGACAGGAGGCAGAAAAGGAGAGAAGAAACTAAAATCTATTAAGTGCATGGATGTGCTGCTGGGTGGTCACCTTCTATCTACTGTTGCCTTCGTTCCTAATTGTGTGTGTGACCTTGGGACAAATTAGGAAATTAACATTTATTGAATTTCACATACATTAGCATCTGATTTTCACAATAATTGCATCGGGTTTATAGGTATCATCCCTGTTTAAAAAAAAATGAAGCCAGGGCTTACAGACGTTAAGTCTTCCTGGCTCCCCAACTGAATGCTTATTTGATCTTGGAGAAGGTCGTGTAAGTCTGGGTAAATAAGGTTGTGTAAGTTTGCACCGACAAAGTGATGATAGTAGCCCACCTTGCAGGGTACTTTCTGTGATTAAGTGAGGTAGTTTATTGAACACCTAGTACAGCGCTGGGCATTTGCTAGGTAAAATTGCTGATCTCAAAACCTTCCATTCCACGGGAGGAGAGCCAAGACCTTACCATGACCCTATGGGGCCTTCACCACCTGGAAACTCCCCTTCTCTACTTGCTGACCTTTCTGACCACCCCCCCCCCCCAGACCTCCCCTGGTCTCTGCCTGATCCCTAGGCTCTGTGGCCCCTGGCACGTGTTACACCTCAGAAACCACCTAATTTAAAATTGGGTCCTTACTCCTCCCTCTCCCCTGTTCAGCACCTTTATCCCTCCTCTCTGGGTGATGGCTCTCCAAAGCACTTACCATCGAAAATACACTATACCTTCACGTGTTCTCTGTTTGCCCCACCAGAAAGTAAACTGTGAGGACAGTGATGTAATTGTTTTGTCTTTGCAGAACCCCCAGCACCCAGTAGGTGCTCAATAAATATTTGCTAAATAAATAAATGGATATTACCTTCCCCCTCTCCTTCTTCTTCCAAGGTCGCACACTTTATTAGATCAGAAGCCTCTGCCCTTCCAAAGTATGAAAAAAAGTAGAAAAACAAACAAACAAAAACTTAACTGTAAGGAACTATGAAGCACATTTAAAGGGCTCCAGGACAAAAAACATGTCCAAACCAGGGACAAGTAATGTTACAAGTAAGGTTATCCACGCTGTAACTCCTTCCTGAGTTTGGGATATCTAGGACTTTATGTTCGGTGTGTGTGTGTGTGTGTGTGTGTGTTCCCATGTATTGTCCCGTGGGCATGAAGACACCTGCTCTCCAACATTCTAGTACAAGTATCTCTTGACTGACTAGGGTGTGTTGAGCACCAGGCTCTGGGCAGGATGATACACAGGATGTGTGTATAGCTCAGTGGTGGACACAAAAGCCAACAGCCAACCTCACTACACTCTAATACGGTAAATGCTGAGAGGGAACTATATTCTGGGGGGTCCAGAAAGGGGGCATTTCACCCCAGATGGGACTTCAGAGAACATTTCCCAGAGAAGCCTAAAAGAGGATCAAGAGTTAGCCAAGCAGGGAAGGGGCAGGAGCATGATCCAAGGATCGGGTTAAGCAAACACAGAGTTATGAAACTGTACGATGTATTCAGGGAACTGCAAGGCTTTTTGTGTTACTACATCATAAGACATGAGGTTCAGGATCTCTTGAGGCTTGAACTTCACTTGTGGAATGTGAAGTGATCCAATTTGTTTTCAAATAGATCATGCTAATGGAGGATGGCTTTAATCCAGGCTTAAAGGTTTCTTCTGTCTATTAAAGCAAGGCTTGGCGAGATCTTGGACGACACACCAGACCCTTTCCATGTGGTGACAGGAGAGGATACAGACCCTTCAGAAAGCCTTGCAGCCTAGAGGCTATCTGAAAATCAGGCAGATACCCTGGAGAGGCTGGATGATCTACTCCAGTCCATGGTCAGTCAACAGGCTCACCCCAGGTCTGGCCAGCCTCCTAAGCCCAGAGAGCCCTTTAGCAGGTGAATGAATTTTGAGGTACCTTGAAAGTCAAAGTCACTGAAAGAGACCCAAGTGGACATTTCAGAGCCTTCTAAGTATAAATGAAAGTCCTAATAATCTAGGACTCAACTAATCCACTTCTTGGGTCCTCTAAACCAGAGGATCCAAGATGGCAGCCCACTGTATCTGCTCATGGCTCTTTTATCCATCCCGTATAATATTAAAAACAAACTAAACTTAAAATCCTTGCAAACATAGAACAATCAGGAGATTTCACATAAAAACTTGGGTCCCAGCTTCTCTTCAGGAAAAAAAAGTCTGAAAATACTGAAAATGCCAGGCCCTACATGGGACTTTACAGGTGACCCTCAAGTCTTCAGAAGCTGACCCTCAACATTTCTGAATGTGTCCTCCTTGTTTAAAACCACAGCCCCTCCTCTCCAGTCTGGGTTTATCAGGCGACCAAATGAGCACATTCTTTGAAGACAAATGAGTTCCACCAACAAACTCTCTCCTGCTAATTACTCCGTGCTAGTGTTTGGTTAGGTGTGGAAGGTATCTTGGAAAAGAGGGACACAACAGGTACCACACAAAGGGGAAGACAGAGAACAGGGTAGTGTCAGGTGAGGAGTGGGGGGAGACAGAGCACTCCTGAGAATCAGAATTCTTTTTAATACTTACCCAGTTCTTTCAAGGCTGCAAGGCTTCAAGGCTTGAAGGAGCTGGATAAGTATGAAAAGGGAAAGACATGAAAGGGGGAGGGGCAGGACAGAGGGGAGGGGCTAGAATGGAATGAACATCTTGGCAGGACCTGTGAGAGGGGTAAGGAGAGATTCCTCTCTTTTTCAAGGCTCATAGATAAATGTTTAAAAGAAAAACATTAATAGCCATGCACTTCTAAGTTTTATTGCTAATTAGAATGTAACATACTTGGAAGTTTTGAATGAGGTGTTAAGTGCAAAGTATGCTACCTTGGGCAGGGGTGAGCTTTTTCTAGCTCAAAACTAATGTCCCTACAAAAAAAATTAAGGCTAATGGAATGCTTCACCCAGATGGTTTGGCTCTTTGATATCTACAAACATTTTGAAAACACTTAAAATATTTTTGAACTTTTCTGTGCAGTTGCATTAGGTGATGACTGTTGGCTTACTTATTTCCTGTTTAGTTTTTCCTTTGCTCTCTCTCCAAACAACTTTTGGTTTGGAAGACTAGTCAGTTCACAAAATTGGACTTGTGGCATAAAAAAGTTCTGTAATAATGGAGACACATGAGTGCCAACAGGTGGCTTCATAATCTAAGGCCTTGTGGTAAGTTCTGTTACCCTGCTGCTTGGCACGAATTCTGAGCTTGATAATGGATATTTTGAGGTGTGCACATTAACCACATCAAGATGAGGCTCTCACCCTGCTAGGATGGGGTTTCACTGGGGCTCTGGCAGATCCCCAAGGCTGTGCATGATTCCTGCACAAATGTAACCAGCTGGTTGGCCAAAAGCTCATAGAACAGTTAGACGAAGATTTTAGTTCCTGGTGGAGTACAAAAAGGCCAGAAAAATCTGCTTTCTAGGGCTACCCTCGCTTTGCCCTTTACAATAAAAGAAACCTCCCTACTCTAAAGGTCTGATCATCAAGCACTGCCCTCGACACACAAGCAGAAGCTGGTAGAGGTGGGTGCCAGGTCAAAGTATGCCCACCCCACTGCTGAGTACATGAGCGCTTTGTTTTCAGTTTTGTGAAATCTAGCAGCATTCTCAAAAGAAATAATCATTTTGTCCTCTCAAGAGTTCAGCTGTCTGGCAAAAGTAACAGTGACTTACAAACACTTGAAAGTTTGACTCCTCATCACCCTGATAAGAGCTATAACCCAAGACTTTAACCTTGGAAGCTGTTGATGGTATAAAAACCTTTGATTTTCTTTATTTAGTTTAGCAACTCATTTCACATAACTATGCTTATTAATCCAAAGCTCTAACCCGAGATTTTCTCCTCTCACAAGCCCCTGCTACTTTATCTCACAATCGGGAGACAGTGGTGGGCAGGCCAGTAGATTTATTTAAAAATTTCAGCTAATACTGACTGACCACCTACTGTGTGTCAGATACTTCTCAAGGCATTTGGAAGATGACATGAATGAAAGAGATTGGATTTTAATAAAAGACCACAGGAACTGTCACTTTTGATTTTGTAATTCAAATCTGATCGTAGGTACACCACATCACCTGAAATTACTATATACACAGGAATCTTTCTAGCAATTTCACTTGGTTGTACAGCACACAGCTCACCACTGAGCACCCAGAGCATGCTACTTCCCCAGAGCAGAACTATGTTAAATGGACCTTTAATGGGATTATTAAAACTTCCTCCAAAGTGTTTCAACTTGTGCCTCCAAAAAGGCATATCTATCATGCAAGATCTATCGAGTGATCACTTGAAAAAAATCAGGTTGGGCTGTCAAGAAATACGTAAAAAAAATTTTCTTTTTGAGCTTGATTAATAAAATATATTTAAACTCGGAGAGGGGAGTGCTATTATCCTTTCAAAACAGATTTGCAAAGGGCAGTGTGTTCTGGAGTATCACAAGGAACCGTGCTGTGTGGAAGGACGGACATCCTCGAAAAAGGAAACGGTGTGTATTTCCATTTTCAGCCACAGGTATTTCCCTTCTTTGCTTTTATCAGAATTGTTCCTTATTTTTTTCTTTCAATAAAAAGGCACTGAATTATTTCCAGCCCATGTTCAAAGCTGTATTATTATTTGCTTCCTTTTGTAGTTAGGACAGTCTAGAAATATCCAACTCATTGCTACTTCTGGAAGATTTAACAGAGGTGGTTATCAATAGACCATTTCTCTCACATAAAAGATAAAGCACATTTATTTTTAGTGCATTCATCAGATGGGTAGTTAGGCTTAAGATTAAGCCCTATACACATCTGCTTTTTAAAAATAACTATTCTAAATAGGAAAGTCAAAGAATCGAGTCTCAGTCTGCAATTCTTACATAACAAGTATTCTACCTGTACTTTATTACCTAACGTCTAGATTTCATCAAGAAGCAACAATCAATAATGGCATAATGCTCTACAGTTAAAAATGTTTCCACACACCACCTTATAATTGAAAAAGCTATAAAACATTGTCCAGTGGATATGATTACATGGATGAGACAGTAGTTTGGCTGAGGTACTGGGTCTAATTATCTCTACTTAACAGATATGTAACCAGAAGCTTGACTACCTCAAGAGAAAACATTTGTGAGGAGGCACAGAGGGGCCTCAAGAGGCCACTATGTAATTTTCTATGAGTTATAAAGGATTCTCGTACAAATACATAGTGAGCCTATGGCAAAGATTTACTTAACTCATGAATGAGGGGACCAGCAGAAGGACAAAGCTGGTTCAGAGAAAGACATGAGGAACTAACACACAAACACACACACACACACACACACACACACACACACACAGTGGAAAAAAGAATGCTGTAGGAAGACTGCAGAGATAAACATCAAACAGGATAATGCCCTACAAGGCAAAAAACCATAACTCTCAGAGTCACCTTTCCTACTGCAAAGAAAACCTCTGCAACTTAACAAGCTTTTCGAAGTTACTTAACATCTAACTTTAGAAGGACTGGGTCCAGGTCAATAATAAGTACCAAGTCAAAGTTACCTCCCCTAGAGCATGGGTCAGCAAACTTTTTCTGTATAATATAGGCGAGACAGCAGATATGTTAGGCATTATGAGCCATTTGGTCTCCGTCACAACTACTCAACTCTGCTGTTGTCAAATGAAAGCAACCATAAGCAATAAGCTTGAGGTGGGCATGGCTGCAATTCCAATCAGGCTTATTGACAGAAAACAGGTGGCGGGCTTGATCTGACCCATAGGACATAGTTTGCTAATGCCTCTATCTTAGAACATCAGGTGATCCTTGGGTGCCCAGGTAGACAGTCCTCTAAGTACCACCTCAGAGTGACCTGCAGGAATCTTTTTGCTTTATTTCCAAGTTTTAGATAATTTTTAAAACAGTACCCAGGTCTTCGAACACTAAGTCCCATGCTTTTCCCTCACTATCTTGCCATCTGTCTGAGGCTTACTCAGTCTTTGGAGTTCAGTTAAGAAACAAAAGACTCTACTAAAGAAAGGACATTAAAACAAAATTACTAATCCTTCTCAGTCTTTTGGTTTGCTTGGTTTCACTGCCCTGAGGAATTCTCCTTAGGACCAGTGGGAAGTCTAACGCTGATGAAAAATCACTGAAGCCTGCAGAAATACATGATGGCCGACACTTCCAAGATGGAGGAGCACCCATTTGGAGGCTTGGTCATGACAGTGTCACGTGACTCATGGGGCCAGAGACCATCTATCACCCTCAGGACCTCAGCACTATGTATTTGAAGAACAAAGACCGGCAGAGGGACCTAACTTCGGCTCATTCAAAAGCTGTTTCATTCAAGGTATGTTTAAAAAAGATGACAAGTTGAACACGGTCCTCTTTAATAGAGTGGAAATTATCTGATATCTCAGGAAAATAGTCCTGTGTGTCCTGATTTCTGTTAAATTGGAGTTAGGAGGCAGGCTCAATACATGGGCTTATCCTGGGCTCATGCAGTCTCATCTGTAACAGACCACCACAGAGCAAGATGTTAGAAGCATATTTCTTATACGACCAGGTTTTGATTAACTCAGGTTTTATTGTATACTTATTGTGGGGTAAATACCATGATAGACACTGCACTTACAAAGTTGAACGCAACCCAGTCCTGATTCTTAAAAAGCATAGTCTGTTAGGGAAGAAATGTAGTCAGTGCTCCATGTGATAAGCACTATATAAATGCTATAAAGGGCGGTCCGGGGCAAAGTACTTGGGCAGATGAGGGAGGGATGGAGACTACTGGGTAAATCAAGCTGAGCAGTCACGGTTTTGGTAACGGCTAGCAGACGAAGGGGACCGGAAAGTCACAGAGGCTGTGCTTAATTTTATAACATCAAATCAAGTCTAAAAATTAAGGCAACTAATATATCCAGGTAGTAAGACAACAAGCAGATGGGAGTCATAAGGAAAGAGGAATAAAGGCATTGGTTAGAGAATGTATTACTGCCAGTTTCTGCAGAAGTAACACCTCTCACTACAGACATGTTTTCCGTCCGCTTCTCTCCTCGATGGCCTCTAGTAGATTTAAACTATCTTATAACTCCTGTTTCTGTTCTGAAATAGGAACTTTGTGTCTGCAAGTGGTCATGTCTTCCCCTTGCCAGCTGGTTTTCTAATTGTTAAGTTTCTAGAAACTTATAAACAAAAGAAAATCTGATAAAAACAACTTGATATCATGTGATGTGTTGACACATAAAAGGAATCCTGTTGTTGCTTAACCAAGACCATCTTTCTATTCTTAAATATTTCTCTAACGGGAAACAAAGTATGTGTGTAATGTTTGAATACCTTTGAATAGTTTACACTTAGAATAAAGTTTCATATACTATTTTTGGAAATATACATACAACACATTATTTCTATTTTTTAATTTATAGGGTGATAAGTTATCCTATAAATAAGAAATCCATCTAATAAATTCTGATCCATAATATGATTTAACACAAAATTTCAGGGAGTTTAAGGGCAGGAAAAGCATTTAACAGAGTTGTAAAAAAAAAAAAAAAAGAAGAAGAAAAAATGGGAAAATAAATAATGAATCTAAGTTCCCCTTAGAAAACATTTTTTTCAAGCAAAACCTAATTGCTCTAATGCTAAATGACTATGATAGAAACCACATGGATCACCATGTGATACTTAAATATTATAAGGAAAATAAGAAAACTGTCCTTTAAGACAAAAATTAGACAATATTTTCACAATGAAAGTTAGGCAAAAGGTTCTCAAAATTCTTAGAATCGGTCACTTGAAAAACTAATTCAGCAGTTTTGAGTTACTTACATAATTATAGGTTGGTTTTATTTGTGAAAAGCAAATACAATATTAAGTATTAGCATGTAACCAACAATTACATAGACTATTATACCAAAGGAAGCTGCCTTTCTTGATGGAAAAATGCAGAAAAATGTAAACTAAAATTATACAACATTGAAAAAGAACCCACCATTATTCCCTCTGATTTTAACCGAATGTCAAGAAGAAAACTGTGGGAGTTATAGAATAAAACCAATGAACCATCATAAAAAAGAAGACACAAGAATCTTTCAAAATGCAATGTAAGAACGAATCCAGCCCTTCTCAAAAAAGTTTAGAACACTGTTGGTTAAAGAGACAATTTTCATAGGCAATAATGTGCCTGCCAGTAAGCTAACCTGAAAATAATGGTTATTGTAGTGGCTTTAAGGCATGTCTGCAAATTCTCTGACACCCCTCCCTTCAAGTGACGGGCCTGACTTAGTGCCTCATTTCTAATGAAGAGAACAGGCAGAAATGATGCTGTGTGACTTCCATAACTGGGTCACTGAAAGGATACAGCATCTACCTGGCACAGGAGCTCACTCTTACAGCGCAGGCTCTCAGAAACCAGCACCGTGCTGTGAGGAAGTCCAGATACTTTTCAATGAATCAAAATTCTGAAATACTATTTAGAAGGGAATAACTAGTTATCTTTGAGATGAAGCAGTTTACGGAGTGCTTAGTTTTGTCCACTTAATTACTGATATAAACAAGATATTCATAACTTCTCTAGTTTCAATCTGAACATATATGTTGGGTAAGAAGATGTGGGTTCTAGTATATACCTTCTAATTTGGTCCATGGCCCTAGATAAGCCATCTAGGGGCTCTGTCTTTACCCACATCTAACAGGGAAAATATCTTTTTTTAACCTAACTTACAGGTAATTAAGGATAAAATTTATGTGAAAATATGTTGCTAAAGTTGCTAAACAAACCTAAGGTAAAATATGTAAGGTTTTATAATATTAACTATTTTTCTAATATTTGATTTGCTTTTTATAATTTAACCAAAATAAGGATTGCATACCTTTAGAACTGCAAAATGCAGTAGTTATGTAAGGTCAATTAAAGTAGTAAAGCTAATCATCATAATAAACCCCTTCACCCATGTTCTCATTTCATTACATTAAGAAATAATAACTATAAAAATAGGTAGAATTTTGTGAAAATATTCCAATTTATTCTAGCTTAGGAGTTCTTGCCCACATCAATGGATTGCCTGGCATCGGCCACCACATCAGGTACTCGAACGGTCATATTGTCCATAGACTTTGTCAAACAGATTTGGCAGCCCAATCGAGATCTGTGTAAGAGAGGGAGAGATGTGGTTTAGGGTCAAGTATAGATTATTCACAAGGCAGTGCAGCTGGTTGGATATTTTCTTACCCAAAGCAGTTAGAGATTCACTTACCTTTTAAATTCCCATTGCATCAAAAAGACATACCCAACCCTTTCAAAGCTAGAGGGTATAGAGGGTAGAACGTAGATATGAAAAATGAAAAGCGAGGTGTTGCCAAAGCACTTTAATCTTCAGTTTCTGTCATCTACTACAACCACTGGTTTATGCTGAGAGGGCTGGCAAGCAGTGAAATGATCAGAAGGCACAACATTGGAGGAAAGAATAGAAGTTTCAGCAACACCAAGAGAACGACTGATCAATCCCCCGACAGTTAAAACTATATAGACTATAAAAGAAAACTACACTTTTTTTTAATGTTTAGTTATGTTTGAGAGAGAGAGAAAGAGAGAGAGACAGAGCATGAGCGGGGGAGGGGCAGAGAGAGCCGGGGGACACAGAATCCAAAGGAGGCTCAAGGCTCTGAGCAGTCAGCACAGAGACTGATGCAGGGCTCGAACCCACAAACCGTTGAGATCATGACCTGAGCAGAAGTCAGACGCTTAACCGACTGAGCCACACAGGCACCCCAAAGCTATACTTTTTAAAACAAGAAATTTGAGATAATGCGTAGACTTAAGTCATCAATTATGAGATGCATATTTTTTGCCACATTTTTCACATCCCTGAAATTGAGATGCATCTAACCATCATAGCCGTGCCAGGAGCTGTGTCACGTCACAGCTATGAACTCAGCGACGATGTTTTATAGGTGTCTCTTCTACTGAGTTGTGGGAAAGATGGTAATACTACATGTGTGAATTTAATTACCACTCAAAATGAGTTCAAATGGATTATAAAAGTTAAGAATACAGAAACATACACAGCAGGACATAAATTTGATATTAGTAAAGCAAATATGTGTCATCAGAAGAACGATAATTCCATTTTTTTTAACGTTTATTTATTTTTGAGAGAGAGAGAGACAGAGCATGAACTGGTGAGGGTCAGGGAGAAGGAGACACAGAATATGAAACAGGCTCCAGGCTCTGAGCTGTCAGCACAGAGCCCGACGTGGGGCTTGAACTCACGGACTGTGAGATAATGACCTGAGCTGAAGTCGGCCACTTAACCGACTGAGCCACCCAGGCACCCCCGATAATTCCATTTTTTTTCAGGATTACTACCAATTTTATTTTATTTACATCTTACTTTTTTAACAGTGATGTACAAATCTATGCTTAGACAAATCTATGTCTAGCTCTTTTGAGATGCACAAAATGCTGAGTGATAACTGTGTACCGTATTTTAATCGGCAGTGCTTTTTGCTTTCTTAGAAGCACATAAAAATATTAGTCTTGCAATCAGATTGTCTACAATTTGGTGGAATGTGGCATGCAGGTCTTTGTTTGGTTAACGCAGCCATCGAGCACTTACTGAGCATCTGAAGGAACAGCACTAAATGTCAGTGAGTAAGCACAGAATAGCAACTCACTTCAATCTGTGTTGGACACTTTTACGTCCTAAGTACCAGGGCCGCAGTATAGAGGCAGCAGTGGGGTTAGAGCCAACCAACCAGTGGTCCAGGATCCAGCACTGAACGTGGCATGTTCACAGGCAACTTTCTTAACCCTGCCAGACATTAATTTCCTAGCCTAACCCTAAAGATGAATAATAAATGAGATCCTCACAGGGCTGCTGTGGAAATGATTTACCAATACCAGTATTGAGGAATGTACTCTCAATCAAGTAGAAGAGAGGAGACACATCTGCAGATAATGAACATGGGAGATTGTGACCAATACCACAGAGAGAGAAAGCCAAAAATTCTGAGAAGGAAGCACTTAACTTCTGGCCAGGGGAGATGGTGTTTAGAACAGGCTTTAAGGATGGGGAGGAGGTAACGTTTAATAAAAGATAAAGGAGGAAGGCATTTGAGGCAAAGGTAACCAGGATTCAAGGCACATCTGAGGTGATACGGGTTTTTAGCTTGGCTCGGCTGCCATGCAAGGAGGGAGATGGGTTGGAACGGCCACCAGGCCACAGACAGCTCTGAACACCAACAGAAGAGCTTAGGTTTTAACCAGTGAGCAAGGAGGGACCACTGGGAAGTTTTTGAGTAAGGGAGTAAATATAACCACAGGAAATCTTGATTTCTGATAGAAAAAAAAAATCCCCTTCTACCAAAAATTCCTATTTGTTGACTGCAGACGCCTTCACGGTACTCAATTATGCATTTAGCTCTGTCTGCAAGAGAGAAAATGTGGCAAGCCATCTTAGACCAATTCCTCAGGGCTGTGGAGAGTCCTACCTAGAGAGACTGCTGGTGATTTCCCGCTGTTCATATAGAGAGAAGATAATGCCAGTCTCTGGAGGCACTTTTAATTTAGTAAGAGAAACAGAGATGGAAAGAGCGGTCAGTGAAAAGGGGCAGAATACAAGAAGTGCCGTGGAAGTGCAGGAACAGGAAGTGTGTGTTATGGGAACCCAGAGAGGGTTGGCCCTGGAAGACCAGGCAGTGGGGGCCTGTGGCTGTTTTCTCACTCCCTCCTTCCTCTACCCCCTTGTTCTAGGTCTCCCCAGCCTAGAAAGTGTCTGGTACCTGCAGACAAGGACAGATAGCAAGGCAGCCTTGATTTCACTATTAGTTGCATAAAATTCTGACACTGTGCCAACCCTGAAGGTATTTTCTCCAGTCACCTTTGCCATTTTTACCTGACAGTGCAAATACACTGGGGTATTGTATTTACTTTCCTCCTAAGGTTTGGTTTTCAATTCAGAGAAGCAGCTTGAAACAGTGCAAGATCAAGGGCTTTGGGGCCCAACATAACTGATTCAAATCAAGGCTGTGTTATTCTCTAGCTGCGGGGCCTTGAGAAAATCTCTGATAATTAATTAAACCTTGTTTTCCCCTATGAAATGGTGACGATACTGTCTAACCCTGAAGGTTAGAAATCGCCTCTGTATAGTACCGAGGCATTATAGTTAAGTATCTGGCATATAAATTGGTATTTTTATCATTACAGTGCTAAAAGCTATTTAATGAATGCTTTCCCCCCAGACCCTGTTCTGAAAAGTTCACAAACAACCCTACCAGGTAGGTACTAATATTATCCTCATCTCACAACTACAGAAACTGAGGCCTCTAGGCAAATTATCCCTGGAAATTGGTGGCAGCGAGCAATGACTATCATGAAATACAGATTCACAGATAATTCCTGAATTTCTCCTTCTATCGACCACTAATTCCACAAAGAGCTGGTGAGGCCCTATTGTGAATCGGACACTGGAGATACAGTGAAGAAACAGACACGGCACCAGCTGTCACACGAAAAGAGAGACAAGTAACCACTACGGTAAGGGCCAGATGAGCCCATGTGTCACCAGTGGGTCAATAATCGTGGGCAAGGACACCCTACAATAAACATTAAAACAGTGGTGTTTTAGCTTAAAAATTTAAGACATTTACAGAGCACTTAACTTTAAAATACATGTATGAACCAAAAGGCTGAACTTCCTTGTTCCTCTGTTTTGGAATCCTTCGTATATGGTACCCTAGAAACAGTTTCTGTCTATGGTACTAGGTTTGAACAAAATTATTTTCGTTCCAGATGTGTCCAAGTGTTTTATCACTGCTACCTGTGAGAAGCATCCTACTCTTTCCCCACAACAGTCATTGAGTGTACTCTATGTGTCACTCTTCGTGGGGGAGAAAAAAGGTGTTGACAGAGAATATGGCACCTGAAGGTGTGAAGGGGGACAGGACGATGGCAGCCACAGCCCGCTCTGCTGTGAAGTCTACAGAGATACTGCTTTCCCGGCTTCTCCGGCCGGGGTATCCGTCTCACTGCCACCACGGGAGAAATGAACCACAAATGGAAGAAGGTGATTCTTCACCTCTAAATAAATACTAACGAGCTAAGCAATTTTGTGAGTATTAAGTAAGATGATCTACGTTAAGGAATTAACACAATTAAGGTTACATAATACACAAATCAAGCTATTATTATTACTATTACTTTTAATTTTTTAAACAACTGTTTTCATTAGGGTCGCCAAGTTATGGTTAGACACCAAAGCCAACCTTAATTAAGCCAGCCCTCATTATGTTGTCCTTTGAAACAGTAACTCAACTAGCTACCTCCTCTAACTCCAACGAAAAGATGTGGTAATTTTTTTAAATAGATATTTTTTAAAAATATCACCTGATATCATCTGGTACTATAAATCTGACTACCTTTGAGAGGAATTCCACCCGTTAATTAATTAACAAGAATAAGCTCTGAATAAATTACTACCAGGTACACTTAGAAACAGGACTATTCATTTTAATATAGTTGTTATTATACATTAAGTTTCTTTTAAAATTCTGTTCTTTGAAGTAGGTAAAACTTCCCATGAAAATTTCACCCAATTTTCAAATCTGTCCTTCAAGAACACTGTAAAAAGCATTAAATTGAATCCCAACTCATTAAATTGTGAAAAATATTAATCCCTGGAATAAAAAAGACTAAAGTAGATTTATCAGAATCTAGAACTTGTATCTCCAATACCTTCAATTGTTTTTTTTTTTTTATTTTAGCAAAATGGAAAGTTTCACAAGGGTGAAAACTGTAGAATAGTGAAAACAAAAAGAAATGTCACATATTTGATATTCAAAGTTCGTGTCTGTCATCTATCTATGCCAGGAGATCACTATTACATGCATGAGGCTGGTCTTAGGTAGATATGAACTACTAAAACCTTTATCTTCCCAGATTATTAGTACACTTGAAGTCATCCTAAAATCTTACCTATCCGTTAGCCCGTACGCCAGATCGAGCATGTCATTCTCCTCATCAGTGACAGCATCTAACTTCTCAAATATGTGGTCTTCAAAGATGAGGTGACACGTAGAGCAGGCCAAGGTTCCTTCACATGCACCTATAAAAGCAACAGACATTGAAGACACTCTCCCCTCCATTACACAGAATTCAAATCTAGTTTTAATTAAAGTTAATTATTTCTAAATTTTAGAATCAACATTAGTATACAGACTTTGTTTCTGAATAATAATGAGTATTAGGGACTACCCTCCCCAACCCCTCTACCTCCCATTCCCCCTTATCCCCCTCTCTCCTCCCCCCCAATATAAAATCACTTTCACATATTGTTTCAAAAAGGTTCTGGGTTACATGCCGTGAAGAGAAACACAAAAATACACGATCCTGATATCAAAGAGCTTACAAGTTAATAAACTCAGACATGCATGCATATACCAATATGCATTTTTAAACTTACATGGTAATAATTTTTATGATAGCTATATAAGTTATTGACCTTTATTCTGGAGAGCTCAACACAATTTATGAAGCCTTGTGGTATATGAGAAGATTTAGAAAGCAACCAAACATATGCCTATATCAAATTAAATACTCTTCTCTATCTCTCCCCATAATTGAGAGAGAATCAAAGAAGTCATTTTAAGAGCCATTCGTTTTTAAATAATAAGATAAGAATATTTCTCTTGTTCCATTTCTTTTAATTTTTTTTGTTTTTCTAATGTTTATTTTTGAGAGGCAGAGACAGAGCGCATGTGGGGGAGGGGCAGAGAGAGAGGGAGACACAGAATCTGAAGCAGGCTCCAGGCTCTGAGCTGTCAGCACAGAGCCTAACGCGGGGCTTGAACCCACGAACCACGAGATCATGACCTGAGCCAAAGTCTGACGTCCAACCAACTGAGCCACCCAGGCGCCGCTTTTTAAAATAAATTTTAAAGCCTTTACACAACTTTAAATTATAGAGTCCTAGGAGTAACTTACTTGGATTTAGATTTGGTTTTGGTCAATAAACAGTACATTAAATACAGAACTATTATTAATAACTAGTAACCTTCTTAATTTTCCTTGAATGAATTAATCATTTTAATAAGAGTTATTCCCTTATAATTTAAACATTTGTTAATCACACTTTATTATCTAAAAAATTTAACAGAGGAATGAGAAACTTCCTTAAGTGTTCATTTTTACTAAATCTAATTCAAAGTAGTAACGGGATTAAGAGAAGAGAGGGCACAAATTATGGAAAGAGCCTAAATGTCCATCAGCTGATGAATGGATAAGTAAGTTGTGGTTTATATATACAATGGAATACTACTTGGCAATGAGAAAGAATGAAATCTGGCCATTTGCAGCAACATGGATGGAACTGGAAGGTATTATGCTAAATGAATTAAGTCAGGCAGAGAAAGACAGATACCATATGTTTTCCCTGTTATGTGGATCCTGAGAAACTTAACAGAAGACCATGGGGGAGGGGGAGGGGGAAGAGGGGGAAAAAACAGTTAGAGAGGGAGGGAGGCAAACCATAAGAGACTTAAAAAGTGAGAATAAACTGAGGGTTGATGGGAGGTGGGAGGGAGGGAAAAGTGGGTGATGGGCACTGAGGACGGCACCTGTTGGGATGAGCACTGGGTGTTGTATGGAAACCAATGTGACAATAAATTTCATATTAAAAAAAAAAAAAGAGAAGAGAGAGCATTCAGTGGAGCATAGGAGTTACAGGTGAGTTCTGGAGCCAGACTGTCAGGCTTCAATCCTACCTGCACTTTGTACTAATGGCATCACCTTGAGCTACTTTAACAGCCCCCATGCCTCAGTTCCCTCAGCAGTAACTATACCAACCTCACTCGGTAGTTGCAAGAATTACATGAGTGTTTACTTAATATGTGTATTGTAACCATGACTGGTAGGTAGTAAGCCCGATACAACTGCATTATTGTTGTTGTTATTATTATTCACATATTAACATTATTATGTATTAATACCATTATTTGGAAGTTACAAAGAATCGTAAAGTAATTCTACTTTCTTTTTAAATACAACAGGAAATAAACCCAAGAAATTAAATCAATAGCCTAGAGGTCATATTGCTAGTTAAGAGAGAGTCAACGGCTTCAGCTGAGATTCCCAATGTCAAAGATAACTAGTTCCTACCACTCCATAATTTAAGTCACCTTACCTAAATATTAAATATATATAAATATATTTATATACAAATATATATATATAAATATATATACATACACACACACACACAAGTATATACACACAGCAATCAGTTATTTGAACAATAGCTTCCTATTCTATTTTTGTGTCAATTTGAAACATTTCACACAAAAAAGTAAATGGATATATTTTACTTAAAAGGGAGGGGGGCGTCATATATACATCTCAAGTTCAGAAAGTCCTGTGTTAAAAGGAAAATTGCTGTAATGGGACCCTGAAGACTTAAGCACACTGTCTCCTGTGTCCCAGGCAAGTCTCACAAGGGCCTCGGTTTTTTTCTCATCTGTATAGTGATTGAGGTAGATGATCTCTAAGGGCCTTGTGCCTCCAGTATTTTATGACTTCACAGAGAAGAATTACAATTCTGTTTTTTAAAGTTATTTTTGAAGGAGAGAGACAGAGCATGAGCGGGGGAGGAGCAGAGAGAGAGGGACACACAGAATCTGTAGCAGGCTCCAGGCTCTGAGCTGTCAGCACAGAGCCCGATGCAGGGCTTGAACCCACAAACTGTGAGATCATGGCCTGGGTCAAAGTCGGACACTTAACCGACTGAGCCACCCAGGCGCCCCGAGAAGAATTATAATTCTTAATGGGCTTGTTCACTAATATCCAATAAACATACACTAAATCTTGATCCCTATTTTCATCTCATCAATACCCCATCCAAACTTGAAACTAAAATGGCACATCCCTCCAGATACTGTAGGACAAAAATCGGGAAAGCCGGCCTCCTTGGGTCTTTAAAATGTACGTCAAACAATCCTTACAAAGTATTTCAAACCACTCTCTTAATTTAAAGAGCTTATACTTGCCTTCAGAGTTTTGCTATTGAGAAAACCGAATCCTGAGAACTGTGGGCCGTGTGTGACAGAAGACGCGAGGAAGAGAACCCTCGCTTCCAGGCAGGATGGGGTGTGCGGGGGCTGCACAAGCAGGGGACCAAGCCTGGAGGGTCTCCCATGCTCTTCTCAGGAGCAGAACTTGTTCCATAGGCCCATTATTTTCTACCTTGTTTCCACACATGCTGGGTGGGTAACTCACACACGCAGGCAAACAACCATCTCTCAGGTTGGGCTGCCACAGTGATGGGAGTGGCTGGGGCGGTGGGTACGGACACCCATCACTCCTCCTCTCCTTTCCCAGATCCAGCCCCTGCAGAGGTGGTGGTCCCGAGCCTCTGCTGTAGGCTACAGGAAGCAGCTGAAGGATTTTGAGCAGGATGTGACATGGCATGTTTTACTTTGGACAGATCTCACTGGTGGTTGTGTGGAAAGGATGGATTCGAGATGAATAAGACAGAAGCAAAAACCATGAGATTTCTCCAGGGGGAAGGGTAAAATGATGGAAGGAAGCAGAGACAGCCAAGGAGAGACCCCCTCCGAGAAAGAGAGTCAAAATAAGAATGTCCCCAATGGTAGAGAGCGAACCAGAAAAGTGCAATATGAGAAAAGCCCAGGGAAGAGGACAGTGCGTACAATATGGTCTCAATCATCTTGGAATGGAGACAAAAGGTCGTCACATGCCCAATAAATCTCTCTGGAAAAATTTAGGACAGTCCTTTTTGCACCCCCTGGTCAGATGAAATGAAGAGTTACCATCCATGTTCCAGCTCTCCATGTGCTTTCACCTCCCTTCCGTAGGAAACCTCAATTCTTTCAACCTTCTCTTGAAGGTTTTATTTTCATTCTCTACTCTAATTTCCATTGCCTTCTCAGGAAACCTGCCAACTGTTTCCACATCTTGCTTACGTTGCCAAGCTCAGAGATGAAGAGGATTCTAATAGGGATTTGACAAACGTCGAGTATAATATACAGAAGGTTAACTTTTGGTCCATACAAGTTAAGCTCCTATTATACATTCTAGTCCTGTATTTACTCTGGAAATGGATGTACTGCATTCAGGATCACCCTTTATTTTATGGTCCCTTTCAAACTTTGTCTGCCATAAGATGTCAAAAGGTATGCTTTTCTTATTCTTTGTAATAGGAAGAATTCAAATACAATAGAATGTCTCAGAATGAAATCAATTCAGCCTGTGTAAGATGGCTAACATTATACCAGAAAAACATAATGGTCCTATTTTGGTACCAGTGTCACTTTAGAAAAAAATCTGCAACAAAGATTTCTAAGACCTCATGAATCACACTTACTAGAAGAAACAATCTTACAACCCCCCCAAGATAATAAGACAATTTGAGTGGTATTTTTTTTTGAGATTTAAGCTAAAATTTTTCTAAAAATTTTTTTCTAAAAAAAAAAAATCAGGAAGGCTTTTAGAAAATAGTGAAGACAGGTCTCTGAAAAAAGTACTTAGGAGGAAAAAATACATTTTTTCAAAGAGCCTAAAACTGTGAGAAGAACAAGAGGCTATTTCAGAAAAAAAGCTACTCCTTTTTTTTCGTTTTTCATCTCATAAAACATTATTTCATGATGGCTATTTCCTCCTGGTCTTATAGTTCAAGATTGCCCCCCAGTTAGCAAGCACCTGACTGGATGTAGTTCTATGTATTTTAACACCTGTATACATTTGTGCGACCACCGCCACAATCAATACAGAACAGTTTCATCACCCCCAAAATTCCCTTGGGCTGTTCCTCTGGAGTCACACCCTCCCCCATCCCTAACCCCCGGCAACCATGGATCTGGTCTCCATCCTATAGTGTAGTCATTTCAGAACGTCACATAAATATAACCATACCATACGCAACCTTTTGAAACGGGCTTCTTTCACTCAGCAGAATGCCTACAAGATTCATCCAAGTTGTCATGTGCAGACGTCCACAATTCATTCCTATTTACTGCGGACAAGTATTCCACTGTGTGGATGAACTACAATTTGTTTCCAGCAGGTATGTCGTGGTATTGCATTGTGGTTTTCATTTGCATTTTCTCCAAAAACTGAAGACGTTGGATATCTGGGGGTTTGTTTGGGGGTGAGGAGGTGGATTTCCATCACTTTTTCCAAAGCCATTTGGGAGAATGGCATCATTTTGTCTCTTATACCACTAACAGAAAGCTTCAAATGGCCCAGAGTTGTATGTATGTGCAAGTTCAAGTCCAGATGCCCATGAATATATTTTTATGTGAGTATTTGTCATCTCTATATTCTCTTTGGTGAAGTGCCTGTTCATATCTGTTACCATTTTTTAATTGGGTTGTTTGCTCTTTAGTGTTGAGTTTTGAGAGTTCCCTACATATTAGCGATACTAGAACTTAACTGGACATGTGATTTGCAAGTATTTTCTCATACTCTAGCTTGTCTTTTCATTCTCTTGACTGTGTCACTGGCAGAGTAAAAGTTTTTAATTTTGATGAATTCCAATTCATATATTTTTTTCTTTAGATTGTGCTTTTAGCATCCTATGTAAGAATTCTTGGCCTGTTCTAGGTCCCAAAGATTTTCTCTGATGCTTTGTTTTAGGAGTGTCATAGTTTAACTTTTACATTTAGATCTCAATCAATTTTAAGTTGATTTTTGTATAAAGTGTGCAGTTTAGGTCAAGATTCCTTTTTATTTTCCATATGGATGTCCAATTGTTCCAACATTATACCCTTTGTTGAAAAGAGTAAGTATCCTTCCTTCATTAGTTGCCTTTGTACCTTGGCTATAACCAAGAAGTTAAAATAATCCAAATATCCATGAAGGGACGAAACTGTAAACAAAATGTAGTATATCCATAAAATTGAATATTATTTGGCCATAAAAATGAAGTACTGATATATGCTACAACATAGATGAACCTTAAAAATATACTAAATGGGGGGCACCTGGGTGGCACACTCAGTTGAATGTCCGACTTTGGCTCGGGTCACGATCTTGTGGTCTGCTGGTTCAAGATACATGTTGGGCTCTGTGCTGACAACTCGGAGCCTGGAGACTGCTTTGGATTCTGTGTCTCCCTCTCTCTCTGTCCTTCCCTGGCTTGTGCGCGCACTTTCTCTCTCAAAAATAAATAAACATTAAAAATGTTTTTAATATACTAAATGGAAGAAGTCAGTTACAAAAGATGACTTATAATATGATTCCATTTACATGTAGTATCCAGAATAGGCAAATCTACAGATATAAAAAGTATATACGTAATTGTATAGGGGGAGGGAAATGTGGGGTTGGGGAGTGATAGCTAAATGGTATAGAATTTCCATTTGGAGTAATGAAAGTGTTTTCAAATTAACTGTGGTGAGGGAGTGGTATCAGCAAGATGGACAATAAAGACGTGTCCCTATCATATCCCAGCTTCGCAACGATAACTTGGCACCCACCCACAACATGGTGAGAGCTGTGGGATACAGGCAGGAGGCTGAAACTTTGGTGTGGCCCAAGAATGAGGAGAGCCATTTTGAGAAAATGCTGCCAAACAGGCCTGTTGCCTCATCCAGAGTACTGAGTTTGAGCTGAACAAATAGGTGTCAGTGAGTGGCTAGGAGACAGCAGCCAGGGCTCACAATATATCAAAGAGACGTGAGTCTTACTGACCATGTCATGTGCTCTGGTAGAAGGCCCTCCCATGAGCACTGGGAATGCCTCACCCAAAGATTCAGCCAGCCAGCCCAAAGATACCCCAAGCACTCCACACATCTCACCCATACATCCCCCTTCTGAGCCGGTGGCCAACTCCCCATGCACACTCCCAAGGGAAGCAATGCTGAGCTTATGTAGACGACTAGTAAGAATGCGCATGAACCTATGGGCCTGGGAGAGAATGCCCTTGGAAAAGTAAAAGGAAGGTTGTCAGTACACAACCTGGCTCTGCAGAATCCAGAGAAGACACATAAGCTTCAGATCCTGCCACAAGAGGAAGCAAGACTACAGCAGGTGAATCCACTGAAGGCCAGAGAAAGCCTCAGAATCCCTAGCAGGGCTGACAAAAAGTATTTCCCTCCCAAAATCAGTCAGTGAAGACTGGAGGAGATGGCTGCTACTACAAATGTGAAAACAGCATCATGAGACTTCAAGGCACATGAAAAATGAAGGAAACATGACACCACTGAGAGAACACAATAATCTTCCAGTAACCGACAACAAAGACATGAAGATCTGCTGCTTACCTGATAAAGAATTCCAAATAAGGCTTTTAAGGAAACTCAATGAGCTCCAAAAAAAGAAAAAAAGAAAAAAAAACACAGAAAGATAATTCAATGAAATCAGGAGGAAAAATGCATGAACAAAATGGTAAGTTTAACAAAGAGTTTTGAAATCATAAAAGAGAACCAAAAAGAACTTTTGGAGCTGAATAATACAATGAATGAAATGGAAAATGTAAGCAAGACCATCAACAACAGAATGGACCAGGCAGAAGAAAGAATCTGTGAATTAGAAGATAGGATCTTTGAAACTATTCGGTCAGAGAAAAAGAAAAAAGAATGGAAAAGGGTAAGAAAGCCTATGTGATCTACTGGTGTTTTGACGATCAAAACAAACAATCCATGAATTACTGGAGTGCCAGACAGAAAATAGAGGGAGAAGACACCAAAAAGCTTATTTAAAGAAATAAGAAAGGCTGAGAATTTCCAAAATCTGGGAGAGATTTAGACATGCAAATTCATGAAGTTCATAGGTCCCCAAACAAACTCAACTTGAAAAGATGTTCTTCAAGACACATTACAATAAAACTGCCAAAGATCAAAGACAGAGAAGGAATCTTAAAAGCAGCAAGAGAAAAGCAGCTTGTAATTTACAAGGGAATCCCCATAAAGCTATCACTGCATTTCTCAGCAGAAACCTTATAGGCCAGGAGACACTGAAATTACATACAAAACATGCTGACAGGAAAAACACCAACAAAAAACACTCTGACAAAGCTGTCCTTCAGAAATGAAAGAGACACAAAGACTTTCCCAGACAAATGAAAGGTGAGGAAGTTCTTCACCACTAGACCTGCTTTATAAGAAGTGATAAAAAGAATTCTTGAAGTTAAAATGAAAGGAAGTGGGACATCTGGCTGGCTCAGTAAGAAGAGCATGTGACTCTTGATCTTGGGGTCATGAGTTCAAGCCCCACAATGGGGTGTAGAGAGTACTAAAAAAATAAAACAAAATAAAATGAATGGATGTTAATTAGTAACATGGAAATGTACAACACACTGGTAAAAATAAGAATGCAGTCACATTTAGAATATTCTAATACTGTAATATGGTAGGGTATTCACCACTTAACTCCAGTATAAAGATTAAAGGACAAAAGTATAAAAATAACTATAGCTACAACAATTTGTTAATAAATATATAATATAAAGTGATTAATCAAAAACTGAAATGGGAAGTAAAAAGGTAGTTTTGTGGCATGTGATCAAAGTTGTTATCAGAATAAAACAGACAGTAATTATCTATAGATGTTTTATATAAGTTTCATGGTAGTCACAAAGCAAAAACCTCAGCAGATACACAAAGGATTAAGGGAATCAAAGATACCACTATATAAAATCATCAATTTACAGAGGAATACAGCAAGAAAGGAATAAAAGAATATGGGAGCTACAAAACAGCCAGAAAATAATGAATAAGATGGCACTGGTAAGTCCTTACCTATCATAATTACACTAAATGTAAATAGATTATATTCTCCATTCAAAAGGAATAGAGTGGCTGAATGGATAAAAAACAAGACCCAACTATATGCTACCTACAAGAGACTCACTGCAGCTTCAAGGACACAAAAGCTCAAAGTGAAAGGTTAGAAAAAGATACCCCATGCAAGTGGAAACCAAAACAGAGTTCGATATACTCATATCAGACAAAATAGACTTTAATTCAAAAGCTGTAATAAGAGAAAAAGAAGGCACTTATGATAATGATAAAGGAGTCAACTCATCAAGAAGATGTAACAATTTTAAAAATATGTTCACCCAACATGGAATACCCAAATATATTAGGTAAAGACTAACAAATCTAAAGGGAAAAACAACAATAGTAGGGGACTTCAATACCCCAATTTCAACAGTGGATAGATCATCCAGGCAGAAAATCAACTGGGAAATATTAGGCTTTAACTATGCTTTGGATCAAATGGACCTAATAGACATTCCACCCAACAGCACCAGAATATATAATCTTCTCAAGTGCACACTAAATATTCTCCAAGATAGGTCCTATGTTAGGTCATAAAACAAGTCTTAAAAATTCAAGAAGACCGAAATCATACCAAGTATTTTTTCCAACCACAACAATATGAAACTAGAAATCAATAACAGGAGAGAAACTATAAAGTTCACAAATATGTGAAAACTAATAATACACTCCTGAACAACCAATTGTCCAAAGAAGAAATCAAAAGATAAAAATAGTAATAACAATAATCCTGAAACAAACAAAAATGGAAACACAACAACTCAAAACTTATGGAATGCAACAAAAGCAGTTCTAAGAAGGAAGTGTATAATGATAAATAGCTACATTAAGAAAAAAGAGAGATCTCAAACTTTAAACCTCAAGAAACTAGAAAAAGAAAAAACTAAGCCCAAGGTTAGCAAAAGGAAGGAAATAACAATGAACAGAACATAAATGAAAGAGACCAGAAAATAATAGAAAAGATGAATGAAACTAAGAGTTGTTTTTTTGAAAACATAAAACAAAAACCTTTTGCTAGACTAATAAAGAAGACTCAAAAATATACTTATCAGATTAAAGAAGAGATATTACAACAGCCACCACTCAAGTACAAAGGATCATAAGAGACTACTATGAAACAATTATATACCAACAAATTGGACAACCTAAGATAAATGGACAAATTCCTAGAAACATACAACCTACCATGAAGAAATAAAAAATCTGAGCAGACCAATATGAGTAAAACGATTAAATGAGTAATCAAAACCTCCCAAAAAAGAAAAGTCCAGGACCAAATGGTTTAACTGGTACATTCTACCAAACATTTAAAAAAAGAATTAATGCCAATTCTTCTCAAACTCTTCTGAAAAACTAAAGAGAAAGGAATATTCCCAAACTTATTTTATGAGGCCAAAATTAACCTGATACCAAAGCCAGATAAGGACACTACCAGAGAAGTTAACAACAAGCCAGTACCTTTGATGAAAATAGATGTAAAAATTCTCAACAAAATATTAGCAAAATATTCAACAGCACATTAAAAGGATCATACACCATGATGAAGTGGAATTTATTCCTGGGATGTAAGGATGGTTCAACATATGCAAATAAACCAATGTGATACACCACATTAATAGAGAGAAAGTTAAAAATCATATCATCAACACAACAGATGCAGAAAAAGCATGACAAAATTCAACACCCATTTCTGATAAAAACTCTCAACAAGTTTACAATATAGAGGAACATACCTCAACATAATAAAGGCTACATATGACAAGCCCACAACTAATTGTTAAAAGTTGAAAGCTTTTCCTCTAGTATCAGGAACAAGATAATAAATCAATGAGAAGAACTGACATCTTTACTACGTTAAGTCTTCCAATACACAAAGTAAGCTTCTCCACTACTTTGGTCTTTCTTTCCTCAGAGTATTATAATTTTCAAAAGATAGATCCTATACATATTTTGTTAGATTTAAACCTCAAAATGACGATTTGGGTGGGAATGCAAGCTGGTGCAGCTGCTCTGGAAAACAGTATGGAGGTTCCTCAAAAAACTAAAAATAGACCTACCCTACGACCCAGCAATTGCACTATTAGGCATTTATCCATGGGATACAGGTGTGCTGTTTCGAAGGGACACGTGGGCCCCCCCACCATGTTTATAGCAGCACTATCAACAAGAGCCAAAGTATGGAAAGAGCCCAAATGTCCATCAATGGATGAATGGGTAAAGAAGATGTGGTACATATATACAATGGAGTATTACTTGGCAATCAAAAAGAATGTAATCTTGCCATTTGCAACTACGTGGATGGAACTGGAGGGTATTATGCTAAGTGAAATAACTCAGTCAGAGAAAGACAAATATCATATGACTTCACTCATATGAGGACTTTAAGAGACAAAACAGATGAACATAAGGGAAGGAAAACACAAATAATATAAAAACAGGGAGAGGGACAAAACAGAAGAGACTCATAAATATGGAGAACAAACTGAGGGTTACTGGTGGGGCTGTGGGAGGGGGGATGGGCCTAATGGGTAAGGGGCATTAAGGAATCTACTACTGAAATCATTGTTTCACTATACGCTAACTAATTTGGATATAAATTGTAAAAAATAAAAAATAAAATTTAAAAAATGTCAATTTGGGGAGCTATTGTAAATGTTCTTTAAAAAAATTTTCAGTTTCCAGGTGTTCATTGCTAGTACATAGAAATACAATGGATTTTTGTGTGTTCATCTTGTATCCAGGGACTTTGCTAAATAAACTCACTTATTAGTTCTAAGATTTTTTTGTACATTCCTTGTGATTTTTTTAATGTAAACAACAATCATTGTCAAAACCAGACAGTTTTATTTCTTCCTTTTCAATCCATATGCCTTTTTAATTTTCCTTTTTTTTTCCACCTTAATACACAGGCTAAGACTTCCAGCATGACATTAAACAGGAATGGTGAGGCTAGTCACCTTTGCCTGATCTTAGGGGACAGGCATTCCATCTTTCACCATTAAGCAGGATGTTAGTTGTAGGTTTTTTGTCGATACCCTTCACCAGCACCTGATTTTGCACAACCAGAGCCTACTTGTTTTCAGTTAAAACATGGAAGCTGCTCACATCCTTAATGAAGATTCCCGTAGCTCCCAACTCCACTAGAATCACAACCCAAACTGCCAAAGGCTATGGGCAGGAACAAAGTAGATGACAATCCTATTGGGCCTCATCTTCTAACTCCTCTTTAAGCATCATGGCATTCCCAGGCTCCATTCCTCCAGGAAATCATCTGTATTGAAAATCAGCTGTGCATGTGTTCCCACTACCAGAATGGGGTACAAAGTGGAGAAAGGAGTCTCTAAAGTGAA
Organism: Prionailurus viverrinus; assembly: GCF_022837055.1. Classification (NCBI taxonomy): domain Eukaryota; kingdom Metazoa; phylum Chordata; class Mammalia; order Carnivora; family Felidae; genus Prionailurus; species Prionailurus viverrinus. Next base: position 8,891,540 of record NC_062570.1, on the reverse strand, counting down.
TGTGTGTGGTATGGTGTGTGTGTGTGTGTGTGTGTGTGTGTGTGTGTGTGTGTGTGTGTGTGTAGTAGATGGATCCAGGGAGTTAAGTATGTTTTCTTGATCCAGAGTTAGAAATTGCAATGCATAATTTTCTCATAGAAACCAGGCTGTAAATGGTGATTAAGTTAGTTATGAAGAAACAGGTTCTGTGGGTTGGCTTGGAAATTGAGCCACCATGTATATTATTTTCATGGAAAAACAGATCCTAAATTCGAAGCAGTTAACCTGAAAATGGATCTGGGGAACAAAACACTATTCATAAAATGGGGAACAACTATCACGTTTTAATCTTATCACACACACGGGGACCAAGTCTACAAAACAAAGGCTGGAAGGCAACCTATAAAAGGATAAAGGATACAAAAGTAACAACAACTACAGCACCTTCAATCTAAAAGTGATAGCTGATGAGAATATGGGTGCACTAATATAATGACACATGGAAAGAGATGGGACTGAAAGGGCAAAAGTTATGTGACATGCTCATATACAACCCCACAGTAATATCAATGGCTGTCAGCTTTTAGTGTCTTTATAAGTGGTTGGTTATATAAATTAATGGAGGAAATGTGTGTATGTGTGTACATATAAATATGTATGTATATGTTATCTGTATTTTTTCTTTTTTTCTTTTAGAGAGAAAATGCAGGGGAGAGAGGGAGAGAGAGTGAGAAAGGGAGGGAGGGAGGGAGAGAGAGAGAGAGACAGAGAGAGAGAGGGAATGAATCTCAAGAGAGAATGAATGCTCAGCATGGAGCCCAACGCGGGGCTCAATCTCATAACCCTGGGATCATGACCTAAGCCAAAATTAAGAGTCAGACGCTCAACCAACAGGGCCACCCAGGTACCCCATCTATACTCTTATAGATATAGATTAGATATAGATATAGATATAGATATATAGATTAGATATAGATACATACACACATATACATGTAAGCATAAAATGATCACACTTTATGAGGGACATATTCTCAAAGGTTTTGGAAATTGTTGGTCTCATAATTCAAGAGTTATTTTCCTGATGAACCAAAAGGTAAAATAGGGAGATGGGTTCTAATTGTTCATAAATCTATAATATTCTTATCACATTTTTGTGTTAAAATATACTTAGGTAGAACAAACATTTGAAATAAGATTTTTTTACATTCCTATGTCCACCTTTCAAATAATCAAAAATACTTGTAGAGACGATAATTGGACTTAGAGACACATTACAGCCACACCATATCCATTATTCTTGCCTGGTTATGCAATAATTTTCCTGAAGTTAAAGGTATGTATGCTTTAGTGCTGCTTTTATTTTGCCAGCTCTCTAACAATTAAGAATTCTCCTAAATTAAAAGTAATATGTATCACAACAGATTTTTGGTTTCTTCATAGCTTTTTGTCACTTCTAACCTCTATTCCCAAATAACTGATTTTCAGATGCATTTTTCGGCATTAGCACTTAATGAATGCTTGGCTGGAAACTGTTACAGGCTTTAAAAATAGTAAATTATAACCAGGGTTGAAAATATCAGCACTATAATCAACAAAATCATACAGACATTCAGATGTCTGTAAATAGCAGTTGACATGATGGTGACAAAGGATGGCACGTGTCTGTTTGCCACTTAACGTGACATCGCTTTAGCCGATGTAACAAATGTAAAGTTGACAGTTTATACAGCCTGTCAGCTTGTAACTATGGGATTCTTGACCAAAGTTTCTTGACCACATGCTTCTGATTTTGCTAGAGTAAAGCATTTCAAATTTGCAGAACTGAAAAATTACCTTAAGAGTAAGTATGGTTATTGGCTAATCTGAAGGCTGGTAATAAATAAAACATCTCCAGACTCAGTTTTGGGGGTTTTTTTGTTTGTTTGTTTTTTAAACAAGGCTAATGATATTAAGTTTGGGGGAAATGCTCAGAAATCCTTGCCATAAATTCCCAGGAAAGGATAGAGATCTACAGACTGTTGCTCCTTTCATGTAATTTGAGTGTTTGCCAACAGGAAAAAGATCATTTTGCACACCTGTGCGCCTGTATCTTATATTAAGATTTTGTTGGGGCGCCTGGGTGGCTCTGTCGGTTAGGCATCTGATTCTTGATTTCAGGTCAGGCCATGATCTCAGGGTTCACAGGTTCCAGCCCCGTGTCAGGCTCCGTGCTGCCTGCACTTGTGATTCTCTCTCACCCTCTCTCTCAAAATAAACAAATTAACTTAAAAAAATCATTTTGTAGAGATATTATGATGCTGACAAGACAGATTGCCCACCCTGACCTAATGCCTTTCCCCCCAAAATCCAGAGGATAACGGTATTAAAATATTATATATTAAAAATGTGAAACTATATATAAATATAAAATTTAATTTTCTAAAGTTTGATGTAGCATAGCCTGTAATACAGTATACCAACAGAGAACCAATAAACATGACAGGAATACATATAGATTTATGTGAACATGATCAGGATCTCCCAATTTGAATACTTTTCCTCAAAAGAGACATATGAAGGAAGTAGATGATACAGCAGAAAAAAACCAAGGTCTGAGGTAATAAACTAGGTAAACTTGATCAGAGAGGTAGAACTGCCCCCTAGTGATGAAATATTACAATGTACTCTGAAAATGTAAAAGATCCTCCGAAAGATCTAGATCTTATAAACGTTGGAAATAAGCAAGCTTATAAATAAATGTGCTCCTTCCAAAATTTACCCTTTTTCCTTTTTACTCAGTTATTCACTCATTACTTCATATTTAATGAGGAATAAAACAGGAGGAAGTTGTTATAAAGAAATATATAACGAATGAATCATGACGCGTGCTATGAAAGAAACAAATAGGACAATAGGGTGCCGTGATGGAGAATGATGGGTTCGGGGCAGCAGGAGGAATCCTACTGGGTGGTTGGGCAAAGCCTCACTGAGGAAGTAACATAGAAACTGAGACTAGATGGATGAAAATCCGTGTATAGGAGAGAGAGGGAGGTGTGCCAGGCAGAGAAAAATGTAAAGTGTGTATGAAGTCTCAAAGTAAAAATTCTGGGTGAGTTCCACTCTTGAGAGAAGGCCAGTGTGGTCAAAAAGAGAGAGAGGATGATGAGAAATTCTGGAGAAGAAGAAGGGCATTGGGGCCTTTTAGGCTCAGGGTAAGGAATGTGGATTTTGTCCTGAGTGAAATGGGAAGTTATTCATGGTTTTAATCTGGGCACATGCCTGACGTGCGTTAGGACAAATCACCCCAAGTTCCAGGCTCAAGAGCAGAGGCAGATAAGCACAGTTCCTAGTACACCGTGGCTGGCCAGCCCCAAGCAGTGCCTGCAGGGACGTGGGGAACAGGACACACTGGAGACATATTTTGGAGGTGCAAGTGACAGGAGCTCCTGATGGGACTGGAGGTAGGGACTGGGGGAGAAGGCAGAATAAAAGACACTCTCCGGCTTCAGGCTTGAACAGCTGGGCGATGCTCACTGACAACAGGAAAGGCCCTAGGAAGAACAAGTTTCAGTGGGGGGAAGAAAATCAAAAGCTGTTTAGTTATGTTGACTTTAAAACATCTGTGCAATTTCCAAGAAGGGACATGAAGCAGAAAGTTGGATGTTTAAGTCCAGGGCTCAGAGGAGAAGTGAGTTAAAAATGGAAATGTAACAATTTATGGGCATCTACATGGGATTTAAAGTCACAGAAGGGATGAGATCACCTTGGGAGAAGTTGTTAAGAAATCTGTCTACTTGGTCAGGCTCATTTGAGTAGGACTTATAATAAGAGCTATATTTAAAGGGTCTCAACTTTAGGAGTTAATGAAATAGTTGCCCACATAAAGCTGTTATAATGAGTTCTTCTTTATAAAAAAAACATTTTTTCAGTTTATTTTATTTAAGTTTAAGGTTTTTAAGTTTATTTATTTATTTTTGAGAGAGAGAGAGAGAGAGAGAGAGCGCGCGCAAGTGGGGGGTAGGGGCAGAGAGAGGGGGAAAGACAATTCCAAGCAGGCTCCACACTGTCAGCAAGGAGCCCACCCCAGAGCTTGAACCCACAAACCGTGAGATCATGACCTGAGCTGAAATCAAGAATTGGCCCAAATGACTCAGCAGCCCAGGTGTCCTAACATTTCAGACTTCTTAACCTCATTGCTTTCATCTTTATTCTACAAAGTGGCTTAGGCTTAACTCTTATCTTTTGTGAACCTAGTTTAGGTAGGTTATATTTACATGCCAAAATTTCTGGACATGTTAGATCGTTAATCTTTAAAGCTTCTCTTCTGAGACTGCATAAGTGGACACATAATTCTCATCAAATGACTAAAACTTGTGTGGGCATTAAATTTTTATATTCCTAGGGTATTAAGGAGAAAAAAGATTCTTCTAGTGATTATCTTGGTGGGATGAGATTATGGGAAGCAGTTTTTAATGTATTTAAAAATTTTCTATGATGAAAAATAAGCCTGTATTAATCACTATGTTAACAGTAATAGCTGATGTTTACTTTAAGCAGTTGCTTAGATTAATTCATTTCATCGTCACAGCAGCTTCATAAGGTAGATACATTATTCCCATTTTACCCTCAAAAAGACAAGGTGTGAAGGAGGTGAGGTACCTAACCCAAGGTCACGAAGCTGGAAAAGTGGTAGATCTGAGACTCAAACCTTCACAGGAAGACTCCATTCTTAACATTCTAACTAAAGCCTTTCCAAAAAAACCCTTTTTAAAATTGTGACTCACAGTATGAATTCTATTCTACACCATGACCCAGGACACATATACTTTATAAAAAAGCTAAACAAATAGTTCATGAAATAATACCCGTGCGAAAGATGGTGTGCTTTTATATATTCTGTTCTTTCTGATTTCCTTAAAATCTTGCTGGGAGCTACCCAATTGGTTTCACAATCCACTAACGGTTGGAATCTGCAGTTTGAAAAACACTTTAGTACAATACATACTCATTAATGATTAAATATTTTAAAAATTTTCAAAAGATACTTTGATCACAATGAGTATGTGCAGTAAGACCATAATACTTAGGCTTTCTTTAATTTAGAAAGAATTAGTGGAAAGCAACTCATGAAAATCATCGACAGCAAATAGAGTATTCACAATGCTTTCAGAAAAACGTGGCTTCAAATAAAAGGCTGAAAGTCATTTAACTAAATGTTTAAAATTAGTTTTCATTTTTATGATTTTTTTTTTGGTCAAATAGCACATTTAGAGAGATTTTGCTAACCAAGAAAATAAACAATACCTCATCAGAAAAACAGGCAAATAATTTGAGCAAACAACTTATAAAACAAACTTTACCAGGTAATTCTATCCCTAGTAATTTATTGCAAGGAGATTATAAACCACATACATAAAAAAGTATATCTGAGGATGTTCGCCTTTAAGTTATTTAGAATACTTGAAAACTGGAAGCCACCTAAATGTCCAAAGAAATGGATTAAATAAATCATGGTATATCTATATGAAAGAAAACTATACAGACATTTTAAATGATGTTTACAAAAGTATATTTAATGTCAGATATTCTCTCCTGGTATGTTCAATGGGGGGAAAAAACGCACTTAAAACCAATGATCTTTTTTTTTTTTTAATCCCAGGGACACTACTCCCAAAATTCTCACGTAATTCAAAACTCAGGTCTAGACTAATTTTGTCAAGGGAATAAAGGCAGAAAGGGGTGGGGCGAGAGCGCGGGCCACCTCCGCATTTCCGGCCCCGCCCACCTAGACAGGAAGCGGGCCTGCCGGCTGAGGTCCAGGACACATGGCACCCACCTGCTTCTCCAGCACCAGTCTGGATTTCCCGGAGATTTTTGTGAGCTTAAAAATATTTTTTGCTTTTAAAATCCTATTTTCTAAGCACCTATAGCATATCCACTCCTAAATTAACAGCACACACTGTCAGGGGGATCGTTCAACCGTCAGGGCATCAGGTCACATTTAACTTCCATCCCAAAGTTACTGGTTTGGGGGAGGGCGGTTATTTCAGCACTACACCATCACCTGATGAGTCAGTGCATGGTCCACCTGCTCTGGTCAGAGATTAGGAAACACAGTAGGCTTGGTGCCCAGCATGGAGCCCAATGTGAGGCTTGAACCCAAGACCCTGAGATCAATGCTTGAGCTGAGATCAAGAGTCACGGGCTTAAGCGATTGAGCCGCCCAGGGCCCCAGAAAACATTTCTTTCTTTCTTTCTATCTATCTATCTATCTATCTATCTATCTATCTATCTATCTATCTGCTAACGTGGCTCCCCCATAATGGCATTAGCACGAACATAGTCTACAATTCACCATGACTGTCAGCTTCAAAATTAAGTGAATCTCTTCACATTTTAAAAATGTGGGCACCTGGGTGGGTCAGTCGGTTAAGGGTCTGACTCTTGATTTTAGCTCAGGTCACTATCTCAGTTTTTGGGCGTTTGAGCCCCGCATCAGGCTCTATGCTGACCAAGCCTGCTTGAGATTGCACCTCTCTCTCTGCCCCTCCCTTGCTGGCGCTCTCTCGGTCCCTCTCAAAATAAATAAACTTAACAACAACAACAATACATGTGGATAGATTCACACAATTTCAAACACGATACAGAATATGCAACTTTAATATTTTCCTATCACCCTTATTTCATTTCATTCATGTTTGCATAAAATGTCACCACAAGATGGGTTTTAAAAAGCACAGAAATGTGGGCACCTGGGTGGCTCAGTCCGGTAGGCTTACGACTCTATTTTGGCTCAGGTCATGATCTCACAGTTCATGAGTTTGAGCCCCACATGGGATTCTTTCTCCCTCTCTCTCTGCTCTTCCCCACCCACCCCCCCCAAATAAACAAACTAAACTAAAAAGAAAAAAGCATGGAAAGTTATTAGTGGTTATGGAGAGTAGAATAATGGATGAATTTTATTTTACATGCTTATTAAAATTTCCAAAGTTTTCTACAATGAATAACATGCACTGATGTTTTTAATCAGGAAAAATATTACTTTCTGTATTTATACAGATTTTATTTTTACCCCAATTTTTTACTTGTAGTAAAAAATACATACCATAAAATCTACCATCACTAGCCACTTTTAAGTGTACGATTCAGTGGCATTAAGTACAATCATTATGTTGTACCAGCATCACCACCATCTATTTCCAGAAGACACTCAACATCCCAAACAGGTTCTTCCCTTCCGTTAGTCTCTGGGAACCTCTGGTCTACTTTGTCTCTATGAATATCCCTGTTCTAGGTACCTCACGTGCGAAGAATTAGAGAGTATTTGTCCTTCTGTGTCTGGCTTATTTCACTTACACAATGTTTTCCAGGTTCCTCTACACTGCAGCATGTGTCAGAATCTCATTTCTTTTAACGGTTAAATAATACTCCATTATATGTATATACCTCATCTTGTTCATCCATCGGTTGATGGACAGTTGAGTAGATTTCTACCTCTGGGGTACTGGGAATGATGCTGCTACGAGCAATGGGGTACAACATGTCTGAGTCTCTGCTTTCAGTTCTTTTGAGGCTCTACCTAGGAATGCAACTGCGGGACCACATGGTAATTCTGTGTTTAACTATTAGCGGCCCTGCCAAACTGTTCTCCATGGTGGCTACACCATGGTACATTCCCACTAGCCATGCATCTGGCCTCCAATTTCTCTTCATCCCTGCCAACACTTGTCATTCTCTCATTTTTCTGACAACAGTCATCCTCGTGGATGTGAAGCAGTATCTCACCATGTATACAGATTTTTATATAATAAAATAGACTAATGCAAACATTTCTAACACTTTTTTCATGTCAGATATTATTCTGAAGACATATACTTTTTTTTTCAATATATGAAATTTATTGTCAGATTGGTTTCCATACAACACCCAGTGCTCATCCCAAAAGGTGCCCTCCTCAATACCCATCACCCACCCTCCCCTCCCTCCCACCCCCATCAACCCTCAGTTTGTCCTCAGTTTTTAAGAGTCTCTTACGCTTTGGCTCTCTCCCACTCTAACCTCTTTTTTTTTTTTTTCCTTCCCCTCCCCCATGGGTTTCTGTTAAGTTTCTCGGATCCACATAAGAGTGAAAACATATGGTATCTGTCTTTCTCTGTATGGCTTATTTCACTTAGCATCACACTCTCCACTTCCATCCACATTGCTACAAAGGGCCATATTTCATTCTTTCTCATTGCCACATAGTACTCCATTGTGTATATAAACCACAATTTCTTTATCCATTCATCAGTTGATGGACATTTAGGTGCTTTCCATAATTTGGCTATTGTTGAGAGTGCTGTTATAAACACTGGGGTACAAGTGCCCCTATGCATCAGGACTCCTGTATCCCTTGGGTAAATTCCTAGCAGTGCTACTGCTGGGTCATAGGGTAGGTCTATTTTTCATTTTTTGAGGAACCTCCACACTGTTTTCCAGAGCGGCTGCACCAGTTTGCATTCCCACCAACAGTGCAAGAGGGTTCCCGTTTCTCCACATCCTCTCCAGCATCTATAGTCTCCTGATTTGTTCATTTTGGCCACTCTGACTGGCGTGAGGTGATATCTGAGTGTGGTTTTGATTTGTACTTCCGTGATGAGGAGCGACGTTGAGCATCTTTTCATGTGCCTGTTGGCCATCCGGATGTCTTCTTTAGAGAAGTGTCTATTCATGTTTTCTGCCCATTTCTTCACTGGGTTATTTGTTTTTTGGGGTGTGGAGTTTGGTGAGCTCTTTATAGATTTTGGATACTAGCCCTTTGTACGACATGTCATTTGCAAATATCTTTTCCCATTCCGTTGGTTGCCTTTGAGTTTTGTTGGTTGTTTCCTTTGCTGTGCAGAAGCTTTTTATCTTCGTAAGGTCCCAGTAGTTCATTTTTCCTTTTAATTCCCTTGCCTTTGGGGATGAAGACACATATTAACTTAACCATTATAAAAGTCCTATGAAGTGAGTATTATTATTAACTCCACTTGACAGATAATGAAAGTGAGGCAGAGGGGAGGTCAGTGACTTACTCAAGGTATTAAAGTAAGTCACTACAGGAAAAGTTACAATACAGGGAAAAGTGGAATGAAAATGAAAAACTCACAATCAGATCAAGAAGAGACAACCAGCACTGAACGCCTTCTAAGACTGTTTTCAGTACATTCTGAAAAATCAAAAGCAACTAAATACATTTGTCTTTTTCACTTATAAACATCTACCTGTGTTATTATAAATACATTGTGAATGTTATTTGTAACGGACACATACTGTAATTTAAAAATGCCATCCTGGGGGCGCCTGGGTGGCGCAGTCGGTTAAGCGTCCGACTTCAGCCAGGTCACGATCTCGCAGTCTGGAGTTCGAGCCCCGCGTCAGGCTCTGGGCTGATGGCTCAGAGGCTGGAGCCTGTTTCCGATTCTGTGTCTCCCTCTCTCTCTCTGCCCCTCCCCCGTTCATGCTCTGTCTCTCTCTGTCCCAAAAATAAATAAAAAAAACGTTGAAAAAAAAAAAATAAAAAATAAATAAATAAATAAAAAAAAAATAAAAATGCCATCCTGGACTTAAACAATTCCCATTATGAGACATTTAGGTTGTCTCCCCTAATTTTTTTCTTAGATACATTTTTCAAATAGGTGACGAGCCAACAGCCTCTTCCGTGCTGTCCTGCCGGCTGCTTCCCTTATCCTGTATTCAATAAACCTGTATCTCCTTTAAAAACAAATTGATTAAATAAAAATAAAATAGGTAACGCATTCACACCATCCAAAACTCAGAAAGTATAAAAAGTGTTATAATGAAAATCTCCCTCCTACCAACAGGTAACCACTGATCTTTGTTTTTAAGACTCCTTCCAGAGACTTTTTCTAACACGGCCATATAATATCCCACTGTGTAACGACACACCAGCCCTCCACTAATGGGCATTCGGTTGTTTCAGACTTTTTGCTGTTACAAGTATCTCTGCAGTGAAGAGCCCAATACACATGCCTCGTATATACAACTGCCTCTGTGGAGACATGTAGAAAAATAGATGCATGGGTCGCAGCCTCCACGTCAGCTTTCTCAGAACTCAAAAGATCAACTTTCTCAAGGACACGAACAGTGTTCATTATTTCATCTAGTATCCTCGCTTAGACCGGTAATGGCCTCCACAGTCAGCCGTAAAGATGACAAAGACACAGTTCTGTCACGTAAGTTTCCTTTGGCACTGTGAACTTTTATACTGGCTGATGCAACGTCTTTGCCTTCTAAGTCCAATACCTGAGCCTCCTCGGGGGAGTTTCTATAGACTATTTTTGTTCCTGAGTACGAGCCACACTTTCCCATTTCTCTGGATGTCTTGAATTTTTTTTCATTGCAGGTGGACACTGTGCCTAATAAAATGTGGCAACCAGGGAAATCAGGATTCCAACCCTGTGCCTGTTGTTATTTGTTTCTCCAGTGACTTTCCTGTTCTAATGCTCCGAAGTCTGTTTCCCCCGTCGTGTGTGGCCTCTGAAGTCTCTGCTCAGTTAGCTCAGCAGTCAGCCAGATGACTGGACAGGGTTTCCTTCAATGCATTGAATCACTAACTCTTCCACCTTTTGCTGACGAGCTTGGCGTGTGACTCAGTGCCCCTTCAACGTTCAGTCCCCGCACGGGACTCCAGGTTAGCCAGGGATGAGAGGCCAGGGCCCTGACACATCTTTCCTGCAGGGTCGCACGTCGGTCATGGCCGTCTAGATCCCCAGCACAGTCCAAAGCCCACTACAGACATCTCATTCCTCAGATCTTCCTTTTAAATTTTTGGCCAGGCTCCAGTTTGCCCAACTGGTATCACAGCCTCAGCAGTTGTGTTAAACAACCGCACGTGACTGTTTTAGACTGAAGTCCTAGGGGTAGATCTTTTTCCAAGGAGCAATCTCTGAGGCAGGTCAGGTAGCTCCCTGGGCTGGAGCTTTTCTGGAAAGCTGTGAGACAAGTGACCGCGGTCTGGAGATTGGACGTTCTGAGGGATTCAAGCCCCATGTGTCCCTCCAGTGGCCGCAAGGCTGCTGGGTTTCACAGCTACCGTAGTTCTGAAGCTGCGAAGTGTTAAGACTACTGTAGAACTGGGGATGAGAGGATGAGAGAAGGCCAAGTTTAAATGCCACGAGTCCTGCCATGCTTACCAGGGTCAGTACTGTGCTAAGCACTTCATTTCCAATATCCCGTTTCACCTCTAACAACCCGATGAGGTTAGAACTATTATAATCCTAGTTTATAGAAGAGGAAACTGAGGCATGCAGACTTTCAAGTGGCTTGCTCCCGGTCTCACAGCTAGTAAGAGATAGGAACCATAATCGGTCTGATTCCAGAGTCTTATTCTCAATGACTATGCTTGTACTACTTTTCATCTGTGAGAGAATAATCCAGAGAAACTAGGTTTAGTTAAAAGTGTAGCTGGAAAAAAAACAAAACAAAACAAAAGGGGGCGCCTGGGTGGCTCAGTCATTTGGGCATCCGACTTCGGCTCAGGTCATGATCTTGCGGTCCGTGAGTTCGAGCCCTGCGTCGGGCTCTGTGCTGACAGCTCAGAGCCTGGAGCCTGCTTCAGATTCTGTGTCTCCCTCTCTCTCTCCCCCTCCCCTGCTTGTGCTTTCTCTCTCTCTCAAAGGTAAATAAACATTAAAAAAAAAATTTAAGGAGCACCTAGGTGGTTCAGTTGGTTGAGCATCCAACTTCGGCTCAGGTCATGATCTCGCAATTTGTGAGTTAGAGCCTCGTGTCAGGCTCTGTGCTGACGGCTCAGAGCCTGGAGCCTGCTTCGGATTCCATCTCCTCTCTCTGCCCCTCCCCCACTTGTGCTCTATCAAAAAAAAATTTTTTTTAAGTGTAGCTGAATATGAATGCATGAGGAAGATCAATTACAGATAAATTTTATAGAATATGTATTATACTTAAATTTTCTTTTAAGTATTTTCATTTCTTTTAAATGAATTCTTTCCCTAAATTAGTCATTCTTAACTATGGTGTGGATCTGAACCATGTGGAACTTTGTAAAAATATACCTACACAACTCCCCTCTCTCCCTGTACTATTTATGATGGAACGCAGATGTCTGCACTTTTAAAAGTTCTGTAGAGATTCTGAAACTCAATCCCAGCCAAGAATCACTGCATGAGACTCAAAAACTCCTTAAAATTAGAACCGTATCAACTATTTCACCACCTAATTTCTGTGACAGGTGTTCACACAGGAAAGATGCTTCTTAGGGGAAATGGCATAAAGGAAAAAGCAGACCTTTGGGAGTTAAGAGACTTGAGTTTGAGTGCTGGACCTCTCACTCGCTCCTTGTACGACCCAGGGAAAATTAACTTCTCTGAACCTTAGTTTCTTCATCTATAAAATGGAAGTTTGAAAAACAAGTCTACAAGAACAGGTAACAAAGGCTGGAATGTACTATGCGTGCAAACGGTCGTTGTCATGATTAACCCTGACTTAGATTTAGAAATTCAGCAAATGTTATTCACTATCAGCTCTGGACAAAACCAACTCTGTGAGGTCCCTGAGTAAGAGCTCACAATCTAACACACGCGTACGGGAGAGGGGCATTCTCCCTAAAAAGGCAAACTGTGATGAGCACTGACACATATATTTATTATATGATGGGAAAACGGTGGAAGAGAAATAGTTCTGTGCTGGAAAAGGCCCCTAAAAGTGTAATGTGAACCGTGCCTAGAACGAATGAGAGTCAGACAGGCACAATCATAGTCTGCCTTGCTGCAAACCAGTGGTTCTCTAACATACAGCAAAGTCACACGAGGACTTGTGAAAACACACACTGCTGGGTGCTACCGCAAACACTCTGATTCAGCAGATCTGGAGTGGGGTTTGAGGATCTGCATCTCCCAAGTGACGCGGATGCTAACACTGAGAACCACCACTCCAGACAGAGAGAGTACTTGAGCAAAAGTGACAGCTGACAGAACGGGTATCCCTGACCTAGAAGATGGCAGTTTCTGGGACACAGGCTTCGTGTGAGTGGTTACAGAATATGGTCAGAAATCTAGAAATAAAAACTTTCTAAATAAAATACTTCCTTCTCTAACAAGAGGGAGATAAACTGCACATCCGAGGAAGGGGAACAGACATTCGAGACTCTGTGTGGTGACGGAGGTTAAGTGGACATGTGGCGGTGGCCATCTGTCAATATATACAAATATCAAATCAATATGTTGTACACCTAAAAGTAATATGTTAAATGGCAATTACAGCTCAATAAAACAAAATAGAAGAGTACATAAAATAAAACTCACTTAAAAGATGCATAAGCTCAATCGATACAAGAAAACACCAGTCAAACCCAAATCGAGGGAAATTTTATAAAACAACATACCACTACTTGTCAAAAGTGTCAAGACTGTGAAAAACGAAAAAGAGTAAGGAAATGTCACAGACTGAAAGAGTTTACGGACGTATGATAACTAAATGCAATGAAGTCTCCTGGATTGAATCCCAAAACAGAAAGACATTCATGGGAAAACTAGGAAAATTTCATGAAGTCTATAGTTTTTTAGTTATTGCACCAACATTACTTTCTGGGTTTTGATTATTACACCATAGTTCTGTAAACTGTTAACAGTAGAAGAAGCTGAGTGAAGACTGTATCGGAAAGTTCTGTACCGTTTTTGCAACCTTTCTGTACATCTAAGGTATGTGCAAATACAAAGTTAAAAAAAAAAAAAAAACTAAGTCAAAACTAACTACTCCTCTGTGGTAGGACATTTAACATCTGTAACCTGGTACCTTTCAACTCCACTTGCTACTCCCAGCTTTGCGTCACACAGGTCATCCGTAAGGTAATGAGGCAAGAAACTTTGGGGTAAAGGGTTAATTAAATGTACAAAAGACAGAAACAGTGTCACTCATTCTTTATAAAAGAGAATGTAACACTAATACATCCTGAATTTTAATATTTATCTTAGTATGCTAGACATTAAAATTCTGCAAAAAAAAAAAAATTGAAACCTATTGAATGGTTTCATTTACGAATTTTAACGAATGTTTCATACTCACCAAAGCCATCAATATCTAGGTTATTCTCAACCACAACATCTAGTAGAGAGTCACCGACTTTCCCTTTGGCTGTCAATGTCTCCCCATCACGGTTTACAAAGTGGACTGTTATTTTATCTTCTGAGCTGGAAAAGGAAGTAGTCCTTTATTATTTTTAGTAATTTTAAAAGATACTTTAAAGGAATTGTTTTAGGAACTTGTCAAAAACATGGGGGGGGGGGTGTATGTGAATGCATGCATGCAAATATGCTTTTTATAGTATTCTTTCCTTTCTACAGTTTAGAGAAGGCATCACAAATCAGAGGCATGTCTATCTACCCACTTACCAGAACGGAAGCTCTACCGCCCTACAGGAAAGGGCAACTATATTACTGTCAAGGCCACCCATTGTGTCCCCCCAGGGGTTACAGCCATAGGTTGAGTCCTGTGACAACACGTAGAAACCATCCTTAGTCATGAAGTCCATTTTACTCTCACACAGCTCCCTAAAAAGCGTCATCTGCATCCCTAGAAGACGACACCGTGAGATCATTCTGCTATCAGTAGGGTAACAGCTGTGCGGGTGTCTGAGAGGCAGCAGTCTGTTTTCAGAGCATTTACACATCTCATTTTGGTCCACATCATGTACTCAAAACTCAAAGAGGCTATGATAGGTTTTTGTTTGTTTGAATCCATGGGAAGACAAATATGCCTCCTTGCGTGTTTTATTATAGGATATTATATTACCCAATAGAGTCAGCGGACTTGAATTTCTTTCCCTTCTCATAAACATCACTCCAAAATCTGGGAAAAGAAATGATATTAACAACGAGATGCCTGTCATCCACCATTGGTCATTTAAATTTTGACCTCACATTTGAAAAGATGTACTTTAGCTTCATTAGTTGCAATTTTCACTACTGCCAATAGAGGGTAATAATCCATCAAAGAAAACTTTAATGTAGGTAAAACTAGAATTATATAATTTCAGAGCTGTAAATATATTGCAAATTATCAGGTCAAATTATTTTAGAAATGAGGCAACTAAAGCCCCTGTCAGATAATGGCCTCCTTGATAATTCAATGCTGCAAAAAGGAGAATTCTATGAATTAAAAAGTATCGCGCGTGTGTGTGTGTGTATGTGAGAGAGAGAGAGAGAGAGAGAGAGAGAGAGAGAATGGCTCTCCAGAAGGGCCTGTGCTCTCCAACTTCTTTTCAAAGCAAAAAACAAAAAAACAAAAACAAAAACAAAAAAACTTTAGAAGCTCACAGCACTGAAACGTCTTTTACATCAAACTCCTCTTCCATAAAATCAGGGTAACATTTATGTTCTAGTTTTGATTATGTACGCAAAATACCTAGAGCTCAAAAAACACTGATTAATAACTTTTATTTAAAACTTCAGTCATTTTTAAATTTTTTTTAATGTTTGTTTATTTTTGAGAAACAGAAAGACAGAGCCTGACATGGGGCTTGAACCCACCAACCTAAGCGGAAGCTGATGCTTAACCAACTTACCCACCCAGGCGCCCCAGCTTCAGTCCTTTTGTTGCTAAGAAGCAACTGCTATGAATTAGAGGTGTACAGTCCCAGAAAAAAATTCTGCACAGTAAGAGAAATAATAGGTTTGTCAAAGGAGCAGAGAGGAAGCAGAAATGAGAGAGGAAAGGTAATCCTGCAGTTGAAAGCGTATGGAATGTGAGAATCAGAAGATGTAGATTCTAGCTCTGGGTCTGACATACACACATTAGATGACCAGGGGAAGCCACTGCCTTATGGGTAAGATGGGAACTGTGACTTCACCAAGCTGGTGAAGGAGAATCAAAGGTACATTAGTGGAAACACTTTGTTTCTTAAAGCATTACACACATGTACTTTACCCAAATAACTTTATCCATTTGCTATTAATAATTGGTATTGCTGGGTTTTAGGTTTCCCCCCCCAATTCCAGGAACTAGCAACAAGCTTTTAGCTGTTCCCAAGGAGAAGATTTCACGCACTGAGAAATAAACACAATCCTTCTAAATCTTCTACCAACATCAATTCATCAGCGCAAACAACTATTTTCTTCACTTGTTACCTTTTACTACTGCCATTTCTTCTGCTCAACCACAGCCGATATTTTAACAAAGCTGTCTGGGGTTGCGGTGGTACAGTTCCTAACAGACTTCTCATAGGGAGGGAAGTTATTATAGCTGCTGATGCCTACCTTTTCACCATATAGGGAGGGTGGCCTGAGGCCGTTGGTCCAAGAAAAGGGTCTGGCCTATTCTGGGGCTCCCTACTTCCATAGCCTCCTTAACTCTTCCTAATGACCCTGTGGGCTAAAGAACTGTCAACCCTCATGGTGCTCAAGGAAACAAACTAAAACTGCTTGACTTCTGTTCCTAGTTTGCCAGCTACTTAATATATTTTTATTTCCCACCTCACCTACCTCCCAGGATTTTCTTAAGCGTGAAATGCAGCAATTGTTGTGAAAGCCCTTTGAAGCCTCAATCACTACAAAATAGGAAGTATTATGTTGGAGTATTTTGGAGCAAAAGCCTTTTTTCTCGCCCCCCAACTCTCAATTACTGATAACTTAGCCATACAGTTTCTAGGCTGTTCTGTCCCGTGCAACTCTGTGCACTAACAGAGATGTTGTACACCTGCAATGTCCAATAGAGTAGCCACTGGCCACACGTGGCTGTTGAGTACTTGAAATGCAGCCAGCACAACTGGGATACCGACTCTTTTAAAAGTATTTAACTGATGTTATCTTAAACTTAAATGTGGTTGGTTGTAACCATAGTGGAAAACACAAGTCTGAGAGAGAAAGAGGTGAAAGATCTAGTTGTTAGTTCCAACGTGTGTGATACAAAGCACAAGGCCATCAACTGAAACTGTGCCAATGAGGAGGAAAGCAGGATTAGGAGGGAATAGAACAGATGTGCTTCCTTTTAAGACAACCTGATATATCCAAGTTCAGGCTTGATAAATGCAGGGGAGATAACTGCCATTTACAAAAGCATTCACGTTCCCTTGAAATACTAGGTTCGTGAATAAGTTCAATATATGTTGCCCCAATGTATACACAGTTTTTTTTTTTTTTTCCAAGAAAGCATCCATTGTACAAAAACATCCATGTAGAGAGGTAGAGGCAGGGAGTGTCAAAGAAACAGGGACAAATGAATCCAGCTTGCCTTCTCCGTTATCTCCCTCACACTTCATGCAACAAAAATTTATTGAGCATGCGCTACATAATAGTATTAATGGGGAAAAGATAATTAAGTCTTAGACCCCATTCTCAGGGACCTTATCAAGAAGAAACTAGAAAAGGCAGCATACAAATCCAAAACTGTCTCCCTCCAGTTCTTGCTTCCCACTACATGACAGCAAGGAGTCAGAGAACTGTCCAGAGATCTGCATTACGTAAGGCTCCACCGCACTCTGAAATTAGGAGCAAATTTTATTCCCATTATATCTAAAGGGATCGTGTCTTTGAAAAACAAATATACCCAAGAATACAAATCTTCAAAATATTTTGGGGAAACATTTTTTTACATCACTTTCAACGTTTAATACAAAACACAACACTGTGGGCCTTAGCAGCTGCTGCCAACAGGTGGCATCTACTGAGCCCTCACCATTTGCCAGACACAACACCACCCCTATTATCTGTACTATCGTATTCTTCAAATAACCCTGTGAGGCCTATGCTTGACTTATGCTCCATTTATAAATGGGGAAACTGAGGTTTATAGTGATGGAGGAAGTGAGGCATTAAGTGCCCAAGCCTAGTTTAAAACCCGGCCTTGCCAGTGCGAGGCAAGGAGTTTTAGCCCCGCATCAGCTACAAGAGAGCATACAGGCAATAAGGGGATAGAGTGTGTGTATCCTAAACAGGCATTCCCAGCCAAAGAACTGGAGACGGAACGTCCTAAAAGAGCAGGAGAAAGGCCCAGAACCAAAGTGCTGGCCGGGACATCAACGGAGAGCGTTTTATGAAGGTCAGTGCAGGCTCCGGGCAAAGCAAAGGTCAGCGCCGAGCCAAAGCACTGCAGAATCGACGGTGGCAGAGCGCGCGGCTTCCGGAGGGCCCCGGGCGGAAGGGAGAGCGGGGTCCAGGGGGCCCCGGGTCCCCGTTTCCCGCAGGCGTCCGGGCTGGGAAAGGAAACCGCGGCGTGAATGGAGGCAGACAGGGCCCCGAGGAGCGCCACGGCCCAGGCGGGGCGAGAGGCGAGCGACCCCGGACAGCGGCCTGGCCGCAGGCGTCCAGGAAGGGGCAGGGAAACCAGCATCCGCACGGCGCCGGGGACCCCCGCCCGCATGCGCACGCCGGCCCGCGTCTCACCTGCTCCGCGCCGGCGCCGACACGCTCAGCGTCCGGGGCGCCACAGCGCCGCCGCCCCGGCCCGGCCCCCCGAGCCCCGCGAGGCAGCCGGCTCCCGCGCGGGGTCTGGCGTGGAGCAGCCAACGATAGGCCGCGCCGCCCAGGGCCACGGAGGCGGCGCGCAGGAGCCGGGCGCCCCCCGCGGCGGCCATGGCCGGCGGTC